>NC_091844.1:10506910-11875880 GCF_037783145.1 Equus przewalskii | reverse complement strand
AAGAAAATCCAGAGGAAATATTAAAGTCAAAGAACTAGGTCCTGTTATGCCACATAAGTCAACGAAGGCAAAAGTTTCAGAATCATTGGTCAAATGAGCTGAAGAGAGGACAAAGAGCGAGGACCGGAACAGAGGACTATACACGGCAAGGAAATGGAAGTCAATTTTATGAGAATAGTGCTAAAAGCACAGCAGAGAAACAGGTCCGAATGCAGCACGGACTAGAGGTGGATGGCTGGGAAACAGAAGTGTCCATACACATGACACATTCAAAAGTGTGAGAACAAAGGAGAGTCCGAGGGGTCAGTTAGAAGAGGGATGGCACAGCCAAGGAAAAGCTTTGTTAAGAGAAGAAGAACTGACCACATCAGAAGGTGGAAGGAGGGGAACCTGACTGTAAAAAGGGGCACCAGAAATAGGAAAGTATGGAACTCAAAACACAGGCTGGAAGGGCTGGCTTGATGAAGAGGCCAACACTGCTCTCTGTTAGCACCCACCATGTCCTAGAGACAACTATCCCAGGATAGCCTAGGCCTGGGGGTTGGAAGGGATCTGGATACAAGAATGCAGGAAGATAAGTACTCCCAAGGCACTTGCTTCTCAGAGCTCTGCTTATCTGGTTCTCCCCTCTGAAGCCTCACCAAGGCCTGGCTATGGAGATGTGACCTCAGTCAGGTAAATAACTGTGCATACAGCAGTACCTGAGAGATCCCCAGTGATGGAGGAGGTGCCAAAGTAGTAGCCCCGGGGCAGACGAACCCCAGGCACCTCAATGCAATCCCTCCACTCATGCTTGCCATCGATGTCCATCATTATCTAGAATAAAGAGAAGAGATAAATCAGGGCTAGGCCACGAAAGCAGGAGAGAGACAGCCCATACCGCCAACTGGTCCAGAACAGGGACTCACCGTCAAATGCCTCTTGACATAGCGAATCACAAGGAAGGTGTCATAATGGAGATTGCGGACAATGGCTGTACAGCCCCCCAGCTCTGTGGGCCGTCCATCCCGCTCATGATCATAGCTGAGGGAGCCATTGTTCACCATGGCTGAGATGTAGGGGAACACCCGCTGCGGAAGCAGGGAAGGAAAAGCAGAGGATGGTAAGGAAGTACTCTTGGGAATGCCTGTACAAACAGCAACAGGAATTTTGTACACACAAGCTGAGCCCCTTACAGCAGACCAGACGACCACTCTGCCTCATCATTAGCAGCCCATGAGAACCCACACTCAGATGGTCACTCAAGGGATATGGCCCAGGAAGCGACTCAACTCTGCACTTGTCTTCAGGAATCCTCCTTGCTATGGATCTGGGACGGGCTTGAAATGGGCCCTCTGGAGTCTGACTCGAATACTCCCAGAGATCACCATTTGGCACCTATATATTGCCCAAGACTGATGGTTTTCTTTTATGTATATACACTTATCTCCCAAACTGCCACGTAAACTTCTTAAAGAAAAAATCATTTATTATGCTTCTTTGCATGTCTCCACCTTAGCTCCATCCCTTCCCCCTCAGGGTAAGTGTTTTGCACACAGCAGGTATTGTGAAAATACTTGTTTGATGAGGGAAATCTTCCCATTCAGGATAGCTCCTTTCAAATTCTAAAATCCTATAACCATATGATACTAAATGGATTAGGACTCAGAAAGAGCACTGCCAGAACCAGGCTGCTGGATGGTGTTCTCCAGCACCACACCTGTTCTTAGTCAAAAGACCTTCCAGCCCACATATAACTTCTCCCAATAATATTCCAGGCAAGGTTCTCCCACTGAAAGTTTCTCCATATCCCATCCATTTCCCCACCTACTTCAGGGGCCCTCTCTCTCCAATAGAGTTGTAGGAGCAAATTCTCCTTAGAAACAATGAGCTAACCGTTCCAGACAAGCCCAGTGCTAAGGCAGTGCAGAGAGGCAGAGTGATGACAGGAGAGGAAACATGAGACATGCCACTTCTTTGGTGAGTTCCTCATTGTCCTGAACAGTCAACATGCAAGGTGGAGATGCAGTCGAAATCAGAGACTGGTGACTCTTGAGACAACAGCCATGTGGATATAAACAGTAGCAAATGTTGGATGGACACACAGGGAATAAGGGATGACCATGGTGGGTCAAGAATTAAGTACCTGGACTCCTGGAGAATACCGCCTCTTCTGGGCCTGAGAGGGTCCAGCAGGTTATTATAAAAACGAGAGAAGGCACAGGAGACCGGGTCAGAAAGAAACAGCCATGGAAGAGCTATGACCCAGCTGTGATGGATGAGCAAAGCAATCTAAATCCCCAAACAGAATTTTAGGGTCCATGGAGGGCATTCAGCAAGTCCTTACACCCCTCAAAATTACAGGCAAAACTATATGCACAGGTATATGTACATTTTCTAAGGAGAAGGTCTGTTACCACCATCAGATTCTCAAAGGGGTCCATGAGGAAGACCTCTCTAAGGTCATGAGGCTTTCAGAAGCTTTAGAAAACACTGTCCAAGCAGGCCACAAGTTTATCTGTACCCAGACTACAGTATTTCTGAAGCAAGGGGAAAGACAGGAGTGACAAATAGGCCTAAGTTCTAAATTCAAGATGTTCTTTACTGCTCAGGATTTCAGGATACAGCTCTTACCCAGAAGACAAAAATCCCACCACTTGAGAGACTATGAAGTTAACTCTAATCCAAAGGGATCAGTTACCCTCTAATTGCGCCTTATGGACAAATATTTCTAAATAGCTGTTGTCATTCTAACCTACAACATGTGGGCAAGGAAAAAGCTCTGTGAGAGCATTGCAGCACAACGGATTTCAAAAAATCATAAGGCTCAAGGGTATTTAACTTTGCTCCAGAAAACTGCTACAGTTCTAATCTCCTAGTAACAAGAGACACCTCCACAAGCGTAGCTCAGGCCTGCACTACAGAAGGGTGGGCCAGGGTGTAGAGTCCAAAGCACTCCTTCCTCTAATACTTAGTGAGCACCTATTAGGAGCCAGGCACTGTTCCAGACGCTGGGAGTTCAATGGGAAACAAGATGGACAGGGATCTGCTCTCATGGAGCTGACGTTAGAGGGAAGAGACAATCAATCAATAAAATTATTTCAGATAGTGACAAATACTATGAATAGGTAATACAATAAAGACTGGTGAGGGATCATCTCCCTGAGGAGACAACATCTGTGCTGAGACCCAAGCAGTTAGAGGGATCCACCAAAAGATGTGGGGGTATAAGAAGAATGAAGTTGGCATATTCAAGGACTAGAAGACAGGAGAATCTGAAACACAGGTAGTGAGGACAAGGCTGGTGTGAGCTGAAGCAGGAGCCAGGGCACACTGGGCCTCAGAAGCCACAGTCAGGAGTTTAGGGCGAGCCTCAGAGCAGCTGCTTAGCTACTCTTCTCTTATGCCACTGGTGGAATATGTACAAGACTACAGAAAGGAACGAAATGAATCAGTGCATCGTTAAACTGCCATAAAACTACTCTTCTATAACTATCATTTAGAATAAGCGAATTATGAGTATATTATCAAGCAGTTTACAGAAATGGGCTTCTGACAAGAAAGCTCCTAACTTCAGTGAACAATTAGGGGAAAAAAAGGATTAAAAAAGGCCCTGGGGAGCTCTGATGATCCCAAAGCTTGCCTCATTTATCAATTCTAGCACCTGTGATCAGAAGTTTAAGTTGCAGCTTTCAAGAAAGTACCCATGGGGCTGGCCCCGTGGCCGAGTGGTTACGTTCTCGCGCTCCGCTGTAGGCGGTCCAGTATTTCGTTGGTTCGAATCCCGGGTGCAGACATGGCACTGCTCATCAAGCCACACTGAGGCAGTGTCCCACGTGCCATATCTAGAAGGACCCACAACGAAGAATATACAACTATGTACCGGGGGGCTTTGGGGAGAAAAAGGAAAAAAATAAAATCTTAAAATACTGTTCAGTTTAAAAAAAAAAAAAGAAAGTACCCAGGACAACAACCCTTAACCTAAGTGGGTCTGACTCTTCCCAAGGCCGGTGAAGCATCCAGTCAGCGGGGAACAGCCAGAGGTGAGCTGGGCCTCAGGATCACTTGGAGGAGCTTTGCAACTGCACGTATATGAGGGTCTCGCAGTCAGAGTCTCAGTCAGTAGGTTTAGAGTGGGGCACAGGATCATGTACTTTTTTAAGATTTTACTTTTCCTTTTTCTCCCCAAATCCCCCTGGTTTAATGTAGTTGTATATTTTTAGTTGTGAGTCCCTCTAGTTGTGGCAGGGTGATGTACTTTTTAAAAAGCACCCAGACAGCTGTAATGTGCCACTAAAGTTAAGAAATACTGCACTAGACACAGAGCCTTACAGCTTTAGAGCTGGAATCTGTCTACTTCAGCAACTCATGACTAGGCCTTCCACTTTTTACCTCACATTAGCAATAAATCTTTAAAAACCTTTCTTCCCTGGGGCTGGCCCCGTGGCCGAGTGGTTAAGTTCGCGCACTCCGCTGCAGGCGGCCCAGTGTTTCGTCGGTTCGAATCCTGGGCGCGGACATGGCACTGCTCGTCAGACCACGCTGAGGCAGCGTCCCACATGCCACAACTAGAGGAACCCACAATGAAGAATACACAGCTATGTACCGGGGGGCTTTGGGGAGAAAAAGGAAAAAATAAAATCTTAAAAAAAAAAAAAAAAAAAACCTTTCTTCCCTCTATTTTGTATGTGGGATGCCTCAACAGCACGGTTGATGAGTGGAGTAGGTCCACACCCAGGATCTGCAACCGCGAACCTGGGCTGCCGATGCGGAGTGCGTGGAACTTTAACCACTCGGCCACAGGGCCAGCTCCATTTTTGGTTTTTTTGACCCACTAAATATACTAAAATACAATAATGACAGAACAACCACCTATAATAAATATCATTTTTTAAAAGCACATTTTAACACCAAAAAAAGAGAACTATGTACTTTCATAATAAGTCATTTAGCATTGATGAAGTCACTTCAATGTTCCTATTCTTAGACCAGTGACACCATTACCAACCAATATGAGTTCACAAACCAGCATCTGGAAGCTACTCCCTTAGAGCAGTTTTTGCCAACCTAAACCACACTGCAGTGGAGTTCGCTGGCCAAGTTTGCCCTCTGGAACCTAGGTATGAAGAAAAGGAGGGTGGGAGAGGCGAACAAAGCCACAACTACTGCCAAGATGTCTGCAGAATGTCCCTTGGGAATGTCATGTAGTGGTGTGAATAAGAATAGCTGGCACGTTCTGAGAGCTTACCCTGTGCCAGGCAGTGTACTCAGTAACATACACGTATGCGTTCATTTAATTCTCACAACCCTAAGAGGTAGTGTTAGTATCCCCATTTCACAGGCAAAACTTGTTGAAGATAACACAGGTATTAAGTAGTGAAACCAGGATTTGAAACCAGATAGTCTGGCCCCAGAGCCCTGGCTCAATCACTATCCTATGCTGCTCTCAGTATCTATCAATACGGAAAAATGTTTAGTATATACTGTTAGATACAAAACACAAAAAATCTAGGTCTCTAATATACCCTGAAACACAAAGAAATACTAGAGAATGGTTCCAGATTAAAGGAAAAGAGAGACGTGACAGCGGAATACAACATAAGATCTGGGATTTTCTTTGGCTATGAAGGACACGTTGAGACAAGTGGTGAAATCTGAATAAGGTCAGTAGATTAGAGAGGTGCTGCTGTCAACGCTAAGCTCCTGACTGTGATCCCTGTGCTGTGTCTAAGGGAACTCATTTCTAGGAAAAACAAGTGAAGTACTGAGGACTGAGGGAGCATGATGAAGGCAATTTACTCCTAAGTAGTTCAGAAATAAATCTACACACATGCATGAGCACACACAGAGACACACAGAAACAGAGGTGAAAGAAAAAGACAAAGCAAATGTAGTAAAACATTAACATTTTAGGGAATCTGGGTGAAGACCATTCCAGAATTCTGTGTTGTATTCTTCTAACTTACCTGTGAGTCTGAAACTATATCAAAATAAAAAATTTTTAAAAGATTAATCTGAATCTAGTATTTACCATACTCTCAATTTTTTTATGTCTAAAAGATTTCAAAATTAAAAAAGTTAAGGGGCCGGCCCCGTGGCCGAGTGGTTAAATTCGTGTGCTCAGCTTCGGAGGCCCAGGGTTTCACTGGTTTGGATCCTGGGTGCGGACACGGCACCGCTCGTCAGGCCACGTTGAGGTGGCATCCCACATGCCACAACTAGAAGGACCTCCAACTAAAATATACAATATGTATGGAGGGATTTGGGGAGAAAAAGCAGAAAAAAAAAAGATTGGCAACAGTTGTTATCTCAGATGCCAATCTTTTTTTAAAAAAGGGTAAAAACAGTAGGTTCAATATGATGCAAACTTTTTGTTCTTAAGATGTCTGTACAGTGTTGTTTTTGTTTTGGCCTTTTCTGATTTTTCTGTAATGAGCTTTTATATAAAGATAGGAATTAATAAAACAAATGCCTCTTCTACAGCATCTCCCTTCACACCTCCATTTGATCCTCCTCTTGGATCACTAGTGGAACACACTCACTGCCACTGCCACTGCCACTGCCAGATGCTTCTCAAACTTTCCAAACTTTGTTTTGTTTTGTTTTTTGCTGAGGAAGATTTGCCCTGAGCTAACATCTGTTGCCAATCTTCCTCTTTTTGCTTGAGGCAGATTCACCCTGAGCTAACATCTGTGCCAGTCCTCCTCTATTTTGTATGTGGGTCACTGCCACAGCATGGCCACTGACGAGTGGTGTAGGTCTGCACCCAGGAATCGAATCCAGGCCACCGCAGTGGAGCATGCTGAACTTAACCACCAGACCATGGGACCAGCCCCAGACTTTCCAAATTTTCTAAGTCACTGGTCCTACAGTAATCTTCATCCAACTCACCCTTATGCAGGAATCTGTATAAAGAGGTGACTGGTTAACTCAGCAACACTCATCCTATTCAGAGTGTAACAAGATCAGTGAGATTCTTACCACATTACTGGGCAGGATGAGAAGGCCCCTCAAACCGCTAACCTATACTAGTGACCCTGTCTCCCAGTCCCAAAGCTCCCTGACTGGAGGATACAGAAAAGTGCTGCCTCCAGGCCAGCTGACTGCCTGAAAGACCTTCACATACTTGAACGTTAGCATGATCTCTCAAACTCAAGGAATGATTTTTTTTTTAATTGAGTTCATAATAGTTTACATCATTGTGAAATTTCAGTTGTACATGATTTCTTGTCACCACATCAATGCTCCCCTTTACCCCCTTCCCCTGGTAACCACTGAACTGTTTTCTTTGTCCATGTGTTTGTTTAAATCACTCATGGAATGATGTTAATCCCATTTATTTCAGTTGTGACCCTACTATAACAAACCCAAATGATATAATTTGAGGAATTCAGTAAAGAGTACTCTAAAATCAGGAAAGTTTAAACTTGAGGTACACCCTCAAAACTGAAGTTCATAACTCATCTACCCAAAGTACAAGTATCAACATTCAGAAAATAGCCTAATATGCATGCTTTAATTTCACTGCTACCCATCATTTTGATAGTATGTGAATACTGCTTGTTAATGAGACGAGCCATCAATTCTACAGAATAGGAGATCTTGTCTACAGTTCTACTTTGGGGAATGTAGGAACTTTCGAAAATTATATATAAAATCCCACATGCACCTGTATCTTTCTGTAGGCCCACACTTTGACCACATTCTCAAAAGGGTCAAAACCCAATGTCCTCTGGAGCACTGGCTCTTGCTTTCTTTCTACTTCCTCTCTCCCTCTTTCACTGTTTCAGAAAAAGAAAGATCATCTTCTCCTGGTCTTTATTTAATTCTAGCAGAAAGCCATACATCTCTACTTCCCTCGAAAAGTAGTTCTCACCAATGAAGCTCAGCTTCAATGCTTAATCACATCTGAGAGCCTGCCAATACTCCCTAGATCTAGCTTCCAAAGGAGTCTCTCTTGGAAAACACTGCCTCACCTAAGACTGGAAAAAAACCTAAGTCACATCCAAGGTGGATGATAACAAGAGAATTGAAGAAGTTACGGCGTTCTTTTAATAATGTAAAGATTCTCTCTGCCAACAATAAAGAGACCAAGAGGATCAGTGTCTTTATCAACATAACGACTTGAGGAAATGTGTTTTTAAGTTGGATGGCACAGTATTGTTAATTTTCTCCAGTTTCAAAGGAGGAAAAATAGTCATCACATTAAAAAATAGATAGGAAGGGCTTCAAACTAGACTCCCAAGCTGGCCTGACCTGGGAAGAGCAGTGAGCTGTTCTCCCCACTCTCCAACCAGCTGTGTCCGCCGCCACAGAGTGAGGCCCAAAGGTCTTACTGGGAAGAAGGAGGGCAAAGGCTGCAAAGGGCTGCAATTCTGTGCTCTCATTCCAGGATGGCCTCTTGTCATCAGACTCTGATTTCCACTGAAAGAAGAACATTCCTGGTCCAAAGTTGCTACTGAGTTCCCTGCAACTTTTCACCAACATCTGGCTTCTCATGAGAACTGATGACCATCAGCTGATGGCTTCACAGTGCCAAGAAAAGATGATCAGGTCACGTTTTAATCAATATTTTTTTAAAAAGCAACACTAAGATACAATTCACATACCACACAATTCACCTATTTAAAGTCTATAATTCAATGTCTTTTAGTATATTCAGAGTTCAGATTATAATGAATGTGGAACATTTTCATCACCCAAAGAGAAATCTTGTGCTCACTAGCAGTCACTCTCCCCACCCCCATTCCCATTCGCCCAGCCCTAGGCAACTACTCACCTACTTTGTCTCTATAGATTTGCCTATTCTGGATATTTCACATACATAGGATCATACAATATGTGGTCTTTTGTGACTGGCTTCTTTCACTTAGCATGTTATCAAGGGTCATCCAGAGTGGAGCACATATAAATGCTTCATTTCTTTTTAATGCTGAATGATATTCCATTGTACGGATATATCTTAATTTTGTTTATCCCTTCATCAGTTGATGGACATTTGAGTTGTATCCTTTTAGCTTTATTATGAATAATGCTGCTATGAACATTCATGTAAAAGTTTTTATGTAGACATGTTTTTATTTCTCTTGGGTATATACATGGGCGTGGAACCGCTGGATCATATAAACTCTATGTTTAACTGTTTGAAGAACTGCCAAACTGTTTTCCAAAACAACTGCACCATTTTACATTCCCACATTGAGAGTATGAGAGTTTCAATTACTCCACATCCTTACCAACAGTTATCATCTTTTTTATTTTGGCGATGCAAGTGGGTATGAAGCGGCATCTCATTATGTTTTGATTTGTATGTCCCTAATGGCTAATGATGTTGAGCATCTTTTCATCTGTTTACTTGCCTTTCATACATATTCTTTGGGGAAATATCTACTGAGATCTTTTGGCCACTTTTTTTTTTTTTAAAGATTTTATTTTTTTCCTTTTTCTCCCCAAAGCCCCCCGGTACATAGTTGTATATTCTTCGTTGTGGGTCCTTCTAGTTGTAGCATGTGGGATGCTGCCTCAGCATGGTTTGATGAGCAGTGCCATGTCAGCGCCCAGGATTCGAACCAACGAAACACTGGGCCGCCTGCAGCGGAGCGCTCGAACTTAACCACTCAGCCATGGGGCCAGCCCCGGCCACTTTTTAATAGGGTTGTCTTTTTCATTATTGAGTTGTATCTAGAATATATAAAGAACTATTACAAGGGTCCTATCAGGTATATGATTTATGTTTATTTTCTCCCATTCTGTGGGCTGTCTTTTCACTTTCTTAATGGTGTCCTTCAAAACACAAAAGTTTTTAATTTTGATGAAGTCCAATTTACCTATTTTTTCCTTTTGTGGCTTCTGTTTTTGTCATATCTAAGAAACTATTGCCTAATCCAAGGTCATGAAGAATTAACACTATGTTTTCTTCTAAGAGTTTCATAGTTTTAGCTTTCACATTTAGTTCATTGATCCATTTAGCAAACATTTGCGTATGGTGTGAGGCAGGGGACAACTTCATCATTCTGCCCGTGGATACATAGTTGTCTCAGAATCATTTGTTGAAAAGACAATTCTCTCCTCATTGAATTGTCTTGCTACCCTTATCAAAAATCAGTTGATTATGAGAATTTATTTCGGGATTTTCAATTCTATTCCATTAATCTATGTCTATCCTTATGCCAGTATCACACTGCCTTTATTACTGTAGCTTTCTACTAAGCTTTGAAATCAGGAAGTGAGTCCCCTGACTTTGCTCTTCTTTTTTTTTTTGAGGAAGATTAGCCCTGGACTAACATCTGCTGCCAATCCTCCTCTCTTTGCTGAGGAAGACTGGCCCTGAGCTAACATCTGTGCCCATCTTCCTCTACTTTATATGTGGGACGCCTACCACAGCATGGCTTGCCAAGCAGTGCCATGTCCGCACTCAGGATCCAAACTGGCGAACCCCGGGCCACCAAACCAGAACATGTGCACTTAACCACTGTGCCACCAGTCCAGCCCCTTTGCCCTTCTTTATCAAGATTAATCTGGCTATTCTGGTTCTCTTGAATTTCCATATTGATTTTAGGATCAGTTTGTCAATTTCTGAGAAGCTAGCTATGCTTTTGATAGATAGGAATTGCATCAAATTTGTAGATTAATGTCGGGAGTATCACCATGTTAATACTAAGTTTTCTGATCCATCACATGGGATGTCTTTCCATTTATTTAGGTCTTCTTTAATTTCTTTCAACAATATTTTATAGTTTTCAGAATATTTTTTTTGTTAAATTTATTTCCAAATATTTTATTCTTTTTGATGATAGTGTAAATGAAACTGTTTTCTTAACTTTCATTTTCTGATTGTTCAATGCAAGCATAAATATAATTGATTTTTGAATGCTGATCTCACATCCTGCAACCTTGCTGAATTCATTTCTTAGTTCTAACAGTTTTTTTGTGGATTATTTAGGATTTTCTATATCCAAGATGATGTCATCTGCAAATAGAAATAATTTTACTTCTTCCTTTCCAAACTGAATGTCTTTTTTTTTCTCTTGCCTCACTGCCCTGACTTTTGGAATCTCCAGTACAATGTTGAATAGAAGTGGTAAGAGCGGATATCTTTGTCTTATTCCTGATCTCGGGGGAAAGTATTCAGTATCTCACAATTAAGTAGGACGTTTGCTGGGGGGTTTTCATAGATGCCCTTTATCAGGTTGAAGAAGTTCCCTTCTATTTCTAATTTGTTGAGTGTTTTTATCATAAAGAGCTATTAATTTTGTCAAATGCCTTTTCTACATCTATTGATATGATCATATGATTTTGTCCTTTATTCTATTAATATGGTTTATCCCATAAATTTTCAGATTATTAAACCAAATGTGAATTCCTAGGATAAATATACTTGGCCATGGTGTATAATTCTTTTTATATGTTGCTGGATTTGGTTTGCTAGTATTTTACGATGATGTTTATTTACATCTATATTCATAAGAGATACTGGTCTGTAGTTTTCTTGTCTTGCAATATCTTTATCTGGTTTTGGTATCAGGATAATACTGGCCTCAAAGAATGAGTTGGTCAATGTCTCCTCTTATTTTTTGTAAGGGTTTGAGAAGAACTGGTATTAATTCTACCCTATATGTTTGGTATAATTTACCAGTAAAGTCTTCTGGGCCTGGGCTTTTCTTTGTGACTCATTTTTTATTACTAATTCAATCTTTTTACTTATTACAGATCTATCCAGATTTTCTATTTCTTCAACTATCATTTTAACAACTATTTATAATACAGCAACCTCACTGTGGCACAGATAGTATCCTGTACTCCCAAATATTAAAGCTCTTGACTTACTCACCTAAACTACAATTGCTATACTGCTGATGAGGAAACTGAGGTCATGTAACTTTCAACAATCTGTCCTGATTTCAGAGAGTCAAGCCTAAACTCAGCTTACACATTGAACTCCCTCACTCCCTTCTCAGATGCATTACTGGTTGGTAGTGTTTTCCCAGTATTTCTTCATGAACAAATGCGGTAGGAAGTAAGTTGAGCAATAGGGTTGAGCACTCTGGTGACAAGGAAACAAGAAACCAGAGAAACATTTATACCACTACCTTGAGGGACTGGATGAATTGTTCCACACCCACTCCTGCCTGCTCCTTGTCCAGCACATCTTCTATACGTGACATTTTCAAGTTGTCAAAGGTACCATATTTGTCACCCTCTCCTTATGTGCTCAAAATAAATAAAGGAAAATAATGAGACTGAAGACTCTGGAGTCAGACCCCACCACCTGTGTGTTTTTTAATCTTTCTGCACTTCAGTTTCTTACCCATCAAGTAGGGATAATAATATCTATCCCAAAGGGTTGTTATGATAAGTAAATAACACATGCAAAAGTGCTTAGAACAATGCCTGGCCCCTTTATGTGTGATATCAAAATAAACCATGGCACTAACAAAACACATTTGATTTTACGCTCTAAGACAGTTCCGGGTTGTCAGGATGTAGAAGGAAATACACTTTCTACAACTCTCTGCATTGAGTGGAAGTTCTAAGAAATGAAATTGCATAGATCACATGAAAATAATAAAACGTCTACATTCTCAGGGACATCAACCTGGCAGAAGAAACAATGGATGAGAGGTGGTAGAGCATCATAATTAAAAGCACAGCCTCTGGGGGCTGGCCCCGTGGCCGAGTGGTTAAGTTCGCGCACTCCGCTGCAGGCGGCCCAGTGTTTCGTTAGTTCGAATCCTGGGCGCGGACATGGCACTGCTCATCAGACCACGCTGAGGCAGCGTCCCACATGCCACAACTAGAAGAACCCACAACGAAGAATACACAACTATGCACTGGGGGGCTTTGGGGAGAAAAAGGAAAAAAATAAAATCTTTAAAAAAAAAAAAAAAGCACAGCCTCTGGAATCAGGCAGACCTGTGTTCAAAATCTCACTCCACCTTACATTGGCTGTTACCTTGAAGGAGACACTTAGCTTCTCCAAGCCTCTGATTACTCACTGGTAAAACAGCAAAAATAATACTGACTATAAGATTTCATGAGGATTAGGACAATATTTGTAAAGTACCAGCCACATAATAGCCACCTCATAAAGAGAAATTGATTTACTACCTTTTTAAAATGTAGTTCTAATAAATAAACAGCAAGCAAGGACCTGATGTTGGTCCAGGGGTTCTCAATCCTGGTTATGCATGTGATTCATCTGGAGAGCTGCAAAAAAGTAAGCTTGCCTAGACTGCACCTAAGACAAACAGAATCAGAGTTCCCGGGCTGGGGGCCTGGACACCAGCATTTTTAAAAGCTTTCCAGGTAATGCCAATACGCAATTGGGGGTGAGAACTATAACAGCTAGCCAGAAAGGAAGTCCTGATTTTTACCATCTGAAACTAACTTTTTTGATTAACATCTACTCTCCTTACAAAATAAGCCCATCAGCTCTGCCCCCTCATATCAGAATTACTACTATCAGATAGTGAAATGGAAGCTAAGAAGAGTCTGAACAATTTATTTCTGGGGGAAGCAGAGAGCTAGGTTTGAAACTCTAGGCCAGCCCTGAAGCCCACACCTCTTATTCAGACGCATTCTAATCACCACTATTTCCTCAGCATAACTGCAAATCCAGTCATGACATTTCTCCTCATCAAAATGCTTTAATGCACTTACCTCCTTAGCATAAAGTCTAGACTCCGTAAAAGGAAGAACCCGGCCCCATAATGTGCATGGTGAGGATGAGTCACATATACTCAAATTGTCTGGTGCTGGTCTCAATAGCCAAACCACCTACTACCCAGACACTGCTCAATCTCAGTGGCCAGTTAACTGGCCCAAGAGGGAACAGCATTAATACTAAAGAAGCAAGGTGAATGATGGCTCCTGGAATTGTGCAACATAGCAAAACTGCTGGCCCTGTTTTTCTTTCTAGCCTCATCTCTCTCTGATCCCCCCTTTTTCCCTCACACTCATTATCCCTTCTCTCATGTTATCTCCTTAACACAAGCGTTTCCTTCTGCATGGAACACTGGTTCCTAATTCTGCAGACTTCAAGGTAAATGTCACCTCCTGAAAAAAGTCTTCACCAAGGACCACCAGCATCACCACTGTCCACTCCAGGTTCGATGCTCCTGTTATGTCCTCCCACAGCGCCCCACAGTTCCCCCATCGGCATTCTCACTTTGCTACTGAGTGCAAAGACCAGGTTGGTCTTGCTCACTAATTCTTTGGCACCTACAAAGTGCTTAATGTATGGTGGAGTGAAGAGGAGGCCAGAAGAAACATGGAGATGCAACTTTGTAACTGACTCACACCAAAAGGCTATTCTCCTAACTCAGGTCTCACTTTCCACTTCCTCTAAAATAAACTCTGTGGGAAATGTTAAACACTATTGAATCTGGGTGTTGCACATATGATGATCTGTTCTTCCAATTTTTTTATAAGTTTGAAATTTTTCATAATAAACTTTTGGGGAAAAAATTAAGTGAATTCTGCCTCCATTTCTAATTCTGCCTTTCTTGCTAAATATTATTTAGCTACAGGATACCCAGCAACAACCTGTCATAATCATTTTCCCACCATCTGATAGCAAGGCCATTGGGCAGAGAGAGTACAAACCTGTTGCCAGTACAGGAAAGTACTAAAGAACCCTAGGGTCAGCTAACAAAAAGCAAGAAGCCTCTGCCAACAGCCAGATCCTGGGTTCCAACAAAATGCTGGGATTTCACCAATTTCCTTTTATAGCCTTTCCTATAGGAGAGAATTGCTGTTCATGGCTGAGAAGAGGAAGAAAAGGATGCTGGAAAATGTGAGCAAGCTGCAGAAGAGAGTACAGCGGTGACATATTAAGTCAGGGGAGCTGAGTTACATAAATTCAGCTTGTTCTGGTGCTGGCATAGTAGCCACATCACCAACCAGCCAAGCATGCTCAATTCCATCCGCTATCTAATGTGCATAAGAGAGCATACTGTGAACCTAAAGAGAAAGCCCCCATTTACAACAGCCATTCCCAAAAGACTGTGCACCATTAACAGTTCTCTCTAGAAAAAACCTTGACAAGGACATTAACTTTTGAAGTTCAATCAATGAAGAAAATAGAACGGAACCCCTCACTTTCTTCCCCTCTGTTCCCTCCTGAATGACATTCCTGAGGCAAAGGACTGTGATGTCAGTGCAGCTGACCTAAGCTCTGACACTTGCCATTACCTCTTGCTGCTTCTCCTCATTGGGATAGGTGTCTACAAATACTCCCAGCCCCACAAATTTGTCCATGTTTCCAAACACAGGCCCTAGAGAGAGAGAACAGATGACGAACAATGAAATAAAGCCAAGAGTTGATAAAGGAATAATATATCACTATGATGGAGGAAAAAGTGAGAGTCAAATGACTCCCAGGCCTCTCTTTAAGATGAGAAAACATACGTAAAAGCACGCAGCAAAGTGCATGGCCTGTAACAAGCACCCAGTAAATATCCGTAGTTGTTTGTTATTGAAGGCAGGGGAAAGAGAGAAGGCCACTGCAACTGTGTTTAGCTCTACAGCTGCTCCCTGATCCAAACTGGTTGCCAAGGCGCCCCGAAAGAATTCTGCTTCACAAACACTTGGTGATGACTATGCCCCCGAGAGAGAACTGAATTCCCAAGTTCCACTTCTTGTTACAAAAGAGACCAGGTCAAATCAGGCTGAGTTTGCCATCTACTTGGAGCAATGGCTCCCGCACAACAAGGAAAACTAGATAACTCTTCTCCTGAGTCAGGAGTGCTGAGATCGTCCCCTGTGCATGCCCAGAAGAAAGCGGCCAACCCAATCATCAGTGTTTGGGAGAGACAGCGCTTTCACCCAGCCAACAGGCCAAGTGGTTTCAAAGGGAATCTGGAAGGAACTAATAAGCAAGAAATTGCCCCAGGATGAGTCAAGTTCAGCTGCTTATTAGGACTTAGACCCCATTCCAGAGACTAGACAGGCCAGTCTTCATCCACAGACATCAAGGTAGAGGTAAAACTGCTGGCATTGTGGGGACACACCGTTCTCAAAGAGTGCAGATGAAAAAGCTGGCCTGTCACACCCCCGCAGAAGAGCAATACAGGGTCCCAATACCTGGCTGCATCCGATCTTTTGTGTACCAGATTGCCAAGCCATCCCCATGCAGATTCTTCTTCCCTTGTCCATGGATCTTGAAGTGCACCTGCAACTCCCAGTCTCTCAGGAAACACGGCTAAAGTGAAAAAGACGCTGAAGTCAATGAGGAGCAAGAAATGCGAAACCCCTCAAGCCCTCGTCAAGAGCCTACGGACTTGGACAACATAAATGCAGGTAACACTAGGTTAAGGGCTAAAAATGAAATCTAAGACTTGCTAAATGTTTGTGTCGTAAAATTAAAGAGATGGGCCATTCAGCTGTATCTGAGATTTAATATGAAAAGTGAATAAACCTCCCAATTATCTTCAATCTCTCCCAATAGAAACAGGATAGTACTCCAAAGTTGGAAAAGACAAGAATGCCAAATTAGACTACTGTGATCCTACACCCACCCAGCAAAGTATCTCAGACCATAGAGTGCAGGTGGCTGAACTAACATTCATTTGCAACTTAAGATCACCCTTCTGACAGAAAGACTCTAAAAAGCTTGAATTTAAAGGTCAATGCCTCGTTCATTACACAAGAATAAGAAAAGTAAGTCATTACTCTCAGGTTTCCAGAAGCAATTAGCAGATGCTATAAACAACTCTCATTAGCTAGACTTGGCCCTATGCCAAGCTGAGGCGCAAATCAGAGTTCTGCAAGAAGGTTAAGTTACAGTCCCCCAAAACCTCATGCCCATGGCCAAGAAACTAAATGCTCTAAAGGAGAACACCACCATCCCCACCGCAGGGACAGCCTCCAGGGGGAAAGCATTAAGGAGGTGAGAGACTCCTGTTTTTCTTCTTTTGAATTGTGTATCAAAACCTTGGAAAATGGAGAAGGTAAGTGCATGGTTAAGTGCTCTAAATAGTTGAACGCTTTCAAGGAGAAACCAGAGTGGGTATCTAGTTTAGAGAGGCTCCTGGTTAAAGCTCACCAGGAAGGAGGGAAGAAGGGAAGGAAGAGCAGAAAGACCAGCGGGGTGCAGCCAAAGGCTCTCCAAATAGGTTATCCCAGCTCTCGAGCAACGTACTGCTAGGTCACTTTCAGTTTTCATTTTTAATTTCTGAGAAGTCTTCAAAAGTGATAGTATTAGAAGTACACAGTCAAAAATGAAAAGGGTGCTGATACTTCCGAATTCACCAAAGAACCCTGAAATCTTCAATAGCTTACCTGCTCTGATGAGCCCAGTCCCTGTATTGTCATTCTGGGTTCTGACCTTTCCGCTGTTTCATTTAGATTTCTGGGCTCCATAGCCAGTGAAATTCAGTGGCTCCATAGCCAGCGGGTATATTATGCCCCTGAGAGGAGGGCAAGGCCAGAGAAGTTCACAATGACCCAAGAGGTGTCTGCCCCTTATCCTTGGCCTCCAATAGCACAGTGCTATACAGTTTCACTCAGGGCTAACTACAGTGTTTCTGAAACTTTGCTGCACATTAGATTCACCTGGAGGCTTTGAAAAATCCCAATTGCCAAGCCATACCCATTCCAATTAAATCAAAATCTCCGGGGGAACCACACATCAACTCCAATGGACAGCCAAATGAGAACCACGGCTCAAACAAATGCTTCCTATTCAAGCAACTCAGAAACACCTCCAAAGCTCATTCTGCTAGTCAGACAACAAAAAATACAGGTATCAGAGAATCTGAAAAAGGGCAGGATAACTAGATCCTAGACTAAAATTGCTGCTAAAAGAGTTAAGACAGCAGCAAAGTATCGAGCTTTGGATATAAGCATTTAGTAACCCAGAGAGTTCCGTCAATGAATCTTATAACAGACGTAATAACATAACAGTGCACGTTTCTGTAACATTTTAACTTTCCAAAGCTTTTTCACACCTATTGTTTTATTTTACTCTCACAATAACCGTGGTGGGCAAGTAGAGCAGATATTATGAAGCTCATCTGACAGATGGAGAAACTGACAACTGTCAGAGGTTAAGTAACTGCCCAGGGCTAACAGTGGGTCTGTGATACAGCCAGATCTAGAACCTAAGTCTTGCAACTGCCAGCTGTTCACCTCTTCCACCAGAGCACAGTGCCCTGCACTCCGCCCAAGAACCAGCTCGGAACTACAATCTGGGTTAAGGGGCCAGCCTGTGCAAATAGTTCATGTAGAAACTTCTCTTATCCCTCTGCTCCTTTAGAATTCTCTGCCACATAAAATGAACAGTGAAAAGAAATAGTTCTCTTTTCTGAGGTACACTTATCTACAATTAATAATAAAAACCATGTAAAAGTAAGTTCTTAACTTATGAGAACCCAAGACAAAGTATTAAAGGATGCCAAGGTCATTCCCATAAGTAAAGCGGTCGTAAAAGATTTAGAAAGAGCCCTGGAAACTGAAATGAAAGCATCATCTTACACTTGTACAAAATCACAGTGCAGCCACACCAGGAATACGGCATTCACTTCTTGCCGCCATACCTCAAGGAAGACAATGTAGCTAGAAAAGGTCCAGAGAAGGACAAATAAAATGACCAAGGGCTCAAAGTGGCTTTCACATGAAAATAAAATTTAAAATTAGACTCTTCAAAGGGAAATAACAAGGGGGGATACTGGGATGAAGTTTGGGATACATTTAAAAGAGCAGTTTTCTACTTTACAAAGCAAAGTAATTAAACATGAGTTATTAACCTCCAAGAAGTAATACCATCAGGTCAATCAGGAATTAAAGACATTTCAGGAAACAGAATCAAAATGAATTATTTGCTATAATTAGGGCAATAAAGGGCATTTCCTTATATATCTGATTTCATTATGAAGGTTATCATCACCTCTGAAATGAAAATCCTTGATATCCACAGAAGACAGAATACTGGAGACAGACAGTAAAATTAAGTCAATATGCCACTGGTGAACTTTTTAGGACTTTCTGAGTCACCAACACAGGAGAGAGAAAGACTCTTACCACCCGGTTCCACAGGGCACCCTGTTTACTCTGCATATCTGGGGTAAGGCGGATATACTGGGTCATCACCATGGCATTGCCCATCAGATTCCACAGGGAGGAAGTGCTTGTGCCCACACCTATGGAAAGAAGGAGATCAGTTCATACTCTTCAACACCAACCTGTTCAGAAGGCCACCGTGGACCCTTTGAAAGCTAGAATCATCATCTTTTTCTCCTTTTCATGTCACTCAATCTCCCACTTTCTGTCACTCATAAATCTCAAATCCTTGCCATCTTTACAGCTTCCTTTCACAAAGCCCTTCTCAGGTGAAGACCCCAAAGCACATCAGAGCTTCTACCTTATCCATGCCACAGTAACCATAGCTCAGATCCATTCTTCCCGTTTTATGAGCAAATTTCAGCACCATGAAAGAAAAAAAATCCCCCAGTTATACCAAAAAGAGCTTGACCCTCAGGCCTCTAGGACTTAATGATAGTCTTTCTTTAAACAATCCAAGTGTGAAGTTACTTCATCACCTATCTCAGACTATAAATCCCTTGAGAGTGAGAGCACAGTATCAGCAGAGAGCAGCACAGAGGAGGCACTCAATACAGCTGCTAAGTGAACAAGTGATCACCCTTGGCAACAGTGTTTACGCTCTTGCAGTCTGAGTTTTTGTTTGCTGTCCCCCTATCCACACTCCCTTG
Organism: Equus przewalskii; assembly: GCF_037783145.1. Classification (NCBI taxonomy): domain Eukaryota; kingdom Metazoa; phylum Chordata; class Mammalia; order Perissodactyla; family Equidae; genus Equus; species Equus przewalskii. The sequence goes on along the minus strand of NC_091844.1, from coordinate 11,856,192 downwards.
GGGAAACAGACTTGTGTTAGTTAAGCCATCTGCACTGACTTGGTCCTCTTTGTAGCTAACTATATAAATTTTCTAGTCCATACGCTGTGCCTAGGGGCCTATGGACCCTAAACAGAGCAAAGCTAACCAGCCTCCTTCATCAGTAGAGCTCCTCGACTGGAGAACAGGTGTTTTAATCGGCAACAGAATGTTATCCTCTTTTTCAGTCTAAGTTCTACCCTGTTCTGCCTCCTGCTTTATTTCTAGCACATCCACAGCTCCATCGCGAGACCGGCTCGTCGTTAGTGGCCCTCAATCACTCCTCACCATTCGCCGTTCTCTCCCCTTCCCACATTCCTCCCGTCCAACTCCGAGCTCCCCTTCGTCCAGGCCTAGCGCTAGTGACATCCGACGGCCCTCCTTCGACCTGCTGGAAACTTCTAGCGCTAAGTGCGGGGCGGAGAGGGGAAGCTGACCCCTGCTTTTCGGACCCGTGGCTCCCAAACGCGGTGGGAGTCCCCGTGGGGCCCCACCCACCGCCGGCAGTTTCCTCAGGGCCACGCAGCCCTGCGCCGCCCCCGCCTCTACCGAAGAGCTCGGGTCCAGAAGCCCTCCCCGTGCGCGCCCACCTCGCCCCGGGCGCCTCACCCTGGTAGGGCTTCGACAGCGAGTGCTCCCGTTTCAAGTACTCGAACGTTTGACCCGCCCCGACTTGCCGTGGCCCCTGCCCAGACCCCAACAAAAGGAGGAGGAGCAACATTCTGGACCCATCTCGAGCTGACAAACGCCGCCGCCACCGCTGCCACCACCCAGAGGACCCTAGACTCGCCGCCATCTTTCCCACCGCCGTCCCTTCACTAAAAACCCGCCTTGTCGTCCAAGCCATTGGCCCATGGAACCACCTGTCCCGCGTCTCATTGGCTCTCGTCGAGTCCCCGCCCCCCAGGTGAGCATCTCTCCAATTGGCTGGCTAGGGTATCAGTTGCCTTGCCAACCCTGGAAAGGGGCGTGACCGAATGCCTGGACTCCCTAATTTGCGTTTGTCCTAAGCTCCACTAGGCCTGCTGGGATACAGAGTGATTTTCGTTTTGTCTCAGCGTTCCAGAGAAAATTTAAAGAGATAAAATGTTTCTTCCAGTCTCATGCAAACGTTCTTTCCTCTCTGCCATACTATCTCCTGACTGTGCCGAGCTATCAATCAGGAGGCTATAGAACTGAAAGGAGAAAAAGACAAACCCACAATTAAAGTAGCTGGAAAATTATCAAATTTATAAAAGACCTGAACAGCACTATCAAACAACTTGACCTGATGATATTTATAGAAATTCCACCCAACAACAACAGAAGACACATTCTCTTCAAGTGCAAAAGAAAGACTTACCAAGGTAGTCTGGATCAAGAAAAAAAAACCCCACACATTCAAAAGAATCAAAAACAAGCAAAGGATGTTCTCCTATCGTGATAGACTTAGACTAGAAATCCGTAACAGAAAGATTTTGCAGAAATCTCCAAATATTTGGAAATTAAACAACTCACTTCTAAATTCAGTAATCCGAGAGAGTAGGAGGGACGGGAGGACTTCAGCAAATCCTCCAAGAAGTAGAGCAATCATTTCTTTACCTGGGTGGTAAAATGATATACCCAGGCCCCAAAGCCGAACAAGTGAGAGTCATCCCAGCTTCTCTCTTTTTCCTCACCAGTTCCTCCACAATTTCCAGTTCCACCACCAAAATAATCAATTTAATGATTTTACTCCTAATTATTTCTCAAATAATAATAATCTTTTCCATCCCTCTCTCTGTCTCATGTCATACCCAGGCTTTGAAACCGCTTATGGCTCCCAATTACCATAGGATAAAATTCAGACTCCTTAGTGTAGCGTTCAAGGCCCTTCATAACAAGGCCCAAACCACAACAATATGTGTGCTGGCTGATATTCTGGCCACCATGATCCGCATGGCCACCCAAGTGATCAAAACCATCTAACCATACTGTTTCCTTAGTGTCAAGATGGAATGAGTCAATATTGGTAAAGCTCTTAGAATAGTGCCTGGCATGTAGTAGGCACTATATCATCATCATTGTTATTATTAACTGAGCCGTTGATAGTTCACCATCACCTGTGGGGAAGAGATTCAAGACCCTCAACTTGGCACACAAAGCCCTCTCCCATCTGGCCCTGGCCCTCTGGCCTTATTGTCCACAGCCCCCTTCCTTCATCTATATGCTCCAGCTTTCCCTCTTCCCTTTCCTTTTTCCCGGTCCACTTTCTCCTGGAGGCCTTCTCTGACTCCCTCAGCCAGGGGCAGTTGCCTGACTCTGAGCTCTGAATGTGCCCCAAAGCACATTTCTTTACAGAGCACTTGCCAGATCTGTGTCCCTGTCTTCCCAATAGACGTAATCAAAGTTAACTCTTTCTTTCCTAAACTTAACTATATTTAGTAAGAGAAACATGAATATGGGCAGAAACATGAATATAAGCCTGTTTTACAGGGAATCAACTTTTTAAAATTAAAACTGTCACAGCCATTGATCTTTTATATCCTCCCCGAAAAGCAGATGTTTGGTGATAAGACATTAGGAATTGCAATGAATCTATTCATGTCATACCCAGGCTTTAAAACCGCTTATGGCTCCCAATTACCATAGGATAAAATCCAGACTCCTTAGTGTAGCATTGAAGGCCCTTCATAACCTGACTCAAATCAAGCTGTACACATGTCTATTATAATGTGTGTCACCCTGAATTAGGTAGCTCAATTAGCAGGTTATGTGTTTGTCTCCCCAGCAAGGCCAGGAGCTCCTGGATCACAGGAAGCAGGTCTTACTCATTTCCTATCCCAGGCGCTGCCCACTTTCTCACCCCAGAACCCATCACCCAGCACATACTAGGGGTTCTAATTGTTTTGAATAAAATTATTTCCATTCTATGTCTCTGTCAGCTGCAATTTTTTTATTGTGGTAAAATATACACAAAATAAAATTTACCATTTTAACCATTTTTAAGTATACAGTTCAGAGGCATTAAGTACATTCACATTGTTGTGTGACCTGTCAGCTGGATTTTTGATAGATCATCTCAGTAGATCTCTCTCTCATTGAAAATTCATTATGATGAAGAAAAAGGGAAGAAAGGAGAAGGATATGAAAGTTGAAATGCACAGGACAATAAGTCAGGTGATTTTGTTCAGACTATTGCAATAGGGAGAATGCTCATTAATGAGGAACATATCCAAGAAAAGGAAGGGGACGTGGGGTTTTACAGAGGCAGACATACAAGGGAGTCATGATGAAGAAGGATGCTAGGGGTCTTATCTGACTTAGTGAGGAAAGTTGGAAGTGAGTCTTACCTTGGAATATTCTAGAGCAGGATAGTCCTTTGAGGTTAGCCATTTCTCAGAACTCAAAATGGGGTGAGTGGGGACACAAAAGGGTAGGGGAATTTCTTGACTGTAGCTGCTTTCCAGAAGCACAGGGTTAAGATGAAGTTCAACACCGTCAGTGTGTTGAGGGAGATAAAGGGACAGAAAAAAAAGAGCCATGCCCGCCTCTAACGCTGCCCTACACACACATGGAGGCACTTCCTGAAAGCTGGGTCAGATCTTGACCTACCCTCCTCTCAGCGGCCTAACATTCTTCTTTTTCTCCAGGGAATGTCTCCCACTATCTGGGCCTGTACACCTCCAGGTCAGGGAGCATTCATATACCTTGTGAGCTGTGCATTCTAGTAGTTCTGGGTGATTCCTCTACTTTCCTGTCTTCAAAACCAAACAGGTACCTCCACTTAGGAGCATCTTGAAGCCTGATGCCCCCCACCCCATGACAAAGGCTCCAAAACAGTCACTAGGCCCCATCATTTCCTCTCCTTTCCACCGTTCACTTCTTTTTTTTTTTTTAAGATTTTATTTTTCCTTTTTCTCCCCAAGGCCCCCCGGTACTTAGTTGTGTATCTTTAGTTGTGGGTCCTTCCAGTTGTGTCATGTGGGATGCTGCCTCAGCATGGCTCAATGAGTGGTGCCATGTCCACACCCAGGACTCAAACCAGCGAAACCCTGGGCCACCAAGGTGGAGGGTGTGAACCCAACCACTTGGCCACGGTGCCGGCCGCCACTCTTCAGTTCTAAACCTTGCCATTCCATTTAAATCCACTCCCACCCCAAACTCAGGACCCAAAGCAGGGCCTAATGTCAACCGGCTCAAAACCAGGTAGACCATTCCTCCCTCCTCAGGGATCCAGGTTGGGCCCATCTTCAGCCCCAAAGTTGCAGCTGACAGCTGACATTCCCCCCCCACAACACGCACACACACCTCTAGTTCTCAAGCAGACCCTGGAGCATAGAAGGGGATGGTAGCTCTAACACAAACTAGCCAACTACTTTCCAGTGGCAACTTGTGAATTTTGGCCTCCTAACAACCACAATTAAATGGCCTGGAGTCCTTTGAGCATACACAATGCCTGGTTCCCACTCCCAGACACCTGATTCATAGGTCTGGGGTAGGGCCTGGGGATTTGGTTTTGGAAATCTCTTGCAGAGAATTTGATGTGCAACCAATTTCGAGAACCACAGCCCTTTCACGTCCAGTATCTCATTTCGACCTCACAATAACTTGGTGTGGTGGGCAAGGCAGGTGTTACTCAACTTTAAGATTAGGACATTTGTACTCAGTTCATAGGGTAAATTTCAAACAGGGTACAGCACCTGAATTTAGAGATAAGAGTTAGAGATTTACTTTAAAATACTGTTGGGGGGAAATTGTGTGTGTGTTGGGGGGATGGTAGGATAGATGAAAAAAAGGCAGCAGGATGTTGATAAATATTGAAGCTGGGTTTTGGGTACATGAGGGTTCCCTCCAGCTTCATGTATGTTTGAGAGTTGCCATAATAAAAAGCTTTTTTGTTTTTTGAGGAAGATTAGCCCTGAGCTAACTACTGCCAGTCCTCCTCTTTTTTGCTGAGAAAGCCTGGCCCTGAGCTAACATCCATGCCCATCTTCCTCTACTTTATATGTGGGACACCTACCACAGCATGGTGTGCCAAGCGGTGCCACATCCGCACCCAGGATCTGAACCGGTGAACCCCAGGCCGCTAGAGAAGTGGAACGTGCGAATTTAACCACTCTGCCACCAGGCTGGCCCCTAAAAAGCTTTTTAAAATCTCCCTTGGAGATGATTAGGAAATGTGCTGGGTATGCATTTGTGGTGTTTTCTAAATTTCCTCCAGGGAATGAAAACTGTAATTAACTATAATCTGTAAAGTTCACTGTGACCCATCCAATATAATGTTGTCATAACTAAAAAGAGAGGAGTCTGCAATCTCGAAAAAGAACAATCAAGGGATGAAGATATGTCAGATGTATCAATTCTGTCCAGGGAGAGGTTTCTAAGTATTTAATATTTCTAAGTATCTGTGTTGTTATTCAAATCAAGTCTACTGTCCTAACATATTCATAAGTCTTCCTCTTAAGATTCTAGCCCTCTTAGCAATTTCTCAGTATACTAAAAAATTAGGGGGCTGGCCCAGTGGTGCAGCAGTTAAGTGTGCATGTTCCACTTCGGTGGCCCAGGCTTCACCAGTTTGGATCCCAGGTGCAGACATGGCACCGCTTGGCACGCCATGCTGTGGTAGATGTCCCACATATAAAGTAGAGGAAGATGGGCACGGATGTGAGCTCAGGGCCAGTCTTCCTCAGAAAAAAAGAGGATTGGTAGATGTTAGCTCAGGGCTAATCTTCCTCGGAAAAAAAAAAAATTAGTATTGGGGCCGGCTCCGTGGCCAAGTGGTTAAGTTCGCGTGCTCCGCTGCGGTGGCCCAGGGTTCAGATCCTGGGCGCAGACATGGCACACGCAGTCAGGCCACGTTGAGGCGGCGTCCCACATCCCACAACAAGAAGAACCTGCAACTAAGATATACAAGTATGTACGGGGGTGGGTTGGGGAGGTAAAGCAGGAAAAAAAAAATTGGCAACAGTTGTTAGCCCAGGTGCCAATCTTTAAAAAAAAAAATTAGTATTAGCATATTATATTGCTAACATTAGTATATTAATTAAGAAATTAGTATTTGGAGCAGTAGAAACATGCTATTCAGAAAAAATTACAATAAGAAACAGCTGAGTTAAAAGTAGTTGTCTTGGGAGAAAAAAATCAGGGATAGGTAGAGAAAAAGCGGAAAATTGCTGTTTTCCATTACCCATCTAACAGTACTATTTTGATTTTTCTTAACTATACATATATAGTTATGTATATATTTCTTTGATTAATAATTAATTTAAATAAATTTAATTTTTAAAATTAAAAAAAGAAATTAGTATTTGGGTTTATCATTTAGTTACTTGCTTAGACAGTGTAACTTACTCTCCCCAGTCTGTTTACTCATGAGTGAATTGATAAATATCAATATGCTGAGGACCAGGTCCCAGATCTGTGGTGGCTCAGTGAAGAGGGAGAACTCCCAGGAGTTACAGACGGCTTCTAGGCATCCAGATCCTGCTTGTCACAGAGTTAGAGCATAAAATTCACCAGGAATTGCAGAATGGGAGTGAGGGAAGGGAGAAGAATCTAGCATATTCGAGTTGGAATGAAAACACCTGCCCTTTTGAGCCCCAACTCCACTGTATGACATTGGGCAAATTACATAATCTCTCCGAGCCTTGAATTATTTATCTGTAAATTGGGTGTGCTGAAACTTACCACACTAGATTGGTGAGAGCATTAAATGAAGGAGAGTATAATGGATGCACGTGTACATCGTAGACTCTACAGAGTTCTGGAAGTATACAAATGGCTCTTTGCGAATCTTTGTGATGGCCTACTTGTATCCTGAAATGTGTTCTGGGAAAGTGGTTTGGTCCCTTTAGAAGAAGATACGTGTGTCAGAACTATGTTTATAAATGCAGAAGAAACCGCTGGCTGATTTGAGGATACTACACAGGCATCAGAGGTGCAGAGTGGAAATATGTAATGTGCAAATCCTATCACTGGGGTTTATAATTAGAAATATGATAAGCTATAGCTTCGAAGGTCAGACAGCTGGAAAAAGGCTTTGGTGGGTATAATTTTACTCATTTGTCTGCTGCTTGTGGAAGATGAACAGATGGAGGAGCCCTGAGCTCCCCCAGGAGCTGGGTGAGTGGGGAGTACATGGGTACAGCTGAGCTGCAGCTATGACAGAAGGTGAGGGAGGGGTTGGATGAGGTTGGAAATTCCCTGTTCTATGCAGCAGGCAGAGCCCATCACTGCAAGGAATGGCAGGCTCTTTAGAAGGAATAGAAGCCATGGGTCTAGAGAAGCCGTCCTGGGGCTTTGGATGTTAACCTGGCCTGAAGTCCTGAACTAGCCTGATGATGGCTACTTCCAAAAGTCAGATTGAGGGTTGTTGGCTGTAGGGGGGAAGCCAAGAAGTCAAGATTAGCCTAAATACTGATGGAAAAAACCTGAAGATTAACGTGTAAGGAGCCCAATTGCAAAAACGTGGTTGTATTTCTTTAAATCGTATTCTGCTTGGTATTTCTTTAAACAACTAGACTCATGTATGACTGTTTCGTAATAAAGATTTCTATTTTCTATCATGAAGACTTTTATAATGTCCCAATATTTCTCATTGAAAATGGTAGCTCGGGGGGCCAGCCCCGTGGCTGAGTGGTTAAGTTCGCGCGCTCCGCTTCAGCGGCCCAGGGTTTCACTGGTTCCAATCCTGGGCATGGACATGGCACTGCTCATCCGGCCATGCTGAGGCGGCGTCCCACATGCCACAACTAGAAGGACCCACAACTAAAAGAAATAGACAACTATATACTGGGGGTGCTTTGGGGAGCAAAAGGAAAAATAATATCTTTAAAAAAGAAAATGGCAGCTCAGAAAGCATTAGAGGTAGACAGGTTTGGGTTTCAATACTTGTCTCTGTTGACTTAGTTGTATGACCTTGGGCAAGTTACTTAATCTCTTTGGGACTCAGTTTTACTGTCTACAAAAGGAGAGTAATAATAACACCTACCTCACAGAATTGCTCGAAGTATTTAAATGAGGAAAGGAGTGGAAAGCCCCGCACCTGGCAAGTAGCGCTCAATAAATGGGAGCTATTCTTTTAAATTGTTACTTGTCCCTTCACATCTGGATTATATTGGCAGCTTCTTGGCTGGACTGCCTCCCACCCCCATTCGCCCAAAACACTGCCAACAATTAACCTTCCAAACTTTTTACTTTCCATCATTTCACTTCCCCAATAAGAACTTTCTGTTCCTCCCTAATTAGATTAAGACTAAACTCCAGTTTGTAGGCCAATGTCCCAGGACTTTGGCTGTTACTTTGAAAGAAACTGGGAGCCTCTGGAAGGTTTTGATAGAGGAGGTTTATAATCTAACTTATGTTTTTAAAGGATCACTCTGGCTGCTGGCTTGAGAACAGACTATATGTAGTAGGGCAAGGGTGGAAGTAAAGCAGACCATGTGTATTCGTAATGCGGGTGAGAAAGGAAGGGGCCGGGACCTGGGTGGTGACAGCAGAAACAGGGAGAGGGAGCTGGATTTTAGATGTATTTTCAAGGTACAGCTAACAGGATTTACTGTTGGATCAGAGAGAGATTTGAGAGGAATAAAGAATGGCTCCAAGATTTTTGGCCACAGCAGCTGGGAAGTTGGAACTGCCATGTACTAAGAGAAGGGAAATTATGGGAGATATGTGTTTTGGAGGAAAGATCAATATTTTAATTTTGGTGACACTAGGTTTCTGTGTCTATTGGACATCTAAGCAGAGAACAGGCCCTCCGACCCCAACCATCACCCCAGTAAGACCAAATTCCCAATCTTTAAGAGAAGATGTTGGAGGTCAGGGTAGGAGGGAGTTTGTTAGTTGATCAGCGTTCAGTAGAGGATTTTCCCTCCCCTCCTATGATGGCTCGCCTCCAAATGGTCCCCAGTGATCCCTGCCATCTGCTATTTATGCCCTGTGTAGTCCCCTCCCACAGAGCACCAGTTTGTGTCCATTTGATCAATAGAAAATGGAAGATGTGGTAGTTTGTCACTTCTAAGGCTAGGTCATAAAAGACACTGTGGTTTCTATCTTGGTCTTTCTCTCTTGGATCACTTACTCTGGGGAAAGCCAGCTACCCTGCTGTGAATAGCCCTATGGACAGGTCCTTATGACAAAGAACTGAGGCCTCCTGCCAACAGCCATGTGAGTGAGCCTGGAAGTGGATCTTCCAGCCTCACTCAAGCCTTCAGATGACTGCAGCTCTGGGCAACATCTTGACTTCAACTCACAACAAACTCTGAGCTAGAACCACCCAGATAAACTGCTTCCTAATTCCTGACCTGCAGAAACCATGACATAATAAATGTTTATTATTGTAAGTCACTACGTTCTGGGGGTAATTTGTTGTGTACCAATAGGTAACTAACATACCTTTCAAAGTCAAGTGAAGGGGGTGTTCCAAGAATACTTGGGGGTTCCTGCAAAAAGGGAGACCGGTATCTTATTCCATGATCAGACTTCTGCTCAAGCAGCAGACTTGCTGTTTCGTCCTATGACTCCTAGAGCAAAAGGCGGAGAGAACTGGAGAGCGACCTGGGGCAGAGAGAGGGGCCAGTAGTGGAGTGGTCTATACTGCAACCATTGGGTGGAGTCATCCAAGAGGGGCTGCCTGACAGGCAAAGGGCACCCCCACAGCAAGAAGCTGGGAGCAAGGAGTCCCAACAGGGCCTGAATTGAACCTTCCACTACAAGAAACCAACACTGGACACAAGCCACACTCAGTCAAGCAGCAACAACCACAAAGAAGAATGTTTAAACTGTGGGAGATTAAGAGAAATTTCCCCTCTCGCCCCACCCAGGAGAAGTTTGGCCCTGAAAAGGAAGAGAGAAGTATGCCAGAATCAACACATGACCCCTGCGCTCGACACCAGGCACATGCACACACACAACCAACACTTCCCTCCCCCCACTACCGGCTGCAGTGATGGGAGGGTTGAAAGGCTGACCAAGGCGTTTCCCTCCACCAAGTCCCTGGAGCAGAACCTGGACCCCGAGCCTGGAAAACGATGACACAATGGGGGCACAGGTGATATAAATCAGAAATGAGGCAGTAGTTTTTAATGGACCTGTCTGGACTTTTAATACTAAAAGTCACTCCAAAGCTGTAGATCCTCTAGAAATACAAGAAGGGAGGGGAAAAAGAAATTGGTTCAAAGCCTTGACTGGAAAAGAAATAAAACCCTGTCATGTTAAGGTCCCACCTAGTCAAGATTCCTCAATCAACAGATTACAGTTCTGTTCCTGTAACCCCCATCTTCAGAGGGGCAGCACAGTGCAGGGGTTAAGAAGGTTTGGATTCAAGATGGGTTCAAACAGGATCGAAATTCATCTTTGTGTGATCTGAGTAGGTTTCTGAAGATTTCCAGATCTCCCTTTTCTCATCGGTAAAATAAAAGTAAAAAAAAAAAGGCGATGAATAATGATACTTCCCTTCCAGGGCGTGGTGAGCTGAACGGACGCAGCAGCGCAGTCAGCAGGGAGAGGGGACAGAGCAGCAGACGGCTTGGTGCTCCTATGATCTCCATTTAGGGAGCCTCCCCCCATATAAAAGCCCAGGCCAGAGTCCTGATTGGCCCTTCCTGGTGTCTTGTCCACCCTAGGTTAGTTGTTGTGGCCTGGGGTACTTTTCTCCAGGCCTGGTCAGTTGCTCATTCCCATTAGAACACATGGGAACGGGGATGGGACAGGTCCCCAGAGGAGGTACCATTCCCAGAAGAACGGGACAGGAAGCTGGACAGATGAGAATGGCAGATGCCCACCACATCTGATCTTGCTGATCTCGCCTTGACCTTCCTCCCTTGGTCGTCCAGGAAGAATTATACATCAAAGAATTTAAATGAGGACAGAAGCTGGTTATCTAATCCAGTCCCCTCAAGTTAAAGATAAAGATCCGGAGGCCCAGCAAGATGAGCTGGTTGCCGAAGGCTCTGCAGGTTTTTTGTGCTTTGGCAATTGTTTGGGACAAACCTGCCTGCCGAAGTCTGGACACTTGGGAAACAATAAGATTTGGGAATCAGGAACTTGCCTTGTTGATCTGCCTGGGGTAACTTATTGCCACATTTGGATTATGTCAGGCACTGTGGACGTGGGTGGGTATCATTTACAAAGAGAGCATCTGCCTCCCACTAGACCTGTAGGCTTCCTCCAAAAGGAATTCCAGCGGATGCCCGTGAGCAATGAAAAAGACCAGTATTTTTCCATCTGAAGATCTGTCAAGAAATCTATTTAGTTGGTCAAGATGAGATTTTTGTTTTCTTCTTTTTTTTTGAGGAAGATTAGCCCTGAGCTAACATCCGTGCCCATCTTCCTCTATTCTATATGTGGGACGCCTGACACAGCGTGGCTTCATAAGCAGTGAGTAGGTCCACACCCGGAATCCAAACCAGTGAACCCCAGGCCACTTAACCGCTGAGCCACTGGGTCTGCCCCCAGGTTTTTTTTGTTTTTTTTTTTTTAAGAAATAGGAGAGAGCAAAAATTATATGAAGGGGTAAATATGTCTTGCGAAACAGTCTTCTCAGTTGTAATTTTATACATAAAGCTCCTGGCTACATGTTTCCTCCTCACTTCTCACCCCCGGCCACTACACATTATTGCTACTCCCTGTGAAGAGAAATCCAATTCATTCCACAAATGCACGTGGAACGCTGGGCATTTCGGATACAGAGACGACTGACAGTTTTTTCCCTTGAGGGACCCTCAACCCCGTGGGAAATGGCCTCCAGTCCACAACAGGGAGGAGAAGAAAATGAAGAGGCAGAGGGTGGTAGATTACTTGCAGAAAAACCATCCCTGGCCAGTGGAATGGGGGTAGGGGAACGTCCATTTTCTACTTTATACACCTGGTGTCATTTGAATTTGTTGCAATGAACATGTATAACTTAGCAATTTTAAAAAAGCCCAGTAAAAATAGGAAAATACACAAATGAATAAATGAATGAAATGTAATGTGAAAGTCCTGGCCTGGGGGAAGGAAACAAAATAATGTATTTCTTTCTTTTTGGTAGGGAAGATTGGCCCTGAGCTAACATCTGTTGCCAATCCTCCTCTTTTTGCTTGAGGAAGATTGTTGCTGAGCTAACACGTGTGCCAGTCTTCCTCTATTTTGTATGTGGGATGCTGCCACAGCATGGCTTGATGAGCGGTGTGTAGGTCTGTGCTCAGGATCCCAGCCCACAAACCATGCCAAAGCAGAGCATGTGAACTTAACCACTACACCACTGGGAGGCCCCGAAAAGAAATAATATTTACAGAGTAGTGCTTTTAAACACGACCTCATGGGGCCGGCCCCGTGGCTGAGTGGTTAAGTTCACATGCTCCACTTCGGTGGCCCAGGGTTTTGCCAGTTTGGATCCTGGGTGTGGACATGGCACCGTTCATCAGGCCATGCTGAGGTGGCATCCCACATGCCACGACTAGAAGGACCCACAACTAAAATATACAACTACATACCGGGGGGTTTTGGAGAGAAAAAGGAAGAAAACATAAAATCTTTAAACAGGACCTCGTTTAGTCCTTTCAATATAGCAAGAAGAGTCTCTTGATCCTCATCTTAAAAATGGAAAAACTGAGGGGCTGGCCCCGTGGCCGAGTGGTTAAGTTCGCGCACTCCGCTGCAGGCGGCCCAGTGTTTCATTGGTTCGAATCCTGGGCGCGGACATAGCACTGCTCATCAAACCACGCTGAGGTAGCGTCCCACATACCACAACTAGAAGAAGCCACAACGAAGAATATACAACTATGTACCGGGGGGCTTTGGGGAGAAAAAGGAAAAACTAAAATCTTTAAAAAAAAAAAAAAAAAGAGGAAAAACCGGAGCTGGTCTGGTGGCATAGTGGTTAAGTTAATGCACTCTGCTTTGGTGGCCCGAGGTTCACCGGTTTGGATCCTGGGCATGGACCTAGCACTGCTCATGAAGACATGCTGAGGCAGCATCCCACGTAGATGAACTAGAAGGACCTACAACTAGGATACACAACTATGTTCTGGGGCTTTGGGGAGAAAAAAAAAGAGGAAGATTGGCAAAAGATGTTCGCTCAGCAAAAATCTTCCTCACCAAAAAAAAAAAAAAAAAAGGGAAAACCAAAGGCCCTAAGAGGCAAAGAATCTTGCCCCAGTTCACTACCTGATAAGGGACAGAGCCCACGACATTTCTGCTACAGTCTTTTTCCATCTGCCAACCAAAAAAAAAGGGTCAGAAACTAGGGACAATGACTCCAAGAACTTTGTTTTCAAGCTTTCGTAAATACTACTCAATGTTTGTCATCTTGCTCTTTCTTGTTTTTCTCCAGTGATTAACAGTTAATATCTTCAAATAAAAAAGTGTCTTTGTGTTTTCAGAGGCAGAAGGAAAAACTTGCTGGGGTGGCCAGTCTTGGGGACAGAGGGTGCTCCAGCGCACAATAGGAGGAGGGACACAGAAAGGAAAAGAGCAGGCAGAGTCCTAGGTCCACTCAGACCCTCAGACCTGGCGCTGCCTGGGACTCCTCCTGGAGGCCCAGGGGCCCTAGTACAGCAGAGGCTTTCTGGCAGGCCTTGCCTTGCAGTCGTCAGGTCTCTGCAATCCCAAGTGAGAGGTTTCCTTCTCTCCCAGCTTGCTACCCTTTGCAGCCTGAGCCCCTTTGGGCAGTGAAAGCCCCTCCTGTCTCCCCTCCACCAGCTCTGCCTCTGCCCCAGCCTCCTTTCTTCCCTCACCACAGTGGCTCGGGGGCCGCACGCAGTCTTGCTTAGTCCTCGGTGGTCCCCCTCAGCCTTCTTTCTTCCCCCATCATCCCCTACTGATTTTCTCCCTCTGCAGGAAAGGGAAGGGAAAGAAGAAGACTGTGGCTGAAGGTGGATGGAGAGACATAATGGAGCTAAGGAAATTTGAGTGTCCTCTAAAACTCTGGGCCTCATCATTTCCATCACCGTCACGGTTACAGATCATGTTTATTGAGCTATTACCACGGGCCAGGCATCCTCTCACTCAGCACTCAAGAATGTTCCAGAGTCCCAGGTCACACAGGCCATCTGTGGCCATGCCAGCCCCACACTGTGCCTCCAGACGTGTGCCTGAACCCCCATGCTGGGGCATCCTGCCTCCGTGGTCCTGTCCCAAAGGAGAAAAATTTGTCCTATAGCCTTGGGAGCCTGAAGCCTACCCAATTAATACAAACGCTCCCTCCCTTTTCCTGCTCTGGTATGGGCCTTCCCGTCAGAGGCACATCCTTTTACTGGCCCAGATTCACTGACCTGATATTTTCATCCCCTCCTCTGGCTCAGTGAAGCATCTGTCCTAGGTACAAATCATGACGCCAGGTCCTAATGTCCCCACTTGCTGGGATGATGTGAGTTGGGATTTGAGACAAGGCACCATCCCAGCTAATCCCAAGCTTGCTCGTCCCTTTGTGGAGGGATGCCTGCCCCTTCCCTCTTGAGACAATTTAATGGCGTGGATGTATCCGCGAATATTCTGCTCAGGCTTATTGTACACTTACAGACAGCCAGTGAACAGGCCACTGCATGTACTGATGATGGCCCGTGTCTCACCCTGAAAAGGTACCCCACTGCTCCCAACCAGGCTCTCATTCCCCAAGGCCCATGGCATCCCCCGAGGAACTCTGCCTGGCGCCGGATCATAGGAGGCTTCAGCCTCTGACCCTCACCAGTGGACAGGCAGCTTCTCTGCCAGCAGCTCCCTATCTTGGAGACCCAGAGGTTGGAAAGGGCTAAGAATCCAGCCTGGGAGGGTTCCAGACTAGAGAGTGGAACAGGAGATCCTAGGTTACTAATTCAGGATCTGGTTCATCATTGGATCCTCAGTGTCAGCACAAGGCCACAGGGCCTAAACCCGAGAAGAACCTGTCAGGTCCAAGGATCTCATGGACGGAGGGCTTTGAGATGCTGAGGTGTCAGACCCTTCTGAGAAAGACCTTCCCAAACTCCTTACTTGCAAACGGAGGCAACTCAGGTGAGTAAAGGCTTCCACCCAGAGGCAGAGAAACAGGTTGGCCCCCAAAGAAGAGGGCCTTCTCACTTGCAGTCACCGTCTGCCATTTTCACAGCCTGGCTCACAAGAGTCACACAGGCGTCCAGGCTTCCTGACTCTTCATATTAACAGACCTCCATCTCCATGTCATCCCCACCACTCTGTGGGAGAGGTTTTTCACCTCCAGAGGTGGAAAGGTTAAACTCTCTAACCAGGGATGCAAGCCTGGCAGTGGATGAATCTGGACTCCAGTCTGGGCCTCCACTGCCTCCTCCAACACTCTCTGTGTCATGTTACATTCATCTTTTACTCACAGACTCTTGTCTCCTCCGCTAGATCAAAGGATCTGCTCTATTCACTTTATCACAGATGTGAATATAATCATGGATGGGTGTAATTAAATGAACTTTGGGAGAGACTGATTTTTCCTACCAGACCCTCAACCACCCCTCCTGCTTTTCACCCAAGTATCTCGAAAGCTTGTTTTTCCCTTCCCTTTGTTGGCTTCTGTCTTCGGACTCAGTGCATACATAGAGAGCTTCTGAGTAGAGACAATCTGAAAAGGGCAAAATAAAAATAGCCAATGGGTCAACAAAGGAACGGGAAAGTCTTTAAGTATGGTGGGGGAGGGCAGTAGTCCTAAAGCCAGCTGGGAAGAGATGAGGCGGGGTGGGCAGAAGCCTCCTCAAGAGCTGGGCTTGCTCTGAGGCAAGGCAGGTAGCTCATGCTGGTGGGTGGAGATGAAAGAGAACAGTCGGTCAAAGGTTCTGCTTTCTGCTTTTGTTCTGTCTCGGCCAGTGCCCATCCCAAAGCTCCTGTTCCCTAAAAAACTGGCCCGCAGGACCTTCACTGTGGAATGTGAAAACCTGCCTTCAAGGGACCGCTTCCGGCTGGCCTAGTATGCAAGCCCTCTGCTAACAGTGCTTAATTTCATCAGGCCTCCACCCCCACACCTCCTTCCATAACACTGTATGATTGTTCCTCTCTGTTTAGACTTTTTCTGGCTGGTATTGATTGTTACTTTTTCTTTTTTTTCTTTTTTGAGGAAGATTAGCTCTGAGCTAAATCCACTGCCAATCCTTCTCTTTTTGCTGAGGCAGAGTGGCCCTGAGCTAACATCCATGCCCATCTTCTTGTACTTTATAGGTGGGATGCTGCCACAGCATGGCGTGATAAGCAGTGGGTAGGTCTGCACCTGGGATCTGAACTGGCGAACCCTGGGCCGCCCAAGCTGAACACACACTTAACCGCTATGCCACCGGGCTGGCCCGATTATTGCTTTTATTGGCAAACAGCACATCAAAATAAAAATAAACACAAGTGTTTGTGCAGAGAGAGATTAAAGTGGATTGTGTCTCCAGGGCTGGGGAAAAGACTTGCTGTGAGACCCTGTGGTCAGCCTGGTCCCTGATTCTTCCCTCAGCGCACCTCTGCAATTATGATCGGGATGTTTGTCTGTCTCCTGCCCCCTAACAGGGTGGGCAGCTGCGGTCTTCCCCACACACCCTAAGTGTTTGGCACTTAATTCAAGGTAATTCATAGCTACCAACTGACACGGCGGTAGGGCTGTCCAGGAAGCAGTCATTTCAGGGCTAGGCTGGGGCGGCACCTCTCAGCTTGTTTCCACATGCAGCTGCCCCAGCTGGCCAGTCACCCCGACAATTTGGGGTTACGGGTTTGGTCCCGGAAGGGCAGGCAAAAACAACAACAACAACAACAGCTACACAGCCAAAGAACATTTAGAGTTGTCCTGCCGTGTCTAACACCTAGGCCCCAGCTTAGTGAAGTGATGCTGTAGTACCATTCTTATGCCCACTTTACAGATGCAGAATCTGGGGCTGAGCGACCCTCCAACTTGCCTTCCCGAAGTCACCCAAGCCTGCTCTTAAGACGACAATCTGTAAGGACCCTAATGTGTGTCTAGACTTAATTTCTTTATCTGTAACAGGGAAATAACACTACCTCTTAGAGTTGTTCAGAGGATTGAATAAACATTCTGCGTTTACTTGTTTATTGCCTGTTTTCTGGTCTAGACTGTAAACTCCAGTGGGCAGGGACTTCGGCTTATTCACTGCTATATTGTCAGAGCCCGAACAAGTGCCTGGCACACAGTAGGGGCTCAATATTTGTGTCCTAAATGGAAACGACATGAGATAAGGCCAGGCCACACCCTGGCCCTTCTCTCTGCAGGTACACTCTTCATTCTCAGTTCTCAGACTGGCGCTGGGGGAAGCTTCTTCTGGCCTTGGGACAAGGTCAGCAAACCCCCCAGGAGAGGGGTGGCCAGAAAAGTCTTCAAGGGGCAGGCTGCAATGCCGGTGGCTTCGTAAGCCTCCCGCAGGCCTCCGCCCTCAGGATCCACTTTTCTTGTTTTATATCAGGAAAAGCACTTTTCTGCCGCAGCACAACGTAGGGCTGCTTCTGAGGTTCCTGCAGACAAGGGACACACTCCCTGAGCTGCAGACTTCTGGGGAAGGGAAGGCGCAGGGCACGCGGCCCCGGCTAGGCTGCCGACGAGGAACTCCGCGACCACGAGAGTGGGTCCCGCCGGAGGAGAGCTGGACCCGCGCAGACGCCGAGTGGGCGAGCAAGACGGCGAGGAAGGGCGGCCGAAGTGGAGGGTGGGGTGGGGTGGGGCGGGGCGGGGCGGGGCGGGCGCCCGCCCGCGGCTTCCGCCCGCGGCTCCCGCGCTCGGGCGCCGCTCCACCTTAAGCGCCGGACCCCCTTAAGGGCGGGCGCTGGAGGCGCGCGCCGGGGGCGGGGCCCCCATGCAAATGAGGGGCGTGGGCTGGCGGGGCGGGGCGGGCGGGGCGCAGACCTGACGTCAGGCCTGCGGCCCGGGCAGTTGGCTCGGCGGCGGCGCAGCGGCAGGAGCGGCGGCACGAGCGGGGCCGCGCGGCGAGGCGCGGGGAGCGGCGGCGGCCGAGCCGGAGCAACATGGCGCCGGTGGGCGGGGGCGGGCGCCCGGGCGGCGGGCCGGCCCGAGGGCGCCTCCTCCTGGCGGCGCTGGTGCTGCTGGTGCTGCTGTGGGCGCGGGAGGCCCGGGGCCAGGGCGACCCCCAGCGAGGCGCGATCCTGGGCATGAGGCTGGCGAGCTGCAACAAATCGTGTGGGATGAACCAGGAAGGCATCATCTTCGTGTCCGAGGGCAGCACGGTGAACCTAAGGCTGTACGGCCAGAGGCTGGGCTCTATCTCCAGCAACCTGATCTCCTTCACCGAGGTGGACAACTCCGAGACCGTCCGCAACTCTACCAGTTGCCCCGAGCTCACCAAAGACCTGGTCGTCAAGCAGCTGGTCAACGTGACCCGCGAAAACACGTCAGGGATGCTGGTGGTGCTCACTAAGTTTCTCCGGAGGAGCGAGAACATGAAGCTGTATGCACTGTGCACTCGGGCCGGAGTGGACGGGCCCTGGCAGAGGTGGACGGAGAACGACTCGCTGCTCTTTATGGTGGAGGAGAATGGGAGGTTCCTACCCCTCTGGCTGCACATCCTCCTCATTATGGTGCTGCTAGTGCTGTCGGGCATATTTTCTGGCCTCAACCTGGGGCTTATGGCCCTGGACCCCATGGAGCTGCGCATCGTGCAGAACTGTGGCACGCAGAAGGAGAGGCGCTATGCCCGCAAGATCGAGCCCATCCGGCGCAAGGGCAACTACTTGCTCTGCTCGCTGCTCTTGGGAAACGTGCTGGTCAACACCTCCCTCACCATCCTTCTAGACAACCTCATTGGGTCTGGAGTCATGGCGGTGGCCTCCTCCACCATTGGCATTGTCATCTTTGGGGAGATCTTACCTCAGGCCCTGTGCTCCCGACACGGGCTGGCTGTGGGTGCCAACACTATCGTTATCACCAAATTCTTCATGCTACTCACCTTCCCCCTCAGTTTCCCCATCAGCAAGCTCCTGGACTTTTTTCTGGGCCAGGAGATTCGCACCGTTTACAATCGGGAGAAGCTGATGGAGATGTTGAAGGTGACAGAGCCCTATAATGACCTTGTGAAAGAGGAGCTAAATATGATCCAGGGTGCCCTGGAACTACGGACCAAAACTGTGGAGGATATCATGACCCAGCTGCAAGACTGCTTCATGATCCGCAGTGATGCCATCCTGGACTTCAACACGATGTCGGAGATTATGGAAAGCGGCTATACCCGCATCCCCGTGTTTGAAGATGAGCAGTCCAATATTGTAGATATTCTCTATGTCAAAGACTTGGCCTTTGTGGACCCCGATGACTGTACTCCCCTCAAGACCATCACCCGCTTCTACAACCACCCAGTGCACTTTGTCTTCCATGACACCAAGTTGGATGCCATGCTGGAGGAGTTCAAGAAGGGTAAGGCCTGGCGCAGCTCTCCCGGTGAACTTTTGTCACTCCTCTGTACCCTTGCCTGTTTTGCATCTGCTGCTCATAGTGTCCCTTTGCCCAATCGCCTCCTTTGCTTCTGAGGTGAATGGCATTTGGGGCAGCAAAAAGAATTCTTAAGCATCTGCTGTCTGCCAGGCACTGTGCCTTATGCTTCAGGTGAATCAAAGCTGAGTGACACACTTGCCCCCTTGGAGGGAGAGAGCGAGGCCTCAGGGAGCTATTGAAGCAGGACAGAGTAAGGCAGACGTCTTAGATGAGGCCAGCACCAGGGCAAGGAGATGAGAGCACAGTGGCGCATCTGATTGGGGTGGGGCAGGGAAGGAGCTAGGGAACTGAGAGAACCTTCACAAGGAAGGGAGCATTTGAGGATAGCCTTAAAAGGTGGGGAGACTTGGTACTTGAGGTGGAGGGAACCCCATGAGCAGAGGATCTGAGTGGGGAAGCAAAGGCTGTGCTTGTGGCCCAGCAAGTGGTCCTGTTCAGCTGGGTGTGGGCTCGGCTCATCAGTGCCGGGGCGAGAGGCTGAGTCATTAGCGGCCTCAGGAAGAGCCTTGAAAGGATGCTAAGTATGATTGGAGCTGTGGAAAGTTTTTGAGCAGGGGGATGCTGTTACTGGAGCTCCTAGCCCACAGAAGCCGAATTGGGAGGTCTCTAGTTGGCTCCCCACTCAGAACAATGCCAAGTAATGCTTTGACTATTCAGCAGAAGCAAGCAGATTAAGTTTTGGTTATTGTTCTGTCTTTCCCAGGCGCCAAACATAAGCTTCCCCTCTGTGGTCTGCTGGAATCTTCAGCCGGCCTTGCGTGGCCTTGTTTTTTTTTCTCACGTGGGTTCTTGGCCAGTTCTCAGGTAGTTAGAGAGGCGCTTGGAGAGTTTACTCACCAGCCTCAAAGCTCAGGGCACACACCTCTTTCCTTACTTCCAACAGAACTTTCCTCCCACCTCTCAGAGTGGCAGTAAACAAGCCAATTATGGAGTAAAACCCTCCTAGGCCAAAGGGAGTGAGGAGGCAGAAAGGGAAGCTCTTTATAAAGGAATGGGAGGGGGAGGGAGCTCATCCTAAACCCGGGGACTTTGCTTCATTTCCCATAGGTAGAGCTCCTGCTGACTAAGACCTAGGTTGGCCTGGGAGCGACTTCTGCACCCTAGCTGAGAGCAAGCTCTGGACCCTTGTTAGTTGTTTCTAGAACAGTGAGTGGAAGGGAGACTGGAACTGGCTGGGTCAGTGGGCAGTAGAGTGGAATAGGGAGGAGCTGGCCTTGCCAGATTTGGTCTGAAAAGATGCTCGGGTAGGGGCCAGGGTCGGGGGTTGGTCCCCTCCTGTTTTCAGTTTGACAGACTGAATCCCAGCATCAGAGCTGAGAGAAGCCTTGAGTAATATAAGTCCAAGTGGGAGACAGCCCCATAAGGCGGCCTCACTTCTCAGGAACTGGAGGGATGTGGACATCTGGTGGTGATGGCATAACCTGGGGGAAACTTTGGGGGTGCAGACCCAGGAAGCTATTTCCCCCAGGCACCGCAGCCTGGGACAGAAGAGCAGTGTGGATTTGTGCCCCACCTCTACTCTGCAGCCTCTTGGCTCTGAGGACTTCTCTCTTGTTGCTTGGTCAGGAACCTGGTCAGGACTCACCAGGGCGTTTCCTCCTCATCACCTCTCTGGTCTTTGGGACATTGTTGGTGACACACCCAGCAAGCACGTTTTGCATCTTTCAGCCCAGATCTGGATCCAACCAAGCAATATGGGTTGGCTTGGCCGGGCTCCCAGCCTCTGGTCAGCAGGTCTCAGCTCTCCTAGAGTGGGAGCTTCCTGGGTCTTAACAGGGCCACGTTTGGATTCATCTTGTAAAAAAGTGCCACTTCATGAAGCTGGGTAAATAGAGCTAGCATCTCTCAGGCCAGAGCTCTGCTGAGTGGAACTCTCCAGATGCACATTTTAGTCCCCTGGACACTCCGCCTTAACAGAGGCCTGCGGCCTGAGCCCAAACCCGAGCCCAGGGGATGCTGGTAATTCCATGGATGGTCTACCCAGTGCAGCAGGAAGCCCTGCAAGTGTGATATGGTCATCCCTGATGAGCACACCCCGGGGCTTTAAGCCATCATCACTTCCTGGTCCCCAGGCTCCCCCCAGTGTGGGCTCTTCCACGTCTTTCCATCTGGCATTTACCTTTTTAGTTTGAGGCTGTCTGGGACATGGCAAACCCCTAGTGCACATCTGCAGTTTAAAAGATTTCCTTTACAAATTTGGTGTTTGGAAGCCTTCTTTTTTAGCCAAGAAAAACAAGGGAGCAAGGTTACCAACAGCCAGCGTTGTCGGCAGCATCAAAATCAGAGCTGGGGTTGCCTGCTGAGACTAGCCCAGCATCTCTCTGAGGGTCTGTCCTGTGCTTCGGTGGACGATTCAGCACCTCCAAGTCGGGCCAGGGCCCTGACCTCTGCCAGAGCCTTTCTGCTCTGAGTGTAATCCTCTTTTAAGGTTGTTTTATCTCCTTCCTGCCGACAGCGTATGAGCTCCTTGAGGGTAGGGATCGTGCCTATTAGTGTTTTGCCACTCAGTGCCTGGTGAAGAGATGAGTCTTCAGTGAGTGCGTGTTAAATGAATGAGTGAATGAATGAATTAATGAACAACAAATGAACGACTGTCCGGCAAGCCCTACTGGCCTTCTTGCTGTGCTTGAACACACCAGGATGCTTGCACCCTGATGCCTTTGCCCTCCTATTCACTTGGGCTGGAATGTTCTTTCCCAGATGCATGTGGCTCGCTCTCCCCTCCCTCATGTCTGCTTCAACTTCACCTTCTCAGTGAGGCCTTCCTGGCACCCTATTTAAAACTGTAACCCCCCATTCCACCCTGACCTTCCTGGTCTCCCCTACCCTGTGCTAGTTTTCTTTTTCACGTATCACTTTCTAACAACTATGTAATTTATAAATTTACTACGCTGTTTATTGTCTGTCTCCTCCCACTAGAATATAAGTTCCAAAGGGCAGGGCTCCTTATTTGTTCACTCCTGTGTACCTGCCCCCTAGAATGGTTCTTGGCACATCGTAAAACCTCAGGAGAAAGTCACTGAATCAATGAATGACTTGTCAGATTTGAGAGTTATCCCGGTTCCAGAAGTGCTAGAATTTTGAGGAGCTGATAAGGGATAAAGAAAAATGGGTGTTGTGCTGTTCTCCAGGGGCCTAGCTGCGCCAGGAAAGACAGGAGGAGCTCTTGTAATGACATAGCTATTAATGGTTCAGCTCAGCAACTGAGAAAGAGTTTGGGGTCTTGAGTGTGATGCATGGTTCCCCTTCCCTGTGCCTCAGTTTCTCTGTGAATAAGTGGTCTTTGACCATCAGGAGTTTACATAGCTTCCCTCATTAGCGTGACTCATGAGTATGCTCCTGCACACTTAGAGGCAAGCTTGGGGAGTCAGTGCAGGCATGGGGGTCTGAGCTCCGCCTAAGACTAAGGCAAGGAGGTTAGGGCTTCCCAGCTGCTTCCGCCTCCCAACTCAGGCCAGTTATCGTTAGATATTTGTTGACCCTCGTACTGTGTGCAAGGCCTGTGCTGGGTGCTGCAGGACCTCAGGAGTAAGACCATCTAGTTGGTGAGAGCAGTGAGGCCACCGAGAGGCTCGTGTGATTTGAACCTTTGTCCTTTGACTAAAACCTCGCCTAGCACTGTTTGCAGTACTGGGTGTTGTGGTTGGGTTTGTCTACAGCTTGAAATCTTAGAATAAAGGCTCCTTGGACTTTTCCTGGCTCAGCTGTATTTTTCCTCTATCGCAGATGCTCTCTCAGACTCTGGAAGCAAAGCACTATAATCGATGAACTCTCCCCCTGGAGATCAGAAGCTCAAGCCCCACACTGAAGCCCAGCTTTCAGCTTTCTGCAGTGCCCTTCCCTCTGTGACATTTCTGCCCCTCCCAGGGACTGAGCTCATCTTTAGTCATCTTATCTTTCCCCACCCACTTTATAACCATTTAGCCCCCTGTAAAGAGCTTCGTTTAAACTCTGCCCAGCTGGGTCACTGATCCATTAGGTGACTTTGGAACTGTTATTGCTCCTCATAGAAAGTTGGTGGGTTATAAATTGGAGGGGGGAAAGCTAGAAATATTTTATTAACTCCTTCCACATTTGCCGTTCTTTTTTTTTCTTTTTAAAGATTTTATTTTTCCTTTTTCTCCCAAAGCCCCCCAGTACATAGTTGTGTACTTTTAGTTGCGGGTCCTTCTAGTTGTGGCATGTGGGACACCACCTCAGCATGGCTTGATGAGTGGTGCCATGTCCGCACCCAGGATCTGAATCAGCAAAACCCTGGGCTGCCGCAGTGGAGCACGTGAACTTAACCATTCGGCCACGGGCCGGCCCCATCCCTTATCTTCTTAATTTTATTCCTGAAACACCTTTACAAAGTCAAGCAAAAACACTGTATAATTTTTGCATTCGTTTTGATTTCTACCATCTGACACACCCTAAGTATCATCTTTCCTTCTGTTTATTCGCTCCTTCATTTATTCAGCAGACATCTAGTTTTTTGAAGCCTGTGTGTCACACTCTGTGCAAGCTGTTAGAAATCAGAGAGGAATGAAACAGCCCTCTTGACAGAGCTCTCAGTCTGCCAGGGAGACAGACGTGTCAGCAGAGCTTGGCTGTGCCCTGCTCAGTGGTGCAGTGCCGAGGGGCCAAGGATGCTTCTCAGGTCAGAATAACAGGACTCACTGATCGTTTCAGAGATGTTGAAATCAGGGCCAGGAAGTAGTTATGAACACCTGAGGTTTCTAGCTTGGGATTCAGGTTGATGATGATGTCATTTGATGGAAGTTGGGAGAGGAAGAAGCAGCGACAGTTGGTGAGTGTGGAGGGAAGGGAGTGATGGTAAATAATAATGGCGTGACCCCATTTTGGACTCCTCTGTGCCCAGCACTGTGTACACCAGAGCTTCTCACACTTGAACATGGGCCCAAACTGCCTGGGCATTTTGTTAAAATGCAGATTTGAACTTGGTGGGTTTGGGGTGCGGCCGGAGTCTGTATTTCTGACAAGCTCTTGGATGATGCCCACGCCTCTGATCCTGGACCACAGTGAGCAGCATGAGGGTGAAGTCCATCTGGGCAAGTGTGCAGGTGAACGTGCCCATGTAGGGGCTTGGGAGTGAGGCCAGGACCAAGCTGAAAGCTTTGGAAGTCAGCTGAGAGCAGGCAGAACGTGAGAAACATGTAGAAGCCTGGCCAAAGTGGCTTCTTGGAGAGAGAAAAGAGCTAAGCAGGTGTGGTTTTGGGAGCCTCCTGGGGAGGTCAGATGGGGCAAGGGCTGAGCACAGACTGTAGGATGGGACAGTTATGTCACAAGGTGCTGGGAGGGGGCAGCCTCAGGAGTGGGAGTGAAGGCAGCCATCCACCTGGTCTCAGATAGCGCCACCTGGAAATGGTCTCTAACTGAGCTGGTGATTTGATCTCCAGAAGCTGCCCGGGGGCAAGTGTATCTGAGAGTGACAGCAGCTGCCTGCTAGGGTAGAGGTGCCAGCAGGGCAGCTGACAAAACGCTGGCCAGGCCCCTCCTCTCTTTCTCTTTAGCGGGTGCTTGGGGGCACGGAGCATGGCCACTGTGGGGAGGGCCGTACAGTGCGGCCTGCGGGCGGCTGCTCCTCTTCCCCTTGCTGGCATCTGCAGCCTGTGGGCTGGCTTTGCCAGAGGAGCCAGAGCTGGGAGCAGTTTCACCAGTCTTGCATTTACAGTTCTCTTCCTAGAGCTCTTCTTTGTGTACTGGAAGGTGCTGCCTTATGTGTCGGCCCTAATAAGAGCTTCTTAGATCATAGTGAGATCATCCTGGTGTTTACTTTTCAAAAATCTTATATTTTTAATGAGAAAGCCCAGCTCCAGAGTTTTTCTGGACACCTCTGGTCAGGATGGGAGGTATCGAAGAGATGTTTAACCTTGAAAATAGATGAGTGCACAGAAACTGTCCGACAGGATAAATGGCTAAGGGGCAGAGGACTTTCCAGAAGCAGAGGCCTGTCTTGTCCGTAGAAGTCTGGGAAGACACTCCAAAGGAGGTGACATTTCAGCTGGGTCTTCAAGGGTGAATAGACATGGCATTTTCTACTTCTGTGGCTCGTGTTCTGCGAGAACGGGGACAAGACCACAGGACAAGAAATGAGCTTATCCGTCCTTGGCGCCAACTTAGGGTAAAACCGCTTCTGCGTGATGTGACTGCTTCTCAGCCGTTTCTGGAGGGGCTTCGAGGTCCGACCGTGTGCCTTCTCTCTCCATCCCTCCCCGCCCCCCACATGAGTGCTGTCAGACAGAGGAGCCAGGGTCGTTGAACAGAAAGGGCATCTCTGAGGGAAGGGAATGGCACCTCACGGGCAGGGGCAGTAAGAGCGTTTAACAGACACCCTCCTGACAGGCTGCACAGCCAGGGAGAGTGTGTATAGAAGGTGAGGATGGCCCAGGCCCTTCTGTCACTGTCTTGGTGACTGATTTTAGCAGAGCCACCAGGTTTCTTCAACCCAGCCCACGCGGAGGGATGAGTTCCCTTGCTTGTCCTCCAGCTGGCTCTCTCTAAGCCTTCCTTTGGTCTTAGGGATTTTTGGAACTTTTCAGCAGAACTTGCCATGAGGATGTGAGGGTTATCGAATTTCCCAGAGGTGCCCAAGATGGCCCTGAGCCAAGAGGATGGGGAGTAGCTTTCTGGTGCTGTTCCTGCCATTTGACCCGGCCCCTCTCCCCTGCTTCTCCGAGTCCCTCTGTCTGCCTGCAGGCACAGCTGCCCTTAGGTGCTCGCCTGTACTGTGCCTTCCGTTACCCCTTGTCAGCCCTGAGCGTGCCAAGACATCCTGTAGTTTTGTGGCTACATAAAGCACTCCTGGCTCATTGCATAGACTGGAGTCTGGACTCCTCCTTATTGTGTGATGCATCTATCTCATCATCAGAACTTTAGAAAACACACAAAAATCTAAACAAAACAATCCATGAGCCTGTGACCTAGAAAGAACCACTTTTAATATTTTGATTTATTGTAATAACTTTTTTAGAAATTTACTTTAAATTTTATTTTTTGGTTAAAAACATCTTGTAACAAACAGCAAGATCAAAACCATTTTCATTTTTGTGGCCACGCTCTCATATTAGCTGCCCATTTGTATTTTCACGTTTAAATCATTGTCTGCGTACAATTTTGTGTCCTGCTTTTTTGGAGCACGGCTTAGATTGGCTCTTCAGATTTTTCCTCTGATAAGAAATGAAATCCTTTTTTATCCCTGGGCTTCTTGGGAGGAGCGTTTGGGAGGATTTCCACGGACTCAGGGCTGGGCAGTGCTGTGTGGCTGACAAGAAGGTAGCCCAGAGGGCTGGGGTGTGCCGCTGCCAGCCTGTTTTGCTTCGGGTTAAGCCTGGTGTTGCTGGAGCATTCCCCAGAGGGTACAGTCAGAGCTGCTTCCATGCTGCAGGGCTGGTTTACCAGTACCTGGGCAAGGTTCTCGAAAGACTGGTTTCCCAGGCTCTCTCGAACGCCTGGTCTCTGGCCAGCGGGCAGCCAGGAGCCTTGGTTGGAAGGAGTTTCCCTCCCTTTCCACCCCAGGCAGGCTCACTCCCACACACACTCACTCCCCACCCCCACAGACACAAAGACAGGCTCACACAGAGGCACACTCTCCCCTCACAGGAAACGCACTTACCCGGCGCAGACAGACAGACACACAGTTACCCCCTCCAGGCAGGCAGCCTGTCTGTCTCTGTCTCTCTCTCTGTCTCTCTCTGTCTCTCTCCTCTATCTCTCTCTGTCTGTCTGTCTCTCATACATACACATGCACAGTCACCTGGAGTCCTGTGTTTTAAACTGATGTCCATCTCTCATCAAACTTCCCTCAGATTGAGTTTAAAAGTGAGTAAATGCTCATGCAGTGGAGTTTATTTCATGAGAGGCTCAAAATAGAGACTGCCTCTTGGGCTCAGAAGAATTTCTCTGCTTGCTGGTGATTTGGTCACTCACGTTAATGTGTTCGGTTCACAGAGCTGTGGTGAGGATTCAGTGAGGGAAGGCATGTGAAGCACCCGGCTCAGTGCTGTGCCAGAAAAGCAGCAAAGACAAGAGGTAGCTCCAAGGGAACAGAGACTCCGCAGGAGGCCCCGTGTCCCCGGAGGTGCCCCAGACCCAGCGCTCTGGAAGAGGGTAGAGCAGGAAGAAGGAAGTGCTTTCTCTAACAGTTAGCCTTTATCGAATACTTAATTAGTCCTCCAGTGCTGTAGATGGGGCACTGAGGCTCAGAGAGCCTGACTCTTTCCCAGTCACATGACAGCCAAGTGGCAACCCCAGACTGCTCCCCTCCAGAGGCCAAGCTCTGAGCCGCTGTTCTGTCACTTTTCAGTGAGATTAAGAAAGAGACCAGAAGATTGGGATATTCCAGTAACTCCCAGCTGGAAAATTTACTGTCGATTCTAGATTTTTTTTGATTGAGATATATAGTGCATTGTGTTAGTCTCAAGTGTACAACATAGTGACTCCACATTTGTATATATTGCTAAATGATCACGATCAGTCTGGTTCATAGCCATCACCACACAGTTATAAAAATTTTTTTTCTTGTGAGAACTTTTAAGATCTCTCTTAACACCTTTCAAATATATAATACAGTATATTATTAACTATAGTCACCGTGCTGTACCATATATCCCCATGACTTATTTATCTTTTAACTGAAATTTGTACCTTTTGACCACCTTCACCCATTTTACCCACCCCCCACCTCTCGCCTCTGGCAACCACCTAGATTTGTTTCAAAGCAAATTTTTCATTGAAGCAAAGTGCATAAATCCTAAGTGTACAACTTTATAATTTTTGCAAAGGAACAGCCCTGTGTAACTACCAGTGAGTCAAGAAGCAGAACAGTGCACCACCCTAGAAGCGCCCCCATGCACCTCCCAGCCACTGCCCCGCCCCAAAGTCATCATGGGTTACTTAGTCTGTTTCTGAAGGTTTAAGGTGAATCACACAGTATGCATTCTTTTGTATCTGGCTCCTTCTGCTCAGTGTTAGGTTGTGAGCTTCATCCATCTTGTGTGCAGCCGTAGCTCCGTCTTTGTTGCTGTCTAGTATTCCGTGTATAAACAGCCCACAATGGTGCTGTTGATGGACATTTGGGTTGTTTCATTTGAGGCTGTTGAGCACTAAGAGTATACTCTTGTGCATGTCTTTTGGTGACTAAATGTAGGCATTTCTGTTGGGAATAGACCTTAGAGTAGAATTGCTAGGACATGGTATGGGCACAGATGAGTCGGTTTTTTACAGTGCGTGTATCAGTTTACACTCCTGTCCGCGTAACTCTGGTATTGTCGGCTGCTTATTTGTTTATTTTATTTTATTTTAACCAGTCAGGTAGGTCTGTGGTATGACGTTGTGATTTTAATACAGATTTCCCTAGTGACTATTGATGTTGAGCACATTGTCATATGCTTACCATCCATATGGTTAGTACTTTTGATATCCTGCTTAAGATTCTTTGCCTGTATACAGGCGGGAAGCTAGGATCCTCTGTTATCTTCTGGAAGCCATATTGTTTACCTTTCACATTTAGCTCTATAATCCTTCTGGAATTTTTGTTTTTGATGTGTTACAGGTTAAGATTCATTTCTTTATCCATACGGATATCCAGCTATTCCAGTACTTACTGAAAGACTGTCCTTTCCCCACTGAGCCATGGTGTTGGCACGTGCATCTGTCTCTGGAAGCCTTTATATTCCATTGGTCTCTTTATTTTTCCTTGTTCCAGTACTACACTGACATAATTGCAGTAGTTTTATAATCAGTTTTAATATCTGGTAATGTTAAGTACTTTGTTCTTCAAGGTTGACTATTCTTATCCTTTTGCTTGGGAATTTTGTGGAATTGCATTGAATCTGTGGATCAACTTGAAGACCTGACATCTTAATAATAATGAATCTTCCAATCTACGCACATGATTACCCCTCCATTTGCTTATGTTCTCATCATTTTCTGTGTAGAAGTCTTACATCTTACATTTGTTCCTAGGTATTTGGTGATTTTAAGTGGTGTCTTTAGAATTTTATTTTCCAAATGTTTGTTGCAGATTGTTCCAAGTGAGGTGTACTACGGTTCAATTCTGACGCTGACCACCCGGAGTTAGCATCAGACCCCACAGGTCTAAGGCTCAGTCCTCCAGACGGCCCTCACTTCAGATGCCGGCCACAGGTGGGGGCCGCCCACTTGTGTACTTCTTACCAACCTGCCGTAAATTCGGGGGTTCTCATGACTCCCCTCAGGTTTGATAATTTACTAGAATGGCTCACATAACTCAGGAAAGTACTACACTTATGGTTATAGTTTTCTTTTTAAGGATACGCATAGGATGAGGGCTGGAACTGTCTGGGATGCTGAGCTTCCGAGCCCTCTCCCCATCCAGTCAGGGTGGGTCAGCCCCCTGGCCATCAGTGTGTTCACCACCCCAGAAACTGCTGAGCTTTGGGGTACAGAGTTTTTATCAATATTTCATTACCTAGGCATGGTTGGTTAAGTTGTGGGCCACATGATTGGATCGAATCTCCAGCCCCCTTCCCTTCCCTGAAAGTAGGGCAGGTTCTCCTGGGGACCAGCCCTGTCCTGAAGCTATCTAGGGTCCACCTAGAGTCGTCTCATTAACATTATAAAGACACTTCTATTGCTCAGGAAATTCCAAAGGTTTTTGAATCTCTGTTCGAGGAACCAGGGTCAAAGACCAGATATATTCTTTTTTTTTTTAATTGAAAAGTAGTTGACATACATTATAGTTTCAGGCATACAACAGAGTGATTCCACGTTCATATGCATTACAAAGTGATCACCACGCTAAGTCTAGTAACCATCTGTCGCCGTACAGTTATTACAGTATTGTTGACTGTATTCCCTGTGTTGTCCATTATATCCGTGTGACTTACTTATTTTATATCTAGAAGTTTGTACCTCTTAGTCCTCTTCACCTATTTCGCCCCTCCCTCCCCCCTTCTCTCTGATGACCACCAGTTTGTTCTTTGTATCTATGAGTTTGTTTTGTTTTTTTAGATTTCACGTATAAGTGAGATCATACAGTATTTGCGTTTCTCTGTCTGACTTATTTCGCTTAGCATAATGCCCTCCAGGTCCATCCATGTTGTCGCAAATGGCAAGAAGATATATTATTTATTATACCATACAAGTATAGAGAAATATAGTTAGTTTTTGTATAGTGACCTTGCTAAATTTACTCGTTAATTCTAATAATTTATTTTAGATTCTTTTGGATTTTCTACACATAATTATGTTGCCTGTGAATAATGGCCATTTTATTTACTGAGTGCTAAGCTTTGTACATTTTATATCTTGTTCTTGCCTTATTTCACTGCCTAGGAAGGACATCTAGGATTGTGTTGAATGGTGACGTGAGCATCCTTGTTTCATTAGGTCTCGGAAATGTTTCAAAATTTATCATTATGTATGATTTTGCTGTAGTTTTTGGTAGATTTTCCTTTATCAGATCAAGAAATTTTCCTTCTCTTCCTACTTTGCTAAGAGTTTTTGTAATAAATAGATGTTGAATTTTACCAAATGCTTTTTATTTATTTATTTATTTTTAAAGATTGGCCCTGAGCTAACATCTGTTGCCAATCTTTTTTTGTTTCCTTCTTCTTGTTTTTCTTCTCTCCCAAGCCCCCAGTATGTAGTTGTATATTCTAGTTGTAGATCCTTCTGGCTCTGTTATGTGGGATGCCACCTCAGCACAGCTTGATGAGTGGTGCTAGGTCCGCGCCCAGGATCTGAACCAGTGACACCCTGGGCCGCCGCAGTGCAGCGCGTGAACTTAACCACTCAGCCACAGGGCTGGCCCCGCAAATGCTTTTTAAACATCTGTTGAGATGACTGAATGACTGATCTCCTTTGTTGTGAATTACACTGATCGATTTTTGAATGTTAACCCATATACATTTATTGCATAACTGGAATAAACCTGACTTAGCCATGATGTAGTCTGCTTTTATGCCTCACTGGATTTGACCTGCCAATACCTTTATTTAGAATTTTGGCATCTACATTTATGAGCGAGATAGGTCTATAATTCTTTTTCCTGCCATTAAAAAAAAAAAAAACAACTGAGAGAGATATTACAAGATACCCCTGTTAGTTTTTTTGTGTGGCAGGAAAAGATTGTTTAATAATTGTCTTTTCCTCTTAAAAGTAATATCCCAGTTTAGGCGAGCAAGTTTGAGCGTAGCAAGTAATATTCTTGCCCCCTCCCCTGCTTCTACTTCTAATAGCCAGTGTAATGTCTCCTCCATTGTGTCGGATGTTGCTGTTTTTCCCCTCTTCGGGTTTTGATATGAAGGTCTAGAATGATGGTTATGTTTTGTTTTTTTTTTTGGTGAGGAAGATTGTCGCTGAGCTAACATCTGTTGCCAGTCTTCCTCTATTTTGTATGTATGACGCCACCACAGCATGGCCTGAGGAGCAGTGTGTGTGTCCACGCGCGGGATCTGAGCCTGTGAACCTGGGGCTGCCAAACTGGAGCACATGAACTCAACCACTATGCCACTGGGCTGGCCCCTAGAATGATTTTAATAATTTGTAAGCATTTGGAAATGATATATGGTTATCAATTTACCAAGAAAAAAAAGCTTTTTCTTTTTTTGGTGAAAGAGATAAGATTTACTAGGTTAGTTCAGTAGAAGGCTAGTTCCAGTCTTAATGTGTCCTGATGTCAGCAAAGTATTTCACAGAATTTCCGATTATATCTTCATGACCAACATAGGACATGTGGGCTCATTAGTAATGGTCCAACTTTTAGATTGTCTGTAGGTTATCAGCTGGTTGCACAAACAGGTCTATAGAATGAGTGCCTCACAGGGCAGTAAGTGAGCTGTGAGTCTGTAGGCAATCAGTGAGAGGTACAACCAGGAAGGAGCTCATTCTAGGTGGGGGGTGGGGGCGGGAGGCCAGACGGCTCAGGATTACAGGGGAAAAGGCCAGAGGAGCTCCTGAGAAGAGAGGACTGAGCCTAAAGGGAGAAGCAGTTTGCTGGAAGAGTCCAAAGTCAAAAGAAGGCTGGTGGTGCTGACGAGATGGCTGGAAACCCCCGAGGTGCCTCCTGATCACCCCCCTCTGCCCTTCCCATGCTTGCGGAGGCCTTGTCAACTGGGCCTGCATCTTCTCTCCACTTTATTTTCTTCTGCTGCATAACATACCTCTAGTTCTCTAGTTCCTCCCTGCCTTCTAAACTGCCGCTGGCTGTATCCTCCAGGAGAGTTTTCCACATCACTGAGGACGAAGACATCAGCATTAGGTCTGAACTCACCCCTTGGATAACTTAAGAAAGGTTTAAAAACCCTCCCTTTGACCAAGTGATTCTCCTCCTAGAAATCTATCTTAAGGACTTGGAGATATAACCAAATATATTTATTACAAGGATCTTCATAATGGCCAAAAAAAAAATGGGGGAAAGGCACAATTTAAGAGCCCAATGGGGATTGGGATTATGTACATACATGTACCATGAAATACTATGAGGCCATTCAATTTTTGAAATATTTTTATGACATGGGAAAATACAGAGAATGTAAAGTATTTAAAAAGCAGGATACAAAACTATATATACGATGATCCAGTTTGTGGCGAAAATACATATTGTAATATTTGATCTGTATATATTAATACTAAAAAACCAAAGAGAATGCTCAGTTAATGGTAGTCATTTTTGGAAGGCAGGGTTATAAGTGATCTTAATTTCCTTCTTTCCACTTTTGTTACCAATATCAGAAAAAAAATCATGTAAAAATTAGATGTAAAATTTTTTTATTGTAAGAAAATTGGGGAAATTAGAATGCTGTTGATGATCTCAAGGAATTGTATGTTTAGATGTGGTAATACCATTGTGGTTTTGCTTTTTTTTTAAAAAAGAGCCCATACGTTTTAGAAGTACTTACTGAAATACTTGTAAAATTTACAGATGTTTACAGATAAAATCTGGGATTTGCTTCAAAATAAGCCAGTGGAGTGGGTGGGAGGAAAGAGGAAACAAGATTGGCCAGAGGAGTTAATTGTTTGTTAGGTGAAGGGCCCTGAGGGTGTAATTATATTATTTCCTGTACTTTTGTATGCTTGATATTTTCCGTAATAAAAGGTTAAAACATTAGAGACTGCAGGCTAAGTGAAAAATCAAAGGCATGAAGACCGTCCCCAGGGTGAGAGAGGAGTTGTAGGGTCTCCTGTCAACAGCTTCACCCTGGGGTGCTTGGGTTAAAAGAAGAAGGCTATTGGAGAAGTCCCATTTCTGAAACCCACTTGCTCACCCCCACACAGTGCATCCTGGACAGGACTTCTCTGAGCCTCGGTTTCCTCCCGTGAAGAGGCTTCGGTAGAAGGAGATGCATGTGGGGCAGCCCCCGGGGCCCATTATAAAACAAAAAGTTTTTAAAGAAGTAAAGATGAAGTAACCATTGTTTTAAATGTCTTGTTAACGGTTACCATTTCACATTGTCTCTGGCTTATACGTTATGTGCTTTCTCAAGGCACAAAATACCCTTATGGTGAGATTCCTTATTACTAACAGTGGCTGTAAGTCTGTTTCAAATAGTTTTCTTAACAATTTTGCGTTATTTTGGCCACCCACCCAGCCCTGACTCCACTGTTAGTGATTTTTGCCCCTGCTGATTGACAGAGGGGGGCGGGGCGGTGAGGGACCCCTCTGGCCTGTGTGGGCGCCTCGCTTGCTTTATTCGTGTTCTCTTCACTCTGCGAATTCCTTGCAGGGCCCTTGTTAAGCGACCGTGCATTTCGTGAGCGTATATTTGGTTAAAAGTGCTCAACATCATCTGCAAACCCGCGTAACTGAGCAGACGCCGTCTGCAGCGGGCCAGTGTGGGAGCCCCTTCCTGCAGTGACCAGCCGGCACACAGACCTGGTCCAGCCTGCTGTCAGTCTGGATAAACAAACGCTGAAGTTGCTTATTTATTTTGGATTAAAAATAAACGTAAACGGAGTCTGGGATGAGTACCCCCTCTGGAGACCCTGCTAACAGGTCCCAGGTGGGCTGTGGCTCTCTTCTGGGCATGCATGCGCTGTCTGGCTGTGTTGCTGTCTTGCTCAGGATGGCTGGGCAAGTCTCTAGAAATCCCTTCACCTGTGGACTTTGGCAAGTGGGCCACAATGCCTGCATTTCCATTTCTCTCTTCTGTGCAGCTGTCCTTCTGTCACTTTCTCTCTTTTTTTCTGCTTTACTCTGTTTTTCTCCTCTCCTCACCTTCCATTTTCATTTCTTTCCCTTTAAAAACATAACCAGCTATAATGTAGTATTTTCACTGGTAGCTTACTTACTGAGCACCTGCTGTATATTTAACCTCGTGCTAGGCATTGAGGAAGGGATCAGGAACCACTGAATATAATTTCTGCTGGTGAGAGTGTAAACTGGGAGGGAGCCCTACAAGGGAAGGCAGTTTGGAAGTTTCTGTCCCATTTGCCGATGCGCAAACCCTTTGACCTAGTGACCCCACAGCTGTAAATGTATCGTAATCTCACGAGGGTCAAATGATGGACACACAGGGATTTTCTACAGGGATTTTCACTGCAGCGTTGTTTGCAGTAGAAAAAACTGGAAACAGTCTTGTGTTCATCAGCAGAAGGGAGAGGGTCAGTCCGTCCTGGCGTTCAGCAGTGGCCCCTCCAGGGGAAGGGAAAGGTGCTCTGCTCCTGTGACATCGCTGAATGCAAAGCACGAGGTGCAGAGGGCTGTATGTTGTATTTTTAATTAAAAAGTAAAAATAAAAGTAATATATTTATTGCAGAAACTCTTAGAAAAGTGGGAAATGATTAAGAATTATCCCACCACCCAAAATATGAGTATTTTTGGTGTGTTTTCTTCTATTGCCAGTGTGGGGACCTGGAATTGGCCACCCCAAGATATGTCTCTTTGGCATCAGGATTATTTGAGGCTGATTGCTTTTGATAAACTGGGACAGGGAAGGAGGCTCTGAGGAATGGAACTTGCCCTTTGTTAGGACATATTTACATTTGTAAGGTAAATCTCTATCTGTAAAATGTGCCTCCCTCTCTGTACCAGGAAGAAAAAAGGAGATGATGTTCTCTTTAAAAACTCTTAATCAATACCAAAGGCAATGACTTAAAATCTGCATTTTATTGTGCTAGTCTGGTAACCTCCTGTAACTGACTTCCCTCCCCCTCCCAACGTTGGCATTCCTTAAGGATTAAGCCTCTTTTCTTAGGCTAGGAACCGATTGCTGCTGCGCTCACCTGTGACCGCCCAGCTCCAGACATAGACTTGCCTCCTGCTACGCCCACCGAGATAGCAGACCATTACCTGCTGTGTCCATCAAGCACTGTGCCGACAGGGCAATCTTGTGACTATTGTGGGAGGGACATTTCAATCACATGTGAAACACCCCGTTTGGGGGTATATAACCACTGTGTGCACCCCACTTCTTCGGTGCCCTTTCTTCCTTCGGGAAGAAAGTCCCCGGGCCATGGTTCCTCATAAAGCTTTGTTTAATTTTCTCTTGCTATTCTGTCTCATGTGAATTTAATTCGTTCTCCGGCCAGACGAACCCACACTTGGGGAGAGGAAACCTCCTCCTCCCCTACACCAGCAAGGAACTATATTGCTTTTCTCTTCCTCTCAAAATGAGATGTCATTCTTATCTTTTCTGATTATAAATGTGAAATTAAAAAAGTGAGACATGTTGATTTTAAAATGCAGTAAGCAAAAGTGAAAGAAACTGGTAGTGCTTTTACTGTCCTGTTTTGTACCTTTTTGCTCTGTACAAGCGGTAAACCGCCATCTCTAGATAAATCCATGTCTGCATCAGGCTTTTCAGTGGCTGCAATACTGTGTCATAAACCCCATTGGATGTGCCCTCCTGGGCATGTCTTCACGCTGGCCTGGGTATTTCCTTTGTATTAAGGTCTTTACCGGAAGTGGAAGACATGGCTGAGTGCAGTCTTGCACGTTTTACTTTTGACACGTACTGCCGAATCTTGAAGAAAAAATTCCATTGTTCTCTCCAGGACTGCACTGTTTTAGTCCCTTTGGTCTTATAATATATTCTAATTTATATTAGAATTAAGGACCTCCTCAGTGTTCTTTCAAGTTTCTTCTTGCTTGACCAGCTTCCTCCCTGGCCCTCTCTGCTGTGGATGCCTGACAGTCTTCTTTCTGTGTGTAACTCTGCCACCCGCGTGGAGCTGAGCGCCGCCGACAGTGGGAAGTTGTGCCAGGGCTTTGGCTCCTGCTGCCTGCCCCTCTGGTTCCTCTCCTACTCCAGCCCATCTTCTTGCTTGGCTGCTGGGATGGGCCCTGCTCCTCCTGCTGGACGAGGTCAGCACTATTAATAGCAGCTTAATCCTGCCCACGGCCTGGGTGGAGGGAAGAAAGGAAGGGGGAGTCCCAGGAAATCAGGGTGCCTTGTGGTCTGCACATGCAGACCCGTGGCCTATGTCTGTGTCTTCCAGCAGCTTGGCCAGCGCCTCTCCCCGTAGGAGGGCCTGAGAGCTCAGGGCCAATCCTGGGAACCTGGGATGTCAGGAGGTCAGCGAGGAAGATGCCGAGGACACCCTCGAGGGTGGTGGGACTCCCATGTCTGATCTGGGGCCCCTGGATCTTCCCCATGAGAAAAGGCAGCTGGAGCTGGTGAGTAGGGCTCTCTCAGGGCCCTGTGGACTTTGAAACCCAGCACCTACTAGTGTGTTTTTCTTATGGTCTTTGAGAGATTATAAAGTTTTTTATGGAGGGAGGAGGACACAGCAGTTTACTAAAATCGGCATTGCGGAAGGCGGAGGAGCGGGCTTGCTGGGGCCCCTAGAGACCAGCCAGTGTGTAGCCAGCAAAGAGTTTGGAGCGTGTGCTGCACTCCAGGCGTGGGTGGGAGGGGAGAGGGCGGCGTGGAGAGGAGTGAGGTCATGGTGCAGGCCTGGCGGAGGTGCAGCCCCATCCCTGGGGAAATGGATGCCATTCAGCCAAGGCACAAGCAGGCGTGGCAGCCGAGCAAGTGCGAGGAAGGGAAGAACAGGCGGGGGTGGGGGCAGTAGGTGCTGAGGGGCCCCCAGGGCTGAGCCAGGGGAAGGAGGAAGAGGTGATGGGGGGACTGTCAAGGGACTCAGGCAGGTTCGGGGTCCTTTCACTCCTTGGCCCCTGTTCCAGGTGGGAGAAGGCAGTGAGAGAGGCCCCGGCTTGCTGTCTGCATCTGCCGAGTCCTCTGGGGTTTCTAGAGGCCTCGCATGCAGTTCTCTGACCTGGGAGGAGACTGGCCCACCTGGCTGGACAAAGGCCGAGGACAGGCAGAGTGGGCAAGCTTGCAGCCAGGTGTGGCTGAGAGGAGACCTCAGGCGGCAGCTTCAAGGCGCCTCCTTTCCCACAGCCAGGCTGCCCCTTTCTAGCAGTGCTTGAGTTGGAAGTCTCAGGAAGCCCGAGTTCCAGGGG
Organism: Equus przewalskii; assembly: GCF_037783145.1. Taxonomy (NCBI): domain Eukaryota; kingdom Metazoa; phylum Chordata; class Mammalia; order Perissodactyla; family Equidae; genus Equus; species Equus przewalskii. The sequence goes on along the minus strand of NC_091844.1, from coordinate 11,818,417 downwards.
CAGCAGGTGCCAGTTTTTTAGAAGTTACTTTAATGTATGTGTTTCTTTCTGATTATAAAATTAATACTATTGATAATGGAAATTTTGGAGTTTCTATTCATAAAACTATAAGAAAGAAAACAAAAGTATAAAAAAGAAAACAAACCATCTTGAATCCCCTATGGCGTTAGGTTAAATCATATGAAATTGTCATTTTTGTTCGTCAAAATATTTGAATTTCATGTGGATCAGCCAAATGTGAACATTTTGCTATATTTCCTCAGTCTTTTTTCTTTGAATAAGGGAGCTGCTTTGAAAAATGTAGGATTCTCAGCTTTTGGGGTAGATGTATTATTTAAATTTTATGTTTCATTTCTCAGCCCAACCACCCCTAAAATCCAATTATCCAGTTAAATGGACACTAATAATAAAATGAGGTAACTCGTTAAAATAAAGTGCTATGTTAGATTTAAATTTCCTATAATGAGAATCATAAATTTAAGTCCTAAGTTGATGCTCTTATTTTAAACGGTAAATCTCTTAACAGTAATTTCTGAATTACAGAAACTTCTTCATTACTAAAATTCAAAATAATTCTTTCCCAGTCTCCATCCCTTTCCCCCACCCCTCTTGGTTACGTTTCTCCCGAGGATCATCCATGTGAACTGAGTCAGTCATTCCACAAATATTCATTGAACACTTACTGTGTGCCCCTCACTGACCTGAGTTTTGGGAACACAGACTGAATACAGGCTCTGCTGTAACGGAGCTCGCAGTCTAGTGGGAGAAGACGGGCCATAAACGAGAAACATGATGAGTAAGCATATTATATTGTTTATTTTAGGTGATAAACTAAAGACTGAGGTTGGGGTGCTGGAGGAGGGGCTTAGTTTTCAGTGAGGCCCTCAGGGTACGCCTCAGGGAGAGGGTGACATCTGAACAAAGACCTAAAGGTGGGGGCCAGCTGTGCAGGTGTGTGGGGGAGGATCAGGCCAGGTAGAGGGAGCAGCCTCAGGTGTCTGAGGAGCAGCAAGGCGGCTGTGTGGCTGACTGGAGCATATGAGAGAGAGAGAGGAGTAGGAGCTGGGGCAAGGGGGTCAGCATGAAGGGCTTTGGGACCCCCGCCACTCTGAGGAATGTGGCTTTTACTTGGAGTAAGTCAGGAGCCACTGGAGGGATTTGGGTGAGGTGTGAGGTGACCTGACTTCGTTTGTCACAAGAGGGTCCCCTTTGTGCTGCGTTAAGAGTAGGCTCGGGGTCCAGATGAAGCAGCGAGATGGTGAGAGGCTATTCCAGCCCTCTGGGTGAGAAGGTGCACGTGGCCCAGAACAGGACAGTCGCCATGGAGGCTGCCGGAAGAGGTTGGGTCCTGGGTGTCCGTTGCAGGCAGAGCTGACAGGATCTGCTGAAGGGTTGGATGTAGAAGGGTTTGGAAATAGAGGAGGCAAAGTTTACTCCCCCATGGCCCCATCACCTGGATAGACAGCGCTGGGGAAGGCTGGGGGAAGGGTAGGAGCTCGGTTTTGGCGGTGTTAAGTTCAGGGCGGTAGATGTCCACGAGGAGCTAGCTGTCAGCCAGCAGTTGGATATATGAGTCTGGAGGGCTCAGGAGAGGGCTGGGCTGCAAATATTTATTTGAGATGCCCTGACATATAGTTTGTATTTAAAGTCACAAGGCAAGGACTGAGCCCTGGGACCCTCCAGTATTAAGAGGCTAGGGAGAAGGAGCAGCCCCTGAGCTCAGAGGAACACCAGGAGAGCGGTGTCCTGGAAGCCAAGGGGAGGAAGGATTTCCAGGAGAGGGGAGAGAGTGACCCCTAGTCAAAGGCTGCAGCCTGAGCATGAGACTCCACCATTGGAGGTTGCCTTGGCAACAGAAGTTCTCTGGCTAGGGGAGGGGAAGATTCTGCTAAGACAAAAAAATGTCCCCTCTGGGCAGACAAATTAGAAAAAGGCAGACACAGCCCAGGATCCCATGGTGGGGCCAGTAGGGGATGACTGACTGGCCCGCGGTCTAGCACCTTTTTGTGAGGCCCTAACTGGCCTCCAGAATCAGCGCCAGTGCACCAAGCACTTGGCATGCAGAGCAGGGGTGACCGTCGCTGGGGCCCAGGTCTGTACACCTACAAGGGGCTGGTGTTTCAAAGGTGCAGCCCCTACAGGGCACCCACACGCGCCAGTGGATTCTGGGGACTAAGGAGCCTGGAGAGAAGGCGGGATGGCTGAGTGTGGCCCCAAGATTGGGCTCAAGGAATCGGCTCATTTCATCTGCAGGAGGGATATTTCTGTCCTTCAGAGAAGCCGCCAGCCTGTCTCTGTGAGGCCCCGCGCACCCGTGACTCTTGTTGGTCAGGGTCAGGATTTGTTCTTTTTTTTTTGAGGAAGATTAGCCCTGAGCTAACATCTGCTGCCAATCCTCCTCTTTTTGCTGAGGGAGGCTGGCCCTGAGCCAACATCCGTGCCCATCTTCCTCTACTTTATACATGGGATGCCTGCCACAGCATGGCTTGACAAGCAGTGCGTAGGTCTGCACCCAGGATCTGAACCAGAGAACCCCGGGCCACCGAAGCAGAATATGCAAACTTAACCACTGTGCCACTTGGCTGGCCCCTCAGGGATTGTTCTGAGCCGTGGGTTGATGAGAGGTCTCAGTGGGGAGGACACCTTCTCAGACTGTTGAAGCCTCGTCTCTTCTCTGCAGGACTCTGACTTCTGGGTGTGAGCAAAGTGCTGCTCGCTGAGCCACCTTCAGAGGCACACACTTCCCTGGGGCTCAGTCTGTGTCAGTTCAGGCACAGAGGGTCCTCGCTCACCCCGGACTCTCACCAGTTTCCCTTTGTTTGTTCCCCTTAATTTTGTTTGTTCCTCTTAATTCTTTCTCAATTATAGCAGTAAAACATCCTGTCAAATAGAACAATATAGAAGGGTAGAGAGTCGGGGATAATAGGGCCCCTCCCCCAAACTCCAGACCCCCCAAAGGTGACCACTGTGACCTCTTCCAGACATTTCCAGGGCAGTTCAAGCCCCCCTCGTTTCTGTGCGGGCAGGTTGCATCGGGCGTTCTGTCCTGTTGCTTGCTCTTCCACCAACAGCCGGTCTTGGGCTTCATTCCACATTTCGTCCGCCAGCCCTGTGCCTTCTCCCCCGGGCAGCAGTGGCGCCAGTTCAGCGCTCCTGCTCCGTCGCTCTTGATTTAGGCTGAGTCTGGTTTGAGGTTGTTAAAAAGACTGCTCTGACGGAACCCCTTTGCTTTTTGGCCTTCCTGCTTTTCAGGATAGATTCCTACAAGTGGGACTTCTGAGTCCAAGGTTAGGGACCCTTATTGTTGAGAATGTGCTGCCACATTGGCCTCTTGAAATGTACGCATTTACCTGCCCACTGATCAGAACCTGTCAGGGCCTGTTTGTCCCCCCAACCCCGGGCAGCAGTACTGGGCTTCTTAGAACGTGCTGGTCTGCAAGGTGCTAAGAGCTAGGTTGCTTCAATTCTGGTTCCTGCCTGATGACATAGTTTAGCTGGCTGCCCAGGCCCCTGGGAGCATCGTTTCTCTCTTAGAAGGGCACTCCTGGGTGGGCAGCCTCCAGCAGGCAAAGAGGCCCTGGGCCGACCGCAGGGTGCTGGCCCTGACTGGCTGCTGCCTGCTGTAGGACCTTGGCAGATTCTCACTCTTGTTGGTTCATCTCTAGAAGACACTGGGAATTTCTTAATTGAGTCTAGCCATGGTTCCGTCTAGCAAGGTGCTGAAAGTTTTCTGACCAAAACTCGTAGCTGAAAATAAGTGTATTGTAGTGACTGGCACGTGTGTGAAAAAGTTTCACAAAACAGTACTCCCCCCTCATCACATGTGGTGAACTCTAATATTTTTTACTTACTTTATTTTTTAAGGTGCTGGTCATGAGAACTGGCATCTCTCTGTTCTCCATAGGAGGCCCCTCAGGGTTCTGAAGAGCACATCCCGGGGTTGGGGGATTTCCTGTGGCCGTGGAGACCTGCAGAACACCCTCCACGGAGGAGTCCTTAGAGGGAGCACTCACGTTGGCTTGTGGAGGTGGAGCTGTGCGGGAGACCCCAACTGGACCTTCACAGCTCTCCCGGGGCTTTTCTCTGAGGCTGCTCCAAACCTGTGTCCCCTCCTGTGGGGCACACAGTTCCCTCTGACCTAGAGCGTAGGACAAGCCTTTCTTGGCTGTCTCCCTGTTGTCACGCACTGGGGCAAGTGGCACGAGAGCAGGGCAGGAGCCCCGAAGGAGGGCCTGGGCAGCCCTGCCACCCCACAAGGCTTCTGTGGAGGGTCCTTCCTCCTCGCCCTCTGCCTCCTAACTCTCTTGCTTTAGGTTGAGGGGTGGCCCCTCTCTAATTATAGTACCTGCCTGCCCTAATTATAGCCTGGGCCAGTTTGTTAATGGCTTTGAGAACGAGAGCCTTTGCCTCGGGCAGTATCACAGCCCCTCGGTGCCTGCAGGGGAGGTTTGCCAAGGAAAGCTGGGCAAGGAGTGTGAATGGCCCTTGAGGGGTGGGTCCCCATGGGGGGTGTTTTGTGTGGGTCCTCTGGGGAGCCCCATGTCCTGCTGGCACACTTGTCTCTGACTGATGGCTCCTCTGTCCATGAGGTGTCAGTGTGGGTCTTTCCCCTGCCACGAGTTCCAGGAGCCCCTGATATATGGCACCGGGCAGGACCTTACCATTTTCATTCTCTTTAAACAAATAGTCCATAGTGAAATGGCTTTAAACTAAAAATACTTTTGGTTTTCCTTTTCATAAAAGCAATATCTGTTTGCAGTAGGAACTTCAGGAAATACAGAAAAGGGAAAAACCACCCATGACCCCACCCCAATGACTCATGGCCCGAAATGCATTAATATTTTGGTGGAGGAACTCATGACTGGTCCGTTTGCTTTGGTCTGACTCATTGTATTGTGCCCCCAGGGAAGTCCCACCTGGCCATCGTGCAGAAGGTGAACAATGAGGGCGAAGGTGACCCCTTCTATGAGGTGCTGGGCCTCGTCACCCTGGAGGACGTCATTGAGGAGATCATCAAGTCAGAGATTCTGGACGAGTCAGACATGTACAGTGAGTTCCACTCTCTCCACAGGCCCAGACCCCGTTTCTTGCTCAGACCTGACATCTGGTGGTGTCCCTGAGTAGAAAGTCCACAGTGCAGGGATGTGGGAGGCCTGGCACTCTGAGACCCAGGAACTCCATGCCTCGCGCTGGCCAGGGCAAGCAGGGAGCACAGCGCTTGGAGCAGTGAAGAGGAGGCCCCGTCTCTTCCTCCCGGCCTTGGGGCCTCAGTGTCAGCCTGGGGACCCGGCCCTGACCGGACACTGCTGCTTCTGCCTGGAAGAAGGAACCACAGAGCTGGGAGCTGGCGGGTTCCAGTCTGTTCCTGAGTCCTTGGGGAACAGAGTTCTCAGTTCCAGATTGTTTTTCTTACAGCCGACAACCGAAGCCGAAAACGGGTGTCTGAGAAGAACAAACGCGACTTCTCAGCCTTCAAGGATGCTGACAACGAGCTCAAGGTGAAGATTTCACCTCAGCTCCTTCTGGCTGCTCATCGCTTCCTTGCCACTGGTAAGAGCAAGATGAGGGCCTTCAGGCGTTGCTGAAATACCGAGGGAGAAGTTCTGGGCCTCGGGGACAAAGGCTGGGCAGATGAAAGGTGTGAGGGAAACATGGCTGCCTCTGGAAGCTTCAGGGCAAGGCGGCTTACCTCCATCCCTGGGGGGGCCCCTGCGATTTGTTTTCCCTGTTAATGGGTTGCCATTGCAAACTTCTAGGAAACATCTGTGTTAGTTTTGAAAATAACCACTGAGAATTCCTGAGTGGGCACCGGCCTTTCCGGGCCCACAAGGCCTGTGGAGTAGGAGGGAGAAGGCCCTTCCACCTGCTGGGGGCCGCCCAGGTGCAGACAACAACCCTTGCGGGTCCCACCAACTCTGAGGAGCCTGGGTCCACTCTGTCTCTCCCCTCCCCCTGCCTGCATATGCCAGGTCCCACAGACTTCACCTCTAGATCAGTGACATCTCTCTCACTCCTCATTCAAAGCTCCCTTGGGGATCTGGGTGATTGATTAGAAAAACGCCTGCCTACTCCATCCCCTCCCACCCAATCTGACTTCCTTTCCAGCCCTCACTAGCTAAAGGTGTGCTCATTCCTTCTCCTTTATTTTTCCTGCCAGGATATCGATGTTGATAATGGTAGTAATGGTAATTACATTCATCAGGCACTTTCTGTTTGCCAAGACCGTGTCTAAGAGCTGTGCCTGTGTTCTCCCGTTTAACCTCACAACACCCTGTGAAGTTGTTAACCCCATTTTACAGATGAGGAGACTGGGGCACAGGTTAAGGAATTTGCCCAAGGTCATGTACTCTTAGCGCAGGAGCCACCATTCAAGCCCAGGTGGGCGGACAGATTAGAGTCTAACCAGCCCAGAGGCAAGGAGGTTTGGAACCGTCCAGGGAGGTTCGGAACCGAAGGGAAGGCCTGGCCAGTGAGGGAGCCGTCTCCGGCAGCGGTGGCCGTCTTCCAGGCGCCGCCCGGCCCAGGCCCCATGTGAAGCCCTCCTCTCTCCTCCTCCAGAGGTTCCACAGTTTAGCCCGTCTCTGATATCAGAGAAAATCCTGCTTCGGCTGCTCAAGTACCCAGACGTCATTCAGGAACTCAAGTTTGACGATCACAACAAGTATTACGTCCGCCATTACCTATACACCCGAAATAAGCCAGCCGACTACTTCATCCTCATCCTGCAGGTGAGCAGCCTGCGCCACACCCGTCCTCCTGTGCCCACTCTCCCCTCCTCGCCTGCTGAGAGCCTGCCCTTGAGCCTCTGCTCCCTGTTGCCCACCCTCTTCCTGGGAGGCCCCCAGGGCAGTGCGCCAGAGCTCTTCAGGCCTCTGGAGTCAGCTGTCCCTCATGTGGCCCACGGTCCCACTCGCTCCTCACTTCTCCCTCTTGCCTTGTCCTTTTTTTCCCCCAGTTGTGTGTTCCCCTCACTCTTTGTAACCCTGACCCTGCGTTCTTTCAGGGGAAGGTGGAGGTGGAGGCTGGGAAGGAGAACATGAAGTTTGAGACGGGTGCCTTCTCCTACTATGGGACCATGGCCTTGTCCTCGTCCGCTTCTGGTGAGTCGCTGGGCCGCACTGGGGGAGAGACGTTGACTGGCACCCTAGAACCTAGGGCAGTCTAGACGGCTCATAACCTAGGCGGCTCAGGGGAGAGGGAGGCCAGTGAGGGCCAGAGCTGCAAGTGCCTTGAGGAGGTGGCCTGGAAGAGCAGTGACTTGCCCCCTTGGACACGATTCAGAGGGTGGAGGGGAAGTGATGGGAAGGGGTTTCTGAGCAAAGGCCTGGAGGGAGCCGAGGTTATGTCCTGAGATGGGGAGGAAGACCATGGGGAGTAAGGGCGTGTGAGGGAGCCCCAGAGGGTTGGGTGTTGGGTTGTGAGAGGGAGCAGGAAGCTGTGAATGGGTTTTAAGTAGAGGCAAGAACAACAGCGGAATGGGCCAGCAGGCAAGTGGGCCACGGTGCCTCATTGGCCGTGACAGTGGGAAGAGAGCTGAGAGCGGGAGGCAGGTGGAGGGAGGCTGCGGGCCCTGCTCATGAGGCCTGGGACAGGGGAATTGCGGCATGGGAGTGGGGGCTCCACAGTGCCCATGGGTGGGAGCCAGGCCAGGGCTGTTTGCTGGGCAGGTTGCAGATGGGCTTGGCTTTTCAGGGGACTTACCTACTGCCTTTTGGTTAAAGGTTGGTTCTGATGGAATAAAGGGACTTGGGGGCAAAGAGGGGACTGGACACCCTCCCACAGAGGTTATGGGAAGTCCAGGGAAGGGCCACTTTGGTCACCCCAGTGCCCTCTGCTTCTCCAGTCCTGAGTGGCTCCCTGTTAGTTGTGTGATCCCTTCAAGCCTTGAGAGGGGCCCAGGTTGCCATGGGCTAGAGAGTGAAAGTCCTCTTTGGTGCTGGGGGTGGACCACACAGTGGGGGTTGCTGCAGCTCCAGGCAGCTGCTATGTTGTGACGGCTGCTGTCCTTTGACAAAGAGGACCCCGTGGTGGGGGCCAGGGCATCTATGCGTATTGACGCCGCTCAGCTCATCCACTGGCAGGTCCTCTCTGCCCCTCCACCAGCATGAGCCAGGACTTTGCAGGTTCCTCGGGGAGGGCATGGGGAGACAAGGCTCCAGAGCCGGGTTTGGGAGCAGGCTGACCCTGTCTGGATAATTCAGGCCTGGAGAGGACTTCTCTGCCCTTCCCGAGAGCACGCCTTGGGCACAGCTTGGGGAAATCATGTTCAGAAAGGCACACAGTCCTGGGACACTTCCCCCAGGCCGCCTTCCTCTGCAGTGATGCCTCAGAGGCCTGGCTCAGAATCCTGGGCTGTGTCCCTTGACTTGATGGCCCTTAGTTCCCGCTTGTAGTGGCTGAAAGGGAGGGGACATGACTTCTGGGGAGCTCCAGAATCACCGTGTGAGCTCTGGGTCTGCTCCTGCCCTTCTCTGAGCAGGGCTTGTTGGTTGGCCCTGAGCACCCTCTCTTCTCTGCCTGAGGGAGCCTGGCCCCCAGCAGGTCTGCTTCTCCACCCTGTTCCTGTGGCTCCATGTCCTGCCTTCTGACCCCGCCATCACTGACCTTTTCCTCTTTTGCTCCAGTGCCTTCCACCCAGGTCGGGTGTCCGCCTGGCAAGCGGAACTCCCTGCTCTCCTGGCTCTCAGGTAACATGGCACGGCTGGAGAAGTTTGCACTGCCACCTGTTGCCTGAGCCCGCACACCACAGCTGCATTAACCTCTCCCAGCAGGCACTGGGGCTCCCCATATGCCTGGGGGCATTTCACCTGTTCCCACTTGTGGGCCAGCCTGATTTGCACCGGCTCTGCTTGGCCTAGGGTCCAGTCTTGGGTGGCCTTGCCTTGGTCCTGGAAGGCTTCCCCAAAGGTCTGTCAGTCCTTGAGACACACACCTACACACACGTGTGCACACACACACAAGCTAATGATATGCCGGGGACAGAGGGTGGCTTCCGCCAGGCTAAGCAGACCAGCTGTTGAGCACCCCGATCAGGGCCACACAGAAACCTCAGCAGGAGGACTTGTCATCTCATCAGCTTTCTCTAAAACACTCCCCACTTTTCTTCACAGGCTTTGCTTTTCCTTCTGTTGCTGCTGGTGTCTGCCTGCCAAGGGGAGGCAGCAGCTGGGCAGTTAGAAGTGCCCTTTTGGAATGCTGTCCCCACAGTTACTCGCTAAATGATTCTGGGGAGCTGACAGATGCTCTCCAAGTCTTGGTTTCCTCATGTGAATGGGAACAATGCATGTGCTCACGTCTTAGCATTGTTGGGAGCTGTGAGAGAATTGATATAAAGTGTTTAGTTAGAGCTCAATTACTATTTCTGTTTTTTCTCTATTACGACTAAAATGTGCCATTACAATCAGAGAATATTTAGAAAAGGCCAAATGCCATATGCTGTTTCTGGCCTTTGGTATGTCACACGCCTGAGCCCTGTCCCAGGATTGGTGGGAGCTGTGTTGGCCAGATTCATTCAGTTCGAGGGGTTCCCATCCCACAGATACCCAGGCAGCAGAGAGTAGTGGAGAGTGCTGGTCTTGTCATCAGATTTCTAGCCTTAAGAGCCTTCATTACCAGTGTCTTTGAGCTCCAGGCTCAGTGCATAACTTAAAAAGTCTCCTGAGGCCCAGACAGTCCTAAAAACCTATCACCTCCCTCGATTGTTTCGTGCAGCTGGGTATGTTTTCCTTCTTAACTGTACCAAAGCACACTTTTCAATTGATCCTCTTAAAAAAAATATAAAAAGATGACTTAGAAGTCACTTGTCCCTTTCAAACACAACAGCTTTTGGCTGTGATAGGAAGTAGGAGCTGTTAATGGCCTTTGAGCAGGGGGCTGGCTGGTGAGAACAGAGTGGTCCATGTTGGCTTTCATTGGCCAAGACCTCCGCCTCCCTCTCCGCTCTTTTGTACTTGCTCTTGTTTCATGTATGGCCAAGTTGATGCATACATGGTTTAAATCCTGATGTTTTTCCCTAATGTGGGAACAGAGGCGCTTTCCCATAAGCTGTCTAGTTAGAGCCACGCTGTGTTCCACCAAGCAGGTGTGCCTTCATTTGTTACTCCCTCCCTTACGCATGTTCACGCATCTGTATTCTAAATAACACCATGATGGAAACCTCTTTATGAAAAAACTTTATCTGTGTTTAAGATTTTGTCCATAGAATATTCTTTCAGAAATAGAATTACCAAGTCAAAAACTCCAATTTTTTTGTTATACTTATTGTTTTGTTTTAATCATAAAAGTAACATAGTTTATTTAGCAAATTGGGAAAATAGAAAAAAAGTCTACTCTAAAAAATAGAAGAAAATTAAGAAGCATCATAGTTTCATTATTCAGAAACAAACACTGCATAGTTTGGTGTATTTCTTTTTTTTTTTCCTTCTCCCCAAAGCCCCCCAGTACGTAGTTGTATATTCTAGTTGCAGGTCCTTCTACTTCTGCTATGTGGGACGCCGCCTCAGCATGGCTTGATGAGCGGTGCTGGGTCTGTGCCCAGGATCTGAACTGGTGAAACCCTGGGCCACAGAAGCAGAGCGTGCGAACTTAACCGCTCAGCCGTTGGGCTGGCCCCTGGTGTATTTCTTTCTAGGACCTCTATTTTTAATAGGTCATGTCACTAATTTATATTGGTTTTAAATTCACTTCCTGTTTCTGGAGTGTTAAGAAGCATTAATTAAAAGCATTCCATCATCCAAATAATTGATGTGAAGTATTAAGTAAAGCCCTAGTATTTCTGTTTTTTTCTGGAACTTAGTCAGAAGTGTTAAGTTAGAATAAGTGTTACGTGCACATGATCCTCTAATACCCAGTCATAGAATATCAGACTGTATACTCCTAGTTTTATCAATGAGGTTCAGAGAGAGAGTATTATTCCCCCCAGTCTCCCGTAGTTAAAGCTGTACTGGTCATTCAGTCACCTGGATTCACTGTTTTTTGTTTTGTTCTTTTTTTTTTATTTTCAAGGATTGGCACCTGAGCTAACAACTGTTGCCAGTCGTCTTTTTTTTTTTCTTCCCAAAGCCCCCCACTGCATAGCTGTATATTCTAGTTGTAGGCCCTTCTGGTTGTGCTGTATGGGACGCCACCTCAGCATGGCCTGATGAGTGGTGCCCTGTCTCTGCCCAGGATTGGAACCGGTGAAACCCTGGGCCGCCGAAGCGGAGCGCGTGAACTTAACCACTCGGCCACGGGGCTGGCCCCAAGGATTCACTGTTTGCTCTCTTCACTGGGCTATTTGTTAGAATAGCTAACTGAGTAGTTAGTAACTTAAAGTTTAAGCAAATCAGCTTAGTCCACTTCCTGTTTGTTTAAAACCAGCCAGCATGCCTTCACAATTAACTTCTTTGTGCATTTCATTGTTTTCTAAGTGTTCTCAAAAATAAGAGCTAACGATGTACAATAATATGTGCGGTTCCTTTTTCAAAATAAGGAGCTGGTTCCTTCCTCCTCTGAGGTTGAGTCATTCCCCTTTCCTGGTTATGATCAACTGAATGGAGGCCTGTGCTGCCCCTAGTGGCGGGAAGAGGCGCTGCCACCACCACCACCTCAGCTTTGCCTCATGGGAGGGGGACTTGGACCAGGCCTGAGAATATGCCGCAGTGGGCAGCCTGGAGCTCTGGGGGCTCTAGATTCCTAGGGGAGGAACCTGCTGCCCCCTCTCCCCCTGCCAGATGGGCCAGGGGCTCATGAGACACATGAGGGGGGGACTGTTCCACAAGGAACAGGTCATGGGCAGAACATGCCTTTGACCTCTTAGGAGCGTTTTAAGTTGTAAACAAGGTGTCATGTTGAGGTGGTGTGTGTATGCATTGTGAGAGAGTGCAAGGTATATATTCTTCCTTTAAATATAATTTAAAAGTATGCAGTTTATGTCTCTTGGCATAAGCTGTCACTGAGACAAGGATAGCAGCTTGTCTGCCGTGCTAGGGTGATCCTTGCCCTTGACTGGTCAGCTGTCAGGGAAATGAGGGGTTTTGTAGCCATAAACCTTCTGTGTCTTTGGTTTTTTGTTTTCTGCGTTGTTTCAGTAGACTTTTTAATACTTATTGCACAACACTCCTGAATACACTAACTTGTTTGCTTTGATGAGGTCAGACCTTTTGCAGTTAGAGCTTCTGTTTGTCCTTGAGAACTGTTCCCGTTCCTGGTGGGGGCACCACTCCCTGGGCATCCATGGGACAAGGGCACCAGGGCGGCTCCTGGCCTGACAGCCTCTCTCTCTCCCCCCAGACCGCTCCCCAAACCACTCCACCACCCTTAGTCGCTCAGCCTCCCTCAGTTATCCGGACCGCGCGGATGTGTCGGGCACGGCTCCCCTGGCAGGCAGCAGCAACCAGTTTGGCAGCTCCATCCTGGGCCAGTACATCTCTGATTTCAGTGTCCGGGCGCTCATGGACCTCCAGTACATTAAGGTGAGTGCTTCCCACAGCCCTCTGTCTGGGCAGTGCCGTCTTCCTCATCTTGGGCATTTGGATCATTCTGCCGCAGGAGTCAGCAACTTCTTTCTTTCATCCACCACATACAGCACAGAGGGCCCAGACCTAAGATGCGTGTCCTTCTTACTCTTGCTCTTCACTCTTTCTCCAGGCTTCTGGATACCACCTGGTCATGTCCTCTCTTCTGGACGTGCAGCCTCAGTCCCGGCGGGTCCTGTTTCCCCTGGTCTTTGGTGGGGTTTGCCTCCCAGCCCCTACTCTCTGTGAACCACATCCCTTCCCCCTGCAGATCACCCGGCAACAGTACCAGAATGGGCTGCTGGCTTCACGGATGGAGAACTGCCCTCAGTTTCCCATGGATGGGTGCACCATCTGCACGGAGAACTTGGCAGAGAAGCCTGAGCTGCCTGTGGTGGATGAGACCACTACTCTTCTCAACGATCGTAACTCCTTGCTGCACAAAGCCTCGCACGAGAGCGCCATCTGACAGGAGGGCCCGGGGTCCCCCGCCAGCCCTGCGGGGGCCTCCCCAGTGGGCCCACGTGAAGATAGGGAGCCTCTTAGGCCAGAAGGGGTGCAGATAGCCTGTCTAACTGAGCAGCCAGATGGCCTCCAGCCTGTGGGGGACCCGGCCTCAGACAGGACCTCTGAACAGCTCTCAGGTGGCAGCTGCCCGGCCCTGGACTGGTAGGGCAGGGGGCCAGCTACTGTGAGCAAGGCTGTTTTTTACTGAGAGAATTTCTGAACTAAGCTCATTGCTCCTCTTTTTAAATATCATTTGGGGAAGGGAAGACAGGGTTAAGGAACTTTATTTAAATTTTTTTTCCACAAAAACTTTAAAAGGGGTAGGGTTTCTCACCCCAGGAAGCCATAGCCATAATCTGCTCCCAGCCATGACCTTCTGGCTTGTGTCCCTGACTCAGGGAGCCCACTCTTCCTCCTGCTCCTCCTCCAGAGATGGGATCCCAGAGACCCACTGGAGAAAGGTTTTCTCTTGGGAGGAAGACAGTTCTTCCCAGGAAGCGAAGAATCAACTCGTGCTGAGAACAACTGCCTGGACACGTGCATTGAGGCTGTCTGACGTCGCTGAGGCCAAGGGATTCTGGGTAGTTGTGATCAGGGACATGATACTCCCAGCTGCAGAGAGGAGCACACCTACTCCTATCAATCGCTGGATCCAGGAATTTCCTAGAACTCTGCCGATGGGCTCTCCTGGTGAGTTGGGGCTAGGCTGAGGACTCTCACTGCCCGCCGGCCCCCCCCCCCCCCCCCGCCCTGTTAGTTTGCTTTGTATCTGCCACTTTGGACAACTCTCCCCTTGTATTGGGGCTGACTCAAAGTGTTAGGCAGGGGCTCACACCTTTAAGATTGCTTACCCCTGCTCCCCAGGCCCTGCCCTCACTTTTACCAAAGGTTTCCCCCTAGGTGGAGAGAGCATCTACGTTAGAGGTGAATTGTCTAGGATACTCCTTTCGGTTCCAGGAGGGATGCTGGTCATGGGCATCCGCGTTGTTGGCAGTTAGTACCATCCCCCTCCTGCCCCACAATGAAAGTCAAGTCTCAGTCACTGACCCAGGAAGCCCTTCTTTCCAGACTCCCCACTTCTGATCCCAAACCCTAATGCCTCTTGGGGATTGAGGACAAGAGGACATGTAGGAAGCCAACCTAAGCAGATTCTTCATGCCCTTTCCTCTGTGGCTAAGGCTTACCTGACCTTGTTCACACACTTACAGAACGCAGGAAAGGAGGTTCCCCCCGAGAAGGCAAGAGCTGGCAGCCTCTTTCCCCCGTGTCTGTAATCCTAGTGCAAGATGTCATCCTGGCCTTTGCTGAAGCTAGTGGTACTGGACCCTAAGAGCGCCACCCACGTGAGATCCTGCCTCAGCGCTGAAATCCTTTCCCTGGGGCTGAACCAGCCCCTGCTGCAGAGCTCCAGGCTTCCCACTACTGGGGAGGCTGCGGGACCAAGGTCCATGTTGGCCCTTTTGTTGGGTGGAACAGTTGCTGGGGCCCAAGATCAGGCAAGGGAAACTGCAGGCCTTCCGCCTGAGTGTGATTGATTCACTCCTCAACCAGTGCGTTTTGTCATCCCAAGTGCTCGCTCTTCAGGTGCCCAGAGAGTCCTAACTCTTGGGTCCAGGAAATGCCTTGCACCAAGTATGCCTGCCCCCAGCCAGTTTAAAGTCTTCCTCAGTCACTGAATTTATTCCTAAAAGTCTGGAGAGAATGTGGCAACACCGTGGGTTCTCAGCCATAAGGAAAAAAGACACCAGATCTTTGTTCCCTGTTGGGGGAAACCCCTTAGTTTTCTACAGGAGCAGCTTGCCTTCTTTTCTGAGCCCACAGAGCTTGCAAAGCTGTGTTCCTGAGAGACCTGAGTGCCAGGTGGAGCAGACTGCCTTGGCCTGAACCACGAGAGTGTGTGTGAAGTAAAGGGAGCAGGTACACACACTTCCACAGCTACCTCTTTGCACACATGGTTACTATGGACGGATGGTCCCTCCTCCCCTCCCTCCCCTCCCCCTTTTATAATCACTTCTTGCAGAGGGTCATAATTATTTCCAAATATTACTGGTTCGATGACTTCTTCCTCCCAGTGCAATTTTTCATTTCCTATTCCAACCTCTGGTTCCTGGGCTGAGCCATACCCTGAAGCTGGCCCCCTGCGCGTCTTCCTGTGAAGGGAGACCTTTGCAAATGGCCTCCAAATGGGTAGGCAGGTCACAGCCACCGTAGCAAATAACTCATATTTATTTTGCATAAGATTTTAATTTGTATATTTTTGTGATTTATTTTGGCATTGTTATGAGTTTGACTCTCGGGGAGTTTTGTTGTTATGACTCTTGTGTCTTTTGTCACAAAACAATGATAATATTTGCTAAACAATATATGGAATTTATTTTTGATTGGTAATAAAAAATGAGATATGAAATCTTGGTGAATCTGCTGTTGACTGTTTGAGCTCTGTCAATATTTGCTGCCTGCCATAGAGACAGAAGTAGCTGTGGTTGGCCGTCCCCCGGACAGGGCAAGAGGCAAGTATTCTAGGGCTGTTTAGCAGTAAAAAGGAAGCAGAAATGTTATTTACAAAACATGTATAATCAAGGCTGTTGTCACAGGAGCTAGAGCGTGCCAGCTGCTGTTAGACATACAGGGCAGATAAGCTCCACTGCCACAATTAGGAATCCTGTAAAGTGGACGCCACAGGGTCTTATGTCTGCAGGAGCTGGAGGGGGCAGTTGGCATGGATAAATCGCCTCTCTCTGTCCCCTGGGGACTGGAGGAGGAAGGAGCTGAATCCGAAAGTACGATCACATCGTTTTATCACATGCAGTTGCCTTTTGTCCATATTCATGGGCTGGTTCTGGTCTCAAAGTTGGAGCGCTCATCCCCTGAAGAGCCGCCCGAGAGTGACCTCACTGCGTCCACTCCCAAGGTTTCAGCCCTGCAGACTCCTGTGGTCCCCGCAGGGGCCGTGGCTGTAGTGTGCAATCGAGTGTGCTGTGGCCAGGGGCCCAGGGGCTCAGGCAAACCAGGCTTAATGGAGCAGACAACTGGGGGTAATGCTGAAAAAAAGGGAGGCAGTTGCATAGGCAGAAAGGAGAGGACATTCCAGATAAAAGGAATAACAAACGCAGAAGCTGTGTACAGGTGGGCAAGAGTCAGCTCCCCTGCTACATGCCAGGTGCCACCAACCCCTCAGTGAGTCCAGTGAGGAAGACCCCCTGAGGGAGACAGTCACACAGGGACCTTGTGATACGCTTTCTCCTCCACCTGGAACACTCCTCGCGTCTTGGTGAGGCTCACCCCTTCACTTCATCTAAGCCTCTGTTCAAATGTTGCCTCCTTGGAGAAGCCTTCTCCAGTCACCCCATCTGAAACAGGGTGGTCACAGTCCCTCTGTCTGTCCCCTTATCATGCCTTGTTTTTCTCAGCATTTATTGCCAGATATTAAAACAGATTTATGTATTTTCTATTGTCTCCACACTAGAACCTAAGCTTCAGGAGAGCAGGGAGGGACTTTCTTATTCCCGCGTAGTCCCGCTGCTAGAACAGTACCGGGTACATGGCAGGCACTCGAATGAATGAATGAATGAATGAATAAGAATTAGAATAAGGTAAGTACCAGACACTATTGGGGAGGAGCGCATAGCTCCCATAACCTTGACCCAACCTAGTAAAGATGGTTGAGGAAGACCAGCTGGAGGAAGTGACACTTGCAGACTTGATAAGCAGGAATGAGCCAGTAAAGTCACACATAGTAGTTACGGGTTTAAAGCACAAGAATATTTAGCTAAAATGTGGACATGTCTTGAACCAAATGACCACTATTGAAAATGGCCCAGGGAGGGTCAATGAGGGACCTGAAGGTCAAGTGCCAAGTGTGTCCATTGATGCTGTGACTAACCAGGGGATGGGGCAAAGAATGGCACAGAGCCAAGGAAGAAAGCTGGTCAAGTACTGTCATGGCCTCCATTGTTAACAGAAAGTCACTGTGCAGCTTTGTCTGCCTTGTACTGGATGCTTTGTCTTTGAGTATTGACAGTTTAACGATCATTTGTGTTTTCCAAATGTGTTCTCCTCAAAGGTTTTCCCCTAAAAATGAGATATAGCTTGTTTTCCAAGGGAGCCTGAGACCAAGGAAAAAGTAACCTGGCGAAGGTCAGAGCCCTGTCAAAATCCATAGGGAGTTTTTCCTGTCTTTCCTCTGGAATGTTCTTTGCTGGTTACTAACTTTTTGGGCACATGATTCATTTCAAGCCTGCCATCCATTTTATGTCAATGTCAGCATTTTATCTGGACTTGAAGACCCAAGTGTGAACTAAAGGGGCTGAATCTATTATGTTTTTCTTCAAAGGAGGCTTGCCGGTCCACTCACTGAAAAGGCTCAGTAGTGTCATTACTGCTGCTGCTGGTGACTTATCTGTAATCTGCAAGTGAGGCACTACTCAAAGGGCATAGCAACGTCCGGGTTATAAAAACTGGAAACACAGAGATGTGGCTGGTCTAGTCATGGTGCTGTTTACAACGTAGAGGAGAGACTATTGCCATCCTTTTAAGAGTTCTTCACAAAATAATTTTTATTTTGGTCATTCACCATGGGGTTACTCATTTTTGCACATTACTTTCCACACGAACATTTTACTTGTGGCCACAGGGGCTATCCTTTTAAATATTATTTTCATGATACAGCAAATGTGTTTCTACAGAATCCTTATAAAGATAATTTAAAATAGTATATGAACAGTCTTATCAAAGTCTACTTATATTAGGAAATTTGAAAGTACATAAAATTGTAAAGAAAACACAAAAACACTTAATCTGGACACCTATAGAGAAGTCGTTGGCAGTTTGTGTACCTCCTTCCAACCACTTAAAGATCATATATAACGGATGAAAAACATTCCATACTGTCAATGGACCATATGGTCTTCTAAAATAACCCTCCAGCGAGAATCCTCTTGAATAGTTCTTGTTGGTCCTGAGGAGTTATTTTCCCAAGGATGATTTGCTAGAATTGGAGTGACCAGACAGTAATTCCTGACAGAGCTGCCGTCTCCTAATCTGGCTGGGATGGTGACTAGGATATTAAGTCGCGTTGTAATGCAATATCCGTGCCGAGTCATGCTTGACCTTTTCTCCCGTAAAATACTAATAACGTGAAGTTGCCGTGAGGATCCAATGAGGTAGTGATCTCGTGTGTTTACATATTTACCATCACGCTCCCTGGCAGGAACGCAAGTTCCTTGAAGGCAGGGATTGTGTCTCATGTCCCCAGGTCCCCCGACCGATAGCAGAGTCGGGCATGATCAGTAAACATCTTCAATAAACCTTAGCTTCCCGACGCCCAGTCACAGGTACTTCTTCCAGCACTCCTTGCTCTTTAGGTCAGTGGTTCACGGGGCCCCTTCCTAAGAAAACAGCACTTCTCCCAGACACGGGAATCTCCGCCTGCAAGCCGCTCCGCTCCGCGCCCGCAGTCCCGAGCCAGGGACTTCCCAGAGCACGAGCCCGGCGTCCAGCGCGCGGGGACGGCCCGTGGGAACAAGGCGCCCGCGGAGGCGGCCCAGCTCGCGGCTCTGCTTCCCCCGAACCCGCCCACCTCTCACCCCGAGAACCACGGCCGACCGCCGCGGGGCTCAGAGCCCCACGCCCCCAGCCCGCCCCAGGACCGCGCCGCCGCTTGTTTACTCCCCGGCGCAGCCTAGTCCGACCCTGGGGCCCGCCCCCGCCCGCCGCCTATTGGCGGAG
The DNA here is from genome assembly GCF_037783145.1 of Equus przewalskii. Lineage (NCBI taxonomy): Eukaryota > Metazoa > Chordata > Mammalia > Perissodactyla > Equidae > Equus > Equus przewalskii. Next base: position 11,799,689 of record NC_091844.1, on the reverse strand, counting down.
GAGGCGCCCAGGCTGGCGACGATTGGCTGGGGGAGGCGGAGGGGTAGGTTGCACGGGAGGCTGAGAGGGGGCAGCAGGCGATGGCGGCGGCGGGTCTGCTAGGCTGGTTGCTCGCTGCGTTCTGCCTGGGCAACGCCGACGGGGAGGCGGCGCCGGGCCCGCGAGTGCTGGGTGTCTGTCTGGAGGAGGACGGAGCCGCGGGCGCGGGGTGGGCGAGCGGAGAGGAGGTGCAGGCCGCGCCCGAGGCCACCTTCCGCCTGCGCCTCTTCGGCTCGGGCTTTGCCAACAGCTCCTGGTCCTGGGTGGCTCCCGAGGGGGCGGGCTGCCCCGAGGGCGGGCCGGCCGCGGCGCCCGAGGAGGCAGCAGCGGTCCCCACGGGCGAGTGGCGCGCGCTGCTGCGCCTGCGCGCCGAGCCCGTGCGCCAGCACTCGGCGCTGCTGGCTGTGCGTGGGGGGCCGGGCAGCGCGGCAGCCCAGGAGGCGGCAGCCCCCACGGGCGAGTGGCGCGCGCTGCTGCGCCTGCGCGCCGAGGTCGTGCGCCCGCACTCGGCGCTGCTGGCGGTGCGCGTGGAGCCGGGCGGCGCGGCGGCCGAGGAGGCGGCACCACCCTGGGCGCTGGGGCTGGGGGCGGTGGGCCTGCTGGCGCTGGCGGCGCTGGCGCGGGGCTTGCAGCTGAGCGCGCTGGCGCTGGTACCGGCCGAGGTGCAGGTGCTGCGCGAGAGCGGCTCGGAGGCTGAGCGTGCGGCGGCGCGGCGCCTGGAGCCGGTGCGGCGCTGGGCCGGCTGCGCCCTGGGCGCGCTGCTGCTGCTGGCCAGCCTGGCGCAGGCGGCGCTGGCCGTGCTGCTGTACCGCGCAGCCGGCCAGCGCGCCGTGCCCGCTGTGCTGGGCAGCGCGGGGCTCGTGTTCCTGGTGGGCGAGGTGGTGCCGGCCGCCGTGAGCGGGCGCTGGGCGTTGGCGCTGGCGCCGCGCGCGCTGGTTCTCAGCCGCCTGGCGGTGTTGCTCACCCTGCCGGTGGCGCTGCCCGTGGGGCAGCTGCTGGAGCTGGCGGCGCGGCCCGGGCGGCTGCGTGAGCGCGTGCTGGAGCTGGCGCGCGGCGGCGGCGACCCCTACAGCGACCTCAGCAAGGGGGTGCTGCGCTGCCGGACGGTGGAGGACGTGCTCACGCCGCTCGAGGACTGCTTCATGCTGGACGCCAGCGCCGTGCTGGACTTCGGCGTCCTGGCCAGCATCATGCAGAGCGGCCACACGCGCATCCCCGTGTACGAGGAGGAGCGCTCCAACATCGTAGACATGCTCTACCTCAAGGACTTGGCTTTCGTGGACCCCGAAGACTGCACGCCGCTCAGCACCATCACCCGTTTCTACAATCACCCACTCCACTTCGTCTTCAACGACACCAAGCTGGACGCCGTCCTGGAGGAGTTCAAGCGAGGTAACGTCTGGGGAATTGTCGAGGGCACTTGAATGCCAGCGCTCTCCTCTACCAAAGGGGTAGGGCTTTATGGAAGCCTGGAGAAAAGGGTCCCGTCCCTGTGTAGGGCAGTGAGACCTCTAAGTGCCCTTTTAAAGAAGAGGATGGCCTTGTCGCTCTGAATAATCGTTTGTGATATTTAAAGGCTGTCGTTCAGAGGGTGACAGTGCTACAGACAGCAAAATCCTTCTCCTGGTAGGCCCCCAATTTGGGAGGTGTGTCCACTTAGCTCTGACTGCCAGCTGTCCATCTCCCAGGTCATTTTTCTGGGCTTTTGGTTAAACCCTTGGATAGAAACTAAAAGAACAGAAGAGAACATAGTCATAGTCTCCAGATGCCTGGACGCGACGACCTGCACACATACGATATCAAATTAGCTGGGCCTGTGATGTTTCCAGGGCATTGCTGTTAAGGTCACTGAAAGGCTGCTGCCTTCCTGATTGCCGAAAAGGGAACGATTCGTTAATACTTTTCTGCAGGTGTGGAAGAAACTTCCACTTTGATTTCACCAAAAGCAACTTCATGGAGGAGGATATAGTCTCCCCTTTCTCTGCCTTCTTTTCTTTGCTTAATTTCCCCATTTCTAACCCTGAGTAAGGTCTCTCAAGTTCTCCTTTAATACCACATTTTCACCCTCTCCTTTCATCTTGGTCTATCTGAACAATTTCTAAGCTTGCAGGTAAAAGCTGAGACCCACCCGCCAAGTGTGGGGGCATGGGGTCCTCTCCAGTGCTCTCCCTCGTCAGCCTTGGGTGTGCTCCCCAGAGCTTAGCTGCTTCTTGGTGACCAGTCATGCTTCTCACACCTGAACTCCTACAGGGTGGGCATGGAGGACGTCCATGACCATGGGTGGGTTTGACCCTAAAGGCTGCATAATGTGAAGCCAGGAAGTGAGTCAAGCCCCCTGATCTTGCGGGCAGCTGTGAAGTCTCCTGGCCCCAGGCAGGCATGGGAAGTGCTTTGTGAGCCCCTGGACAGTCAGGGCAGGGGGACAAGGCTTTGCGGCAATGACCATGTTACTCCTGCATTCGCACTGCTGTATGCCAGCTGCTAGTAGGCACTCTCACACTTCACCTCCTTTGATACTTTCAAGAGACTTGGGTGTTAATAGGCCTTTACTGTTACTGTACTACGGTACCTTCAGATTGGGTGGGGGCCTTTGATGGGCAGTTCTGATTATTCTGCTAGAGAATGTCCTGGCTGTTTCCTCAGAAAGTGGCCATGCAGCCCCTCTCTGGGGAGGGGTGCCTGGAGGGGGCGCCAGACAGAGCCTCCTGGTGATAAGTACTCCATCTGGGCCACGGTAGTTTCCCAGGCAGTGGTGGTTCCTGGGGCCTGGTGGCTGGCAGTGCTGGCCCTGGAGTCAGGGAGGGAGGGTTCTGTCCTGCCCCTGCTGCCTCCCAGCTTGAGGGCCTGGGAGGCCTGGACTTGATCACCAGGGCAGTGACTGTGAGCAGAGTGCGGCACCGTCTGAGTGGTTTCTACAGATCACTGGCTGGTGTGGAGACCAGGGCAGGGAGACCAGTGGTGAGGGTGTCCAGATGAGAGCTGATGGTAGGCTGAACGAGGGTGCGCAGCGGGCCTGGAGAGATCTGAGAGGCGTTTGGAGGTGGAATTGGGAGGATTTTGTGGTTCACTGAGGGACTGTGGAGCGAGAGGGAGGAGCTGAGATTGAGGCCTGGATTTCTGGCTTGGTGGTGGTGTCGCCCTTCCCTGAGGCAGAGCACATGCAGGGAAGAGAGAGTCTGGGGGTGGGAGGCAGGTGGCGTGAGGTGGTTCTGGACGTTGGCATCTGTGTCTGTGCAGTGGCTGCAGAGGGAGACTCCTAGGAGGCAGTTCGTGTGAAATGCAAGTGACAGACCCGAGCAGGAGGGAGAGATCTGATCGGTGGTGTGGAAGTGGTCCCTCAATCCACAGGCGTGGAGCAGAAAGCCTAAAGCCCTGGGGGTCACAGGTGTGTAAGGGGGTGGAGGGCAGCAGAGGACAGCTGCTGAGGAGAGCCAGAGGCTCGGAATGTCCTGGAAGCTAAGAGCAGAGATCACTTACCTAGGGAAGGAGAGTGATCAGGAGAGGAGGCCAGTGTCATGTCATTTGGATGCAGCAACGAAGATACCCTTGACCTTCGCAGGAGCAGCTTTGGGCCATGGCATGGGGTGATGGGGAGTGAATGGGACATGAAGAGGCATGACAGCTAAAGCAGACAGGCCTTCCGTGCGGTGTGGCCGCAAAGCGGAAGCCAGAGAGCGGTGGCTGGGAGAGGACAGGCCAGGGAGGAGGCCTTCTGCTCTTCGATTGTAAGATGGGTGAATCGAGTGGGTTTAGGTTTAAGTGTCAATGGAAGGAGCCGGTAGAGAGGGAAGGCCACAGCACAGGCTGCTCCCGCTCTGGGGCCGTGGCCTTGGAGCAGCTCTGGAGAACCAGGCAGTTTTCATGCAGCCTGATGCCGGACCAGAAGCTGCCTACTAACCACGTGCCGAAAAGCCTCCTACTAGAAGCCAGTGGGATGGGGGGTATCTGCAACCTAGAGGCTGAATGGGGAGCTCTTCAGTGCCCCTTGCCTTCCTCCTTCTGTGGTGAGTGAGGGCCATTCTCCGGGCAAAATGACCATGTCTTTCCTGTGACACCCGAGAGCTTTCTGTGCTTCTCTTGTGCAATGCAACCCTTTGGCGGGTATCTATTTTTATATCTATTTTTATATTTCCTCATAAAAGTCCTTTTTAGCCTAACCCCCTGCTTCATTCTGTTTATGAACAAAGAGCTTGTTATAGCCTTTATGGCGCCTGAGGTTTTAGAGATGAGTTCCCTGCCCGTTTCTCTGCCAGGTGGGTGAGGTGGTGGTGCCCTCTGAATTTCCTGAAGCTGGAGTCCGTGGCATCTTGGCAGGTACCGTTCCAGGCCCTCTTCCTTTGGTTCTTTCAGAGTTCTATCTATTCTGGAACATTATAGTCTGAGAGAGGCATCTTCCCCGTGGGGCAGCCCTCAGTCAGTGTGCAGACTTGAGAGGACACCACTTATTTTGTGCGAACATTGCCAGGAAGAGTGAGTCCTTTGGAGCCATAGTAAAAAACATGTATCTTCTTTAAAGTCATTAACTCCCAGCGCCTTTGTCAGCCCCCACTGAGACTATTCAAGGACATTCACCCGCAGGAGGGATTAGGATGGGTGAGCTTTTCAGCTTTTCTCTGCTTTCAACTGAGTTCTGGTTCTTTGTCTGTCAGAAGCCAAGGCCTGCCACACCCTGAAGGGGCAGACCTGCGAGGAGTGTTGGCACCGTCCTTTTCTCATAGGACACCTTACAACACAAAAGAGGGGAGGCAGAGGAATTTAAACCCCAGCGGCATGTTTAAGAATATCCTGAACTTAGGCATTGTGGATGAGTCCTCTGACATCTGTAAAGTTTAGGAGTACCCTTGAGCCTGCTAACTAAAACGGAAACTCTGTAGCGCTTTCTCAGAGCTTTCTGGTCTGTGCTGGCCAGATGTGCCTCTGCCCTTGCCTGTGGCTCTGTGGAGCTTGCTCAGGGAGAGCTGCAGGCACCTGTCTTGGGGCTTGTGTGGGGGTTCCAGTCAGCCAGCCAGGAGCCTCCGTATTTTCAGAGCGTTTTATCCTATCGGATGAGAAATCAACTTTAATCCTTCCAGCGGCCCTGTCTCTGTACCCCCACTGCTTTGTCGTGGTCGCCTTCTGGATCCCACAGACATTCTGTCTTGTCATTAAATCCCACAGCCACTGTTTTAGGGGCTCTTCAGGGGTTCTGCTTTCTTTTCTTCATCATTGAGTCATGCCATGTGGCACATCAGTGAGAAACATCAGTGAGTGCCTATGTTATAGAAGTTTGAAAGCAAGGGAGAAGTTGTCCTTTCTGTAGCTAACCTGCCAAAGGGCCTGGCTTCCTGGAAGAAGCGAGCTGAAGTGGGTCCTTTCTGCTCTCAGATGGTCACCTAGAACCTGGGCCTTGGTTCCCAGAATCCAGAAAGACTACTGACCAAAATTGGGTAGCGGGCCTTGGCCTTCCTGATCTGGCCCGACAGGTTTGTACCATATGGCAGGGCTGCCGTGGTCTGCCCTGGTATGAGCCATTCCCGACACCACTGCTGGGGGCGGGAAACATCTAGAAATGCCGCGTTCCTCCTTCAGTGCCTTTGTCTCAGCAGGAATGAGCAGATGGTTCTCCAGGGACCTCTGGCCTTTTCCTCCTGGAAAGGGGAGACGACTTAATGTGGTCATTTCCACCTGTAATTTGTGTCCGAGGAGGTTAGAGTGTCCTGAAGGGGGGCTTGCTTTTCCTTGGAAAGGCCGGGTGCGGAAGAGAGTACCGGGCCCTGTGTGAGTCCCCAGGGGAGGGTTCCCTGAGAGTTGGTCCGTCCTCTCCAGTGCAGGTCAGCAGAGCAGGGTGCTGGAGAGAATGACTCAGGAGCCAGCTGCCTGGGTTCAAATCCCAGGTCTGCACTTGCGTGGTTCCTGAACCTCTCTTGGCCTCGGTTTTCTCTGTAAACTGTAAAACAGGGATAATAGTATTGTACATTTCGTAGAGTTGTCAGAGTATTCGTCAGTTAATCAATGAATGAAGCACTTGGTGGCCAGTACACAGCAAGCACTAAATATTGCATTTTTTCAGTTCGGAGATGCACTTTTTTTTTTGCATTTTGACGTCTCTGCAGTTAGGATGCATCTCAGCATTGATAGCATCTTCGATTTGATGGAGTACAGTAAAAAAAAGTTCTTTTACAGCCTCATTCCTTTTTGATCATCTGGTTAGTGGTCTGATGATCCTAGCTTTTCATTGACTTTGACATTTTCATTCTATCCAGCTTTGGGGCAGAGCTCTTCCTGTAGCTGACCACTCGGGAGCATGGATGCTGGAAGAACGAAGTAGAGCATGTGGAATAGACTTCCACAGGGTGTGTTTCTAAACTCAAGTCACTACGTTGTAATGAAACCCCAGGTGTGTGAAGTAGGATTCACACCACAAAGTGACCTTGACTTTTTGCTTTACCGAAAGTTTCTGGAAGCAAGTACCCCCTTTACGTGTGGGCCCAGCCAGCGTTTATCCTAAGCTTTTGTCACTAGTAAGGAAGAAGGGCATGGTTGAGCCAAGTGTGCTGTCAGTCCTGTGTCCTAGACCTGCACACCCAGCCTGGTGGCCACTACCCATTGTGGCTGATGAGCTCTTGAAAGGTAACTAGTCTGAATTGAGATGTGCTGTTTAAGTGCCAAGCACACACTTTTTTTTTTTTCTGGAGGAAGATTGGCCCTGAGCTAACATCCATGCCTATCTTCCTCTATTTTATGTGGGACGCCTACCACAGCATGGCTTGACAAGTGGTGCGTAAGTCCGCATCCGGGATCTGAACTGGCAAACCCCGGGCCACCGAAGCAGAAAATGCGAACTTAACTGCTGTGCCACCAGGCCAGCCCTGCAAGCACGCAGTGTTATACTAAGACTTCAAAGACTTAGTACAGAAAAAGTAAAATCTCTCTTAATATTTTATACTGATTGCGTGTTGAAATGCTATTTTGGCTATATTGAGTTAATTGCAATATATTATCAATTAACATCACCTGTTTTTTTTTTTAACATGGCTACTCAAAAATTTAAAATTATCTCTGTGGCTTGTATTCTCTTTCTTTTGGATGGGTATAAAGTCTTATAGGTGAAAAGCATGTACCTGAAGCAGAGTAAATTCCTGAAGTTTTCCCCGTGTTCCCCAGCACTCTGAGGCTTGGCCTTTTTTCAAGCTTACGTTTCCTTGTGAATGTACAGAACAAATAGTGAAGCTGACCTAAGAGAGTCACGGAAGAGGAAGGTGAGAAGTTCCAGGCTGCTGCTCTTCCTCCCTCACAGCTTGGCCTCTGACTGGCTGGTTACCATGTGTCTTCATCCCGCTGGGTGACTGTCATAGACTGTGGCTTCTGGAAATGAAGGGCAACTTTCAGAATTGGGAAAACTTCCCTTGGAGAGTCGGACTGGATAGCCTTCTCGGCTCCCCCCGTTTAGACTGTCTCAGGAGCCTGTGTTTCTGGGGCCGGTGCCCTTGTGTCTGCAGTCCTGTTGTGTCTTTTCTAGTCTGGGTGCTTCCTCGTCTAAACCATGTTTCACAGCATGGAGTCACACTGACCTGGGACTGACTCTGCCTCTGCCATTGCCTGGGTGGCCTTGTGCAGGTGAACATAGTGTCTGAGATTGAGGTTTCTCGTTATGAAGTGCGGCTAATGCTCACGAGCATGTTGAGAGTCTTAGGTAAGAACCTAGGAACAGTCTTGCCTGTCGCCTGGCATATCGTAGGAACACAAACACGTCAGCTTCTGTTCTCTGGTGGGCTTGTGCCAGAAGGAGCGAAGACACATGAGAGGCCTCCAGGAGGCTGTAACGTGAGTGTCCCCCTCCCCCAGGGAAGTCCCACCTGGCTATCGTGCAGAAGGTGAACAACGAGGGTGAAGGTGACCCCTTCTACGAGGTGCTGGGCCTCGTCACCCTGGAGGACGTCATTGAGGAGATCATCAAGTCGGAGATCCTGGATGAGTCTGAAGACTACCGTGAGTCTTGATTGCTGGCGATTTTCCCTCTCAGCTGGTCTTTCAAGCTTACTGAGATACATGTGCGTGTCAGAGGGTGGCGGGTCTCGTGTTGCTGGAAATGGGGCTGGGTCTGCAGTCAGAGCTGTTGCCTAGCCAGGCCCTGTTCTCCTTACCCCTGTGTCGCCCCCTTGCTGGAGGGCCCACACCTCAGCCTGGATGCAGAGCCAAGGTGGCCCGCCCCAGCCCAGTGGTTGCTTGGGGCTCTGTTAGCAGCCGTACCATTCACTCCCTCCCTCCATCCCTGAGTGAGGCCTCTGCCCTTTGTGCATCCTTCCTATTCTTATGTCTTCTTGGTCCTTTTGCTTTCTCGTTGTCTTTTGCACATTACAGAAGTGTCTCCTCAGAGAACCCCATTCTTTACTACTGAGAGGATCTTGTCTGGACACGTGATCCTGGGGCCTGTGGTAGTGTCTTAGGAGTGCCTGCCTCTTCGGAAGGTGGCTGAGGTCTGCAGGGCAGACGCAGAACCCGTGCTCGACGGCGGGGACCTCACACAGGCACTTAGGACGCTGAGTCGCCCACCCTTGTGCTGCCAAGTGAATCGCTTTGCCTGTGTGCCTGTCCCCAGAATGCAGCATCTTTACTTTGGGTCCTCAGACTACCGTGGGCACAGGGTCACCAAGTTGGCTGCTGTTTAGCAGCAGTAATCCTCACATACGTGCTTTCCAGCCAGGGGTCTCCTAATGACCAAGGATACCAGTTTTTATAAGCTGCTTTGCTGTTGTATCAGCATTGTCTTCTCCCAGCTCCAAGGAGAGGGGCATCCTCTTGCAGTACTTCCCCAGGAGATAGCTGGAGTGTGGACTGCTGCCCACTCTGTCCTGGGCACCAGGATTACTGTGTGGTGGGAGTGACAGCCAGGCGCCGTCCGGGGAGCAGTGCCAAGGGTGTGTCCCTGGGCCTCTGATGCTGCCTCCCCACGAGCCCCCAGGCCTTGGGAGGAGGGAGTGGGCACGTGCCCCTTGGTTTGGTCGTGTTAACTGGAGGGCTGTGAATGCCCACCAGGCCTCCGTCTGCCTTTCCTAGGAGACGCCGCGGTGAGGAAGAAGCATACTTCTCTGAATGCCCCTCTCAGGCGGAAAGAGGAATTCTCCCTGTTCAAGGTGTCTGATGAGGACTATAAAGTGAAGATCTCGCCCCAGCTGCTCTTGGCCACCCAGCGCTTCCTTTCCCGAGGTGAGGCTGCCGGCCGGGCCCTGTCCCTCCCTATTGCTCCCCATCCGGTGCGTCAGGAGAGCTCCGCACGGACACTGATTCCCATTCCCAGTAAGCAGCAGAGTGTCCAGGAGAACATCTGCGCTTCTCTCTGCAGTCGTCAGCATCTGAGGTCACCTGAGGGGTGGCTCCTCTCTGCCAGATGGCCGAGAGCTGGGGCCAGGCTAGTGCCGTCTCTGGCGAGCCCCGGCTAGGGAGCGTGAGCCAGGCAGTGTTTCTGCCTGCCCAGTGCTATTGTGCTGGGGAGGCAACTCAGCTCACGGGCCTGCGGAGGAGAGCCCAGGGGGGCAGCAGGAGTCGGGGTGGTTACGCAGGCTGCTCTGGACCTGGTGGACACCATCCCTTTTTTCCACCATGGGGCAGAGGTGGATGTATTCAGCCCGCTGCGAATCTCCGAGAAGGTCCTGCTGCACCTGCTGAAGCATCCCAGCGTCAACCAGGAAGTGAGGTTTGACGAGAGCAACCGCCTGGCTGCACACCATTACCTGTACCAGCGCAGCCAGCCGGTGGATTATTTCATTCTCATCCTGCAGGTAACTGGGAGCCCAGCCGGAGCTTCCTGCTGCTCAGAGAGTAGGGAAGGGTCTGAGAAGAGGGAGGAACATCCGGATACACACTCCTAAATAGTTGGGCTTGGTGTTTTCTCCTTGTCCTCTCTTCTGGCATGAGAGATAATCTGTCCCCATCTGTCTCTCTCCCTGCCCCTCTCTCTCCCTTCCCCTCCCAGGGCAGGGTTGAGGTGGAGATCGGGAAAGAGGGCCTGAAGTTCGAGAACGGGGCCTTCACCTACTATGGAGTGTCTGCCCTGACGGCGCCATCCTCGGGTAAGCTGCATCCCCTCCGGGAGCTGAGGGCAGGGGTTGGCTGTGGTTGAGGCGGGGGCTCTGCAGTGCCCAGGATGCTGGCTTCCCTTCCTCCAGGGCCCTCGCCTCCTACAAGGTGGTCCCCTGTGGGACCTGCTGGCTTCTCTCATCTCCAGGCCGCCTAGTGGGAAGGGGCAGCGTTTCTGCAGGGCGCATCTTGGTTGCTCCCTCCCATCCCTGCAGACCTTTCCCAGGAGGAAGTGTGTTTGCCGTCCTTTTCACAGTTCCCGGCCATGTGCTCTCTCTGGGGTGATTTGTGGGGTGCATCTTAGAGGCTGTGCAATTGTCCCCACTGGGACCGGGGTGCTTCCTCCGTCACTGATTGTTCCTTTCGACAGTTCACCAGTCCCCCGTGTCCTCGCTCCAGTCCGTCCGCCATGACCTGCAGCCTGAGCCAGCCGACAGCACACGCGTGTCTGCGTATTGTCCTGACTACACCGTGAGGGCCCTCTCGGACCTGCAGCTCATCAAGGTGACCGTCTGGGCTGCTCGTTCGTCCTGGCTTTTAGCCAGCCTTGTGTCCCCAAGGGCCTAGACCAGCTGGTCACAAATGAGTATGAGTTAACAGTCTGGTTGAGTCAGACTTTCCAGAGCAGGACCTTGTGCTTGCTCTGAAGGATGCATGGCCTTGGCTCCCTGGAGGCCCCTCTGACTGCTGGTGGTCCGCTCCCATCTCTGGCATGGCCTGTGCACCTGAGATCTTCTTTTGATCTTAAAACTTTGCTTGATTGCTCTTCTTCGCCCTCAGCTAGTTTAAAGCTCTTCCTTTTTCTTGTCCTGTGGAGCATGACTCTCCCTCCTAGGTCAGCTGTTTGTGGGCAGAAGGGAGTATGTGACCTCTCCTACTTCACCATCTCCATCTGGCTTCTCAAGTCACACCTGCCCGGTAATGCTGTCTGTCCCCCAGGTCACGCGGCTGCAGTACCTCAATGCGCTCCTGGCTACTCGAGCCCAGAACCTGCCACCGTCCCCTGAGAACACGGACCTCCAGGTCACCCCAGGCAGCCAGACCAGGCTCCTCAGTGACAAGACGGCCCCAGCAGCAGGTGAGCCCCGCATGGCCACATCCCGCTGTGTGTCGACCCAGGGCGCCCGTGTCGCCTTTCCAGTCCTTGCTGTTGCACACACAGACTTGCTTTCTGTCCTCCCTCTGCCCTCCATGCTTCGTTCTTTTTCCCTTTTTTGCCTCATCCTTTTCTCTCTCCCCTCTCACTGTTTTTAGTGGCTCAAATGACAATGAGCTATGGACCAGCTGGCATTTAAAGTAGAATATGTTAAGTCAGCCTTTTCTCTTGAGGGCCTGTTAGGATGGGTTGACTTAATTAGAGAAGAGTTGCTAAATGGGAATAAATCAAGGTCACGGCCATTTAGGATTAGTGTGAGGTCACCTGGAAAGCGATTCGTGTCAGCAGTGGGCCCTGCTCAGAAGGTGGAGTCTGGTGGACGCCATCCCAGAGATCTAGGAGGGCACCTGCTGAGGCGTTTAAGGCGTGCCCCTCCCATCCGGGGCTCCAGTGTGAGCGCGAAGATCGCATTGGAAGAAACAGACTTTACAGTGAGGGGTGGGATCTGGGCTGTGGGATGGCAAACCCCACCCTTACAGTGTGAGGAAGGAGAATGAAAAGGAGCCTGTGGAGAGTGGGCTTGGGGTAGGAGTGGTAAAGTCAGGGAGCTTTCTTGTCCTGGTTATTTGAGAAGGTACTTTTATTCTGATTGAGCTCTTAGGTTGGGGTCAGAGATGCTCCAGGGCTTGTCATTTCTGGAGGAGCTGGCAAGGCTTCTGGAGAGGAATTCCTTCTGTGGCAGGAACTGCAGGCTGCCCTTCCAGGCCTGCTTTGCTCCCCTCACCCCCAATGGGATGCCGAGCTCTTGTCACACGCTTGCTCTGCCTGGCACTGTGCTCAGAGCTTTCGGCGTCCTGACTCATCTAGGAAAACTCCCTCCGAGTTTTGAGAGGCAGTAGTTATGCCCATTTTACAGATGAGGAATCAGAGGCAGAGGGACCCCTGGCCCTGGCTTGGAGCCTGCCCTTGGCCTTTGGGCTGTGCTGCCTCACAGGGGACAGCTCTGGTTACTTAGACCCACACTTGAGAACACAAACGTGTTTTTAAAATAGAAAGGCTTTTTCCGAGAGGTGCCAGGGCAAGTGCAAGGGACAGAGAGCCCCACCCTGGGCCACCTGGGTGGCCCAGCCCCTGAGTGTTCCATCTCTGATTGTGGGTCAAAGGGCACCCTAGGTGGGGTGTGCTGCTTGAGTCCTGGGCTGGCCGCACTCGCAGCCCTGTCCACGTGAGCACACGCTTTCAGGCGGTGCCCCACCTGTCAGTGCTGATCACACGCTCGTGTTCAAGCACTGGGACGTTCTTGTATTTTGTGAGATGCCCTCGTACAGAGGTTCACGCCTTCTCATCAGACTTGGATCTCAAAAGCTGAGACATTTTTTTGTTTTTTCAAAATGTGAGCCTTTTGTGGCTCCATCTGCTACTGAGACTGTGCGTGTTATATTCAAGGTACAGACTTAAATCTAAGAATGATGGATGTCCCTTCATTTCATCTTTTATCATATACCCAGCGGTTTTTTTAATCCTCTTTTGGCTTCAGCTGCTCATTGGACAGTCATATAAGGGAACAATTTATGGTGGCTTTGTGGGTCAGTTTCCTCTTTGAAATGGGTTACCATCCCCTGTTTATAGCCACAGTGTTGGTTATGTTCCCCTGTGTGGCCTGACCTTCATGTGCAGCACGGTCGCCTGCTACCTTTCTGTGCCTCTCCTCTGCACTCTGGGGTCTGGCTCAGTTTATCCTTTAGCCCGGCCCTGCACTGCCCAGGAGAGCTTAGTGTCACCACACACGTGGAGATGTCACTAGGGGCACTGCTTAAATAGTGCAGGTCAGACCATTCCCTGGGTGACTTTGGCACAATAATACAGCGGGGGTTGGCAGACTGACACAAAGGCCAAATCTGGCCAGCTGCCTGATCTTGTAAATAAAGTTTTATTGACACTCACCCCTCTGTTTACGAATTGTACATGGCTGCCCTTGAGCTTCAACAGTGGAGTCGAGTTATTGCCACCTGCAAAACCTAAAAATACTGGCCCTTCACAGAAGCAGTCTTCTGACCGCTGCCTGCCATTTCCAGTTGGCATACCTCCACGTGGATCATTCACAGGACTGGATTTACAAGGGAGAGTCCGCTCTGGACGCCGTGCTTCCTGTCCCTCTTGTTTGAGCAGCAGGATGCAGTGTGCGCTCGGCCTCGCCTCTCCCTGCCCCGCGGGCGGCCAGGTCTGCGGTGCTGCGTGGCTCTCCCGGGTCAGCTCCATAGCTTGTCTCCTCTTCTCTCTCTCTGCTCTCTCTAGCCTTCCCAATAGACCTTTCCCTCTTTGGCACATTTGGAAACTGCAGTTGATAATTGACTGTGGACTAGTGAGCATTTTTTGTTTTAAGAAAACACCCAAGGTAAATAACTTCCCTTTCACGTTCTCGTTGCTTTCCTTTCCTGGACCTTTGGCTGCTGAGAGGAGCGCTATAGACCGCTCACCCAGCTGGGGGGCACTTCTCCTTGGGGCGGGGTGGGCCCTTCCTGTCCCTATTGCTACTCTTTATTTCAGTTTTTGAGAAGACAGATGGGATCATGAAACACTTACTCAGCCTCAGAAACTAAAGCTTCCTTCCAGCATGGGCTCTTTATTGTCTGGGGTGGGTTCCTCTTGGCCAGCATCATGGTGCTGGCCCGCTGTGAGCAGAGCCCCTGCTTTCCCTGCCTCTCGGGGATAGCGTCTGTCCTCCCAGTGGTTTTTTCTTGTGAGGTGCAGTTAGCTGACCATTTTCCTCACCCGTCACTCCCAGCCCTGCCTTGGTACCTCCTAAGGTGTCCTGGGGCTCCTCCACCTTCCCTGTGTTTTCCTGTCCTAAAGAGGATTTTAATGCCTGGCCTTGATAGGACTGCTCCCTGGTCCAGCTTTGATTTTAATTCCCCTTTCCTTCTCTCCTTTAGGGTCCACCCACAGCAGACCCGGCCTCCCAGCTGAGGAGAGCCCTGGGCGGAACCCAGGAGTTTAACTGCTTGCCAGGAGCCCCAGGTCTGGGGAATGGACAAGCATGTGGGGACCTGGAGAGAGCCGAGGAGTTGCTTCCTGCCAGCCTGTCCCCATCCCCTCCAGGCCACGTTTTAGATGGCCCTTATCGATGTGGGTCCTGGGCTCTCCTCAGCACAGACGTCAGTGCCAAGAGCCTTCGGCAGGTCCTGCCGTCTTTAGGAAATGGGGGTCAGCTGCGGCACAGCCCTGCAGGCCTGCTTCGGAGGGAATGAAAAAGCAGAGTCATCTCGAGGCCCCGGGCCCAGCCTTCTCCCTGTGACAGTGCAGCATATTCATACCTCTTCAGGCCAAGCCGTGATGTGTGCGCACGGTTACTCCTTTATGTGGCCGTGACCTGTACTCACTTTGCTTTTAATTTGCCAACTTTCTGCTGCTGGCAGCACTTTTTGAGCAAACCGAGAGCACCAGTTTTGGCTGGGGGTTCAAATCCATGGCCTTGGCCATAGTGAACTGTTTGGCTTTCCTTACATTGCCGTGTTTCAAGTGTGTGCCCCAGCGTGTCCCATGTGCCAAACCTAGAAGCACCATTACCCACAAGTCTGTCCCCTGGTCCCGCTCCCTCCTGTGGAGGCTGCTTTTCTGACCCATTCCAGAGCCCTGAGCGCGCGAGCTGGCCCCCAAGGGGACTGAGGAGGCCTGCTCTTTCTGTTTCTCCTCCGCCTGTGGGCTTGGTTGCCACTAACAGTATTGTCATTGTACTGTCATTGTTTTAAGAAGAGGTCACAGGTGGGAGGAAGGGGTCTTTCTGCTGCACCTGATCCTGTCTTCGTTGCTAGATCCCAGGGAGAGTAACTGTTAGACCAACCTCGTCCCTTCCTCCCGGGCCTCCGAGGGGTCTGCGTGGCTGTCACGTGCGTGCAGAGCAGCAGGGGAGGGGAGTGTGGTTATGGGCCAGGTGGATCCCCACCAACTTTCTTTTAAAAAACCGTGAAATCAAAGTTTTCTTCTATCTCTGAAACCTTTAGGACTTTGCTTTTTTCCTATTCCTAGCTACGGGGCTTTAGAGAAGTGGGAACAAGAAGGCGTTTGTCTTTCCCTCCTGGTTTCCCTGTGTTTACCTTCCACAGTTCTTCGGCTGTGCAGAAACTGGGGCGGCACAGGGACTGAGGACCGTAGATCGGACAGGGCGGGGTGAGATTTCTGGAACCCTT
Source organism: Equus przewalskii (assembly GCF_037783145.1). Classification (NCBI taxonomy): domain Eukaryota; kingdom Metazoa; phylum Chordata; class Mammalia; order Perissodactyla; family Equidae; genus Equus; species Equus przewalskii. The sequence continues at coordinate 11,784,311 of NC_091844.1, read as the reverse complement.
CTCAAAGGAAGTTGGGTCCTTATCTGGGACCAGTGGGAATGAAGGCCAGAGAACATGGTATGCTCACTCAGACGTTGTTCTCAAGGAATTCTCTCCAAGAGCAAACCCAGGTGGGAAACGGAGACGGTAAAATCTCTCTGCACCACGCTGGTTCGTAACCTTAGCTGCACGTTGGAATCGTGGCAAATGAAAAATAACTGATAGCTGGGGCCCACCCCCCCTGGGATTCTGATTCAATCAGTCTGGGCATCAGGACTTTATTTTTTGAAATAGTTTTGGATTCACAGAAGAGTCCATGTGCCCTTCAGCCAGCTTCCCCTAAAGTTAACGTCTTATATGACTTTGGTACCTTTATCAAAACTAAAAAATTAACATTGGTACAAAACTAGTAACTAAATTACAGACTTTGTTTGGATTTTACCAGTTTTCCCAATAATGTCCTTTTTCTGTTGCAGGATCCAATCCAGAATACCAAGTCGCAGTTAGAGCTGATGCTTTTTTCTTTTTATAACTAACTTTTTATTTTGAAATCATTACGGATTCATAGGAAGTTGCAAGGATAGAGGTCTCACGTACCCTTCACGCAGTTTTCCTCAGAGGTTCCATCTTATGTAGTTATAATACAGTATCGAGCCAGGAATTGGACACTGGTGCAATGTGGGTGTATAGTTATATATCATCTTAGCACGTGTAGATTTGTGTAACCGCCACTGCAATCTAGATACAGAGCTGTCCCGTCACCACAAGGATCTCCCTCCGACTACCCCTTGAGAGCCGCCCCCACCCCTCTGCCACCATCCCCAGTCCCTGGCAACCACTAATCTGGTCGTCATCTCTATAATTGTGTCATTTCAAGAATGTTGTATAAATGGGATTGTGTAGTATGTGACCTTTTGGAATTGGCTTTTTTCACTCGGCAAATAGTCTGGAGATTCAGCCAGGTTGTTGCGTGTGTTAACAGTTCGTTCCTTTTGATTGCTGTGTAGAATTCCATGGTATACTCGTTGTCCTGTTTAAGGACGTCTGGGTGGTTTCCAGTTTTTGGCTATTCCAAATAAAGCTGCTATGAACGTTCATTACAGGTTTTTGTGTAAACATTGGTTTTCTTTGAGCTAAATGTCCAGGAGTACAATTACCAGGTTGTATGGTCATTGCATATTTAGGTTTTTGAAAGAAACTGCCAAACCTTTTCAGAGTGGCTGTACAATTTTATGTTCCCACCAGCAAAGTATGAATGAGTGTTTCTCCAAATCCTCACCAGCATCTGGTATTGTTTTTTATTTTAGCCATTCTGGTAAGTATATAGCGACATCTCATTGTGGTTTTCGTTTGCATTTCCATAATGGGTAATGTACATCTTTTCATGTGCTTTTTTCACTTTGTGAAGTGTCTGTTTATGTCTTTTGCCCTTTTATTTTTTTGTGAGGAAGATTGGCCTTGAGATAACAAACGTGCCTATCTTCCTCTGTCTTATGTGGGACGCCACCACAGCGTGGCTTGATGAGTGATGCTAGGTCTGTGCCCAGGATCCGAACCTGCGAACCCGGGGCCGCCCAAGTGAAGCACTTGGACTTAACTAGTGTGCTTCCAGGCCGGCCTTTCTTTTGCCCATTTTCTGATTGGATTGCTTGGGTTTTTTTACTGTTGAGTTTTGAGAGTTCTTTATATATTCTAAATACTAGGCTTTGTCAGGTTTTTGGTTTGCACATATTTTCTTCCAGTCTGTAGCTTATTTTTTCATCATCTTAACAGGATATTTTACAGAGCAAAAGTTTTAAATTTTGATGAATTCCAATTTACTATGTTTGTCTTTTATGATTATGCTTTTGGTGTCATGTCTAAGCTTTACCTAGCCTAGATCACGAAGATTGTCTTTTTTCCCTAGAATTTTTACAGTTCTGTTTTATATTTAAGTCCATTATCCATTTGAGTTAATTTGTGCATGAGACTTAGGTCAAGGTTGTTTTTTAAGCTTGTAGATGTCCAGTTGTTCAGCACCATTTGTTGAAAAGGCTGTCTGTCCTCTGTTGAATAAGTTGCATCTTTGTCATGAATCAGTTGGGCGTTTTTGTGTGTGTGTTTCTGGGTTGTCTGTTCTGTCCCATTGATCTATAGTCTGTCCCTCCGTCACACTATCTTGATTACTGGAGCTAGATACTATGTCTTGAAATCGGGTAGACTGATTCCTGCCACTCTGTTCTTTTCCAAAATTGTTTTAGCTATAAAGTTTAGAATAATCTTGTCTACATCTACAAAAAATCTAGCTGGGATTTTGGTAGGAACTTGTTAAACCTGTGTATCAATTAGGGTAGAATTGACATCTTTATGATGTTGTGTCTTGTGATCCATGAACACTCTTAAGTCTCTATTTATTTAAATCTTCTTTGATTTTATTCAGTAGCGTTTTGTAGTTTTCAGCATACAAGTGCTTACATGTTTTGTTAGATTTATACCTAAGTGTTTTGGGTTTTTTAGCAATTGTAAATGGTAACTGTGTTTTAAATTCTGGTGTTTGGAGTCATGGCTAGTATGTGGAAACAGGGTTTTCGTATGTTTATCTGGGGTCCAAGATCTGGTCGAACTCCCCTATTCTAGGGGACAAGCATGTCGTCTGCATGATAATGCTGATACCTGGGTCCCACTCGAGGGAGTCTGTTTTAATCGGCCTGGACATCAGGACTTTTAAAATCTTCCCTCGTGATTCTAATAAGCAGCCAAGGCTGAGACCCACTGCTCTTGAACTTGTCCATCAGTGAGCCCAGATGCCTGGAGCACAAGAGCCACGCGCAGCACCGCACGCTTGGGACCTGGGGGCCTGTCTTGCTGTCAGGCTGGCATTAACTTGCTCGAGCTTTGCTGCTGAGAAAGGCAAGGCCCTGGGCCTAATGAACGGGCCCCTCCCTGCCCAGAACAGGCCGACTAGGCTGTGGTGGATAGTCAACCAATTTTAATGAACAAAAAAATATTGATGCATATAAAAAGGTATTTTTGTCAGTTGCTTAAGTGTCCCCATTTTCTGTATGGGGAGTCGTCTTCTCCATGAACTTGAGTACCTGTTTCTCCCATGGCCTCAGTGTCCAGCGAACACTGGCTCTGTCACCACAGGGCAGGAGCTGCCCACGTGAAGGAAAGGTGAGTGGCCCCTAGTGTGGGGCTCTCGTCAGCTTTTTACACGGTAAGAACTGCCTTGTTCTGGCCTGAGAAGTTAGACTAAAAATAACTGCTGCAAAATGGATGTCAGCCCAGGAAGCTGATGTGCGAGGGAGGCTAACCTTCGTCTTGTGGCCCATCCCTCGGCCTGTGGCTCCCAGTTTAGGGCAGAGTTCTTTAAAGATTCACTTTCTGGCATTTAAGGACCCAGCCCCACCGGTAGCACAGGTCTGCACCAGTGCAACTTGAAACAGCAAGGACAGAGAGGAAGGAGCCTCTAGGAGAGCTTGAGTAAAGTCGGGTCCTAAGCCTACTCCCGATGAGGAGACGGAAAAGGAGGAGGTGTGCTCCTCGCTCTGCTTCCCCTTGTGGGCTGAGTTCCGAGCTCCTCGGTGTCCTCCCTCAGGTAGGATAAAACGGCCGGTGCAGCCGCAGAGTCCAGGCAAGAGCTCCAGTACCAGGGCAGCGTCAGCGCCTGAGGCACAGGAGAGTTACGGGCCACCGCCCCAAAAGCTGGGTGGGCCACAAGCAATCCCCCGCCCCCTGGCACTTCACCCTACACGGAGAGCCACCAGCTGGCAACTGGCATGTGGCAGGCAGGCCTGACCGAAGCCTTTGGACGGTGGGCATGAGGTTTGTCTAATGTAAATACTAGCTCCAGCTCATCAGTCTTGGGGCCTCTGGGGCAACCAGGTTGGTCCTGGACTTCTGCTGCAGTGGGGCCTCAAACCTGCTGAGTAACCCCCTCCAGCCTGCCGGGCCCAACTCCAGAGGCCCCAAGACCAAAGTTGCCTAGAGCCGCTCCAGACACTATCAGGGTTGCTGCTGATAGGAATGGAGTCCCCTGGAACAACCCCTAGCCAAGGGCCTCGGGCAGCTGCAGAAGTGCCTGACATCTTTGTGACCTGGATGGTGGCTGCTGGCCATGTGCTGAATCACCACCTGTTGGGAGGCTGGCCCTTGTGGAGGGCACGGACATAATCAGTCTAGACTGAGGGTCAGTGGACACCGAGGGGTCGAGCACCCAGCCCTGGGTACTCGAGGCTGAGGACTCTTCATTTTGTGTTCTGTCCTGGGCTCCCACTCTCTTTCATGGTCTCCCGTGTGGACCCACTTTGTTTGTTTCCTTACCCATGGTCCTCTGTGCCAGCCCCTCCCAGCGTGTACCCAGGCAGGGTACGGGCCATCCCTGAGACCTGAAGCCAGGGAGGCCTCCTTGTTCTGCCTGCTGGAGTCGGTGCTGCTCCTCGGTCCTGACAGGGCTGCCCTGGAGGACTGAGGAAGCCGCCCTGAGAGAGGGATTGGGACCAAGAGGTAAGAACCACACACGGGTACAGGTGCTTGGGTGGCGTGAGGATGGGAGGGAAGGGGATGGAATGGTGGCTGGAGTGACCCGCAGGTCTGCTGCCATCGTCAGCACCGGCTCCGGGGGTGCCCAACATGGGCCTCGAGTGCTTCCCGGATGCTCCGCTGCCAGTCTCGCGCCAGCTGCACTGGGGTCATGGACGCCTGGGAACAAGGATGTGGGGTCAGTCCTTTCTTTCCTCTTAGGAACTCCACGGCCCCTGCCAGGCCCGGTGACTGGGCCCCAGCCCTGCCAGCCTCACCTCGTTCTGCACGCCCAGCTTGGCTCCGTAGAGCAGCAGCACCTTCATGGCTTTGTAGTGGCCATGCCGCACGGCCTCGTGTAGACCTGTGTCCCCTTCCTGTCGGGAAAGGGGATGTCATCCTCCCAGCCTCCCCATCCCCAGGAGGGTCAGGTCAGCAGTGCTGTCACTGAGCTTAGGCTCCCCCAGTCACTGTCCCCTGGTGGAACCACCCTAGTCTGGAAGGACCAATTTTCTACCTTGTCCTGTGCGTTGATGTGGGCTCCGCACGCGATGAGGTGCTCCAGGCAGTCAGAGTGCCCCGTGCGCACGGCCACGTGCAGGGGGCTGCTCCGGATCTAAGGGAGGGAGTGAGAATTGGCATTGCTCCCGAGCACGGTGAGGCCGCGTCCCAACCCCGGAGGGCTCTGCTTTCTCTCCTCCAGGAACAGCATCAGCTCCCGTGCGCTGCTCCCCTGCTCCTCCTGACAGGCCGCCCCACAGCAGGGTGCTCCTTACCTTGTCCTGGGCGTTGACCTGGGCTCCCTTGTTAAGCAGCAGTTTGAGGATGTCCAGGTGCCCTCCACGGCAGGCCCAGAACACGGGTGTCCTCTCCAGCTGCAAAACAGAAGCACCAAAGCAGCACTGACGTGTTGGGCTGCGGGGCAGGGGTCTGCCGTGAGGATGGGCCATCCCTGGGTCTCACCAGGTCCCGAGCATCCACAGTGGCGCCCGCCTCCAACAGCTTGTTCACAAGCTGGCTGTGGCCCTTCAGACAGGCCCAGTGCAAGGCCGTTCGGTGGAGCTGGGGGTGGAGACGGGAGGTCAGGCAGAGGGAGCACGGCCACTCCCTAGCAGTCCCCCGACCACGGTCCCATGCTGGGTTCCCTGAGCAGAGCCGCCTGCTCCCCGTCATGGGAAGGGCCTCTTGCTCCCGGCTCAAGAGGCCCTGCGGAGTTCGGGTCCCGCAAGACAGGAACACCCTGCGTTCTCTTGCGCCGGGACTAGGACACGCTGAACACAGCGCCCCTGCCGCTGCTGATGTGCTATCCGATTCGCCCACCCTCGCTACCTTGTCATGGGCATTGGGGTCCCCTCCGTCTGTCAGGTACTTGTCAATCAGGGCCTCCTGGTTCTCAGCAGCCGCCTTCAGGAACTTCTCCAGGTCCACAGGCTCCAGCCGGGCCTGGGGCTGTGCCTGGATAAGTTGAAGGACAAGACCCAATGACACCCCAAAACTGTAGGCCTGGGGGATGTCACAGCTTCACCAGTCCAGCCAAGTGGTCCCCAGAGAGCTGGCTGAGGACCAGCCCACTGTCAGCTTGTACAGATCTTTTTAAAAGCCCGCCTCCAGGAATTCTGATGGAACAGGCACTGGGTGGGAGGTGTTATGGGTTGACTTGTGTCTGCTGCAAGGTTCCTATGTTGAAGTCCTAACCCGGGACCTCGGAATGTGACCTCATTTGGAAATAGGGTCATTGCAGCTTTTATTAGGTAAGATGAGGTCATACTGGAGTGGGTGGGCCCTAATCCAATGCACTGGTGTCTTTATTGAAAGGGGACACAGGCATGCACACAGGGAGAACTCCTTGTGAACTCAGAGGCAGAGGTCGGCGTGATGCGTCCAAAAGCCAAGGAACACCAAAGATTGCCACCACCCGCCAGGAGCTGGAGACAGGTGTGGACACATCCCCCTCACAGCCCTCAGAAGGAACCAACCCCACCGACACTTTGGTCTCGGACTTCTAGCCTCTGAGATGATAAGTTTCTGTAAGATGACACATGTCTGTTGTTTAGGGCCCCCTGTTTGTGGGACTTGGTTCCCACAGCCCTGGCAGACAAACCCCCCGGGGGCGGGGACGGGTGCCGGTGGCTCCAGAATAGGTTTTGTCCTGCTGCTCAGACACTGGCTGTGCGGCTGGCCGGTGGTGTCCACTCTTCCCTGAGCCCTCCTGGGTGCCCGGAAGCTCTTCCTCATGAACTCTGGCCCTGGGGGTGTACGTCCCCGACTTCCCACTTACCTTAACCTCCGGCTCAGGTGCCTTGTGGGGGACTCGGCGTTTCAGTCGCTTTTCTCTTCGTCTTTGAACCAAGTTTTCCAAGTCAGCCAGATTCTCCAGATTAAGTCTGGAGCTGTTAAATCTTTCAAGCTGGGGCAGAAAGTGGGCAGAAGACAAGCCCATGGCAGCCATCAGCCACTGTCACGGGAGCCTTGCGGGCAAGCTCTTGGTGCTTCTAACCCTTGTCTTGCCTGCCCAGAGGAGACCCCAGCTGCTCAGGTGTCTCTCAGACCTTGAGCCCCTGGCTCTCCAAGGCCCTCGCTTCTAGAGCCTGCCTACGCCAGACCAGCCACAATCACCCCCAGCACCACTCACTTTCTTCTTCTTCTCTTCTTCCAGTTTCCACCTCTCCCGGGCCACAGCTTCTTGGGGTCCCAGCCTCCAGTCACTAGGCCAGCCTCCAGGATCAGGAACTCCACGTCCACATCCGAACACTTTCTTTTCGACTCTCTCTCCACTTACCTACAGGAACAGGATAAGGATAAAGAATCAGGACAATTAGGAGCCCTCAGAAAATATAGCCGTGCAGATCCTGACAAGAGCTGACCTACAGAGATTAGTATTTTGAATCTGCATCTGAGAGCTGGCCGGCCCCTTCTCAGAGCTTCCCAGCAGACTGAGCATTGGCCCGCTCCTGGTACCCGTTGTTGCTGGCTCTCACCAACCGTAGTGTCTCCCGGGGCCCAGGGGGGTAGCTGACTGCCGCCTACCCTGTCCTGTCAGCAGGATCACAGGCCCAGGGACATGACACCACATCTATTTATACCGCCAGGCTTGTGTCCAGGTAAGATCAGGGCAGACGACACCTCAGCTTCCCTCCTGGGTTGTTGTCCTTACATTCCTCCCAGATCACGCCATACTGCCACCTGACCCCAAGCTCAGAGGGACTGAGGAGATGCCTCCTAGGTAAAATTCTGAATTCCTGGGTTCAAATCTTGGCTCTTCCAAAGCTGTTCCTTCATCAGTAAAATGGGGTAAAACTCACACTTACCTCGCGGAGCTGTCAAGATAAATGTGTTATGGGACTTGTTCTCTTCTTCCTCCCCAGCCCCACCCCCAGGAGCTCAGGAGCTGGGGAGTATCGAGGGGTAAGCATGTTGTGGGGAGAGGAAAGGTTGGAATGATAGGATGGCAGAGCCTAGGGCTTGCAGCCATGTAGAGCTATAGTCCCGTTAAGGCAAGCTCTGGCACCCTCACTCTTCTTGGGCCCTGTGGCCAGCCTCCCGCCAGGGGCTCACCAGGCTGGGGCCAGCTGTGGGGCTTGCTGGGCAACGTGACCTCCTGGGCCTCTCTCCCCTCCATGTCTGACCTCACCAAAACAGACATCCCAAAGTGTCACTGGCGTCACTGTTTCTCTCACTGCCCAGGGAACTCAAGAGCACCCTTCTCCCCCTCCCCACACCAAGGCCGCCAGACCCTCTGGACCATTTCCAGAGCAACGACTGTCATGGCAGTTGAGCTAACCAACACCCCAGCTATGCTCATGTCTTCCAAGGCCACCAGACACTGCTTGTTCCTCTTTTGCCATCCACAGTCCAGGGCAAAACTCAGTAAACTCAAGGATTTTCGTGTCTACCATCACCCGACCTCTTTCCATTGAGTTTCCCTCTCTTGTTCCCTAACCTCCTCACCACCTCACGAGAACTGGGCAGATAGACCAGAAAAGAATGGCAAGTTTCTGCTCCTAAGACGTGATTGTCAGGCCACAGAAAGAAGCTGCCTGCCCTCCTCTAGCCGGACCTCTTTATCCTGCTGAGTCGATTGCCTGGCCTCCCGCTCCTCTGCCCCACGTCCTTACCAACTGCTGAATGCTGATGAAGTCCATGGTCCCCCGCTCTTCACACCCCCGGTGAGAGGAGCTGAGCTGCTCAGCCCTTTTATAGGGGAGCGGTCTCCGAGGGGCAGGCAGGGCAGAGCTTGCGCCTGGGCCAGATAACTCTGTGGCTCTGTAACACTACCCAAAATACCAGTGTGGGTATGCAGCCCGCTGTAGGCGGGGGAAAGGACTATTTTGAGCTGAGTCAGTTGCATCCTCAGACACCTGCTGTCCTGTACCTGTGCCATCCCCATCTACTCAGGAGTAATTCAGCCAATAAACACGTGTCCTGGGGGGCCTGGACCACCAGCCCAGATTCAGGGGGAATACTCCCCACTCTCCATCTAGATGCCACTCATGATAAAGAGCCGATCATGAGCCTCCACGTTGCTGTAGGTCTGGCTGCCTGAGACCCGGAAAGCCCCAGCCCAATGGCCCCAGCAAAAGGAGGCCAGAATCCTGAGGACCACCTCGGCAAGGGCAGGCCCAAGAGGCTCACCTCTCTGGGGGGGTCCCCACGGCACCTACGTGAGGAAATCAGGCTCCAAGTGAACTCCCAGCCAGTCTCAAGGCTGCCCTCCCTCCTCCTGTGCATTCCTTCCCAGTACCCCTGCTCCTCCCTCCCCACCCCCAGAACCAACACGTTAAGCTACACCACCAGCAGGAGCCAAGGCCAGCCTGTCATCAGCACCTCATGCCTCTTGACAAGTGTTCCATGCCCCAAATGCAGGTCCCCCACCCTCACTCTCCTGGGCATGGAGCATGCCTTTCCACAGGGAAGGTGAGACTGGGATGGGCTCCAGGTCTAAAGACGGAATGTTAACCATTAATCCAGTCGCAGAGCAACCTGTCTCAAACCACTGAAGTCAAACTTGCTAATTCTCCCTAGGACGCCAAGCCGGCCCTTCACCCAGCTGTGCCTTGAACTCTGCCTTGACCTTTGAAAGGAAATCTGATAGCTAGTAAATAAGACTCCAGGAGCGAGCAACCTGAGCAGAGATGAGCAGAACAGAGAGAGGACTACGGGTCAAGGTCAGCCCACGGCCCCAAAGGACTGTGAATGGCCCGACCCATAGCTGGCTTCTTGGTAATTACTTCCAAGGTTCGAGACTTAGTGAACCCAGGGCTTTTAAAGAGACTCACTCCTTATGCTGCAGGGTGTTTTTGTCAAATGTGATTTCTTGCCTTTGGTTATGAGGGAAAGAGTCACCTAGACCAGACTGAGGGCAAACAGAAAAGAAAAAGGAGGACTTTAGCTCCAGACTCCGCTCACCACTGACACTGAAACGCCTCTCCTTCAATGTTCTGGGACAACGGCATTTGCATCAACAGGCTTCACTGAAACTGTCAGCAGAAAACTAGTTTCTCCCACATGAAACTAGTTAGTATTAACTTCTTATTAGTATTGACTTATTTAAAAAAACATTACTCCTTGTAAAAAATCCAAGCATAGCAAATACAGCTCAAGACCCACTTGACTCAACATTCTGGCCAGCGGCACAGGGGAGAGCACGGGACCAGTGCAGCTGAGGTCCTCTTGACTGCTTTCCTGTATGTTTGTGTATGGACAGACAGGTTTCAAGGGGCGTCACACTGTGACCGTGATTCTTCCCAATTAGCACACACTGCCCTCGGGCGCACTGCACGCATCGACGTGTGCACCGGAACTTAACCACTCCCCAGACGGGGAGCACGTTGGTCACCTCCATCTGTGGTTACATTACACCCCACGCTCCAGTGCACATCGCTGTGAATGCCCCTATAAACACATATCTTTGTATACATGAGGGAATATTTCTCTAGGTAGCTAGAGAAATCGAATTATTGGCCTTGATCATTTAAATTTTAATATATATTGCCAAACTGCCATCTACAGTGGTTGTACCATTTCCATGAACAGATGCTGACAAAGTTAAGACAAGTGATAGCATGAGAGAAAGAAAAAAAAAATATATATATAACACAAAGGAGCAATATCCAAAATACATAAACAACTCCTATGAATCAACAAAAAGAAAAAACTTTTTCAATGGTATGGACACGAAGTTCACAGAAGACAGGTGTTCAGCCTCACTAGTCATTAGCAATACAAAACAGAACAAAGCAACAGCACTTCAATTATGGTCTAAACACGTGCCTTGAGGTTTTGGGGCAGTGGGGGCTCTGACACCCTGCGTGCAGTGCCAGACACTGTCTCCACATACTCATTTCACCCCACGCTGACCTGGAGGAGGCCTGACTATAATCATGCTCATCTTACAGATGAGGAAACAGGGACAGACGGGTAAAGGGATCTTCACTAAGGTCACATCGCTAGAAAGCAGCTTTTAATTTGTTGTATCGGGGCCGGCCCCGTGGCCGAGTGGTTAAGTATGTGTGCTCCACTGCAGCGGCCCAGGGTTTCGCAGGTTTGGATCCTGGGCGTGGACACGGCACCACTTGTCAGGCCACGTTGAGGCGGCGTCCTACATGCCACAACTAGAAGGACCTGCAACTAAGATACACAACTATGTACCGGGGGTATTTGGGGAGATAAAGCAGAAAAAAATAAAAAAAAGATTGGCAACAGTTGTTAACTCAGGTGCCAATCTTAAAAAAAAAAATTTGTGGTATCTTCCATAGTTTCTTCTAATACTCACAGAGTTTTGTGTTTTTCTGTTTAGGTCTTTAATCTACTCAAAATTTATCTTTGTGCATGGGATGAGGTGAGGATATATAACTTTATTTTTTCCAAATGGATAGATGTTTCCATATGAACTAATTTGGAATACGATCACTTGTCCAGGCTTAGGCCGTGCGGCCCCACCATATCCATTCCCTCGCTTCCACAGTGGCCAGAATGGGGCTCTTCCTGGGTCTTCTGGCCTCAGTTTCCCACCCTGTAGCATGGACGCTGACCAAGATGGGGGCTTGGACAGCTAGTCTGTGTCCCTTGCATGGCAGCTTGAGACAGAAGGGAGGGATTCAGCTGGCCAGCAGGTCCCACAGGTCACTGTTGCAGGGCAGTAGGTCACATGCTAGTCGTGCCTTCCGATCCCGGACGGCCTTCAGGGCTGGGCTGTGCTGCAACAGGAGGGAGCAAATGTCCACGTGACCCTTTTCAGCAGCCTGCGGAGAGAGAGGCCCGAGTCAGAAGCCATGCCCACCCCGGCCCTTCTGGCGATCTCCTGCTCCTAAAAAGGGCCTCCAGGAAATGGAGACGCTGGCTCTTGGAGACTGTCCCCGATTCCTACCAGATTCCTGACCTGCATACACTGCCGGAGTGCTCCAGCGCCTTTCTGGCAGTTAGCTTGAGTTCTCCTTTCTTGAGTCCTTTGCTCAGCGGCCACTCTTCTTGGCCCAGGTCTACACATTCAAAAGAAGTACAGAACCCTGGCTCTCTAAGCACCTTTTACGAACGTTCAGATCGTCTACACGGTGCTGGGCGCCGTGGGCACAAGATACTCACACATAGCCCCTGCCCTCTGGGAACTTTCAGATGAGCAGAGAAAAATGCGCTCAGGTCCCCAGCTTCTCCTTTGAGATAGAGAATCTGAATCTGGATGTCAATTTCTAACCTACCTCCTCCAAAAAATAACCAAGTTAAGTGATTTACATAGATTGTCTTATTTAAACTTACACAATAACCACCAAAGGTAGGAACTATCATTGTTCCCATTTTCCAGATAAGGGGCCTGAAGCTTATAAACGTTGAGTAGCTCACCCAAGGTCACAGAGGTAGTGTGGCAGCCTGGGGGTTCGAAACCAGGTCTGGGTGACCTCAAAGTCTGACCTCTCAATAACGACATTACACTGCTGCCTTCCCTACCCTCCCAACCGAGGGGCCACCGGCGCTTTTGAGAGGCAGCCAAATTAATACTAGTGGCACCCAGCATCTCAAACTTGAATCCACATCTTTATTTAGCAGCTCCTCCTAATGAGCACAGACCCAGGGGACTCAATTTTGTGGCCTCGATTTCGGCAGTGGTATGTTGTCAGCAGTTGTGAAATGCATTCTGAACAACTTTTTGCAAAAAAGTGCCAACGTTTGCAAATAGTATTTAAAAAAGAAAAAGAAAAACACAAAGAAGAACAATTCATATTCCTCACACATTTCAGCTCTCTGAATGAGAGGAAAAGGGATGGAGAAGCATCGAAAATGCTGCAAGCTCTGGGTGTCACCAGCCAGCTGTATCATGGTGGTGTCCTGCTGGAAAACGTCCCTCACGTGAGGTGCGGCAGCAAAACATCTGAGCGCCACCAGCTTAGACCATCGGGAAGTGAGCAATCCACCCCTCCACCTGGCAAGTGTCTTGGAACACAACACAGCATCCAGCTGTTCACCGGCACACACTCATTGGGCATCTGTGTGCAGTGCTGGGGCTCCCCCTGGTGAACAAGGGCAAGTCCCTGTGACTCCAGAGAGTCAGAGCCCAAGCAGGGCATTTCAGGGGGAGGAGTTAGGAAAAGTCAAGGACAGGTGCTGGGGGCAGACAGTTGGGTGAGCACCCCCGTCTGAGGCACAGGAGGCTCTGAGGGCGTGAGGCAGAAGCTGAGGTCCAGAAGGAAGGAGAGACAAGCCACGTGAAAAACGCGAGAGGAGAGGCTTCCAGACGGCAAGAGCCTGCTACAAACGGCCTGGGAGCGACAGAGCAGGAGGGTCAAGAGAGTGAGGAAGACTAGCAGGGCCTGAGTGGAGGGGACGAGGGGACGAGAGTGCAAGACAAACTGGACAGGTAGGCAGGGCCAGCCCCACAGGGGCTTGCAGACCGGATTAAGGACTTGGTACAAACCTCTGAAGGAGTCTAAGGTATTGCGTGACCAGAACTGCTGTCTACAACCGTCACTGACTGGGAGAAAATCAGGTGGGAGCAAGAGAGGAATAAATTTACACACGTACGCCATAAATACGCACAAACCACTTCTCAAAGATGCATAAGAAATTGGTAAAAGTGATTTTTCTCACTTAAGGGAAGTGACCTAGAAGACCGACGGACTAGGGGTCAGGGTGAAGGGAAACTCAGTTTCATGGTACACTGTTTCATACTTTTTAAAAAATTTTTTTGAGGAAGATCAGCCCTGAGCTAACATCTGCCGCCAATCCTCCTCTTTGTTTTGCTGAGGAAGACTGGCCCTGAGCTAACATCTGTGCCCATCTTCCTCTACGTTATATGTGGGATGCTGCCACAGCATGGCTTGACAAACAGTGTGTAGGATCCGAACCAGCGAACCCCGGGCTGCCGAAGCAGAATGTGTGAACTTAACTGCTATGCCACCGGGCCGGCTCCCTACTGTTTCATACTCTTCAAACTGTTTACCATGTGTAGGTATTTCTAGTTGGAAAACGTTTAATTAAACGATTAGTTGAATGATTACGTATGGAAGTGGACCATAAGGACAGGACAGGTAGGGTCAAGTTTCAGAAAACTAATTACATGGAAAAGCATTCACAACATATCACTAAGGGCAAGAAAAATAGAAGGATGCTGCACATTTAATTCTAATTTACACGCACAGGAAAATGACATTAATCCTAAAGTAATGATAGGTGAGCACTGAGATATCAAATGATTTTTATTTTCTACTTTATGCTTTTGTGTTTTCCTCATTTTTTTCTACAGTGAACATGTTATAACTTTTATAATGACAAAAAACAAGTTTCTGAGGGGGAAAGGGGACCTACCTTATGCAGACTGGTCATGCCATCATCATCTACCAACCTGGGGTTGGACCCATGAGAAAGCAGAAGCCGTGCGATGTCAGTGTGGCCACAGTAGCTGGCCCGGTGGAGAGCAGTGGCCCCGCCGTGGGTCTGGGCATCACACTTAGCCCCACTTTCCAGCAGGAACTGGCACACGGCGTAGTGCCCATTGCGGCTGGCGTAGTGCTGCAGGGAACAGAGAGCAGTCAGACAGTGGAACCCAGGCAGGTGACGGGGTGGTGGAAGGCTGCGAGCAGGGGCTCTGGGACGAGAGGCCTGGAATTGTCGCAGGTGCCACCCCCACTAGCTGTGTGACCTGGGCAAGCTTCTTCATCTCCAGTGTCAGCTTCCTCAGTTGGAAAACGGGGATGGTGATGAAAATGAAGTTACGATTGACGTCAAGCATTACTACACTAATTTAAAAACCAAGGTTCACATGACGCTTAACACAGAAACCCTGCTGGGAGAGAAGAGCAGGAGGGGGAAGACGGAAGGTAAACGCCAGCCCCCGTCAGAGAGCAGGCCTCCCTCTCCTGACCCCGGGCTCCTCACCAGCGCGGTGTAGCCAGCCGAGTCGGGCTGACTGGGGTCGGCTGCCTTCTGGATTAAATACTTCACTCGGCCCAGGTCTCCATTCAGGGCGGCGGACCAGATTCCTGCAGAAAGACAGCCGAGGTTGTAACGCTGAGTGAGCGGGGACTTTCTGCACCTCCTTTACCTCTTAAACTCCACTTTCTCATCTAGAAAATCGGGAACTCACTCGTTGAACAAATACTAACCGAGCACCTCCTCTGTGCCGAGGACTGTCCTAGGTGCTGGTGACATAGCCGTGAACAGTACAGACGAGGGGCCTGTCTGATCAGGCAGGAGGATTGGGCAGACACAGAAATCCCTTCCTCCCACTTCAAACACACAAATGTTGGATAAAGTAATGTTTAGGATGTTTGGATATATAGTCAAATTCAAAAGCAAGAAAAGGAAATTGCTAGGTGCCAGAACAAGGTGAAAAGCATGGGCAAAGTGGTGAGCAGGCACCGAATCTGCAGTCCAGAGCCCTCGGAACTGGACACACATCTCAGGGACCCTGGCTCGATCCCCTGAGCAGGCTTGGGAGCAAGGCCGCAGGCCGTGTGCAGACAGGGACCAGACAGAACAAGGCTCTGCACAAAGCTGGAGGCAGGAGGTGCCCGTCACACAGGAACTGGGCCTGAATGTCTCCGCTCTCCTGCCCTGAAGAGCAGCACGCGGTGGGCTGCCACCCAGGCTCTCCACTCAAGTCAGCAACTAGCTATGGAACGCTTCCCGTGTACCACTCTGGGCACTGGGCTCAGCTAAGAATAACAGACACACTCCCACCCCGCAAATTTTGGTCTCATGGAG
This sequence comes from Equus przewalskii, assembly GCF_037783145.1. Classification (NCBI taxonomy): domain Eukaryota; kingdom Metazoa; phylum Chordata; class Mammalia; order Perissodactyla; family Equidae; genus Equus; species Equus przewalskii. The sequence goes on along the minus strand of NC_091844.1, from coordinate 11,768,639 downwards.
CTTACATTCTAATTAAAGGAGACAGACAAGAAAAAAAAAAAGTCAGATTGTGCTAAGTGCTATGAAGAAACATAAAGCAGAGAAGGGATATAAGCAATGATCAGGGATGGCATCTCTGATAAGGTGACATTTGAACAGAAACCTAAAGGAAATGAGAAAAGACATATTTTGAATAGGTGTGAGAAGACAGCAAAGAAGAAACCTAAAAAGTCAGATGCCCTGACTATGCAACTTGAAGATGTGGGACCTCTATCTACATCACCCTTGGGAGCAAAACCCCCAAGCTAAGAATCTGTCATAATCTGGGTCTGTCATAAAAGCTGATCCAGACAAATGAACCCTGTAAGGGCCAGGAGAGGCAACTTTAAAAAATGCCCTATAGCACCTGTGTATGGTGATGGATGGTAATTAGTCTTTGGGTGGTGAATATGATGTAATCTACACAGAAATCAAAATATAATGATGTGCACTTGAAATGTATATGATGTTATAAACCAATGTTACCTCAATTAAAAAAAAACTATAGCGGGGCTGGCCCCGTGGCCGAGTGGTTAAGTTCGCGTGCTCCGCTGCAGGCGGCCCAGTGTTTCGTTGGTTCGAATCCTGGGCGCAGACATGGCACTGCTCATCAGACCACGCTGAGGCAGCGTCCCACATGCCACAACTAGAAGGACCCACAATGAAAAATATACAACTATGTACCAGGGGGCTTTGGGGAGAAAAAGGAAAAAAATAAAAAAAATAAAAAAAATCTTAAAATTAAAAAAAAAAAAAACAAAAAACTATAGGGGCCGGCTCCATGGCCGAGTGGTTAAGTCCACACATTCCACTGCGGCAGCCCAGGGTTCAGATCCTGAGCGCAGACATGGTACCACTCGTCAGGCCACACTGAGGTGGTGCCCCACATCCCACAACTAGAAGGACCTGCAACTAAGATATACAACTATGTACGGGGCAGGCGGCGGCGGTGGGGGTGGGGGGGGTGGGGGGGGTGGGGGGGATGTTGGGAAATAAAGACTGGCAACAGATGTTAGCTCAGGGCCAATCTTCCTCACAAAAATGAGGAGGAAAAAGAAAAGAATAAAGAGAACATTTAAAGTTACCAAAAACAACAGACCATCACCCGTTGAAAAATAACAATCAGATTATCAGCAGAATTCTTTCTTTCTTTCATTTTTCCTTTTTCTCCCAAAGCCCCCTGGTACATAGTTGGGTATTTTTTTTTTAGTTGTGGGTCCTTCTAGTTGTGGTATGTGGCACGCCGCCTCAGCATGGCCTGACGAGTAGTGCCATGTCCACATCCAGGATTCGAACCGGCGAAATCCTGGGCTGCGCTGAAGCAGAGCGCATAAATTTAACCACTTGGCCATGGGGCCAGCCCCTCAGCAGAATTCTTAACAGCAGAAGCAGACACAAGAAGATAGAGGAATAATACTTCCAAAGGATTGAGGGGGAAAAAAAATAACTGTCAACATAGAATTTTATACCTGGCTAAGTGTGTGTGTGTGTGTGTGTGTGTGTGTATATGTGTATGTGTGTGTGCGTGTGCACACACGCATGCATGCTCTGGGGAAGCATGCTCAGTGAAAAAACTCTTAAAGAATGTACTTTGGGAAAAAGGAAAATGAACCCAGAAAGAAGATACGATTTTTTTTTTTGGAGGAAGATTAGCCTTGAGCTAACATCTGCCGCCAATCCTCCTCTTTTTGCTGAGGGAGACTGGCTCTGAGCTAACATCCATGCCCATCTTCCTCTACTTTATACGTGGGACGCCTACCACAGCATGGCATGCCAAGTGGTGCCATGTCCAAACCCAGGATCCACCCTGGGCCACCGTAGCGGAAGTGTGCACTTAACCACTGCACCACCAGGCCAGCCCCAGAAGATACCATTTGAAGCAAAAAAAAAAATCCACACAACAAAAGAGCCAAGGCTCTTTTCCCTGTGTGGGAAATAGAATAATAAATGAGTAAGCAAACAAAATAATTGTCAGATTGTAAAAACTGCTTTGATGAAAGAAGGCTGATGAGTCAGAGTTACCTGGAGGGGAAGGGCCCTGCTTTGGAGAGGGCAATGTTTCTGGGCATTTGAGGCCAGATGACTCTTTGTTATGGGAGCTGTCCGCTGCTCTGGGGACGTAGGCAGCATCCCTGGTCTCCAACTACTATATGCCTGTAGCACCCTCCCAGTTCTAACAACCGAAAATGTCTCCAGACAGCGCCAGAGACCCTTGAGGGGTAGAAGTGCCCCCAGCTGAGAATGGGGTGTTCAGGGTGGGGTCTCTCTGAGGAGGTGACATTTGAACCCAGACCTGAAGGAAAAGCATTAGCTGGCCTAACGGTTGCAGGCAGTTCCTCCCAAGGAGACGGGAGAGCAAGTACAACGGCCTTAAGTCAGGAGAGATCCTGCATATTTGAGAAACCAAAACAAAACTGAAATATAGTGATTGGAGGAAGAAAAGGATGAGAAATAAAAGTAGGGCAGAGAACAGGCAGGGATTCCATCAGCGTTCTGGAGGCCAAGTAGGGAATTTGGATTTATTCTAAAAGCTATGAAATGATCTGATTTAAAACTTTCAAAAGGCTTCTGTGTGAAAACGTTGTAAGAAGGCAAGAGGGGAAGCAGGCAGGCCGAGGAGGGAACGAATTCGGTAGCCCGGAGTCTGGCAGGAGGAGAGGTGGGGGGAAGCGGGCAGGGGTAACAGGGAGGCACAGAAAGCAGGAGCATCCACCCCACTGATGACAGCCTCGCCACTGCGGGAGCTGCCTCTGCGCTGAGAGATGACACACTGCTTCCCCAGGAGCGGGGACTTGCTTTTCAGCCTGACTCTGTTTCTACTGGTGACACAATCGCGTATAGTTGGGGCAAGAGCTCTGGGTCCCATAGGTGGGGAGAACATCACCTGCCTGGGGGCCGTCTTTGCCATATCCTAAGCGTCCGCCGGCGGCCACACCTGGGCTCAGAAAGCTCTAGTCCTTTCACAGAGTCCCCCTCCTCCCCCGTCTGAAGCTCCATCCCCACGCGGTGGGCGCAGCGCCCCAGCCGCAGATTCTGCTGTCCCGCCCCTCCCAGGCACCAGAGCAGGCCAGAGTCTCCCAGGGTCGCCCAGTCACCTGGGAAAGCCTCAGTTTCCCCCCCTGCACGCGAGGCGACGTTTCTCAGGGCCGAGCTCGGGCCACGCCCCGGCTGGCTCTCCCTAACGCGGAAGCCGTGCGCCTGCCGCCCGCCGGCCCTCCGACCAGGCCCGGAGGCCCGGGTGCGGCCCGGCCGGGCCCCCGCCGCCTACCCCCGGGGCCCCGGTTCCCGGGAGCCTCCCGTCCAGGCCCGAGAGGGCCGCGCCGCCTCACCCCTCTCGAAGTCCATCTCATCGAGCGTCTGCCGCACGCCAGCCGCCGCGCTGGGCTGGGAGCAGCAGGGCCCATCGGCGCGGGGCCGCGGCGCCGCCATCGGGGCTCGGCGTCGGCCCACCGGCCGGGGCGCGCGGCCTGGCGGGCGGGAGGGGCGGGGGCGCGGGTGCCGGCCAGTCGCGCGCCCAGGCCTCAGCTCGGGAGCCAATCGCAGGGCGGGCGGGGCGGGGACGGTCGTCGGGTCGCACCCTGGGCGGCCGCGCGAGGGCGTCCGAGGCCCAGCGGAGGGCGCGCGGCGGGGCTCCCGGGCCGGGATCCGGGCTGGGAGGGCCGCCCGGCCGAGGCGGCGTAGGCAGGAGGCGGGCGCGCGGCCCGGATCGTTTATGGAACGCTTGCCAGAACCCGGGCCCCAGTTCTCCGCGTCCCACCGGGCGTCCCAGGGCAGGGAGTCGCCGGGCGCGCCCCGAGGACCGCGCTCCCTTTGCCGCACCACCCCCGGCCCAGAAAGATGTCTCACCGCGGGCGTGCGGGCGGGCGGCGCAGGGACCGCTTGGAAGGCCCCGCGACGCCCTCCCTCCTCACGCCCCTCCTGCTGGTTTCTTGAAAACCCGTGGGAGGCAGGGGGCCACAATTTATCTTGCCCCTACGAGCATCTGCAGGTAAGTCCCAAGGGCGGGGACAGGGCCTTGGGTTGTGGGAGAGCCCCTAACCCCACAGTGGACGCCTAGTTTACTGAATCCATCTTCTATGTCCGGACATCCTCAGGCTGACGTTTAGGCACCCTGCAGGCAGCTAGCACACGCAGATCCCACCTCTCCCCTACAGCTGAGGACCCCCAGCCACAGCGGGCCCCCCGGACCAGTCAAACGTTCACACGCTTTACTTCCACTGCCCCTGTCTGTGGGCACGAATTACAGAAGCCAGGCTGGGGCCTGTACCACTCCTTCCATAGGACAGTGGCTTGGTGCACACTGGGTGGCAGTGGGGAAGGTTCCATGTCCCACGTAGCTGAAGCGTTTACGACTCCGATATTCCTGGAGGGTAGAAAGCTGGAAGTAATGTTTCCTCCGCTAAGCTAGTTGGGAGCCCATCCTCAGATGCGCCTCCACACAAGCTGATGGAGTAAGTTCCCCTCCTTCAGCCAGGCGTCCCCACTTCCCCTCCCAGAGTTCTAGGAGGCCAGGCCCCTCCTCTCCAGCTTTGACTCCCAGTGCTCTGACTTCTCCCTTTGGCCAGAAGCCAAGACTGGCTCCCAAGAGGCTGCAGCCCTGGTCTGGTTCCCAGCCCCAGAGCCACCACTGTGGGAAAACACTGGAACCTGGGCCGTGCCCCCTCTGGAGAGGGGTGCAGGCAGGCGGGGACCACAGAAGGGGCAGCTGCCCCAGTACTACGGGGAGGTGGGGCCAGCTGGGCCTCCCTCAACCCACAGGGAGCATTCCCTCTTGGCGCGCAGAAGGCTTTAGCCCGAATGTCTCATCCCCATCACAGTAAGTTTAATTTTTTCCATTTTATTTGTCAATATAAAAATACTCAAATATTTACAACAAATAAATACGCGGGGACACAATAAGTTACACTGTTAGGAGCCCTCCTCCTAGGGCTGGGAGAGGATGTGCGACATCTGCAGCGTGCCCACCCTCTCTCCTCCCTCCCCCTCCCCCACACAACCTTTCCCAGCCCAGTAATGGAGGACAAGTATAAAATACCACTGAACCCCAGAGCCAAGTGGGAGGCCCCCCCACCCTTCCCCCCAAACACACAGGAGGCTTCATCTCCCTCCCCCAACCCTGAAACATTCACAGCCCTAGGAGCAGGACTAGGCCCACCCCAGAGCCCTTCACTCCCCCAAAAAGGGGCACACAGCACCCTGCCCAGCCCACCCCCATATGTACATTGCTGCCCCACACTGGGACAGGGGGGTAGGAGAGGCAAAGTGAGACGACCCCTTCCCCTTCATAGCTCCAAAGACTCACCAGGAGGACCCCAGGCCAAGGGAAGACTTGACAGAAAGGAAGACCACATCAGACACACAGACACACAGCCACTTCTCCAAGGGGAGACTGGACCGAAAGGAAGACTATGTCACATGCACACAGATGCACGTGCACACACACACACAAAGACACACAAACACACCCACATCTCCAACTTCTGCCTTGAAAAGTTTTGGCTGCTGGGGTCCCATGTGTCTGTGATTCACAGCCCCTCACAGAGGAGGAAGATGCCTTCTGTGAGGCTGGTGCCCTGGTGAGCCACACCAAGTGGCAGTGCCCGTGCTGAGCAGAGCAGGTCCTCATGGCCGGGCGGGTGCTGGGCAGGGTCTGTCCCAGGCAGAGCAGGTGCCCGCGCCATGTCCCTGAGGTAGCTGGTGCCTGTGCAAACGGAGGAGCTGCACCTCCCGCGCCGCGCCCACCTTTGCAGTGGGGCTCCCCTCATACCGAGGACTCCTCGGGGTTGGAGTCTGGCAGAGGCTGGCGCTGCTGCAGCTTGCGCCTCAGTTCGTCGGCGAGCTCAGGCAGGGGGTGCCCGAGCCCTCCCCGGTCCTCGCCCCCCAGTTGTAAGCGCACATAACCGTTGGCATTTGAGTTCCGCCCACCCCCCAGGTGAAGCCGAGTTGGAGAAGGCAGGGGCTGGCCGGGGATGCCCGGAGGCGGAGAAGGGGGCCCACCCCCAGGCTGGCACCGGGCGTGTCCAGGCACGATCTTGAGGGAGCCGTCGGAGTAGTAGTAGCCAACAGGATCCCAGAGTTTCTCGTCGGTTTCGGGGCCGGGCCGGAAGGGGGGACTGGTGGGCTCCTTGGGCAGCTCCAGAGGGTACACCAGGGTCCTCTCTGCTGCCTTGGCACCTTTCTCCAGTTCCTCCCGCAGCCGCCGGCGCAGTGACAAAACCAGCAGCAGCAGCACCAGGCACACGGCCCCCAGGGCCACCACAGCCAGCCACACCAACCCCAGGTTTTCCAGGGGTGCCCGGGCCTCCAGGGTCACCGATGGGCCTGCCACCACAGCCACCAGGTAGCCTTCTGCAGCCAGCCGTGCCCCCTGCTCCTCCGAAAAACAGTGGTAGGCCCCAGCATGGCGGGGCTGGGCTGCCATCACGACCAGGGCCTGTAGTCGGGCATCATAGAGGAAGGAGCCAGGCTGTTCCGCAGGCAAGTCCCGGCCCCCGAAGGTCCAGCGGGCGTGGGCGAGGTTGGAAGAGAGGCGGCACGGCAGCACCAGGTCTGTGCCTGCCACCACTGTGATGTTTTTGGGTGTGAGCCTGACTGCAGCAGCAGAGAGGAGAGAGAGCAGAGTCAGGACAGGAGACCCGGGGCCAAGGGGTGCTGATGCAGGTATTCTAGCTCTGGCCCAGGGCCCAGGCCACTGGGAGGGGGACAAAAATGATGGCTTACCTTTCTTAGTGCCACGGAAGTTACAGATGCCCGAGGTGTCTGAGACTGTCACATGCTGGATCAGCAGGGCTCTGGAGGAGCAGGCAGAGTTGGTCAGCATCCCGGCTCTCCCCTCCTGGTCCCAGCCCGGGCAGAGCCCCACTCACCCAGAGTGGCCACCCACGGCCACACAATGGCTGGTGTTGACGCTCCAGGCACAGTAGGGGTCCCGAGCAAGGACGCAGTCTGCACAGGAGCGGTACTTCATGCAGTCAGCCAGGGGCAGCTGGACCAGCTGAGAGCGCGAGCCCGTAAAGAGCAGCTTCTGCCAGAGAAGTGGGGCAGAAGGGAGGGTCAGCCAGGCCAGGACCAGGCCGGGACAGCTGGAGTGCTGCGGGGAGCACTGGGACAGTCGGGGCCAAAGGGAGGAGGAGGGCAGTGCCACCATTCTGAGGAGCAAACTCTAAGGACCCAGGCACGCAGGGAGGGCTTACTGCAATCCAGACCCGATCTTAAGCACCTTAGAGACGTGACCTTATTAGAAAGAACAGCAGAACTGTGAGGCCGAGAAGTATAATCACGCTCATTCACACTCACACACACTCACACACACACACAACTCCAGCACAGTATAAATAGTGCAGGAAGTCCGTTTTCCGCAAGGCCCGCCAGCCCTCACAATAGCATCAGCACAGCATAAGGTGTTTTCCTGTTTGAATGGCGGTTGCCAATCTGTGTGTTTCTTCAACCACAGACTTTCTTTCTGCCATTATTCCATGTTCTGGGGAATAATCTGAGCCACAGCAGTTGGTAAAAGGGGAGCCCACGAAAGTTCAGGGTGCCACAAACAGGCCAGAAGAGGACTGCACGAGAGTAAGATGCAAGCAGCACTCGCATCTCAACAGATCCCCCACCAGATCCCTGCTGATCCAGGAGGACAAGAAGGGGGTAGGGGGCAGTGGGGGCCTGGTAGGAAAGCTGGCATCGTGAACAAGTGCAGCCTGAGGCCCGGCCGACGGCGGCACCCTCTGGGAAGAGGATGTAGGTAGCAGAGGCATCGTACAACCTCGAGGGGTCTGAAGGAGGTGTGCAGAGCAGCTGCCAGGGCCCAAATCTGGGAAGGCAGCCCCGCAGGGACCTGGCTATACATAACGCCTATGAGTGCAGATTCCGTTAGCACTGTGTTTCCTGGAACCGGCCCCAAGCTCCACGAGGTGTGCTCGTGCCTCCCACCCCTGCAGTGACCAAGCACCAGACTAGAGAAGGCTCAGGGACAGCAGTGTGTGGGGCCCGATTACTACCTTGCTCCGGGACAGGACCAGGCTTTCCACCGGCTCCTGGTCAAACACCTGCAGCTCCTCGATCAGGTGGACCCAGGGCCCCAGGCTTACGGCCTTGAGCAGCCAGCCATCGCCTGTGGGGGTGGGGCAAGACAGATGTAAATGGGAGGGCGCCAGGACCCTGGGGCATTTCCAGATCTCCCTGCCCTGGGCACACAGGCTTTCACCCAGCCTCCAGCAGCCGTGCCCACGTGCCCACCTGTGCCAATGAACAGCACGGTATAGGTGGCTCCGTCAAGCCCCGTAACCCGGTCAGCTACGAGGTGGGTGAAGTTGGTGTCCTTCTTCACGAGCAGGGGCCGGCCCCACCGAGGCCCCACCTGCTCCTCCATCAGCGGGTGCTTCTTGATGAAGTTGAGGGTGTTGTCAGGCAGCTCCAGAGAACTGGTGTAGCCGTGGCGCCGGTGCCAGTTGTTGATGCACTGGGTTGAGTGGGGAGAGCTGTCAGCCCAGTGGGAATGGCACTGGAGCTGAGGGCAGGAGCGCACCCCTGCCCCGAGCACTCACCGAGCCGGGCCGCGGGCTGGGGACTGGGTCGGTATAGCGGCCCCACTTCTGGGCCTGCTCGCGGTACTCCTTGTAGGGACCTTCGAACACCCTCTGGATCTCTTCTAACTGGTACTCGCAGACTGCTGACAGGTCCACATCGCCCCTGTCACAGCAAGGGAGGGACCCCAAGGGTCAGGCCTAGTGCCCCCTTTAGCCCAGCTCAGGACACAAAGCAGGAAGGCAGGGCCCAGCCCAAAGCAGCCATGTGCACAACAATGTGATGGCAGCTCTGAAGTGCATGGGACACTGCCCACCTCCTGCAGGGAGCTCTGAAGAGGGGAAGGTGCCAACATCTTCCTTGGCTTCCGGACAACTGACCACTGGGACTTCTCCGAGGCCTGCACCCATAAACCATCCCTAAACCCGCACAGCTGCTCCTCCCCACCCCCAAGGATTCCTGGCCAACTCACCATCGTGCCTGAAAAACCCCAAAGAAGGTGGTGTTGTGCCAAGAGGTATCCTGCAGGGTGTGCAGCGCCTGCAGCTGGTTGAAGTAGAGCTGCCGGTCGGGGGCTGAGCACACCAGCCGCGCCTTCAGGAACGTGGTCCACTTCCGCTGCAGGGTCCGCGCACCCCCCATGTCTCCCTGGCAGATGGCAAGGGGACGCTGCCGGTCAGCTCTGCCAGGCCAGCAGGGCTCCCAGGGCTCCCCACCGCGGGATTCTGTACCTTGCAGACGCGGGCTACACGAGCCACCACCTGCTCCGCGTAGCAGTCGTACTCCACTGCTCGCTCACTGAAGAAGAAGTAGACCTTGTCATCGTCCCCCGTGAAGCTGCCCACACTCTCTGGAATGTAGGCCGAGCCTACAAAGTGAGGTTCTAAGGGAAGCGGGGGAGGGTTAGCAGAGCGAGGCCCTGCGGTGCCTCCCACCCTCAGCTCCCCCAGGCCCCCGGCCAGCTCCTCGGGGCTCACCGTTGAGCCAGAAGGCCAGGTACTCCGTCTTCATGGAGTGGTGGGGCCCCATGTTACGCAGGATAACAGGCTCCGTGCCCAGGAAGTTGTTGAGCGTGGCCGAGTACAGCTCGCCGTCTGTGGGAGACAGAGGGTCAGCCAGGCCAGACGTGAGGTGAAGATGCACTCCAGCCACATGGCCCCACAGCACCAACAAGTCCTGGGCACCTCCCCCAGCCTGCAATGGGGACAGCCACTCACCCACAAGGAGGCCAGTGTGGCCCTTAGCTGGGTCATAGGGGCACTTCCCCTTCCCATCCTCAAACTCTCCGCGCTCCAAAGTGAAGGTGAGCATGTCCTGGGGCAGGGAAGAGACGACAAGCCTGAGATGCGGAAGGGCCCAGGGGTACAGAGAGGGGCGAGGACAGGGCTGAGGGGCGAGGAGGAGCACTCACGATGTAGGCGCACTTGGGCTGGAAGGCGTAGGTGCCGCAGACGTACAGGTGGGACGTGTTGTATGGCTGCAGGAAGCGGATGAAGTTGAAACATTCCGTCTGGGAAGAGAAAGGCATCCAGTTAAAGGATGAGAGCCTGGGACATAGGGACACAAGGACCAAGAGCAGGACCCAGACTAGCATTGGGACAGATGGAGTGAGCGCTGGGGAGACAGCGTGTGCCATGAGGCCTGGTCAGCGGGAGGCACCAGGGGCTCTGGCGATCCAGACAGTGTCCTGAGCACCCACCTGGTTACTCTTCCCTTTCTGGATACACTCGGCCTTCTTCTCAGCTGGTGCCTCCCACGAGATCTGGGGACAGGGAGGGGGCACATGAGCAACGTCACAGCTACAGACTGTTGGGCATGTGCCACAAACATGGCCTATGGCAGCAACATGGGGACACCAAGTGAGAACACACGGTCCCGATTCTCTAGGCACTTATTTCAGCTGAGGACAGAAGCCCCAAACCGCCCCAATGCAGCAGAATTCAGTGAGTCCCCCAGGCATGGGGAAAGCAACATGCTCACTCTGCCAAGGGTGGGTCCTGGAGATGAGGAAGATTCCCACAGGGGGAGGAGAATGGGACTGGGGCAGCTGGGCTAGGGGGACAGCTTGACCAAGCGGAGCCCCTCTGGGTCCTGCCTCTCTACCCTGCCTGTATACCTCCCACTCCCCCACCTCTCACCACTCCTTGCAGCTCCAGAGCCTCCTCGCTGAAGGCAAACAGGGCCTCCCGGGCCCCCACGTACAGGAGCCCGGTCGGTTCGGTCAGGGTCAGCGTCAGGAAATCCTGGATGCCCGTTTGGGAGAAGCGCCGCACCACTGTGGCCAGCTCTGCAGGGACAAGGTGGGAATGAGCAGTGCTGTGGATGGGTGGGCCTTCCTGGGGCTCCAGGCCCCTCACCCCAGAGTCAGCCTTGCTCTGTACAATGGTCTCCTGAGCCTAATCACCCGTTCCCCACATTAGAGCCAGTACCCCACAAGCAGATGTCAGCCAAGCCCCCTGACTGGCAATAAAGGGCATTTTCTGAATAGCCTTTTGCCGACAACTCCCTCCAGGCCTCTTTGGCCTTTCCCAGCCCAGGAGGAGGCAAATCTGGGCTGGTGAGGAGGAAGGAAGGATATCTCGGCCACAGCTTCCGGCCAGAGGAAGCCATCAGACTGATGGCTCTCACTCTCAGGGTCAGCAGCACCTCTGGCTGCAGAGCCGGGCACTTCCCCTTCCAGCTTCCTCAGCTGCTGCTTCCGTCTTTGCTTTGCTGCCCATCACCCACATCGGGGTCCAGCCAGGCCCCAGCCCCTGATACAGCTTGGAAGGACATTCAGAATGTGTGAGTGTTTTGTCTTAGGAAACCCTTCCCTCTAGCAGGACCCAAATCCAGGCTGCCACAGGCACAAGCACAGCTGGCCGCTGCGACGAGCAGGGATGGCAGGAGATGGAGTCATGACTGGGAGGCCAGGCCTGGAAAGTCAGTGGAAACTAGAGGCTGGGGACCAGAGATGGCTGGGAAGCCTTGCTGCCATTCACCATGCAGGGCACTACAACATTCATATAGTCTCAGGATTCCTATGTCAGCCCCTAAAATAGCTGCTGACTTGTCCTCAGGGTCCCCCTAAATCATCGTTAGTCTTTGGAGCCAAGGAGGGGCCCAGACACAGGCCAGCAAGGGAGGGCTTCATTAGCACCTGAGTGGAGCCTGTGGGAGGTGAGCTCATCCTAGGTCCCCAGAGCACATGGATGATACAAACACCTGACATCACCTCTGCACACAGGTGCATACACACAAGAAGGGCTGTCAGGTGCACTGTCCCCCAACATGAGCACGTGCACACACACCCACCCATCCAGGGCCCCAAAGGCCCCGAGTGCCAGGGCAGCAGAGGGGGTCTGTTACAGTTGATAAGGGGGCTCCTGGGGACAGAGAACTAGAAAGTATTGCTGGGGGGAAGGTGACACCCTTCACTTTATGCCTATTCTGGCTCAGGTTTCTCTCTGGGCTCTCAGTGCTAGTGATAATTCCGGAAGAGGCATGGGGAGAGCAATGCAGAATGATCTCTCCCTTGCATAACAGGGGCAGCTGGGCCCTAAGCGTCAGAAGGAGGGATATCCAGGTCCTGACCTGGACTACCAGTTCTGGGTCCCTGGGGCCACTCACATTTCTTAGAAAGCCAGGTCACATTGGTGGGCCTTGAGCCTGACAGAATAAAGCTGGCACAGTCTAGGGGGCAATTTCTTAGCATCCCGCCTCCCCCAGCAGTCCCTCCTGGCCTCCCATGTCCCACACTGGTCTTTCCCCTCATGACATCAGGCACTCACCCCCAGAAGATACTGTCTTCCGGGGCACCAGGTTCCACCACACCTCAGCCCCAATGCCCAGGCCCCACAGCCCCACTGTCAGCAGCCAGACAGCCCAGTGTGGGGCCATGGCACACCCCCGGCTCTGAGCTCCAGGCCAGCTGCCCTGCTGGGGGAAAAGAAAAGGTCAGAATCACAGCCAGAGCAAACGGACCGGAAGGGGGCCCACAAAGCCCATGCCAGGAGGCACTGACAGGACAGAAGATCTGATCAGGCCTCCCCAGGAGGCCCCATGGATTCCCCGCTGCCGCTCCTTGGAGCAGAGACCTAGTCCCCTCCCACACCTCCATAGCCTCCAAAGGACCATGGGGTCTCCCTGAGGGGAAGGAGACGAACTGAATCAGCTGGAGGAGCGGACACTCCAAGAAACGCTCTCTGGCCTCCAGGCCCTCCCCACTCCCTCTCTCCAACAGGAAGTTGTTCAAGAAAATAAAAAGAGGACCCCCTCCCCCATGCTCAGGCCTGACTGATTCGAGGATTTCTTAAAATAACCTCTGGAGGCAGGACCTGGCCCCACTGGGGCTCCAGCCTGCCCCAAGACCTAATTCTGCGACGCAAACCCCTTAACAGGGTGAGGGGGCATGTGGGCGGTTGGAAAAGCCTCCCCCAGGGGGTACCTGGTGCAGCAGGCGTGCGGGGGGTCCCGGCCCCAGCCCCTCCCCTCCCCCGGCGCAGACAATAGCCGGGCAGAGCCCAAAACCCCGTTTCACATCAGCAGAGCCGAAGTGGGGCCGGGAGCTGAAGGGGCCCAGCTTCCCGAGGCCCCTTTGTTGCCCAAGAAGGGAGGCAGGAAGTGGGTGGGATGGGCGTGGAAATGACCGGGGCCTCATCCTGTTCCTCGCAAAGCCTCCTAGGAGACACTAGCCCTCGGGCTGAGGGCGGTGGGACAACAGAGGCGGCTCCGCTCTAACCAGGGTTCTCCCCGCGGCGCTCCCAGGTGGGGGAGGGGGACAGTGAGGACCGGGCGGAGAGTCCAAGAGGGCTTCCTCTTGGGCCGTGGGGGCTGCCCCGCGCAGGGCGGGCGCCTGCTGTGCTCCCTCGGGGTCTGACGAACCTTCCCAACTCAGGGATTGCGCCCCTGGGACCTTGGCGAGGCCAGGCCAGGCCCTCTGGGTTAATTTCCACTGCTCTAGCCCTCCGATGTTGGGCACAGAGACACCGAAGCTGGGGACCTGCTCACCCCAAAACAAAGGGTCCCCGCCAGGACCCCGATCCTGGTCCCCCGGGTTCTCCCCTCCCCCAGCTCCGGGGATTTGAATGCAAACAAAGCGGCGGCGCTGGGAGCGTGGTGGAGCCCGGCCTGCGGACGCCCCCTGTCGGCCTCGTACCCCAGCGCGGGAAGGGCGGGGGGCTGGGGACACGTTCCCCTCCCCACCCGTCCCCAACACACCCCCAGCCCTGCCTCTGCCCCTTACCCCAGGCCCCGGCCGGACCCCGCGGCGCGCTCCGAGGATCTGCCCGCACAGCGGTGCCCCCACCCCCAACCCCTCCCAGGACGGGGGAAACAGGGGCAGCCCCGGGGTGGGGATGGAGGAGTGCGAGACCCAGGTGGTGCGACCCCCACCCTGGCCCACGCCAAGCGGCGGGCCGCGGACGGCGCTCCCGCGGCCGCAGGGCGAGCGCTCCAGCCGGCTCGGGCGGCCCGGCTCAGGTCGGGAGCAGGCTTTCCAGGACCAGCTGCCTCCTCAGCGGGCCAAGCCGGCCGAGCGGGCCAGCGAGGGGCCGCGGCAGGGAAATCCGATCCCACAACATCAGCCTCAGTCCCAGCCCGCCCCAAACTTTCCGTCGGAGGTGTGGGAGCGGGGGCAGTTCAGGGACCCAGAGAGGATTCCAGCCGCCGACCGGACAGCCGTGGGACCCCCCCCCACTCCCCTCAGCCCCGCTCCCCTGACTGGTCCGCGCCTCCGGACCCTAAGGCTGCCGGCACTGCTCGCCTCGTTCCTGAGCCCCCGCGAGGCAGCCCGCGAGGGGCGCACGAAGGATCTCGGGAGGACAGCTTGCCCCCGCTGCCGCTCCCTGCACCCCTAGACCCTGGCCCTCGCGCCTGCGACGGCCCCTGCCCGAGTCGGGGGACAAAGCGGCCGCCCCGGAGCCCCAGGGCTCCGGCCCCGCGCAGCCCTGCCCTCACTCACCTCTTCTTCGCGGCTTGAATCCCTGGGCGCCGCCCTCGCGTTCGCCTCCGACCACGGTCCGCCCCTACCCGCGCGCCGCCGCCCGCCCGCGCGCGCCCGCCCTCCTCCGCCGCTGCCCCTCTGCCACCGCCCCTCGGGCCCGGCTCGGCTCGGCTCGGCGCCCCTGGGCTCGGGTTCCCCGCGCCACCGGGGCGGGCGCCGGCTCTTTCTCCACCGCGGCTGCCGCTCTCCGCCCCCTCCCCCTGACGTCAGGCGGGGGGGGTCTAGCGGAGGCCGGGGGCGGGACGCTAAGGCCCGCCCAGGAGGGGGCTGCGACCCGCTGCGACCCGCCGGCCCCCCCTCTCCCCGGCCCGGGGCTCGGACCCCCGCCCCTGCCCGTGCCCTGCCTCCCCGCGCCTCGCAGTCGCGGTCTGCGCCACAGCGCCAGGAGGTGGGGCGGGGGAGGGACTCCAGGCATCGCCATGGGGGAATCGGACTCACCCGGTCTCTGAAATGTCCCCAAGGCCAACCGCAGGCTGAGCGGCCGGGCTCGGGAATGGGGCTGAGGGGCTCCCCACGCTGCGGCGACAGGAACGAACGCGGGCAAGCCACCTTGGGGCGCAGGGGAAAGCGAGGCTTCTCTTCGGGCAGACCAGAGTGGTCTGTCTTTTGGCTCCAAATTCTGCTTCGTTTCTTGGCCCCAACGCCCAGTGGCCCCTACAGTCAGACTGGAACGGGCCTCACCAGCCAAGAAGACCCCCTAGGCTCCGGGGCAGTTTGCCACTTGTTTCTCACGCTCCAGGCAGAGGGACCCTGCTCAGTGCCCTTTGCCCAGCTGCTGTGAAGACAGCCCTCCACTCCGGTTGCACAGAGCCTACCCCCAGGAAATGGCTCCTGGTGCCACTAGAAGGCTGAATAACAAGTGACATGAGCCCTGATGTTCAGATGAAAGGGGCTGAGGGGAGCCAGGAGAACCACCACCTTCAGATCCCCCAGCCTCCGCCCACGGGCTGCTCCTAGAAGTAACTTGTAGCTCTTGCCCCCTGGGGGTGCTGGAGTGGCCTCCTTGCCAGCCGGTTCTCGGAGCTGGGCAGGTGGACAGAGGAACCCCAGGCAGGTTGTCCCATCAGCACCTGGGGACAGATGCCACCTCCTGGCTGGGTGCAAAGGGCAGAGGTGCAGAGACTTGGGCCCTGAGGCTTCGGTGGTAACTTTCAGCCCAGTGCAGTCATGGAGGGGAGGAACACTTTAGGGCCTGTCAGCAGATCTGGATTATAAATCAGTCCCGACAGGAGCTTTTGTTCTGGGTTAAAACTTGGCATCTGACAAGTGGAGCCCAGAAGAGTAGTGGAGATAGTTGGGAAAAGCAGCCCAGTTTGGATTCAGTAACAATTGGGTCTTTGCTGATACACATAAAGGCCCCTTCTCCCTCGCTGGCCAAAGCCACAATTCCCAGCTCCTTTTCACCAGAAAAAAGCTGTGGCCTTGGAGATGCCACCGATAGGGGACAAGTCAATTACCAACAGCACAGAGCTGGCACTAAAGGGAGGGAGGGAGGCGGTGTTGGGACCCCTGTCCAGGTTAGAGCCCGTGTCTAAGCACAGGTGAACTGATGCGCAAACACCCTTCCCCTTTGCTCTGTGCTTTAGACTTTGCAACCTGCCTTCACGTACACTTTCTCACTCCACCCTCATGACCACCCTTTAAAAAGTAGGTATTGTTTCTCCCATTTTATAGAGAAAAGATTAAGCAATCTGCCCAAAGTCAAGGAGATAATTAGCAAGGTCAGAATGTTAAATCAGGTCTTGGGACTCCCAATTCTGTCTTTCCACTAAGTGACAGTGTCTCCTGACAAGTTTTAGGCCTAAAACACTGCATTTTCTGCTGTTTTTCCTCACCTTCAAGTCTTACCTCCCCCCCACCCCTCCCACCCCACTAGGTGTGAGGGTTACCAGGCAGAGACTTGAGCTCCTGGCTCCACCTGCAAGATGGCCCCAGTGGAAAGTTTCAAAAGCTGGTTTGGTTTCACTGGCGGGGACAGTCTTCTGAACCTCAGGGCAGGCTTCTCCATTCCTGCTGACTGACGCCGGGAGCCCTTCCCTCCTAAACACTCCTCAAAGACAAGACTGCAGCCCCTCTTCCCTCCTTTTTCTGCCTTTGCCCATTTCTGGCGGTGCACTGCCCTTTTCCACGGGTAGGTGGGTAGGGGATAAGTTTCCTGCATGACTACTTGCTCATGATTCATAGCTTTTAATAGAAACACAACTGGTAGAAAATGAGGATTCCTGGGTCTTAAATTAAGAAAAAAAAGTTACTAATACCAAAAAAAAAAAAAAAAGAGGCTCACGTACCTATCAATCTCCCTGGGGCCTGTCTGGCATATTCCATGGAAGGTACCCACCATTCAGATCTCAGGCCTTGGCAGGCCCACCTACTTGCCCCATTCGTTCAACCACTTGTACCCAACTCAAGGAGGGACAGAGAAGTACTCATTGCCTTCTGGGGTTCTCTAAGAATGCACTGGCAGCTCAGGCCAGCCCTCAGAGATGGGCCCAGGAGTCTGACTTGAAAAGCAAGGCCCCCCCTGGTCCTCCACACTGGTCATGTGTCATGGTGCCTCTCAGCTGAGCTCCTTGCCCCCCAGCTCTGAGGCAGCTTTCTGACAGGACAGAGCCCAGGGTTCATCCTGGAGCTCTCTAGTCAACATTGCCTGGCCAACTCCCAAGGGAGCCAGGAGCTGCTGACAACCCACAGAGGGGAAATGAGAAAGCCTGGGTCAGCCACCCTTCAGAGATCTTTCTGAGGGCTTGGGGACTGAGGTGAGTGGGGCCATAGGAAAAGGACTTCCTCTCTCTACTTCCTCCTAAAAGAGAGTTATCAAAGCCACCCACCTGGGAAGCCTTTCCCTTCCCAGCCCCTCCCTGCCACCATCACCAAAGGAAGCAGGAAAGCATCCGTCACCACAGCCCCGGATGCTGCTTTTCCAGCGGCTTCAACCAGGATGTCCCTCCGCCTTTCCCCAGGGGCTCAGGGATCTGGAAAGGGCAAGTGGTGAAGTCGCCAGCACCAGTGTGGAACTCTTGGCCCGGAGGAGGCTGAGTCTCTCACTGGTCCCAGACTAGTTTTAGAAGATCTGGTCAGCTCCCAGCCAGTTCCAGAGAGGGCCTATTACATGTCCCAGGGGATACTGTGTGCCCTTGGGTGACCTCAAAGTGCACACCTCTGCTCAGGTTACAGCCAGGTCTCTGGAGGGACTAAGTTGTCACCAACACCTCCTCTCTCCTTAGTATCGATTTCTCCTTGGGGATGAGCGTGTTTGGGGAGCAGGGGAGGAGAGGCAGTGAACAAGATCCAGACCTGAGTAGAAATGCTCCAGATGTCTACGCTGATGGACCGCTGGATCCCCTTCTCAGAGAAGTAGGGGCAGCTTCGAGAACTGGAAACTCCCTGTTCAGCCTCTCATGCCTCCCTACTCCCTCTCTGCCCTTGGCAGTGAGAACAAAGAAGGGAAATTTCAAAGGTGATTTCCAGGTTTCCAGAGCAAACTGAATAGCTGAGGAGTAACTGTCAGGATGTGCAGTGTCAGAAGCTGGGGCAGCCCTGAGGGAACGTGAAGGAGGCTGGCTCTCCAGAACCTCCCATTCTTATCAGAGGATCTCAGGCCCACCTGAGGCCGCTGGGGCCTCAGTGGTGCCCTGGCCAAGGAGGCCTGTGATGTAGCCAGCAACGGAAACCAGAACTCTCAGGCAAGTCACCTGGGCATCCAAGTCACCCCGGCAGAGGGTTCCACCTCTCACTTGGCAGAGGCTGGGAGGCAGGGAGACGTCCCATACGGCACCCAGCACTCTGCCATGGGCTCGTGCCTTCTGAATTATAGATGCCCCTGGCTCTGAGCATTCTGGGGACCCAGCAAGGGAGGCAGCCCCAGGAAGTGACAGGCTACATTTCAAGTCTGCAAACTGAGCCCCTTGGCCTGAAGGTCCTTTATTTGGTGGGAATTGCTCTCCTAGTTATCCCGCCTGACCCTGAGCCCTGTGGCATGAAAGTACAAAGGAGAGGGACACACACACAGAGGAAGTCACAAGCACTAGCCATGGCGAAGCTCCACTGGTGGACACTCGGGTTGAGCTGAGGAGTGGGCACAGGCCATCCTCTGCTACTTCTTGTTATCTCTTATGGCCCTGCAAAACCCCACCCCAACCCAGAAAGAGTCAGGAGGGGCCAGAGACTGGAAATGGATTCTCAGGGTTGGAGGAGTGGGCAGAGAGAGAAAGTGGATGCCAGGGATCTCCTCAGGGTACACAGGGCCCACTCACTTCCCAAGGTGGGCAGGTCAGAGACATCCAGCACCCCATCAGGGATCAGGGCCCACAACACTCATCTTGGGTAAGGCTGAGGGAAAGCAAAAGCAGTAACTGGAATTGTCTTTTGGCACCACCCCCTCACTCCTAAATCTGGGGAGTTGATTTCAGAGCTCAACAATAAACTGAATTAAGTGTAATTACAGCCCTGATCCACCATCTCATTCTGTAGATCCTCCCCGGTGGAGGCAGCCAGTGGGGAGTGGTCCCAGACCGGGTCCAAACAAATGTTCCCCATCCCTGCTCCCTGGGTTTCTGACAGCTCTGGGGCCACAGGAGTAACCAACTGCTCTTCCTCAGGATTTACAAACAGCCCTCTGCTGCAGGGGGCGGGGCCGAAGACCCAGACACAAGGCTGGGCTGTCGGAGGTGAGAACGGCAAAGCTCAAGCAGAGATGTCAGGAAACTGGATGCTGGGCATGAGCCCTCAGGATAGGGATTGAAGGAAATCTTCTAAACCACTGACACTGAAATAAGACTTTAGTATGCACAAAGAAACTTCACATTAGTGACAGAGAGAGAGGAGGGAGGGTGGGGAGGCCCAGGGAAACCAGAGCTGCGGAGACAAAGGCCTCGGGGGAAGAGGAGACGGCTGGGAGCGGAAGCAGAGCTGAGGGTGGGCCAGGCAGAGACACAGGGACCCCTCGCCCGGCAGGGTCAGGGCAATGGGGCAGGCAGCTCTTGCTTCGTCAGACTGGTCCTCCTCTGGTGTCCATTCTTCGCTTCCTCCAGTTCCCTGGGCCCTGTTCACTTCCTGCCAGAGCCAATAGCCCTGGGCCCCCTGCCCTGCTCCATTAGATGTCTTTCCAGGGGCTGAAGTACTGGGCCTGTGGCAAGAAGGGAAACAGAAGCCGATAGCTAGGCCCGGCTGGTGCCCAGCACCCTGAGGCTCCCCAACTCTCCAGCATCCATTCATCATCCACTACTGGCCTCCTCTACGCCAGGTGCTGAGCAACGAGAGTCCTGAGGCTCACAGTGCAGGCAAGGACACGGCAGGTCCACAGGCCACTTGACCACAGCCTTGCCTGGGTTCCCTCTACTCACTGCTCGCAGGCCCAGGGCGGCGGTGTGAAAGGAAGGTGGGGCCTGCCCCCTGGCTGGACCAGGCCACGAATCACTTCTCTTTCTTTTCATGACAAACACCTTGTTTCCCACCAGAGACCAGTGTGATCTAGTTCCTTGGGGATTGAGGGTGAGGTTTGCTCCCCAGCTTTCTCAGAGACTTGTGAAATCTGAGACCCAAGCCACAGCCTGTGGCTGATGTGTCAGCCCCAAGTCAGAGGTTATAGAGGGAAGGACAGGCAGGGAGAAGTCGGAGGAAAGGCAAGTTGGAGCCATGGAGCACTGGGAGGGTGGGTGGAGAAACAGTTCTCACCAGACCCAGCTGTCTCCATCAAGGGTTGGGGGCTGGGGGAGGGGAGGGCCCCTAAGCCAGCTGGTACTGCCTGCTGGAGGGACCGAGGCCAGAAGGGAGGCTGCCAGAGTAGGGACTGGACGATGCTTAAGTCTGCAGGCCTGGAGTCAGGCTGGCTCTGTGCCTTGGTTCTGACATTTACATGCTGCGGGTGTGATGGGGCAAGCTATTTAACCTCTCAGTGACTTTGGTTAGCTTGTTCATCTGTAAAATGGGATCATAACTATACCTGCCCCATGGGGGTTATGTGGATTCATGGAGAAAAGGGTCTTCATTCAATAAATATTAGCTATGAATATTATTACCTAGAGAATCTGAGAAAATTAGGTGTGTGGAGGTTATTGCTCAAGAAATTGGAGGGACTAGGGCAGCCTGGGAGCGTTTCTCCTAGCAGAGCAGGAGCCCAGCCTCAGGGCTGCAGGACAAGCAGGCAGAGGGTGGACAGCTGGTGCCTCTGGTGTCCCTTCCTGGCACTGCTCACAACAAACTGGTACTCTGGCCCAGGCTCTTCCCTCTCCAGGATGAAGTTTTTCTTTGCATTTGCTCAGAAGTCGGCCTCTCTGTAGCCCACTCACCACATCCCCACACTAGGCACTGGACTCTTGATAAGGATGATGAAGGTCCTCTGAGGCGTCTCCACCCTCCCCCACACTGCCCTCTCCACCCATCTCCCAGCCAGGAGCTCAGCAGCTGTAGTTGGGGTGGACTCGCTGTTGTTGCTGGTCAGCCGCCTGACCACTTCCCTCCCCTCCCAAGTCTGGGGGCTTGAGGGGGGCACCACCTGGGGCTGGCAGTGGGTCAGCAGCTCCTGCCAGCGGATGTAGGTCTGGACAGCCAGATCCTTGAGTTTGGTCCGGTGCATGGCCTGGGGGCTCTCCCGGATATGGGTGCTGATGTGGCGGTCCAACTGCATGCACAGCAGCTGCAGCTCCCCCTGCAGAGGTGAGCGAGGGGGAGGGTATGACACAGGCCAGGCACATCCATAGTCAGGGAGGAGGGAGAACAAGTCAGAGAAAAAGAGGGACACAGTTGAGTGGCTGCTCAGAAGTCAACCAGGAAAGGGAGGAGAGGGACAGGGCACCTGCCGGGGGCTCGGGTCAGTATCCCCAGGGAGCACTCTTGGGATGGTGGGGGAAGGAAGAGGCCTGGCTCCCTAGGCCTGCCTCTTTCTCAGTCTCCCATTCTTTGCAGTTCCTGACAGCAGCTGGGCTCCAGGCCAGCCGCATGGGAGACTCACCCATTGCTCTGGAGTAATGTCCTGGCAGCTGACCACCACCTCGGCCAGTGTCAGGAGGCTGTGGCACAGGTAGCAGACCTGGAGAGAGAGCACAGAGAGACAGGCTTCCCTAACTCCTTAATTTCCAGATTCCTTGTGCTCAGGCCCAGTGGGCCGAGGGCGACAGTTTCCAAAATGTTAAAGGAGGGCTCTGGGCCCACTCACTCAGAGCTCTCCCTCTGATGAATGACTATCCTCCCTTCCTTCAGGAAAAGAAGAAATGTCTGCCATCCAGAAACCCACTCTGTCACCCAGCCTTGTCCTGGGGTGCCAGCAGAGAAAGCTGGTTGTGGGGAGGGGCCTGTTCACTCTGACCTCTGCTCAGTGTCAGTGGTCTCTGCTCCCTGAGGCACCCGTGCCTGTGGCCCTGTGACCGGGTGCCACTATCCTCTATGGTGGGATGTGGCCCATGGGTGCCCAGTTCACCCCTCATGGGACACCACCTGCACAGATAGATGTGCAGCCCTCTCTGCACAAGGAAACCTTGTTCACATGAGGAGGGAGGCGACGAGAGGGAGGCTGATGGAAACAGTTTGGGTTGAGCATCTGTGCACCTTACCCATCGGTTCATACCCTCACTCTTGCCGGATGGATACCCTGAGGGGTGAAAACAGGACAAAGGCCAATTCCATCTGATCAGAGAATGGTTTGATCCCAAGGTGCCCTTGGACTCTGTTGGTGCCCATTCATTTATGGGACATTCACCTGCTGTGCAGAGAAAGCAAGGTACAGGGAGCACCCCAAAGACACGCGAGGCTCTAATGTGAACACAGCCTGCTCCTGGCACTCTCAACTCCTGCCTGTGGGCATGCCCCTCCCCCACTCAGAGGAGCCTGCTGCCCATCCCCTTCAGACTCCTTATGTCTAAGATGGGGCGGGTGGCAGGAAACAACCCCATCATCGTGCCCAGGGCAGATAACCAGCCCTGAGGCTGAGCTGGGATGGGAGAGGCAGGCCCGCAGTGCGCAAGCATGGTGATAACACAGTTGGAGCTTAGAACCAGCCCAAGGCTCCCCCATCCCCCCACTTCCCCTGCCCTTACTTATCATCCTCCCCTCTTAGAGCACCAGGCAGTGCCCCAGAAACAGCGGCCGCCTCTTTGCACAGACCCAGCAGCCTCCTTAGGACAGAAGCAAGAACCATTTCTGAGGGTCCTAGACTTGGCACTATGGAATACTGTCTTCTTGAACTCAAATACCATGGTGCAAAATCCTGAGGATGGGGGCCACCTGCCCCTCCCCCAGCAGCACCTGCCCTGCCCAGAACTCAGCCTGTTCTTTAGCACAACAGCTGAGGCCCAAGGTGCCCTGACCCCACTGGCTGGCCAGGTGAGCAGCACTGCACACCGCAGGCACAGAGAAGACGCAGTGGGGACAGCTGGGGGGCCCACAGGGTGTGCCTCCAGGCGTGCTGCCTGGGCTGGGGAAGATGCAGCTTCTCTGAGCCAGCTCCCCCTGCCAGGTCCTGCAGCCGCCTGTGCCTGTGCCCGAGTCCCCCAGTGGGCTGGCTGGCTAGCAAGCTGCTGCTTCCCACAGGTTCCCCTTCCCCAGCCTGGCCCTGCTCTAGAGAGGGCCACAGCATTCAGAACTCCTTCCAAAGTCTGCAGTCCTGGCAATGGCTCACACCTCCCCTCATAAAGCAGGTTCAGGCCTGTGTGCCAGACACTGTACCTTGACTAAGACACAGCCACAAACACTCAGACATTACAGGGAGAAAGACACTTCAGAAAGGCAATCACTGGGTCAACAAATACTGAATCTCAGCTTCCCCATGGACCAAAAGAAGAAAGGGTCCTTCTAGGTTTTTGGGGGGGGGGGTGGTGGTGGAGTGCAACTCAGATGGCTTCAGGGAGGAAGTGACTACGCTAAACCAGGCCTCAAAGGAACAGTGGAATTTCAGGTGAAGGTGGCCCTGTGGGGGCGGGGCTGGGGTGGAGATTACAAAACCAGACAGATCCCAGGGCTGATGCAAGAAACAGAGGCAGGGCATGCTGGGGGACTGACCGCCAGGTGGCTGGCTAGGCTGGAGCAGGGGGAAGGGAAGGGGTGCCCTGAGGACAGGGCTGGCAGCAGAGGGTCTGGACTGTGGGCCGAGGAGGCCACTCAAGGATCTCGAGCAGGCAGGCTGGGATGTCAGGGACAGACTGGGGGCGCCTGGGAGAAGCAGG
The DNA here is from genome assembly GCF_037783145.1 of Equus przewalskii. Classification (NCBI taxonomy): domain Eukaryota; kingdom Metazoa; phylum Chordata; class Mammalia; order Perissodactyla; family Equidae; genus Equus; species Equus przewalskii. The sequence continues at coordinate 11,744,957 of NC_091844.1, read as the reverse complement.
TGATAGAATCGGTTGGGATGGAATACACCAGAGGGAAAATGCAGCTCTGGCTGAGAGAAAGGATTATAGGACATCCTTCTTCATCTTTTTTTTTTTCTTTTTAAGATCGTTTCTCTACAATGTGTGCGCTTTACTCCTATAATCAGAATACAATGAAAGTTTTTAAAAATTAATTTTTAACAAGACCATGCCATTTATAACTGACTGAGTCTAGTTGCGTTTGGGGTGGGTGCAGGGCAAGGGAGCGGGACATGACCTTGACAAGCAGCAGAGCTCCCAGGACCAACACCCCTTTTTGAGAGGGTGTTGAACAAGCTGATGGTGAGGTGGCAGGAGATGCCAAAGAAAATCTCCAAGGGTGGTGGAGCTATCAGTAGGTCAGAGGATGGCTGGGAAAGGGGCCCGTCTATAGGGGGTGGGTGTGAAAGCCTGGGGGGTGGGGCAGAGAGGGAAAGAAAGGGGGCGCCCTCAGACCTTTCACTTGTAGATATTTCCCAGGCTCTTCCTCTGCCTGGGGCCCAGTTGGACGCCTTTGCATTTCAGAGGCCCCTGTGCTGTGTACAAGGCCCAGGGCTAAAACGGACCTCGGAGCCACCCTGGGATGGGTGCAGAGGCCAGTCCCGGTCCCAGGGGTGTTGGGCTCCCCGCCCCCTCACACCCCTCCTTCCCCTGCAGAGTTTATCCTCCTAGGAGGGAGGCGTGGTGGGGGTGAGCCTAGGATCTGAGGAATTCCCTGGAGGAAAACTGCAGTGGAGATTTATGGGAGAAAAAGCACTGGGACTATGCGCAAGTACCGTTTCACAACTTCGTCCTTATGCTGATTCCCATAACTGAATCTGGAGGGAAAATCCCAGGAAAATGATTCTGAATGTGTTTGTTTTGGTGGGTGGGGGGCAGGAATAGGAAGAAGGAAACAGTTCTGAAGAAAAGCCCTGTTAACAACATATTATAAGCTGATTTTCCAAAGGTGGGGGGATCCCTGCCCTCTACCAGGTAGGAGAGAGGATGCATTTTTCTTTGCATGTGAGGGTGATCCCTGGAGCCAACTCCTAGGTGAGGGGAGGCCCTTTAAGGAAGACTCTGAGCCAACTTAAGGGAATAAAGGTCCACCTGGGGTCAGAAATCATGACAAAGACAGCAGTAGTCTTACTTGGTAGTAGTTGTACTTCTGGAAAAAAGGCTTCACCATTGGCATAAGAAGTGCCCAGCCCCGCCTCCTCCCCTCACTTCCTGACACCTGCAGTCTCAGAGTGGAGGAGAGGTGACAGAGGGTCTGATCTGGTCCAGACAAAGGGACAGCGGGTTGCACAGGGCGCATGTACGGCTTCTTCTGAACCTCACCCTCGCCCCCAGCCCCTAGGCTCCTCTCCCCTGCCCTGTTTTTATGAAGGTCAGAAGCAAACATTCACAGAAACTGGGGCTCTGCAGCTAGGAGGGGGCTGAACCTGAGTCTCCTTCCTCTGAAAATCCTGGTGGATTCTGGGAGACCAGAGGCGGGCCCAGGAGTGCCAGCAGGGGTGGGCGAGAGCTGACCTGTTCCCATAGGACACAAAGTAAACAGCAAGGTGTGAGAGCTGCGTTTCCTGCTCCAGTTGCGCCGTGACCAACTCCTGAACTTAGCAAGCCTGTTCCTGTCCTGGCTGGCACCACGGAGACATGGGGCTCTGTCTTTCCTTTCAAGAACTGGCTGGGGGTTGTCAATGCCCAAGCCCCCTGCCTGCTCCCATTTCCTCCCCAGCTGGAAGTGCAAGATGGTCCTTCCACAGGCCTGAGGCCCCTTCCAAGTCCCTAGGGGCGTGTGTAGGGGGAGGGAGGGGGGGAGTCAGGGCTGCTTCAGGGTTAAGGAGCAGTGCAGAGGCACTCCTTAAGTAGGGGGCGATGCTTGTCCAGCCTTCAGGATCTTGTCTGAAAAATGGGGCTTTGCCAGCTCAGGCCACCCAGTACCTCCCTCACTCGGTGTGAGCCGAGGCTGAGAAGCCTCCATGGGAAATGGGGGCAGGGAAACCTCAGTCAACTACGTGGGGAGAGGCAGAGTCTGAGGGCAAGGAACAGACGTGCCCGAACCCAATGCCGACAAGACGGGGTTGTCCCCTGCCACTGCGGCCAGCAAGGCCTGCAGCTTCCATTTTCTGGGTCTCTCCCCCGAGTTTGGCAGGCCGACTTTTCAGAGAAGTTCTGTTAGGATGCCTCCTTCTTAGCTCTAGAGCCTTAAAGCGGGCCCCGTCCTCTCCCTGGGGAAGGACGACAAGGGTGAGAGACAGGAGACAGCCAACGGGGCTTGTCACCCACTGTGTGGGGGAAGGGGGACGGGAAGGTCAATGTCTCCTTGGTCTGGTCCAGCTAGTTCTGACCCCAGGAACCACCAGCCAAGTCTTCATTTGCAGCACTTTCGTCATAAGACGAAAGGGAAAAAGGGTAGGCATTTCCCAAGAACTTCATCCTTTAGAAAATTCCCCTCTAGCTAATGCCAAGGAAGCAGGCTGTGGCCTGGGTTATTTATGCTAAAAAAGGGCAGAAAGGAGGAGGGAGAGGATCTCCCAGGAAGCCCCACGCTCTGGCCAGAACACTTTGGTTTCTCCCATCTCCGGTCACGACCAAGAATCCAGTCTTCCCCCAGGCGAGTCTTCAAACCAAGCCCTTTCCCTGCAGGCTGCCAGGCTGGGTGGGGACGGTAGATCTTGCCACTGGCAGGAGGATCCGGTGGGAGCAGGTCCAGCCAGGCTCTGGGGCAGCTGCTGTGGGGGCTGGGGAGCGGAGGAAGAACCACGGCTGACCCAGGAACAGCTGCTGAGGAGGACAGAGACTGACCCAGAGGACACGGCCCTCCCAGCCAGGCTGCTGGGGCCCAGGGGCGCACTCTGCAGGTGTCCCCAGCTCCCACTCAGGAAGCTGGCCTTGGATCCTACTGGTCCTGGGTTCCCTGCCTGGAATGTCAGGACCCCAGAGCAGCTCCTTTGGTTTCACCTCTCCTTGCCCACAGGCTCCGGGTGGTGGCTGCCCCAGGGACCTGAGTTCAGTCACCATCTGGCTGGGTTGCTCTCAGCCCCATCTAGAGTCTGGAGGTACAGCCTAGCCTGACAATTGACCCCAGGAGGAGAATTCTGCCATGGGTCCCATCACTGCCATGTGTGGGTCCTCTCAGGGGGCCTGTTCCTCTGAGACACTTAGCTACATGCACATGTGCTGGAGGTCAACTCTAGAACCAACGGAGTCCGGGAAAGACTGAAGCTGAGCTGGTCCACCTTGACATACTTCAGACTGGATGCTAGAGCTGGGCCCGATGAATCCTTTTTCTTTCTTTCTTTCCTTCTTCTTTTAATTAAACATAAATCCATAGCACCACTTCACAGTGCCCTGACCCAGCGGGACTGGCAGAGAGGGCCTGGTGAGCCCCGCTATCAGCAGATAGAGCTGAGCTTAGTGAGGTCCGCTGACAGCATGCCCATCTCCAAGAAGGCTTAGGTCTGAAGCAGACATGTGTACTCTCTTTCTTTAGCTGGACAAGCTCCCCATGCATGTGTGTGGGTGCATGCGTGTGTGTGTTTCCTAAAGGGAATGTCACACTGTGACATCCCCCTGCATTGCACAACAAGAGCCCAAGGGGAGGCAGGACAGGGAGGGAGAGGGTAGGCTGCTCCTGGGTCCCAAGCCTGAGCCCCAAGGGCATGGTCTAGGTACTCCACCACAGGCAGGGCAAGTAGCAACCAAAATCAGCAGGGATGAGTAATCCTGAGGTAGGGCTACTTGCGGGCCAAGACCAAGAGCCTCAGCCTGGTGAGAGAGCTGAAGCTTGCCTGGCTAGGTGTCCACCAGAACACACGATGAGAGGGGACGCATTTTCCTAGGTGAACCCTGCCTGGACCCGTCCTGAGTGTGGCACCTGCCATCATCTCTGGGCACTATTTCTTCCTTGCCCGCCATGAGCAAACTGCATGACCTACTTCTCTTGCCCATGCGGGCCCTGCTCCAAGGTTCCACTCCCTGAGCTTGGCTGGGGTAGGCACTAAAGCAGGAAGCAGAGGGCTGTGCCCAAAGGAAAGCTGGGTCTGGAAGTGACTCCAACCAGGACAGGTCATCAGCCATAAGTCCTAGTAAGAAGGAAATGACGAGGACCTACGACTGCTCACTAGGAAATGAGGCGTGACCCAGCACCTCTTCCTGCCCAGGGTTCCTGAAGGCACAGGGCAGAGAGACCATGGGGCAGAGCGGTCAGGGAGCAGATGCCACAGGGGGGGCCTGTCAGACTCAGCCCTGGGTTTGTGAGGCCGGACCCTCCATTCTGTAAATGAAAGTGCCTGCCTGGATGCAGGGGTGGGTGGAGCCCTAAACATGGAGCCGAGATGAGGCCAGCTAAGGGTGATGGGAGACAGGCTGGCAGCATCTGGACAGAAACAGGACTTCTGGCTCAGGTGCTGGGAACAGCCACTGCCTGGAAAGTGGCTCTCAGGGCCCCTGCTGGGTGAAGAGGTGGGACGTCTCTGCCAAGGCTGCTGGAGGACCTCGGGGCTCCAGCTTGTGTCCACCTCTTCAGATTCCTCAGAAGATGAGCCCCTCACCTACACTTCTAGCTGCCCAGAGAAAGTGAGTTCAGAGACCTGAGATCTGGAACTCACTCACAAGAGACAGAAGGATTCTCTTTTAAGCTCTAACCCGAATTTGGGATTATACCCCGAGCAGCCCTGGCCCCTGCTATTGCTACTGGGCATACGACGGGACAAGTAGGCCATAGCACAGTGGGGCCGAGGTGGGAAAGAGATGGAGTTGGGACAAAAGCAGGAAGGCTGTGGGCTTTCTGTTCCTGTGGATCTGCTGCAGGGAGGTTATCTCAGAGCATCTGACCCATTCCCATGTCTGCTGCTGGGAGGAACCAAGGGGCTGTAGGCAAACCCTTGTACAGTGCTCCCACCCAGCCCACCCTTCCTTTCTGGCTTCCTGCTGGCCCTGGGGGGTGGGGAAGATGACAGGAGGGGACTGGCTGGCTCTTCCTGCTCCTCCAGCTGGGACTAGAGACCCTGACCCTGGGGGGATGTGGACCGGAAACTCAGCTCTGCTGGTTGTCCAGAGAGGGACGAGATTCTCGGTGTATATGTTTGAGAATCTACAACTGGGTGTGCATGTGCACATCAGGACATGGGTGTCAGTGCTGGAGGAGCCACTGAAACCAGCCAGGAGCTTGGCACGGGCATCTCCAGGGGCTCAGCACAGAGCAGAGGCTTCCTCAAAAGCCATTTCCTCAAAAGCAATGGCTTCCTCCCTTCTCTTTCTTATCTTACTTGCTGAATTGTCTCCTGGCATGTTGGCATGGCTGGAGCCTGGGAGACACTGCCCTTCTTACACTTCCCACGGATATCAGAGTGTAGGGCCACTGCCATGGCTGAAGACCAGGGGTATGCCCTGGACGTCTAAGGTTTCCAGGTGCTCAGGATCCTGCCCCCTCCTTTGTCAGGGTGTCCCAGCCTTCTATCACCCAAACTCAGGCCATGTTGTTCCACAGTGGTGACTTCAGCTCTGACTCCAGGGGAAGACATATGACCTAGGCTAGCCAATCACTGTGTGCCTGGCTATGCGACTGGCTTAGGGATGAGCACATGACCCAAGCCAAGCCAATGAGACTCAACTCTAGGACTCTGGTTAGGACTCTAAAACAGCAGCTCTTCCTGGCTCCCTGGTTAGGGTTGCTAAGGAAAGGATGTAAGCCCAGAGTTTCTCAGAACCGGCAGGGAAAGACTGTGTGGGAATGCACCAAGGGGCAGAGCCGAGAGATGCAGAGAGCAACACTGAGGCTTCATGATATAGCTTGGCCCCTGGTCCAGCAGAGCCTAACAAACTGTCCCAGGGCCTTTCAGATGTGGATTTGTGTTTCCATCACTACAGAGTCCTGGCACAGAAAGGGAAGAAGGGTCAGAAAAGGTGGTGGTCTGCCTGGCAACTGCTCTTCCAGACTAAGGACAGCAAGTGAGGGACCTCACACTCTCTTCCTAGTCCCCAGCAGGGGCCTGGCAGAGCTGAGCCCAAGCCACTCAGACGCAGCTCTTTGAAGGCACTGCTCTTCCACCCACACTCAGGGCTGGGAGAAGAGGCAGAGTCGGGGGGGCTGGGTACAGGGGAGGTGGGGAAGGGTAAGGCATTTCGATGGGAGTCTGGGGGATGTGGTTGAGATGGACTCTGGACCCGGTCTTTGAAGACAACTCTGTTTAGGTGTGTGAAGCAACATGTGGACAAGCCACAAGTTGGGGTGAACAGACGGGAATCCAAAGATAGGAGAGACAGGCCAGGCATTGCCAGGAAGGAGGAACAGCAGGAGTACAGTCACGGGCCTGAGAATGGAGGGTTTCTGGGAAAGACTTCCACTGCTCAGAATCAAATGGTGTGGCTGGATTTGCAGGAGAAAAGCCACATGGACGAAGTAGGGCCAGCTGATGAGGCCGTGGACGGCAGGGTTCTAATACGATGGGACAGGCACTAGAGATCACTTTTTCCTAAGTAAGGATGGGAAGAAGACAGTCACAGAGCTGTCCAGGAGGACTTGAAGGACAAAGAGGCCCAGGTAGGGTGTTAGGTGAAAAGTAACTGAGTCCCCCGTATGGGGTAAGGACTGTACCTAGGGGAGGGACCCCTGCAGGGCCCTGAAGAGGACTGGACCTGGGGGTGGGGGTGGGCAGAGAGCAAGCACAGAAACAGCTGAGGACTCAAGCTAGTGAGCTAGCTTGGCTTGAACCAAAGCTGACTGAAGAATCCATGCTGTCCCCCCAGCTTCACTCGGTCACTTCAAGCCCTGATCAGACACCTGCAAAGAAGCCAGAATTCCTGAGACCCAAACAAAGCTGGCCTGGGCCTGGGCCTGCCTGTCCTTCAGAAGCTCACAGATACCATTCTGAAGAGGCTCAGCGGCCACTTAGGTGGATGTGACATGCGGCTGGTCACAGGTCTCCCCTTAGGGTCAGCTTCCTGTCATCTCTTTGAGGTTTATTTCAAAAGATGTCTCGTGTTCCTCATTTTGGAGGAAGTCAGGAGGAACCTACCACAGACTAGTCAAGGGAGGGACTCAGGAGCCCTGAATATCCATTTTCTGTTCCCCAAACCAGTCAGTTTCCTTGTAACATTCCTAATCTCAGCCTGACCAAGGTCATCAGCCCTGCGGGGCTTGGCTCTCCCTAAGGTGCAGGGTGAGGGGCAGGAAGGAAAGCACTTGTAGGGGAGAAGGCAGAAAGTGGAGGGGGGAGGGAGAGGTTCTTGCTCTACCTGTCCTTCTGGGGGACATAGGGCAAGGGGCCTGGGCTCAAGCCAAGCCTGAGGAAGTCCACCTCCCCTTGCTAGTGTTTAGTGCCAGCAGGAGGTGCAGAGGCAAGCACAGAGCCACCAAGGGCAGCAGCACCCTCCCTGCCTTCTCCCCACAACCTCCCAAACCACACCCCAGTCACTTAAGGCAGCTCTTGGCAGGGTCACCCAACACAGGGATAGGCCAGCTGTAGTTGCAGTAGCTGGAGCAAAAGTGGTAAAACTTGTTTGTTAACTCTAGTAACACATGGGCACACTACAAAGAGATACAGGAGATGCACACAACACACACTCACATACACACGGACACACAGATACACAAACAAGTGGCCGGCCCACGCCCTCTGCAGACAATGTGCAGAGACCCCAGGAGTGAGCTCAAAGGAGTCTGTGCAGCATGGTGGCCTTGACCTCACAGCATCACCCAAGCTCGAGCACATGCCCAGCCCCACAAAATCAACTCTTTACACACACACTTCTATAAACAAGCCACCCCAAGCCTCGTGAGCACAGAGATGGACCGTAGGCATTGTGCATGGTGAGGAAGCTGACAGGAGCCACCTGTAGTCGGCCAGGCTCCGGCTGGGTGGTGTGGCCTCTCAGAGCTGGCCCCGGGGAGACGGGGACCATTGCAGATGCACAGCCCTCACTGGCCCCAGGCCGTCCATCCCATGAGGACACTCACTGGGCTGTGAGGTGGACGTGCCCAGGGAGCCAGCTCCTAGGGCCTCAACGCAGCCCCAATTCTGGGACTCCCCACTATGTGGACCTGCATTTTCTTTCCACACAATGAGAGACAGTAAACTTCCTCAAAGTTCCCAAATTTAACCAAACTCGGGAAAAACTTCCACCTCACCATAAAGATTCTGATTCTGTATACCTTCCAAATCCTTAGGGGAAAAAACAAAACCAAAAAATCCCTTCACTATAGCATCCATGCAGCAAAGGGCCAGAGGGAAAGCAAGAAACAGCAGGAAAGTGTGGTGAGTAGAAGACAACACATGACAAGCTTTGACAAGACCGAAAGGGCAGTCACTTCCATGAAGCGAATGGGCCAGACCCTGAGACTGGGCAGAACGCAACCAGACAAGATCTGGCCAGATACGGTTTACACAAGTTACTAAAAGGAAATGGGAAGCCCAGGAAGCCCCTGGTTCTGGGTCAGAAGGCTGAGTTGGCAGCTTCGGGGAGACAGAAGCCCATTCAGTGCAGTTACGCGTCTGTCTGTCTGCACCAGGGCCCAAAGGACAGTGTCACACACGGAGGCCTGGAGTGGCGCAGGGCTCCTGCAGAACTGGGATCCGTGGGCAGAGGGAAGCACATGGAGGCCAACTCTCAGAGGATCCTCCTGCATGGAGTCATCCTCTCCTGCCTTCCACAGATACACAGGGCACCCCCGCCTCTCACGGATCTGTCTCAGACCTCCGAAAATCTGTCTGACCTACATGTTTATTCTCCTCTTGGAGAACCCCTCTCAAACCAGGCAAGCACAGGGCCACCAAGAACCACCAGGAGGCTGAGCAACCGTTTCTTTACCCACAAGCACTTTAAGCTGCTGGAGGTGTTCTAATCATCCTGGTGAGAAGTAGCACTCTTCTCCTGCACACAAGCTCTGCAGAGACTTGCTGGGACACTCCGTGACTCTGACTCTGCCAGGACAAACAGCCCGCACAGGAACCCTGCCCCGGCCTCCTCTCCAGCCTCCCACCTGTACCCGCTGGCCGGCCGGTGACCGTAGTGCTGCAGCAGGAGCGTGTGGCTTCCTTTGCTGTACCTGGTGGTTCGCTTTCCTAGGCAGGAATCTCATGAGCTCATAGTTACAAACAACGTGCTCTGATTGGGTCTCACGTAGGCAGGTGACACTTCTGAAGTCAAGGGCCTCCAGTGGGAGAATCCAGGCTATAAACTCTTGGAGCAGTAATGAAACACGGACAGTAAGAAACAAGGGGGCTGACACGCAGAGGCTGGTCAGGGGTGTGCAGACAGACAGAGGTTTCCAGAAGGGGGCAAGATGGCCAGAGTGGGGTGGAAGAAGAGAGGGAGAGAGGAATTAAAAGTGCATTCATTCATTCATTCACTCATCTAGTGCCAAAAATACCATGCTATGCTGAGAGACACCAGCTGTGCCCACAGTCTAGCTGGGGAGGCAGACAAGGAAAGGGACAACTGCAAAGGTAAGACATCAGTGAGGAGAGGGAGTCATGTCTTGGGCACCAGAAAGCAGCTCTCCCAGCCTCCTGGGAAGGCAGGACAGGGAGGGAAAGAAGGCTGGGAGCTTCCCAGGGGAGGGAGGAGACTGGACCAGGCAGAGAGGAGGTGGGGAGACCATGGGGAGCAGAGCCTGGCAGAAGTGTTGATCTGCAGGGCTGGAGGAGGGCTGTGACCCAGCAGTCGGGCAGGAAATCTCCCAGACAGGAGTGAGCAGGGCCTGGGGGATGGGGCTCGACACTGCGCCCCAAGGGCTGGGAAAGGGCCCATCCCCATTTCCTCCAGGCTTGGTCACCTCGGGCCAACTTCACTCTGGCCTTAGTTTCCCCACTGCATCTCAAGGAGAAAGAAGGCAGACTTTAAGCTCTGGGGATAAAAGGCCCAGCCACAGCCCAGACCACCACTCCCTGTAAAACAGGGTAGATGACGCCGCTGCTCTTTTTGGCTGGTGAATAGCCTGATCATCTTTGAAGATGAAACATGCTCGGGCCTAATGAGGAGTCAGTCGGCTGAGGTGGGAGTGAGGCTGGGCTGTGGGAGCCCAGCCACCTGCCCCACCTGGCCCCTTCCGGTCAGAACAGTACCTGGCCCAGGGAAACAGAACAATTCACATTTCTGTGCAGACCACCCGTGCCCACCACCAGGACCAATCCCAGGTGGGCCTGAGCTGCAGCAAAAGCACGTGAGAGCTGCCTTGGCCTCACGGGCCCCTCCCACTGCCCTGGACCAGCAAACCCAGCACTTTTGGGGCACCCTGCTGAGACACGCCGGCCCCTCCATGTTTCCAGGCCAAATGGGCCATTTCCAATATGGCAGCTGACGGGGGGGCAGGCCGAATGCTTCACAGCCTCCTTCAGATGTGCGAGAACAGTCCTCACGATAAAGTACACCCTCGGCTCACTTATTCCCCTCTCTTCCCAGGCTGTTGGGTGGACATCTGCCACCAGATGGGCTCTGAAATGCAGTGAGCAAAACGGCAGCCTCTGGCCTGGCAGCAAGGACACCTCTGCTAGATGAGGTCACAGGAGCAGCCCCCAAGGCACCTGGAAGTCACACTCATCACTTAGCCAGTCCAGATACAAGCCTTTTCTTTTCCCTCTCACCACTGCCCTTCTTCCTCTCTCTTTTTCCCTTCTCCCTCTCTCTTTTTCCCTTCTCCTAGCCCAGGCCTGGGGCCTGCCCACTTATGCCCTGCTCAGACAGAACCCCAGGGGCTGACCCCATTGCCTTTTTAGAGGCCCTGGAACACCTGGACTCCACACAGCTTCCATACAGCTTCAGCTTCTTGGGAAATAGTTGGCAAAGGAGGATGGGGCATGTAGACAGTTCACACTCTCCTGGGAGGCAGCAGCCTCGTAAATGCACTAACATTAGACACAACTGAAAGATAACCTACCCTACATGTTCCAGACAAGGAGCATACACCCGGGGATCATCATGTCTCCTTAATGGTTCATTTGTGCTCATTAAGTAATTCATTTATCTGATTTGCAGAACGATGCCCAAAGGTTGGACTTCTGGATCGTCAACACACAACCTCTGAGTGAGATTTTGGAATTACCACCTTCCTAAATTAGAAAGATGCCTATCTGCATTCTTCATCCCCGAGTCCCCAGGGATACCGGAGCTCACCAAGATTCACGCTAGCTCCCCAGGGAGCCAGGCTTGGCAATCCCAATCTGAAGGCCCTATACTGCCAGCCCTGCTTGACATTGCCCCAGGGGCCTCACTGTCCCAAGCCCCACAACCAGCAGGCCCTGGGCTACCTTACTGCAGCTGATTCCTGACAAAGCATGACTTTCAGGAAAGTTGGGTAATGTCTGTAAAGTCAATTACAAAGGATTGAGGAAAGGCTGAGGACTCAGCCTCAGTGACAACCACAGTGAACAGGAACAGGGAGGGTGGACCCTGCACATCTGGACGTTCCCTGGGCTTTTCCTTTTGTGTGTACCCTTCCCACCCCCACTCCCCCCACCAGCATTTCAGCTCCTGCATCCTCTCTAAACTGGTATGAGACTAATAGAGCATCCCACGGCTAATAAAGCCATGCCAGGCTATAAGGATACAGTGAAGCCCACAAGAAGGGCCAGGCAGACATCGGCCTACACGCCTGTGCACACGGTGCCCCGCTGTGTCTCCAAGAGGCATGGGCAAGGGCACTAATTACAGGCTGTGCAGTGGTGTCAGCACCTCCTCTCGCTGGAGGGAGGCAGTTCACTGGGCGATGTCCCCGCAGGGCCCCGTTCAGGAGGACTGACGGCAGTATAGCCCCACAGGCTGTGCAGTGGGGACAGCTTGCCTTCCTTGCTTCCTGTGGGGCCGCGCCCTGGCAGAGGCGGGCAGGCGCTGGGTGCTCACCTTGTGGTCTAGCTCTGCACTGGCCTTTGGCTGTTGCTTCTGGCAGGGTGGCGAGGTCGCAGAGCCCAGGTACTGCCTGAGGGATGATGGCCTCATGCGGCTCAGGAGCTGGCTGAGTGAGGACAGCTGGGGAGGAGAAGGGAGGCCATCACTCACGGAGGGTGGCAGCTCAGTGCTTGGGCCACTTGGGGGATTCTTGGCCTGGACACCTTGGTTGGCAACAGTGGGTCAGAGCGTGGGCTCTGGAGCCAGACCACCGGCCTCCTGGACCTGATTCACCTCTCACTTGGAGCTGGGTGACCCCTGGAGCCTGAGTGTCCTGTCTGTAAAATGGAGACAGCCACACGCCCTCTTCCCAGAAGAGGAGGGTCACACGCATATAGCACCTGACATAGGCTAAGCCCCCTCAGAGAGTGAACTAGGAAGATCTCCAGGGGCTGGAAGTCTAATCCACTTCCCTGGAGGAAGCAGACACTTGAGGTTTGGAAGAACCAAGACCAGCAGAGAGGTCTCCTCTGCCACCGCGCAAGACCCTTTCCGGCCTGGGCTGCTGCTCATGTCTGCCAGGCCACTCTCCCTGCATCCTTCTCTTTTTGTTTAACTTGTTACCGTGGGGGTCTCAACGCTCATGACAGAGAGAGGCTGTGCACTCCTCCATCACCGTGAGCGATGACTGCAGTCACCATCCCTCTGCCTGCCCCGGTTCATCACCCCCAACCACCCGCCTTTTCCTTCCAGAGAATTTTAAAGCAAATCCAAACATCGTATCATTTTACCCATAAAGGGCTTCTGACAGAAAAGGATAAGGATTTTTTCAAAACCTCAATGTACTCACAGTATCACTCTCTTGCCCAACAAAATTACCGAGAATTCCTTATAAAACCTAACACCTGTGTTCAGTTTTCTCTGTCTCCAAAATGTCCTTACACAGGTGCTTTGTTGAAATGGGGATTCCCCACAAGGTCCACACATTGCATTAGATTGATATGTCACTTAATCTGCTAGCCGCCCCACCCCCCATTTAAACTGCCCACCCTCTCTGAACAAATGGGCTGAGAACGCCCTCCCCCCAACCAGGGAACGAGGCCTCCATAAGTCCAGGTGTCTGCTGGGAGCCACTCCTTCCCGCCCAGCCCCTGCACCTGGTTTGGACAGCCTCTTCGAGGCCACATGCAACCCTGGGGAAAGGGAGGATGCAGAACGAAGAAGCAGAGCTAGGGGAGTTCACAGAGACACTGTCTCTTTAGATATAGCAGGTGCAGGGTGGCCAAAAGGCTAGGGCCTGAGCTCCCTGGCCCAGCTCCCTGCTCCAGCCCAGCCCTACCCGGCACACCTGGCTTCCTCCCCCTGACTCACCCACAGACACCTGCTCAGCACCTCAGCCGGCCGCAGGCTTAGACAGCCCACAAGAGCAGCTGGGCTGAGGGCTAGAAATCAGGCCCGGGCTCTGGCTCTCGGAAGGAGGCCAGGGCTGCTTGGCCGAGTGTCTGATCCCTTTAGAAGGGGAGAGGAGGAGTCAGGGAGAGAGAGAGAGGGAAGGTTCTGGGCGAAGAGAAGCACCATCTGGAGCTGCACCAAAGCCATAGCTGGGCCGCTTTGCTCAGGCCTTGCAAGTCAGGGGATGGTTTCCAAAACAGCTCTGCCTGCCCCAGGCTCACAGCTGTGCACGCACATGGGCCAGGCTTTGCAGCCCACGCCCCCAGAAGCAGCCCTCAGGCAGGCAGCCTCGCCTGGGTTGGGAACCTCCCTGCTACAGCAGCCCGGGGTGGGGCTGGGCAGGGGAGCAAACAACAGCTCGCTAGCTCCCATGTTTTTCCTCTCACTCCAGGAAAACAGCTTCGATCAGCTCAGCGCAGCGCAGCGCAGCAAGCTGCCGCCTTCTGATCGCTTACTCTCTTTTGTTTCCAGCTCTGGAGCCCCGGCCAGGCCCTCTCGGGCAGACAGCCCTCTCTGGGATAAGGGCTTGTTTGGGCCTCGTGGGGCCCAGCAGGGCCAGGCCTGACCAGTGCATCTCCCTGCCTTGTCCCACTGCCGGGAGCTGTCTCTGTAAACACTCAGCCCACGAGGACAGACACCTTCAGGCAAGAAGCAAATGATCACCCAGGAAGGCAGGCCTCCACTGGCCTCCTCAGTTTGCCTGGCAAGAGGAGGCAGACGAATTCCAGCGAGGCAGCTATCCACACAGCTTGTTGCTCCTGTGCTCTAATCCCAACAGTGGCTCCTACTTGCCCAGTGGAGGAGGCCAGGCTCTTAAGTATCCAGGAGGCCTCAGGTGGCCCCTGCTGCTCCCTGGAGCCTGTGTCCTGACTGGACCTTCTGACCAGACACTGCACAGCTGCCTGCTCTCCTCCTTCCAGCCCCAGCTCCCTGTCTGCCCTGCAGCGAGCGCACACCCCTGCACTTGCCCATCCTCCTACCCCACACCACCTTGGTCTCCACAGCACCCATCACCTTCTAACAGGCTATGTAATTCACTTGTTTATTATGATTATCTGTTCCCACCTACACACACTAGACTGTAAGCTCCAAGAGGGCAGTTTTGTGTACTGCAGTGTCCCCAGAGCCTCGCACAGCGCCTGGCAAGTGGCATTCGAGTAGTAAGTATTTGTTAACTGAACGACAGACTGAACAGCAGGTGAGGATGGCAGCCAGCCTTTCCTGGTAGATGCAAACCCGCATCCCCCTTAATTGTGGCAATTTGAAACCCATGTTTTCCAAACTCCACACTGGAAGATACAGCCTGACAAAAGAGGTTTCTGTGTTGCAAGAGGTGGCCTGGGATAAGAAACAAGCTGCAGACTTCCTCTCCAAACCTGTTCCACCTGTGTCTTGCCTGTCTCAGTAAAGGGCTTCTCCATCCTGTCACCTGCATAGATCTTGGGGCCTCCTTGCCTCCTCTCTCTCCCATCTGACAAGCCGCTGGCTGTACTTAGGAAATACACGTCGAATCTGACCACTTGGCACCACCCACACTGCCATCATCTCCCTCCAGGATGACTGCAGTTGCCTCCTTCCTCCCCCGCAACAGGCTCTTCTCAACACAGCAGCCAGAGTCACTTCTTAAATTTTATAAATCAGGTATTTCTCCTCTTAACAAAACCTTCCAGTGCTCTCCACTTTGTCATGAAAGTCAAAGCCCCCACCATAGCCTTGAGGTTCCGGCGATCTGAGTTCCCATTTACCTGCTGGACCTCAACTTCTGCTACTCTATCATCAGCTCTTGGTTCTAGCCACAGTGGCTTCTGTTTTTTCTCCAACCTAAGAGGACTTTGCCTGCCCCAGGGCCTTTGCACTTGTCTTTCCCTCTGCCTGGAATGCTCTTTCCCAAGAAGCCAGCCTGACTCCTTCAGGTCTGTGCTCACATGTCCCCTTCTCTGCACACCCTTATAAAACAGCATCCTCCCAACACTCCCTCTCATCTATTTTTCTCCATAGCACTTATCACTATCTGGTATGCCAAACATTTACTTCTTTCTTGGTGCCTGGGTCCGCCTCCCCTGGACCCTGAGTTTCACGAGGGAGGGACTGAGTTCTGTTCAGGGCTGTATCTTCAGTGCCCTGAGCAATGTCTGGAGCACACTGGTGCCTGAGGCCAAAACCATGCTGTTTCTGGGATATTCCCAGATTCACAGGATCAACAAACAGTAGTTTGACCCTGAGCCTCTCCCAGAACATGCAAGCCTTGGGGCTGTTGCATCCTGACCACCTACAGAAGTCCTGTCCCCCAAATTCAGTTCTCCAGCCTTGCTCCTGCTCCCGGGGCCTCGGACTGCAGCCTGAGATGGAGAACTAAACCATCCAGGTGTCAGGGACTCCTGCCCAGCGGCGCTGAGAATCCTCTGCCCAGGCACTTACCCCAGATACTCTCCTCCTACACGAGTTGATTCTCAGCCCTCCTACTTCCCTTCATAGTGAGTCAATTGATAAGGTTTACCAAGCACTCATGCATCGATGAAGGAAGAGGAAGCGATGGCCCTTGTCCCCGTACCTGCCATCCAGGACTAAAGCTCAAGGGACCAGCAGGGCACCTTCAGCATGAAGCAGCAGGTGTGGTCCAAGCTGTCACCTCAATGAGAACCAAGGAAGGGGCTGGAGAAGCAGAGATGGCACATTGCTGTGGTCAAGGGCATGGACGCTGGCATCAGGGTCCCTGGGTTTGAATCCCAGCTCCACGCTTTCCCGTTGTGTGACCCAAAAAGTTTCCTAAACACACCTGCCTCGGTTTCCCCAGCTGTAAAGGATGGATGATGGTAACGGTCATTACTGCCTGCGGCTGCTGTGAGACATAAGCTCTGAGAACAGCACTTGGGACACAGCCTGTGCTATATGGCACAGCTGCTGTCACCAATTCAGTTGGGATGTGACGGGAGGAAAGGGAGAAGTCCCAGGATGTGCAGAGGGCAGCCGGGCTTGCCTGCAAGGAGGGCCAAGAACAGGCAGCACATCGGGCCACGTCAAGGAGTTGGGAAAGGGGGCATGCGGGTATGCGGGCTGGCCGTGGGCGGCTGTGGGCCCAAGGTGGCCCTTTGAAGGCATGTTTCTGGAGGATCCGTCTGACAAGCCAGACTGGAAAGGGGAGTGCCTGCAGCCTGGGGACCTGGGAGGAGGCCGTGCAGCAGCCCCAGGCTTGCAGCGGAGAAGGGGGAAACACATCGGAGGGCCATGGGCAGGCCTGAGCTGGCCCTTCCTCCCCTCAAGCCTCCTTGAGTCTGGTGCAGCTCTGCATGGGCCGTCCTGCCCACCTCTCTGCAGCACAAGCACTGACTCATCCTTCAAGACCTGGCTTAGGACATCTTCTCTGGAAGACACTTCACAGCCCTTGGGTAGAGTCAGTCACTGTGCCCTCAGCCTGCCTTGCTCACACCCTCTCCTCTGAGGTCGTTTCCTGGTGCAGGGCCTGGGCACAGCAGGTGCTCAGCGAAGGTCTCATGAACAGATGGGCCACAGTGGACACCGGGCAGGTGGGCGACTGGCATGGTGGGAAAGCCCTGGAGCTGGGAACTACAAGGGCAGGGCTGGACCGGACAGGCTGTGAGACCCTCAGCCCTGGGAACAGCCAGGAGCTCCCAGGTCAGCTCTTCTGCTGGGGGAGGGGGAACATTCCCACCCTATGAGCCCTGTTCACTGGCGCCTCCTGGCCCAGACAACCCAGCTCTTCCTCCATTACACTTCCTCGCCACTCTTAGGCCTCCCATCATGCTCCCCTCACTCTCTCATGCATAGGCTCTGGCCAATGAAAAAAACCAAATCAACAGAAAATCCTCTTTCCAGCCACTGCCAAAGGCTCCTGGTGGGCGGCTACCCTCACCCACCACCTGCTGCTGGTCCTGCCTTTCCTGATCTTCCTCTCGCTTCCACTCTGCTGACAGTGCTCTGTTCTTGAGGGGCTCAGTGACCTCCCCCTGGCCAATGCCAATGCCTCTCGATTAGGCTGCCCCCCAAAGCCCTCTGGGACCACTTGGTCTTGTCCCTCTGGCTGCAACTCTGCCTGCCCCTGCCCCTAACCGCTGGGCACCTCCCATGACACTGTTTGGTCCCTCCGTTCTCCTTCACAGAGATGCTCTGTCATCAGGCTTCGCCTCTATGAAGTGACCCCTGTGCAGGCCAGTCCCTCACCCGCCCCTCCCAAGGTCTCTGCCTGGGGAACGTTCCCCTTGCACACCCTAGTAACTCAACCTCAAATCACTTGTTCACTCTACAAGTGTGCACTGAGTTCCTGTGTGAGCCAGGCAATATGCTAGGTGCTGAGGGGCAGCAGCGAGCAGAAACCATTTGGTCCCTGCACTCAGTGAACTGCTGGTGTGTATGCGAACGCAGACTCTGAACAAACATGAAATATCAGGAGGTGAACCCCATGAATAATTTAAAACAGGGTGATGGTGCCAGGGCACTTTGGGTTGGGTGGTCAGGAAAGGCCTCCTGGAGGAGGTGACATTTCAGCTGGAATTGGAATGACAAGAAGCTCCAGCCATGCTAAGTGCTGGGGGAAAGCATGTAAGGTAAAGGGGGCAGGCAGGGTAAAAGCCAGGCTGGGACCACTCTGACAAGCCAACCCAAGTGCCACCTTTCTTAGCTCCCGCCCTGCAAACACAGCATCTTGGACCCAGCCATATTGTCCACCCTGCCCTGGGATGTGCCAGAACATTCTCTGAGCACTCTGGGCAAGGGGCCCGCAGACCTGCCTTGTACACCTGCAGTGACTAGAGACGCACGGCCTTTTGCCGACTGCCTCTCCTCTCGCGTGTTGCTGAGCTAGAAGTTCAGCGGAACCCAGCAACTCTTCTGGGGCTCCAGGGAATTCTGGGGGTTGGGAGCCTTCCTCAGCTCCCTGCCCTTGGTCCTCGGGTTGCCTGCACCCTGCTGCCCCAGGGCCCCTGTGGTGAGGTTCTCTGAGCTGCGGGGAGGTTCGAGTCAGAACTTTTTGGGAAGAAGAGGAGTGAGGAAAGAAGACAAAACTCTACCTCCCTCGCTGCCCAAGAATGGGCACTGGGACAGAAGAGACACTGGGAGTGAGCAGTTTTAATTTAGCAGTATTTGTTTTCAGTTTTATTGTTTTCCCACCTATAAAAAGCAACATAACCAGGGGCTGGGGGAGGAGGGAATGGGGAGTTAAGTGTTTAACGCGTATAGAGTCTCTGGGATGACAGGGAAAAAAAAAGTTGATAGGAAAAAAAAAGTTAATTCTACGTTATGTATATTTTACCGTAATTTTTTTTAAAAAGTAATATACGCTCCCAGCTTACTGCTCTATCCTCAGTGCCCAGCACACACAGTAGGCCTACAAAAAGAAACTGTCGAATGCAAGGAAATGAGTGGAAAATTCAAGCTCCACGTGGCTCTCCCGGCTGGCGGTTCCTCGCCTCTGGGAAAAGCACAGGGAGCGAGCAGGCGCGGGAGAGCCACCCGCTCACCCACAGCCTTCCCAGGCCCAAAGGACAGACACCCAGATGAGGTGAGCACTCACCTGGGCCTTCTCTTGCCAGAGAGGGAGCGTCTCTTGCTGGCCCAGCATCCGGGCGATGACCACAAGGCTGAGCTGGCTTCGCAGCTGCCTGTGAGAGAAGGAGAGAGAGGCTGAGGGGGTGCAACAGTCTGACGGGGTGGGCTGGAAGTCCATGCAGGGGGCGGGACACGCCGAGAGGTGAACATGGGAAGGCCACTCTCTCTTTGAAGTACTTTGGCTTTCTCCTTTGGTCTATAGAATTTATGGTTGATTTTACGAGTAATAAAACAGGTATGATGAGAAAGTTTTAAAAAAAAGCAGAAAAACTCCTTAAGGTCACTGCTGATTTCAGTGCGTCTTTTCTCTGCCTTTACTCTTGTCTGTTATGTGGAGATGGGGAACGTTCACCCGCTTCTGCACAGACCTTTGCCTTCTCTTTCCCTTGCAGTGTTAAAATCTTCCAGCCCTCATAGGGTGGTAGAAGGTGGAGGACCTGGCCCGGTGAGACCAAATTTTGTAGTGTTTTTTTTCACCCAGCATCCAGTGACTTTCCTTTGGAGAACCCCTCCCCAACCCAGCCCAAACCCGGGCTCCCAGGCCTGGCCCATCAGAGTTCCTGTGACAGAGCCACTGAGAGGTGGCCTTGGGGTCTTGGCTGGAACTACCAGCAGAGGGTCTATCAGCCTTTCCAGCAGGGCCACTAATCTGGCAGGAGGTGATCCTACAGCTGCAGGTGGCCATCCTGTGTCCTATGAGAGAGCCTGGAGGGTGAAGCAGAGACGGAGGATGGAGACAGAGCCCCGACAACACCCAGAGCCCTCCGTGCCTGAAGCCTCCAGCACCTGGACCATTCGGTCAGTGGGTTGATCAGTCAGTCATTGAGCTGGGCTTCTGAGTCCAGCACCACACAGTCCTGATTCACTCAGGATGGAGGTGGTACCTCCTCTCTTTAAGAGGAAAGAACTTTGATGGAGATTTCAGACGCAAACGTTTAGGGCTCTGGTTTTCATGGGTCCTTGAGGGCTGGAATGAGTAAAAAGAGAAGAGAGGTGGAGACCAGAGGATGGGGCAGGGGCGCAGTAGCCAGGAGAGGCTGGGGAGGGGCAGTGGGAAGAGGAGTTGAAGGCCCCTCCTGTACCTGCGCTCCCCTGCCACAGCCCATCTCCACCAAGAGGGACACATCTTCCGCGTGCCTCCACACACCGGGTGCCCCCCACGGGCAGCAGATGTCAGCCCTGGGCATGGACTTTAACGTGGCCACAGTCCCTCATTCCTGCAGAAAGCTACCACCAGGGGAAGCCAAGGAGAGGTCCTGAGGCTGGAGGACACTGAAGAACATGAAGGAAGACATTTGGGCTCAAACAGGCTGCCTAGAGGAGAGAGGCCCTCAGATGTACACTGCTGAAGGGGCCTCACAGGCACTGTCACCCACATCCCTGGATGACACCACAAGGAACTGCAGGATGGGATGTCTGGAACAGCAAGTGTGGCAGCACGCAGGAAGTACTCTGAGGAAGTACTCTGAGGAGGCCAGACTCAGCCTGGCTGCTCCCCGCTGGTGCGAGGGCTCCACTGCAACTTCCCCAGGGCCTGCTGTGGCCCAGGCCTCGGCCTAGGGGAGGCTCCCGGGTGATGGGGAACTCAGGGGGGAATGGCTTCCCCAAAGTGCCCATGGGGCTGGGCAGGCTGGTATCTGAACCAGGGGCCTTGTTTATCTTCTTTGATAGCACGTACTCTAGAAAGTCAAAGGAATCAAGAAAGCACGAAGCTCTTGATTAAAAAAAGAAAAAAAGAAGCAGCAGGCAGTGCCACCGCACACCAGAAGGGCGAACATGAAAGAGGGGAAATGCCCAGTGCTGGTGAGGGTACAGGGCAATGGGGACGCGCACACCCAGCTGGTGGGAATACACATTGCGACATCAACTTCGGGAAACTGTTTGGCAAGATCTACTAAAGATGTACAGCTGCTTACCCCACAACCCAGCAGTCCTGCTTCTGGGCGCATATGGGCAGAAGTACAGTACTGAGACACCGTTAGAATGGACAAACACACCAGGCTTTCTCCATGGCACTCGCTCCTATGCGTAATGACTGTGAATGGGCCACCACTACACCCAACAGCATGGATGATCTTCACAGCGTTGCGTGAAAGAAGCCAGATACAAAAGAATCTGTGTTGATTTCACTTATATAAAGTACAAAAATGGGCAAATACAAGCTAGTGGAAGTCAGGAGACTGGTGAAGCTGGCGGGGGCGGGAGGGGGGGTTGGCGCAGGTTCTGCTCATGTTTCGTGTCTTAATCTGGGTGCTGGTTTCACATGTGTTCCACTTGTGGAAATCCACTAATCACACTTACAGTCTGTATTCTGTTGCATCTGTATGTTGCAGTTCAATAAAAGTATTACTTAAAGAAGAAATTCAGCTGGAGGAGGAGATAGGATTACCAGATCTAGCCAATAAAAATACAGGATGCCCAGTTAAATTTGAATTTCTTATAGATAAACAAAGAATAACTTCTTTAGCATAAGATGCTCCCAACCAATGTTTGTGTTTTATCTGGCAACCTTGGAAGGGACCAGCTATCCCATCCATTCCTGACGGGAATGACCTCACATTAACCAGTGTGGGGGCCTCCCTGACCCTGTCTCCCTCTAGCCTTGACCCCTTCCTGCAGAGCACCTCTGTACCTGACCTTCCAAGTCCCGAGGAGAGGCACCCCATCTGGACCGCACCATGGGACCTAAAACAGAGCCCCTCATCCTGGTGTCCCCGACACTAGACCCCTGTGGGTGCAGCCAGACCCCCGCCTCTCACCCAGAGCCCCACCCTCCAGTTTCTCCCTGGTCCCTGGCCACACCACACACCCGCATGGCCTCCACCTCACTGTCAGCCAGGACCTGCTCTCCAGCTGTTCCCCGAGAGCCCCAGCAGCAGCTGGGCCGGGAACACAGTGGGAGGTAAATGGCCCCTCTGTGCTGCTGCTCCGAAGTGAACTTGCAGCCAGAGTCAGAAGTCCTGCATCTGGGCTTCATTAATCCAAAACCCAGGCCTGCGCGGGAGCTCCTTTACCGCAGTGGGTGGGGAGGGGCCGAGTTGGGGGTAGGGGTGCTCGCAGGCCGGCGAAGAGAGCTGGGGGTGGTTCCAGAAAGGAAGAGGCGGGCCAGGGTGGGTCAGGACAGGGCTGTTGTCCAGAAACGAAGAAAAGCACCAGGAAAAGCAGTGAGGGAGTGAATGGATGAAAAGAAACCCACATCTGAGGGTGGCGCACTCCACTCGCTGTCCCCGCCTGCCCACCACCTTTCATCCTCCCTGCCTTTTAAACACAGTCCTCTGTGCGCTCAGTTTCCAGTGCGACTCCGGGAGAGGAGACAGGACCACTTTTTTATTTTAGACTGAGAACTTACTCTACAGAAAAGAAAAAGCAAAGACTCACCCCAAACACCAACGAAACTGTGCAGGGGGCAGGCAAAAGGGCCTGGGGGCCCAGCTGAGGTTGGCCATTAGCTCTTCCCCTGTCAGAAACTGCTGACCCCACCCAAGGAAGCCTCCCTGGAACTCAAGCCAGGCGGACAAAGGAGGATGCAGAAGCCACTGGAGCCATCCCAGCCACTGTCATATAAGGCAACAGGCTCCAGCCCCCTGTGCTCACACCAGCCCAGGCCTCTGCTTTGGCCCTGCCCCCTCCACCCCCACAGGGCCCTGCAAGACCAGGACACTGGATTAGCACTCAGAGGTGCCTAAGGAGCCGGGAAATTTGGAAATGACTTTTCCAAACCCACAGTGGAGCCGGGAAGCAGAATGTAGGTGCTCTGCTTCCTAGCCTCCAGTCTCCCTCCAGCTCCTGCAAGGGGTGGCTGGGTACCCTGCAGGAGCTCCAAGGAAGGCAGAGGCACTGGCCAGTGCGGGCCACTAGGATGTCAGACAACCACACGGTCAACACAGCCCCCTCTGGTGCTCCTGGTGTTCACTCCTTTGGAGGGGAATCAGGTCCTGCTAAGGCTGAACTACCCTAAAAGGCCATCGGGCATCTGGCCAAAGGCGTGAGCTGCCTTTTCCATGTCTCTAGGGCAGCTCAGGAAGCAACAACAGTGGCCTGTTCCGCCAGTGGAAATGCTGCCCAACACCCTGCCTCGGGGCGTCTGCCCAGCTTGCCTCTCATGGGCTGCCTCTCACACCACCTGTGCCTCAGTCCGTCACTGGGAGTCTTCTACCTTGGACATGATCATGTGCCTCCCAGATAGGAAGAACCAGGGCCTGAGCTGAGGGGCTAGGGTAACCTCCTCGGGGTCTGCCTGGTCATCCACACTTTGGGGCACTCATGAATATGGGCATACACAGGGCGGAGAAGAAGAGACAGCAGGAGATGGACGGCCACAGATCCATACAGTGGACCACCACACGGCAATGCAAAGGATCCATCTACAACCACTCACTTTAACATGGATGGATCCCAGGAACGAAATGCTGATGCTACGCCAAGGAAGCCAGACACAAGAGAGAATGTTCTGCATGGTCCCATTTGTACAGTCACTTGCCGCATAACCATGTTTTGGTCAACAACAGATCGCATATACAACAGTAGTCCTTTAAGATTATAACAGAGCTGAAGAATTCCTATTGCCTAGTGATGTCATAGCTGTTATAAAGTTGTAGTGCAAAGCATTGCTCACGTGTGTGGTGATGCTGGTGTAAGCAAACCTTCAGATCCTTCAGGAGGTGTTCCAGAAGAGGCACTGTTATCAGAGGAGATGACGGCTCCATGTGTGTTACTGCCCCTGGAGACCTTCCAGTGGGAGAAGATGTGGAGGCAGAAGACAGCGATGTTGATGATCCTGCTCCTGTGTAGGCCTAGGCTAATGTGTGTATTTCTGTCTAAGTTTTTAACAAAAAAGCTTAAAAAGTAAACAAAAATTAAAAATTTTAAAAATAGGAAAAGCTGAGAATAAGGATATAAAGAACATATTTTTGTACAGCTGTACAATGTGTTTGTGTTTTGAGCTAAGTGTTATTACAAAAGAGTCAAAAAGTTTAAAAACATGAAAAAGTTTATAAAGTAAAAAAGTTACAGTAAGCTAAGGTTAATTCATTATGAAGAAAGAAAAGCTTTTTAAAATAAATTTAGCGTGGCCTAAGTGTACGGTGTTGTCGAGTCTCCAGGAGTGTGCAGTAGGGTCCCCGGCCTCACACTCACTCACCACTCGCCCACTGACTCACCGCGAGCAACTTCCAGTCCTGCAGGCTCCATTCGTGGTAAGCGCCCTAGACACGTGTACCATTTCTTATCTTTTACACTGTATTTTTACTGTACCTTTTCTATGTTTAGACACACAAACACTTAGCGTTGTGTTACAAGTGCCTACAGTATTCAGTACAGAGACGTGCTGTGCAGGTTTGTCGTCGAGGAGCAATAGGCTGAACCAAGTAACCAGGTGTAGTAAGCTAGACCATCTAAGTTTGTGTAAGGACACTCTATGATGTTCATACAACAATGAAATCGCCTAACGATGCACTTCTCAGGACGTATCCCTGTCATTAAGGGATGCATGACTGTATACATGGTCAAAAACAGGCAAAACTAATCTATGGGATGGAAGTTGAGGAAGTGGTTTTCCTTGCAGAGGGAATGCCTAGGAGGGGCCTGAGGGAGCTTCTGGGGAGCAGGTGACATTTTTCCCATGATGTAGTGGTGGTTACACAGAACGGTCCCCTTTGCAAAGTGAACTGAGTGTCTACCTCTGATGTGTCCCTTCCTGCATGCATATGACAACTAAATAAAAAGATTACTACTATAAACAAATGGGACTACATCAGACTAAAAACCTTCTGCAAGGCAAAGGAAACCATGAGCAAAATGAAAAGACAACCCACCAACTGGGAGACAATATTGGCAAATCACATATCCAACAAGGGGTTAATTTGCAAAATATATAAAGAACTCATAAAACTCAACAACAAAAAAACAAACAACCCGATCGAAAAACAGGCAGAGCAGGGTAGGCCCAGTGGTGCAGTGTTAAGTTTGTGTGCTCTGCTTCAGCAGCTGGGGCTTCACAAGCTTGGATCCTAGGCGCGGACCTATGTACCGCCCATCAAGTCATGCTGTGGTGGCTTGTACGTGTCCCACAAACAAAATACAGGAAGATTGCCACAGATGTTACCTCAGTGACAATCTTCCTCAAGCAAAAAGATGATGATTGGCAACAGATGTTAGTTCAGGGCCAATCTTCCTCACCAAAAAAACTCGCCCCCAAACAAAAAAAAAAGCAAAAAAATGGGCAGAGGATGTAAACAGACAATTTTCCAACAGGCACATGAAAGCATGTTCAATGTCACTAACTATTAGGGAAACGCAAATCAAAACTACAATGAGATATTACCTCACACTCATCAGAATGGGTATAATTAACAAGATGAGAAATAATAAGTGTTGGAGAGGATGTGGAAAAAAGGAAACCCTCATACACTGCTGGTAGGAACACAAACTGGTGCAGTCACTATGGAAAACAGTATGGAAATTTCTCAAAAAATTAAAAATAGAGATACCATACGATCCAGCTATCTCACTACTGGGTATTTATCCAAAGAACCTGAAATCAACAGTCCAGAGAGATCTATGCACCCCCATGTTCACTGCAGCATTATTCACAATAGCCAAGACGTGGAAGCAACCCAAGTGCTCATCAACTGATAAATGAATAAAGAAGATGTGATATATATATATATATATATATATATATATATATATATATATACACACACAATGGAATACTACTCAGCCATAAAAAAAGACAAAATACCCTTAAGGGTATGATGTTAAGTGAAATAAGCTAGACATAGAAAGACACACACTTCATGATTTCATTCATATGGAGAAGATAAACAAATACATGGCCAATGAGAACATATGAGTGGTTACCAGAGAGGAAAGGGGTAGGGAGAGGGCAAAAGGGGTAAAGGGGCACATATGTATGGTGACGGATAAAAACTAGACTGTTGGTGGTGAGTGTGATGCAGTCTATACAGAACCTGATATATAATAATGTACATCTTAAATTGCACAAAGTTATAAACCAATATGACCTCAGTAAAAAAAAAAAAGTTTACTACAATTTAGTAAATAAATAAAGTTCATATGGGCAATCACAACCCAACGTCCACCCTCCTTATCTCCTTCCCTCCCTCTCTTTTTGGTATTATGATAAAATCCATAGAACCTTAGGCTTAGAAAACACCTCAAAGGTCACCTAGTCTAAGGTCTGCGTATTCATCCATTTAATTACGCCCTCCACATACTTGAAGGAAGTTGCTCTATTTCCCACAGCTACCCCTCCTCCAGGCGCAAGAATCTTACCTTTCTATCTTTCACAATCTTTTTGCCATTCTGGGTTGGGGGGGTGTCAATATTCCCGACAAGTGAAGTGCTCAGAGCTGAGGCTGATGCTCCTTTTCGTGGCAGCCCCGCGATACTGCACAGTTAACAGATTGAGCCAAGTCTTTTTCACACATCTTGCTGTCAAATCCCATCTCCCAGATCCTGTTCTGAATTGTGCAGCTGGCTCTCTCTTTTCCACTCAGCCCATCATTATGGTCTGTTGAAATCTTCTGGGATCTTCAATTTGCTGTCAGTTGTATTCATGTCGTGTGTGAATCTCGTCATTGTTCCATTAATGGCCTTGTCCAAGACACTAGGCCTGCCCTGGCCAACTGTTAGTGAAGACAGAACTCTGGGTGGCCACAGGGACCTGCCCTCCAGGTGGGCTCTGATGGCCAGCAGTACCTTCTGATGAAGAGCTCATCTAATTCTACGTCACTCAGCCCACTACCAAAGGCCCTCCAGAAACCCAGACAGTCCTCTCCAGAGTACCATTCAGGTTGGCCTCTCAAAAGTAAACGAGGTTGGTCTGGGACGATTTGTTCTTAGGAATCCTGGAAAGCAGTGGTTGCTTTCCTATGTATGTGCGCACAAACCATCCCCTGGGGAATTTTGTTCAGGGCAGATCAAGCCTGCAGTGCTGAGTGAAGACGCCCCCTTCTCAATCCTCCCTCTCATCTTGCAGAAGCTTTCCCACCTCCAGATGTCTCCCTGAATTCAGGACATCCCGTTTTCACATCTCCCAGGACTGATGGGGGGCATCCTTCCACTGGAGGGGACTTAAACTCGTTCTGCACAGCTAGATGCTGTCATACAGTCTCCTCCACTACCTTAGACTTCACTTCCCTTTGATCGATATTTGAGTCCCGATGAAAGATTATGCTCCTTAACAAAGAAGACAGAAGCAAAATAGGAATTATGTAGCGTTGTTCTCTCTTCATCAGTGTTAACATTTCACTGTCAGCCCAAAACAGCACTCCTGGTCTCAAAAATAACTACACAGAAGCTCATTCCATGGGTCCTACTTTTTCCAACAACACTGTCACTGGTCCATGCTATCCATTGGTCGTCTTGTTTTTGTACCCTTCTTTCCGTCTTCCATATCTTTCAAAGTCTGAGATCCTGCATGGGCCCTGGGTGCAGCCTCTGCAGCCTTTAGCTCCTCCCCGTGTTTTTCCTCACTGGGTTCCTTTGCAATCTGTATTCAAAGTTTTACTGCTGGATCTCCTAGCCCACCTGAGCCATCTTTCCTTTTGGAATCTGCTACTAAAGACTCATCTTTATGCTTTCTGAAATCCGCCCTCCAGAAGCAACCACTCCACAAGCATGCTCCCTGAGCCCCTCCTCTGTGCCAGGCTCCAAGGACCCAGAGAGCAGAGTCACAGCTCCTGTCCTCTAGATGCTCATAGCCCCAGGGGTCAGCAAAGGGCACCAACCATCAGGGCCCTGTATCAGGTTTCTCACCTTGCTCTGAGCCTGGTCTTGAGGGTGAGGAAAGGTTAACCAGGCAGAGAGAGGAGGAGGACAGGGGAAGAGGCTTCTTGGGAAGAGGGAAGAGATCTGAAAAGCTCAGAGACAAATGCTCATCATGAGTTTGGGTGGCTGCAAAGTTTTAGGATGTGGCTGGAACAAGGGATCCTGCAGGGAATTTGGGGCTGTGGAGGGGAGAAGGTAGGATCAGGAAAGGAGGCACAAAGTTCCTTGTACACCAGGCTGGGCTGTTTGAACTTCATTCTGAGGATGGAAGCCTGAGGATTTTAAGCAAAGGAGTGATGTGGCCAGATGTGTGTCTGGAGGAAGGTCACACTTCTGGACAGTGTAGGGATGGGTCAGACGGGAGAGCACCTAGAAGGAGACAGCTTGGATTCCCGGGCAGAAATCTAGGGGCACTAGAGTTAAAGCCAGAACTGTGGCAGTGACAGTGAGGGTGACAAAGAGATGACTATTGTGGGAGATGGGGAAGCTTTAAGAGACAGAAGGTGCCCCAGACTCCCAGGCTTCAAACAGTGGGCAGGTCCTGATGCCATCGTGGGGCTATGAAAGACAGGAGGCGGGGGTCCTCCTCAAAAGGTGGTGACTTGTCTTGCACATGCTGAATTTGAGATACTTGCCCACACACATCTCATGCTTAGCAGCAAAGTCTGGCCAAGGGTATTGAGTTGGGAGCCCCTAGCATGTTGTTGGAGTTGAAGCCACGGATGTGGATGAGATGGGGCCTCAGGGCAAATTCCCCAAGAGGTGGACTCTGAAACAGAGATGAAGTCAGGGAATTTATGGGGGGGGGGGGGGAGGGAGAAGGGTACTCTTGGGATCACCTCCTGTAGGGGAATGAAGGAAGGAGGTTTGGGCCAAGGGGAAAGCCAGGCGGTGATGTTAGTCGCAGTGATGTAGTCACAGCAAAGCCCTCAGCTGACCCCGCAGAGAGTCCGGAGCTGGCACAGTCCTTCAGGGACATGCCAGACTGAGGCAATGGGGCAGGGCTGCTCCCAAGCAGGGGGCCAACGTCGGGTAAGGTCACTGTCTTCAGCAGAGGCAAGTTCTAGGGTGGCCGGCAGGGCAACACCCTCAGTAGCTGGGGAGGTGGCACCTGAGTCCTGAAGTGGGGCCACAGCACCCTGCCCAGAGAGCTTCCTGAGACTGAGACCAGTGACCAGAGAAGAGGGACTGGGACAGAATCCTGAGAAAAACCAAGGCTTAAAGAAGAGTGGAGGAAGGGCAATCAATGATGGCGACTGAGAAGGAAGGGCAGGAGCAGGGAAGGGGGAGGAAATCAGAACGGTATTGTGCAGCCAAGGAAGAAAATGATAAGCTTGTTTATGAGGAAAGGTCATTAGGTCACTGGTGACAGAGCAGCTTAGATGGAGTGGTTGGTGCCAGATGAAGTGCGTCTCCTCTACTCCTGGCTCTTTAAGTCATTCCTACCACCCCCCTACACACACCCACTCGTAAAAGACGCTCTTCAGCCCCTCACACTCCTGGCTTCACTGTGATCCTCTTTTCCTTTGCTGTCCTCCCAGCTCCAGCCATGGCCCCTTGATCCCTAGATGTGACCTCCATCTTGCCTCTCGTTCCTCCAGATTTTAAGCCCTTCTGAAATCTTGAGGCTTTTTGGACCTTGGCTACCTCCTTCTAGAATGTTCTGGCTTTGCCCACCCCCAGAAGCTTAAATGTCTCTGTTCTCAGATGAGAACTCCCTCCGACACTCTGAGCTCTGAAGAATCCAACATGTAGGGGTGGGCAGGGTTCAGACAAGGAGTGAGTGAGAACTGGGGGAGGAAGAGCTTGGAGATGCAGCAGGAGCTGGAGGGAGAGGTGGGTGGAGACAGAATTGTTGTTTTAAGGTAGGAGACATACATAGGAGCGCATGTATTTGCTGAGGAGAAAGAGCCAGTAGAGAATAAAAAGCTAAAGGTACAGGAAGAAGAAGGGATGACTGCAGAAGGAAGGTCCTGGAAGAGACAGCACTGTTGGGCTCCTGAGAATGGGAGGAGGGATCAGGAAGAAAGGAAGGAGGTGAGAACTAAGGGTCCACTGAGTGGGGGGTGGCAGTCTGGCAGAGGAGAAGGAAGGGAGCCTGATGTTTGCTGCGGCTGCAGAGGTTTCAGCAGCAGGAAGTGTGGTTGAAGTTTGGAATCTGCTGAGGGCCCCAAGGAGGCTGGTCAGCAACTCAGAGTGGCTCCTGGGCAGCCTGAAAGGGGTCAGGGGCTGAGCTAGGGACAAGGCATGTGTGGTGATACTACTCCACGTAGCAGTGCAGTTTTCAGGGTGGGCAGATCTAAAGAACGTGCAGGCAGGGAGTTGATGGTGGAGCAAGGAGCCCCGGTGAAGCCCGGAGAGGCTGATGGACTGGGAGAAAAGGAACTGGTCCAGGGTCTGGAGGTAGGGGTAAGCTGGGGGAACTCAAGGTGTGACCCTCTGTTTTGTCCTGAGGAGAGTGAACGCCCCCACCCCAGCAGTGTGGAACACAGGAGGAAACAAGGATGACTTTGGGGAAAGCTGTGGTGCGCCTGCATGTCACTGCTCTCGTCCCCAGTGCCCAAAGACCTAATGATGTTGAGGGCTGCTTTCTCCCAGGGCCGCCTGCATTTCTACTTCATCAGCCACCTCCTCCTTGGTGGTCAGAATCCGGCTGACCAGGCAGTCTACTTAAGCTGGTTTCATCTTACCCTCAGCACCAGGGTGTTCAATAAATACTCGCGGGTGGTGAAGGAAGAGGGTCCCTGGAGCCTGGAAACTTCAGCTTTCAGTGGAGCAAAAACAGCCCTCAGCCTCCATCTTCCTCCTAACAGGGCTCTGGGAGTGGCTGCAGAGCATGCTCAGATCACATGCTGGAGACCCTGGATAGAAGCTGGGATGGCAGTCCACTCTTCCCAAGGGCTCCTTGGAGTTAGCCCAGAGGGCCATAGTCCCCAGACAGACTTTCCCGCAAGAACCTCCTCTTCCCATTGGCCCCATTTCAGGAGGTTTGCTCTAGTCTTTACTTTTATATTTCATAGTTAAGCTCAACTTTGCCTTAAATTTACAGCATGCATCCCTTGAAGTCTTGGTCAATGGTGTGGGGGGTCGGGGGGGCTTGCATCACACAAATGTTGGTGGGGCTCTTGCTTTGTGTTTAACAAGTCAGTAGACTAACAGGGTGACAACCCACGTGCAACAATATGCTGTCCTTCCTGGGGTCAGTCTGGGCGCTGAGCCCAGTGGGGCAGCCACCAGCAAGGCAGAACAAGGCCGCCAGCAAGCTCCTCCAACACCACCACCACAGGGAGCCCTAAAGCCCACAGTGAATACAGCACAGCTGTAAAAAAGAATTAGAAGCTCTTTCTGATCCAATTTGGAGCAACTGCCAAAACATACCTTGATGTGAAAAGGAGGCGGGGAGAACATGCGTATAAGCACAGACAAGAAATGGTGACAAGCTAGGTGGCTCAGGGCAGGGGTAGGGCACATTTACAATATGTACTCCTTGGTGCCTTCTGAATTGTTCTATTTGAATGCCTTATCTATTTAGGAACCCCCCCCCAAATTTCTAAATAAATGAATAAATAACACCCACCCGGATGATGAACCCTCCTTCCAGCACAGCTCTCATCAGGAGGGACTACCCTAGTTGGTGTGTCTGTTTGATAGCGAGGTGATACTGCTCCATTACATTCACTCCTGGCATTGAAGAAGCACTTACCCAGGGCCCTGGAGCAACAGACAGACCCTGTGAGAGACAGTGATTCCTGAAATCACAGTTTCATGTGGCTAACAGATGAACGACATCATAAATGTAGGATGTGACCAAGGTAGTTTCAAACCAGTTGGGAAAAGATGGATTAAAACAAAAAAATTGGTGTTGGGTCCACTAGCTCTTTGGGGTGGAAAAAATCAAGTTAGATCCCTGTCTCATACCTATAAAAAATAGATCCCAGGTGGGATTAAGAGCCAATTGAA
This sequence comes from Equus przewalskii, assembly GCF_037783145.1. Taxonomy (NCBI): domain Eukaryota; kingdom Metazoa; phylum Chordata; class Mammalia; order Perissodactyla; family Equidae; genus Equus; species Equus przewalskii. Next base: position 11,713,361 of record NC_091844.1, on the reverse strand, counting down.
ACAAAGTTGTATCAGTGCTGAAAGAAGCAGAACACAATATTTTCATGGTCTTACAGTGGGGAAGGCCTTCCTTTTCAGGACAGAAAGATTCAACTACAATCAACTCTCTACATTATCTCTGTATTTATTCTCTGTAAATCTAAATCTATTCTAAAACAAAAAGTTTATTGGAAAAGTAAAAAAAAATTCAGTTTATGGGAAGATATCATACACAAAGGTTGAAATAAGAACAATTTACAGCCTTAGGAGAAAATATACTCTGAAACATACCTAATAAGCAATTTGTAAATCAATATAATTAATAAGAAAATAAATTATCCCATGGAAAAATGGGCAAGGAATATCGAGAGATAATTTACCATAAGAGAAATGCAAAAGGTCAATAAACATGAAAAGATTCTCAATTTCACTGGCAATCAGGGAAAGGAAAATCAGAACCACAGGATGACATTTTTCACTTACCAGACTGACCAAAACTTAAAAACAAAACTGAGAATACACAGTGTTAATGAGAATGTGGAGAAACAGGCATTTTCATGTCCACTTGGTCATATTATTAATCAGTACAACTATTTTTTGGAGGCCAAATTTTAATGTATATACTTTACCAATGCAATTTTACTTCAAACAATTTATCCTACAGAAATAGTTGCAAAGATGCACAAAGCTTGTATAGTGGATGAAGATCCAGAATAGGGGACTGTTGTGCACATCCTAGGGAATACTATGCAGCTATGAAAAAGAACAAGGTTCATCAAATATATACACACGCACATATATAAAAATATATACATACCTATATATATGTGTATTTATGTGTGTGTGTATATCTCTCTCTCTCTCACACATACACACACATATATATACAAGAGTGAGAAGAACAAATACAAATAATGTGGCCTTGTTGGAGTAAATGGGACATTGGGCTGGATGACACAGGGCCTTGGAGGCTAGCTAAGGTGTTTGGACTTGGCTGTGCAAGTGATGGGGAACAAGGCAAGACAGAGACACGATAACCACAAGCATCTACAGAGCAGACAGACTTTGAGGGAGGAAGCAGAGGGAGAAGGCACTGCCACCATCCAGGTGAGAGATGGTGAAATGAAAACAGGAGGGGTGGGAAGGAGGTAGCTGATTTAAAGTGACCCAGGCAAGGAACCTGCTTTCACGGAGCTGACGTGGAGAGGCAACCATAAACAAGGATTGAGGATTTAGAAGGCAGAATGGACAGGACTTAGTAATGAAGTGGGATAATGAGGTGGGGATGGGAGAAGCCTCTAGGATTGCAGTTTCTGTCTTGTGCAATGGAGCGGATTAGCTGTATGGGGTTGAGCAGGGAACCTGGGCAGAGATCAACCTCTTCAAAAAGAAGTCCCAGGTGTCTGGCTTAATGGAGGTGACACCCCTGAGGACTGCTCCAGTGCTCACACCCAAAGGCCTCAGACACAGCTTCCAGCAGCCCAGTTCTTTCAAACATAGAGCAACAACTTCCCTTTCAGGACTGTGGAAAGGCCTGCTCTCTTTCAATCAGATTCATAGGAAAGAGACTGAGCTTCCCATCTCAAGACTGAAGCTGAGCTCAGGATGACTGCCCTGGCTGGATGCTGGGGATGTGAGTCTGGATGAAATCCCCAGCCTGCTCCTGGAAGCCCGCCTTGGGGAGGGAGCTGCTGGGGCATGGCCACGGTGAAGGGCTACCAGGGTGTGCCTGCCAAGGCTGGGGTCTTCCTGAAGGGGCCCAGGACAGCCCTGCTGGGAAGGTGGGAAGGGGTGTCACCCCAGGCGGGAGGAGCTGCAAATGGATGGGCTGGAGAGGAGGGGAGATGGGGGTGGTCTGCTCAGGGAAGGGCAAGAATTCCCTGCAGCTGTGGCCAATGTGGGGGAAGGACGGAGAGAGGAGAGACAGGCCATCCAGCGGACGAGTCTCATCTCCCTGACTGAGTTTGTTCACCTTGGTCACTCATTTGAAAAGAATTTATAAAGCACCAATAGCGTGCCAGGCGCTGTTCTAGATGCGGGGTGATAGGGCAGTGACCCCAGTAAGGACCTGCTCTCCTGGAGATAACATGGAGAAGAGGCAGCCATAAACAAGGAACAAAGAGTCAGATAATTTCTGGCAGACATCAACGCTGTGCAGAAGAGTTTGGGAGGGGATTCAAGGAGAGGACATACTGCAGCTGAAGTCTGAATGAAAGAAGGAGCCCCTAACCAAGGACTGCGGTGGGGGGAGCAGCAAAGGAGGAGGGCAGAGGCTGCCATCTGAAACTAATTGTTCAAGGCAATTGTTTTGCTATTAAGACCATGTTAAGAAAATTAGGTTTTTTTCTGTTTATAATGAACTCATTAGTGAGTTGTATTTTTAGTTCTTTCTCCTGGGTTTTAGACGTTGAGCGGGTGGGGGAGGTTTGTAGAGACTGATGGGGAGGATTCTGGATCCCCACACCCCACCCTGTCACAGGGCGGGGATGAGTGTCAGAGGGAGGAGGCAGAGGGGGGAGGAGCACTCACCTGCCCCGGGGGGTCACGTCCAGGAAGAACTGCACGAGGGCCAGCAGGTTGTGGTGGTGATCCGACACCCAGCTCAGGGCACAGCACAGCTGCCGGAGCTGTAGGGACAGGGAGCAGAGAGGTGGGCTGTGGGAGGGGCTGCCCTCCATCCTGACCCCTCTACCAGCCCATTCAGGGGTACAGCCCAGAGAGGAAGAGGGTGGATCATGGAGGCCAGGGACCAAAGGGAGCAGTCCCCAGTATTCCGATGACCTCCAGGCAGTGCTGTCCCCATCCAGGGTGCTCTAGGGGCAGCTTCACCCTGGGGACAAGGCCATGTGAGGAGTGCTAGGACCTCATTCCTCCTCCGCGCATGAGTCCAGGGGCTTTGGCTTTGGCTCAGGGGTTGCGGTACCTTCCCCGGCCACTCCTGGATGTTCTCGAGGAGCAGAAGCAAGAGCTGCTGGAGATCGGTCTTGGGCAGCAGGCGGAGCCCCATGTCCAGGCCGGCTCGGCACAGCAGCTCAATCAGGACCAGGAGGTTCGCATCGGTGTAGGCCCCTGGCTGGGCTAGGGCACACAGCGTCAGGAACTGGAGAGCAGAGAGAGCACTAGGACAGGGTGGCCTTGCTGGGAGATGGGTCAGGGCAGGAGGAAATGGCACTGGGAGCCCCCTCGGCCATGCTTGGGAGGAGCTGAGAAGAACAAGCAGTGAGGCCTGGAGTTGAGGCCCCATGGGGTCCTTGGGTGGCAGGCGCAGGCAGGGAGAGTGCGAGTGTTCCTAGCATCAGTCCTGGCAGCCAGCATGGTGCCTGTCGTGGTGCTGAGCCCACTGTAGGTGCTCAGCAGTACTCATGGAGTTAAAGTGCTGAAAGGTCTGGATTGTGAGCAGAAAGACGGGTGTCTGACTCACCTTATAGATGTAGCTCAGGCTAATGTCCAGGGCAGTCTCCTGCGGGGTGTCCTGCTGCTCACTCCCACTCAGGCTCACCTCTCTTTTAAGCTCTCTAAGGTAAGATAAAACCAAAGGAAAAGAAACAGAAGGAGGTGGGCACAAGAGGAGAACTTAGGCACAGAGGGAGGCCCACACTTGCTCAAGAACAGAAAGCCCATGGATGACCCATTCAGCCTGGGACATGGATACCCTGTGTGTGTTGGTCATCTGCTGCTGCGTAACAAACGACCCCAAAGTGTAAAGGCTTAAGAACAACAAATATTTATTATCTCCTGCAGTTTCGGAGGGTCAATAATCCAGAAGCAGCTAAGCCAGGTGGTTCTGGCTTGGGGTCTCTAGGGAGGTTGCCTCCAGGATGTTGTGGGGAAGGCTGCTGTCATCTCAGGTTTGACTGGGCTGAAGGAGCTGCTTCCAAGCTCCCTCAGGTGGTCGTCAGCAGGCCTCAGTTCCTTGCCATGTGGGCCTCTCCACAGGGTTCCTCCACATGGCAGCTGGCTTCCCCTAAAGTGAGCAATTCGAGAGAGAATGCACAACGCAGAAGCCACAGCCTTTTATACGCTAATCTTGGAAGTGACATCCCATCACCTCTGCTGATTTCTACTGGCTACACAGGCCAGTGTGACAGGGTGTGGGAGAGCATTACACAGGGGATGAACACCAGAGACGGGATCACTGGGGGCCTCTTGGGGCTGGCTCCCTCATGCTGCGATTCTGGTCAGGCATCCAGCTTTAGTTTTCTGGGATGTGGAAACCAGGAAAACATACTCCATTGCCCCAAAAGAGTCTTCCTCAAAAGAGTTCTTTGTCCAAACAGACATGGTGACTCTTTGCAAGCACTGAAAATTGCACTATGTTGTAACTCACACTGGAGTTAGTTTCCAACGTCGGCAAGGTGAAAAATCAGAGTAAAAAGACCCTTGAGAACTCCTCCAAAGGTGTGACACCAACATGCTGTCCAGCGAGAAGCCCAGCACGGCAACTTTTCCTAGTGAGGAAGCCAATCTGGTGGAGCCCAGATCAAGTTAGAGGCCAGGGTCATTAAAAAAACCTTCTTTAAAGATGAGGGCCACACTCACGGAAACAAGACCCTTACAGGGAGAGAGGCATTAGTGGACAGCAGCTACACCACCCTTTGCACAAGTTCCCAGGCACACGCTCATGGATAAAAAACTGAGGAGGACCAACCTCACTAAACGATTCTCTCTCCCTGGCCAAACGTACACTGTTGATTTCATGTGAGTGAGGAGAGCTTATGACAAGGCTCTCTTTGCTGTCTCATCCACTTATCCACTCTTATCAACTAGCCTGGAGCTCCTGATAACAGTGGGCTCTCTACAAACGAAGACACTGATGATGACAAGAACACTGTCGACAGCAACAGCCTCAGGTGGAGGTACAGGGGCTGCCACCAAGGGAAGAGCGCTGCGCGTGAAAGTGAAGTCTCTGCTCGTCTTTACTTGCTGCCACTGGCGCTGCCTCTCAGAGGGGAAGGAGCAGAAATCCATCTCTAGGCACTGGGAAGTTGGTGCCAACAAACCAAAGTTGTAGGGGCTAGGACAGGGTTCGGCCATTCTTCCAGACTTTAGCATTTATTAGGCCAGGGAATGAGTGAGGCAGGTGTTCGCACACCTGGGCGCACGCCGGGCCTGTGTCAGCATGTGGGGGGAGTTCAGGTTAGTGCCAGCCTGTGAGCCTGCACTGGGCATGCAAGCAGGGGTGGGAATGCTCGCAGATTTCCCAAAGGGTGGGGGCAGTCAGAGTCGACTTCGTGACTCTGCTGAAGAGGAACGGGCTTTCACACAGTTTGGAGCTGCCAAAGGGAGGAGGAGTGTAGAAACTGCGAGCTGATGATGTGTCTTCTCAGAGCTGGGGAGGGAAGTGTGGCTGTAACCAGCATCCTCTCCTCAGAAAGGAATGCCAACCTTCCCAAGCGGAGACGGGGGACAGTCTCCTGGTGGGTGCCGCCTCTGCCTGGGAACAGCAGACAACATAACGAGGTCCTGTATCCCCTGCCTTTCTGAGGAACCACTTGATTGAAACATCGGGTCTGTTACTGCTGTTCTGGGATGCAGCATCAGCTGATCCCCAGGTCTCTACCACCGCTCCAGCAGGAGGCCACGGAGCCCAGGAATTCACAGTCTAATAACCCCCCTCCCCTCCTGGACTCTGCAGGTTAAGGGCGAGTTGCCGGTCCCACCACTGGCCTCTGAGCAAAGCAGCTGCATTGTCCCACCATGCCCCTCAGCCCCGCCCCCTGGGTTAAGACTTGCAGCCTGTGGCCAGGATCCAGGAGCCAGAGTTTGGGTTACAATGACACTGTTCTACACTACTAAGTAATCTTAAGAGGGGCACTCCTTGACCTCTACCTCAGTTTTGATGTTTGTTTTACCCAAGGGTTGAAGAAAACAATGAAGTTCCTATCTGTTCAGTGCTCTGACACCCTCAGCAGGAAGATGGAGAGGGAAGGGTCTGAACATGGCTGCCACCGTAACCAAGAGCCCTTCCGAAGATGCCCAGCAGTCAAGGGCCCCGCCACGCAGGCTGTGAGCAAGGTGCTCTGCCCCAGGCCTGTGCTGCTAAACCAAACGGACTGTAATCTCGGCTCCACAGCCGAGGTCAATGCAGTGGAGAAGAATCAGTGCTGAGCTAACGAAAGGGAGAGAGAAGCAAATTTTACCTGGACTGAATTACTGTCCCAAGTCTCCCAGTTACCAACTGCCCCCACACCTGACAGGATGCCCTTTCAATGGATTAACTGCCATCTATTTACCCAGTTTGCCTCTGCCCCAGGCAACTCTTTCAGAGAACCCAGTCGATGAAGGCTTCCGGCACCAGGAAAGAGCAGCAGGCTGCTGGTCTTTAGCAGCCAGTCCTGAGTATCTGACCAGGGTTCTTCAGCTGGGCTTCCTAATCAGGGAGCAGCCTTCGAACACCAGCCACTGTGACTTAAGGCCCTGCCCTGTCTTCCCAAGTGAGACTGGGGCACCTGATGAAGTGTCTGTAAAGCCATGTGGCACAAGCCCTCTCTGAGGATGCTGAAACTCTTGCTCCCATTTCCCATTCAATGTTCATGCTCTGATCCCTCCTCTTCTGCCCAGCCCTCTGGATTTCTCCTTCCCCAGCCTCATCACTCAGCAGAGTGCTACTCTACTTGCAACAAAGCAGACATCAGACGATCTGCAAGGTCCAGCAGCAGAAGGGCTGTCTCTTTATGAAAGGAAATCTTGAAGCATTCAATGAGATGGCGATGGGTTTTTAAGGAAATCTGAGATTAGGAACAAATGGTGAAAGACCTGTCTTTCTCATAGTTATTAGAAAGACAGCCAAGGGGCTGGCCCCGTGGCCCAGTGGTTAAGTTCGCGCGCTCCGCTGCAGGCGGCCCAGTGTTTCGTTGGTTCGAATCCTGGGCGCAGACATGGCACTGCTCATCAAACCACGCTGAGGCAGCGTCCCACATGCCACAACTAGAAGGACCCACAACGAAGAAGATACAACTATGTACCGGGGGGCTTTGGGGAGAAAAAGGAAAAAATAAAATCTAAAAAAAAAAAAAAAGAAAGAAAGACAGCCAAGTCATGGGGCCATGTGCAGAGATACCTCAGGTCCTCATTTCAGCTTTGGCATTTACCAGGCTCTGTGGGTGTCCCAGAGGAGCCCAGAGTACCTGTTCTTCCAAGGAAGCCCTAGATGGGGACATCCCTGGAAGTCAACAGAGAAGTGCCTGAAATGGAACCAACTGGCATGGAAAGAGCCTCTGAGCTTGGTCAGGAACAGGATGAAGACGACAGTGGGGAGAAGGCAGCTTGCCCTGAAGTTTCCCTTGTGGCCCATGTATCCGTGAAAGACGCCACAACCCTAAGAGGAGGAGATGCCGGAACCTTTTTGGTGTTTCCTGAATACTCTGGAAGAGTCGTCTTCCAACTCCATGATTCCCAGAGCTTCCCCAATCACAGCAGCCAGCCAGCAACTCAGGAAACCCACCAGAGCATCTTTGCCACTCCCTTCCCCAGGGAGGTCATGGGAGAGGTCTCCAGAATGTGTGTGCTTCTCAAAAGCAGGTTGTGTTCAGGCAGAAAAATGTCCCCAGGCTGAGTGGCTTGGCAGGTGGTCCCAGGCTGCTGTCTCAGAGTCACAACAGGGAAATCACCCCTTCGGCCTGGCTAGTTCTGAGTCATCTGTTGGGAAACACTGCCAACAGCCAGCTCAAGGTGTGGGGCCCAAGGAAAGAGGCAGGGGTGTCAAGTAGCACATCTGGGACACCAGTGAGTGGCTCCGGCAGCACTCTGGGCCTTCCTCCCACACAGAGCTGACCGCACCTGTAAAGCTGGACGTCTGCATGGGGGTGGGGGGGTGGTCTGTGTTCCCAAGTGTCTGAGATGTCATGTGTTAATGGCCACAGTTCTAACACCACCTGCAGAGAGGGTGGATTTGTCCTGAAGCATAAGAGCCAGGAAGCAGCAAATCCTGGGTGAAGGGAGAGGGAGGGAGGGCAGGGGCAAAGTGGCTCTTTGCAGAGCACAGAGTAAACCTGGTGGTTATAAGCCTCTGGTACCCCCTCCCAATTTCCAAGTGGACACCGGTGCTCCTCAGAACAGTCAGAAGTGGCTCCTCTGAACCCTGCAGGCCTCCAGAGCTGCCTCCTGACGTGCATTTGTTTTTCTGAGTGGAATTCTTTCTTCGACTCATCCTGGAAGGTAGTATGACTGAAGCTCTGTGTTGCTGAGGAAGCAAGTGGCTTATTACACCAGTTATGGAGCTCTGAGGGGAGGGAGAGGGGCAGGGGTGCGGCAGGCTGGCACATGCATGGGGTATTTATAGCAGAAGGATGGTTTGGTTTGGCAGACAATTACTAAACACAGTCGTGGAACAGGTTCTTAAGAAAGCTCCGGCCTTCTCTGGCTTTCCTTGCAGAGTAACATCTGCCCACCACTCCAAGGAAAAGAGTCCCGGCACCCCCTTGGGCCCAGGGATTGTTGGCAGGATGGGGGTGGCTCCCATCTAACAGCCGGTCCAGGGTTCTAAAAACCGTTATCTCTCAAACCAACTTCTCAAAGAATTCTCAAGAAAGAGTCTGGATGTGCTATAATGTGTAGAACAAGCTTATGATATGTAACGCTTCTGCAACCCAGATCTAGTCACCTCCACCCAACAACAGTGACTTATGATTATGTGGCTCTGTTCCTAGAGGGCAGGGACAACACGTATGCAAGTTAGCATCACTGCCCTCCCCACTCCCCAACCCAACCCAGGGTACAAAGGGGGCACCCACAAACCAAAATTGAGCATTGTGGAAATTATATGTAGAACTGTGCCTTGCTGGCCATGAGTTGATATTAGGTATTGGGCCAAAAGAGAGGCCTGGAGATAGACCAGAGAGATTGGGGACATGTCTTGGAGGAAGGACAGCGAGGGCTCTGAGGCAGGAAGGGGCGGGGCAGACATCAGCCAGAGCAGCAGGACTCTTCCGGGCCTGGGTCTTCCTGGCCCACCCAGGGTGGGGGCCTGGTAACCCACACGCCATTCCGGCTGGGATATTTATATTCACAGGTACTTGTGTGGCTGTTCTGCAAGTCCCTCAGACTCGGTGGTTCCCCAGGTGGGCTAGAGGCCCGGTTTGGTAACTTTTTACTTCAAAAAATGCAGATAATTTTATATAATATTCAGAGGAAATCTTTCCTTTTTCTAACTTATAAATGTTCATTGAGCTGAGGATGCATACCATAAACAATACTAAAATCGATAGCTTTGTGCAATGAATGGCCAGTTGTATTACATTTATAGAATGGGAAATACTTTAATATTTCCTAGCATGAATATGTGTTTAGAAGAATCTCTCTCTTTTGGGTAACATTTTGTTTTGTTTTTCAACATTTTTACGGAGGTCTAATTGGTATGGAAAAACCTGCACATATCTAATGTATTCAATTTGATGGGTTTGAAGTGAGCTCATTAACTGTTGAACAAATGAGAAGGGGCAGTGAGGAGGGCGAACTACTCACCTCCCTCTGTGCTGGAAGGGCCCCTGGGGGTACAGAGCAGGGCTGTGAGCTCCCAGGCTGTGAAACACCTCCTTGACCTCTTGCAGCGAGGGGCACCACAAGTGCACGTCTTCATCTGTCAGGCCAAGGGAGGGCAGAGGGTCAGAGTAGCAGAGGAGGGCAGGCGCACTCCCCACAGGAGGGGCTGGGCATGCTGACCCCTGGCTCGAGGAGCCCCATTTCTGCCTTCTCTGGCACTGGGGGTGCGATCTGGAGACATGAAGCAACCAGTGTTTTTTAGACACTCGCTGGAGCTTTGGGAACCTGGATGTTCATTCTCTGGTCTTCAAGCTATGGCCACCATGAAGTGCAAGGGCCGAGGGATGGCAGCACCCAGACCTTCTTCCTCAGGCAGCCTCTGGGCACTGAGCTGCCCATAGCTGAGCCACATGAAGAGTCCTGAACCAGAGGCCTCAAAACTGCACGACTCAGAAGACACTAGTCTCAGCACCCCAGGCTCTCTGCCACTACGGGCTGAGGCCAGCTCTGAGCCTACTGCTGACTTGACATCACCCTTGCTGCAACATCTGGGTGTTCCCAGGGCCATGGTCCCTGCCGGGGGCACTCCTTGCAGCCTGGGAGGTGTCTTCTCAGTAAGCTCCAGCTACGAGTACTATTATCACATGACTAGTTCAACGAAACATGAACGATAACCTGGCCACATCAACAAAGAGGAAGAACCTTACGTACTCAGGGCTTTTTCTTCTCTCAGACTCTTTAAGGACATTTTCAGAACCAGGAAAATAGGAAAAAACCCCACAATGTGGCATAGCGTTTTTCCCAAAGACGGCTGCAACAAGATCTCCCATCCCATCTGCTCTTGCGCACCGGGACCCACCCACGCCCCACTGCGGGGCAGAGTCCATGTCTCCACCCCAGCACTCCTCCACATAGCCTTATTTATTGATTTACTTGCTTCCTGTCTGTCTCTCCCCATTAGAATGTAAACTCCATGAGGGCAGGGACCACTCTCTGTTGTTCATCCCTACACACCCAGTGCCTAGAGGAGTGGCTGGTGTAAGAAGTTGAATGAATGAATGAATGAATGAATGGAGAGAATCCTAAACAAACCTGATCAAGTAGTACATGACTAAGAGGGAAATTGAAAACAAGTCACAAGATAAGCTGGCGGTGTCAAGAACACAAATGTTGAACTGACAATGGGAGAGGCATCACAATGAAGAACTTGGAAGCTGGGTTAGGGGGAGCATGAATAGTGCAGGCTTGAACCTTTGCCATCCGGGAGGCTAAGTGTTCCCTCCTAAGGGCCCACCTCAATGCATCCTACTGTGTGCATGAACCATGCCAGGTGCCAAAGATAAAAAGGTGACCCGGTGGAGACCTTGACCTCAGGGAGCTCACAGTCTGGAGGGAAAGGAGCCAGACAGATAAATAAACACAAGAGGGTGTGTTTGTGCAAAACCCAGAGCAGGTCAAAGGGGCAGAGCCTGCTCAGAGGACGGATGGGAAATTAATTGGGGGTGGGGAGACAAGGAACACAGCACAGGTGACAGGAAAGGAAGCTCACACCCAGTGAAGGGACAGAAATGACAAATGCAGAGAGGCATGAAAGAGTACGGCAAGTCCAGTGACCCAAGGCAAGAAAAAGAGCATCCCAAACTTATCAAGAAGTTTTGGCAACAGTCTGGTACGGCTGCAAAGCCAGCACACTGTGGAATGAAGGGCAGAGGGTCTCTGAATCCCGCCAAAGGACATTTCTTCCAACGGCATCGAGTGTCGTCTTCTTCGGAAATGTATACGGGTCAGGGCTCACCCAACAAGTAATTAGACTCTTGGAGGAGGAAAAACTTTCTTGTTTGTTTTTTTCCTCTCAGGCAACTTAACAAGCAAGAGAAAGGTAATGATACCCCTTGCCCGCTTCTCAAACAGGCTGGGAAAATGAAATCTGCAAAACACAATGAGACTCCACTCAGAGAGGGAACTGTTTGCCAGGGCCCTCAGGGGACTGTGCACGTACTTGCACACATGTGTGGGCGGGCCGATGAACTTTCCAGGGAGGGGAAGATGTGTGTGGAAAGAGCATCAACCTAGGGCGAGGCCCTGGGAGGCCCAGCTGGGCGGGAACATCCTGCCAGCAGTCTCAGACCCCAGAGGGTGCTGTGTGGCGGCCCCTCGCACGCCCACCTCAGCCCCCGCAGGAGCATCTGCTGCTTTAAGCCCCTTGACAGCAGCAGCGCAGATCCCACGGGCGTCAAGCCTGGAGCCTTCCACTGTCCCTTTTCCCTGCTCCTACCCAGTAATTACTCCATGCCACAGCTTGACCCAGGCTGTGTCAGGCGTAGTTTCACAGAAAGGGGCCTGGGCTGCCTCGGGGTAAATCAGGCCCGTCAGTCAACAGCCCCGGAAGTTGGTGAAGTGACGACAGCCACCCCAGAGCCCATAATTAACGCTGCCTATAAGTAGGCCATGTGCTCAGCTTTTCCTGAGCGCTGTTTGTCCCGAATGGGGGTTTTATGGAGAGCTGACACAGAAGAAAATTCAGACACGAAGCTCCATCTCCCCAACTCGGTTTCTCCACGCCCACAGCACAGTCATTTGAGGCGATTCCCCTGGGGAGCTCCAGTGCTAAGAGCCAGAGCATCTGGGCTCTGTTTAGAGGCTGCGAGTCTGAAAGCGTCCCTTTTGGTGGCTCTCCTGGGATGGAACTGATGCTTTGGGGGAAGGCAGAGGAAGAAAAGTATCAGACCTAAAATAAAAGTGACTTTTCCATCTGTGCCTCAGGAGAAGCTGTTACTTCATGTAACGTCACCGTTCTCCTGGCACCATCTGTGTGGAATGGGAAAACCACACACATCCCAAGAACCTCCTGGGCGCCTGCCATGCCTCCCTAGGCCTCCCTCACCCCTTCGTCTCACCCACCAGGTCCCACCTTGGGCCTCAGGGGTAAGATGACAGGGAGCAGGGTCCACAGGCCTCTGTTGTTGTTCACCCCCCCAACCCGCCCCCCAAACTGAGTTGCTAAGGAGCATTCTGGGGTGACTGCACTGGGAGGGGCAGCATGGCACCATCTGCCTGAGTCCTGATTCTCTGACACCATCTCAGAGACCCCACAGTGCACAGCAGGGGTAGTTCCCATCAGCTTTAAAGGAGGATGCTGGTTCCTAAAGGAAAGCAAGCAACCTGAGCCCCAACCCTAACAGGAATGTGGGGGGTCACAACATTTAGGGGAGGCTTAAAATCTTGTTGTTTTTTATCTTCCCAACTCTAATTACTTAACTTCCGTCACCACTTTTGTACTTAAACTTAAGCTTGTTTCAATATCAGCTTTAGCCTTAGTCATTTAAAATTTTTATTTGCTCAACAAACGGTAACTGAATACCAGGCGCTGTTCTAAATGTGGGGGGTGGAGGAGGGTGGCAGTGTACAAGAGAGAGGAGTCCTTGTCTCATGACGCTGATGGTTTGGTGGGGAGACAGACAAGGCACAGGAAAACAAATGCAAAATGACACCAGGTGGTATAAACGCCACAGAAGAAAGGTGGTCAGGGCACGTGGGAGGCGATGTTACAGAAGAATGAAGAGCCTGGCAGAGCCCTGAGGCCAGGGCCTTTGTTTCAGGTTCAGCAAGGAGCCCAGGGTTGGGGTGAGGACAGAGAGGTGGGAGGCAGGGAGAGGGCGGGGGTCTGCCCACCTTGCAGACTGGGGCCAGGACGAAGGGCAAAGGAAAGCCACCGTCTCGTAAGAAGGGAGTGACATTATCAAAGAGATCCACGTCTGTGGGGAAAACACAGAGAATCCTATCAAGTTCCTGTTTTAAAATCATGCAGTCCATTGCCCCGACTACAGCGTGAGCACAGACGGAGCCCAGGCGCTCCTGACACAATGCTGCCTCACCGCAGAGACTGCGCTCAGCAGGACCCCCATAAACTCTGACTCACTCCCGTCCTTGGCCTCTCCCCACTCTGGCTCCTTCTCCAGACCTGCTCTCCCCACATTCTTTCAGAATCTTCTCTTTGTTTCTTCTCTGCTATGCAACCCACCCTGATGGCCTCTTCGCTTTCCTTTTTCTTCCCACTCACCCTGAGCTGAGGCCCTCCCTTTGGTGCCCCCACAACCTCCCTGTCTGCCTTGCTGTAACCCAGCCCGCGCACACCTCCCTCCAAACCCATACACACCCATATATCCACCCACCAGACACTCATGCACACCCCCAAACCCATACACATACCCCTAAATATCTACCCACCACATACCCCGTGCACACCTCCCCACTCATACACACCCCCCCAATATCCACCCACCACACACACATGCACACACCCCCACACCCATATATCCACCTACCACACACACATGTACACCCATACACCCACCACCCATCCACACATACTCCCACAATACACACCCCACACACATACACACCACATAAACATCACATGCCACACCATTTACACATATCCCCACACACATACACACCCATGTACTCACCCCCCCCATGCACCCCACAACACACACACACTTCACCCATCCACACACATACATCCCACAACACACACACATACACACACGGAGTCTATATCAGCCCCTGACAGCCCCTCTTATTCATGAGACTGAGGGTGTGTACAGGGTAGGCGATGCCGTCCCCAGGCCACCTCTCATCTCTCTTGCCCTCTGTAACTCACACCACTGCCTGGTGTCACCTAACACTGCTGAGCATTCCAGGCCCCCAGTGTGTAGGACAGACTTGCATTGTGCCAATACTGAACCACTCGTATCCGATAGAATTAGGTTCAGCTCCAAATAACAAAAAGACCAAAAACAAAGCAAAAAACTCACCTGGGCTTAAACAAGCTAGAATTTTATTTCTCGCTGATGAAAAAGAAATCTGGAGGTGGGCAAGCCACACTGGTGCAGGGACCTGACTGATGTGTATGACCCTGGGTGCCCACCTTCTGCTCTGCCAAGAATTCTTTGCACATGCCTCTCATTCTCAAGGTCGCCTCACGGTCCAGGATGGCTGCTAGAGGCCCTGCTGTTATGTCTCAACTCCAACCAACAACTTCCTCACTTTGCCACCTAAGCATACATTCTCGAGTTGTTTTCAAGGATGCAAGGCTCCCTCAGTGTGACTCAGGAAGACAGGAGCAAACCACTCCCTCAGGTTTAAAAGGCAAGAATTTGAAACTGATTTAGACTCAACCAAAGAGCTCCCAGTAATGCCCCTGAATGTAGGGCCCACCAGGTTCTCTCTCACTTTGGATTTCTTTTTTTTTTAAAGATTGGCACCTGAGCTAACAACTGTTACTCATCTTCTTTTTTTTTTTCCTGCTATTTTCTCCCCAAATCCCCCCAGTACATAGTTGTATGTTTTAGTTGTGGGTCCTTCTAGTTGTGGCATGTGGGATGCCGCCTCAATGTGGCCTAATGAGCGGTGCCATGTCTGCGCCCAGGATCCGAACCCTGGGCTGCTGAAGCAGAGCGCGCGGACTTAACCACTTGGCCACGGGGCTGGCCCCGCACTTTGGATTTCTGAACCTGAGATTTTTAGAATATTCCTGATCTCCGAAATAAAATGAAACAGTAGACACCAAATGATGGCAAGGATGTGGAGCAACAGGAATGCTCATTCATTGTTGGTGGGAATGCAAGATGTTACAGCCATTTTGGAAGACAGTCTGGTAGTTTCTTACAAACCTAACCATACTCTCACCATACAATCCAGCAACTGCGTTCCTTGGTATTTACCCAAAAGAACTGAAGACATATGCCCACACAAAAAGCTGCACATGAATGTTTATAGCAGCTTTGTTCCTAATTGTCAAAAATTGGAAGCCACCCAAATGTCCTGCAATAGATGAATGGATAAACAAACTGTGGTATATCCAGACAATGGAATACTATTGAGCAATAAAAAGAAATACATTATTAAGCTATGAAAAGACATGGGGAAACATCTAATGCAGATTGTTAAGGGAAAGAAGCCAGTCTGAAAAGGCTACACAATGTACGATTCCAACTACAGGATATTCTGGAAAAGGCAAAGCTATAAAGACAGTAAAAATATCGGGGTTGCCAGGAGTTTGAAGGGAGAGAGGGAGGAACGAACAGGCAGAGCACAGAGGCTTTTTAGAGCAGTGAAACTATTCTGTACAGTAATGATGGACACGTCATACATTTATCAAAACCCACAGAACTGGACAACACAAAGAGTGAACCCTAATTTAAACAACGGCTTTCAGTTAATAATAATGTATCAATAATGGCTCATCAAACCTAACAAATATCCCATACTAATGCAAGATGTCACTAATAGGAAAAACCGTAGTGGGGGGAGAATATTGGAACTCTCTGTACTTCCTGATCAATTTTTCTGTAAGCCTAAAACTGCTCTAAAAAATAAGAAGAAAAACAAAGAACTCTTAAAAGAAAGACACCGAGGAGAAGGTCTGCACACAGCACCCGGGCAGCGGATCCCCGTGCTCCAAGGGATGGTGGTGGTTGCTGTATTCTGGATCAAAGACCCAGCTGAGAACCTAACGCAGCGGTTCTCAGACTTGTCTGCACATTTTGGAACCACTTATGGAGCAACTTCAAACATTATTGCCACCTGTGTCCCACCCCCAGTGACTGGTTTAACTAGTCTGGGGCGTGGCTTGGGCTTTGGAAATTTTAAAAATTCCCAAGTGATTCTAGTACGCACGCGACTTCGGGAACCACTGAGCTAATGAAAGCTGCGGCCCTCGCTCCAGAACAGCATGCAGTGGCTCATCCTCACAGGCTCCGGCAGGGTGGGTGGGGAGGGATCAACAGCAGGCAGCCCCAGCTCCCCGTCAAACCCACAGCTCTCAGCCTTGCACCTGAGGCCACCTGCCTGTGGCCCCGTAGCCCAGGGGCTCCTCAGCCCTGGCTGTTCACTGGAATCATCTGGAGGGGTTTTAAAATGCCCATGCCCTGACTGCAGCCCAGATCAATCTCAGAGGGCAGGACCCCAGCCTCAGCATTTTTTAATGCTCAGCCACAGGTGAAAACTGTGGCGGCTGGAGGCTGAGTCCTGCGGGAGCCACTGACGCCCTCTGATCTGGGTCTAAAAGACAAGCATTAAGAAGTGCTGCCCATGTTCAAGTCATTTAAATTTATTTCCCCTCATTTTAAAAGAGGGGTTGTGAGTCTTCAGCTTAAGAGGTGGGATAAGCCCCTGTTATTGCCTGGCCTCTCTGTGCTCCACCAAGAGGTTTGTGCACTTGGTCAAAGTCCTAACCTGGTGCCTTCTCAGCCTGGCTGCACATTAGAATCACCTGGGAGGCTTTAAAAAGTCCTGTGCCAGGACCTCTTCTAGGTGTGTTACAGGAGCAAACCAGCCTGCGCCTCAGCAGCACCCACGGAGTGGCACCACATGACCCCAGATGTACAGGTGGTGGGACCAAGTGGCAGGTCAAGAGGTGAATGCTCCAGAAGGCAGGGAGACGAGGGAGATGCTGGCTGAGCTGGGGTAAAGCACGTGTGCCTGTCCCCATGGGGTCAGTGGACCCCGTGTCCTGACCTTGGAGGACCAGACAGCACATTCAGAGTTTGGCTGGAATACGCAGCTCCACAGCTGACTGACCACATGGGATCAGAGAAGCCGGTGGGAAAAGATGCTGATATCTGCTGTGGGCAATGCACACATTCCCTGAGAGTCCTCTGCTATTCAACGAATACTACCTAAGTCCTACTGTGTGCCTGGCTCATGTTGCTGCCAGGAACTCAAGAGAAGGCTAAAACTAAAACAAGCGAAGACATGGTCCCCGCACTCCGGAGCTCACAGCCTAATGAGAGAGACAATATTAATCAAAGAATCCACATGTCAACTACAGCCAGAGCCATGAGAGCAGAAGGAAGGGAGTGCGAGGCAGACCTCCATGAGGAGGCAATGCCAGAGAGGCCGAGAGATCCAGAGGGAGAGATGGAGGTAAGAAGGCAAAAGCCAGGGAGCTGCTGGGAGGAGGGAAAGGACCATTCCAGATGGAGAAACTGGGACATGCAAAGGCCCTGTAGCAGGAGAGGAGATGAAAAGAAAAGAAAAGGCCAGGAGGCTGGAGCACAGGGAGTGAGAGAGAGAATAGGATACAATGAGCTGGACCGGATCTTGGGCGACCATGCACGAGACTGTGTGCATCACACAATGGGAAGCTCGGGCTTTCCAGCCCCCTGATTATCTGTAAAGTGGGAAAATAATAGTGTCTACTTGTTGGATTGCTGTGGTGATTGAATGCAATGGTCACAGCCCTGGGCTCAGGGCCTGGCACAAGCTCTCTAGAAATTTTAGCTATTATTTTCAATGAAACTACTTTTTTATCACAACAGACAACTATACGTTTTAAAAATGAGGATCAGTTATGAAGTTGAATTACTCTTATTATCGTGTATCATAACTGGGGACTTTGAAGGGGCCATGCCGAGGAAATGACAGCTCCAAGGGAACTAGGCAAGGGGATCTCCTGGGTGGTCCTCCAAGTGCTTTCCTGCCCATTTGGGTCTACACAACGTTCTCACAGGCCCAGTGTGGGGATTAAGAGCACAGCTGGACAGCAGACCTGGATCCCAGCCTGCCTCTCCAGCCCTGGGGAGAGAGGCACCTGCCCTGTGAAGGAGTGACAGGCGGCCCCACGTGAATAGACAGTTGTGCCCTGGGCCAGGCATACAAGTACTCCTCACACGTGGGTGGCCACCGCTGCCACCACAAGACAGCTGGAGTGTGGAGCCCCAAGGGGTAGCTGTCAACAGTGGGGCTTCCACTCTGGGAGGCTGTGAACGGATTGTTTCCTCCCCCCTGAGCTGGAGACAGTCCTGACCACCATGAGAGGCAGATCTGGCGAAGTGAGGACAACTCCTAATAAGACAGTGAAGAGCAGAAAGTGTCAACTGGATACACAGACTAAAGGATTTCTGATTGCTTAAAAACCATCTGAGAAAACAAAAAGACCACCACCAACCAACCATCTGAGAATACACTGAGATACAAATGGCCAAAACAAAATGATACACATTAAGAAGAGGTACAGATAGTACAGTCATGCTCCGCATAACGACATTTCAGTCAAGGATGGACCACATATACGACAGTGGTCCCATAACATTAGTACCATACAGCATAGGTGTGTAGTACACTGTGCCATCTAGGTTTGTGTAAGTACACTCTGTGATGTTCACACAACGATGAAATGGCCTAACGAGGCATTTCTCAGAACATATCCCCATCATTAAGCAATAATGACTGTACTTAGAACATTTGTGCTACTTAGTTCCTTCGGTTTATCTGATGATCTCTGATTGATAAAGAAATATGTTTTTGTTTTGATAATAACTATCATATTTTGAGTGTCCGCTATACACCAGGTACTTCACGTACATTATCACTCTCAACTCAGAAAACAACCTTGAGTGCTCTGTGCTGGCCACTCAGGTGAGACCTCTGCCAGCCTGATGGCTGAGCTCCATCTGGTCCTGGTCCTGCTCCATGCTGCTGCACGTTTTTCCAAGGGAGTGACTGTCGGGTATCCTGTCTCCACTCCACTACCCCAACCTATGTTCTGTCATCAATCATGTATCCCTGTGTTCCCATAATATGCTGCTGCTCAAAATTTCCAATAAGGAGTCAGCTCCAATCAAAGCTTTTGCTGTCTCCATACTTTTTTGATGGTGCATACCTATCATCAAAAAAAATTAATTTATGCCTCCAACAAATATACACTGATAAGCTATATAAATGTACTATGATACTGATATGCTAAGTACATGATATAACTTACATTAAAAAGAACTTAAAAAAGATGAGCTAGTATGACCTAAGTTTCCACATAAGAAACTGGGGGAAAAAAGAGCAAATCAAACCTAAAACAAGCAGAATAAAGGAAATAAAAGTAAGAGCAGCAATCAGTGAAATAGAAAACAGAAAGATAATAAGGAAAATCAATGAAACCAAAAGCTGGTTCTTTGAGAAGATCAATAAAGTTGATAAACCTCTAACGTGACTGGTCAGGAGGAAGACAGAAACACAAATTACCAATATCAGAGTGAGAGGTCATCATAACAATGCAACAGACATTAAAAATAATAAAGGAATATAGTGAACAAATCTGTGCCAATAAATCAGACAACTTAGATGAAATCGACACAACAAAGCTCACTCAAGAAGAAACAGAATGTATAAATAGCCATTTATCTAGTTTAAAAAATCAGATTTGTAGTTAAAAATCTCCCCACAAAGAAAACTCAAGACCCAGATGGCTTTAATGGCTAATTTCACCAAACATTTAAGGAAGAAATAATACCAATCTACACAAACTCTTCCAGAAAATTGAGGATGAGGGAATACTTCTTAACACATTCTATGAAGCCAGCATTATCCTGATACCAAAACTAGAAAGAGAAAACTACAGACTAGTATCATTCATGAACATAAATGTAAGGGTTGGCAACAAAAATTTGGGTCAAGTGGTTAAGTTCGTGTGCTCCACTTTGGCGGTTCAGGATTTCGCCAGGTCAAGTCCTGGGCGTGGACATGGCACCACTTGAGCCATGCTGAGGCGGCATCCCACATGCCACAACTAGAAATATACAACTATGTACCAGGGGGCTTTGGGGAGAAAAAGGAAAAATAAAATCTTAAAAAAAAAAATTAGCAAATTGAATCCAACAATATTTAACAAATTAATACATCATGACCAAGTAGGATTTATTCCAGAATGCAAAGATGAATGAATAAACATTAAAAAATCAATCAGTGTAATTCATCATATTAAGAGACTAAAGAAGAAAAATTATCTAATAATTTCAGAATCCAACATCCATTCCTCATAAAAATTCTCAGCAAAGTAGGAGTTTATCAAGGTTATAGGATACAAGGTCAATACACAAATATCAATTGTCTATCAATACACTAGCAATTAACAATTTAAAAATGAAATTAAGAAAAAAATTCCATTTACAATAGCATCAAAAAGAATAAAATACTTAGGAATAAACTTAGCAAAAGAATTCTAAGACTTGTACATTGAAATGTTGAAAGAAACTAAAGAAGATCTAAATAAATGGAAAGACACCCATGTTCATGGATTGGAGGATTTAATATTGTTAAGAGTATCAATTTGCCCCAAATTGATCTAAGATTCAGTGCAATCCCAATAAAGACTCCAGCAGGATTTTTTTTGGTGGAAAACGACAAGCTCATTCTAGAATTTATATGAAAATGCTAAGGACCCAGAAGAGCCAAAACAATTTTGAAAAAGAACAAAGTTGAAGGATTTAAACTATCTGAATTCAACACTTATAAAGCTACAGTAACCAAGACAGTGGGGGTAAACTTAGACATATAAATCAATGAAACACAACAGAGTCCAGAAATAGACCCACACATATATGATCAATTGATTTCTGATAAAGGTGTCAAGATAATTCAATTCAGAAAGGATAATCTTTTCAAAAAATGGTGTTGGAACAAGTAGATAGCCATGTGTAAAGAAATTAACCTTATCTTACACCGTAAACAAAAATTAACTTGAAATGAATCATTGACCTAAAAGTAAAGCTAACTATAAATTATAAAACTTATTTTAATTATAAAAATGATAAATTATAAAACTAAAGTATAAAACTTCTAGAAGAGGGGCTGGCCCCGTGGCCGAGCGGTTAAGTTCGCGCACTCCGCTGCAGGCGGCCCAGTGTTTCGTTGGTTCGAATCCTGGGCGCGGACATGGCACTGCTCACCAAACCACGCTGAGGCAGCGTCCCACATGCCACAACTAGAAGGACCCACAACGAAGAATATACAACTATGTACCGGGGGGCTTTGGGGAGAAAAAGGAAAAAATAAAATCTTTAAAAAAAAAAAAAAAAAAAAAAAAACTTCTAGAAGAAAACAGGAAAAGATCTCAGTGACCTGGGTTTCACAAATATTTCTTAAATATGACACTAAAAGCACAAACTATAAAATATCAATAAATTGTACCTCACTAAAATACAAAAACTTTTGTTCTTCAAAAGATACTGTCATGCAAATGAAAAGGAAAGCCACAGATTGGGGAAGATTTGCAAAACATGTATCTGACAAAGAACTGTAACTAGAATATATAAAGAACTCCTACAATTCAATAAGAAGACAACTCAGTAAAAAAAAATGGACAAAAAGACCTAAACAGACACTTCACTAAAGAAGATATACAGATGGCAAATAAGCTGATCATCAGTCTTTAGGGAAATGCAAATTAAAACCACAATGAGCTACCACTACATACCTATTAAAAACACTGACTATTGCAAATGGTGGGGAGGCTGTGGAGCAACTAGAACTCTCCTACTCTGCTGGCGGGAAATGGTACAACCACTTTAGAAAACAGTTTGGCAATATCTTAAAAACTTAAGCATACATTTACGACATGACCCAGCCCATCCACTTGTAGATATTTACCTCAAGGGGAAAGAAAGCAGATGTCCACACAAAGCCTTGCATAAGAATGTTTACAGCAGCTTTATTTTGATAGCCCCCAAAGTGAAAACAACCAAAATGCCCATCGATAGGGTGACTAGATAAACAAACTGTAGTACATCCATACAACAGAATACTTCTCTGGGCCAGGCCGGGCCCGTGGCCGAGTGGTTAAATTAGTGCGCTCTGCTTCGGAAGCCCAGGGTTTCACCGGTTTGGATCCTGGACACAGACACGGCACCACTCATCAAGCCATGTTGAGGTGGTGTCCCCTCATAGCACAACTAGGAGGACCTACAACTAGAATATACAACTAAGTATGGGGGGCTTTGGGGAGAAGAAGAAGAAAAAAACAAATACTGGCAACAGATGTTAGCTCAGGGCCAATCTTTAAAAAAAAAAAAAAGAATACTACTCGGCTATGAAATGGAATAAACTACTGAGATACACAACAATATGGATGAATTTCAAAATAATTATGCTGAGTGAAAGAAGTCAGACACAAAAAACAGTACCTACTGCATGATTCCATTTATATAAAATTCTAGAAAATGCAAACTAATCTGTAGTGATAGAAAGTAGGTCAGTGGTTTCCTAGAGACAAAAGGGGTGAAGGAGATGAATTAATTACAGAGTGACAAGAAAACTTTGAGGGCAATGGACACTATTATCTTGACTGTGGAGACAGTTTTATGGGTATATACACATGTCCAGTGTATCAACTGTACACTTTAAATGTGTACAGGTTAATGTATGCCAATTATACCTCAATAAAAGTGCTTTCTAAAAAAAGATGAGCTAAAACATAAATATAAGTGTTAATGTTTTCTTTCTGCACTGTGGTGGCTCATCCCACCTCTAGGAGCCTCTACTCTGGAGACCCCTCATCCAGAAAACCCTGCCTGACTTGTGCTGTGTACGCTGTCGCCTCTCCCGACATCCAGGGGAGAGAACTGGGAAACTCCGCGAAGAGTATCGGGAGGTAATTTCAGATGAATACCAAAGTGACAGAAGAAATACGGTGTGAATAAATCCATAAATACAAAAACATGTATTCTGTGGACTGTGCATTAATTTTCTGCCTGGAACGAATCACCAGAAACTGTTAATAATGAGCCTTTGGGGAGAGGAACTCACCGGGGAGTGAGGGTGGGAGAAAGGCTTTCAGTTTTCATTTGGTACCTTTCTCTGGTATTTGAATTTTCTGCACTTGGTATATAGAATACTTAAAAAAAAAAGGGTTATCTGGCTAGTGACATTATTAGTCTTTTTTTGGTTTTATTCTTTTTACAAGAAGCGATCTTATAAATATTATCTGGGAGGGAGGAAGGAAGGAAGGTACAGAAGGAGAAAGGAGAGAGAACGCAAGCAAGCAGTGACAGAAAAGAAAGTGACCCACAAAACAGGGGCCTGTCCAAGAGAGCCCCAAAGCCCCAACGACCACGACACTGGAGCTCTGGGGACAGAGTGAAAAGCACAGTGACCAAGTGAGGAAGAACAAAGCATCCAAAGACATGTTCATGAAAATGAAACTGATTTGTTCTGAGAGCTGAATTTCTCACCCACTTAAAAAGCATCCAAAGAATGTACTGGACAGGGCCATTTTATTTTATTATATTCTCCCTCTCCTACACAAATATTGTAGAAGTTGGCAGGGAATGGAAGGGATAGGTAAGAATGAACTACACTGTCCTGGAAGCTAACGGGAAAGGACCCAGGCGTGTTTTCTTCCTTTTCTGCAGTGTTTCCATCTCCCTGATGGAGCGCCTTCTCTCCAGGCCCTGCTGCCCCCTCAGCATGATTGGCACTGGGTTACTGGCCAGGCCTACATTGGCACAGCCAAAGCATGGCTGTTAAAGAAACATGAGGTCATTTCTTTCAAGCAATTCGTTGCACAAGAATATGTTTGCTTTCAAAACCAAATTGTGCCATAAAAAAAATGATTAGAGCTAATAAACGACTTCAGCAAGGTTGTAGGATACAAGGTCAATATATAAAAATCTGCTGTATTTCTACACACTAGCAGGGAACAATCTGAAATGAAAATGAAGAAAACAATTCCATTCATAATAGCATCAAAAACAATAAAATATTTAGGAATACACTTAACAAAAGACTTGTACACTAAAAATTACAAAACATGAGTGAAAGAAATTAAAGAAAATCTAAATAAATGGAAAGATATCTCATGTTCATAGATTGGAAGACTCAACATTATTAAGAAGGCAGTAACAGTCAAAGGTATTTACAGATTCAACACAATTACTATCAAAACCCCAGCTATAATTTTTGCAGAGACTGACAAGCCAATCCTAAAATTAATATGGTAATACAAGGGACCCAGAATAGCCAAAACAATTTTGAAAACCGCAAAGTTGGAGAACTCATACTTCCAAATTTCAAGACTTACTACAAGCTACAGTAATCACAAATTTGGTGTACTGGCATAAGGATAGATATATAATATAAATCAAGGAATACAATTGAGAGTCCAGAAATAAACTCATACATCTATGTCAACTGATTTTCGACAAGGGTGCCAAGACAACTCCATGGGGGAAGAACAGTCTTTTTGACAAATTCAGTGCTGGGAAACTGAATATCCACATGAAAAAGAATGAAGCTGGGTCCCTACCTCACACCATATACAAAAATCAACTCAAAAAGAATCAAAGACCTGAATGCAAGAACCAAAACTATAGAACTCTCAGAAGAAAACATAAGGGAAAATCTTCATGACCTTGGACTAGGCAATGGTGTTTTGACACCAAAAGCACAAGCAACAATAGAAAAAAATTAATTAGACTTTATAAAAATTAAAAACCTTTGTGCATCAAAGGCCACTATTAAGAGAATGAAAAGATAACTCACACAGCGTGAGGAAATATTTGCAAATCACATATCTGGTAAAAGTCTAGTATCCAGAGTATATAAAGAACTCTTGCAACTCAACAAAAAAAACCAAATAACCCAATCAAGAAATGGGCAAAGTATTTGAATAGATGTTTCTCCAAAGAAGATATACAAACGGCCAATAAGTACATGAACAGATGCTCAACATCCTTAGTCATTAAAGAAATGCAAATCCAAACCACAATGAGATACCACTTCACACCCACTAGTCTGGCAACTGTCAAGAGATGGACAATAACAAATGTTGGCAAGGATGTGAAGAAATTGGAACCCTCATACATTGCTGGTGGGAATGTAAAATGATGCAGCCACCTCAGAAAACAGTTTGGCAGTCTCTCAAAAAGTTAAACATAGAGTCAACATATGACCCAGCGATTCCACTCTTAAGTATATATTTAAGAGAACTGAAAACATATGTCCCCATAAACACTTGAATTCAAATGTTCATAGCAGTATCATTCACAATAGCCAAAAAGTGGAAACAACCCAAGTGTCTATCAACTGGTGAATGGATAAAATGTGGTATATCCTTACAATGGAATATTATTCAGCCACAAAAAGGAATGAAGTACTAATACATGCTACAACATGCACGAACCTTGAAAACATTATGCTAAGAAGCCAGTCACAAAAGGTCACATATTCTATAATTCCATTTATATGAAATGTCCAGAATAAGCAACTCCATGGAGACAGAACATAAGATTAGGGATTGCCAGGGGCTAGGAAGAGTGGAGAGTGGGAAGTGACTCCTGATGGGTATAAGGTTTCTCTTTTTGGGGTGATGACAATGTTCTAGGACTAGATAGTGGAGATGGTTGAACAGCTCTATGAATCATATTGAATTATATACTTTAAATGAGTGAATTATATGGTATGTGAACGACAACAATTCTGTCCCAGTCTTGCCAAATACTAATAAAGCTTCACTGTGCCTGCAAGGGCCCCCACTGTCCTCCAAGATCTGGCCCCAAAAGTTCCAGCTTATCTCCTACTTTGCCCCCTTTAAGGATGCCCCAGTCTCCCTACTCTCGTCTTTGTTCCCACTGCTCCCTGCTTACCTCGTATCTCTCCACATCCAAATCTTATCCCCTGGTTGCAAACCAGTGGAGCTATATTCCATCTACAGTGAAATATAGTCTGCAGATGGGTTCACAGTGGGAGGTTTTTGGGTTTTGTTTTTTAGCTGAATTAGTTACCAAGAGACTTCACGTAAATGTCCATATACTGCATATGGCAGATTCTGCTGGCTGCCTGTCCAAGCGCCATGTTTCCCTTCTTCCCTGGTAAGGGAGCCCGGGTTTTGTCCCAGTGACTGTGCAGGGAAAGTGGGTCCACCCCAGCGGATGAACCACGTCATCCCAATTATCTTTGCAGGGCCTGGTCAAGGGTGACTACTGGAACGGTCAGAACTCTGAGCCACACGAAACAGAAACAGGCTCTGGCAGTTTGAGCAGAAAACAGTTTTCTTACATGTCAGAAGCCAACTGACCATAAAGCTAATGAAGCTTCAGTGCCAGGGCCCCTCGCCTGCACGGCCCCCTGTGAGTGTTCTAGGTTAGGCAGGGAGGCCAGGTGGCAATCAGCAGGTACTTCTACACAAACATTTCTGGAAAATATCCTAAAGAGATATAGGAGAAAGGGACCTGAACCACCCAAGGCTCAATATTTGGTATGATTTCTTTGTTCATTCTAAATAAATGTTCACTTTCATACTTAGTTTTCCATGTAATGAATTAGATGACTCAGATGTTAGAATTACATAAAAAGATTTTAAAGCAACTATTATAACTATGCCCAAGGTAGTAAAGGAAAATATGCTCATATTGAATGAACAAATAAGAAATCCCAGTAGAGAAATAGAATCTATTAAAAAAAAAATAAAGAACTAAGCGGACATTCCCAAACTGAAAATTCAAGTATTTGAAAGGAGGCTGGAAAAGTGAATCTCCTGGATTCTACCCTGAGGGGTAGGATTCATGAGGCTGAAAATTCTTCAGACACAGCCATGCTGTTCAAAGGGCACCAGACAGTCAGAAAACACGGCAAGTGTCCTCTAAAGACTGTGACCCTGTTCTGTCTAATGAAACAAAATGGAAAGAATGTCCTGATAAAAAGAGAAAAGTATGAGAAGAGCAGATCTCTTATCCTCCACCTTGAATACTGTTGTTTTAAGAAAACATGATGGTGCTTGGAGCTATGGCAGCTACTTTGCAACCTTGGGGGGAAGTAGTGAGAAGGGAGACACAGAAGCTAAGCCAGAGCCCTGATCCTGCTGATCTGCTGCACAGGCCATGGACCTGCTTCTGGATTTCTTGTTGTCTGAGATAAACCTCTCTTACTTGGGTATTTGTTACTTATAGTCAAAGTAGATCCTCACTAAAACACAGCTTCTCTTGCAAATGGAGAGATCTGGCAATACGGGACCTGCCAGCCTCTTTAGCCCGGGTACGATCCCAGCTGGTCCCTGTAGGAAACTGAGTTTGCAATCCCTGCACTACGTATCTTTTGAGAGCTGGATCAACTGCCTCCTCTTCTACAAAGCTACTCCCTATTCCTGCCTTCCCCCCTGCCAACCCCATCTAGCTAGAAGTAATTTCCCTCTCTTGGAAACTCCCAGTTGTGCCACTGCCTCCTTTCTAAATCCCACTGTAATTGCGTCTTTCATTCCCTCCCACATGGCTATCAGTCTTCTGAGGGCAGGAACCACATCTCATTCATCCCTGTATCTCCCTCTGCCATCTAGTGAGGTGCCTGAATACAGGAGGCATTCAATGTATGTTTGCTGAATCAATGAATAAACACTGCCTGCAACAAAGAATGCCAGTGTTCCAGGATATCCCATTCTCCAGGCTCACCAAGGAGCTTTTAACGGGTGACGTGTGCTGCTTCTCAATCCAGGAGAATAATTCCCACCACATCCCAATACTCCTAGGCTCCTCAGCCGTGAGCCCCAGGCACCTGGAGCACACTCTGAAGCCTGCATCCCAGGCCCTGCCTTGGCTCTCCCCTTACTCAGGAGTAAGCGGGATAAAGGCAATTGTATAAGACCCTTCCCAGGTCAGTCTGGGAATTACCACCAGTCACCACACACTCCAGGAAAGGATGGAAACTGACACACAGACAAATCTTCCCCATTTTACAAGAGAAAGGCCAGGCAACTTGAAAACACACACACCAGTCACAGATGCAAATGGGAGGGAAGGCAGGCCCATGGTTCTGCGTCAGACGCTGTGCTCCCTGCCGAGGACAAGGACACTCAGAGCACCTCAACCTGTTGACAGATCCTAAGGAGCATGACTTCCTTTCATATCAATCCTGGGTCTAATTTAACCTTACAAATGCTTCCTGAACTGGATGCTGATTTTCTGGTCCAGCTTCTGGTAGATTCTCTCCTGGGACCTGGCTCTTGGCTCTGGACTTGGCTTTTAAAAAAATTATGGTGAAAAACATGTAACATAAAATTGGCCACCTTAACCATTTTAAGATGTGTACAGTTCAGTAGTGTTAAGCATATTCACATTGTTGTGCAACAGTCACCACTATCCATTTTCAGAACCTCTTCATCATCCCAGACTGAAACTCTGTACCCGTTAAACAACAGCTCTCCATTCCCCCTCCCCCTGGTCCCTGGCAACCACCATTCTCCTTTGTGTCTCTATGAATCTGACTGGTCTACGTACTTCATATAGACAGAATCACATAGCTTTTGTTCTTCTGTGTCTGGCTTATTTAATTTAGCATAATGTCCTCAAGGTTCATCCAAGTTACAGCAGGTATCAGAATTTCCTTCCTTTTTAACGCCAAATAACATTTAATTCCATGTGTATACCATATTTTGTTTATCCATTCATCCATCAGTGGACATCTGGATTACTTCCACCTTATGGCTATTGTGACTAATGCTGCTGTGAACACGGGTGTACAAATATCTGTTTGAGTCCCTGCTTTCACTTCTTTTGTGGACCTTTGACTTTTCCTGAATTAGTCAAGATCCTGACCTTGGGTGTGCAATTCTCTAGGCCAGCCTCTATTCTAACAGGAGGGAAAGAGAACCCCAGGCTGGGCTCTTAGGTGATGCCATGAGAAACGCTCTGGAGTCCCTGACTGGGAACTCAGAAGCAGGTTCCTGGCCCCTCCTGATGGAGAGGGAATCAGGGACAATGTGCCAAGAAGCAAAGATGAGTGGGACGTCCCCTTTGTCTCTGCAGGAGGAGACACATACCATTGCACAGAGGAGAAGAGCGGGACAAGGGAGGCCTCTGTTCCCCGAAAGGGCAGGCATGCCGCAGAGGCGGCCTCAGAGGCTGGAGAAAGGGCAGCCCAGTCTGCAGGGGCAGAGGTTATGAAAAGGGAGAGGACATCAAGACTGGTGCTATTCAGAAGACCTCAGTTAGATGGGTCCCAGGCGTGGGTGTGGGGTATGGGGGAGGGGGAAGCAGGAGGAGTCTGGAATGCTCTAATTTGACAGATGGCCCCCAGCTCAGCCAACTCCTGAAGTAGGGAAGACACAAAGCAGAAATTCAAGGGCAGGGGGGCGGTTAATGGTGCATCATTGTCTATAACCTTGACCTTCAGAGCCATGTGCTTTGGTGTTTTAGTGGGAGGGTGGGCAGATCACAGCCAGCAGGAAAAGGCCGGGTCTGGACACCTGTGAATCCCTCTCACCCTCTGCTGTAAGCAACTTTCAACTGGTTACATGATATCTTTTGGTGCCAAGGTGTCTAGGTTCAGGTACCAAATGATGACAGCCTGCGAAGGGTACAGGCACTAAGGGGCAAATTAATTGCTTCTGTGGAACTCTGAACATCTTAACGTATAAGGATGACTTAAATGCACCCCTTAAATGTCAGGACCAAGGCACAGACTCAAGGCTCTCATTTCAGCCCAGCCCAAACTTAGAGGCTCTGCTGACACCCGAGGAACCAAGGAGGGCTGCTGGTGGGGGCACAGCTTCAGGGCCCTCCCCCTTGGTGACTCCAACCCAAGGAGCTCCCCTGATCTGATGCAGATGCTCCGGGAACCCTCCCAAACAAACTGGGGCTTTCAGGAAGAGCTCAGAGGCAAGCTGGCCCCTTAAATACAGAGAACCCACCTTCCAGACTGTTGTAGGATCCCAAGAGTCTGTGAGGTCACCCTGGACCTGGCCACGGTGACACAGATCTGAGGCCAGATCAAGAGGCCAAGGAGCCTGTTGGCTCAGCTTTTTGCTAACACCGGCACAAGAGCCAAAGATGGCCTGATGTCTCACATCCCGGTGAGGTAATTTCCCCACTAGCACCTCTCCTGCATGCCAGGCTCCAGAGGGACCCAGAGCTGGGAACTATATCAGCTCTCCAGCTTGGGTACTCAGGGCACAAGTCTCCACCCCGCATCCCAGTACTGACCGGACTGACAGAAGAGCCCATCCACGCTGAGATCCCACAGGAGACCAAAGGCTCCCAAAGAAGTTTCTGGAGGCCATGTCAACAGCTAGGAAGAGAAAAAACAGGTTACTGGGTCATTCCTACGGAATAATAGTAGTAAACCTTTACCACTCCACATTAAGTAAATACCATTTAATCCTCACAAGTCCACATGGTAGAAGGATATTGTCATTACTGCCATTTTACAGATGAGGAAACCAAGCTCAGAGGGGTCAAGCAACTTCCCCAGGTCTCTGTGACTTAAAATCACCTACTTTGTCCACCTCCACGTGTGAGAGACCTGCTCCTTTCGCCCCTCACTCCCAGTGGTCACAGCATGCCCCTCTGGGGCAGGGCCAGTGTAGGAAAGAGAAAGGACTTGAAGGCACTCGAAGGTACAGTCAGCTGAACAACAAGAACTCGGACCCTGTCCGTGATCCTCACGTCATTTCCAGGTCAGCACCTTAACTTCCAGCCATCTGAGAGCACCAGCAGTCCTTGGCACCGCGCACAGAGCCTCAAACAACCTGCCAGGGGGCAGGTCCCCACCTGACTCAACTCACCTGACTTGAATGCTCCTTGAGTCTGAGGGCCATAAGCTGGGAATTTGGAATGTGAAGAGAGCATGATATGAACAGGGGCAGTGGGACAGTACCCTCTCCACCAGTGCCATCCAGTCTGGGGACACACAACCGAGGCCAGACCTCAGAGGTAGGGCAGTGCCTTGGCACCCTGCTCCTGCCCGTGGTCAGCCAGGCTGTGCATTACGCCATCCTCCCCAGACTGCCGAGGAAAGCCCACTGTGGTGGGCAATCTGGGCACGATGCTTTCACGACCGAGGCTCTCATCCCCAGGGGCTGGGCACTGCTGCTGGCTGGGGGCCCTGAGCTGAGTCCCTCTCTGGGCATCAACCTTGGAAGGAGGGAGTGGTCACCAGAGGTCACACTCCCTCTCCAAGTGCAGCCTTCATCTGATAACTAGCCGATGCTGGGGTCCAAAGGGCTGGACCCCTTGCTTCAACTAGCACAACTCTAAAGGGTCACCCCAGTTCCAGAGGCCCCGGCAGGTGGCTGTGGCTTCGTGCATTTGCTTTTCCCCTCAGCTTCTCTCTCTGTGAAGCTGCTGCTCTCCCGCCCTCCCTCCAGGGTGTGGTTCCTGAGAGCACTCCCCAGGAAACCTGCAGAGAAACCGCCTCTCAGACTCCGCTTCCCGGGACCTGACCAGAGACACCAGGACTCTGCCTTCCTCTCCAACGTCTTCACAGTTGAACACTGGCTCGTCTCCCAGCATGAATATAAATTCACCGAGAGAGTGTGCTACCTGCTTTTGTCTAGCCTCCCCAGCAAGGCTCACCTGGCAGATACAAACTAGGTGACGAGCTTAGGTAATTCGTGAGCACTAACGTTGAAGACTATTCACCCAGCACCCACTGTACACTTTACTGAAGACCCTGGGAAAGGGAGGGGGCAGGCAGCAGGACCTAGTCCCCATGGGAACTCGGAATGCCTTTTCCAAAGAAACGGCTGAATGAGCAGGATTGGGAGGTCTGCCCAACTCACCCATCCCTTACCTTCCAGAATCAACCCAGGTATGCAACCCCAGTGACCTTGTTCACCTAGTTGCCTTTGATTGGACTTTTTGATTGAGGGGGTCACTTAACCCCTCTTAGGCCAACCAGACTCTCCTTCCTGGGAATTTTCTTAGCCATGGAACCTGAGGAATAGAGAAAAGCTAAGGCCTGTCCTAGGATCTCGACCCTTCTCCATCCTGGTTCCAGCTCTTCCTGAGGCCCAGCTGTATCCCTGCCCTTGGATCCCACCAACTACCCTTGCACCTTTATAAGAATCCCCTCAGCAGCTTCAGGGAGACCCCACGGACTCTGTCTCTGCAAGCAGAGTCCTCACTGAGAGCGGAGGTGCTGAAGTTTGCTGCGCACCACGGCCACATTCTGTGCACTTACTTGGGACAACATTTCCAACATCTTTCTACCCCTAGAGCTTAGGATGTAGCAGGTCCTCAGGTCTGCCTATGAATGAAGAAACGCTACTATTTCTATGGGAAAATATGTCCCAAGTGGCAAGAAAACCAAAACCTCAAAAGTGAAATATC
This sequence comes from Equus przewalskii, assembly GCF_037783145.1. Classification (NCBI taxonomy): domain Eukaryota; kingdom Metazoa; phylum Chordata; class Mammalia; order Perissodactyla; family Equidae; genus Equus; species Equus przewalskii. The sequence goes on along the minus strand of NC_091844.1, from coordinate 11,681,031 downwards.
AGAGTCCATTCTGCTAAGGCCTGTTGTGAGACCATGTGAGTGGCCACATGGTCACTGTGTTGGGCAACCGTCAGCGACCCTGCCCCTCCTTCCCCTCCAGAGCCAAAGACGTTGGACAGAGTCTGGCCAAGGAGGGTCCCGAGGCCCAGGCATCCCTTCCACCCGTGTGGCTTCAGCCGTGGGGCAGGAGGAGCTTTCGTTTCTCCTTCCTCAAGATGGAGAACCAGAACCAACTGCTGCACTAACACCATTCCTTCCAGATGACGCCAGGCCCTAGGCAGAGCTTTGGGAGGACCACACAGACAAGACAGGTCCCAGGATTCCCTCCTTTAACCTTCACATGGGACTATTGGCCCCAGGTTACAGAGTACTAAGTGGCAGAGCTGGAACTCGCACCTAGTCTGTCTGGCCTCAGAGATGGGTCCTCTGCTCCATGGCCCCTCCCAGGGTGACAGAGGTGGGAGAAGAGACCGGTGGGGGTGGGGGGGGGGTTGGCCAACCCTCTGAGGGCTAATCGACAGGGAAGGCTGTCCACACCGTGTCAGGGTCACACAAGGACCCTCTGTCGGCGATGTCTCAGACGAGCTCTTTGTACCTCCCAATGCTCGATTATGTGTTTTGTCATACACTGTGCAAGGAGCAATGAGGAGCTGCACTGACTAGGGGCAGAGAATAATGGCCGCACTGTTCCCTGTTATTGGCCTGCCATTCCCACTGGGCCTGGGGGAAGGGCAAGAGCAGCAGCCACACACAAGGGCCCCAAAAACCGAGGGTATCTTTTTCCGCTGGGGCAGGGAGGGGCAATAGGAAGGATCCCAGAGGGCAGAAGAGAGATCTGGAGGGCTCTTTCTGGAAGGCAGCCAGTCTGCTGATGCTGAGAAGTTCCTAGAACAATCCACCCAGCACGGGGGCTCTAATTTACAGCTGGGGTCCAGGCTCCAACTGGCAGGAATGAGACCAGCTGGAACTTGTGACCTGCCCGTCCCCAGGCAGGGATGGTCCTGGATGGGGGCCAAGGCTGCATCCTCATGCCTTGCATTCAGATCACAGCAGCTGGTTCCTGGGCTGTCCCTGCTGGCTTCTCACTGTCTTTCTCAGTACAGAGGTTTCAAGTGTGGGGCAGAATGCATGTTCCCCCAAGGCAAAGTGCTCCAGCAGCAACCAGAAGGGAAGACAGAGCAGCTGTCCTAGGCTTTTCCAGTTGACCTACAACCCGACAGAGGAAGGCAAACAAACACCTGAGCACCAACAGCTCTAAACTCATGAGATGTCTTCACACCTCCAAGCGCGCTGCAGGGCCTACGGTGGCCCCTGAGCAGGCCTCCTGCTGCTTATGGGACCAGGGCCAGGACTTGTAACCTAGAGTAGAGATCAGCTTGGACACAATGGAAGCCCCTGTTGAGTAGCACGGACTGAACCTCAGAGAGGGCTTCTGGTGGCAGAGGAAACACCCTGGGAGGCACTGCCCTGAGGGGGAGCAGAGTGAGACCACAGGCTGGTCCCTGCATCTCCCTGCCTCAGTCATCACAAGCCTTCCTCCCTCCTCTTGCCTCAGCTGGGACAAATGCAACAGCCCCCAAGACCAGAAGAGGGTGCGTGCCCAGCCCCTCCCTGTATGAGCTATTCGGCCAGAATGCTCCCGCCACCTAGTGGCAGGTCTGTGGTCCTCACCTGGAACAGCCACTGGAGCAGGGGCACGGGGCAGTCATGCGTGTGGAGGTACAGGTTGCTCAGGAGGCCGCTGCGAAGGAAGGAGAGCTGCTGGGCCGGCGGGGAGCTGCGGGGGCAGAGGAGCGAGGTTAAGAGAGGCCGCCTGCAGCCGTCCTCAACACACCTGTCTCAGTAAAACTGAGGGAGATTTTCATATTTCAGCTTCACTGGGACACCAGAATCACCTCAGGAACTGCTACGGACAAAATGCTTACAGAGCCCATGATGTGAGCAGCTGTTGGAAGGAAAACAACTCACGTCACCATCAGAATCATCTGCTCTCCGTGAACACATCTCACAGTGTTTTAAACACACGATGGCGGCATACTTTCCATTTGATGGAAGGGAAAACTGAGGTATTTACCAGGTTGCAAAAAGGATCTGTGTCGAGATGAGGAACAAACCCAGGAGTCACACCTCTCAGCCGAGGGCTCCGGCTGCACCAGGCAGACAGAATTACCCATGAGGCCCAGGTGGGGCCAGCGTCTGGGGTTTGGTTACACAGAGCATTTCTGCCCGGTCTTGTGTTTTCCAAAACAAAGGGGACATCTGAGAAGATGGGAAAATAACAGAAAGGGGCCCAAGACAGGGAAGTTCTGGGAAGGAAATAACAAATGAGGGTGCCATGGAGGATTTTTAAGAAACCAATGGGTAGCAACTGTCACAGAGCTGAGGGAATGGCGCTCAGACTCGCCACGTGCTGCGATTCCATTCACAACGCGGTGCTGTCGAGCCACTCCCTCCTACCAGGAGCTCTCAAAATCAGACTGCTGGTGTGGGAAGGAGGCCTGCTTTAATCCATTGTTGCCCTGGTAGGTCATCTGGACCTACAGGATCCCAGATCCCTGAAAAATCAGCAGTTGAAATATTCCGTGTGGTTTTAGGGCCTCCGCTGGAAGGTCATTTCAGAGGGGGTGGCTGGAGGTCATCACCCTTGCTGTGCTCTTGGTCCTCCCCAGGGAGGCTGGGTTTGGGGCAGGATTCTCCAACTCTCTTTGCATTTTGTGAATACTCTTGCCTTCTCTTTCTAGATAATGTCCTAAATGCAATTAATATGGATTCCAGGAAATGAAAAAATAATTTCATGTTTTTTCTTCTTTTTAATCACCAAATCCATGCAAAGAACATTTCAGACAGCATTTAAAGTCATGACTCCAGATAGAAATTTCCTTGGTCAGCCCAAGCTCCCTCTTTTCCTTTTTAAAAAAGGACATATTTTAATCTGCCAGGAACAGAATGCTCCAAAACAAAGATTCTCCTCCGAGCCAAGCTGCTGTCTCCTTGAGTATGTCCAGGCAATTCACAAATTGTATATTTTTTTTCCCTAATCATTTAAGTTCAGAGGAGAAAGCGGCTTTGTCCCTGTGTTTGTGAAGTTGACTGCTCTAAAATAGACCTTTATTTGTACATACAAACACGTGTGCACCCCAGGGCTGCTGGCACACTCCACTCTGCTCCACGCGCTCGGTCACACAGACACTTTCACGAACTGACCGTGCGATGGACGCATGGTCTAGCACCCCGAATGCAGACAATACCCAAGCAAACGATGTCTGGAAGACCTCACAAATTGGCAGGACCTGGCCAGGGGCCATGTGGCAAGGAGGCTGGCGCTCCGGGCACTCTGAGGAGGCTCTGGCATTCTGCTCAGGGGGGCACCCCGCCAGTTTCTCAGTAGGGGAATTGATTGTACAAGCCCCTGTTGGCTCAGACCAGCACATTTCCAACTGCTGCTCCAAGAGAGATACCTCCCAGGTCACAAAATCTCCCTTCTGCTACACAGCCTTGCAGCATAGTTTCTGCCACAGAAACGGTCAGACTCGAAGTTCACTGCCGCTGAGTCAGGTTTAGTCTGTAAGACCAGGAGCAAGAGACAGGCAGAAAGGGCATAGTCCAGCTGTGTCTTGAAGCGAATGGCTTTCAAGGAATTCTGTGCCTGGAGCTGGATGAGATGCAAGGAATCTCCTCTGCAGGCAGGATCCCACGCCGAGTGTGCGTGCCAGGCGCGAGGGGAGTGCTGCTTCACCTCATGAAGCACGAGCCCTCTCTCCCTTCAGTGGAAGGGGCGAGGCTAACGGCCTGAGTAACCTCCAGCCTGGTGGAAGGGCAGGGATGGGTCTTGCATGCAGATACTTCCTGATCTGAGGCAGGAGGGAGAGGTGGGGAACACAGCACCTGTCCAGGAAAGCTGGAGAAAAGGGAAGGAGGTGGGAGGTGTGTTCCCTGAAAGCTCAAAAGCCTTGGGTTACAGAATGAACTCTTGGTAGATTTACAAAACCCCACGTCTCATCCACAAATCAAGAATGCTGACACTGGGTCCAAGTGGGCGGACGCTAAGGTCAGAAGTTATCCTGAGAATGTCAGAGGACCCTGGAGCAAGAACAGGGAGGACAGAGCCTCCCTTGGCAGCAGATGCCGTGCAGGCCTGGCTGCGTGCGAAGCCCCAGCTGTTGGACATCCCAGTGAGGGAGGTTCCCACCTGGGACAAGGAGCAACCACAGTCAGAATACTGCTAATTCCCAGCCATCATGGCAAGGACACAGGGCCACAGGAACAGAAGGAAGGAAGGGGGAAATTAGCCAAAAAGACAAAACAAGGGGACAATAAAAGAGGGGGCCAGCTTGGGTCAGCATGTTGGGCTCCTGGGCAGAGCTCTGACCTTGTACTTGTACTTTCTGTTCCTGATAATGCCCAAGTAAATCTTCCCCCAGCCTCTACTCCTCGTCTATTTTATGGGCAGCAGTCCCAGAGGGCAAAGTCTCTAAATGCCTTGGGAATCCCAAGTGATGGCACAGAGGGATAAACACCAAGTGTAGTTATTTATACAGCATCAGTCTCCACATCTTTGCCAAGTCACTCAAATGAAACTTTAATGCCCAGGGAGGACAGAAATGAGTAATGGTCAGAGCATTCATCCCTGCTCCTCTTCTTTCTCTTTCTTTCCTTTGTTTAAAGATAAGTGAGTATGACCCCATCAGGAGCCCAGGGACCCTAGCAACGCCCCAGCTGGCTGCTTCCTCTGCCTCTTGATTTCTGGGGGCAGTTGCAGCCAGCTGGGTGGCTCAGCCCTGTCCACACTCCGTAACTGCTGAATTTATTTCACCCAGGGTTCAACCCAGCATGCCAGGAAGAGGAGGAGGTGGTGGCCAAGCATGAGCTGGGGCGGCTTGGCCTCAGGGAGATCTGGTGCACAAGCCTCATTTACATCAAGGAAGCTCAGAGCCCCCCACTTTGTCCTGCCTGCTGAAGTATTCCTGGACAGAGGCCCCCCGCCAGCATGTTGGGCTCCCTGAAAACACTCTGCGAACATCTCGCAGGAACAGCGGCAGATGCATCTGGAGGACAAATGTGGGTCCTGACACTCCTGTGCACACTGTGGGGGCCCCAAAAGGACTGTGAATAATTCCGTAGGCAATCTCTACCCTTCCCTGGAGCTTGCTCCTGCCTCTGAGCTGCACGTGGGCGTGGGGCCCTGAAGCTTTTCCCCTTGGGGGATTGGATTTCCTTTTGGACTGTTGTCAAAGGAGGAGGAAAAAGTTCAGCCCCTGGTACCAACTTCTGTCATAAAGGCATGTGACTTTGCTCCCAGGGAACTGACCTGAGGTCACACATCCAGCAGGGTGATGAACAAGAGAGGATCATCCAGGTCATTTCCAGTCCCACAGCTGTGGGCTCTTGGGAGACGCGATCTTGCACAGAAACCTGCGTAGGTCCAATCCCGGAGGACGAGGATGAGGATGAGGACGTGGCCTGGAGCTCAGACACCAAGGCCCCCTGCACTTGCCCTGTGATCTGAGACAAAGTGCGGGCTTACTCGGTGCCGAGATTTCCCACTTTGTGTGGTAGGAAGAGAAATAATATCCCCCTTCACAGACGGGTAAGGAGAAGTGTATCTATTTCCAGGGTGATTTTATAAAATCATATTCACATTTTTTTTTTCCAAAGCCTCTAATGACAAAAATGATACATGTTCATTATAAAAGTTTGGAAAACATAGGAGAACATAATGAGGAAAATAAAAGTCCACCTGTAATCTCACAAAGTGTTAACTTTTTGTATGGCAAAAAATTGAACCATAACGCTTTTTGAGAGATCAAGTAATCTTTTATTCTTCCTCCATTTTCATGTTTCCTGCTGAAGACAACGGGATAATTATTGAATGACTGGTTTCTCCCACTCTTCTGCCTGGACTTGAAGTCCTTGGCACAAACAGGAAATAAAAGATGACCCCAAGGGTAAATGGTGACCTTCAGGAAGTGGCCCTTACCCACTGCATGGCAGGAGGCCCCAACCCAACCATGTGCGAGGCGCCGGGCATTCCTCCAGGCCCTCAGATCTGAGGCGCTGGCCGCACCGTGTCCTCTGTGCTCCATTAGCACACTCAAGGGAGGAGGGTCTGAATTCTTCGCTCCAGGGAAGCCAGCCAGCCACCTGGCCCCATTTGGCAGGGCTGCTCTGATCTCAGGTCCCCGCTCCACGGGCAGTCTCCTCTGTGAAGCACTTCCTGCCTGCCATCCAGCCCAGACAGAGAACCTGCTGTCAGCACAAACCCAGAGGAGGGCGCGACTGGAGCAGCTCTGAAAAATGCTTCCTTTCTCTGCCCCTTTCTGCCCATTCCTGCCCAGCACAGGCTTCATCCCTCTCCTTTCTCTAGCTCTACTTTCTTTCTTCGTTTCCCTTCATTCCTTTTTTCCCTTTTCATCATCTCTTTATTGGATACTTTTTCAATTTGGCAAAGTGAACCTTTACCAATATTCATTCACTCAGACTCAATCATTCACATCACATCCAGGGATACAGTCCAGACCTTCAGACAAATATTTACGTATGAAGATATTCTCTAACACATTGTTTATAACAGGGAAAAGGTGGAAATAACATGTATGTCAAAAAAATGAGGAAAATGGTTAAATGTGTTGGGGTATCAATGCCATGCAGCATTATTTCACCATTAACATTACATTGCTTATTTGCAATGTTTGGGTCTTATTTAGTTCCTGATTTGACCAATATATTAAAAACATTTACACGACAATCAAGGAAATCTGAATACTGACTGATATTAATGATATTAAGCAATGACTGTATTTTTTAGGTGTAATAATGGTATTTAATGGTATTATGCTTAGAGTTCTATCTTTTAGAGACACAAACTGAAGTATTTACAGGTTAAATTATATCTGTCTGAGATTTGCTTAAAAGATAATCCTGCCAGGACAATGTTAGTGGGCAGAAGTAGAGATGGAACAAGATTGGCTTTGAGCTGATAATTGCTCAAGTTGAGTGATGAGTACATGGAGGTACACTGTACGGTTCTTCCTACTTTTACATATGCTTGAAACTTTCCATGATAAAAAGTTTTAAAGGAAACACATCAAACCGTTATCTTTCTATTATATAAAAGATGGATTTAGAAATAATGAAATGACATAACAAAGCTCTCAATAGCTGGAAAAGAGAACAAGATTCCTGCATTCAAGTCCTAACGTGGCTAAAAGAGGCCACGGAAGCAGTCCAACCTCTGTGCTCCTTATGGGCTGGGGTGGGCCAGGTGGCTGCCTCTCCATCCCATGGGCAGCCAAGGCCCAGCAGGTTGCGCTGAATCCTGCTGGCTTTCTCTCTTATCCTTAGATATATGAACACACAATTGCAAGTGTTGGATGTTACTGTGGTAAAGCTTTTTTTTTCCAAATCCCCTTAAAAAGCAGCATGGTGGTTATGTGACAATGATTGTGAATTTACTTCCAAAGAGAAGAGGAACAGGCAGCTGTCCTAATGCTAAACAGAGGGTACTTGTGGCTGGGGACAACTCTTCAGTGTGAGCATCACACAGAGACTGAAGAAGTACAGTGTCTCCAATGAGTACATGCAAGGGATGATGACACGCTCTGGAAAACTACTGGATGGCCCAGAAAGTGGCTCCAGTGTTGATGGAGACATAACCCCAAAAGCATGCATGACGGGTCTGCCTAGTTATTCCATGAAACCAGGGTGTAGGGGAGGAAAAAGCCAAATAAATATGTCAATACAGTCTAATATTTGCTGTAATGTGGGATTTTTTTTAAAGTATGTGCATCTAAATTAGTAAATTAAATATTATAAGTAGACACATGTGACTACTTCTATCTATCTCTCTAAAAATTGACATGTCCAATTGGCTAAACACAGCTCTAGATTTCCTCATTTGGGGTGGTCCATGATTCTCACTGGACTCCATGAGGCAGGCAGTCTGGCCACATGGCCGACATTTACCTTAGGAACAGCCCTTCCAGGTGGCTGCGTGGCTTCAGGTGTGCAGAGTCTAGGATGCAAGGCAGGGGGTGACACCTGGGTAGAAACACGGTCTCGCCTGGATGTACTGGTGGGATGACCTGCAGTGACACGGAGAACCTCTCCACCAGCATCCTGGCAAAACAAGGGGTAGGGGAGCCGGGAATCAGCAGGTGCACCTGGTCTGCAGCATGGGAGAGGCCAGGGAAGGCCAGATGGCTGCACCTCCCCTGCAGCGGTGGCCTAGTAGGGAGAGGACCAGCGAGGACAGCGCCACCTGCTGACAGAGGGAGAGCCCATGAGAGGTAGACTGAGGAGCCCTTCCCCCTCCCACTCTCTGTATACACCCCAATCCCTCCCTCAGAGCCTTCGTCCAGGAGCCAGAAGTCCTGGTCCCAAACCCAGCCCCACCTGTGGGCTGTGTCTGGTTCAAACTTTAACTGAGTGCCCACGACATGCGGGTGCCAGGTGGTAAAGGATGGGTCAGGATGAAGGGGGTGGGCTGCCCTTGCAGGCAGAAGAAAAGTGTAAACAAATCATCACAACGCCCTCCAGTAAGTGGACCAGCCACAGAGCTGCCTACATGGGGCTGTGAGGGGCTGAGGAGAGAAGCGCCGGGCGCAGCCAGGGTCAAAGACAGCATCATGCAGTAAAGGAGCCTGGACTCTCCCCCTGGGCAGCATTCCTCAAGCTCTGTGATCAGAAGAACTCCGCAGGAAGCCTGTAAACACAGATGCCCAGGCCCTGCCCTGCCCTGCCCTGCCCTGCAAGTCTGACTTACAGATCAGAGCTGGGCCCACAGAGAGAAGGAAAAGGGAGAAGAAGAGGGCATGCATTCCAACTATATCGGGAGGGGTAAAAACTGGCAGGACTTCAAGATCCATTTATGAGGGAATGGGGGAAAGGGAGGCAGTTAAGATGATTCCTAAGAATGAGGTAAATCTTTGCACACGAAGGAGTGGAATGGACACCTGACCAGAGCACCTTGGGGATGAAAACACTAAGCAGCACAACAGGAAGTGTGTGTGTGTGCATGTCTGTGTGTGTAGGTGTACACAGAGACATGTGCACACACATTCTTAGACACATGCAACACCCCACACATATCTGACATACCCAGTTGTGGTTGCGGGTCATCCCTAGGGAACAGGATCAGGGGAGGGGGAAGGAAGGGGAGATATTTCCTGTTTACTTCATACAGCTGTGTTCTGCTTGACTTTGTAGCAATACAACACACATTTAACAACAATAACAAAATAAAAGAAGTTACAGGCACTGTGCCCCTCCTCTCACAGGGGTGGCCCACACACAGGTTCCCAGCCCAACTCTGAGACAGTGACACGGAGAAGGAACAGCACTTGGGGCTCCTGTCAGGAATTGGGACACAAGCAGCTGGCACTGGAGGTGGAGGAGTGTGGCTGGTGACCAGCCCCTGGCCAGCTACAATCTGTCTCACTTTCTGAACAAGTGACCCAAGGTGAGGTGCTGACCCACATGACAGGGTTGTCCCGAGGATGAAATGGCACAATGAATGGGAATGACATTTGGAAAACCAGAGAGATTCTGATCCCACAGCCTTTTGGAAGCAGCCTCGGCAAACCACCACACAAGTGGTAAAACAATTTTCTGTTTTGTTAATTTCTTTGCCGTTTGCGTTTTTGAGTATCTATGGCTTCCTATGTTCCTTTTATAATTTTTAAAAATGTACAAATTATTAAACATCTATAAGAACTAGGCCCATCTGTAAAAGGGTCTTAGCCCTGTCCCTCAAACCATCGTACAAAGGGACTTTTGTGATATTAAATATAATGTATGTGCATTATTAAGAGTTCTGAGATGACTCTCACACATCTAATTGAGGATTTCCTGTGCAGTCCAAAAGTGAGGATAAAGGATGATGTTGTGCTTTAAATATCCTCTCTGTCCCCCTCCTTACCCCCCGGCATCAGCACACACATAAGGTCTTTTAACTTAAGAAAGAGAGAATACAGGACATCATCCATTCAAGATGCAAGCCAATCCTTAGACCAGGAGCAGATGACCTGCTCGGGATGCTCCGGTCCTTTTCCAATGGGCAACTGTGGTAGTCATGTGACTCCTGCTCACAGGTGACTTGTCTGGCAGATGACGGCTAGCCCCCAGCCTTGGCCTTACCCCTCCAGACCCACACCCTCCTTTTTCCTCCCTGGCCCCAGTCAGGGATGGAAGAGCCTGCTGCTTTGTACACTGGTGAGTAATTTTCTTTGAAGCAGAGTTGAACAGTCCCATCAAAATGATCCCACATTAAAACAACCACTTCAAAGTGGCTGTTGTCAAAAAGTCTTTCTCAAAGTACTACTAGAAAATGTCACAGGCCCAGAAAATTATCAGCAATTTCAAAGCCTGGAACACCTTCTGTCTTACACCAGCTGCCCAGATAACTCCCTTTCTGTGGGGAATTTCAAAACATTCAAGCCCTGACTTCCAGAATCCTGGATGTACTCAGTAGAAAGGCAAAGAGCTAGAATAATTATTCTTGCTACAGAGATTTTAAAGAGGTTTTGAAAGGTTTAATTCCAAGGCTGTCTATCCAGTGAATGGGAACCTGGAAACCAAATCCACAAGCCCCAACACAGAGAGAAAATTGCTCTCATCACTTAGGATGCCACCAAGGCACTCTTGTCCAGGGAGGCCTTTAGCTCAATCCCGCTGACTCCACCAGGTCTCTGTGCTCCACCACATCTGCCCTTCTGGGATTCAGCTTGCACAGTACCCTTTTCCTGGGTCTCTGGGCAGTGTGTGAGTAGCTCTCAGCCTATCTGGATGGCTCTTCAAATCTCAACACTCACAGATTTTCACAGTGAAAACTGATGCCAATTAGGAGGTAGGGGTCCTCCTACTCTAGGCCAGGGGTCAGTAAACAGCAGTCTGCAGCCAATGCCTGCCCGTTGCTGTAAACAGGGTTTTACTGCAACAAAGAGAGGCTCCCTCATTTAAGTATCCCCTACGGGAGCTCTCCGCTACAACACCAGAGCAGAGCTGAGTAGCTGCAACAGAGACTGTATGGCTCTCAAAGCCAAAAATATTCACTGTTTACAAACTTTACTGTTTGCTGATCCCTGATCTAGTCCAGATGTAATTATCAGAAAAACATGAGAAAAAAGCAAACAGCCAGCCAAGGCGTGGCTCATAATCATCTCTGGGTAATAATAGCAATGTAAACAATTTGGGGATCCTAAAAGTGGAGGCCCTGAGGAAGTCCTATGTTGCGACTTAATGATCCCTTAGTGAGTGGATGCAGAATGCTAACTTCGAGTGTGCATCACAACTTGCCCTATTGCTGCCTGGACCAACGCTAAATAACATAACTCAGACTTACAGAAAAAGCAAAGCCTGGACAGGCAGGTGATCCAGGGCATGTTGACCACCCTGCCCCAGTCACACGGCCGAGGTGGCCTCCTTCTGGAGCCCACCCCAGTTCCTCCTGACACATGGTTCCCGAGGGAGGAAGAGGAGGAGGGAAGGAGGGAAAAAAAAGGAAAGACAGATCTATCCTGATGCCACTTCCCTCTTCAATTACTGCCCATTTTTCTCTTTCGACTTCTCCTCCTGTTCGCCTATAAACCTATTCCAGTCAGGTTCATCCCAACTCATCCACAAGAGCTGCTCTTGTCAAGGTGACTGTGACCTCTACATTGCACCCTGGGACCCCTGCTCTTCTCTATATAAACTCACTCCCCAGGTGATTTCATCCAGTTCTGTGGCTTTCAATATCACTCCTACGTGGTGACTCCCCAGCTTGCCTCCCCAGACAAGGGCATCCAAGCGCCTACTTGATCTCACTCCTGGGATCCCCCGAACGAACTCTTGATCCCACGCCCCCACCTCCACCCCAGGTGGTGTCACTTAGTCTTCCCCAATTTAATTAAAGACAACTCCAACCTTCCAGTTGCTCAGGACCCTCAGGTGCCTGATTCCCATCTTTCTCCCACAGCCTCCATCCAGTTCATCAGCGAATCCAGTCAGTTCTACCCGGAAAACATATCCAGAACTTGCCTACTCCTCACCACCCCACATTCACTCCCAGTCACTCCCACCTCTCCCAGATTACTGCCGTGGTCTCCTTTGCCCCTCTGTCTCCCTTCTTCCACCCTCGCCCCCCTGGCCCCTCCAGTCTATCCTCAACACAGCGACAGAGGATCCTGTTCAGATGAGTGATGGCCAGCTCAGGCAGAAAGCTCTGGCACCAAGCCCACCCTGATCTGCTCTCCCCGACCTGCCGCTCCTCGCTGCTCCCCCAACACACGAGCTGCACTCCCACTGCAGGGCCCTGCCAGAGCTGCCTCTCACCTCCTTCAGGGTTCTGGTTAGAAGTCATCTGCTCATGGAGGCCTTCCCTGATCACTGGTCCAAAATCTCCCAACCCTCCCAACCCTCCTTATGCCCCTCCCTACTTTATCCTTTCTCATTAGCACTTGTCACATATCTTCATTCATCTTGCTCACTGTTTGTTTCCCTGCCCAAAAGCAAGCAACATGAGGGAAGAGATTTCTGCTTCAATTTGTTCCTGCTATATCCCCAGAGTCTGTAACAGAGCCTGGCACAAAGTTGGCACTCAATAGATGTTTGTAGGATGGATGTAAGGAAGGAAGGAAGGAAGGATGAAAAGATAGACAGACAGACAAATGGATGGTCGGATAACAGGGTACTCTGAAGGTGGATTCAACTGTGGGCCTCAGGCATCTCCAAGCCTCTGTGGTACAGATGAATCCAGCCCTCCCTCTAGCCAATGGGCCTGCAGACTCCTGCCTAGACGACAGCCCTGACAGAAGCCACCTCCTTCCCCCAGACAGGGGAAGATGAAAACTGTCACGTGGCTGTACTCCCCCCTTTAAAGGCAGTTTTCGTTTAGACTGTAGTTTTGTGTAGTTATTTTCCCAAGAGACCTGGTTCTATAAATTTGGGCAGACAAGGGGCAAAGCAGGCTGTGTTTTATATCTGTGTCCTCAAAGGCCCATGCTAGACCCTGACACACAGTAGGTGAATAAACATTTTCTTCTTTTTTTTTGAGGAAGATTAGCCCTGAGCTAACTGCTGCCAATCCTCCTTTTTGCTGAGGAAGACTGGCCCTGAGCTCACATCCGTGCCCATCTTCCTCTACTTGGCAGCATGGCTTGCCAAGCAGTGCCATGTCCACACCCGGGATCCAAACCAGAGAACCCCGGGCCACCAAAGAGGAACATGCTCACTTAACTGCTGCGCCACTGGGCCGGCCCTAATAAATATTTCTTGAATCAATGAATGAATATAGGTTTAAGAGAAGGAGGCAGCTTGGGAACTCATAAATGTATACAAATTGCTGGTTGAAACTCTGTCCAAAACCTAGAGCAGGTCAGCACTTAAATCCTTTGCCTTGAGAGGCAGGTGCGGGGACTGTGCCCTGAGTGGGCAGACCATCACCCCCCACTGCCCCGTGCCCACTCCCCCAACCTGTGCTCAGGTGTGAGTGGGACTTCATCTTCATTGAGATCCAGGGAGTTGAGATCCGGACAGTCCTGCAGAAGCAGCTTCTCTCGCTCCTGCTCCTGGGCCTGTTCCCTGCAGGGAGACGAGAGCCAACGTCAGGGGTCAGCACTGCTCCTGGTCATCCAGCCCTATCACTGGACTGCAGGGACCACCACCAACACAGCAAAGCTTAGGAATGGAGGACCAGAGGGCCACGTTGCCCCAGTCTCCCTGCACAATGGCTTTCACACTTAGATTCTGGGGGGCAGAGGGGAGGGATTGCATTGCATGGATTGTGCTGTCTGAGAACAAGCAGACAGGCCTGAAAGAAAATTCTCACCATACAACTTCAAATGCGCCTTTATTTGTGTACCTTGTTTCAGCATTTGCTCACTGTTTATCACACCAAGGCCTGTGCCTAGCCCTTCTGCTCCTCCTGGGGTCCAGCTGCAATGACCAGGCAAGGGCCCCGTGCCCCAGTTCCCTGGAGCCCTGACACATGGCCTGCCTCGCCAGCCCCAACAACAGCCCTCCAGACCCTGCTCATTCCCTTACTCTCCCTACCCTGAGACCTTTAGCTGCAGAGGCCCGGAGTCCCATGTTCTCCCCCAGCCCTGAGCACCTCACTTCTCTTTCAACCAGCCCCTGCACAGGCCCTGCATGCCCATATTATCTTGCCAGCAGCCCAACTCTCTCACCCTCCTCCTGCCATAACCACAAGGCAAACCCAAACCCAAGGGGACTCCAGCCCATCCCTCGCCTTCTCTGTCCTTGTTTCCTCAGGCTGTTGAGGGAGCCCGGGGAGCCTCCCCAGCCCCTGTCCTGCCCCTCTAGATGCTCGCCCTGGCTTTACCCACAGGTCCTCAGTTCTCAAAGATTTTATCTCCGTCTCAAGTTCAGATCCTCCTAGGCTGCCACTAAACTGGATGATTTCCAGCTGAACATGCCCTGGCCCCTCTGACACCACATGTCCAGTTCTGAATTCCTTTCTATACAGTCCCCAACGACCCAGCCACCCAGGTCAGCAGATTCACCAGAAGCCCCACTGCCCCCCTCCCAGGAGCCTCTTGGCTGTGAGCCGCTCCCTGGTACCCCATCTTATCACCATTTACCCTACTTGCTCTCTTGCCCTGCCCATCCATTCTCCATAATGCAGCCTGAGTGATCTCACTTAAACACATGGGAAAACACATCACTACCTGCTTAAAATTCTCCCATGACTCGACCTTATGTCCACGAGACCCCTCAGGATCCAGCCCCGGTTCACATCTTGGCCATATCTCCTGCTACGACCACTGCCCCATCCCCCAGTTCCCAGCGCCGACAATTTCAGTCTTAGACAGGCACCAGAATTTCTGTCCTACCCACCTTTACACCCCTGCTCACCCCTGCTGCTCCCCACCCCCCAAACCTCCTTATCCTCCAAGGTTCAAGGACAGGGACACCTCTGTGGAGCCTTTTCTGATCTGCAGGTTAAGTTGGGTGGGCCCCTCCATAGTAACTCTACGGCATGGGAAATACTAGAATCATCATGTTAAATCACCAGGCGAGCAGGGGCTGCAGCATCAGCTCTGTGTATCCACTGCCTGGCCCAGGGCCCAGGGCAGAGGGACAATTCCCCAATGCCAGGTGCTCTGATGAGCAGGCATGGCAGTTTCCCACAACTGTTCACCTTCCTTGCTTGGGGACGAGAGCATCCATGACCAATCTCAAACTTTGGACCCAGCAATACTCCCCCCAGTTGCAATCTGGGACCCACCTGTCCCCCATGGTCAGCCCCAAAGCTGAGGTCTGGGACCAAGGCACTCTCAAATCTTGAACCCTGGACCAAGGCCCAGCTTTGAATCCAGTTCAAGGCATTGCCAAATCTTGAACCCAAGACCCAAGTGTTCCCAGCCCCCACTGGGCAAAGGATTCAGGTGTCCTGACCTTGTTGAATCCCTGGTCCTGGGTGACCCCAACACTCACTAGTCCTACTTGCCTCCCTCCTGCTCTGCTTAGGGATTCTGCCCCATGCCAAAGTTCCACAGTGGCAAGGATCAAGGGGTGGGGTGGGGTGGGGGTAAGCCCAACCGGGAATGGCACATACATATCAGACTTGCTGCAATGATAAAGGTTGTTGCATCTCTCAAACCAAAAAAGAAAAAAGAAAAGAAAAGGAAAGGCATCTACTGTATTTGCAGCACAGTCCTGGGCACTGTGGAAAGAAACACACACGGCCCTGCCCCTAACTTACACTCTAGGCAGGAGAAAATATACCCAGGTGAAGGAGTCAAACAACAAAAGTTGTGGGTTATTAAGAGCCCAGAAGAGTAGTACGGAGGAGGGAGGTGATGCTGGGGTGGGCCAGAAGGCCAGGAATGGACAGAGGGGAGAAAACAATAATTTGTCCCACACATATGTTCCATCAAAGAGCATGCCCAGGAGTGAAGTCCACCTGAAGGCAGGAGCATGCTGTCTCGCTGGCCCCAGCCCTTGTGGGCAGTGTGAAGAGCCTATTGTGTAGAGTAGGATTCTAGTATTTTCACTCAAAATGGGCCCTCAGTGCAAGCCAACCACTTAGCACGCTGCTGGACTAAAGAAAGAGCACCGGTGGTGTTGGTCTGTTGGTCTCCAATGCCACCTCCACCTCCCTAAGGGATTTCCTTTTCTGACTGGATGTGACTTTCACCTTTAGAAACTAACTTCTACATACGATGAGGCTCACCCTAACACCAGGGAGAAGGCAGACGTGAAACAGATGCAGTGCTGTGGGAAAAGGAGCGAAGCTGCTTAAGTGCTGGCATAGGACAGAGCAGCACTCTACGCCTGCCCTGCATCACCCTGAGGCAACAGCCAGGCTGCACCCCTCTGTCAAAGCTACTGCTTTTTCCACTTCTCTCTAATAGAACATGTGAACGGGAGTGGAGAGACCCCCAGACTGGCATGAATTGTGCCGAATAGAGCCCAGGTGGGGAGAGGACCAGGAACAGGGGCTCTGAACGTGGTGGGGGTCCGGGAGGCACGCTGTGTAGGGGTGGGGTAGGCTGCTTTATCTGAGAGGAATTTACTATGAGTATTAGAGGACGAACCCCTGAAATTACTGCCAACCCCACAAAAACAAACACCCCAGGAGGGACCCTTTCCCACACTCACCTCTTCTCCTGCAGTAAGTAGTCTAAGGTATTGATGTAGCTCTCGGAGCCTCCAGAGGTAAACTGGAGAGACCGCACATGAGAATGGGGAAGGAGGAGAGAAACAAAGATGGGGGGGGGGGGAGAATAACATTTCATCTAAATTAAGTCTTTTATTTATTTTGTTTACTTTTCTGAATAGGCAATACATTCACATGATTAAAAAACCAAAAAGTATACGGCACACAGTAGCACATCTCCTCCGTACCCTATGCCCCACCAGCCAGGTCCCTCCCCACAGGTGACCACGGGCGTTCTTTCCTTGTTTGCTGCCAGAGACATTTTATGCACAGACAAGTGGAGAGCAATGCAGCGCAGATCCCCTCTTTAGCACAAATGATAGCATACTATACAGCCTATCCTGCATTTTGCTCTTTTCAACTAGCAGTCTGCTTGAGGATCATTCCATATCAATACTAAAGAGACAATTTTTAAAAAATACCCTTCAGGGTACTCTGATGTATGAACAGAACATAACTTATTAGTTCCCTTGTGGTAAGCATTTAGGTTATTGACAACCTTGGGCTATTACAAATAATTAAGCCCTATTCTTAAAATAAATTTCCTGGATCTACGGACCCTTACATGCCCTCACAGTCTACCCAGCAACAGCAGTTTACTCCCAACTTAAAGTTCATCACTGAAGAGTCCATTTAGGAATATTGATCCATTGGACCAGAGTCAGCCTGAGTCTTCGTGCCTGACCCAGCCCAGACCCCAGTACCACAGTCCCTCCTTTCTCCACGGCCATAAACCCACTGTTGGCTGTGAAGGCCTAGACGGGCACCACACAGGAGTGACATCAAATCTGGCACTACCCCCACACCATCTGTTAGCAGGAGTTAGGAGCAGAAATAAAGGGAGAGGTGACCAAAGAGGGATGGCCGAAGATCGGTGGTAAGGAGAGGAGGCCAAGGGGTGGCCATTGGCTTACCGAGGTGTGGGTGTCCACCATTGGAGCTGCAGCCTTCTTGCTAGGGCCTGCCATGTTCCAGAACATCTCCTCCAGGGAGGCCAGGGCTCCCTTGGGGTCTGAGTCCCGGCGCTCCTGCTCTAAGTCCTCAGGCAGCTGGCAGGCCAGTCTCCTCGGGCCCTGAGGCCCCACCGTGCCCAGGCAGCTCTGGGCTGGGGCCTCCCTGCCAGCCTGAAGTACCCTCGGGTTGAGGAACTCTACAGGTGGTGGGCTCCAGTCAGTGGGGAACATGTCCCCAGTTGCCTGCATCTTGGGCTTCTTCGACAGTTTGGGAGTTGGAGCTGAGGTGGGACTGCAGAGGCGCCGGGTGGCGCGGAAGAGCCCCTGGTGCCGGGGATGGTTGAAGCAGCTGCACTTCAGGTTGGGCAGGAGGATGGGCACGGTGGCGGCTGCCTGGACCTCTGTGGATGGGACATGGCACTGTGGTATCCCCACCTGCCCACCACCATCCCAGCCACTGCAGCACTCTGGGTGAGAAGGGGAAGCTGGGAGTGCTGCGGGCAGGAAAGGGGAATCCCTCAACCATGGGTTTTCCACTCCCTTGTGGTCCCAAACCTCAGAAGGGCTCTACCTGTGCAGGTGAAAGACACCTACCTTCTCTCTGAGGAAGGGCTTGTACAGTCTTCTGGGACCTGGCCATCTGCAAACCGCTGGACATTCTGTCCTGGAAGGAGCTGCCTGTCAAGTGAGGGGAGTCTCCAGAAGAAAGCTAAATGCTCTGAATCCCTAGGTTCCCCCAGAAAGGAGGGCCTGGCCCACTGGTGCCCAGGAGGGAATTCCCCCTCCAGCTCCAGCCCAGGGACTGAGCACATGCACCACGAAGATCAAGCTGCTGAGGTGTAGGGGGCCTGATCTGACTTCTCATTCCAAGGATGTGATGGGCAAGTATAAGGACATCACATTTTTTTAAACCTGCATAAAATTAAAACCAGCACAGCCCAGTAGGAAAGCTATATGCTGAGATGACATCCTGCATGTCTTGCTTACTCGGTGTCACCCCTGTATGACTGTTTGCTGACAAGGGGTGGGGCAGGCTATCTGGTCCCTGCCATTTCCCCAACACCAGCACAGACCTGGTACACAGTAGGGCTCAGTGCATTTCTGTTGAATGAACAAATGATTTAAAGAGACCCCAGGACTAGCCCAAGAAACCTCCTCCAGTGTTTGCAGCTGCCCATCTCCAGCTCAGATGGACCATGCCAAATGTATAAACATCTCTCGTCACATCAAGCTCAGGCTCGGATAAACTGAAATGCAGATGAAAGGCTAATATCTGAACGAGCTAAAGAGTCTAATGATCAAAGGAAACAACAGTTTACAAAAAAACAAACACTAACTCAACAAGCGTTCAAACTCAACAACAGTGAAGGAAATGCAAATCAATACGACTATGAAGTATTATTCAATAATAACCAAAAAATTGAAAATTTATAACAACGAATGTGGATGTGGCTGTGAGGAGATGCACTGTTGATAGCAAAGTAAAACAGTTTATTCTTTTCAGAAGGCAATCTATCAATATAGAAATAAAAATATCCATACCTTGGAGTAGGGAACCCCAAAAATCTGTCCCTTCACAAAAGCAACAATGAAGCTGGCAAACTGTCACAACCAACACTTACAGAACTCCGGAATCTAACAAAAAACTAAGAAGTATGGTAATGCTTAATGAAGAATGAAGCTGCTAAATTCCAGCAAGGTTGCACTCTGGCTTTTAGACTTAGCCACCTATCGGCCCTCACTGCCCAGCCCAGGGGCAGCCATGGGGACTGCATTCGTGGTATGGCTTGCTGATGCCAGAGGGGGCAATACCAACTTGTTCTCAAAGAACTGTGGTTGTGTGTTTTGACCTTTCTGGTGGTTCCCTGGGGGATCGACTCAGGGCTGTGCCTTTGTTTTACTTCCCTCAGCACTTTCTCAGGGCTAGCATGGTCTTCTGGGCAGCAGCTGTCCTAAGTGTTTAAAGGCACATCTACTTGCCAC
Source organism: Equus przewalskii (assembly GCF_037783145.1). Taxonomy (NCBI): domain Eukaryota; kingdom Metazoa; phylum Chordata; class Mammalia; order Perissodactyla; family Equidae; genus Equus; species Equus przewalskii. The sequence continues at coordinate 11,661,438 of NC_091844.1, read as the reverse complement.
AGCCACTTGAGGCAAGGGATAACAGATGGGGCAGCAGCAGAGAGACTGAACAGCCTGAAAAGGAAGAGGCTGAGGAAGGAGATACATAGAGGAATAAAGGTTTTGAAAAGCTCCCATATAAACCAGAGAGTCTAGAAGGCCACGTGCAAGCCCAGGGCCAAGGCATGCTGAGGAAAGACCTGAGACGACTGGGAGCTTCCACCCCAGCTGCCTGTTAGGCTCCACATAATCAGGAAATGAAGACTAAGGCACAGCTGCAAACAGCCTGCTAAGCATTGGAGGATTACTCCAACAGAGCCAGTCTGCAAAGACGAGGAGAGCTTTGTTGTTGTTGTTGTAGGGTTTTTTTGGCTCTAGGCATTTAAGGAAATCTCTATCAAATAATCAGTTGACCACCAAGCTAAAGGAATAGTAACTTCAATGACCATATACAACAAAATAATATAGTCTTTACAAAAAGAGTAAATAGTTTAGAAAAGTCACTAAAGAAACAAAACTACAACTCACAACAAGCAGCAACAACAAACCTGGGGAGAGGGGAGAATCTTCTTTCCAGGGTTACTGTCTTAGAATATTCAAAATGTCCAATTTTCAACAAAAATTACAAAGCATGCAAAGAAACAGGAAAGTATGGCCCATTCAAAGGAAAAAATTAATGAAAAGAAACTGTCCCTGAGGAAGGCCAGATATTGGACTTACTAGACAAAAACTAAATTAACTGTCTAAAATATGTTCTAAGAGCTAAAGGAAATGATGGACAAAGAACTAAAAGATACCAGGAGAATGATGTCTCACCAAGTAGAGAATAACAATAAAGATACAGAAATTATTAAATGGAACCAAACAGAAATTCTGTTGTTGAAAAGTACACTCACTAGGACAGCTATCATCAGAAAAAAAACAAAAAATAACTAGTGTTGGTGAGGATTAGAGAAATTAGAACCCTCATACATTGCTGGTATGAATGTAAAATGGTGCAGCCACTGTGGAAAACAGTTCCTCAGTAAAACACAGAATTACCATATGACCCAGAAACTCCACTCCTACGGATATACTCAGAAGAAATGAAAATAGGTACTCAGACAAATCCTTGTACATGAATGTTCACAGTAGCACTATTCACATAGCCAAAATGCAAGTGTCCATCAACCACTGAATGGGGTATATCCATACAACAGAAAATTACTGAGCCACAAAAAGGAATGAAGTACTGATACCTGCTATAACAATGGATAAACCTTAAAAACATTATGCTAAGTCAAAGAAGCCAGATACAAAAGGCCACATATTGTATGATTCTCTATCTATGAAATGTCCAGAATAGGCAAATCCATAGAGAGAGAAAGATGATTAGTAATTGCCAGGTGCTCGGCGGGGTGGGGGTGGGGAGGAGGAACGGGGAGTAACTGCTTAATGGGTACAAGGTTTCCTCTTTGGATGATGAAAATATTCTGGAACTAGAAAGCGGCAATGGTCGTACAACACCGTGAATGTACTAAACACCACAGAATTACACATTGTAAGCGCTAAGTTTTATATGTATTTCACCATAACAACAGATAAATATACATATAAATATACGTGGAGGAAAAGTGCACGTAAAATAATGTCAAGTAAGTAGAGGTCAATACAACTTGATAGTAATCATGGACCAAAAAGAGGAAAATACAGAAATATGAAATAACCATATTAAGTGAAGGATTTATACAATGTAACTTTTGTACAATTGTTTAAATAATAAAGTGTTCTGAATCCGTGCCTATCCAAGCACTGGAGGGCAGCATCGGAAGCTCCTAGGGGTCCAGTGAGACAAGGATGGCACTGAAAAAACATCCTCGGTCCTGGTTCTGACACCCTGCCCACCTCTGGGCCTTTGAGAGGTGTTGCCCAGGATCACCCATCCTTCCACTCACCAGTGGAATTTTTTCCTAGTTTTCCTGCCTCAAAAAATAACCACTCTCTTTTCCTTCTACACTCTCCTTTCCTTTGTCTTCATAAAAATTGCTTCTGATTCAACCTTCCTAGAGCTTCAACTCAATCGTGTAACTTCCTCGGCTCAGAAGCCAGTGCCAGGCAAAGGTTCACGATGAGGGATCTTCAGAGGCTGGTGACAATGTCCTCCATCTGGATTGTGGCAGTGGTTACTCAAACTACACACACTTGTCAAAGCTCACTGCACTGCAGGTCTAGAAAGGGTGAATTTAACTGTATGTAAATTATACTTCGACAAACCTAACTTAAAAATATCACCGGCTTCCACTGAGTCAAAGTTGAAGCCAACTTCTCAACATACAACATTACTTCCACATTAGAAATCATCTGGCGGAAAACACAGATGCAAAGTCTGTTAAATGAAATGCAAATGCTCCTGGGATAATCAAGCCACCTCTGTGTATTTTATTTATTTATTTATTTTTGTTTTTGAGGAAGATTAACCCTCAGCTAACTGCTGCCAACCCTCCTCTTTTTGCTGAGGAAGACTGGCCCTGAGCTAACATCTGTACCCATCTTCCTCTACTTTATATGTGGGACGCCTACCACAGCATGGCGTGCCAAGACATGCCATGTCCACACCCGGGATCCGAACCAGCGAACCCCGGGCCGCCAAAGCAGAACGTGCACACTTAACCACTGTGCCACCAGGCCATAGCCACCTCTGTGTATAAAGCATCCACTGTTGGCCTTCCCAGTCCAGCCCTCCTAGGGGACCCTGGTCAGGAATCACTGAACTTCCCCTTGTAAAGGAGAGGTGGAAGCTAGGGGGAGGGCGGTTCAAGGCTTGATAGGAGTTCCCCGTGGTATTTCCTCTCCCCACGTAGGGTGATACTTGGGCCAGGGTATGCCTTCTACCTGGGAGGCACCTTTGGTCCTGAGGAAACAAGGAGGACAGGGTGAGGCCAAGGGGAAAGGGAGCCAGCACAGAGGATTCGGGACAACCCAAGCGGAGGATATGGTCTGGGATTAGGGGAGCAGTTGTCCATGAGGCCCACAGGGCAGAGCAGGCGGGGTGTGAGGACAACGGAACCTCAGGGTGCACCCCTCAGTCAGCTTGAGCTGCCTTAACAAATACCACAGACTGGGGCGCGCCTAAGCAGCACACATTTATTTTCTCACAATCCTGGAGGCTACAAGTCCAAGATCAAGGTGCTGGGAGTTTGGTTTCCTCTGAGCCTCTCTCCTTGGCTTGCACACGGCTGTCTTCTCCCTGTGTCGTCACACGGTACCTCCGTGTGTGTGTCTGTGTCCCAATCTCCCCTTCTTATAAAGACACCAGTCATACTGGATTAGGGCCCACCCTCAACGACCTCATCTTACCTTAATCACCTCTTTAAAGACCCTATGTCCAAATATAGTCACATTCTGAGGTACAAGGGGTTAGGACTTCAAGATATGAATTTTAGGGGGTCACGACTCAGCCCACAACTGTACATTTGGCGGCAACAGCCCTGATCTCCGTGGAAGGTGGAGGTCTTGGAAAATGTTAAAAATCCTTGTGTGTATCAGAAAGAGTGATACTCAAAGTCCAAGGTCTTTCCCATGTTCCTGATTTGGACATCAATTTGCTGTTGATATGGCCACGACATCAGCATGATCATGAAGGACAACCCAGAATCAGCTCAAGCAACCAAGAGTTGTGAGCAACCTTCCACCGAAACTCGCGATGGTTCAAGACGTAAATAAGACCACAGGTCAAGATGAGCAAAAGAAACTGCTCTTATAAACAGAATTATCAGAAAAACTGTTTGGTCTATAAATAACAATGCATCTAGGGGAAATGTCACTGAGGACTTGAAGAGGATGAGGAATACCTGGCGATGAGGAGGTGTAAGCATGCTGATTACACTTTCAATTTTTTTTTTCCTAAAGACTGGCACCTGAGCTAACATCTGTTGCCAATCTCTTTTCTTCTTCTTCTTCTCCCCAAAGCCTCCCAGTACATAGTTGTACATTCTAGTTCTAAGCGCCTCTGCTTGTGCTATGTGGGACGCTGCCTTAGCATGACCCAACGAGCGGTGCCAAGTCCGCGCCCAGGATCCAAACCAGCGAAACCCTGCGCCGCCAAAGCAGAGCAGCGAACTTAACCACTCACCCACGGGGCCGGCCCCACACTTTCAACTTTTTTTTTTTTAAAGACTTTATTTTTTTTTCCTTCTTCTCCCCAAAACCCCCCAGTACACAGCTGTATATATTTTAGTTGTGGGTCCTTCTAGTTGTGGAATGTGGGACGCTGCTTCAGCATGGCCTGATGAGCGGTGCCATGTCCATGCCCAGGATTCGAACTGGTGAAACCCTAACCCACCAAAGCAGAGCGCACGAAGTTAACCACTCGGCCAGCCCCCAACACCTCAATTTTTTAATGAAAGTTTTTAACACAAAAATGCAAAGTTGGTCAGTAGTAAAATCTGCAAAATCCTACAAAAGTTAAAAGAGCGGTCAACTATTTTCTCTGCTTACTGATAATGCAAGGAAAAGGGCTTTGGAAAACAGCCTGGCAGTTTCTCAGAGGGCTAAACATAGAGGTACCATATGACCCAGCAATTCCATTCCTAGGTGAATGCAAGAGGGAAGTGAAAGTCTACGTCCACACAAACTCTTGTACATGAATATCCAGAGCACCACTGTTCATAAGAACCAAAAAGAGGAAACAACTCCAATGTCCATCAATTGTTAAATGGACAAAGAAAACTGGTATGTCCATACAATGGAATATTATTCATCCATGAAAGGAAGGAAGCACTGACACACGCTACAACATGGATGAGCCCTCAAAACATTATACTAAGTGAAAGAAGCCAGACTCATAAGGCCACATATTGTGTGGTTCCATTTATGCGAAATGTCCAGAATGGGCAAATCTATAGAGACAGAAAGCAGATTAGTGGTTGCCCAGAACTGGAAGAGGGAAATTGAGGGGTGATAGTTAAGAGGTGCAGCACTTCTCTGTGGCGGTGATGAACGTGGTCTAAAATTCACTGCAGTGATGACTGCAGAACTCTATGAATTATACACTGTAAGTGGGTGAACTGTGTGGTACGTGAATCATATCTCAAAAGACTGTTTTTAAAAAAAGAGTACAGGGCCAGCCCGGTGGAGCAGCAGTTAAGTGCGCATGTTCCGCTTCGGCGGCCAGGGGTTCACTGGTTCGGATCCCAGGTGCAGACATGGCACCGCTTGGCAAGCCATGCTGTGGCAGGTGTCCCACGTATAAAGTAGAGGAAGATGGGCACAGATGTTAGCTCAGGGCCAGTCTTCCTCAGCAAAAAGAGGAGCATTGGCAGCAGTTAGCTCAGGGCTAATCTTCCTCAAAAAAAAAAAAAAAAAAGGAGTACAGGGGCCAGCCCGGTTGCATAGTGGTTAAGTTTGCATGATCTGCTTTGGTGGCCCAGGGTTTGTAGGTTTGGATCCCGTGCACAGACCTATGCACTGCTTGTCGGGCCACACTGTGGTGGCATCCCACACACAAAATAGGAGAAGACTGGCACAGATGTTAGCTCAGGGACAATCTTCCTCAAGCAAAAAGAGGGAGACTGGTAAGAGATGTTAGCTCAGGGCCTATCTTCCTCACCAAAAAAAAAGAGAGAGAGAAAGTACAAGGAAACCTAAATTAAATGTCAAGGCTGATGGTGCAGCCGAACCTTCCAAGAGGACAAAGGTGTACAGCAACAGGAAGCTGGAGAATGTGTTTAAAGCTGTTCACACTGCAGATGCTAATCAAGAAGGAAAAGAGAAACAGAGGATAAAAAGTATCACTAAAATCTTCCAGAAATATTCTACGTGACTGACCATGCCTTTTAAGAATTTATTGGGGGGAGGGGAATTAAAGCTGCTCTTTAAAAAACCTTTCATTTGGAGAACTTAAAGTACCAAGTTGAGTTTGCAACACTTGCCAAAGACAAGAAAACTGCCATAAACCAAGCAAATGTTTCAGTGTTCAGACGTCCATAGAGATGATAAAATAAAATATAAAAGGAATCAGAAACTGCTGATACAACCAGACCAATTCCATGCGGCAAAAGCTGCGGGCGACGAGGTGGGAGGGAGGGAAGGATATTTTCTCCTTTTTAAATTGGTTTCTTTTCTGGGCACAAGTGCTTTCTGTGTCTTCCTAACAATGCACAGCCCACTAAGTTTAGGAAACACAACACCAGCCTTTCTTCCACTCCAGAGTTGCTGGTTTTTGCTGTTCCAGCTTTGGCTGTTCCTCAAGATCATGAAAAGCAGCACACTCGGGTTTCTGAGAGTTCAGTGGCTCACTGCTCCAGGTGGAGCATAGAGCAGGGAGTGCTTTAGAGCGCATCAGAGGAGTAAGTACGTCGTCGCTGCCTGAGGGCACTGTACGATTTCTCAGGCCCTCCTCTCCACCCTCACAGCACTGCCATGCTCTTCACCACGCTGATGAGTTAGTTCTCTCCTCGAGTCACTTGAGTGCACACATGAAGTCTTGTCTTGGTACCCCGGCGCCCAGCCCAGGCTTCACTCAGAATGGAGTCTCAGGAAATTAGGTGGCTGATGCTATCGCGCATTTACAAGAATCTTAGTCTGCTCGGGCTGCCATAAGAAAATACCATAGGCTGGGGGGCTTCAACAACAGGTTTATTTCTCACAGTTCTGGAGGCTGGAAGTCTAAGATCAAGGTGCTGGCATGGTAGGTTTTATTCTGAAGGCTTTTCTCATGGCTTGTGGAAGGCTGCCATCTCTCAGTGTGCTCACACGACCTCTCTGTGTGCTCATGATGGGGGGTGGGAGAGAGAGAGAGCATGTGGGCGTGCTCTGCTCTCTTCTTCTTATAAAGACACTAATCCCGACACAGGGCCCCATTCTCATGACCTCATCTAACTTTAATTACCTCCCAAAGGCCCCATCTTCAAATACCGTAACACTGGCAGTTAGGGCTTCAACACAGGAATTTGGGGGAGACACAATTCAGTCCTTAGCGACATGCAATATACCAAACATCACTATGCTAGGTACAAATCCAATCAGTCAACTTCAAATTAAAGTACAATACACACACAGAGAAGTGTACCAGGGTAAGAATACAGCTTGATGAATTCTCACAAAATGAACACACCTAGGTAACCATTACCTAAGTCAAATAAATGGCATATGCCAGCACCCCAGGGGCCTCCTCATGCTCCCTCCCAGTCAGTACTTCCACACTCTGCCCCAAAGGTAAGAGCTTACACCCCAGATTCGTTTTGCCTGTTTTTTTAGATAATGTATAAAGAGAATCATACACTATTGATTCTTTCGTGTCTGATTTCTTTTGTTCACTGTTACATTTGTGCATGTTTTCACTGCTGAATAGTATTCCATTGCACGAATATAGGCTTAACTCTTCCACTATTGATGGACACCTTTGTCGTTTCCAATTTTTGACTCTTATACATAATGGTTCTATGAACATTGTTATACTTGCCTTCTGTACACACACCCAATTACGAACATTTCTGTTGGGAATGCAGCTAGGTGTCAAATTGACAGGTCACAAATAGGTGTGTCCATTTGCAGTAGATAAAGAGCAAACAGCTTCAAAGTGGTAGAATGAATTTACCCTCCCACTAGCTATTTTTCAGTTCCCATATCTATAACTCTTATTGGAAAAAAATTGTGAAAACCAGTCTTTTCTGTTTTTTATTTTGAAATAATTTCAGACTTACCACAAATTGCAAAAAATAATACAAAAAATCCCCATATGCCCTTCATCCAAATTCCTCAAGTGTTAACATTTCACTATATTTACTTTATCATTAATTATCTCTCTAATGTGTGCGTGTGCACATGTGTGCGTGTAAATATATGATCTTGACACTGTTGCAGGGTATCAGCCAGTTACTTTGTAGATTCTATAAATCTGGATTTGCATGATGTTTCCTCATGATTAGATTCAGGTTATATGTTTTGGGCAGGAATACACAGCTGTGATGCTGTGTTCTTCTTAGTGTGTCATATCAGAAGGCACATGATGCAGATTTGTCCCTTTACTGGTGTTGCTAACTTTAATCTCTTGGCTAAGGTGGTATCTGCCAGGTTTCTCCACTGTAATATTCTTATTTCCCTTTGTAATTAATCCATATCTAATGGGAAGATGCTTTGAGATTATGTAAACATCCTGTCTCTCATCATGCTTTCATTTCCTAGTTTTAGCATCATCTTGCCTGAAACAATTTTTTTTTTTTTGAGGAAGATTAGTCCTGAGCTAACATCTGCTGCCAATTCTCCTCTTTTTGCTGAGGAAGACTGGCCCTGAGCTAACATCCGTGCCCATCTTCCTCTACTTTATATGTGGGACGCCGACCACAGCATGGCTTGCCAAGTGGTGCCATGTCCACACCTGGGATCTGAACTGGCGAACCCCAGGCCACAGACATGGAACGAGCACACCTAACCACTGCACCACCAGGCCAGCCCCACCTGAAACAATTTTTAAGGGAGTGGTTTAAACCTAGTTTTTGTTTGTTTTTAATAGCTTCAAATTTTTCAAAAATCTTACTGTCATAATCAGTAATTCTCACAAATCAGACTTAATTCTGGAAAACCATCAGACATTTACCCTAAAAACATCCCCAAAGTCACCTTCAAAGTTTAAAAAAAATAAAACTGGTAAACTGTGGTGGTGGTCACTGTAGCAGCCTTTCCAAGCAAAATGGAACCCTCCTCGGGAAGCCTGAGAGTTAGCCAAAGAGGACAAGGAACTCTCCTCAAAGTCTCCACTTCGAAACACTCTATATGGGGATGGGGAGCAGGGGTCAAGTTCAGCAGATCCTCAGGGCCCCTGGAGTCCAGCCCATGTCTCCTCTGGTGACAAAGCAAAAGGTAAACCTTGGCCTTGTGTTTCCAGGAGATTCTCACTCACCTTTCTAGCTCTTCCCAGGCTGGGACCTGCTCACCTGTGTAACCACCAAACCCAGCACAGAGAGCTGACTCACCAACCAGGATCCTAACATCCTGTGGCTTAACGAGCAAGGCTCTCTGGGAGCAAAGTCAGCTCATCCTGCAAGCTAACAGTTACAACTAAGAATGGGGGTTGGAGGTCTCCAGGTTAGCTCACAAAACTCACAACTCACAAAGCAGCTGCACAGAGGACTAAGGGTGTGAACAGAACCTTGACCCAGAGCACGACTCCCACAAGATGACGACTTCGACTTAGGCACCTGGAAGACAACTTGCCCCAATCTGTCAGTACAGTCCTGCTCAGCAAACCCCAATTTAGCATCCCTGATGTGTCAGGCACTGTGCTGAGCATGGGAAACGAGGATGGGGAAGATAAAGTCTTTGCCTTTGAGAAGCTTACAGCAGTGGGTCACCAAGACTCCAGAAGATGGCGGAGCCTGGGCCTCACTGTTCCAACAGGTGTATTCAGACTGGCTGGTCATGAGCAGGCTCACGGGCCAGGGCTGCCAGCCCAGTGGACAGCTAAGCCTGGCGGCCACAGAGCAAGGCTCACTCAAAAGTACTGATCTACCAGTGGTTATATGGCAGTCCAATTCTACCTGGAAAGGAGACACAGCCACCAGCTATTTCTTCCCTCTTTAACCCATGACGTAATACATTCTTCACACTTGAACCTGTTGCTCTGCACTTTTACCAACCTCCTCCCTCACATTCCTTGAAAACATTACCATTTAAAGAAAAATAAATGAATGACAGTAGATAGGTACAGTCTGATAACAGGTCATCTTTTCTGCCTGAGTCTCCAACTCCGAAACCTGCCATTACTGAACCAAGGCCACAGGTAACTACAGTACTTCATCAGAGCTAAGATGCCTCTGATGTTGGGGCTGGCCCCGTGACCGAGTGGTTAAGTTCGCGCGCTCCGCTGCAGGCGGCCCAGTGTTTCGTTGGTTCGAATCCTGGGCGCGGACATGGCACTGCTCATCGGACCACGCTGAGGCAGCGTCCCACATGCCACAACTAGAGGAACCCACAGCGAAGAATACACAACTATGTACCGGGGGGCTTTGGGGAGAAAAAGGAAAAAATAAAATCTTTAAAAAAAAAAAAAAAAAGATGCCTCTGATGTTAAGAGCACCATGACTTTCTGTGTCACTAAGAAAAACAAAAAGCTGCCAAGTGAATGATGACACAAAGGAAGACACCACTCATTGTGAGAGCCAGCTCAACTTCAGAGCTGTTAAAATGTGAACAAAGATGCACTGTAGAATCATTAAAAATGACAATTCTGGTTAGTTTGCCATGCTCCAAGCACTGTGTGCTAGGTGTCAAGACAGGAACATGAGAGGGGACAAAAGTGACAAGGTGAAGGGCCCCCCCACCCCCTCCACAGTCAAATGAGGAGACACACTCAACATATAAACTTTACTTCTTCCACCCTCTCCCTCCCAAGCCCCCAACACCCAACCAGCCAGGACTCCATTCCTCCTCAAGCTCACTCATTCCTTCCAGGCTAAGGACTAAAACCATCTCGTCTTCAGCCACGCTCCCTCCTCTCTAGTCCAGCCCAGAGACTGCAGCTCCATCTGCCTAACACATCCCACCGCAGGGTCAGTCCCTCCCCAAATCCTGCAAACCCAAGCCCACAGCCTTTACCCTTCAGCCTCCCTCCCCAACCTCTCCCACTCCCCATCACTGTTTCACAGTGTGATTTCAACATGTCACCTCACTTTCTCCTTCTCTTACTTTCCTGGCTACAAGAAAAATAAAATAATCTGTCTTTCATTTTTCCAAAGAAGATACACAGATGGCTAACAGGCACAAGAAAAGATGTTCAACATCACTAATTATTAGGGAAATGCAAATCAAAACTACAATGAGATATCACCTTACACCCATCAGAATGGCTATAATTAACAAGACAAAAAATACCAAATGTTGGAGAGGATGTGGAGAAAAGGGAACCCGCATACACTGCTGGTAGGAATGCAAACTGGTGCAGCCACTATGGAAAACTATGGGAATTTCTCAAAAAATTAAAAATAGAAATACCATACAATCCAGTCATCCCACTACCGGGTAACTATCCTAAGAACTTGAAATCAACACTACAAAGAGATTTATGCACCCCTATGTTCACTGCAGCATTAGTCACAATAGCCAAGACGTGGAAGCAATCCAAGTGCCCACCAGTGGATAAATGGATAAAGATGTGGTATATATATACACTGGAATACTACTCAGCCATCAGAAAAGACAAAATCATCCCATTTGCAACAGCATGGATGGACCTTGAGGGTATTAAGTGAAACAGGCCAGACAAACACCGTCTGATTTCACTCATATGTGGAAGATAAACAAACACATGGATAAAGAGAACAGATTAGTGGTTCCCAGAGAGAACAAGGGTCGAGGGAGAGCAAAAGGGCACATATATATTCTGACAGATAAAAACTAGAATATTGGGTGTGAGCATGATGCAGCCTATACAGAAAATGACATAAAATAAGGTACACCTGAAATTACACGTTATAAACCAGTCAGACCTCAGTAAAATAATTAAAAAATAATCCTGTCTTAAAGTGTAGCCATGAGGCCAAATAATTATGGAATCCAAAATGCACTGAGCCTTGATGTAAAAAGATCCAAGATTGGGGCTGGCCCCGTGGCCGAGTGGTTAAGTTTGCGCGCTCCGCTGCAGGTGGCCCAGTGTTTCGTTGGTTCGAATCCTGGGCGCGGACATGGCGCTGCTCATCGAACCACGCTGAGGCAGCGTCCCACATGCCACAGCTAGAAGGACCTACAGCGAAGAGTGTACAACTATGTACTGGGGGGCTTTGGGGAGAAAGGGGAAAAAAATAAAATCTTTAAAAAAAAAAAAAAGATCGAAGATTAACTCAGAATATTACAAGTGGCCTGTTTCTATGAATACTGCTTTTTCAAGATGCCTTATTCCTAACACCAAGCCTTATGTCTGTCCTTTTAAACAAATATTTAATAGCTTAGGAATGTTCGTGAGGGCAGTGGCCCTGGTCAGCGAGGACTCTGCCTGCAATTTGAAAGATGAAACGAGATGAGTTTAACCCACAAAGAAAAGTTAAACAGTCTCTAACATCATAAACTGCACATCCATCACACTGGGAACACAAAGCCTTTCTGGAAAGAAAACAGCAGCTACTGGCTTTTTAGGTCAACCACAGAATAGATGTATATGATAAGGAAAATTTATTAAAATGCAAATTTTCTAATAAAATATCTTGGTCTGGCATATCCTTTTGCAAGTTTCTGCAGCACTCATTTAGAGATACTTGCCCCATTATTTAACAGCCGGGACAGTACTATTCGGCATTGCAAACCTTATATTGCTTCATAATAATGGTAATAGATCATTACTAGCTATTATCAGTTCATTTGCGCAGTCTGTCTCCGCCACCCATGAGGTCTTAGGGCTTTATTTTATTCACTGCTCTATTCTCAGCAACTTTGTGCCCTGGGGAACATTAAAAAAAAAAAAAAAGCCAAATCAAGCAAAACAAGCCAATTCTCAACTTAGTTTGAAGAAACTGTCACCTCAAGAAAGCAAACTGTGCCCCCCAGGAGAGGAGGGCCTGGCCGGTCCTGGTCTGGGCTAGCCCTGCGCCCAACACGTGGCCGGTTCAGAGTAAAAGGCACACACACGTGTTGAACAAAGGAATCCGTGACAGCGCAGAAGAGGCGGCGCCCAGCTGTGCCAGAGCTGACCCTGTCCAGGCCTGGGCCGGGCAGGAGTCCCGGTGGCCGTTGACTAACTGTGTGCCCACCACGGGCCCCGAGGTTCCTCAGCCTCAGTTTCCTCACCTGTAAAGTAGAGCTTGCCACCACGTGAGTTGCGGGGTGAGGCCCACACACAGCAGGAAGCCTTCACCCTGAAGGGCTGGCAGGGCAGGAGGCCAGGGAGGGTGGCCAGAGGCGCGGGCACAGGCCTTGGAGGGCAAAGGAAGCGGGCGCAGGCTTCCCGGAGGGTGGGGGGCGGACGGGGGTGCTGGTGGGCCCGGCAGAGGCGCGGGTCCCTACCTCCCAGGCCGCCGAGCTCCCCGCGCCCCAACGTTGCACCCGGGCAGGCAACAGCCAGCCAGTTCCGGGCTCGCCGTGAGGACAGTCCTGCGGTCCCGCGCCCCGCAACCCGCCCGGGCCGCCCCGTGTGCGCAGCCGGCTGCGTGCGCACCCACGTACGCGCCCACGCGCGCGGGAGGCCGGGCGGGTCGCTTCCTGCAGGCTCGCTGCGTGCGCGCCCACGTACGCGCCCACGTGCGCGGGAGCCGGAGTGGGGTTCTTCCTGCAGGTCACACCGTCTGCCGCTCGCCCGCCCACTGCGCTGACCACGGCTCGCTGTTCTCGGGCCCCTTCTCTGTGCCGCGTTTTAGTAAATCAGTGAATCCTCACTTGGGGACCATGACTTCATTTTACAGATGGGGACACTGAGGCCCAGAGGGAAAGGGCCACTTGCCTAGGGCACACAGACAGAAGCAGGTAGCGCCAAGGTTTGAACTCAGAACGGAGCCTGGCCACTTGGCCACCGTCCGACCGCTTCGGGTCTTTCCAAAATTGAGACACTTGCAGGCCTTGTGTGTGGAGAGCACTCCGCTCACCGTCCACCGTTGTTATTCGCAGCGTTCTTTCTGCTTTGAGAACAGATCTGTTCCGGGCGTGTATCTGAGTGTGTGTGATGTCGGCCCTCAGACTCACAAATAGTGGTTGAGTCTCTCCCCTGTGCCTGGCACACACTGTTTCTCTTTATCCTCAGCCAGCCCTGTCATCAGCTAAAACCCACCTCCTACTCTTCTGGGAAACCGTTTTTTAATTAGGCATTGTGAAGAACTAATTAATAATTCTCCTTCCTGGTTCTCCAGGGAGGAGGGTGGTAGAGCAGAACTCGGCTAGCCAATGTTACGGCTGGGCCTCTGGCAAAGCCCATCCCCTGAGCTGGCCCTTCTGGGCCCAGGATGTGATGGGTGGAAGGCAGTGGGCCTGGGGCACTGGGAGGCCTTCCCAGCAACATTGCTACTTGACCTTTACTTCTTTTGATCAACTCCTCTCAGAGATTGGGCCCATTCATTCATCTGACTTCCAGTTGCCAAAAGGGATATTGGAAAAGTTGAAAGGATCCCATCTGAACTCCGTACTGTTCTTTGGAGAACTGCCATTTTCAATGTTTTAAACATACGTAGGTAGATCCCTTGTGATGAGCATTTGAAAGTTTAAAATAAAGAAACCGAGCCGGCCCCAGGCAAAATTGAAAATAACCTATGCAAGAATAATCCTTTTTCAGTGTACAAATTGCTTCCATCAACATTACCTCATTCGATCTTCACAGCAGGCAGGAGGCACTATTACTACTTTCATTTTTCAGATGGAGAAATTGAGGCTTGGAGGCCACCTGCCTGGCCCAGGGCCGTACACTGAGTCCCAGGGCTCTTGTTACTGGCCTACGTTTTTAACCCCATCTCCCAGGGTTTTGCCTTCATTTTAGGGACCCGTTGTCCTCACTTCATTGTCTGTTCAGGCTCTGTGTCCTTGAGGCCCTCCACGTTCCTCCCAGAGGACCCTGGAAGGAGCAGAAAAGGAGGTTTGGCCAAGAAAGTTTGCTTAGGGACCCCAGTAGAGGGCCCTTGCATGGCCTGACCACACACAGCTGAGGACCCGCCCAGTCTCTCCCTCCTCCAGGTCAACCACCTGCTGCTCCTCCTCCTCTGCATCCTTTTTAGGACCCCTGTTCCCTCAGGCCCTGCTCTGTGGGACCATGTGCTGTGTGTGCCCACTCCTAGTGACTTGATCTCTTACTTAACCCAGTTCAAAAGCTGTGTTTCCAAGAGTCCTTTGAATAGTGACCCTAGTGATGGGGCTGACTCAGGAGACAAGGGCTTTAGGCAAGTTGGCCTTGCTCCTTCTCAAGTCATCCCATGTAAGTAGCTGCTTATTCTTCCAAGGGCCAGCCTGGAGTGACACTTTCAATTATTTTATTCATTTATTAAATGAATGAATAAACCACATAGCTTCCACTTTATGTGGTATAAAGTGGTATCTCATTGTGGTTTTGACTTGCATTTCTCTGGTGACTAATGATGTTAACATATTTCCATGTGCTTATTGGCCATTTGTGTATCTTCTTTGGAGAAATGTCTATTCAGAACCCTTGCCCACTTGTTAATTAGGTTTTTTGTCTTTCTGTTGACTTGTAAGAGTCTTTTATAAATCCTGGATACTAGACTGTTATCAAATATATGATTTGCAAATATTTTCTCTTTTTCACTTTATTGATACTGTCCTTGAAGCACAAAAGTTTTCAATTTTGATAAAATCTAGTTTGTTTACTTGCTCTTTTGTTGCTTGTACGTAAGGTGTCATATCTAAGAAACCATTGCTTAACTCAAGCTCACTAAGACTTACACCTATGCTTTCTTCTAAGAATCTTATGGTTTTAGCTTTGATTTAAGTCTTTGATCCATTGGGAGTTAATTTTTGTGCGTGCCGTGAAGGGGTCCACATTCTTTTGCACGTGGCTGTGTAGTTGTCCCAACACTATTTGTTGAAAAAACAATTCTTTCCCCTGCTGAATTGTCTTGACACCCTTGTTGAAAATCAATTGACCATAAATATGTAGGGTTATTTCTGGACTGAGGTGGGCATTTCTATCACCACTTGACAGAGGTTCAGAGAGGTAAAGCTACTTGGCTAAGGTCACAGAGCTAATAAAGAAGAGGACACTGGAGGCCAGCCCAGTGGCGCAGTGGTTAAGTTCGCATGTTCTGCTTCAGCGGCCCGGGCTTTGAAGGTTTGGATCCTGGGTGCGGACATGGCACCACTTGGCAAGCCATGCTGTGGCAGGCATCCCACGTATAAAGTAGAGGAAGATGGGCACAGATGTTAGCTCAGGACCAGTCTTCCTCAGCAAAAAGAAGAGGATTGGCAGCAGATGTTAGCTCGGGGCTAATCTTCCTGAAAAAAAAAGAAGAGGACACTGGATCCAAACCCAGCTCCTTAGGTTTGTGCAAAGTGCTATGAGTAAACAAGATGGGGGAATGATTAACTCCCCATCCTAGGAGGCAAGTATCAGAACTGGTCCTGAAATCCCTAAAGGGAAAAAGCAGAGAGGCCTTTGGGGAAACAGCAAAGAATGTGTTGTGGTTGGAAAGCGATGGGCAAGAGCAGAGGGGGCAGGATTTAAAGACTTGCCAGGATATTTGGCCTTCCTTGTCTGGGAGAGTGGGAGTCACTGAAGGCTTGTAAGCTGGGAAGAGAGGGATGGGAGAGGAAGGGGTGGAGGAGACTTGGAGGGGAAAGAAGGAGAGTTTGGAAAACTTGACTTAGCAGTCCCAAAGAACCATGAGGTGGAGATGAGGATAGGCAGCTTAGCTGGGAGAGAGGGCTGGGAGTGGAAAGAGGGCTCTGCTGGGGCGTGAACGAGAGAAACAGCAGCTGCGGACCAAGCTCCAGTAGAGGAAGGAGAGGCAAGAAGAGAGGCCGAAAGGCAGGGTCGAGGAAGCTTAGTTTGGGGGAAGGCAAGGTGGAAGTGGTTAACAACGGGAAGGTGTCTAAGAGAATGAGGTTGTAAACAGAGCCTGGAGGTGACAAATAGGAGGCCAGGGGTGACCTTAGTAACAGAATTTCAGGGCACAGTGGGGTAGGAAGGCAGGTTGGGTGAGACCACCCATAAGTGGTTGGTGAGGACGTAGACAGAGAGAGGGAGCGGTTCTTCTAAGAAGCCTGGAAGTAAATGGAAGCAGGAGACAGCTCATGACTGAGAGGCGCTGTGCTGAGGAAAGATTGTGTCTCAGCATCCTCAAAGGCCAAGGGAAGGGGCCTGATGCAGGGAGAGGGCGAAGAGCCCAGCAGCTGAAAGGGTAGACCTGGGGAAGAGAGACCCAGTTCCTCCAAGACCAGAGGGAAAGGATGAAGGAAGGGGAAGAGGAGGGAAGGGAGGCTGAGTGAAATACAAGATGGGCAGGGCTGGGGCTTAAGGACAGCAAAAGAATGAATGAATAAGAAAGAATTCTTCTTGACCGAGAGTGAAAGAATGGCTAAACTCCCAACATCAATGGCTCAGCCAAGGGTGACAGTCACAGGCCTGTCATGGTGTATGATTTTTTCCAGCAGTTCTAGCCACCTTGGAAGCAGGAACCCAGAAAACAAATGATTGGGCAAATTTAGTGTTGGGTATCAGTGGGCAAGGGAGAAAGGAACCGAGAATGTCCGTGACAGTGTGGTTGAACATCTGAGCAGGGGATTGTCCCAGGTAGAGACCCATGCTGGTCACCCCCTGTTGCCCCTCCAGACCTGCCCTGCAGCCTTCTCCCCACTCTCTGTGCCTGGGGGGTTGTCTTCTGTGACTCCCATCAGGGACTTTCTCACCTTCTGGTTGCCAGTTAGGTTCACTGGCAGGAATGAAGAGAGTAGGAGGAGAGAGATGTCATATTTGTCCGGCACCTCCACCCAACCCCCCCCCCCCCCCACACACACACCAAGGCTCTGGCACTGGCACAGCTCCTCTTGCTGCTACAGCTCTCACCAGGTGCCAATATCACCGGGGCTAGTAGGGTGGTCAGAGCATCCCACCGTGCCTGACCCTGGTCCTCACCATCCCTTGGGGCTCCCTCAACCCTGCACACCCCTCTGCAAGCAGTCTTTTACTAACCTCTTCCACGTGGTTCGGCAGGGGCCCTGAAGGAGGGGGGTGGGGCCGGCCCAGCAGGAGGGGGTGGAGGGAGAAGGAGTAGGGGAAAGAAGAGGTGGGTGTGGGGGAAGAGAGGAATACTAGAATTTCCCAGGTGGAGCTCAAGTTCCTCTCGGGAATAATAAGTGGGGCTCCAGGGCATTGGGAAGTGGGGGTCAGTGGGTGAGCGAAGGGTCCTGGGAGGGAAGGGTGGCAATTCATGTTTTCTCCTGTGTGAGGTGCCCTGTGCTGCCTGTCAGCTCACCAGACTCCTTTTATTTCTTAAAAAACCACATACACAGAAAACCTTTAATTAAGAAACCTCCTCTGATCCCTCAGCCCCAACTGTGGCGAGGCCCCATGCTGACAGCTGTTCCGTGCGACCCATTTTGGATTTGAGGCATCTGCATAAAAACGTTCTGTTTGTTCTGACCTGGCTTTTCAGCAGGAAGGGTCCCAGCTCCCAGCAGCCTGCCGGAGGTTAAGCCACTTTGTCACATCTTCATCAGGTCTCCATAGGGGGCCCTCGGGGTTCTGGACTGTCCCTAGCTGATGCGGGATCTGGGCAGGCCTGCGTTCAGCAACCATCTCCCCGACTCCCTGTTATAATTAAAAACTGGCCTGACTTGTACCTTCTAAGTGGTCAGGGCCTCTGTGGTCGGAGCTGCTCCTTCGGGTGACAAAAATGCAGATTAAGTCCCTTTTTGACCACATTACTTCAAGCTTGTGTGAACTCTGCCCAAATCAAGAACAACCTCCTGCCCTTCCACTTTGAGATTCCATGCAGAAACCACGTTTTACTCACTCTTGAATAGTGACCAGCCTTGGCCCGTGGAAAGGACTGGATGTAATCTTCCTAACATTCAAAGCGTCTCTGAAGGTCAAGAAGATAAACAACCTCCCCAAATAAGAATATGAATAGACAATTTAAAAAACTGTTTATTTTATTTCTGAATAGGTAATCCATTCACATAGTTAAAACACCCCAAATAGCATGAGAGGTCTGCAGTGAAGTCTCACTCCCACCCCTGCCCTCAGGGGCCCAGTGTCGTGTCCCCCCAACCCGTGCATACACAGAGGTAGCTACTTGTGTTAGTTTCCTGTGCATCCTCCCAGAGTTCCTCTAGGTAAACACAAGCAACTATGAATATATTAAATAGTTTGTACGCCAGCATTAACTGGGCGCTTATAATGTGGTAGGCACAGTTCTGAGTGCTTTACAAGTGTTAATACCTTTAGTCCTCACAACAGCCCCAGAGGTGGTGCTATGCCCATTTTAAAGAAAAGGAACTGAGGCAAAAAAGAGGTTAAGGAGCTTGCCCACCCGAGTGGTTGAGCTCTGCAGTTCGCAGCAAAGGAAATGCAAATGACCAATAAACATACTAAAAGAGGCTCAGCTGCCTTAGAAGTCAGGGAACCGAAAATGCAAACAGCAACAGCATCTCCTTTTTTACTCATTCCTGGGGGAACTTTGTAAAAGGCGGTAACGGTCAGGGCATGGAGGCAGGGAGTGGCACTCACACGCCTGCTGGTAGAGCATGAATTGCTCCAAACTTTTGGGTATACAACCTGGCAGAATTTGTTATAATGTTCAATGTACACATTCTTTGGCCCTATTCCTCAGAAATGAAGGCTCCAGAATATAAGGCTATACGTACACAGACGTGCATTGCACCATTGTTTGAGGCAGAAAACCAGAAACTCTGAATATTCATCAAAGAGGAAACGTCAGGTAGATCGTAGTGCATTCAGAGGAGGGAACATTATGCAGCAATTACATAAGATGAATTAGATCTATGTATTGATTTGTGATATCCACAAAATATTTTTAAGTGAAAAAAGCAACTTACTAATAGTTTGTATAGTAGTTACATATTTTTGTATTTTATCTTCATTTATAGATCTGTACATTTTTAAGAAACATCCCAAATATGTGCATTTGTTTGAATATGTTTATATGAGCATGGAGCACTGATTCTCAATCAGGGCAATTTTGCCCTCTAGGGGACACATGGCAAGGGCGAAAGACAATTTTGGTTGTCGCCACTGGGGAGTGCTACTGGCATAGTTGCTGAACATCCTTCAAGGCACACAGGACAGCAACCCCCATTTACTGCAAAGACTCATCCAGTCCAAAACATCAACAGAGCTAAAGTTGCGAAACCTTGGCACAGAGAAAGGAAACAAGGGATAAGCACAAAATTGTTAAGTTAAATTTTCTTACACATATATGTTGTTTGACTTATTACAATGTGCATTTATTTTGACTACTACAAATTATCCTATAAAAGTAAAAAATAATGCTCAATAAAAGTTTATTGTTTTGGCAAAGACAATGATGGAGCAGGAGTGGGAGACTGTTCCCCAAGCCAAACTATTTCCCAAGGAGGCATTGGGGGCAGGGGTGTGAGCGGAGGGTGGTGGGAGGCAGAGACAGCAGGCGATGGGGCTGATACCCTGAAGCCTGGTCCTCACATTGGAGCTCTCCCATATAGTCTAAATAATCCCAGGGTTTTTTTTTTTTTTTTTAAAGATTTTATTTTCTTTTCCTTTTTCTCCCCAAAGCTCCCCAGTACATAGTTGTATATTCTTCGTTGTGGGTCCTTCTAGTTGTGGCATGTGGGACGCTGCCTCAGCATGGTTTGATGAGCAGTGCCACGTCTGCACCTAGGATTCGAACCAACGAAACACTGGGCCGCCTGCAGCGGAGCACAGGAACTTAACCACTCGGCCACGGGGCCAGCCCCAATCCCAGGGTTTTTGTGAGCTGAATGAGAACCTGCAAAAATGTCCTATGATTAGGCAAGCCTACTGTGAGAGTGAGAAACAAGCCTAAACTCTATTTCCATTTTGTAGCCTGGAATAAACCATATATGGTCAGGTGGCAGGGAATTGTAACATCAGAACTGAATTTCTCACTGGTCTGCTGAGAGCTGGGTTAGTAGGTATTCCTTGGGAAAGAGTGGCCAATTAAGATGGGAAAACTCTGGCTTAAACCATAGGTAAATTAAACGGGATTCTCTGCTTCAGCCCTAATCAGAAACTTTAATATGCTAGAATGTACATTCCCAAGAGGGTGGTCATCAAATGCAGGATTTCCGTGTTGACAAATAGAAATGGCAAGCAACAGGATATATTGGAGCATGTGAGGAAGCCATTTGGTGTAAACCTAATTCGGCCTTTGCTTTTCCAAAAGGGCCTGACGTGGCCATTAAGCATGCATTGTATATCTGCTTTAATCATTTACTACGGCAAGAACAAATGCCCTTAAGATAAAAGTGCAACTTCCCCCACATTGGCATTTCCTTAAGGATAAGCACCTCTTCCTAGGCTAGGAACTGATTGCTGCACTCATCTTTGACCACCCAGTTCACCTGTGACCACCCAGCTTGAGACAGCAGACCTGCCACCCTGCTGTGTCCATCATCACTGTGCTGACAGAGCAGTCTCACGACTATTGTAAAAGGGACATTTCAGTCATATGTGAGACATCCTCTTTGGGGGTATATAACCACTCTGTACACCCTACTTTGGTGCCCTTTCTTCCTTTGGGAAGGAAGGCCCCGGGCCACAGTCCTCACATTTTAGCTCAGAAGAAACTCACCCAAATTTTCATTTATAGATTGGTTATGGATTATTTTCGTTGACAGTGTCTTGACCGAGTCCTTTTTACTGAGAGCATCCCCTCTCTGGATTCCATGGAATACACTTTGGGAAATACTCATCTAGACTAATCGGAGTTTTACTGATGAGGTTATGGTGGCCAAAAGAAAAGGTGACCGGCTAAGTTAGCTGGTGGGGTTCCATCCCAGAACACCTGTCTTCTGGACCAATGCTTCTTTTCCCAGCATTCAACATCTAACCACAGGTACAAATCAACTATAGATTCTTGGGGAACATTCATAGGACTTAAGGAAATTTTTTTTTTTCCAATTTAATTTTGAGGGATTGCAGTGGAGGTAAGAGAGAAGGGAGTAACAGTGGAAGCCATTCAAAGCCAAACCCACTTTTAAAGAGGATCAAGACAATTTTGGCCTCAAAATAAACACCATTTTTTTTCTCAGTGGAGGGGGCACCCATGAAGACTAGATGTGCTCCTGTGTAGGAATGTTCCACCTGGTCCTTTTGAAAATATAACCTGCACAGGACAGGTGGGAACACCTGGGACTTCAACCCTCCCCGATTTACCTCAAATTGACCCTACAGAGCCAGGAGAAGCCCTACAAAACTGATTCTGTATATTCTGTCCAAGAAGTGAATTTACTAAAATTTACTTGATCTCTGGGCCTCTGCAAGGAACTGAGGAGTCAAAGATGAAAGAGCATAATACCCGCTCTGAAGGGATTTCCTGTCTGGTAGGGAAACAGATATTGCACACAGCCAGAGTGTGACAGGGCTATATGACAAGGTGAATACAGTCCCAGGAACCGATGGAGGGCAGTGTTTATAAAGCCTTTCGAATTTCACCTTGCTAAGAAGCTTGCATACTTTAGCTTGTGGGCAATGGGGAGCTATGGAAGATGTTTTCAGTTTTAAACAGAGAACTCTGGTCCCAGAACGCTCTGTGACTCCGTTTTCCCATTATCAATTCCCCTTCCCGCTGCCCCCTCCCTTGACCTCTTCCTTGGTTAATAACTTCCCGGTGTGTCCACCCCTTCCCCCACATCACGAAGAGCCTTCGTCCTGGGAGGGGTCCTAAATCTGGCCCTACCCGCCTCCCCATCGCGGGCTCCGCCTCAGGGCTGGACCTCACTTGCAATGACCTCATCACCTCAACACAACTGTAACAGGAAATTGATGCTAAGGCTGCGGGTAGGTCCTGCCCAAGTTCTTAAGGACTGGGGCAATGGAACAAGTTCGCGGTGGCTCACCCACTGCCAGATGAACCAGCGTAAAAATTAACACAGTGGCCTTTAGGAGCCTACTCCAAAATTTAGATCATTTGGGGTCTAGCAAGTCTCTCGACAGACGAGGTCACTGAGTCCCAGGGACGCAAAACGACTTACTCCACATCTCCGCACTAGTAAAGCGCTAAGCCCCAAGAACCTACAGGGGAGACCGTGACAGCTACTCTGACCTCGGAGCTGCGCGGCGGAAGTACCGAGGCAGAACTGAGCATGCGCAGCCTTTGCCGCCGCAGGCGGAGTCACGTGAGCGGGGCGGGCTCCCAGGCGGGCGGAAGCGGAAGGGTGACGCCGAAGGCAAAGAGCCCTGCCCCGGAAGTCCCGCCCGTCTTTGGAGCCCGGCCTCGGAAGTGCTGCTGTTTGTAGCGGGCGTGATGGCTTCAAGGTTACTTCGGGGAGCTGGAGCGCTGTCCGCGCAGGCCCTGAGGGCCCGCGGTCCCCGTGGAGTCGCCGCCGTGCGCTCTATGGCATCTGGAGGTACTCGGCCGGCCGGGCGCGCCAGCACCGGCGCCGTTGCCCTCGCGGGGTGGGGCTAGAGGCGGCAAAGCGGGGCTGGCCGTTCAGCTCCTCGGAGCCCTGGTGACCGCTCCACGGCCCCGAGCGCCTCGGGCCCGCGGGCGTCTCCCTGTTATTCCCGGCCGCCTCTGCTCGCCCTCGGAACTGACCCTGCTGCGAAAGAATCCTAAACGGAGGTGCCGGGTCACCTTGGGCAACGGAGACTGCAACCGGGATGTGGGAGGCTAAGCCGCCCTTCAGATCTGCGCCCACCTCATGTTGGAGGATCCCCACTAGCAATCTGATTGATCTGCTTTTAAAAAAAAACGTCGTGAAATATTGGCCTCCGTGGTTGAAGGAAGAAAGATGCCCTGTGCTGCCACTTTTGGGGATCATGACTCTGGTCCTTAGGGGACAATGTGTATGGGTAGCCTTTAGGAGTTTATGAACTGTGTGCAAAGGTTTATGTATGTGCGTGTTCCGTCGTGAGCAGTTCAGGCGACATCCTAATTCAGTATTTTCCTTTAGGTGGTGTTCCTACTGATGACGAGCAGGCGACTGGGCTGGAAAGGGAGGTCTTGATGGCTGCACGGAAGGGATTGGTGAGGAGAGACCTCTTTCTTTGTCTTCTTGGGAGCTCACGGATGGGATCAGAGCAGTCTCCTCTCTGGGAGCATTTGATCCAGGAAACCTGGCTTGTGGGAACAGTACCTCTAGCCTCCAGAGGGTAGAGGTCATTTGACATAACGGTTCAATTCTTGTCTTTTCAGGACCCATACAATATACTGGCCCCAAAGGCAGCTTCAGGCACCAAGGAAGACCCTAATTTAGTCCCCTCCATCACCAACAAGCGGATAGTGGGCTGCATCTGTAAGTACCTCACCACTGTTTCCCTATTCATTTATTTAATATATCCTACTATACAGGATGTCTACAAGCTGCTTCAAATCTTTTGTTTATGTGTATAAAGAGGATATGTGTGTAAATGAGTTATTCTAAGGGTCCTGGCAGTCAAGCCTCATTAGCCTGAGTAGGTCATCCTTACTGTAAAGAGACATAGACTGTCTTTAATACTGGCTCATTGGAGATGCAGCATGAAGGAGTACTCATCCAGAAAATATTTACTGTACTTCCTCTTTGCCGGACACCGTTTTAGGCATTAGGAATATATACCAGAATGGACTCTGCTTTGGGATTCTACATATGCAGGGGAACTGTTAGAACTATAGTGACTCTGATATGAGGTCAGTTTACTCACAGGTAAACTCAGGGCCTCAGTTTCTTTATCTGAAAAGTGGTGAGGAGAGCTTGAACTGATTCCTTAAGATGTCAGCCATAACTTTGTGTCTCAGAGGTGGCTGAGGATGAGATTAATATTGAAAGTCTCCCCTTCTAGGCTGGATGACCTTCAACCACCTTTTTCCTTTCAGGTGAAGAAGACAACAGTGCTGTCATCTGGTTCTGGCTGCACAAAGGCGAGACCCAGCGGTGCCCTAGCTGTGGAGCCCATTACAAGCTGGTGCCCCACCAGCTGGCCCACTGAATCTTTGCACTAACTTACTCAAAATGTGCTATAAAGTTTCTTCTTTCCAGTAAAGACTAGCCATTGCATTGGCTCCTTCCCCCACAGTTGGCTGATCTTCTTTCTTTCCTGTATTTTTGGGGAGGCAAGGATGATTCTTATATTGGGAATAGCTATCCGTGAATATTGGCTTGTCATCCAGTTGCGTACACTGAGATTGACAATCTTATAATACAATGATTGGGACCACCTGGAATGGGGAAGGTGTGGGTGTGGTGTCAGGTTGACTGGACTTGTAATAGTGGCTCCCTCATTTAACTTTGCCACTGGGGGCATGCTCTCTGAGGGTAGGTTACATCTACCAAAAAAAGATAAATATGTTCTGAGGTGTTAGAAGTAATAATAACACATAAAGAGCCTGGCAGATGGTAGGTCCTCACGGTATTATTATAAACACAGTGCCCTTGTGAGGAGAGTTTCAGAGACTTTAAAGTGGTTCATGGTTCATGGGGATACCATCAGCAAAATCTAGAATATGGGACAATTCCAGAAACCAATGACGAGTTTCTTCAAATAAATTGCATGGAGAAAAAAAAAGGTAGAACCTATCAAGTGAAATGGACATGAGGGAGATACCAACCAAGAACAATGCAGGGACTTTGGATCTTGATGCGAAAAACCAACGGTAAAAAAAAAAGAAGAATTTGAACTCTGGACATGCACTATTTAGGGATTTATTAAATTTTAGATGTGTTAATGAAATTAGGTTTTTTTAATGCTTTAGAGATACATACTGAGGTTCTTAGAGGTGACCTATGACTGGGATTAGCTTTAAAACAGTGGGAAGAAGGGGGAGAGAGTAGTTGGTCCATTGTAGCCAGGTACAAGAGGGGTCATTGTTTCTACTTTTGTGTGTTTGAACTTGACTATAATAATAAAAAACAGAGTTGAGGGGAAAAGAGAAAAAAAAATCCAGTTCAGCCACTTTATAGGTGTTAACACCTTGGACAATTAACTTCTCAAAAATATTTGTAAAATGGAACTAGTACCTTTGCATTTTGTGTTGGGATTAGCCACAGAGGTGGCTTTAGTTACTGTCTCCACAAAATTGGTTCGAACTAGCTCTTTCACTTGAACTGATGATGAGAGGTGAGGAGAAAAGCCCTTTCCCCTAGTCTTGCCTTACCTGCTCTTAGAGTCAAAGCTGCTGCCTCCATTCCTTGCTGTCTGTCATTCTCTCATTTCCAGGAAATGCCCAGGCATTTATCTGCCGTTCAAGGCCCTTCCCTTTGGGAGAGGAACACCCTAGATAGCCATCTATTTAATCTGCCCATACCACTCCCACCTTCAGTGCTGTTCCAGGCGAGTTTCCCAATAACTATCATGAAGGCTGCTCTGGTGCTCTGCTCTGAATGCCTCCTGCATTCCTTCTTTTTCACTGCTTCCCTTTCCAATCAAAACTCTGCTTAGGGTGAGCTTTTGACCCCCTACATCATTAATCTGGTCTGTCTTCTCCTCCTCCATCTCTAAGCCCCCCTTCTTTGTCTTTTTTAAAATTGTAACCAATTCTCCTCTAAAGAAAGAAAAATCTCCAGTACATTTCCAGACTGGTAGGCAGAATAACAGCCCCCTAAAGATGTTCATGTCCTAATCCTAGAACCTAATGGTCACGGAGTAAAAGGGAATTAAGGTTGCTAATCAGCTGACCTTAAAATAGGGAGATTATCCTGGGTCATCCAGGTGGGCCCAGTAATCACAAGGGCGGCTGAAGAAGTCAGAGGGAGATGTCACTGGAAGAATGGTCAGAGAGATGCCATGTTGGTTTGAAGATGGAAGAAGGGGGCCACAGGCCAAGGAATGCAGCTAGCCTCTAGAAGCTGAGAAAGGCAAGGAAATGATTCCACCCTAGTCTCCAGAAAGAACTGCAGCCCCGCTGACACCTTGATTTCAGCTCAGTGAGACCAGTGTTGGACTTGTATAGAACTATAAGATAATTGTGTTGCTTTAAGCCACTAAATGTGCAATAATTTATTACTGCAGCAATAGATCGGCTAACTCCTGCCTCCTAAGTTAGTGGGTCTCAAATTCAGCTGCACATTAGAATCACCTGGGGATGGATTACAACTCCCAACGCCCAGATCACACCCAGACCATTAAGCAGTCTCTGGGGGTGGGACCCAGGCATCAGAACAGTAAAGCTCTCCAGGTGATTTCCACTGCAGCCAAGGCTGAGAACCTCTGTCTTGGGCTAACCACTTACTATGAGTAGCTCTTTTCCTTGCCTCTTGGTAACTGGGAGCCCCAGAGGCACAGAGGAAATGTAATGTCCCCCACTAGGAGCACCAAGCCTTTGCTTTTTGCGTAGAAGTGGGCTTCATCTGAACCTTTGGCCACTTAGCAGTTTAGAAATTGGATCCCATCTCCCCTGACTAGGGAAGAATACAGGCCTCACTCTAATGGTATTAAACAATCTGCATGTACAGAATAAGAACTTTTTTTCTGGAACTACTTGAGTGTAAGTTGCTGATCTGATGCCCCCTCACACTTGAGTGTGTATTTCTTGCAAAGACATTGTCTTAAGTACCTACAATATGACCATCAAAATCAGGAAATTACAATTGATACATGTCTACCATTTAATCCTCATACCTTACTCAAGTTTTGCCAAATGTTCCTATAACATCCTTTATAGCAAAAGGATCCAGTTCAGAACCACGTGTTGCCTTTAGTTGTCATGTCCCTTTCATCTCCAGTCTGGAACAGTTCCTTAGTCTTTCCTTGACTCTTGAAAATTCACCAACACCTTGAGTTTGTCTGATGTTTCCCTCTTGATGGGATTCAGGTTATGCACCTTGGGTAGGAGTACCATGAGGTGGTGCTGCACCTTCTCAGAAGGCACGTCGTCAGTTTGTGCCACTGCTGATGGGGTTCACTTTGATCATTTGATTAAGCTAATGTCTGCCAGGCTCCTCCACTGTGAAGTTACTCCTTAATTATGAATAAGTGTCTTAGGGGGCAGTACTTTGAGATGCCAATACCCTATTCCTCTTTGAACTTTCAGTTTATTAATTTATATCAGAATGGACTCATGCTTTCTTATTGTATGCAGTGGATTATATTTCATAACTGCCATTATTTAGTTTTTGATGTTTAACCAAACTTGTCCAGTGGGAGCTTCTTCATGCTGGTTCCTGTGGCCTTTCGATGTGTCTCTATCATTCTTTGAGCACTTCTTTTCTGGCACAAAATGTCCCAGGCTCATCTTCCAGGCTGTCTGTAAACCCATGAGGTAGGTGCTATTATTATCACCCCATGTTAGAGATGGGCCAACCCTGGAAGAGCTCAGGATTATGCAGCTAGTTAGCTGTGGTGGCAGGATTGTAAATCCAGACCAGGTAGCTTCAGCCTGAGCTCTTTTTTCTCCCTTTTTATTGGGAAATAGTTTTAGATTTACAGAAAGTTTGCAAAAATAGCAGAGTTCCTATTTACTCTTCACCCAGTTTCCCCTGTTAATGACATGAGATGACTGAAACCAGGAGATTCATATTGATAGTGCTATTCACTAATTTTGCTGGGTTTCCCAGTGAGGTCCTTTTCCAATCCAGGATCTCGCATTGCATTGTGCTGTCATATCTCAGTCTGCAATCTGTGACAGTTGCTCAGTCTGTCTTCAAGAACTGTCCCTTTTGAACAAGAGCATCGGTCCATTAAGTTGTAGAATGCCCGCAGTCTGAGTTTGCCTGTCTGTTCCTGGCTACAGTGAGGCTACGCAGGAAAAAAACAGGTGACATTGGGCCCTCTCAGTGCATCGTATCAAGAGATAGTGACTTACTACTGGGGATGTAAACTTGGATCATGGGGTTAAAGTAATATCCACTAGGTTTATCCACCACAAAGTTATTGTTTTTCCTTTTGTAGTTAGTAAGTATTGTGGGGAGATAGTTTGAGGCAATGCAAATGTCCTTATTTTTGCTTGCTAATTTTTGCCTGCAACAATCACTACTATGGTGTTTGCCTAATGGTGATTTTCTTTTTCCATTATTCCTTCTACATTTATTAATTGGAATTCGATTGTAAGGAAGAACTGTCCCTTCTACCCCATGTACATATTTATTCAATTATTTATATCAGAAGGGACTCATGGATATTTTATTCTATGGCTTATAATCCATTACAGATTTGGCCACTGGGCCCTCCTTCAAGTTGGTTCCTGGGTCCTTTAGAGAAGCCCCCCTCTTTTTTGAGCACTTACTTACTTTGTGGTACCATAAGATATTCCAGGCTCATCTTGTTCTTTCTCTGCCCTAGATCTGGAATTTCTCCAAGGAGCTCTGGTTCCTTTTATTGAAGAACGGTATTTAGAAACCAAGATCTGGACACTATATGTGCTCATTGCTACCGAGGTGTCACTGCCTCTGGGCCCTCCCAGCAGACAGGGCTAGCAAATATACACATATATTTCTAACCCTAGCACTCATACACAGATGCATATTTATTTCACTATCTATCTGTATTTATATGAAAAACCATGAGTCCGTACCTCCCATCCCAGTCCAACACCACAAGGTTCATTCTAACCTTACCACCTTCTCATCTGTGGCTTTTCTCCAACAGTGAGAAACCTGGCAGGGCCAGAGTTCTGTAACCATACCATCCCTGCTGGAAGAGAGAGGAGTAGGGAGTATGTTGCATCATGCTTGGCGTTAAAGGATGGGATTTTGACACTCATTTCCAGCAGAGAGAACAGCATGCATAGAGGCCGGCAGGCAAAGCAGGGCATGACGATACATAAGCCTAAAACAGAAGGAACAGACCCCAAAGGGCCAGAATTAAATGCACCAACATGTAGTTCATGAAGGTGATTTCACCAGCGTCACATCATTCAGTTTTATTTCACCAGGCAGTGGAGAACCGCTTGATGGTTTGGATTAGGAAGTGGCAGAACCAAAGCTACCTGGGCTTTAGATCCAAGAGCAAATGGAGTGGGTGGGGAGAATGGAGCTGTGGTCATGAGCTGGGATATAGTGGCCACCGTGAAAAGAAATGACAGGCAGGAAAAGTACAGGCAGAGGAACCAACAGGACTGGGTAACTGACAGAATGTGGAGAAGGTGAGCAAGAGGGAGGAGTCACAGCAATAAGGCTCCAAACCTGTGTGGTTGGGAGAAGGTGGTACCATGAACAGAACCCCTAACAAAGGGTTCTCTATAAATTGTTTCCCCTGTTGAGGGCAGGTACATGCCTAACTGCTCTATGACCACAAAGCCTCACAAAATGCCCTCAAAGTCAGGCCTGACTCAGTCATCTCTCCCTTCCTACCTGGTCTCCTCAGTTCTGGGCTGTTCCTCAGCCCCACCAACTCCAACTGCCTTTGACACACAGCTATAACCATCCTCCCATGGCTGGCTGGCCATCACCCAGGACACAGTTAAAAACCCTTTCAAGGCCCTCCACATGCTGGTCCCAATCTGCCTTTCTGGTTTATCTTGCCTCATAGCCAGGGGAGACCACTTACCTTTCCATGCTAACTTGGTATCACACAGGTCCATACCCTTCTCTCCAGTCCCAAGGGACCCCCTGCCTGGAAGACCCTCCTCTACCTGGCTAACCTCTCCGGGCCCCGGGCAAATTAGCCTGCCTCCCTGGCTGGGTTAAATACCCCTTCTCTTGGCCCCCCAACCTTTGTACCAAAATGACCCGTTTATCTTCCTCCCTTGACCTGTACATTTTTGGAGACAGATATGTCTTGTTTACCATTGGCCCCAAACACATGGCACCCTCCTGGACATACTGCAGGTGTTCAAATGATTGACAAAGAAGGAAAGGGCCGACACTCTCCCAACTCTCATTTCTCCCTGCTCCCTCTGCATCCACTGCCCTTCCTCTCCTTGCTGCTCCACCCCTTCCTTCAGCCCAGCTCATCAACAGCCTTGTCCATCTCCCCATCACTCTCCTTCCCGACCTGTCTGAACTCTGAGCCTACATCACTGTTGGTCTGTCGGCCTTAGGCACGTCTGAGCCGGGCAGAAGTACTCAAAAGCACAGGTGAGGATGTGGATGCCCGCCTGCCACAAGGCTCTGTCCAGGGATAAGGGAGAGGAAAACAGCTTTGTTCTTTGTTTCCAAGTTCTCTGCTCCCAGTGGATTTCAGGAAGCAGATAATGAAGCTGGGGAATTCTGCCACCAGGTTGAGAGCCCAGCCTCCTGTGCCACTTTACCCTGCCAACAACTGAAACCTTCAGGCTTCTGAGCTGGAGCCAGTGCCAGGCTGCGTCCTTGCTGGTCCTTTGTCTCAAAGTCTCCAAGGATGGATGAGCAAACAACAGCAGGAGAAACCATGAAAAAACAGCCACACACCAGGCCTTGTCCATAATTATTACTATAATGATTTACAAAAAGTTTTTTTCAGGCAACTGTGTTAAATTATTGTACATATCTGGGTGAGGGAGGTGAGGGTCCTGGCCACAAAGGCTAAGTGAAGACCTCTTTTGTGGGAGAGCTGGGAGAAGGAATGTGTCCCCCTCCCGGCCTCTAGGTCTGACTCCTGATGAAGTGGCTTCTCCTTCACAAATGAAGCCATCGACCCTTTCCCATCCAGGGTACTGTGGTAAAGGAGAGGGAGCGGCAAGTCCATGAAGTGCTTTGAAGGGGAGAGCACAACAAACTGAGGCTGCCTGAACCCCGTTCATCCTCTGCCCTGGCTCCAAGGGGTCTGACCCTGGGTTAGACCCCCTCACTGGGAATGGAAGACTGCCCAGCCCTCAGTTTACACCAAGGCATCCACCCAGGAAGACAGGAGGACAGTGTGAAAGGTCAGGGATACCTAGGTGTCACCCTCTGGGCTACCCTGTTGGGTCAGGCAGAGGAGGTGGCATAAGAGGCAATGGTGTACCAGGGGAGCTGCTGGCTGCCCCTCCTCCACCCCACGCCCCAAGGCTAGTTACACAGGCATCCAGGCACTCTGGCCCTGGGAGGGATCCTGTGGGAGGAAATGGGGGCCTTTGGGCGTCTGGCCTTCACCCTTGGAGAAGCAGCCCTGAGAGCCAGAGCAAGGAACCATAGGCCTAATGGCACTGCCAAGGGGGACCCCAGAACAGCCCAAAGCTGGGCTCTTCAATTCCTATATTCCAGCTCAAGACTCCCATCCATGCAGCTAAATGTTGTCGTGTGTGTGTGAGTGTGGAGGGGAGGCTGCAGGGAAGCACCGCTGCACCACCTGCCCAGGGTTCAGGGCATGCAGGGGACCCTAAGGCCTAGCAGGTGAGCCCAAACCAGAATGGTTAAGGACTCTGGCTCCCCTCTTCTCCCATTCTCCCAAGGTGCTACATGCTCCTCCTTGGGCACTAGAAGGTTTTACGATGAATAGCTCGGGAGCCATCCTCTTCATACTCCTTTTTGGATACCCACATCTTCTTAAAAGTGTCCAGGGAGGCCAGGATGGAGCCACTGTGAGGAGGGAGGGATAGCATTCTTGTGGACCTGAGGGCTGAGCCAACTGCCCTCCCTGGGCAGTCAGAGCTCCATTTCCCTTACCTGGGAGGGAAATCCACCCACCTCCACCTGTCCTGGGCCAACCCTGGGAGAAGTGTCCAGGGCAAAATGGTCTCCTCCCAGAACCCTCCCCGTGAACCCCGCCTCACCCGATCCATGTGGAGTACAGCCGTTCCTGAGGGGCGGAGATCTAGAGGAGCAAGTGGCAATGTAACTGCCCCGTCCCCACACAGCAGCCCCTGTCCCAGCCTTGGGGGCCTTTCTGCCAGGGCCTGAGGCCAGACAGCAAGTGCATCAGCTGGGAGCAGCTGAATGGGGAGAAGCAGGCTGCGCTGTGAGTGAGAGGGCGTCTAGAGGCAGCACTTGCCCTTTCCTCCCAGGGTCAAGGTTGCCCAGCACCCCCAGGACGCCCAGGGACTCCTCCTAACCTCACCTTGATTTTGACATCCTTTGGGGCAAGCTTCTTCACTTCACTTAGTAATCGGTCGCCGAAACCTGTGAACACAAGCTAGCTGAACCCAGGGTCCACATCTGATCCTCTTCCCACTATTCTCCCGTATCTGACCTCAGGTGCCCCAGCTGCTACAGCCCTTCTTCAGCAATTCTCCCCAGGATTACAGGCGGGAACAAGCCACTCCAAGGGCAGAAAAGATCAGCACTGTGCCTGCAGGGCCCAGCTTCCTCGGAGGGAACGTGAGATGGAACCCAAGGCCCACAGCTCTGCCTGACCCCTACCCTGCGCCTCACCCAACACTCCAAAGGCAAACAGCAAATCCAGAGAAAATGCTTGCCATTTCACCCCACCAGATGGGCAAAGATCACACAGCGGTGGGAGGCGTGGGGGACTCACATCCCTAACTGGTAGGGTGTAAGAGGCACAACTTCTCAGGCAGGATCTACCAAATACCAAAAGCACATGCCCACCCTCTGAGTCAGCAATTCTACCCCTAGACTTATCTTTTAGGTGTAATTCCCATCATGTGAAATGACAATGCATGAGGTCATCGATTGCAGCATCTTTGTGATTGGAAATGATTAAAACCGTCCCAAAGGCCATCAGCAGGGCAATGGTTAAACGACACATGCATTCAGTGAAATACCACTCAGCCATATCAAAGAATTCACACTGATAGGGAAAGAGCTCCCAGATATGGGGCTAAGGGAGAAATACACGAACCTGTATAAAACACTACAATCTGTGTAAAAAAGGAAGGGGGGAAATGCACATTTGCTTATATGCACAGAGACGCTGCTGAGAACACACCAGAGACACTGATAGTCCTGTGACAACAAGGGGACCAGGTGCCTAGGATGGTGGAGAAGAAAGACTCCATCTAATACATTTTAGACCTCATGTAAATGTATCATCTATTTACAAAGTAAATAAAATTTAATTTTAAATCTCTCTTAAAAGAAAAAAATGCTCACTGACCACCAAAAAGCCAATAGAAAATGGGCCATGTCCCAGGCTGCAGGGAGTGGGGTGCAGTCTGAGGGTCCAGCTGCCCTTGGCCTCTGAAGTCTTACCACCATCTTCCAAACCACGGTACCTTTGAAAAGTGTGGAGCCACCCGAAAGCACGATGTTGGCAAACAGCGTCCGGCGAAGGTCCATGTCGGACTTGTGGATGGCGAAGGCCAGCACCTCGTGGAGTCCCTCACTCTCATCCCCTATCAGGTCCGGCTGGAAGAGCAGCTCGGGGGCCCGGAATCGCGCTGGCCCCACCTTTGGAACACAAGATTGAGGCAGATAGGCCTCTTCCTCCTCCAGGTCCCAGCATCACCGCTGCCACCCAGCGCCACGCCTGGCAACTTACATCCAGGGTGCTGCCGTCCGGCAAGGTGTACTGCACCTTCTCTGTCTCCAGAGCCTCATCCTTCTGCGGGTTGATGGACAGGTAGCAGGCTCGCTGCAATGGGCAGGGACACAGCCCTCAGAAGGCTGCAACCAGGACACCTGCACCCCAGGCTCAACCTCATGCCTTGGTCCCGCCACCCCTTATTCCCAACCCACATCATCTCCACGCCTTCCTGCCCTTTGTCACCTCTTTGATGGTCCGGACAACCTCAAACTCAGCTGAGGTATGAAAGTCGACTCCCTCTTTGCGTAGCAGTAGCCGGAGATAGCGGGAGACGTCGCGGCCGGCAATGTCCACCCGCATGATGGAGTGTGGCATGGCAAAGCCCTCGTAGATGGGGACAGCGTGAGTGACCCCGTCCCCCGAGTCTAAAACCACTCCTGTCGTGCGTCCTGTTGCGTACCTGTTACCAGGTCAGCATCCCTTCACCTCAGCCATCGAGGCACGGGGACCTCCTCACCCCTGGAAGGGACCCTGGGACATTTGCATTATCTGGTCTGAAAAAGGGACACGAGAAGTCCCTAAAGGAACAGTCATCAGGGGGCTTTTTCTACGGGCAAGTTGGACAGCTGGTCACTTCAAGCAGGAGCATGGCCATGGGGAGGATGGGGACTCAGGGGACCCCAGGGCTTAGGGACCACTCACAGGCTGAGCACGGCCTGCATGGAGATAAACAGGGCCGGCACGTTGAAGGTCTCAAAAAACACCTCTGCTGCCTTCTCCCGGTTCTTGCTTGGGTTGAGCGGAGCTTCCGTTAGAAGAACAGGATGCTATGAGAGATGCCAGAGTTGTGGGAATGTGCAAAGGCAACATGCTAGGCCCTAAAAAGATCTTTTCAGAGAGCCAAAACCCCGCTGGGAGCACACGTAGGTGTAGCCCGCATCCTTCCCGAGGGCACTATCCTGTTATCTGCCAGCAGGGACTCTTCCAAAGATCCAGCTCTCTCTGGAAAACTCTGCTTGGCAGTACCCACGTGCACACAATGAAGAGGCAGCAGGCCCTAACGAAACACAGAGGAAACATGGAAGCCTGACCAGGAAGGAAGCGGAGCAGGGAGAGGATGCGGCTGGGAACTGAGAACCGGCGGGCCGGGCCGCCGCCACACCTCCTCCGAGAAGGTCTGCAGCTGATCCTTGGAGTAGACGTACTGCCAGATGCGCTCCATGTCGTTCCAGTCTCGCACCACACCGTGCTCCATGGGGTAGCGGATGGCCAGCAGCCCCCGGTGCTCCTGGGGAGGAGGGGGAAGGCCAGCTGTAGCACCAGGCCCCTCACTCAGCAACTGCTTTCTGCCTTCCTGGAAGGTGCCCCTTCATCTGCCCTGAAGAGAACCACTGCTGCTTACTGGGTGTCCCCATGCCTATGGCAGGTCCTGAACTCAGTCAGCACTAGCTCACCGGTCCAACAGCTTCTCAGGCTCTGAGCCCAGCCAGCTTCAACAGGCCAGGGACCAGAGAGGGTGGCGATGTGCTCCCTCCCATCCTACAGTCCTCCCCCTCCTCCCCTGGCCAGGCTTCCTGGGCTTCTCTATCCTCACTGCCAGCATATGCTCCCCCTTCTCTCCTCACACACTGCCCAGCTTCCATCTCCACCACTTCATGGTTACTGCTGTCAGCACCAGCCTCCTCGTGGCTGACCCAATACAGTCTCCTCCCGCGGTCACTTGTGCCTACTGCTCCTCCCAATTCTTCAGCCACTGCTCAGGTCTCTCGCAGGGAGCTGCCCTTTGATGTCCCCCCATAGCATGCCCCTTCTCACCAAACGCCTGGGCCTCTCACCCATAGCTGTGGATCCCACTCACCCCATCTCCAAGGAGCCCCATGCCTGCACCTCCAGCTCAGGCCTGCCAGACCCCAGCACCCCACACTGTGTTCCCCAGGTGCCTAAACTGCACTTGTATGTTATTTCCTGGCCTCCCAACATTTGCTCCTCCTCTGAGGGCCTCATCTGGCCATGCAGCCCCCTGGCAAGTCACCCCAGCTAGAACACAAGAGGTGGCCCCCACAGCTCTCATTTGGATCAGTCATCAAATCCAGGTGATTCAGACTCATAAGTCACTTTTTAATCAGTTCTTTCCCTGTAACTTCCAAGTAGCTTCTAAAAGACAGGGCATGAAGTGGTCCATCTCACAGAGCCAAGGTTCCACGGCACAGTACTTCAGAGCTGGAGCCTAGAGAGCCCAGGAGGGCACCCAGCAGACGGCCCCTGAGAACAGCGGTACCGCTCTGACCACCAGCCAATGCTCCCGGGACTATGAGGACCCCAAACCCAGGCAAAGGTAGGCTCCACAGGTATTACCTCTGCTTTTGGTCCGATGAAGAGGTCCCCCTCCAGGGCTCCAGCCATCACCCGCATGTGCTTAGGGCGCCCGACACTGTGAGGACAGGTAAAGTCAGCGAGGTGGGCAGGGGGCATGGCTGAGCCCAGTCGAGGAAAACTGAAGTCCAACCCCAGTGGTCAGGAGGGTAACTGGACTCCAAAGCATCGGGATGTGGCCACGGAGCAAAGGTCAGAACCCAGGCCTATGGGACATGGGACCACAGAGCGGGCCTTGGCGGGACGGAAAGCTCAGGGTCAGAAGAAAAGGTGTCCCTTCCATTCCCTACCCTCCCTCCCAGAGAGGGCAGAGGGCTCTGGAATGTTACCCCTCACGGCCCAGCCCTGGCAGTCAGCTTCTGCAGCCACAATGACTCAGCCCACGCTCTCGATTTCAGGAGGGCAGGGCTGCTGCCACCGCCTGCAGACCAAGGGAGGATGGCCCCAGGAAGTCAGGTCGCGGATCCCTTGTGCACCCCTGTCATTCCTGCGTCTTCCCACTGCCAGGGCTTCCAGAATAGAGACTCACTTCTTGGAAGACTGGCCGAGCTACTATTCCAAAATTTGACCCAAGTTCCCTGCACATCAACAGGAACTTTTAATTACACCCAAGTGGAGCTCAGAAGAAAGCTGAAGCCCTACTGGATGCTCCATGCTGGTTCTGTCCCCAGACCAGGCCTGAGGTTCTTGGTATAGCCAGCCACTTCGGGGGCCTTAGGACGCCCCACCCCAGCTGAGGCCAGTAACTCCAAAGCTTCCAGATTTGGGAAGTGGCACTGCCAAGGGAAAGCTTCCCAATGGGCTTGAGTGGCCGAAGGAGCCCTCCAACTTTCTCCGGGTTTGCCCCTCCCTCTTACTCCTGCCACTACTGGCACCATTCAGGGAAAGTCACCCCTGACTGAAACAAAATATTTTCTAGAGTCTGAAAAGACAAGCCCTGAAGAAAACCTTTCCTGGAGGAAGCAGTGGCTGTGCATTAACTCCCTACTCTTTCTCCTTCTCTCGGAGATGTCTCCCTTTTATTCTTGCTGCTGCTACCACGCCCTGTCCCCAGGGGCATGCTGGAAGCTTCTCCTCCTCCCTGACTCAAGGAGGGACCAAAATCAGAGCCTCCGAAGAGGAAGGGGAGGCCTTGTCTTATCCTTCCTGAGCCCTCGGCAGCTTCAGCCTCACAAATCTGGTGTTTTGCCTTACAGGTGGGGACCAGAGTTGTCCTCAAAGGGAACTGTGACACAAGGCCAATGTTCTCCCAGGAAGCAACGAAAGAGTCAGGACCACAGCCTGAGCAACACTTACTAGTTTGGGAAACAGTATTTGGGAATCTGGTCTCCTGCAAAGCCAGCCTTGATCACCCCTGAGCCCTGCAAGGAAACACAATGTTCAGCTCCCAACACTCCCCTCCAGATGAAAGAGTGCCCTGCAGCAGAGGGCTGGCTGCCCGACCACGCAGCCCCACCACCCCCACCACGCAGCCTGAGGTCCTGCTAAGTGGGCAAGATCACCTACAAGTACATCAGAGGCTCAAAACTGGGGGCGATTCCCTCCCACTCCCCCAAATTTGACAATGTCTGGAGACTGAGGAGGGGAGTGGGAAAAGGGATGCTACTGGCATTTGTGGGTAGAGGCTAGGGATGTTGCTAAACATCCTGCCAGGCACAGGCTAGCCCCTCACAACCAAGAACTACCCAGCCCAGAATGGTACTGGTGTGGAGACAGAGAAACCATGAAGTACATCCTCCTCTGCACGCTCCAGGGTCAGCTCCAGGCAGGAGAAATCGGCCGCACAAGCTACTCCCAAAAGCCAGCTAGAAGGGAGCCCTAAGCATAGCCGCCTTTCAACAGCTCCTGCCTCCCTCCCAGCAGACAGGGACCACATACAGGACGCGCGGGGAAGATCTCTGGGTGCATGGGCCAGCTGGCACTTCTCCTCACGTGGCTTCCCCAAAGACTACAGGCCAAGGAGAACTTGGTCCTCCACTGCTCCAGCCTGGAAGCTGGACTCAGGATCTTAAAGGGAATCTGGCATCTAGAAACCTCCCACCCAAGGAAGGAATCAGTGTCTCAACTCCTCCTCCCACAGATCTTCATCACAACCCTTCCAGTCTGCAGTGCAGAAATAAACACCTCCCAGTTATACAGGAGGGCCTGGAAGCCCAGAGGGACCAAGCAGGTTGCCCTCTGAACTCATAAACTTGTTGATTACCGTAAGCGAATTATTTGCTCAGCAGGAAAGGAAGTGGCCTGGTCCTTCCTGCAGCTGCTGGAGAGCATCCCAGCCCAGTTTCAGCCTTCTTATTAAACATTCCCTGCTGTAACTCAGGGAGCCCACATGGGCACTCCAAAAGACAGCCATGCAGGGATTACATGGGGGTCATGTGGGAGGGAGATGGATCCCAGAAACAGAAGTGAGTCATTATCAAAAACTCCAAGGCTCACACATCAGAGGCAAACACCCAGCCAGGGGCAGACTCAGATCCCTACCCTTCATTTTCTTCTCAAGGACCAGAAGTTTCTGAGAGCAGAAATCCTTGAAGAGCAGCTGAAAGCATGCTGAGCCCAGAGCCGAAGGACAAAGCCACAAGGAAGCCAGGCAACTTCCCTCTGGTTTCCAAACAACTATCCCAAACTGCTTATGGATCCTGGGAACCAAGCAGTCCTGAACTCTCTCCACTGCCCTGCCGGCTGTGGAATTTCTGCTCGGCACAGGAAGCACTTAAGGAAAGGGTCAAAGGAGCCAAGTGGCCCACCAGGTGGTGGTGGATATGTGGTTGACAGAGCTCAACCTGCATTTTCCCCCAGTCCTAGGAAAAAATGCAGTAGGGCCTGTACACTCTGGAGGTCCTGCCGAGGGCGCAGCCCCTTGGGAAGCACTGTTGTACAAATCACTAGGCCAACCCTCTTCAAAGGAGAAGGCCAGCAGTGTGCAAAAGGGCAAACGCCATCCCTCCTCCACTAGGAGGGGCAGCCAGAGCCCGAGGCCGCGGAGGGGAAAAGGGGCTGGTGTGGAAACCTGTCCATGGCTTCCCTCTTAACCCAGAACGGTCCGGGATGCGTCCCCGGGCCTGACACACAGCTGCACCCGCTGGGACGCCCGGTTGTACTCCAGCTCTCCCGATGCTGACCAAGGGCCGCCAGACGGATGGGATCCCTGCCTCTCCCTTTCCTCCCCGCCCGCCTCGGGGAAGGCTCAGGCAGTGGCTCCACGGCGCCGGCGAGGGGCTGGCCCCAAGGCCCGGGCTATAGGGCCGGGTGGCACGCGGGCCCTCGGCGGGGTTGGCGGGCGGGCAGT
Organism: Equus przewalskii; assembly: GCF_037783145.1. Taxonomy (NCBI): domain Eukaryota; kingdom Metazoa; phylum Chordata; class Mammalia; order Perissodactyla; family Equidae; genus Equus; species Equus przewalskii. The sequence continues at coordinate 11,621,980 of NC_091844.1, read as the reverse complement.
GAGCGGAGGGCCAGCGAGACGGGCGGGGGTCCCTCTAGGCGCCGCCGCGTGTGTCCCCAGGGACGAGGAGCCCGCCCAACCCCCGGCTGCCGGGCCTCACGTTGTCGACGACCACGGGCTGGTTGGCGATAATGTCGTAGGACTCCATGGCCGGGCCGGGCCGGCCCTGCCCAGCAGGGGGGCTGCAGGAGGGACAGGCGGGAGAGCGGGCGGGCGGAGAGGCACAGCGGCGGCTCCCGGCGCGACGCCGCGCCCCTCCCACCCCCAACGCGCAGCCTACGCAAGCCCGGCGGGGCTGTCTAGAGGGCGGGCCCCTGGCCAATCACCGCTCCCACCTGGGCAGATTGACGGCCAGCGCCCCCGGGCAGGATGCGGGCAAAGGGGTGGGGCCTCAGGGTGCAGGCAAGCCAATTGAGGCCGCCCGGAAGAACTGCTGCGCGGCTTCCAAGGTAGGCTGCGCCGTGTGCGCGTGGGGCGCAGGGGTGGCGGGCGGATGATGTCAGGACTCTGCTGTTAAACCGGACGCGGTCAGAGTCAGGTGGCTTGCGGATTCGCCTGTGCTGAAGATGGCTTTCCCGAGCCCCAGGACCTCCGACCACGCTCCTCTATGAGCGCGCAGTCCCCAAGGAGGCCGGCGCAGGGTATTTCACCCAAAACACTTCCTCATTGAACACTGAGGATTTTTCCTTGTAAAAATCAGTTTCGTGGTAACTTGGTAGCTGGCCTTAATGGAGCACCTGCTGTGTGCTTGCGGAGCACTTCTACCCACTTTACATAGACTATGTTAAATCCTTGCAAATACTCTACTGGGTAGTTGTATTATTGATGCGGGATCGGTGAGCCGAGGAGTCGAAAGAAAGATTTCTTAGACTCTCAAGATCTGGCAGTAGTGCTCTTTTATTTAGAGAATAGTGTGGAATAGCATGGGGACAGGACCCATGGGCAGGCAGAGCTTCTGCTGCTGCTGCCGCTGGCATGGGGACAGGACCCATGGGCAGGCAGAGCTGGTGCGTGGGGACAGGACCCACGGGCGGTCAGAGCTCCTGCTGCTGCCGAGTTGAGGGTTAGGGCTAATTTTATAAGGCATGGGTACGTGACTTATTTTTACTGGAGAAAAGAAAAGATGATGTAAAAAGTCATTAAATGATTTCAGTGCAGATGGGGTCTGGTTATTGTGCGGTCATATAACTTTAGATACGAATCTGGCCATATAGATCGGCATGCAGGTGAGGATGCCCCGGGCTTCTCTCCCTGGGGCAGTCCTAATTCATACCATAAAAAAAGTCCACTGGGTCGTATAGTTTGGCACGTAGGCCAGGTCACCTTGGGCTTCTCTAGCTGGGGCAGCCTTAATCCACATCATTATGATTCCCGTTTTACAGATGTGGGAATTGAGGGGTTACTTATGTAACTTGCCCAAAATTATCCAGCTGGCAACACTTGGGACTAGCATGCGGGCAGCCTCCAGCGCGCTGGGGTCAACTGCTGCAACGGTTCAAGATCCCGAGTCCGAAGTTCATTCACCACACAGCCATAGTTACTTGCCTCTATATATACCTTTCCCACTAGATTGTGAGATTAAATTTCGTAAAACTGAAGCACAACATCATACAGAAAAGTACAGAAATCATAAGTGTACTCTGCAGTTGTTACAATGTGGACGCTCTTGTACAACCATCACTGAGTTTAAGAAACAGAGCATGCTCAGCATCCCAGAAGCGCCCCATCACTCTCAGTCACTGCCCTGTTCCTCCTCTGAAGTGACCACTACCCTGAATTCTAACACTACGGGTTAGTTTTGCCTATTTCAGAACTTTACGCAAGTGGAATCATAGGTGTGTATTCATTTGGATCTGGTGTCTATGCATTCGTAAAATGGGTCAGTGTGCAACCGTTAAGGATAACGAGGGAGTTCTATATAATCTGATATGAAACACAGCAGGACATACCGCTCAATCAAAGCGGAGAAGCCAGGCCCCGTGTCCAGCATGTTATATGTATGAATGTCTCTGAAGAGTGTATGAGGCACCTTCAGCACTCTGTAATATGGGAAAGGGACCGTTGGTAAATGTGCGTGAATGATGGGAGAATTCTTTTTATAGAATAAACTTTTGTATTTAATTGTTTTTAACATGTTCATGTATATTACTTTTTTTCTCATTTTTTTAATAAAGATTTTATTTTTCCTTTTTCTCCCCAAAGCCCCCCCAGTACATAGTTGTATATTCTTCGTTGTGGGTCCTTCTAGTTTTGGCATGTGGGATGCTGCCTCAGCGTGGTTTGATGAGCAGTGCCATGTCGGCGCCCAGGATTCAAACCAACAAAACAATGGGCCGCCTGCAGTGGAGCACGCGGACTTAACCACTCGGCCATGGGGCCAGCCCCTTTGTCTCATTTTTTTAATTCTAAAAAATACATAACATAAAATTTACCATCTGAACCATTTTTATTTGTTTATTTTTATTTATTTTATTGCAGTTACATTGGTTTATAACATTATTTCACATTTTTGTTTTTTAAAATTGAGATATAATTGACCTATAACATTATATTAGTTTCAATTGTACAATGTAATGATTTGATATTTGTATATATTGTGAAATGATCACCACAATAAGTCTAGGTAACATCCATCACCATACATAATTACAAATTCTTTTTCTTGTGATGAGAACTTTTATGATTTACTATCTTTGCAACTTTCAAATATGCGATACAGTATTATTAAGTATAGTCACCATGCTGTATATTACATCCCATGACTTACTATTTTAAAACTGGAAATTTGCATCTTTTGATCCCCTTCACCTATTTCACTCCCCAACTTCTCCACAACTACCAATCTGTTCTCTTGTCTATGAGTTCAGGGTTTTGTTTTGTCTTTGTTTTTTTAGATTCCACATAAAAGTGAAATTATACGGTGGTACCTGTCTTTCTCTGTCTATGCTATTTCACCCAGCACAATGCCCTCAGGGTCCATCCATGTTGTCACAAATGGCAAGATTTCCTTCTTTTATGGTGAAATAATATTCCATTATATTTACCACATTTTCTTTATTCATTCAACCATCAGTGGACACTTAGGCGCTTTCCATGTCTTAGCTATCGTCAATAATGCTGCAATGAACATGGGGGTACAGATACCTTTTTGAGTTAGTGTTTTTGTTTTCTTTGGATAAATATCAGAAGTGGGATTGCTGCATCATATGATAGTTCTATTTTTAGTTTTTTGAGGAATCTGCATACTGTTTTCCATAGTGGTTGCACCAGTTTGCATTCCCATCAGCAGTATATGAGGGTTCCCTTTTCTCCACACCCTCTCCAACATTTACTGTTTTTAGTCTTAGTTATTATAGCCATCTTAACAGGGTTAAGGTGGTATCTTAGTGTAGTTTTGATTTGCATTTCCCTGATGATTAGTGATGTTGAACATCTTTTCATGTGCCTACTGGCCATCTGTATATCTTCTTTGGAAAAATGTCTGTTTATATCTCCTGCCCATTTTTTGATCAGGCTGTTTTTTTGTTGTTGTTGTTCAGTTGTGTGAGTACCTCATACATTATGGAAATTAACCCCTTATCAGATATATAATTTATAAATATTTTCTCCCAATAGATGAGATTTGAGGTCCCCTACTATTATTGTTTTGCTGTTAATTTCTCCCTTTAAGTCTGTTTTAGTTGCTTTATATACTTTGGTGCTCCTATGTTAGGTGCATATATATTCCTAAGTGTTATGTCCTCTTAGTGGAAAGTCCCTTTTGTCATTATATACTGCCCCTCTTTATCTCTGATTGTCTTTTTTATCTTGAAGTCTGCTTTGTCTGATGTACATATGGCAACACCTGCTTTCTTTTGCTTGCATTTGCTTCAGTATTGTCTTCTATCCCTTCACGCTGAGCCTATGTTTGTCTTTAGAGCTGAGATGTGTTTCCTGGAGGCAGTGTATTGTTGGGTCTTGTTTTTTAATCCATTCAGCCACTCTGTGTCTTTTGATTGAATTCTCCAGTCCCTTTACATTGAGTCATTATTGATAAATGAGGGCTTAATACTTCCATTTTATCTCTTGTATTCCAGTTGTTCTATATTTCCATTGTTTCCCTTCCCTTGTATTTCTGACTGCCATTTCAGTTTTGTAGTTTTCTGTGATGGTTTTCTCAGTTTTTTCTTTATTTACAAATTGTGGCTCTGCTCTGATTTTTTGTTTAGTAATTACCATGAGGTCTGCATAAAAGATCTCATAGATGAGATAGTCCACTTTCTGATGACTTCTTATTTCCATTAGCCTAAGCAGGCTCCATCCCATTCCTCTTCCCCTTCTGAGTTACTGTTGTCTCAGATTATTCTGCTTTGTGTTATGAGTTTGTGACTAAATTGAAGTGTTTGTAGTTATTTTCGATGCTTTCCTTCTCTTTGCCTTTTATGTTATAATTATGTGTTTGCTAACTTGTTTTGATAGAGAGCTGCAGTTTTCTGATTTTGTCTGTCTATTTATCTTCTTGCTCAAAGCTTTGTAGACCATTGTCTTTTTGTTTTAGGTATGAGGGCTTCCTTCATCATTTCTGGTGGGGGAGGGGTCCTGTGGTGATGAACTCCCTCAGCATTTGTATACCTGGAAAAGCTTTTATTTCTCCATTGTATCTGAAGGATAGTTTCACTGCATAGAGTATTCTTGGCTGAAAGTTTTTGTCCTTCAGTATTTTGAATATATCATTCCATTCTCTCCTAGCCTGTAAGGTTTCTGCTGAGAAATCCACTGAAAACCTGATAGGGGTTCCTTTGTAGATTGTTTTCTTCTGTCTTGCTGCCCTTAGTATTTTTTCTTTGTTATTAACTTTTGCCTATTTTACTATTATATGCCTTGGACGAGGTTTTTTTTGCATTGAGGTAATTAGGAGTCTATCGTCTTCAAGTATTTGTAAGTCCAGTTCTTTCCCCAGGTTTGGGAAGTTCTCAGCTATTATTTCTTTGAACAAGCTCTCTGCTCCTTTCTCCCTCTCGAATACCTATAATACTTATGTTGCTTTTCCTAAGTCAGTCGGATATTTCTTGAAGAACTCCTTCATTTTTAAAAAATCTTGGTTCTCTCTCCTCCTCTACCTGAAGCATTTCTATCTTTCTATCCTCTATATCACTAATTCTGTCCTCCATAACATCAACTCTATTTTTTAGGATTCTAGGTTATTTTTTCTCATTGATTGTGTTCTTCATCTCCAGAATTTCTGTTTGGTTTTTTTTTAGAGTTTTAATCTCTTTGGTGAAGTATTCCCTCTGCTCATTAATTTTATTCCTGAGCTCATTAAACTGTTTTTCTGAGTTTTCTCGTAACTCGTTGAGTTTCTTTATGACAGCTATTTTGAATTCTCTGTCATTTAGAATGTAAATTTCTGTGACTTCAGGATTGGTTTCTTGAGACTTGTAATTTTCTTCCTGCTCTGTATTGTTACTGTAGTTTTTCACGGTGGTTGATGAACTAATCCTTTGCTGGCACATCTGTGGTAGTATCAGGTTGCAGATTCAACCTGCTACAGCTTGGGGGAAGCAGGAATTGTGTTTCTGACCCCACCCTGTCTGCTGGAAGTTGTGTGGGTATGGTGGGTGCTCCTGTAGGCTCGGATAGCGTTTGTGCATGCACCAGATTGCCTCCACCTCCACTTACGTTGCGCTGGCCCCTGTACTTGGTAGACAGGGCTTCTTTGCAGGGTCTGAGCTAGGGCCACTTGTTAGGGCTGCTGTGGCATGGTGGGAGCTCCTGTTGGCTGGGAAAGCATTCACACGTGTGCACAGGACCACCACCACCTCTTCTTACAGTCACACTGAGGTACATTCCCCCTCGTGGGGTCACAGCAGCACAGTGGGCACTCCTGCCAGCAGGGAAAGCATTTGCACATGTGTGCAGGGCTGCTGTCACCTCTTCTTACATTTGTGCCAAGGTGCATTCCCACTGGTAGGGCCATGGCGCCATGGTGAACACTCCTGTTGGCCAGGATAGTGTTCACCCACGGTCTGGGCTGTGTCTGCCTCCTCTGGTAGTAGTGCTGGTCACTGTGTGAAGACCTGTGACCTGGCTTACTGCTGCCTGGAAGGGGTAGCGGGTGCTTACCTATTGCCACTGCTTCCTGGAGACCCGGGCCACCCACCTTCAGATGTATAGCTGTGTGGGTCTCTCACGAGTCCTGTTGTGCTGGGTGGGTATCTTCCATTAGTCAATGAATGTCTGTTTACTTGTAATTCAGAGGAGGAGAGATAAAGGGAACAGCTCACTCTGCCATGTTGCTGATGTCACTCCTCTGTTTTGCCCATTTTTTAATTGGGTTGTTTGTTTTCTTGTTGAGTTTTAAGAATTCTTTGTATATTTTAGATACAAATCTTTTATTACGTATATATTTTGCAAATATTTTCTCCCAGTCTCTGGCTTGTCTTTTCATTCTCTTAATACAATTACTTTTTAAAATATTGACCTTGTATCCTGCAGCCTTGCTAAACTCATTTATTTGTTCTTAGGATTTCTTAGAATTTTCTACACAGATAATCAAGTTGACTGAGCATAAAGACAGTTTGACTTCTTCCTCTCTAATCTGTATGTGTTTTACTTCTTTTTATTGCCTTATTGCATGGGTAAATCCTTTAGACCAGTGGTGAATGACAGTTGTGAGAGTGGTCATCCTTGCTCTGATCCTGAGATTAGGGAGAAAGCATTCAAACTTTTACCATTATATAATGATGTTACTTTAGGTTTTTTATAAATGCCCTTTATCAAATTTAGAAAGTTCACTTTATTTTCTAGTCAATGGGAGTTTTATTCTGAATGGTTGTTAGATTGTGTCAAGTGCTTTTTCTGCATCTATTGTGAGAATCACATGAGTTTTCTATTAATATTGTAAGTTACATGGATTTATTTTTGAATGTTCAACCAGCCTTGCATTCCTAGGATAAAACCTGCTTGGTTATGATATATTTTCCTTTCAAAAATATGTTGGATGACATTTACTAAAATTTTATTAAGAATTTTTGCATCTATGTTTATGAAAGATATTGGCTTATAGTTTTCTTTTCTTGTGATATCTTTGTCTGGTTTGGTATCAGGATAATGCTGGTCTCATAGAATGAGTTGGGAAGTAGCCCCTCAATTTCAGTTTTTCGGAAGAGTTTGCGTAGAACTGGTGATATTCCTTAAATATTGATAGAGTTAACTAGTGAAGCCATCTGGGCTTTGAGTTTTCTTTCTGGGAAGGTTTTTACCCACAAATTTAATTTCTTTAATATAGAGCTTTTTTCTTTTTCTTTTCTTTTTATTTTTAAAGATTTTTTTTTTCCTTTTTCTCCCCAAAGCCCCCTGGTACATAGTTGTATATATTTTAGTTGTGGGTCCTTCTAGTTGTGGCATGTGGGATGCTGCCTCAGCGTGTTTTGATGAGCGGTGCCATGTCTGCGCCCAGGGTTCAAACCAACGAAACACTGGGCCGCCTGCAGCGGAGCACGCAAACTTAACCACTCGGCCACGGCGCCAGCCCTGAGCGTTTTTCTTTTTTAAAAAGAAAAGCAATTTATTTTCTACAGAGCTGTTCAGGTTATTTGTTTCTTCTTGAGTAAGAATGTCAATTTGTGTCTTTTAAGGAATCTGTCTATTTTATCTAGCTTGTCAAATCTATTGGCAAAAAGTTGTTCATAATATACCTTTATTTTTCTTTTAATGTCTGTAGTATCTGTAGTGTCTACTCTCTCATTCCTGATATTGGTAATGTGTGTCTTATATCTTTTTCCCTGATCAGTCTAGCTAGAGGTTTATATATTTTATTGATTTTCTCAAAGAACCAGCTTTTGGTTTCATTGATGTTTTTCAGTGGTTTTTACATTTCTATTTGTAATAACAACAAACAAAGAAGATTTTGCAGCAGAGACATAGATGGCTTGCAAAGCCTAAAATACTTTCTGTCTGGCTCTTTACAGAAGAAGTTTATTGACTCCTGCTCTAGACCTGAATGACTACATAAATATAGATGTTTTTCTTTCATCCCTAGATACTCAACGAATCTGCCTGGAGATAAGAGAACTCAAGCAGAGAAAGTCTGATGATCCCTCAAAGGTAATTGGTAGATTACACAGGAGCCCTACTGTGCACTCAGGTTGCAAAGCAGCTCATATTTTCTTCCTCTGGTGATGTGAGGAGATAGAAGGGAAAGGAAGAGCTAAGAGGGAGAGGAGGTGCTGGAGATTTTGGTAATGGGACTCGTTTGGGTTCAATAGAATGTTAAGGGGACTTTGTTGGCCTCTTGTGTCATCAGCAGTAAAATGAAGGTGATGCTGGTCTGGTCTCCGCTGGGGCAGTGGAGGCAGGCAAGGTGTGTGAAAATTGAACTGAGAGGATTGGATGTGTGGTGGGAGAGAAAGAGAAGCTTCTGGAACAAACACTGGATTTTGGCTTGAGCAAATGGAAGGATTGATTTTTTGTTGAGATAAGGAAGATGGGGGAAAGTAGCAGGAGTGGGCAGTGGGGATCGAAAGTTAGGTGGTCGTGGAGCCAGCCTGGTGGCATAGTAGTTAAGTTTGCGTGCTCCACTTCAGTGGCCCGAGGTTCATGGGTTCGGATCCTGAGTGTGGACCTACACACCACTCATTAAGCCATCCTGTGGTGGCATCCCACTTACAAAATAGAGGAAGATTGGCCCAGATGTTACCTCAGTGACAATCTTCCTCAAGCAAAAAGAGGAAGATTTGCAACAGATGTTAGCTCAGGGCCAATCTTCCTCACCAAAATAAAAAAAAAAAAAGTTAGGTGGTTGTGCATCTTGAGTTTGCAGTTAGCCTATTTCCCATTTCTTTAGTTTCTACTTACCCTCAGTGAAATCTCCCAGGGAAAAGTCCCCTGAAGGATTCCATCTCCACCCCATGCCCAGCCCACACTCAGCCTCTTTTAGGGTCTTTCTTGATTGAAGCCTCACCAATCTCCTTGCCCAGGTCTAGGGGTTAATATTGATCCACTAGGACACATTTGCAGCATTTCCACACACACAGTGGGTTTTCTCTTTCTGGAGGAGATTTTAGACCTTTTCAGGCCACTGCGTTCCCTCTCGGCAGAGGCAAGCAGCAGAAGCCAGAGAGTCAGTGCCTGGGGTTAGGGTTTATTTTTCTATTTACTGGTAATTTGAAATTGGATATTTTCTTTCTTCTGCTTATGCTGAGGGTGTGAGTTTTGTGTTGTTTTATATGTTCTTTTTGTTCTGTTTTTTTTGAAGATATTTCAGAGAAGATTTTTGCTGCTGCCATTACCTAATGTTATGGTTTGACTTGTGTCCCCACCCCTTAAATTTATTTGTTGATGTCCTAACCCCAAGTGCCTCAGAATGTGGCTTTATTTTGAGTGTCTGTCTTTACGGAGGTCATCAAGTTAAAATGAGGTCATTAGAGTGGGCCCTTATGACTAGTATCCTTATAAGAAGAGAAACTTTGGATGCAGATGCATGTGGAGGGAAGACGACGTGAAGGTACAAGGGGTAGATGGCCACTGACAAGCCAAGGAGAGAGGCCTCAGCTCTGCTGACCTTGATCTTGTACTTCCAGCCTCCAGAACTGTGAGACAATAGATTTCGGTTGTTTAAGCCCCGCATGTTGTGGTACTTGGTTATGGCAGCCGCAACAAACTAATATGCCGGAGCTACTCAGATTTATAACTGTATAACTTTTTGTGTTCTTTTTGTCTCCCAAAGATCTCTTCCATCCCCTGCCTGCATACTGTGTGTGAACACAAGGACTAAAGGGCAGGGCCGGCTACCTGATTTGTGGGATCCAATACAAAGTGAAAATGCAGGAAGAAAAGTGCAGTTAAAGGTGCTGACATATAAAGATATTTCCTTTGAAAATAGTTTAATACTTACAAAATGTCACAGGGGACATCATGACGCACGAGTGACAACGTCAACTCACTTCTGTTTATAATATTTTTGGTGTTATACTTTTATGTAATACGATAAAAAACAATACTTAATGTGATATCTTGATTTATTATAAGGTTTTTCTGGCTGCTCCAGCTATTCCAGTTTGCTTATGCTGGTTTAGTTGTGTTTCTGTCACTTGCACCTTAGGAGTCCTGGTTAGCAGCCTCCTGCCTGCAGGCTACAGTGCACGCGGGATGGCGGACGGCTCTGTAGAGCCGAAGGGAGTGAGCGTGGAGGCAATTACCTCAGGACTGCCAGTGTCCCCCTCCCGTGTCCCTGTCCACAGACACTGGGCCCTCCCCACTTCCCACTGTAGAACTGCGCCCCACCTTGCTTCCGGAAGTGACTTCACAGACAGTCGTGTTCCGCAGTAGCCTGGAGTCCAAGGCTGTGTCTGAGGACTTCAGGAGACTTCTTCTCTCTCATGGTGTACAGACTATGGCACAGGAGAGAGGAGCAGACACCCTCTTCTTTGTTCTTTTCCTGAGCTGTTGGCAAGGCGCCGAGCCCCGCCCTTTCCACCTGATCAAAGGTACTGTCCCACGTACGTTGATGGAGAAGGGTCAGACTCACGTGAGCCTGGCTCAGGCGGGAGGTGGTGCTGTCCTCCACGGATCCCAGAGTGGTCAGCACGGGGCCTGGCCCACCCCATCTGCTTTCCCTCCCTGAATCTACCGTAGCGAGCTCTTGCTCAGAAGGGAGTAACTTTTACCTTTTTCCTAACTTGGAAGCTTTCTCAAAATCCAGAACTCCACAGGAGGGTGGCATACATGTACATTTGAACTTTTCATTATAAAAATTTTCAAACACACACAAAGTAGAAAAATTAGTATAATGAACATCCATGTGGTAATCATACCAATCTTGTTTCATCTATCCCCTCATATATATAAACACATGATATTTTAAATAATAGCTTGAGGTGTAATTCATGTAACATAAAATTACCCTTTTAAAGTATATAATTCAGTGGTTCTTAGTGTATTTATGGAATTGTGAATAACCACTATCTAATTTTAGAACATTTTCATCACCCCTAAAAGTAATGTGACCCTCACTAGCTGTCACTCATAATTCCCCCTTTCTCACAGCCCCTGGCAACCATTAATCTACTATCTGCTCTATAGATTTGTCTATTCTGGATATTTCACCTATGGAATCATACGATACATGGTCTTTTGTGGCTGGATTCTTTCATTTAATGTTTTTAAGTTTCATCCACATTGTAGCATGCGTACATTTTTATGGCTGAATAATATTCTGTTGTATGGCTGTATCACATTTTATTAATCCATGCATCAGTTGATGGATATTTGGGTTCCACATTTTGGATATCTGAATACCCACATTATAGATGTTTTAGGAACGTAGCTTTTTCAAAGTGCACTTTAGATTTCCATGCTCTCTATTTAGGGTCTTAGGGCATTTGGAACCATATTTGCTATTTACTAAACTAACTGGCTGACCATATTCTGGGAAATTCTCTCACTGTAAAGATATTGGGTCTGTGGAGAAAAGCAGAAGCAGCAGACACAATCCTTGTGATGTAGGAAGCTACAGTATTGCTCTCCAAAAATTAACTAGACATAGATCCAAAAACAGTGTCATGCGTCATGAAAGTGCATTATGCAAACTGTCAGTCAGGGGCGACAGCAGGAAAAGGGGAGACGGTAACTACTCTTGTCAGGGTTCTTTAAAAACCAGAGGGTTTTTGTGAACAAATGTTTCGCTGCATGGCCTTACACTTCCTTTGTATTGATTCTTAGTGATTCACTGATATCTCAGCAAGAGAGAACTTTTTGTTTCTTTCATTTGCCAAAAGCCATTATATCTGGAAGGAATGTCCGTGCACCATTAATGACCTGATTACCAATCTTCCTGTAGAGTTGAAAGCCACCATGGGCACAAATTACTCAATGGCCGTGCAGATTGTCTGTCAGGAAACCAGGTGAAAATCTGCATTGTCACTGGTTTTGAGTTAAAAGTTCAGATTCCGCAGACACTTCATGAATGCTCTGTGGCGCTCAGAATAGGTGGGCGCTGTGGGCCTGACAACCCCTTCATTAGGGGAAAGATTTGTCCTCCTTGGTGGTTTTCTCCCTCCCCTTGGGCCAGAACAAAGGGCTGGCCTTGACCTTGAATGAAGAAAATGTGTCCAGACAGAGACATCACAACCTCCTTAAAGAAAAGCCTGAAAATATAGCTCAGAATCTCCACAGGTTGCTACAATCTTTTAGCACAATTAATCCGTATCCATGCTGTAGCCACGTGAGCATCAGCAGGTCTTGAAATCAGTCCGTGACGTCCGAGGGCAGATGGTTGACGCAGTCTGTTTCCATTTGCACCTTCATTTTCATTCGTCAATGACAGCATCAGGAGTTCCTTGTGCTCTTCTAACAGGTCAAGTCGGGGCGGCCGCAGGCCCTCCGAGCCCCTCCCTGACACAGACCATAGTGTGGATCAGTGCAGAGTGCGGTGTTGTTCCTTCCCCTCCAAAACGAGAAAGCTTCACGTTTCCAGAACGGCCAAAGTCACTGCTTGTTGCTATCATTTCCTATGGAAGGGAAAGTTTTTCTTGAAAAGACCCTGAGATGTGTGTTCATCTGTCTTTGTTCCCCCCAAAACTGGGCACTGATCATAACCATGCTTGGAACTAGTACCATTTATTGCAGAGTTCAAATTTTATCTCCCCCATCCTCACAGGCCTCCTGTCATTGGCACCTTCTCATCAGTCTTCAGATGAGAATACCAAATCCCGCAGAACTTTACTGCCCAAGATCACAAGGCACAAAAGGGTGGACTAGAACCCGCGTCAGTGCCCTTTCCCCTAGAGCAGGCCGACTGCATGATGCTCCTCTCACGATACCACACAAGAGAGTATTGAGTTAAAAAGATCACATGCAGATCCAGTGAAAGATTTACAGCTAAGGTTTATTTCCCCCACAGGTTCAAATACTGAATTTTCCTCGAGTTCAAAAAATTTGGACGAAGCTTTGGCTAAAATATTTGGTAAGTACTCTCATGTGAAACCATCAGGCTGTATTTGAAGAGTCTCGTGCTTGTCTGTGGTGGTCTCCCAGATAACCTGTTCCTGCTGATCTGATGGAAAGGAAAGTACTTTGCCTTGAGGCTAGAACCAGTTCCTATAAGTGTCAGAGTCCCAGTAAATTATTAAAAACATGGAAGATAAACACTTGGAAAGGATTATGCTCCTCAAAGAGGGGTCCGTGCAATAGCTGCAGGGCCACCATCCTGGAGCTATAGGAAGTGCGGCATCAGACCCCAGCGCAGACCAGCTGCAGCGCATCTGCCTGGCCCAGGTGCCCAGGAGCTGTCTGCATGTGCTAGAGATGGTGAGGCCCTGAGGCTGAGATAGACCTTCTCCCCAGCAGCACAGCCTTAACTGAGCTTGAAAATCCCCTGCGGAGATTGTTAAAAAGAGACACCCAGATCCACCCCACGATCAGGTTCCTTGGTGTGTGGTGAAGCCCTTGTGTGAATAGTTTTTAAAGTCTTCCAGGTGATTCTAGGCTGGGACTCATTGATTTACTCTAAGGCTCTCATTTAATATTTGAGAGTAACCAAAGAAGTCTTCTTCAGCAGAGAGCACCAACAGTGCACAAGGGTTCCCTTTTCTCCATATCCTCACCAGCCCTTGGTATTTCTTGTCTTTTTGATGGTAGCCATTCTAACAGGTGTGAGGTGATATCTCATTGTGGTTTTGATTTGCATTTCCTTGATGATTAGTGATGTCAAACTCTGTTTCATGTATCTGTTGGCCATTTGCATGTCTTCTTTGGAAAAATGTCTATCCAATTCCTCTGCCCATTTTAAAATCAGATTTTCTTTTTTGCTATTGATTTCTATGAGTTTTTCATATATTTTGGACTATATTTATTAACCCCTTATCAGATATATGATTGCAAATATTTTCTCCCATTCTGTAGGTTGCCTTTTCATTTCATTGATGTCTCTTTTGCTGTGCAGAAACTTTTTAGTTTGATGTAGTCTCACTTATTAATTTTTGCTTTTGTTGCCTGTGCCTTTGACATCATATCCAAAGAATCATTGTCAAGACCAAAGTCAAGGAGCTTTTTTCCCTATGATTTCTCCTAGGAGTTTTATGGTTTCAGTTCTTATATTTAAGTCTTTAATCCATTCTGAGTCAATTTTTGAGAGTGATATAAGATAGTGGTCAATTTCATTCTTTTGCATGTGGTTATCCAGTTTTTTCAACACCATTTTTTGACAGACTATCTTTCCCCCCGGTGACTATTCTTGGTCTCCTTGTCAAATGAGTTGACTGTACATGTAAGGGTTTATTTCTGGGCTCTCAATTCTGTTCCATTGGTCTATGTGTCTATTTTTATGCCAGTACCATGCTCCTTTAATTGCTATAGCTTTGTAGTATAGTTTGAAATCAGGAAGTGTGATGCCTTCAGCTTTGTTCTTTCCCAGGATTGCTTTGGCTATTTGGGGTCTTCTGTGGTTCCAAATGGATTTTAATATTGTTTTTTCTATTTCTGTGAAAAATACCATTGGAATTTTGATAGGGATTGCGCTGAATCTATAAACGGCTTTGGGTAATATGGACATTTTAACAATATTGATTCTTCTGATCCATGCATATAGGATATCTTTCCATTTGTCTGTGTCTTTGTCAATTTTTTTCATCAATTTCTTATAGTTTTCAGTGTACAGATCTTTTATCTCCTTGGTTAATTTATTCCTATTTTATTCTTTTTGGTGCTATTGTGAATAAGATTATTTTCTTTTTCAGATGTTTCATTGTTAGTGTATAGCATTGCAACTAATTTCTGTATGTTGATTTTGTATCCTGCAACTTTACTGAATTTGTAGATTAGTTCTAACAGGTTTTTGGTGGAGTCTTTAGGATTTTCTCTATATAAGATCATATCATCTGCAAAGACAATATTACTTCTTCCTTTCTGATTTGGATGCCTTTTATTTCTTTTTCTTGCCTAATTTCCTGGCTAGGACTTCCAGTTCTATGTTGAATAGGAGCACTGAGAATAGGCACCCTTGTCTTTTTCCTGATCTTAGAGGAAAGGCTTTCAACCTTCCACTGTTGAGTATAGTGTTAGCTGTGGGCTTGTCATATATGGCCTTTATTATGTTGAGATAGGTTCTTTCCATAGCAAATTTACTGAGCATTTTTATCATGAAAGGATGTTGCATTTTGTCAAATGCTCTTTCTGAGTCTGTTGGGATGATCAGATTTTTATCTTTCATTCTATTAATGTAATGTATCATATTTATTGATTTTCATATGTTGAGCCGTCCTTGCATTCCAGGAATAAATACAACTTGATCTTGGTGTATGATTCTTTAAAATATGCTGTTGAATTCAATTTGCTAATATTTTGTTGAGAATTTTGCATTTGTGTTCATTAGGGATATTGATCTGTAGTTTTCTGTTCTTTAGGAGTCCTTATCTGACTTTGGTATCAGGGTAATGCTGGCCTCATAAAATGAGCTTGGGGGTGTTCCCTCCTCTTCTATTTTTCAGAAGGGTTCGAGGAGGATTGGTATTAATTCTTCTTTAAGTGTTTGGTATAGTTCACCAGTGAAGCCATCTAGTCCTTGGCTTTTCTTTGTTAGGAAGTTTTTGATTGCTGATTCAATCTCCTTACTCATTTTTGGTCTGTTCAGATTTTGTTTCTTAATGATTCAGTCTTGGTGAGTTGTATGTTTCTAGGAAGTTATCCATTTCTTCTAGGTTATCCAATTTGTTGGTGTTTAATTGTTCATAGTAGTCTCTTATGATCCATTGTATTTCTGTGGTGTCAGTTGTAATGTCTCCTCTTTCATTTATAATTTTGAGTCTTCTCTCTGTTTTTCTTGGTTTAGCTAAAGGTTTGTCAATTTTGTTTATGTTTTCAACAAACCAACTCTTAGTTTTATTAATCTTCTCTATTATTTTTCTGGTGTCTATTTCATTGATTTCTTCTCTGATCTTTGTTACTTCCTCCCTTCTGCTAACTTTGTGTTTAGTTTGCTCTTCTTTTTCTAGTTCTTTGAAGTATAAAGTTAGGTTGTTTATTTGAGATATTTTGTTTTTAAATTTATTTTATTATTATTATTATTTAAAGGTATACTTTTTCTTTTTTTGGTAAGGAAGATTGGCCCTGAGCTAATGTCTGTTGCCAGTCTTCCTCTTTTTTTTTTTTTCTCCCTGAAGCCCCAGTAAATAGTTGTATATCCTAATTATAGGTCCTTCTAGTTCTTCTATGTGGGATGCCACCTCAGCATGGCTTGATGAGTTGTGTGCATGTCTGCACCCAGGATCTGAACTGGCGAACCCTGGGCTGCTGAAGTAGAGCATGCGAACTTAACCACTACACGACCGGGCCGGCCCCTCTTTTTTCTTAATGTGGGTATTTTATTGCTATAAACTTCCCTTTTATAACTGCTTTTGCAGCATCCCATAGGTTTTGGTGTTATTTCCATTTTGGTTTGTTTCAAGATATTTTTTGATTTCCCTTTTGATTTATTCTTTGATCCATTAGTTGTTCAGGAGTGTGTTATTTAATTTCCACATATTTGTGAATTTTCCAGCTTTTCTCCTGTTATTGATTTCTAGTTTCATACCACTGTGGCCAGAAAAGATACTTGGTATGACTTCAGTCTTCTTAAATTTGCTAAGACTTGTTTTGTGACCTTTAGTATGATCTATCCTGGAGAATATTCTGTGTGCACTTGAGGAAAATGTGTATTCTGCTGCTGTTGGATGGAATATTCTGTATATGTCTGTTAGGTCCACTTGGTCTTAAATATGGTTCACGTCCAATGTTTCCTTGTTGCTTTTTCTGTCTGGATGATCTATCCATTGTTGAAACTGGTTGGGGGAGGCTGGTTGCTCATCCTGCTCTTCCTTTCCTGGAGAGGGGAAGTCTTTCTAGCTGGGAAGTCCCCTCTTGGCACTAAGCAATGCCAGCTTGGGGGATGGGATGATGCCAGCACAATGAAGCTGTCTTCCTTCTCATCTTGTATGGTTATGCTCAGGTTTGTTGTTCCACTGTATGGCTGAGGTTTCTTAAGTGGACCCAGAGCTCTCCCAGGGCTGTTTTTGTTTGTGAATAGCTGTCTAATTGTTGCTCTTTGTCGGGAGATGGAGGCTGGGATCTCCTATGTCACTATTCTGGTGAGATCACTTTCTCCATCCTCTTTGAACCCCCAGCACCTTGTGCAGTTTCTGAGCAGAGCCAGGGCTTGGTAAAAGCCTGTTGTCCAAATGATCCACAGTCTTCTGCTCTGTCCCAACCTAGATGGGCATTATGATTTTTAGGAACTTATGCTTGGTTCCTCCATATAATATTGGGTCATCAAAACTAAGTGGCCAGGATCCTCTAAGTGAAGGATGTCCAGTTATTGCCTTAGTCACTATGCCAATAAAGAAAGCACTTGGCTGCAATTACTAGAAGACCTGGGTTTAGTCACTTAAACAAGGAGTGGTTTATTTTCCTTCTGTTTCAAGTAGTCCAAGAGAGACAATTATAGCTTTGGTGCAATGCTGAGTGACTTCAGGTCAGGACCTGTTTCTCTGAGATCATCAGGGCCTTCCCTGGTGCTTATGCCTCTTGGTCATCAGATGGCTTCTGCAGCTCCAGACGTCACATCCACTTTCACAGCAGGAGGTAAAGGGGATGGGAAGGTGTAGCCCCAGCACTACTTTCTCTTCCATCCAGAGGAGCAAGCTTCTTCCAGGGTCTCAGGAGTCTTCGGAAGAACTTTGTGTGTCCCGTAGCCCTCCTCTGGGTACCAAGGAGGGTGGAAGGAAGTGTCTCTCTGAGGGCTGGCTCCTGAGGCTCCAATCACCCTTAGGCACAGAAGGAGGCAAAAATGGCTGGTGATGGAATGCCACAGAATCTGTTGCAGATCTTTTTTTTTCCTGCCGTGTTTTCTTGACATCTTTGCTTCCTTTGTGTTTTCTGTCTTTTTCTTCCTTATCTATGTATTCTTCCACTTGTGCAGGGTTCCAATGAGCAGAAAGCAAGCAATATTTACTAACTGATCGGGGTTATTGTTATAAATAAGATGGTGATTAGCAGTTTTAAAATATTTAGCCTTTAGCATGGTCCTCACACTGGCACTATGTTCAGTGCTTTTACATGCATAGTTTTATTCAGTTATTGCAAAAGTTCTATCAGTTAAATAATTGTATCCCCATCCTACCAGTGAGGGAACCAAAGATCACAGAGGTGGAGCTGTTTGCCCAAGATCACGTTTCAGGAAACAGCAAACTCAGGATTTAGGTCTAGGTCTGGTGCCACAAAAGCTGGACTCTCACCGTGAGAAACTTCCTAGGAGAGGCAATAGGTCTTAATGGAAGAAAACGATGCGCATCTTGTAGAAACAGGAAAGAGGTTTGTTCATCCAGAGGGACAGCTTGGGGACAGTCTCAGAGGTGGGGAGAATGACAACAGGAGCAAGAAGAAAAATTATGACATTAAATATCATGAGATTCAGAGAAAAAATTTCTAGCACATGTCTCTAGTGGGTAATGTTTCCTATCTGGGATATCTAGTGAAATCATAATTTTTCGGAAATGATTTAGATAGACCAAGTTCCCTTTCCCAAGACAAGGCATTCAGAGCATAACATATATCCATTGCGTTTGTATCATTTATTCTCTGTGTTCATAGACTACTTTAGGTGCTCACAGAGCAGACTCTATTAATTCTGGATTGCTGGTATTAACATGCCTGTCTTTGCTTCACTTGAGATGAAATTCTCCTGCAAGTGTTTTCCAACGTTCCCTTTGATGAAACGAGAAGAACAGCAGGCCAATCAATTACAACGAGTGACATGAAAGAAAGTAAGTATATGTCTTTAAAACTGTAAGTGCACATATTTCTAAAGGCCTATGTATTGTATTATTTGTACTACCCTATCATTTTGGCATTCTTTAAACCAGGTATGTATGAGGCAAATGCAAATTGAGATGTGGAGGAAAGAATTGTCTGAAATACTCTATAACCTCCTCCCAAGCCTATGGTCTAAAGTGTGAATATTCCTGTACTTGGGGTGATCTCTGAAGTTCTTGTGTCAGGCAGGGTCTCTCACTCTGGGGGCTGTTCACAGGACAGGAACCGGATTTGCAAGTGGCATTTACTGTTCCTGGTCACACTTGCTAGGTATAATAATACCTTTCTATTCAACGCTTTATAGTTCAATGTGCTTGAGTGCCCGAGGGACTAGTTGGGGGAGTGAACCCTTCCCACATCCCTCGGCATCACCTCCCCTATGCCAGCCTCTGGAAAGTATTTGCACTGGGGAGCAGAGCCCATCTCTCCCTTTGCACTGATGCTTGTATGCCAAAGCTGAAGGGAAGAAGCTGGTCACATATGCAAAAACTATGTCTATTAGTGCAAATCATGCAAGTGACAGAGAAATCCTTTAAGGTGGACACTAGTTGCACTAGAAGAAAATGAAAATTGGGTAATTAGTTATCAGGCATGTGTGTCATGTTGAAATTATGAAACTATTAGCAAACCAATGTCATAACTAATGACCCTGCCAATGCATTTCATAAACCACATGATTAAAACGGTGAATATTTTACTGTGTAATCGTGATGGTGCGCCCTGCACAGTGTTTTTTTATGCTCCCTTGGCTGACACAATGTGATGAACATGTTTTTAGCTAAGTGCTTGCATGATTGAGTGTATCTATTCCTAATGATTCACCAATGTCTCATTAACAGAGAACTGTTTGTTTTTTGTTATTGGATCAAAGTAGTGATACATGAAGTCATTTGGCATACACCGTGGAGACTGTCCTACCAATTTTTTTGTATAGTTGAAAGCTGTCACATGCACAGATTACTCAGTGGCTATGAAGATTATCTGTGAGGAAACCATGTGAAAACTGGTATTGTCGCTGATTTTGTATTAAAAGTTCAGATTCCGCAGGCACTTCATGAATGCTCTGTGGCGCTCAGAATAGGTGGGCGCTGTGGCCCTGACAACCCCTTCATTAGGGGAAAGGTTTCTCCTCCTTGGTGGTTTTCTCCCTCCCCTCGGGCCAGAACAAAGGGCTGGCCTTGACCTTGAATGAAGAAAATGTGTCCAGACAGAGACATCACAACCTTCTTAAGGAAAAGCCTGAAAATACAGCTCAGAATCTCCACAGGTTGCTACAATCTTTTAGCGCAATTAATCCGTATCCACGCTATAGCCACGTGAGCATCAGCAGGTCTTGAAATCAGTCCGTGACGTCCGAGGGCAGATGGTTGACGCAGTCCGTTTCCATTTGCACCTTCATTTTCATTCATCAATGACAGCATCAGGAGTTCCTTGTGCTCTTCCAACAGGTCAAGTCGGGGCGGCCGCAGGCCCTCCGAGCCCCTCCCTGACACAGACCATAGTGTGGGTCAGTGCAGAGTGCAGTGTTGTTCCTTCCCCTCCAAAACGAGAAAGCTTCACGTTTCCAGAACGGCCAAAGTCACTGCTCGTTGGCATCATTTCCTATGGAAGGGAAAGTTTTCCTTGAAAAGACCCTGAGATGTGTGTCCATCCATCTTTGTTCCCCCCAAAACTGGGCACTGAGCATAACCATGCTTGGAACTAGCGTCATTTATTGCAGTTCATAATAGATAATAACCCTGAGATGTGATAAGGGGAGGGCACTTTTCAGTCTACAGACGACACCAGCACATTTTATCTCCCCCTTCCTCACAGGCCTCCTGTGGTTGGCACCTTTCCCACCAGTCTCAGATGAGGATACCAAATCCCACAGAATTTACTGCCTAAAGTCACAAGGCGTTCAAAGCGGGGACTAGAACCCGCGTCCAGTGCTCTTTCCCCTAGAGCAGGCCAACTGCATGATGCTCCTCTCACGATACCACGCAAGAGAGTATCGCGTTAAAAAGATCACAAGCAGATCCAATAAAAGATTTACTCACAGCTAAGGTTTATTTTCCTATAGGTTATCCTCAACAAAAGAGCTTGGAAAATACTGAATTTGCATCAAGTTCAAATAAGCAGGAAGAACATTTGGCTAAACTATTTGGTAAGTACCCTCTTCATGTGAAACCATCAGGCTGTATTTGAAGAGTCTCGTGCTTGTCTGTGGTGGTCTCCCAGGTAACCTGCTCCTACTGCTCTGATAGGAAGAAAAGTGCTTTTCCTTGAATTTAGAGCCAGTTCTCTACGTGTCAGAGTCCCAAGAAATGAAGCAAAACATAGAAGACAAACACTTGGAAAGGATTCTGCTCCTCAAAGAAGGGTCCATGTAACAGCTGCAGGGCCACCATCTCGGAGCTATAGGAAGTGCAGCATCAGACCCAAGCGCAGATCAGCTGCAGAACATCTCCCTGGCCCAGGTGCAGCACATCTGCCTGACCCAGGTGCATCACATCTACCTGGCCCAGGCGCATCACGTCTGCCTGGCCCAGGTGCA
This sequence comes from Equus przewalskii, assembly GCF_037783145.1. Taxonomy (NCBI): domain Eukaryota; kingdom Metazoa; phylum Chordata; class Mammalia; order Perissodactyla; family Equidae; genus Equus; species Equus przewalskii. Next base: position 11,600,622 of record NC_091844.1, on the reverse strand, counting down.
TCACATCTCCCTGACCCAGGTGCATCACATCTCCCTGGCCCAGGTGCATCACATCTCTCTGGCCCAGCTGCATCACATCTCCCTGACCCCGGTGCATCACATCTGCCTGACCTAGGTGCATCACATCTGCCTGGCCCAGGTGCATCACATCTCCCTGGCCCAGGTGCATCACATCTCCCTGGCCCAGCTGCATCACATCTCCCTTACCCAGGTGCATCACATCTGCCTGGCCCAGGTGCATCACATCTGCCTGACCCAGGTGCATCACATCTGCCTGGACCAGGTGCCCAGGAGCTTTCTGCATATGCTAGCAATGATGAGGCCCTGAGATTGAGACAGACCTTCTCCCCAGGTCTTCAGCCCTAATTGAGCGTGAGAATCCCCTGGGGAGGTTGTTAAAGAGACATCTGATCAGATTCCCTATGTGGGATGAGACCTTTGCATCAGTAGTTGTTAAAGCTCTCTAGGTGCTTCTAGGCTGGGACTCACTGGTCTAGTCTAAGCCCCTCATGTAACATTTGAGGGAAACCAAGGCCTAGATGGAAGACGGTGGGGTAGGAGGCGCCAGAAATACATCCTCTCACCACGTCTACAATTGAGCTGGCAAGAATTATCTTAAGCAACTATTTTGGAAGATTGGATTCTAGTTGAATACTGGCATCATCCAGGGGAGAGGTTGGTGAAGAGACTGGTGAATTTTGGTGAATTTCAGTGTTCATGTAGATCCTATCACTCTTCATTCCCCAGCCTGTGGCGGGTAGCCAGGTGGTCAGCAGCCCACATTTTCAGTGTGACCTGCTGGTGCCAGAATGGACGACAGGGACCTTGTCCTCCAAAAATTTGGATGTGTGTTGATCACTGCGGGCTGGCTGTTGTTTCAACCCCATGGTCTGAAGAGGCTTCCAAGCAACTCTGTCAAGGGGATTACAAAGACCGTATTTTTTGTTTTTCTTCATTTTGGAGACAGACACTTAAGGGAACCTTTGTCAGGTCACTAAGTGATTGCAAAGATAACAAACTGGAATTTCAGCACCAACACACAACAAGGAATACATATTTTGCCAAAATAGTTTGGAAAATCCACAAAAATATCACTCCAGCCCCCAACAAGCAGAAATCAGCAATCCCTGGGGAGTGGGAGAATTTGATTTCCAAAGTTACCAAAATATAATACTCAGAATGTTCAGCTCTCAACAAATAAATTACAAAACATACAAAGAAGCAGGAAAATATGGCCCATTCACAGGAAAAAAAAAAAAAAAGAATTTGACAGAACCCATCCCTCAGAAGCCTAGAAATTGGAATCAACTGTCTTCAAAATGTTCGATGAGTAAAGGAAATGATGGACAAAGAACTTAAGGAAATCATGAAACAGTGTTTGAACAAAGTGAGAATATCAATAAAGAAATAGAAATTATAGGGGCCAGCCCAGTGGCATAGTGGTTAAGTTCATGCACTCCACTTTGGCAACCTGGGGTTCACAGGTTCAGTTCCTGGGTATGGACCTATACACTGCTTATCAAGCCCTGCCACAGTGGTGTCCCACATACAAAATAGAGGAAGACGGGCACAGAAGATTAGCACAGATCTTCCTCAAAAAAACGAAAAGGGGAAGATTGGCAATGAATGTTAGCTCAGGGCCAATCTTCCTCACCAATTAAAAAAAAAAAAGAAATAGAAATTATAAAAAAGAGCTAAAGAGAAATTCTAGAATTGAAAAGTACAATAACTGAAATGGAAAACTCATTAGAGGGATTCGACAGCAGATGTGAGCAGGCAGAAGTAAGGATCAATAAATTTTAACTTGGACAATTGAAATCATGTAGTCTGAGGAGCAGAAAGAAAACAATGAAGAAAATAAACAGAACATGAGGGACCTGCAAGATACCATCAAGCATACCAACATATACATTATAGAAGACCCAGAAAGAAAAGAGAGAGAAAGGGGCAGAGAAAAAATTTGAGGAAATAATGGCCTTGAACTTCCCAAATCTGATGATTATACATATCCTAGAAGCTCTGTGAACTCCAGGAAGAAAAAATGCTATAGAGCCACACTGAAACACATAATAGTCAAATTGTTGAACCCAAGGGCAAAGAGAGAATTTCAAAAGCAGCAAGAGAAAAGCTACTCGTCATGTACAAGGGATACTCAATAAGATTAATGGCTGATTTCTCCTCAAAAATCATGGAAGCCAGAAGCAGTGATATGACATATTTAAAGTCCTGAAAGAAAAGTACTGTCAACCAAGAATTCTATATCTGAAAAAAATATTCTTGAGCATAAAGGAGAAATTAAGACATTTATGGATAAGCAAAAGCTAAGAGATCTGCCCTGTAAAACATGCTAAAGAGAGTCCTTCAGGCTAAAGGAAAGGACACGAGACGGTACCTCAAAGCCATAAGAAAAAAATAAAAAACACTGGTAAAGGTGACTACATGGGTAAATACAAAAGCCAATAGTATCATAATTTTTGTTTGTAACTTTTCTTTTTTTTCCAATATGATTTAAAAGGCAAATGCATAAAACAATAATTGTAAATCTATGTTAATGGGCATAAAATGTCTAAAGATATAACCTGTGACAATAACAATTTAAAAGGGGAGGGATGGAACTATATATGAGCAGAGTATTTGCATACACTTGAAACTAAGTTGATACTATTCAAACTAGGTTGTTATAAGTTTAAGATGTTAATTGTAATCCCCAACGTAACCACAAAGAAAATAATTTAAAAATATACAGAAAAGCAATGAAAAAGGCAATGAAAATGTAACATTACAAAAAAACAACTAACTCCCAAAGAAAAGTAGTAATGGAACAAACTGAAGAACAAAAAATTTATAAGACACAGAAAACAAATAGCTAAATGGTAGAAGCAAATTCTTCTTTATCAGTAAACACATTAAATGTAAATAGATTAAAGTCTTCTTAAGGGCAGAGATTAGCAGGTTGGATAGAAAAAATAGGATTCATTTATATGCTGTCTACAAGAGACTCACTTAGGGTAAAAAGACACAAAGAAGTTGCAAGTAAAAAGATGGAAAAAGGCATTCCACACAAATAGTAACCAAAAGAGAGCTGGAGTGGGTATATTATTTTCCAATAAAATAGATTTCAAATAAAAAAAAGTTTACGAGAGACAAAGAAGGACATTATATATTGATAAGAGATTGAATACAGAAAGAGGATGTAACAATTATAAACATATATGCACATAGCAACAAAGTCCCCAAAATATGAACTACTAGTAGACAAAATTGAAGGGAGAAATAGTTATACAATAATAGTTGGAGACTTTGGTACCCCACTTTCAATAATAGATAGGACTAGAAAGACAATTAATAAGGAAATAGAAGTGAACAACACTGTAAACCAGTTAGACCTAACAAACTGATACAGAACGCTCCACTGAATAACAACAGAATATACGTTCTTATCGAGTGCACATAGAACATTCTCCAGGATAGACCATATGTTGGCCATAAAACAAGTCTCAATAAATTTAAAAAGATTGAAATCATGCACAGTGTCTTTCCTGATCACAATGGAATGAAACTAGAAATCTACAATGGAGGGAAAACTGGAAAATCCACAAATCTGTGGAAATTAAGCGACACATTCTTAAATAACCAATAGGAAATTACAAATTACCTTGACATGATTGTAAATCAAACACAGCATACCAAAACTTATACAGCAAAAGCCACGCTAAGGGGAAGTTCATAAATATAAATGCACATATTAAAAAAAGATGAAAGATTTCAAATAAATACCCAACTGTACACTTTAAGGAACTAGAAAAGGAGTAGCAAACTAAAGCTAGCAACAGGAAGGAAATAATAGAGAATAGAGCAAAAAATAAATGAAATAAAGAATAGAAAAACAATAGAGAAAATCAATAAAACCAAAAATTGGTTCCTTGAAAAGATAACAAATTTGAAAGACAGAAAATGAGAGAAGACTCAAATTATTTATTCAGAAATGAGAGTGGGGACATTACTACTAATTATGGAAATAAAAATGATTATAAGAGAATACTATGAACAATTGTATATCAACAAATTGGACAACTTAGAAGAAATAACGACATTCCTAGAAACACACAAACTACCAAAACTGATTCAAGAAGAAATAGAAAATTGGAATAGACCTATAATGGGTAAGGAGATTGAATTAGTAATCAAAACTTCTGAATACAGAAAAGTAAGGATCAGTTGGCTTCACTGGTGAATTCTACCAAACAAATAAATAAGAGAAAACACTAATGCTTCTCCAACCCTTCCAAAAAATTGAAGAGAAGGGAACACTTCCTAACTCAGTCTAAGAAGCCAGTATTACCTTGATACCAAAGCTAGACAAAGACACTATATGAAAACTACAGAGCAATATCACTTATAAATATAAATGCGAAATTCCTCAACAAAATAACTAGAAAACTGAATCCAACATTGTATTAAAAGGATCATATACCAGACCAAGCAGGACTTATTCCTGGAATTCAGGCATTGTTCAACATATGAAAATCAACCATTGTAATATGCTACCTTAATAGGATGAAGTAAAAAACCACGTGACCATCTCAATTGGTGTAGAAAAAGCATTTCACAAAATTCAACACTCTTTCATGATAAAAACACTCAACAAACTAGGAATAGAAGGAAACTATCTCAACATAATAAAAGCCATATATGAAAATCCAACAGCTAACATCATACTCAGTTATGAAAGAGTGAAAACTTTTCCTTTGAGATCAGGAACAAGACAAAGATGCTTGTCACTACTTCTGTTCAACAAAGTACTGGAAGTTCTAGCCAGAGCAATTAAGCAAGAAAAAGAAGCAAAAGGTATTCAAATTGCAAAGGAAGAAGTAAAGTTATCTCTGTTCAAGGATGATATGATCTTATATGTAGAAAATCCTATAGACTACACACACCCACAATGTTAGAACTAGGAAAAGGATTCAACAAAGTTTCAGGATACAAAGTCAACACACAAAAGTCAGTTGCATTTCTAGACATTAGCAATGAACAATAAAAAAAGGAAATTAAGAAAATTTCATTTACAATAGTATCAAAAAGAAAAATATACTTAGGAATAAACTTAATGAAGAAAGCAACGGCCGGCCCCGAGGCTGAGTGGTTAAGTTCGTGTGCTCTGCTTTGGCAGCCCAGGGTTTCGCCAGTTTGAATCCTGGGTGGGGACATGGCACCACTCATCAGGCCATGCTGAGGCAGCGTCCCACATGCCACAACTAGAAGGACCCACAACTGAAAATACACAACTATGTACTGGGGGGCTTTGGGGAGAAAAAGGAAAAATAAAATCTTAAAAAAAAAAAAAGAAGAAGAAAGCAAAAGATTGTACACTGAAAACTATAAAACATCACTGATGGGGCTGGCCTGGTGGCGCAGTGCTTAAGTGCTCACATTCCACTTCAGCAGCTTGGGGTTCCCCAGTTCAGATCCTGGGCGTGGACATGGCACTGCTTGGCAAGCCATGCTGTGGTAGGCATCCCACATAAAGTAAAGGAAGATGGGTACGGATGTTAGCTCAGGGCAAGTCTTCCTCAGCAAAAAGAGGAGGATTGGCAGCGGATGTTAGCTCAGGGCTAATCTTCCTCAAAAAAAAGCATCACTGAAAGAAATTTGAAAATGACACAAGTAAATGGAAAGACATCCCATGTTCATGGATTAGAAGACTTAATTTGTTAAGATGTCAATACTATCCAAAGTGATCTATAGGTTTAATGCAATCTCTATCAGAATCTGAAAGGCAATTTTCTTTGCAGAAAGAGAAAAATCCATCCTAAAATTCATATGGAATCTTGAGAGACCCCAAAAGCCAAAACAGTCTTAAAAAACAAGAATGAAGCTGGAGGCATTATATTTCCTGGTTTCAAAACATATTACACAGCTACAGTAATCAAAGCAGTGTGGTACTGGCATAAAGACAGACATATAGACCAATGGAAAAGAATAGAGACCCCAGAAATAAACTTTCATGGATACGGTCAAATGATCTTCAACAAGGGTGTGAAGACCACTGAATAAGGAAAAGACAGTCTTTTCAATAAATGGTGTTGGGAAAACTGGATATCCACATGCAAAAGAATGAATTTGGACCCTTAACTAACACCATAAACAAAAATTACTTAAAAAGGATTAAAGACCTAAATGTAAGACCTAAAACTATAAACTCCTACAAGAAAACATAAAGGAAAAGCTTCATGACCTTGGATTTCACATTGATTTCTTGGATATGATACCCAAAGCAAGGCAACACAAAGCAAAAATAGACAAATGGGACTACGTCAAACTTAAAAACTTTTGTGCATCAAAGGACACAATAAACCGAGTAAAAAGGCAACCTTTGGAAAATATTTGCAAATTGTATATCAGATAAGAGGTTACTATCCAGAATTTATAACAAATTCTTTCAAACTCAACAACAAAACCCGAAATAACCTGATTAAAAAATGGATAAAGGACTTGAATAGACACTTCACCAAAGATGATACACAAATGACTGACAAGTATATGAAAAGATGTTCAGCATCAATGATCGTTAGAAATGCAAATCAAAACCATAATGAAATATCACCTCATACCCGTTAGGATGGATATTAATCAAAAAGCAGAAAATAACAAATGCTGGCAAGGATATGCAGAAATTAGAAACCGTGTGTGCTGTTCTTGGGAATATAAAATGGTGCATCTTCTATGGAAAACAGTAGGGCTGTTCCTCAAAAAATTAAAAATAGAATTACTCTATGATCCAGGAATCCCATATTTGCTTATATAGCCCAAAGAATCGAAAGCAGAGTCTCAAACAGATGTTTGTACACCCATGTTCATAGCAGCATTATTCACAATAGCCAAGAGGTGGAAGCAACCCAAGTGTCCATCAACAGATGAACAGACAAACAAAATGTGGTATATACATACAGTGGACTATTATTCAGCCTTAAAAAGGAAGGAAATTCTGTCACATGCAACGTGGATGAACCTTGAGGACATTATGCTAAGTGAAATGAGCTAGTCACAGGAAAACAAATACTGAATGATTCTACTTATATGAGGTACGTAGAGTAGTCAAATTCATAGAAACAGAAAGAAGAGTGGCGGTTTCCAGGGGCTGGGGGTGGAGGAAGGAAACAGGACCTTGTTGACTAATGAGTACAAGTTTCAGTTTTGCATGATGACAAAGTTCTGGAGATCTGTTTTACAACAATGTGAATAAACTTAACACTCCTGAACTGTACACTTAAAAATGATTAGCATGGTAAATATTGTGTTATGTGTTTTTTACCACCGTTAAAAACAAAACATTTAAAAATTCAACATCCTTTTGTGATAAAAACACTCAATAAACTAGGACCAGAAGGGAACTCCCTCAACGTGGGAAAGGCCATATGTGAAAAATACATGGCTAACATCTTACCCAGTGGTGAAAGAATGGAAGTTTTTCCTCTAAGATCAGGAATAACACAAGGATGCCCACTCTTGCCAATTCTATTCAACACAGTACTGGAAGTCTTAGCAGAGCAATTAGACAAGAAAAGAAATGAAATTGGAAAGTGAGAAGTACAATTCTCTCCTTGTAGATAACATGACCTTATGTATATAAAATCCTAAAAAGTTATATTTCTATACTCTGCTGTGAATAGTCTAAAAAGCAAATTGAGAAAACAATGCCATTTACAGTAGCATCAAAAAGAATAAAATACTTAGGAATACGTTTAGCAAAGGAGGCAAAAGACTTGTACACTGAAAGGTATAAAACATTGCTGAAAGAAATTAAAGAAGGCCTAAATGAGTGGAAAGACAGCCTGTGTTCATGGATTGGGAGACTTACTCTCGTAAAGACGACAGTAGTCCCCAAAGTGATCTACAGATTTGAAGCAACCTTATCAAAATCCCAACTGTGTTTTTTGCAAAAATAGAAAAATCCAACCTGAAATTCATATGAAATCTCAATGGACCCCCAAGTAGTCAAGATAATCTTGAAAAAGAAGAACAAAGTTGGAGGAATCCTACTTCTTCATGTCAAAACTTACTACAAAGCTGCAATTATGAAAACAATGTGGCACTGGCATAAGGCTAGACCTATAGATCAACGGACCAGAATAGAGAGTCCAGAAACAAATGCATACATCCATGGTCAATTGATTTTCAACAAGGGTGCCAAGGGGACAGAACAGTCTCTTCAACAAGTTGTCCTATGAAAACTGGATATTCACCTGCAAAAGAATGAAATTGGATCTTTACCTTACACCATATACAAAAATTAAAACTAAAGTGGGTCAAAGACTTAAATTTATGAGCTAAAATGATTAAACACCTAGAAGAAAACATAGGGGGAAAGTCTTCATGACCTTGGATTAGGCAGTGGTATCTTAATTTTGACACCAAAATCACAGGCAACAAAAGAAGAAATACATAAACTGGACTTATCAAAATGAAAAGCTTTTGTGCATCAAAGGATACTATCAAGAGAGTGAAAAGACAACCCACAGGATGGAAGAAAATATTTGCAAATCATATATCTGATAAGGGATTAATATATAGAATATAGAGAGATTTCTCCTCTCTGGGGCCCATGTGTGGGTCAGGAGTAGACCCTGAGCATCGCCTTTGGTCTGAGAAGGAGCTCCCGGGAGTGTGAGTGCTGACACTCCCCTCTGGGTCAGGAGATGTTGGATGTTCTGATCACAGAGCGAGCCCTCTCAGTCCTCCTTGGAAGGGGCCGTCTCTCTCCAGGGGATGTGGACCTTTTTTCTAGGGGCTGTCCCATATCAAGAATTCTGGGTTTGCCCTTCTTCCAGGTGTGCCATTAAAGAAGCTCCACTAATTCTGCACTGACTGTATGGCTGATTGAATGACGGGCAGGTGACCATGACTGAATGAGTGGCTGGATGTAGATGGCTCTTGCAGTCCCGCTATCCGTGCTCTCAGGAATTCCCATCCAGGAATCAGAAGACTTTTCTCCTCCACGCAGGTGCCCTGTGTCTCTGAATCCAGCCCCACATATATGGAAGGGGAGTGAGTGAATCTGAGGATGGGGTTCTGGTTCAGGGTTTGGGAGGGTCCCATCACCCCCGAAGGCCTTCTGACGTGCCCAGTGCCATGCCAGTGTCGGCCTTGGAATTGGTGGGCTGCTGATAAACTTGCCAAGTTCTCTCTGAGCAACAATCCAAGAAGGTCAAGACATTCATCAAAGAAAGGGCTGGTGACAAGACCTCATCGTTTTGAATGGGTGAATGTGATAATAAATTTTTTTGTGTCCTTATCGTAAGCAACTATTCCATCAGGTGAGTAGACCATCCACCAATGTACCAACAGCCCTTGAAAAAGGACTCAGAATATATACAGGTGAATGAAATTTGGGTTGATTGTTTTCTGTGGCTTAGCAAAGTAAACGTAAAAGGAAAAATGAACTGCTGTCCCTAGGGAAAAGTAGTAGCCTGAAAACTTTAAACAGGAAGGAGAAATTAATATTAAAAAAAAATTAATCATGAAAAATTAGGAATAGTTTTATAAATAAAGAGCTTTCTGACTTTTAGAAATCTGTCCTGCTTTATTTTTACTCCCGCAGCCTTCACCCATATTTGTGGGCCATCTTGGGGAAAGTCTCAAAGGCAGGTCAGAATGACAACAGGAGCCAGAAGAAAAATTATGACACTAAATCTCATGAGATTTGGGGCAAAATTTCTAGCTGTATATCTTTACTGCTCAGGACATCCGGTGCAATCACTTTCTTCCTTAGGAGTTAGGATTCCCCTTCCCAAGGCAAAGTATTTTAGAGTATAATTTCACGTATCCATTGGGCTTGTATCATTTATGCACTGTATTTATGGACTGCTTTAGGTATCACAGAGAAAACTATGTCAGTTCTGAACTACTCGTATTAACACACCTTTATTTATTTCACCTGAGATGAAATTCTACTGCAAGTGTTTTCCAAAGTCCCGTATGAGGCACCATTTGATGAAACAGGAACAGCAGGCAAATCAATTACGAAGAGAGCCATGAAAGAAAGCAAGTATATGTGTTTAAAACTACAAGCGTACATATTTCTATAGGCCTAGGGATTGTACTTATGTACCATGCTATCATTTTATCATCCTTTAAAACAGCTACTTGTGCGGCAGAGACCAATTGAGATATGAACGAAAGAATTGTCTGAAATCCTTTCTATGACTTCCAAGTCTATGGTATGAAGTGTGACTATCCCTCTATTTTGGCGTGATCCCTGAAGTTCGTGTGTCAGACAGGCTCTTGCTTTCTGGAGGCTGTTCAAAGGACAGGAACCAGAATTGCAAGTGGTGTTCATGGTTCCTGACAACAGAACCCCTGCAGAGTGTTATCACTTTGTGCCGGGCACGCTTTATACCCGCACGTGCATGACCTGGTTTGATGCTTAGCTCAGCCCTTGGTGAGAGCTGGTGCAGTCACAGTGCCTCATTCCATGGATAAGACCAAGGCAAAAAAAAATCACTTGCTTTAGGCACATCCATAGAAATAAAACTGAAGAATATCCTCTTCCAAAAAGTAGCCTCATATTCTTATTTTTTAAAAGTAGCACTTTGAGAATTAAGAAAGGTATTTGATCACAGGTCCTGAGGATGGAATTGTGTATCAGAAATTGCCAGCAGTGGACGGAAGTGCCTTGGGCAGCAGCGGGATGAACACAGTGTTGGAATTTTGCATACAGATGTGAATTCCAGTTCCTGGGGTTCATTTCCCACAGCATCATCCTGGGCCCCACCTCTGCCATCAGCAGTCAGCTGGTGCCTCTCTCTACACTGACACATAAACTTTCAAACACATATTTCCAAGTTGACTTCTATATTAACATTTCAACACTTAAACCAAAATACGGGCCTAAGGTGCTTGTAAGTGGGTACTGATAAAAACTTCTCTCTTTCAATTTTTTTCATGTGTTTCATCAAAGGAGCCAGTGTTGCTGCTGGGAATTCTGCTGAACCAGAATTTTTCCTTGGCAGCATGGACAGAATTTCCAGTAATGGTAAATGCAGATGGATAAAATTGGAGTTTGGGATCAATAAGTAATACCTCTTCTTCCTCTTGCCTGAGTTCAGAACTAAATGTGAGACTGAGCTAAAGGTCCAGCAGATGGAGTTCAAACTGTCTTCTCGAGAAATATTTGGCTGAATAATCTGGGTGCTTTGCCCTGAGCCAGGCAGAAGGCCCTAATCTCTGGTAACGTTTAGGATACCCCTGACCTCCCCAAACCCCCACCGTGAGAGTTTGCTTCTGTAAAATTCCCAGCGTCAAGGGCAGATTGGGAGGTTTGCTCTCTGCAGGCAGATGGATGCCAAAAAAGAGAGAAACGAGCTAGCTACGGCCACCCAATTCCTTCTCCCAAACTTACCAGTGAAGTCCCATTCTCCCCCTGGGCCGCAGCTAGTGAGGTGTGAGCACATTCCTGAGCGATACCCTGAAGACCTCTCTCCATCCTCAGGAGGAATGTGGGAAGGCACCCCCTTCCGCTGATGAGCAAAGGCTCCTCTTACAGATGCAGCTGTGGTGAAGGCAGATCGGCTCTGAAGACAGGCTGAGGAACTAGAATCCCATGAAGCATTTCTTCCCTCAAAAGATTTAAAGATTTAAAAGGAAAAACAGACCAATATGTCACTGTCTGGGCTCGTAAATCTGTGGTCTTTCCTGGGCATGGGAATATGAACTAGGTCAGTGGTATGTTGCATTATCATTATGCCCCCATTTTACATATGTGGCTCCTGAAGTTAAGTAAGTTGCCGCAGGTCAAGCAGCCGGGGAGGAGACAGTGCTGGTGTTTGAACTCAGGATGCTTGTAAGAGACGCCAGTTATGCCTGCATAGTGTGCCCATTTTAAAACACCTGGAAGAACTGTTAGGCAGAAAGAGTTTCACAGACATCACGTAGAGCAATGATGTGATGACGTAGATTTCCTAACTAGACCAGACGCCCAGTGTCCCCAAGGCAAGACCTTCAGCCCTTCTGTCTTCTGCTGAACGGGTTCCGCCTGTGCTGCTGGTGTGCTTGAAACAGTGCCGGTGGAGAACAATGAGGGTAACATTTTCCTTTCACGTGGTCACTATGTGAAATAATTTTCAAATACAGAAGCTGACTGTGGGTACTTCCTGCCCCCCTGTTGTGACACCGGAAGGGGCCGGGAGTTCCTGGCGCCCTGCTGAGCTTGAGCCCCCTGGAAAAAGTGTGGCATCCCCTCTTAGACCTCGGTAGCATGTCCCAACTTGCCATGTTGATAGATTTCTCTAGAACTTTTGCTTGTTACCAAAAATGACATCAACTTTTCTAAAACTGTCTTTCCATAATCAGCTGTATTGATTTTTCTCTCTGTAGGAGCTTGACTCAATGCTTGAGCACTTTCTAAGTCTAAAATGGACTCACTTTCCTCTGTCTTCCCAGACCCCCAATGTGTGCAGTGATCAATATACACTGGGTTTGAGCTCAATTCCATATATGTTTTTAAACAAAGGATCACAATACAAACTGATCATTACACTCATCTTGATAATCCATGGTGTTGGTTTTCTAGGAGCCTCAAGATTAGCAGAAATATGTAGATTAGAAAACTTCTCTTGGGACTATAAGTTAGGTTGGATCATTTGAACTTACTGTTCTTGTAGATCAAAAGTAGTCAAATATCTCCAATTTCATATGGCTCAACCTAATATCTTGGAAATCATTCAGGGATCTCTGCTTAATGGTGCAGGTCACATACTCAAGTCAAGTCTTTCTGCAGAGTGTAGATGCCTCTGTAAGGGTGTCACTTTTCTCTATCCATAATTCTTGCATAAAACTAGAGATAGCTGATTGAAGTCCTTATGCTCATATAGACACAAGCAAATGTTTCCTTTGTTCAACCGTCTTTCTTTGAATTTCATTCCTACTGTGGTTCTAAAATATGTCCACAATTCTTTGATACCTTCCCTTCAAAGGGTAGAGCTTAATCTCCCTCCACTTGAGTGTGGGCTGGACTTAGTGACTTAGTTCTAATGAACAAAACATCTTTCAAACTCTCCAAAGAACCTTAGGTAAATGAAAACTTAGGATCATATTGATGATAAGTATAAACAGTGTCTCCTAATTCTATTTTTTTTTGTTTCTGTGGTACAGAGACAAGGAAAGTAAAAATTTGTGTGCAAGTGACAAGTCTATCTTTTTTACAACTTTACGAAAGAGCAAGGCAAACACAGCCCCTAAGTGTTATAACCCTCTATGTTATCCAGAGATTTCTGTCTGTGGCTGTTACTCAGTTGACTCTGATTTGACAAGCTGGCATTTCCAAAGTTGAGTAATTATGACTCACATTAACTTGGGAGTTTTCTCTCTTTTCTAAGCCAAAGTGAATAAGGAACGCATTTCTTTCTTTCCCCAGAAATAATTAAGATCTCATGAGGCTGTTATCACATACTCCATGACAGTCTTAACCACATTGTCTCATTGTCACCCCTTTAAGAACTAGGCCAAGGCAGATTCGCCAGACTCACCCCAAAACTGCCCCTCAGCTCTTGGAGGTCTCCCCTCTGGGACTGGGGCTCCAGCCTTGAAGTCTTCTGAGGTCACACAATTAATTAGTCCTCACTTTCCATGTTCCCTTTTTGATAGCCCTACTTTCTAACTGCTAAACAGTTAATCCAAACAGATTTCTCTGGAGCTCCTGCTCATTGGTTCCAGTTTGCTCCCTGGAGCTACTCAGAACATCTCCCAGCCCCTCTGCAGGGCCATTCCTGTGTTGGGTACAGACAGCTCTCCTGGCTCCCCAGTTTTCTACAAGCTAAACTCACTCAGGCCTTTTGACAGGTCTCATAAAAATGAGTCAAAGATAGCCAGTGGTAGAGTTAGGATGCAAATCTTTCTGATTTTCAACCCTGTTTGTTTATACTAAACCATTCTGCAGTCCCTCTACCCATAAGTGAATATTTCAGTGTAATTAATTTTTCTGTCTTGCCTTTGCAATTCAAGAAATGTTTTTTATAGTACTTTGTGGTTTATAAATTGTTTTCATGAATGTTACTGCATCTGTGAGGTCGGTCTTATTATCTCTGTTTTATACTAGTGGAGATTGGGGTCAGAGAGGCTCAGAGACCGACTGAAAGGTCCTGGGTAGGGTCCCTGGCCAGCAGCATCAGTGTCACTCAGGGTTTGTGAGAAATGCACATTCTCAGGCCCTTCAAGACCTACTGAATCAGAAACTCTGGTGGTGGGCCCAGGGATCTAGCTTTTAACAAGGCATCTTGGTGATTCTGATGTACACTCAAGTGTGAGAACCACAGCCTCAGTCTACGGGTGGGTCATCTGTAGAAATTTGTTAGATTAAAAAAATAAACAGAAACAAAACACTGATGTACACTTGGACTCTTCTCCAAAATCCTCCCTAACTCCTCACTTTGACTCTAGGGGAAGTTGCTTTCATCATAAACCCAGACAATTACTTAGATTCCCTGAAATAAGACCGTACTGAACGCTTCATGCAAACAGCTTGTAGAAGCATCTTTATGTGTCTTTAAACACTTCGCTACTTTCATTATAGAGTGCGTATTACTTAGATTCACCCAAATAAGACTGTAATGAAAGCATCTTTCAAAAGAAAAAAAAATTAAACAAAACAGAACTAATCACAGGCCAATGGGTGTTTTTGTACAAACACATTTTGTCTTTTGTCTTTTGTAGATCACATTTCAGAGGCGGAAAGAGATGAAGAACCCCCTCTCTTCAACAGGGCTGTGAGTGAGCAGTTAACTACTGCAGATAAAAAAACACTTCAGGAAGCAGTTAGTCCAGGTAATCTACATAGCAGGAGCTAAATAAGATACTTAAATACAGGGGCTGGCCTGGTGGCACAGTGGTTAATTTCAGCACGCTCTACTTCAGCAGCCCTGGGGTTCATGGGTTCGGATCCCGGGAAGAGACCTACACCATTTGTCAAAGCCATGCTGTGGCAGCAGCCCCAAAACAGAGGACGATGGGCACAGATGTTAGCTCAAGGCCAATCTTTCTCACCAAAAAAAGCCCACAAAAAAACAGATGACTTCAGAACGTGTCTGTTTGCCTTTCA
The DNA here is from genome assembly GCF_037783145.1 of Equus przewalskii. Taxonomy (NCBI): domain Eukaryota; kingdom Metazoa; phylum Chordata; class Mammalia; order Perissodactyla; family Equidae; genus Equus; species Equus przewalskii. The sequence goes on along the minus strand of NC_091844.1, from coordinate 11,585,531 downwards.
TGGTATTTTAACAGAATAGATGTCGGCATACCTTCAATTCACCCTCAAAAGCATATGAACTGCAGTTAAAATTATAAATTAAACTAACTCCAGGAATTTGACCCCCCTTTCACAAAGATACTACTTTTACATTGTTTCTACACAGCCATGGTCACTCAAAACATGCGCATCGTCTTCTGAGTCCCTGCCATGACTGGGCACCGAAGCTTGCTGACAGGCAGGAGACATTAAGTGCCCGGTGTTAACCTAATCCCTGATCTTCAACCTTGGATCACTTGAGCCTGGGCCCGTTCAGAGTGCGAAGAAACTCGCCCATTATGTCAACGTGCTGGGACCAAGCCCAGTTCACTCCCTCCATGTAGCCACCTGCTGTCACAATTATACCTGGTTGTCACTTCCTAAACCCCCAAAATTGAATGCTGAATCATTCCAACAGAGCCCTTAGAGTGGCTTGATGCTGCTGCCTCTTGACGTGGCACAGATGAAGGCAAAAATTGGACATGCACAATTTTTTCCCCATAACCTAAGAAGGCCCTTGGCCAGGGTTCTCCAGCCTCTATCACTAAGCTCCCCTCAGCAGCTCTCCACAATAAACCATCTGATTCCTGTCATTGTACCTCTGTGCTCTCTTTCCTTGAGTTCATTTGCTTTTTTGGTCACAATACAAATGGGGTGATAGAAGCTCTAGGAGTCCCCGATGTCAAGTAGGGTCTAGCTAAGATTGCCTTGCGCTCCAAAGCCCACATTCAGCAGCATTCCAAATCTACCTTCAAGATTTCTGCAAGTCCCCGGAGGGCTGTAAGAGCTTGGGGTCATCTCTGGCATTATGTTTGCCTTCTGTCATGAAATTCTCCCAAACCTACACACATCAGGCAGATCATGTGCCCAGGAGAATTTCCAGAAGCTGGAGGAGCGCAGGTTGGGGGGCTGGGGTGTGGGAGAGAAAAGGTTGTATCAGTGCCTGTGAAAAGCTTTAAACCAAATATTTGACTCCAGTCTTCTTAAAAAGCCATCACAGCAGGACTTTCTGCCACATCTAATGCCCCTGCCTCCTCCCATCTGAACTCTCCCCTCCTCTTCCCTCACCTCCTACAAACCGTGGTTTTTTCAACCTTCTTTTGGCTGCTTTACTGCTCTCCAGCGCATACCCTCAGCATCTCACCTCCACCACCAACCAGCATCTCCTCTCCCCTCTGAATGCTTTCCTAAACGAAGCTGGTTCCTTTCCCAAGAGGTTTTCGGGAGCCAGCAGCTCAGATGCTAAGGTTTTCATTTCTGCTGGAGGCAGAGCTCACAGGCCATCCCTGCAGATCTGTATGGGGTCCTCTCCCTCTGTTTACTCTGCCACGTGTCTTCTCATTTAGGTATTCGAAACGGGAATTTGCCGTGCGCGCAGCTTCTGCGCTTTCTGCAGAGGAACATCGTCATCGCTGCTGTCTCGGTGGCGGGAATCCTCGTGGTCACAGTGGTGGTGCTCCTTGGGCTGACCGCATGCATGAGGAGGAAACAGTGTTTGTGAGTGGCTCTTAGCTCCCACCTTCCTTCCAGGAACTCATAGGTGACTGTACCAACGTTGCCCCAGAGCTTCCTGCTGATCCCGGATTTAGGAGGCAGGCAGGAATCTCGAAGCCTGGCTGTGCATCAACCTTACCCAGCATCCTTCGTAAAAGTATAGGTGACCCGGACTACTGGGTTTTAGGCACTGCTTTGGTGGTTCTCATGCACAGCTGGCTTGGGCCATGCTTGTCTCTAAAGCCCACCACAGATTAGGTCACACCTATTCCCATACTGAGGGCTACTGAAAGAGGAGATGGTACAGCCTCTGGCTGAAAGACTGGAGAACAGGAGTATGGATGTAGAAGAGAAAGGAGGGGTCCAGCTCTGCAGGGGGAGGGATGAGGCTGTGGAGGAGACGAGAGCAGGGCTGGTACTTGGCCTGTTCACCTTGGCATAGCAGCACTGGTTAGAATATTGAAAGATGCTCTACTGGTTGGCGAACAGCCCTTTTGCAGAACCTCCCACCGATGTCCCAGTCTTCCTCATGCCTGCAAATGAGGCCTGGCTCAGCAGTGGCCCTCAGGGGCTCTGCTCCATCAGTGGCCATTTGACTAGTCAGTGCCTGTCTGTACCAGTTGTTAAATATTTTGATTATCCCCTGGTGAGAGGACTCACGCATAGTGACTTTACCCATGAGTAGGCACTTAGAAAGCAAATCGTTCACAAGACTGTGCATTTGCAGTAATTGCGCCTTGAAAGTATGTGCCTTGATCTGCATCCCTTGGGACACACATTCCTGATGAGGAGGAAGAGCAGCTCCCCACGGCCCCTCAGGTCCTGCCCGACATTGTGTTGGGTGCTCGGCTTGTCCGCAGAGAAAGGGGGCTGTGGTGTATGATGAGGGGTGAAGTGTCCGTCCTCTGTCCACCCACCCAACTCTGAGGCTGCAGTATTTAAATTTCCCCACACGTGTGGCATTGCTAGGTGTCCTTTAAAATGCCAAGGCTCCTGGGACTGGTAACACATTCCCAGCCACTACCACCTCACATCTCACTTCTTCCTCTGAGACAGGAATGGGTCTCCTGAAGCCAGGGGGAGCCCCAAAGGGCCAGAGAGAAAAGATTTTAACAGTTCCTGGAAATAAGCTTGACTCACTTCACAATTCTGACTGAGGCTTACCCCATAGGATTCCCCACTTCCCTTCCATGCCTGTTGGAGGTATCAAAAGAAGCGGTCAAGACTGTGGCTCCATCCCACAGAGACGGATCAAAGCTGTGGAGAGCCTGAGTCATGAGAAAGTGGGGGGAAAGGAGTTCCCCGGGGGCTCTGTGCTGCCCAGAAGCAAAATGAATTTCACAACCGCCAGACCTTCCTGGTGGGAAATTAGCAGCCTCAGCCCTCAGAAACATCAGCCTCTAGCGCCACCCAGCGAGCGGACAGTAGGAATTTCTGTACGTTTCGTTGTGCAATATGGTGTCTGTTTTATTTTAGATCCCCTCCGGCCAATATGACATATAATATTTTCATAATGAATGGAAAGAGTTTGTGGCAAAAGTCTCAAGAAAAGAGCCCCACAAAACATGCAGGAAAACAGAAACAGTTGAAGTGCAATTCCTGTGTCTAAGCCAGGTGGTGGGGCCAGCCAAACCACGAGCCAAGCCAGGACTAAAGCTGTGATGCAAGGCGATTCTCCATCCCAACACCACGGAGAGACAACTGGATTTCTGGCTGGGAGGTGTGCTTACAAAATGCCGACCTTCTCCTCTCAGTCTGGAATGGACCGAGAAAAAAATGTGTTACCACAGGATCCTTACAGTGGTATGGCATGAACGACTAGAATAGGAGACTCCGCACATCCGCCCGAAGACAAAACTGACAAACACTGGATTTTTTTTTATTTATTAAAGCATTGATTCATTTATTCAGCCATTCATTGAACGGATATTAATTGAACCCCTAATATGTACACAGTAGCACAATAGGAGGCAACCAAAGTTATCAGAAGCAGGCATGGCCTTCGCTGGCGTCTGAGGAGATGCCGACAGCTGGCTGAAGCTCTTTGGTAATCGATTTACGCCTTTTGTCCCGATTGCTAGAGGGGCTAAGGATAGCCAGAGGGGAAAGGAGGGGTGTGGGAAGGCACACCCGTGTTGCAGGAGCAAGCGGCCCTTGTAGCTCAGACAACACCAGCCCCTACCTTGGAAGGCGGGGTCAGGAGAGAAGGGGCGGTGCTGCCACCGCACGTGCAGCGGCAGTCGCCTCTCGGATCCACAAGCTCCAGGTCCCATCCACGCCTTCCCGCCGCAACTCGAAGGAAACGCGCACCCTCTGGTGGCACCAGAGGGGGGATGCGGATGGGGCGGCGCGGAGAGTCCGGCTCCGCGCACACCCGCGGGCTGGGCGGCCCGCCCCTCGGCCTCGCGGGGGTCTCAGCCCCTCTGGGATGCGGCGGAAAGGTGAGGACAGGAGCCAGATCTGAAGTCCTAGTGAGGCAGTGGTCAAGGGTGTGGCCTAGGCAAAGGGCCACCACCAAGGAGGGGGGGAACTGGCCCAAGGCACGCGTGAGGGGCGTGGCCTGAGGGCCGAAGCACAGGGTCACAGCTGGAAGGGGTTCGGGGTGGGGTGTGTTAGTCGCGGAGGGAAGGGGGTTCTAGGGCGGGGGTGGCCTCAGAAGGGAGGGGACACACTGGGGCGGGAGCTGCGGACACAGGGCGAGACCAGAGCAGAGAAGAACCCAGGGTGGTCCAAGGGCCAGAGGCTTGGCCTAAGGGCCAGAGGCATGGCCTGAGTATAAGGGCGTGGCCTGCGCGCGCCCTCTTGGATACTCCGTCCGCGTGCTTTCGGCTGCTGGTTTGGTGCCGGCGAGGCACTGGTTGGTTTTGCTCAGACACCCACAGTTTTCCCAGCTGCAGACCTCCTGCAGGCAAGGCGCCCGCCCAGGCTCACCTGCCCTCCGGCTGGAGAGGACTCAGGGCTCCCACTAGCTGCTGGTCTCGCTCCTTTCCTAGGTCTCAACAAGTCTCTTGGGTCACCTTGCTGGCTTCAGCCTGAGACCCTTCCTCCGCCTTAATAAACTGCGCTTACTGAGAATCTGCTGTGTAGGTAAACGCCTTTAGGCGTGATTATCCTCTTATTTCCAGTGAGAAGGAAGGCTCAGACAGGTAAGGTCATTTGCTAGAGGTCACAGAGCCAAGAGGTCAGCCTGGGCTCTAACCCAGATCCGGGGGCTGTGCTGTAACCATTGCACAGCCCAGTCCCTGCCACCTCCTGAGTCTCCAGAAGGACCCTTGGGACCTACTGAGAAGGAATGAGTAGGAAAGATTCTGGTCTCCTTTTTTGGCAGATGGAGTGGGTGAAACAGCCCTAGGGAGATAGAGATGGTTCTGAAAAATCCAGGCTGGTGGGTGGCTCAGATCAAGAGCTCCATCTCTAGTTTTCCCTGCTGCATGGTTCTCCTTGTTTGTGCTGCCAAACTAGGGAAGCTCCCCAAACTTTAAGCTATGTAGAATTGGGGGAGGGGGCAAGGCCAGGGTGGGTCTGAGTGGGACGTTTCTCTGCACTCCTCGCCCCCCAGTGAAGAATCAGCCTCATTTTTTCTTGTCTGAATCCTACTGGCCTGGAGAATGGGCCAGCTCCAGAGTGATTGTGACCCTTTAGGTCCAGGTTAATATCCATGGACAAGCCCCACTGGTTTCAGCTCGGGGCAAACACCTTGGACCCTCCAGCCTACATTCCACTTCAGTTCCAAGGGTCTTCCCTTTGAGAAGTGGGATGCTCTGTCCTCTTAAAAAAAAGTGTAGGTGCTGGCCTGGTGGTGCAGTGGTTAAGTTCGCACGTTCTGCTTTGGCAGCCTGGGGTTCACCGGTTTGGATCCCGGGTGTGGACCTTTGCACTGCTTGTCAAGCCATGCTGTGGCAGGCGTCCCACATGTAAAGTGGAGGAAGATGGGGCATGGATGTTAGCTCAGGGCCAGTCTTCCTCAGCAAAAAGAGGAGGATTGGCAGCGGATGTTAGCTCAGGGCTAATCTTCTTCTTCTTCAAAAAAATTTAAAAAAAGAAGTGTAATGCTCTCTTTGCACCTAATCCTTAGAAGCTTTGAGAACTTGGAATTGGGACTAATGGCTGTAGGAAGGGACCCTTCCAAAGACAGCCCTGAGAGATACCTACTCAAGGCAAGTTTGTTGTGGCTTCCTCACACCTGTTCCAAAGGGTCCCTGCCTTCTTCCCCCTCACAGAAGGCATTTCCCAGCTAAAATCTCAGCCTAGTTTTCTGACGTCATTTGGCTGGTGTCCTGGCCATTTCTAAAAATGTTAGTCCACCCTCAATCCCACTTCTGACACCTCTTTAAGACACCTGCTTCATCCCAGGCCTGCCTTGGGCCTCCTCCCCACAGAGAGGCACTGTATATAGCTAGCTGAGCCTCAGGGCACTCTGGGAGACCGCAGCCCCTCTCCCCTCTGTGGGCCTCAGTTTTCTCTGCTACAAGATGGGCAATCTGACATCTGTGAGAGCTTGCATGAGATGCCCCATCACTGGGCAACAATGACCACATCTCTGTGGACCAGGCACGAGGCCCACACTTTACATATGTTATCCAGTTTAAACAGTAAATCATTTCTCCCTTTGCCTTGAGGGACAGAAGATGTTTCTTCAGAAAATAAAAGACTGAATTCAATATAAAGCGGTGCCAACTGCATGTGCCAAGCTTCCTGTGCTTGGGGTTCCTGTCCCCACCTGAAAGCTCCCTTCTTTTTCTGGGTACCCTAACAACATCATCATTGTTAGGGTAATCTGGACTCAGTACATCTTGGGACGTAGCTTCAGAATTCTTTAGAAATTCATTACAGGGCTCCATAGTTACCAGCCACGTTAGGGTCAGGGGCAAGAGTAGAATGGAAATCAAATATAAATTGTTCCAGAGTTTGTCTCCTTTTTTTCCCCCCCACTGTGCACAAAGAAAGTGAAGTGAGGGAGATTTTTAACAGCTGCTCCATCCCTTTTAGAGTTAACACGCCTCTATCTTGGATATTGTCTGAGTAGGTTGAATGGTGGCCGCTCTGTCCATGTCCGAATGCCTAGACCCTGGGAATGTGACCTTCTTTGGAAAAAGGGTCTTTGTAGATGTAATTAAGGGAAGGATCTTGAGATGAAATCATCCTGGGTCACCAGGGTGGGTTCTAAATCCAATGACAAGTGTCTTTATAAGAGACGGAAGAGGAAAAGACACACACGCAGAGAAGACCGAGGCAGAAGTTGGAGTGATGTGGCCACACACCAAGGAAGCCAAGGATTGCTGAGAGCCGCCGGGACCTGGGGGATGCGAGGACGGGTTCTCCCCTGGAGCCTCCAGCTGGACTGCGGCCCTGCTGACGCCTTGCTTTCAGACTTGTGGCCTCCAGGATGTGACAATACATTTCTGAGATTTTAAGCCACGCAGTTTGTGGTGATGTATTACGGCAGGAAACAAATGCGTGTCCCTGTGAACTTGCTCTGATACTTTGAGTCTCGATGGCCTGTAGGATTGGGCTGGGTGGGGGCCACTAGGGGCTGAGGCTGTGAGGAATAGGGGAGTGTGTTTAGGGAACTGAGGGAGGTGCACAGTGGTGGGGCAGACCTGGGCTGAGTGGTGGGCCCCTGTGGTGGCGGCCAGCAGGTTTGCAGCCTCCTGGGGGCAGCTGATGAGGCTGTCTGAGGGCAGTTGTAGCCTGCTGGCCGGCAGTCCCAGGCAGGCAGGGAGCCCTGGAGCCCTGGGTCCGTCTTGTGCTGGCCCAGGCAGCATGCCCCCCCAGTCCCCCAACAGTGTCACTGCTGAGCAGGGAGGGAGGGACCACAGAAGGAGGGGAGGGGAAGGCACTTCCTGAGAGCCTGAGCCTGCCAGGGTTATAAAGCCCCACCTGCCAGGACCAAAGGCTGGACCCACCCAGGCCTAGTGCCCAGGGGGTGGGAGAGCTGGGAGGATAAGGTGGGGAGGGGGAGGGGGTGGAATAAGGTGGAGGGTGAGGAAGGGACATCAGGGATAATGGGGCTGGGGAGGAGGAGGGCTGGGGTGGGGGGAAGGAGAGAAAAATAAAGTGGGGGATGGGGTGGAGGAGGACGAAGGAAGAACTGGATGCGGTAGGGGAGAGAAGAGAAATGCAGCGGGAAGAGAATGGAGGAAGAGGGAAATGGTGCGGTGGGGGGAGGATTGAATGGGGGAGGGATGGAGGTGGAAGAGTTGTGTGGGGACGGGGTGAATGTGGGAGGGGGCTGGGAGCCCTCTCCCTAATCAGCATCAGCAGCATCAATGACAGCTGTGATTTATTGAGCACTGGTCCCTACTCAAGCAAGCATTTTTGGGCCCCTCCCTGCACCAGGCACAGTGCCCTGGTGGTGAACACCTCCCAACTCACCCGCCCTCCCAGGAAGTTGACCTGCCTGGGCCTGCCCTCTGATCTCACCCCTTCATCGAGAGCGGGCATGACCGTTCCCATTTCACGGACGAGGAGACTGAGGCCAGAGAGAGAAAGAGAGCAGGGCCCTGTTACTCCAGATGGGTGGCTGCCCCACAGGTCTCAGGGCAGATGCTCTAAGAGGGGGTAGGTGGTGACTGGGGTGTGGCCAGTCCCACCAGAGATCTGCCTGCCCCAGACCTCATAACCCCAGGCTTTTCTATGAAAAGCTCCCTGTGAAGCTGGGCCCAGCTGCACTCCAATCCTCTTGCCCTGACCTTCTCTGAGCCTCAGTTTTCTCGTCTCGGCAATGGAGGTAGGAATTTACCCCCTTTAGAGGGCTGTTGGGTGGTTCATTCGGCCTACTGTGTGCCAGGCACTGTGCGGGCTGGGTGCTGGGGACACTGTGGGGAGCAGGTAGAGCAGCCTTCCTGACAGCAGATTGCTGGCGTCCTCCTGAGCCTGGAGGAGACGCGACTGCGGGGGCAGGGTATACAGCAGGCACACCGCGAACACTTGATTCTTCCTTGAGCTCCTGACATGTTTCACCCCTGCCCTCGTCCCGACCTCTCCAGACCCCAGACCTAAGAGTCACCCTCCTGTTCACCTCCCAGCCCCACCTCAGACTTCCATTTGAGGAGCGCATCAGGGTCAGCCACCTCCCACCTCTGCCAGCCGTCTCCCCATTGCCTGCGGCCCGTGGGCAGCCTGCTCTGAGCTGCCTTGCATGTCCCTCTTTCTCGTCAAAGAGGTGGCTCCCTTTGTGTTGTTCTTGGGCTAACGGCTTCCACCTTCAGCTCCGCAGGTGGTCCCGCCTGGTTTGTTGAGGGGCAGCACCAGATGGCGCCAGGAATTTCAGGGTTGAGCCCTGTGGAGGCTCTGGGCTCCCAGGAGATCCCAGGCTCTGCCACTTACTAGCTGACATCTCAAGCCTCAGTTTCCTCTTGGCCTCAGTTCCTGTAACTGTTAAATGGGGCTAACCTACTTTGTGTGTCTGTCGTGAGCAGTGAATGCACCTTAGCTGAGCCAGCACACAGAGTGCTCAATATAAATGGAGAAGTCAATCTTTTTAATTTATTTTTTATTGTGGTCATAAGAGCTTATAATGTAGTGAAATTTCAGTTGTATGCTATTATTTGTCATGTACCATATAAGCGTGCCCCTTTACCCTTTGTGCCCACCCTCCATCAGCCTTCCCCTGGTAACCACTAATTTGTTCTCTTTGTCCATAAGTCATATATTCCACATATGAGTGAAATCGTACAGTGTTTGTCTTTCTCTATCTGCTTATTTTGCTTAATATGATGCCCTCAACGTCCATTCTTGTGGTTGTGAATGGGACTATTCCATCTTTTTTTTAGGGCTGAGTAGTATTCCATTGTATACGTATACCACATCTTCTTTATCCATTCATCAGTCAATGGGCACTTGGGTTGCTTCCATGTCTTGGCTATTGTGAATAGTGCTGCAATGAACATAGGGGTGCATAAGTCTCTTTGAACTGTTGATTTCAAGTTCATTGGATAAGTACCCAGTAGTGGGATGGCTGGGTCGTATGGTATTTCTATTTTTAATTTCTTGAGAAATTTCCATATTGTTTTCCACAGTGCCTGCACCAGTTTGCCTTCCCACCAGCAGTGGACGAGGGTTCCCTTTTCTCCACAACCTCTCCCACATTTGTTGTTTTTTGTCTTGGTGATTATAGCCATGCTAACGGGTGTAAGATGATATCTTAGTGTAGTTTTGATTTGCATTTCCATGATGATTAGTGATGTTGAGCATCTTTTCATGTGTCTACTGGCCAGCTGTATGTCTTCTTTGGAAAAATGTCTGTTCATGTCTTCTGCCCACTTTTTGATTGGGCTGTTTGTTTTTTTGCGGTTCATTTGTCTGAGTTCTTTACATATTATGGACATTAACCCCTTATCAGATATAAGATTTGCAAATATTTTCTCCCACTTGGTAGGTTGATTTTTCATTTTGATCTTGGTTTCCGTTGCCGTCCAGAAGCTCTTTAGTCTTATGAAGTCCCACTTGTTTATTTTTTCTTTTGTTTCCCTTGTCTGAGTGGACATGGTATTCGGAAAGATCCTTTTAAGTCTGATGTCAGAGTGTACTGCCTATATTCTCTTCCAGAAGTTTTATGGTTTCAGGCCTTACCTTCAAGTCTTTGGTCCACTTTGAGTCTATTTCTGTGCATGGGAAAAGATAATGATCTACTTTTGTTCTTTTGTGTGTGGCTGTCCAGTTTCCCAGCACCATTTCTTGAGGAGGCTTTCCTTTCCCCATTATATGTTCTTGGCCCCTTTGTCGAAGATTAGCTGTCCATAGATGTGTGGTTTTATTTCTGGGCTTTCAATTCTGTTCCATTGATCTGTGTGTCTGTTCTTGTACCAGTACCATACTGTTTTGATTACTATAGCTTTGGCACCTGAGCTGACAACTGTTGCCAATGTTCTTTTTTTTTCTCTCTGCTTTTTCTCCCCCAATCCTCCTAGTACATAGTCGCATATTTTAGTTGTGGGTCCTTCTAGTTGTGGCATGTGGGATGCTGCCTCAGCATGGCCTGATGAACGGTGCCATGTCCGTGCCCAGGATCCGAACCAGCGAAGCCCTGAGCCGCCGAAGTGGAGTGCACGATCTTAACCACTCAGCCATGGGCCGGCCCTCTGTAATATATTTTGAAGTCAGGGATTGCGATGCCACCAGCATTGTTCTTGTTTCTCAGGATTGCTTTGGCTATTCAGGGTCTTTTGTTGCCCCATAGTAATTTTTAAATTCTTTGTTCTATTTCTGTGAACAATGTCATTGGGATTCTGATTGGGATTGCATTGGATCTGTAGATTGCTTTAGGTGGTATGAACATTTTAGCTATGTTTATTCTTCCAGTCCATGTGCATGGTATCTCTTTCCATTTCTTTGTGTCATTATCGATTTCTTTCAGTAATGTCTTATAGTTTTCTTTGTATAGGTCTTTCACCTCCTTGGTTAAATTTATTTCTAGATATTTTATTCTTTTTGTTGTGATTGTAAATAGGATTGAACTCTTGAGTTCTCTTTCTGTTAGTTCGTTATTAGAGTATAGAAATGCTACTGTCTTTTGTAAGTTGATTTTGCACTCTGCAACTTTGTTGTAGTTGTCAATTATTTCTAATAGTATTCTGATGGAGTCTTTAGGGTTTTCTACATATAAAATCATCTCATCTGCATGCAGCAAGAGTTTCACTTCTTCAGTGCCTATTTGGATTCCTTTTATTTCTTTTTCTTGCCTAATTGCTCTGGCCAAAACCATGAGTACTATGTTGAAGAAGAGCGGCAAGAGTGGGCACCCTTCTCTTGTTCCTGTTCTCAGAGGGATGAGAACATCTTGGCTTTCAGCTTTTCCCCATTGAGTATGATGTTGGCTGTGGGTTTGTCGTATATGGCCTTTATCATGTTGAGGTACTTTCCTTCTATATCCATTTTATTGAGAATTTATGTCATGAATGGACATTGGATCCTGTCAAATGCTTTCTCTGCATCTATAGAAATTATCATGTGGTTTTTCTTCCTCATTTTATTAATGTGGTGTATCACATTGATTGATTTGCAGATGTTGAACCATCCTTGTGTCCCTGATATGAATCCCTCTTGATCATGGTGTATGATCTTTTTGATGTATTGCCGTATTCGGTTTGCGAATATTTTGTTCGGGATTTTTGCATCTATGTTCATCAGCAATATTGGCCCGTAGTTTTCCTTCTTTGTGCTGTCCTTCTCTGGCTTTGGTATCAGGGTGATGTTGATCTCGTAGAATGTGTTAGGAATATTTCCGTCTTCCTCAATTTTTTGGAATGGTTTGAGAAGAATAGGTAATAAATCTTCTTTGAATGTTTGCTAGAATTCTCCAGAGAAGCCATCTGGTCCTGGACTTTTATTTTTGGGGAGGTTTTTGATAACTGTTTCAATCTCTTCACTTGTGATTGGTCTATTCAGATTCTCTATTTCTTCTTGCTTCAGTTTTGGGAGGTTGTAAGAGTCTAAGAATTTACCCATTTCTTCTAGATTTTCCAGTTTGTTGCCATATAGTTTTTCATAATAGTCTCTTATACTCTTTTGTATTTCTGTGGTATCCATTGTAATTTCTCCTCTTTTGTTTCTAATTTTATTTATTTGAGCCTTCTCTCTTTTTTTCTTAGTGAGTCTAGCTAAGAGTTTGTCATTTTTGTTTATCTTCTCAAAGAACCACCTCCTTGTTTCACTGATCCTTTCTACAGTCTTTTTTGTTTCAATTTCATTTATTTCTGCTCTACTTTTTATTATTTCCCTCCTTCTGCTGAATTTGGTCTTTGTTTGTTCTTCTTTTTCTAGTTCTGTTAGGTGTAGTTTAAAATTGTTTATTTGAGCTTTTCCTTATTTGTTAATGTGGGCCTGTATTGCTATAAATTTCCCTCTTAGGACCACTTTTGCTGCATCTCATCTGAGTTGGTATGGTGAGTTTTCCTTCTCATTTGTCTCCAAATATTTTTTGTTTTCTCCTTTTATTTCTTTGACAACCCACTGGCTGTTCAGTAGCGTGTTGTTTAGTCTCCACATTTTCGTTCCTTCCCCTGCTTTTTTCTTGTGGTTGATTTCTAGTTTCACAGCATTATGGTCAGAGAAGATAGCAGATATGATTTCAATCTTAAATTTATTGAGGTTTGCCTTGTTTCCTAATATGTGATCTATCCTTCAGAATGTTCCATGTGCACTTGAGGAGAATGTATACTCTGCTGTTTTTGGATGGAGTGTTCTATGTATGTCTATTAAGTCCACCTGGTCTAGTTTTTCATTTAATTCCACTATCTCCTTGTTGACTTTTTGTCTAGATGATCTATCCATTGATGTAAGTGGGGTGTTGAGGTCCCCTACTATTCTTGTGTTGTGGGTAATATCTCCTTTTAGGTTTGTTAATAGTTGCTTTACGGATAAATCAACCTTAGCTGTTATGATTATTCTGCAAAACTTTGGCCCTCTTTCTGCCTGGCATCCTTTTCCCCTCCTTCCAGCCATGGCCTCTGACTTCTCTTGGGGTTCTTCTCTGTGGTCTCAGTGTGGTGGGGTGGGGCATGTGACCTGGTCCTCAGTCACTCTCACGTCCCTCCACTGGCTTCAGCAACTGGTTGGGGGATCCACATGCGATCCATTCGGCCCAGTGAGCTGTGCTGGGGCTTTTGCTGGGAATACTGAGAGATAGACTCTTGCTCCTCGAGAAGGATTTGAAACTATCTTGGACCACAGGAAGAAAAGTTGTCTGAGAATTAAGACAACAGGTGGAGGAGGTAACAATTCTGGGGCCATCATTTGAGCCCTGAGCAAGTTTTTCCTAAAGCCTATACCTGGAGTTTTCATCCATCCATGCTGTATTTATTGAACAATATTATGTTCCAAGTGCCATTCACATTGCTGGGGATGAAGCCAGGAACGAGACAATCCCATCTCACAGAGGTCACAGTCCTGTCCCAGGGCCTTTGCACTTGCTGTTCCCTCTGCCTGGAATGATCTTCCTCCAACATCTTTATGGCTTCCTCCTGTACCTCCTTCAAGTCTTGCCTCACAGGCTGTACCCTAAGTGAGGCTGGCCCTGATCCCTCTGTTCAAGTCACACACCCACACACCTCTTCTACTGTTTCCTGATTTATTTTATCCTTCCACTTGAAACCACCTGATACACTCCATAGAATTCTTACTTATTTTGTTACTTCTCTATCTCCCTGACTAGAACATCAGCTCCCTGAGGGAAGGGATCTCCATCTATGTTGTTCACAGCAGGTCCACAGCACCTGGAACTGACTCTGGCATAGGGTAGGTGCTCAGTGTTGAATAAATAGGGAGCCCCAAAAGGGATATGTGAAGAGGTGACACTGTCATTGTGGTTTGAATGTTTAAGAAGCCAGCCATTTGATGACCCCTGGGAGAGGGCACAGCATGTGGCTACTGTGGCCAGTCGATTCTCTTCTGACTTAAACCAGTTTGGATTAAACTTATTTTTTGAGGGAAGCGGGGTCACTTTCAACCTTAGGGATTCCAAAGTGCGCTTGGAAGGATGCAGTATTGGAGAGCTGCTTCTGGAGGGTGCAGGGGACCCCGTTGCTGCACCCGGACATGCAGTCACTAGCACATTATAAAAAGCGGGAAAATCCAGAGAAATGATGATGATGATGATGGCAATAATGGGGAATTTGCTTTGAGGTCTGTTTTAGTTTTCATAATAGCCCCACGAGGTAGGTACCATTATCATCCCTATTTCCTAAATGAGGAAACTAAGGCACAGAGAGGTCAAGTAACTTGCGCTGGGTCCCTCAGCTATAAATGGTAGAACCAGAAAAGAACAGCAAGAAGATCAGTCACTGTTGTCTTGTTACCGCCCAAGGTTTGGGGGTGGGGGAGGTCATCTGTCTGCCTGAAGACGTGCCAGTAGTCAAGAGGCAGGGTGGTAGGAGAGGAGGGACTCTTTATTACAGTCTGCCAGCAAGGGGGAAGATGGCCGACTAATGTCGGAGAGAACCATCCTGCAGAACAAAGACTACAGGCCAGTTACATAGGGGGCTGGTCTCTGGGTGGGGGCATCCATCAGATCTCCGGGTGGGGCAGACATCTGGTCTTAGTCCTGATAGTCTTTTGTTTTACTGGATGTGCATTAGAGACCAGAGCAATGCCCTATACCCTTACCTTTCAGTTGTCATTGATGATGGCTATCAGCATACTCTCTGCCTGGGGGTCATCACATTCCTCAGAAACTCAAAAGTTATCAACTTATAGCAGCTGGGAGGGTCCATAAAATCTACAGAGCATGTCTGGGTTAGTTAATCAGAGGTCATCCAAAGTCACAATATGGTTTCTTTTCTACAACATGGCTTCTCTTATGTCAACCTTGTGTTAAGCCGGTATCAATCTGACCACTCAGAGGAAAGGCAGGTGAGCTGCATGGCCGAAGACACCCAGGTGGGAAGGAACTCAGGAGGGGCCGTAGGAGGAGGGGGCTGTGCTCCCTTTGGGATCATTGTGCTGAGGCATGAGCCCTCTCCACTCTCCAGCCCACCTGCCAGAGGTTTCCCCAGCGGTGGCCTGGTGTCCTTGCAACTCTGGAGCCAAATCTGGTCTGCTCAAAAGTCAGGTGAAACTGTCGCAAAGCCCCAACCTGCCCAGTTTGAGGATGGAAGGCTTCCTGGAGGAAGCCGCATTTAATCATTGCCCTGGAGGAGGAGGAAGGGGAGGAGGAGGAGGAGTCAGGCAGTTGAAGAGCTGGGGGAAGAGAGTTCAGGCTGGGACACAGCGTGGGCAAAGCCCCGGAGGAGGCGTGAGAGTGAGCAATCGATTTCTTCCGAGGTTCTTTGCATATCATGAGTGAATGTTTACGCACCCCCACCCCCGAGCGGGCAGCCAGCACCCGGCAACTTTCCCAGCCCACGCTTTCATCCTTTCTCGCTTTCCTCTAGATGTTTGTTCGAAAGACCGTCCACCTCCCTCCCCTTTGGCAGCACACGTGGCCTTATCTGCGGGCCCATCTCACACCAGGCCTGTGGGACCGGAAGGGGGTTGCAGGGCCACTGAGCCAGTGCCTCGCAGAGGCTGAGTCCCCTTCTCAGGCCTGAAGACCCCAGAGACTGGAAGCCCCAAGCGCAGCTGCCCCACCAGTGCCCCACATGCAGCCTGCTCTCCTCCCGGCTCCTGGGCCCCCGGGGAGCTGTTTGCAGTCAGGATTCCTTCCTCCTCTGTCTGCCAGCGCTGGGCTGTGGGGCCAGACTGCCCGCTCCTATTCCCCCTGGACACTGGGTCTGTTGTTTAACCTCTCTGGGCTTCCCTTACCTAAGCTGGAAAGTGGATTAAGTGGGTTAAATGGATTAAATTGTAAACTGTTTACAAATGCTGTCTGGCACGCAGAAGCGCTGCCGTATTATTGCTGTAGACCGTGTGGTTCTGATGCTGTGATTTCTCCTCTCTTCACTCTTCATTCTTCCCTCATTACCCCAAGAAAGGGGTTTCCAGTACGGAAACAGAGTGACTTTTTCTGCATCTTGAGTTTCAGGATGCCTGTGTGGAAAGGAAGGCCTTTTAACAACAACAGTTTTCGGGGAAGTCTATGTAGGAGAAAAGGTCCCCAGCCTGGAGCTTAGAAAAAAGATTTCCTGAGTGGGGAGAGGGGGGTTTAGGGAGCTGGAGGGTAGTAGAGACTGGGGAGGGGGTCCCCAGGAAAAGAGACCTGGGGTGCAGTGTGGCGACGACGCCAGGCGGGTTGGGGAGCTGAACCCACTTCCTCCAGGGTGGCAGGGCCAGAGAGGAAAGGTTCTTCGGGTCTTAGCAGGGGGCTTGGGACAGCCCCACACAGGTCCCTGGGGCCCCACCGGGGGGCCAGCTGCTGAAGAAACCCCCCATGACCCGGAGGGCAGGGGAGAGAGGGTGAGAGAGCCCCCAGAGGCGGGGGTCCCCTGAGGAAGAGATGGGGCAAAGTGGACGCCAAAGACAGGAACTGGCCAGGCCTCAGAGCAGCTCTGCAGGCTGCTGAGGGGCGAATGTGAAGGGCGGTCGCCTGGGGTGCGGGTTGGGTGCCATCATGGGGGTGGGCCCGTGTGAGGGAAGGGAGGAAAGAGCATGAGGAAGAGGCTGTGCCAGAGCAGGAGTGGTGCTCAGCCAGGGGCGGTGGGTGGGGAAGGTCCGAGGGGGCTGAGATGACAATATGACCCATCCCTGTCAGGGTCCTTCTCTGACACCCCCAGGCTGCGCTGGGCTCCCCAGGTGGAGCTCCCGTTATCCCAGCCCTGGTCTCCTTGTCGACTCGGCTGCCTCCTCCTCTAGCCTGTGAACCCTTTGGGAGCAGGGACAGGGCCATCAGTGCTGTCCCGATGTCCGGCCCACAGCAGCTATGGACCTACTTAGCAGATTTGCCCTCTCTCCAGCTTGAACTTGCCTGTGGAATAAATCAATCACTCTTCTGGGCCCTTCAGCCAGGGCCAGGCCCCGGCGCCGGATCGATGCCCCTTGGGAGGCGAAAGTGGGACATTCTAGTTTCCGATGAGGACCGGGGAACCCCCTCCCACAGCCGGTACCCCCTCCCCGCCCCCCATTCCAGCGCACACAGCCCCCACTCTCCAGGTTTGGGGCCACTGCTGCAGTGGTCAGTCCTGCTGGAGCCCTGTCCGCGGCCAGCCGCGGCCAGCCTCGGCCACCACGGGCAGGGTGCTGGGCCGGAAACGCCCTCTGCACCCCCCCAGCACACGGCCCACGATTTTCCTTGAACACAGCACTTTGTAACTTTGACGCAAACTTCAAACGCAGCCCCCTTTCCTGTCTTCGCATCAAGGAAATAGGCTGAGTTTCAGAGAAACCCGCTGCCAAGAGCACAGCAGGCCTTCCGGCCCGGGGCCTGCCCGCCGGCCGCGCTCCGCCGCCGCGTCCAGGTGAGTGGCCGCCACTGGCCTCCTGCCTCTGTCCTGCCACCATGGCCGCCACCAGGGACTCCGGGGCAGCTGGCAGAGGCTGAATACAATCCACCCCGAGGGAGAAACCCTGGCAGGGCCTGACCTCCTTACACCTTGCTGGCGTGTGTGGACGGGTGCTGAGCCGGCAGGGCCTCAGGCCGCGGTTCTGGCTTCAGAGACACCCAAGTTGGTTTCTTGGTCCCAATTCTTCATCTAGAGCCAGCTGTCTGTCGGCGTCGGGGACCAGAGACCTGTTTGGCCCGACATCCATCTATACATCTCCAGGTAAGTCACCCCGGAGAGAGCTGCCCCTGGCTGCCGTCCCCAGGGGTGGCCTGGGTCTGTTGGGGGAGGACAGAGTCAGGAGGCCACTGTGGAGACCAGGAGGGCTGGAGAACTGGGACGGGTGGTCTCCAGCTGGAGAAGGAAGCAGACACAGTTTGTGGCCACGCTGAGCGAAGCAGGTCCCTCTGCAAAGGGTCAGCCAGGCGGTAGTGTCCAGGGGACACAGAGATGCCTGCCCAGTCCCTGGCCTCCTGCTGGGCCTGGTCAGGGCAGAATTGTTGGCTCCAGGAAGCAGGGAAAGCTCCAGAGAAAGCAAATGTGTGCTCTGCCCCTTCCCCCCGCCCCTGGCATCATGAATATGAGGGTGGCTCCGACAGGGCTGTGAACTTGAACAACAAAATGCCGATGATTCCCATGAGGGGGCCCAGGGCAGGCTTGAGCCACTTGTAGGGGAGCTCAGGTTAAAGGGGGACCCAGAGGGGTGAAGGAGCAAACAGCTCAAATCGTGCTCAACCGTTGTGTGTCCTTGGCAAGTTGCTCGGCTTTTCTGAGCCTCAGTTTGCACATCTTGTTAAATGCAGATGCAAATATTGGCACCTAGTCGGTACTTGGCTCCTGACTGTTGGGTGAGTGGTCCGGAAAGGCGTCCCAGGCAAGAAAGAGTCTTGGCAGGAAGGAACAGGGTTCATGTGGGAACAACTCAAGACGAGAGTCATTATTCTCATCTCAGCCAGGGCAGTGTGCACACAGTAGGTGCTTAATATAGCTTTGATGAGAAATTAGGGTCAGGGACTCCCGGGGTGGACAGTGCTGGTGCCGTCTGCGAAGGCCTCCCTGCTGCCGGCGCAGAGCTCCTCTTCCTTCCCTCGCCTGAGCTCGGGCTTCACATGCACAGCCCTAGCAGGACGCGGGGTGTGCGGGCAGACTGGATTCCAGTCCTGGCTCTGCCACCTACTGTGTGTGCTGTGTGACTGGGGGCAGGTCACCCCACCTCTGTGCTTCAGATGCCGAGTCCACGAGTCCTCCACTCCTAGGGTTCTCTTGAGGATCAGGCCAGTGACCATCTCTAGAGTGTCTGGTGCATAGTGGGTGCCACATAAGCTTATCGCTATAATCCTCCTTACCATGACCAGCTCCGGGCGGTCTCGGGCCTGGACTGCATAGCTCCTGGAGACTCTCCTGGGGGCTGCGGCGTGCTGGCCGTGCTGGCCCTCCCTGCCCCACCCCAAAGCATAGGGCTAAGGCAGTGGTTCTCAGCTGGACCCAATTTTGCTTCCCTCCTCCCGGCCCCAGGGACATTTGATAATGTCTGGAGACATATTTGGTTATGACTCAGGATGTTATGGCATCTGGTAGATAGAGGCCAGCAATGCTGTAAATACCCTGCAGTGTACAGGACAGCACTGTGCCGTCCCCACGTCTCTGTCAGGCCCCGTCCTTCCCACTCATCCCACCTTTTCCATCCCCTGAGCCTTTCCCCGTCTCCCTTTTACAGTCCAGAGCCTGATGCCCAGAGAGGGAAAGCTCCTTGCTGAGGTCACACAGCCCCTAGAACTCAGGCAGCAGAGGTGGGGGTGGGGGAGACTGGTCTTGTAGCATTGTTCAGTCAATCAACAGACACTTGAGAGTCTGCTGGATGTGGGGACCTGCCCCTGGCCCCCAACAGCCCAGTGCTCTGGGCCCTGACAGTTGAAGGCTGTTCAGAGTGCAGCGACAGCTGGGTCAGCCCGGGTCTGTGGGGAGTGGGAGCCCCTGGGCAGCCGCTCGGAGCAGCGGCTTCTGCTCTCCTGATGCACATTTGCTGGAGTGGTTAGTGCCAGCTGCTGGGTGAGAGGGACCTGGGTTCCAGTCAGAGTCAGGCAGCCTGCCACTGGCCGTCAGGATTGGAAGCTTGACCTCTCTGAGCCTCAGGTTGTGTAGCTGAGGAATGGGGATGACAGTTCCCATGTAACCGAGTTGAGGTGAGGTTTAGATTGAATGGATGATGCTCATAAGTGGCACTGTAAAGTCTCTGGCACCGAGGCTCTTGTTGTTGTCACCTGTCTGACAAATATGTATTGGGTGGAAGCAGGGGCTACAGGAGAAAACGAGAGCGCCAACGGCTTGCCTTGGGGAGCCCGGCCTGGTCAGAGACAGAGGAGCAAGCAGCCAGCGATCACCGCCGTCAGGGCTGGCATGTGGGAGGACAGGCTCTGGGGGAGCAGAGGAGGTGCCTGACTCGGCCTGGGGCCGGAGGGGCGGGAATCATGGAACCTGCAGTGCAGAGGGCACAACCGAGGGGACCTGCAGCACATGGCCAGGCAAAGGGTGTGCGCACCGTTCTGGGCCGAGGGAACAGCCTGTGCAAAGGCTCCTCTGGGTGGTCTCTCCTCTCCCTCCGTTGGTTAGTGGAGGAAGTCTCTAGGCATCATGCACTCCTCTCTCCTAGGAAGCCCCCACAGCCCCTCACGCCTCCCCAGGCTGCCAGGTCCCACGCACCCTCAGAGGTGTCTCCACCCATCACAGTGGGCTGTATACCTTTTCAGGAACCCAGTACTGATGGCCTGTGCACACCACAGATGTTTATTGGGCACCTACTGTGTGCCTTGCTGGTATAGGCAGGGGAGCAAGACAGGGGTTCCACTCTCATGGTACTTACGTTCTAGAAGGGGACAGAGATCATATGTCAACAAATCGATACACCTATTTTCGGTGGTGAAGAAAAATAAGGCTGGGCCAAGGAAAGAGTGAGAAGGGGAGGCAGTTTTAGAGAGGGAGGTCAGGGAAGGCCTCTTGGAGGAGGCCATTTAGGCGGAGACCTGAATGAAGTGAGGGATATTGGGGGAAGAGTGTCCAGTCAGAAGGAACAGACAGTGCAAAGGCCCTGAGGTTGGACCATGCCTGATTTGTTCAAGTGATCTGAATGAGTAACATAAGGAGCCCTGTGTGGCTGGTTGGAGTGAGTGAGGGCGAGGAGGTGACAGGGCTGATTGTGCAAAGCCTTGGGGGCCGCTGTAAGCCCTGGGCTTTAACCCTGAGTGAGGCGGGAGTCCCAGAGGGCTGCAAGTAGAGAAGGACGTGATAGCATAAGGGCAGCCAGGCCCCGGGCTCCATGCTTGGCAAGCCTTATCTTAGAGAATCCCGCAACCCCCCAGTGTCTGGCACCTCTGCTGGCCCCATTTTCCACAAGGGGTCTAGCGAGCTCGCTCCCTGCCCAGGACCGCACCACCAGTGCTGGCGGATCCATGATTCCATGGCTCAAACCTGCCGCCCTGGTGTCAGGGGGAAGATAAGGAGGGTCTGTCGCCGTCTGGGGCACAACGCTAACTGCTGTCGTTGCGACTTAGAACATCAGCACGGGGCATTTCGTTGGCTGACACGTGCCCGTGCTGCCTCTATTGGTGGGCACAGGGCGCCACCGTGGCCTGTGGACGAAGGAGCACGAATGTGGTTTCAGGGGGACTCGGAGTCTTGGGCAGAGACTGGGGGTCAGTGGGAGGCGGCGCGGGCAGTGGGGGCTGGGCCCCATTTCGGCAGCGCCTTGAGTGGAGATGCCTCCCGGGTCCGGCTGAGGGTGGAATGTGGCGCCTCCAGGTCTGGCTGGTGCCCCCCGCCCCCCCCACCAAGTCCAGTTGGATTGGCTCATTCTCTCTGCAGCCTGACTGCCTCAGTCTCCCCTTCGGGCTCTCATGATGGACATTCAATTGGGACTTTTGACGCTCAGAGTATGTTCTGTGGAACAGTAGTCTTCAAGGCCCTGCTGCGTAGGCGTGGGGATTGAACACCCCTAACAAGGGGCCTTCCATGCAGGCCTTCTCAGAGCCTTTACTATGCTAAGATGTTTGTGAAAATGGACTCAATCACTTGACCCTTTTTCCTCTGAAGTGTGTTTGGGGTATCAGGTCTCTCTGGAACAAATATAATCGAATGCTGCCTTTACCCAGGGAGGACGCCCGAGTGGTGGAATTTCAGGCAGCCAGGTCTGGCCAAGGATCCCAGGTTTCCTGGTCCTCTTCCCAGGGCCTGGGCGGTGAGAACAAGGTTCGTGTCCTCTTGTCCCCGGTGGAGCTGCAAACTCTGGGAAGGCCAGGTTGGGATCTCTGAACTCATCAGGAGCTCACAAGCTCCAGGGGAGCCTGGATGGGGTCACCCAGGCAGGACTGGGGTGGGGGAGTCTCAGGGTGGGAAAGCCACGGAGTCTGCAGGGACACAGCTCAGGAGGGAACATCTGATCTGTCCGCCTGAGTCACGCCAGGGTCACACCAGGAGGCTGCGGACTGGCCAGCTCCTTGGAAAGCTGGTGTCACTGTTGTCATTATTGACAGTGAGACAGGGAAGTACAATAGAGTTGAGGATGCACAGGGGATGCACCTGTCCCCGGGACACCCTGGCCTCGGGCCCAAGGGGGCGAGTCATGGCTCATGGCCCAGAATGGGGCCCCAGGGCCGGCCTCTCCCCACCCCCTCTCTGTGCTAGCACCCCTCTGGCTACCCAGGCTGCACCTGTGGCCACCGCGGGGCGGAGCTTCTCAAACCGTGTTGCCGACAGTTTCCTACCACAGCTTCCTGCCCCGGAGAGCAGCTTTGCTACCCTACCCCTCCCCAGGGTCCCTGGACAAGTCCCCACCTTGCTGCCTTCTCTTGGGTCCTGACACTCTATGGGGAGTGACTATCTGAGGTTGTGAGGCAGGGGTGGCCGGATTTGGGAAGTGGAGAGGAGTGGGGAGGGTGCACCCAGCGGAGGGTACGGCAAGGATAAACCTACGGAAGTGAATTTGAAGGAAGGCGAATGCGCAGCCTGGCTGGAGCAAAAGGAGGGCCGAGGAGTTAGCTGGGTTCAATGAAGTAGGCAGGAGGGAGTCACAGGAGGTTCTTGAGCAAGGGAGGCCTTGGGGAAGAATTGGCTAGAGGCAACTTGCAGACCCTGGAGCTCAGGTCTTGTGGGAAACAGACTGTGGGGTTCAACCAACCACAGGCACCATGTAAGTTAGATCTGGATCTCAGGTTTTATTAATAGAAACAGCTGGTGGAGATCAAAGGAGGTGATGCCAGCACAAATCGACCTCAGGAGACAGATCTGGACTGGACAGGTGGACGTGTCTGTGTAGCCACAGATAGGACAGCCTAGGTAGGGGACAGGGGTTGGGGAAGGAGAGAGCAGAAACCATCAGGGGGAGGAGGCAAGCCCAGGAATTTGTGAAGGACCCAAGAGAGCCATGAGGCCCAAGCAGCAGATGGGGGTCACTGGTGTCCATCCCTCAGGGGACCCAGCATCGAGGAGGGCACTGAGTGCTTGCCTGGTGCCCACCGGGCAGCGGTACCAATGCTCCCGGCAGCTGGAGAGCCGCCTGGTGGGGGAGCAGATTGTGAGGCTGGATGAGAGGGTTGGAGCCCAGGAGGTGGGGCGGGAGTGTGGGCAGCCCTGTTCCCGTCCCAGTTATTATTTTTGGTGCCTGGTGTACCTATGCCTTCGGGCTCTTTTTCTCCCTTTAATTAAAAAAAATAAAGTATAATTTACATACAGTAAAATTCACCCATTTTAGTGAGTTTGTGAGATTTGATGAATGCATATAGCCGAGAAACCACCATCTCAATCAAAATACAGACTATTCCCCAAGTTCCCTCATGCCCCTTTGTAGTCAGTCTGTCCCCCCGTCCCCCAGGCTCTGGCAACCACTGATGTGTACTCCCTGGGTACAGTTTTGAATGGAAGCAGAGTTTGTAGCCTTTTGAGTCTGCCTTCTTTCAACTCAGGCTGATGCCTTTGAGGTTCATCCCCATAGCTGGGTGTATTAGCATTTCATCCCATCTTATCACTGAGTAGTGTCCCATTGTAGGGACCTACCACAGTTTCTCTATTCATCTGTTGAGAAACATTTAAGCTGTTTCCAAAATTTGGCGATTATGGATACGGCTGCTCTAAACATTCCTATGCAGGTTTTCGTGTGAATATAAGCTTCCATTTCTCTAGGGGGAATACCTAGGACCTTGCGACTCTTTTTAAAACACCCTTATGGAGTGGTGACCTGTGTCTCCAGGTGGGGACACAAATGCCATCCTGATTAATTGCCTGCCTGTGACTGTTGGGACATCCAGGACGCCCTCAGTCCTGTCCTCCCAGGCCCGGCGTCAGAAGCGATCTGGTTAGAGTGCAGATTCTGGCCCCTGCTTGAGCTGCCCTGGCCCAGACCTCACCTCTTGCCCGTTCCAGTTCTTCCTCTCGGCCCCGTGCCCACCCTTGCCTGTCCCCAGACACCCAGCGGGGAGGCAGCCATTCTCAACCCACATAAGCTTCCTCTGTGCCCCTGCTGATGTTTGTTTAACTAAGCAGGGGGCCCGAGGACCCTTCCCGGAACAGAAACTGGTGCCTGGGGGGGCCTTGCTGGGCCCACCTTAGTAGAGAAATGACCGGATATGGCTATGGGGAGATAATTTTTTCCCAGCATTATATTTAAACTTACAAATATACAGCAAAATGGAAAGGATTCACTGTATACCCATTAGCCACCCCCCAGATTCTACAATTAACATTTTGCCATATTTGCTTTATCACACGCAGTCGATCCTCATTATTAGCAGATTCCCTGTTTGCCAATTCACCTACTTGCTAAAATTCATTTGTAACCCCAAAACTAATACTCAAGAAGGTTTCACTGTCATTCGAGGACATAGGCACAGCAGGGAGAAATTGGAGTCCATTGACACGCACGCAGGCTCCTGCTGAGCGTGAACAAGGTGTCACTCTGCCTTCTTGTTGCAGCTCCCATACTGTAGGCAAGTGTCTTCAGGGTTTATTTGGTGCCACACTGTTGTGCTTTTTGTTGGCGATTTCACTGTTTAATGACCCCCACCCCGCCAGTGCAGTGCTGCAGTGCTGTGCAGTGTTCCTTAGTGCCAGAAGGCTGAGATGTGCCTGACAGAGAAAACGCGTGTTAAGGAAGCTTACAGCAACGGTGCTGGGGACTGAAAGTCCAGTGTTAACGAATCAACAATATGTATTAGTAAGGTGTCCTTAAACAGACGTACACACAAAACAACGCTACATACCGATGGGTTGATGAAAATGCTGTGACCAGAGGTTTAAGGGACCCTGACCCTGGATTTCCTCTAGGAGCAATGGTTCAGCGTTTGCTAATTCAGTGTCTGCAGTGACTTTATAGAACTGCTGTGAATAATAAGACTTGGCTGTATCTATCTACCTCCCTGCTGGCCCCCATCCATCGCTCTCCACCCATCCATCTTTCAAAGTAAACTACAGTCATCAGCACCCATCACACCTAAATATTTCTGCACCCAGATCATGAACTAGGGTTCAATATTTTATGGTTTTTTTTTTTATTGAGGGGCCCAAATATGATGAAATGAACAAATGGTAAGCGTACATTCTCCAAGTTTTGAGAAATTCAGACACCTGTGTAACCCAGTGCTTATCAAGATATTGGACATCACCATCCCCCCAGGAAGTTGAGAGTAGACAAGTTGGGTTAGCTGCCTCACCAGATATCTATTTATCTAAATGTCCTGCTCCCCAGATAGGGTCATATTTTCCAATCACACATCTCATTTTGTTTAATGGCTGTGTCAAATGGGGTTATATGGAGTTAAACCCTAAAATATAACCAATCCCCTATTGATATTCAGATTGGTTTATGCTGTCTAGAAACTTGTCCATGAAGGCAGAGGGGCAGGGCAAGGGGGAATTTCTAAGGCTGAGGGGAAAGGGTCAGTGGACAGGGAGAGGGGAAGGCTAATGGGGTTAAATTCCTTGAGGAACAAAGCTTGTTCCAGCTTCAGGGCCTTT
Source organism: Equus przewalskii (assembly GCF_037783145.1). Lineage (NCBI taxonomy): Eukaryota > Metazoa > Chordata > Mammalia > Perissodactyla > Equidae > Equus > Equus przewalskii. The sequence continues at coordinate 11,560,104 of NC_091844.1, read as the reverse complement.
GCACTTGCTGTTCCCTCTGCCTGAAGTGCTCTCCATGCTTTCTGAAAAGCAGGCTCCTTCTCATCCTTCGGATCTCAGGTCAAATGCTACCTCCTCAGAGAAGGGGACCATCACAGCTACATGGCCTCTTCTCTCTAACACCACTCTATTTGTTTCCTTTCTAACTCTGTCCTCAATCTGTGATGACTATTTTTGTCTCTTTCCTTGTTTATTGCATCCCACCCCCCCCCCACCCCCCCTCCCCCCGCCCCATGTTATCTTCAGGAGGGCAGGGACCATGTCTGGCTCATTCACCCATATCTCCAGCACCGGACTGAAACAGTAAGAATTCAACACGTGCTTGGGAAACGAATGAACGGTTCCAGGTGCTGGGGTGTGGCGGCCAGTAGGGGTGTCCGGGAGCTCCGCACAAGGTCTCTGAAAAGTCAGAGGCGGGTTTGGACTCCCGGATCTGGGCCTTACTGGGGCTCCTCTCCACGTTGACTCTGGCACCAAGCAGGTTCTGCACAATCCGCGTTCAGCTCTGGGCACGGATGCCCCTCACTGCGGCGTCTCTCCACTATCTCTGGGCCCAGTAGACGGGGTCCAGGAAGGGAAGCCGAGGCCCTGACGCGTTCCCAGTCTCTCTCTGAACCCGCAGGGTCTGGCGAGGCGCAGGGGCGCGCAGCCTGCGCGGGGCGGCGGCGGCGATGCCGGACCCCGCGGCGCACCTGCCCTTCTTCTACGGCAGCATCTCGCGCGCCGAGGCCGAGGAGCACCTGAAGCTGGCGGGCATGGCCGACGGGCTCTTCCTCCTGCGCCAGTGCCTGCGCTCGCTGGGCGGCTACGTGCTCTCGCTGGTGCACAACGTGCGCTTCCACCACTTCCCCATCGAGCGCCAGCTCAACGGCACCTACGCCATCGCGGGCGGGAAGGCGCACTGCGGCCCCGCCGAGCTCTGCGAGTTCTACTCGCGCGACCCCGACGGGCTGCCCTGCAATCTGCGCAAGCCGTGCAACCGGCCGTCTGGGCTCGAGCCGCAGCCCGGCGTCTTTGACTCTCTGCGCGATGCCATGGTGCGCGACTACGTGCGCCAGACGTGGAAGTTGGAGGTGAGAGCGCGGGGCCAGAGGGGCGGGCCCAGGGGAGAAGGGAGTAGTGGGGACTGCGGGAGAGCGGCGGTCTTCGCCAGCCTGCTCGAAGCTGTGTTGCACCCGATTTGGAAGCTGGAGGGACGGGGCCCTGGTTGGGGGCAGGAGCCTGAGAGGAGGCCTCAGAGGCAAGGGCTGCATGGTGTCTGTCGCCTTCCATGTCCTGAGCGATGCCCCGGCGCACGTCTATGCCAGACGGGAAGGTGGAGGTGCATACTGGGCCCGGAGCGGGCGAGGCGTGGACTGGGGGCGGGGCTGGGAGGATGGTGGGGACGGTGCCCAGGATGGCCAGCGGGGTGCTGGGCTGAGGAGATGGAAGAGGGTTCTTGTGGCCGTGGACTTGGCGACACTTGCAAGTCTCCTCTACTCTCCCTTCCCTAGGGCGAGGCCCTGGAGCAAGCCATCATCAGTCAGGCGCCCCAGGTGGAGAAGCTCATTGCCACGACGGCTCACGAGCGGATGCCCTGGTACCACAACAGTCTGTCGCGCGAGGAGGCCGAGCGCAAACTCTATGCAGGCTCGCAGACCGACGGCAAGTTCCTGTATGTGGGGTATGGGGCCTGGGGCTTTGGGGAGGGCGAGACTGGGGCTTGTTGTCTGAATCCTGGAGGCTGGGGCAGGCCTCAGTGTGCAGGTGGGCCGTGAGAGGTGTGCCTGTGCTCACCTGTGCTCGTGGGTAGGGCGTCTGAGTGTGCAAAGGGACTGTTACACGAGAAAGAACAGCAGCAGTTAGGACTCCGGAGCTGGACTGCCTGGGTTGCAACCCAGCGTCCGCTGCTTACCAGCTGGGGACGCTGGGCAAGTAGCTGAACTTCTGCATGCTTCAATTTCCTCTCCTTTCTTCAACAAAGATTTACTGAAGACCTACTATGTGCCAGGCACTTTTTCAAGCCCTGAGGACATGGTAGTGAACAAAACAGACACAAATCTCGGTCCTGGTGGAGTGGGTAGACAAAAAAAGACAAATGTGGAGTGTGTGTATAAAATGTGGAGCGTGTCAGATGGTGAGTGCTGTGTGTGTAGGTCGGGAGGGGTTGCAGTTTCCCGTTAGGTGGTTGGAAAAGGCCTCTTTAATGAGGTGGCTTTTGAGTAAAGAACAGAAGGAGGTGGGAAGTGAGCTGGGCTCTCCGGCAGAAGGGTGTTCCTGGCAAATGGGAATGGCAAATACAAAGACCAGAAAGCAGGTTCTTGGCATGTTCAAGAAACAGCAAGGAGGCCAGTGTGCTTGGAGCTGAGTAAGTGAGGGCTGGAGCCAGGGAGGTGACCTCAGCTTTGTCCTGAGTGAGGTGGCAGCCTGGGAGGGTGTGGAGGCAGCTTCCTCTGACTGTCTTGTGGATGATGGTGGTAGCTACCAAGAGTCTGGTGTAAGGATCACACAAACTGATATGCGTAAAGCAATAGTGGAGTATCTGGCATAGACTGAAAATGTGCTGTGTTAGCTCTCATATGTGTGGGTGACTGTGTGTGTCTCTGCACGTGTCTGAGCCACAGCTGAACCGTGTGGCTATTGGTGAGTTACTGTGAAAGAATGTCTCTAAAGCTCTTTTAAGAACCCTGCTGGGTGTTTGAAAGCCTTCCTGGGGCTGTGGCTTTCTGGTCTGGACACAGCTTCCTTTGTATAACAAACGTTACCCAGATGCCAGCGGAGGTCACTCAGGCCTCAAGATAGAGAGACACTTGGTGCCTGCCTCTTTCCAAGACCTCAGGAAGCCCGTGCCCTCCCCAGGATGTCTGTCAATTCTCGAGAGCCTCCTTGCTCGTGGCAGCTTCTTGGCCTGAGATCCTGTCTGGCTGAATCCTCATTCTCTCCCACCTCCCCTGGGGCTGCGCCCTCTCCAGGGGCCAGCCCACTTGGAGGCACTGATCCCCTTCCTTTCCCCTACCCTCGCGGGGTCTGTGCACGTGCACCACATTGCCTGCAGGTCTCCCACGAGATGCTGGTCCCTCCACAAGGTTCTGCTGTCAGCTGATAAAATAAGTTTTTACACTCTAAGAGATTTGGGCTGTAAACTGGAGTGAAGTTCCCAAGGCTTCTGAGGGCACTCTTGAATGAACGATACAGATAATGCCCAGCTGCAAGGATGGCTTTTGAACAACTTAAGACAGGACTCTTTTCTCTAGGAGAGTAGGCTTACCTTTGCATTTGTAGCCGTTAGCACCGGCTATGTAACAAACCATCCGAAGACTTACTCACTCAAAATAACAGTTTATGACTTCTCAGGATTCTGTGAGTTAACTGAGCGGTTCTTCTGGTTTGCGTCCAGCTGGGCTGGGACTGAATAGGTTGGGATGGCCACTCTCACTTGTCTGGCTATTGTCTCAGTGTCACCTGGGTGATGGGGATGAGTTGGCTGCAGTGCTGTCATCACCCAGCAGGCTAGCCTGGGCTTGTTCACACGGTGGTGGTTGCAGGGTTCCCACGAACAGGCAGAGAGGGCAAGTTCTGATACACAAGTGCTTTTCAAGCCTCTGCTGTGTAATGCTACTGATGTCCTATTGGCCAAAGCAAGTCATGTGGCCAAGACCAGAGTCACTGAGGGGAAGGAACTACCTAAGGGAGAAGAATTAAGGCAGCCAGTTTTGCAAACAGTCTATCAGGATTGGAACAAGGAGGTCACAATGAAGATGATGGGCGTCTCAAACACGGGCATCTGGGGCTATCTTTCTCTCCTTTTGGACTGGAAACTTGAGGGCAGAGCCTGCCTCTGGCACTTCTAGAGGACTCCATCTTCTGGTACCTAGTGATGGCTGGCACTTATCCAGATGTTACCCACTTTCGTCCAGGTGTTGCACACTCTCCCTCTGGAGTGTGATGCTGCGACCTTACCAACATTTGGGCACACATCTCACGCACATTCATATCTCAGTTGCTCAAGCACACGTTTCCCCAGATGCCTGAGCGTCGGGGGCTCTCTCCAAGCCATACACAGCGGAGGGAGGTGCTGCGACTCTCCGGTTGGTGTAGCCGATTCTTCTTGTCTGGGCTTTGTCCTTCATCGCATGTAATTTCATCTTTCTCTAATTTTACCGTCCAAGCCGCTTTCTCTGGCTTCATCTCAAGTCCCTAATTCAGCTTCGTCACAGTCTCGCACAGTCTTTGCCTCTTTTCTTTCTTCTTCTCCCCTCCCCTCCCCTCCTCCATCCCTCCTTCCTGCCTCACACTCTCACACACACACAGATAACGATGCCACCATTCCAATGGTGTTAAAATTTCCCCCCGATTTGCTAAGGTCCCCGAAAGTATCACAGGATTCTGGGGGAGGGGGTGGGAGAAGTGAGTGGAGGGTGGGTCTGTGAGCACCCATCCCAGCTCAGCTCTGACCTGTTTCGCATCTTCAGCTTCCATGGAAGATGTTGTTTGACAAAGAATTCCACTGCCTAAAGGAAAAGTTTGCCAACATTTTGCAGTGTGTGACAGGCTTCGAGTTCACCAGTCTATTGAGATGAGAGGAATCTCAGGAGAACCAGGGCCACCGGCTTTGGGTGGCTGGAGGTGCTCTGGTGACTCGTTCTACCTTGTACAAAGGTGCCTCCCGAGCTCACCAGGGAGCTGTGCTTACCTTTGTTGCTCTTCATGCAGAAATGGCTTTCTCTCCCCAAGAAAATGGTCTTGAGTCTACCTGTTGAAGGCTGTGTGTCCCCCTGTGAGTGGCTCTGTGTCCACTGCAGATGGCCAAATATCCCTCCATGGATGGCCAAATGTATGGGCAAGTGTCCCCTGTGGATAGCTGAGTGTCCAGCTGTGGGTGGCCAAGTATTCAGCCACAGAGGACCAGGTGTCCCCCCTGGATGGCCAAGTGCCCAGCTGTGGGTGGCTGAGTAGCAGGTCCTACAGGGCCACATGTCTGCCTTGGATGACCGTGTCTCCCCGTGAACACCACCATTCTCCTGCTACCAGTAGGTCTGGAGGCGGAGTGGGCCTGACCTTGGCGCCCCCAGTCCCTGCTGCTTCTCCCTGAGGCTTTGGGGTGCAGAGTTCACAGGGTGTGTGTGTGTGGGGAACTGGGGCCCAGTAGGAGGGCACACAGGGGGTACTCAGGTGGTTGTAGGGGTGATGTGTCCTCCTTGCACCCACCAGGCTGAGGCCCCGGAAGGAGCAGGGCACGTATGCACTGTCCCTGATCTATGGGAAAACCGTGTACCACTACCTCATCAGCCAGGACAAGGCGGGCAAATACTGCATTCCTGAGGGGACCAAATTTGACACGCTGTGGCAGGTAAGCCGCCACCCAGTCTGTTGTCGGGGAGACACTGTGGCGGGGTGCTCAGGCTCCTGGGGGGAGTGGAGCCCGGCCCTGACCGCCCCCCCGTGCAGCTGGTGGAGTACCTGAAGCTGAAGGCTGATGGGCTCATCTACTGCCTGAAGGAGGCCTGCCCCAACAACAATGCCAGCGCGGGTGCAGGTGAGCGCGGCAGCGGGGGGGACGTGGCGGGGGGAGCAGGAGACCCCGTGCCCCACCCCCTCACTGTCCCTTCTGCTCCCCCAGGGGCCGCTGCTCCCACACTCCCAGCCCACCCATCCACGTTCACCCACGTGAGTCAGCCTGCATCTCAGAGTTGGGGCCTCGGGGATGGAGCTAGGTGGGCGATGAGTCCTGGTCCCAGGGCGAGGCTGGGATGGGGAGTGGGGCTGCTGTGGAGCAGAAGAGGGTCCCCCAGCACCATCCTTCCTCTGGAGTCCTCAGAGGAAATGGGTCTCATGAGAGGGGCTGGGTGCCTCCAGCTCGGGCCCTGCTGACTCTTGCTGACCCCATGACCTTTAGCCTCAGAAACGGATTGACACCCTCAACTCAGATGGATACACCCCTGAACCAGGTGAGCTGGCAGAGGTGGTGGTGTGTGTGGGGGCTCAGGCCAGGCCGAAAGCAGGTCCCTGGCTGGGCTCTGGGCTGTGGTGGGGGAGGGACGTGGGTCAGGCCTGGCAGGTGGTGGTTGCTTGGTTTGCCTTGTGCACACACTGTGTCTGCAGACACCCACCTGTGTCTGTGTACATGGGTGCCTGACACGCAGGGGAGCACACCTGGCCATGCCTGGGGCACAGACACAGATTTGTGAAGTAGCTACCATGTGCCCATCACTCTCCAAGCTCACTGTGTGTATGAGCTTGTTGAGTCCTCCCGACAGGCCATAGGAGGAAGTCATGATAATGACTCTCATTTTACAGATGAGAAAGGAGGGCAATTAAGTTTCTAAGGTCCCGCAGCTAAGCAGAGCGGAGCCGGGATTTGAACCCTGGCAGGCAGGCTCCAGAGCCCACGTTTCTAAAACGCTGGCCGCAGGTACTCCTGGGTTTCCTACGTGGATGCAGGCCTGTCCGCGTGTGCGCACAGGAAACCACTGTGGTCGCATGTGCACACAGAGGCTCACCGTGGGAGCCCTCGTAAACGTGGCTGCATGGTGCATATTAGACACGGGCAGGCAGAGACAGGGTTGTACACGTCAGAGCACACACATGCACACATGTGCAGGTTCCAGCTGGCACGCTGATGGTTACTCGTGCAGACATGCCTTTGGACCTCCATCACACAGAGACATGGCTGAGAGTATATGTGGGTGCATGTGCGTGAACACATGGTGCACACTCCAGCAGGTGTACACATGGTTACGTGTGCGTGTAGATGCACACGCCTTTAGAGTCTGCTTGGATGCGGTTTCCCACTTCACCCACAGATGGGACCAGGAGCATGCACAAGTGCACACATGCACACGGACACACACATGTTCCTGTGGTCTGTGCACACTCTGGATGGTGCACCCTGTCAGGGGCATGTGCCTTGTGGGTGGCGAGGCTGCCTTGCCTCCTCGTCCCCCTGTTCCTCTCCCCCCTCCTGACTTGGGAGTGTACACCTGTGTGTGTGTGTGTGTGTGCGTGTGCCCAGCACGCCTAGCGTCCCCAGAGAAAGTACGGCCGATGCCTATGGACACAAGCGTGTATGAGAGCCCCTACAGTGACCCCGAGGAGCTCAAGGACAAGAAGCTCTTCTTGAAGCGCGAGAACCTCCTCATAGCTGACATCGAACTTGGCTGTGGCAACTTTGGCTCAGTGCGCCAGGGCGTCTACCGCATGCGCAAGTACGGCTGCCCCTGCCACGGTTTGGGGAACCACTGGGGGCAGGCAGAGGAGGGGAGCGGCCTTGGGGGTTGGAGCCAGGCTGTGATGTCAGTTTGCCTGGGAGACAGACCCTGGGACAGGAAGCCCTGTGCTGGAGGATTCCCTAGGCAAGCTCGGGGATAGCCTGAGGGAATGAGAGAAGCAGGCCTGGGACGGGGACAGCTTGGACTGAGCTGCAGTTGCAACAGAGGCCTTGGCCCATCCCAGGGGAGCTGCAGAGGGGCCCCCTTGTACCCCTGCATTGACCAGTCACTGGATACAGGCTGCCCCTGGGGAGGGTGTCACTTTGAGGCAGTTCTTTTCAGTGAGCGGCACTTCCCTTTGAGGGACTCGGCTGTGAGCTGTCCCCAGCTGACACTCCTGGCATCGGAGGGAGTGTGTGCCTTGGCCCTGAAGGGAGATCTGGGTGGCAAACCACAGCGTCCCCTACACAAGGCCGGGGGGAAGAGAGGCCAGTCGGGTGGGAGTGAGGGGCCGACCAGAGCTGTGGCGGCTCACATGTGCACCTCTGCGTGGGCGTGCATCGTGGCAGGAAGCAGATCGACGTGGCCATCAAGGTGTTGAAACACAGCACAGAGAAGGCGGACAAGGACGAGATGATGCGCGAGGCACAGATCATGCACCAGCTGGACAACCCTTACATCGTGCGCCTCATCGGTGTCTGCCAGGCCGAGGCCCTCATGCTCATCATGGAGATGGCGGGCGGCGGGCCCCTGCACAAGTTCCTGCTGGGAAAGAAGTGAGCCCGGGGCGGGCTGGGCGTTTGGGGCTGGGGGCTGGAGGGCCCATCCCACCCCCTCGTGCATCTGCTTCACCCATGACACGCTCACACCTACCCCCCTGCTCACCCTGACACCCACACTCACGCCCACAAGGCAAAGCTGTGAATAGTGCAGGTGGCAGAGTCTGACTTCCAGGTTGGAGTTTCAGCTCTGCCACTAACTAGCGTGGCCCCAAGCAAGTCTGTTAATTCATCTGTGCCTCAGTTTCCTCGTGTGTATCATGGTGGCGATCACAGACTCCACCCCAGGGGGCTCTTTGCGAGGATGAAATGACTAGATGTGTGTAGTGCTTAGAACAGTGTCTGGCCCCACCGGTAAGAGCTTTCTGAGCATTACCCCTGTCACTGTTGCCGCCCCAACTCTCTCAGCCGAATCCACGACCCACGTGAAAACTGCTGAGAGTCGGGCATCTTTGACTGGAAGCGGGGTCAGCAGACTGCAGCCCATGGCTTGTTTCTGTCCTGCATGGTTTCGCATTTTTAAACGGTTGTAAAAGCAAAAAGAATAAGTAAGAATACGCGGCAGAGACCATATGTGGCCTGCAAAGGCTACTATCCTTTTACTAACCCTTTACAGAAAAAATTTGCCAACCTCGGATCTAAAGAAATTGCAGTTTCCCTTGTGTTCCCTCGTGCCTCAAACTCTTCCACTTGCAGACTCGATCTTTTCTGCTTACTGAGGCACACGACTGGCAAGCCAGGCGCTTGCTGGGGCCCACGCCTTCAGGGTGCACCCACAGTGTTTATTGGGCAATTTCTCTGTGACAGGGCCTGTTACCAGTGCTTGGGAATCACCAGAGATCCAAAGATCTCTGCCCTGTATTCTGGTTGGGGAAGAGAGGCTTTAAATAATAATTATAATACAATAAAGTATAGAGTATGTTGGAAGATAAGTACTATGGAATACGGGGTCTGGAGGGTCAGAGTAGAAGGTGACAAGTGAGAAAGTGAGGTTTGTGATGGAGGCAGCAAAGTGAAGCTCTGGGGAAGAGCAGTCCAGGCATAGGGCACAGCCAGTGCAAAGGCCCTGAGGTGTGCCCATGCCTGGTGTGGTAGAGAAAGAGTAAGGAGGGCCCCGTGGCTGGAACAGAGTATGGAGGGGAGTGGGGGAGCAATGTGGGTAGGGAGGTGATGGGGCAGATCGTGCAGGGCCTTGTGGGCCGTGGGGTGGACTTGGACGTTCACCCTGAGTGAGGTGGGAGCCCCTGGGGGCCTGTGAGCAGAGGAGGGCAGGGCCTGACTCCGGTGTGGGGAGAACAGGCCGTGGTGGGGTGAGGGTGGACGTGACTGTTCTGGTCCAGGCCGGCGAGGATGGGGGTTGGACCGGGGTGCAGAGGCAGTGGTGGGGAGCAGTAGGAGGATTCTGGAGGGACTCTGCAGGCAGAGCTGCCAGGGTTTGCTGACGGAGTGGCTGTGGGGTGTGAGAAGGAGGAGCTGAGGGCAGGGCCGGTGCTTCTGGCCGGAGTGAATGAAAGGATGGGTGGATGGAGCTGCTGGAGAAGAAAAGGGGCAGGGGGAGGGAGGAGCTGGTTGTGGTATGTGTGTGTGTGTGTATGTGAACAACCAGGAGCTTTGCTTTGTCCTTGTTCTCTCTGAGGTGCCCATGAGACCCCCTGAGGGCACAGGGGAGATGCAGGCAAATGTGTAAGTTTGGGAATCGTAGTATGTGGTAAATTTAAAACCTTGAGACTGGATGGGGGCGGAGGTTTTGCCTACTTTGTTCACTGCTCTGTCGCAGCCCCGTGCCCGGCACACAGCAGATGCTCAGGAAGCATCTGTTGAATGTACTCAGAGAAGTGGGCTTTGCTCCCTTGGGAACCTGGGCTGTCCCTCCCAGCTGACCCTGCCTCCCCTGCGCCTCAGGGAGGAGATCCCCGTCAGCAATGTGGCGGAGCTGCTGCACCAGGTGTCCATGGGGATGAAGTACCTGGAAGAGAAGAACTTTGTGCACCGCGACCTGGCGGCCCGCAACGTCCTGCTGGTCAACCGGCACTATGCCAAGATCAGCGACTTTGGTCTCTCCAAGGCTCTGGGTGCCGACGACAGCTACTACACCGTGAGCCCCCGCCCCTGTGCTGCCCCGGTGGGTGGGCGGAGGGTCCCTGAGCTCTGCCCTGGCAGCGTCTCCCCCTCCGCAGGCCCGCTCGGCAGGGAAGTGGCCGCTCAAGTGGTATGCGCCCGAGTGCATCAACTTCCGCAAGTTCTCCAGCCGCAGTGACGTCTGGAGCTACGGGGTCACCATGTGGGAGGCCTTCTCCTACGGCCAGAAGCCCTACAAGGTTAGCGTGGGCAGAGGCGGGTGGCCGGCTGGGTGGGAAGGTGGGGAGGGGGTGGTGGTCCTGTTTACTCACGTGTGGACTTGGCTCTGGCTTGAGCAGAAGATGAAGGGCCCCGAGGTCATGGCCTTCATCGAGCAGGGCAAGCGGATGGAGTGCCCGCCAGAGTGTCCGCCCGAAATGTACACGCTCATGAGCGACTGCTGGATCTACAAGTGAGTGCCGGTGGGTGGGAGGGTACCTGGCTGAACTGATACTGGGCGGGAAGTCATGGTGCCCAATAGTCCAACATAACTCTTCTCACTCAAAGGCTCTCACCCAGTTCTCGCCTTTCCGAGACTCAGTACCTTTAGTCTCCCTGCATCTACGCTCAACTCTTCAACACACTGACCCTACAGTGCTCCAGTGGGCCAACATCCCAATAACCGAGTTGTGGACACCCAGTGCCCCAGCATCTAAAACCTCAGTACCCCCAGCCAACACTCACTGCATTGACCCTGCAGTGCTCAAACAAGTTAGTACTCCGTTACCCAAAATGTGATACAATACTCAGGGCATGGGATAATACCAGTATCTAATTCCTCAGTCCCCCACCAGCCAACACTCCACACCTAACTACCCAGACGGGCCACCACTGAGGCATCCAAACGCTCAATATATTCAAAACCCCCTCCTCTGTCTGGTTGAAGCTCCACTTGAACACCGCAGCTCATAACACCATCAGTATCGCAACTTCCCATCAGACAATGGGCGACATTCACCCAAACAAGCTATTCCTGACACTGACCACGCAACGCATGGACATTCCAACAGTTGATGGCTTTCCTACCCAACCTCCATTATTCCACAGGCCAGCACCTGTGACATCCAATACACCCAAGCCATCCAATACACAGACACCCTGTTTATGCTAAGTAAATAATAAATGATCAGTCCATCCAACACGTATTAACCTGCCTTCGTCAGGAAACACTCAGTATACCAACACCCAATACCCAAGGAGGCTAGCACGCAGCACCCCAACACAATACATGGATATTCCTCACACGGTACTGCGAATACCCCAGCTCTCTGCTAGCTGAGACCACCCTCAATGCTCCAATGCTCTGCTCGATTATGGCCAGCATATCTGCACCCATGTAAGCCGGCACCTAACACACAAGTACCGTTGCGCTCGACACGTGCTCAGTCCTTCAGCATTCAGTACCCCAGCTTCCCACAGTCAATAGTTGTCACCCCCACACTCAATGCATTCAGTTCCCTAAGTCTTCGCCAGTTACCACTCAGCGTAGGGTCACCCCAGCATCCTGTATGTCAGCAGCTCTTCTGTTAGGCGGTCCAGCAACACCTGAATTCCAGCACTCACACCCGAGAGAGCTCCTCCGTACCCAGTCTCCACCACCCGACGGCCCCACTGAGTTTCTGAGCCCCGTGCACGGCCGCCCTCCAGCGAAAGTTGGGTTCTGGGGGTGTGCTCGGTGGCCTAGATCTACCCCACCCCCCACAGGTGGGAGGACCGTCCAGACTTTGTGACCGTGGAACAGCGCATGCGGGCTTACTACTACAGCTTGGCGAGCAAGGTCGAGGGGTCCTCCGGGGGCGAAAAGGGGGCCGAGGTCACGTGTCCCTGAGCCCCAGTCTGCCCAGGGCCTGCAGGCCCCCACGCCCCAGCTTTTTCTCTGTGCCCTCAGCCCCGCCCCAGGACCGCCAGTCTGGCTGGGGCCAGCTCAGTCCTTTCCCCCACTGGCTGGACTGTGGTGAGGGGGGCAGCCGAGGCCTCTGGGCCACACTGGTCCAGCGTTCCCCAGCTGGTCACCTGTCCTCTCTGGCTGGGGCAGGCAGGAAGACCTTGGGAGGGTGGGGTTGTATAGCCTGGTCCTGGGCTTGCATCTACCTGGGGGGCCCGGAACTAAGGGGGCATTGCTTGCCACAAGGAACCTCCTTCCTCTGGGCCCTGAAGGGGAAGACTCTGGGAGTCCTCAGGTGGCAAGGCCTCAGTCATTGGAATAAACTCAGCTTCTCTCTTGTTTGAGATCCCTCGTCTTTTCTGGGGTGAGGGTGGGACCAGGAGAGGGGGAGGGGTCATTGGAAGGGGTCAATGAGAAGTACATGAAAACAACTCTTTGGATGTGGGCCTGGACGTGACCCCCTGGACATGGGTCTGAGGGGCTGGTTTTCCCACTTCTCTGCCCTGGGAACATCTTCCTGCAAGTGAGGGGCTATGGCAGCATGGAGAAACTGAGGCAGGTGAGTGTGGGGGCTGAGGGGCATTTGTGGATTGCACGCAATGGGCGCTCTCCCTGCTAGCTAAGTGTTAGTATCACCTGGTGAGATTTCAACAAACGCTGACCGTCCCCCCCCCAGCATCGGTGCGTGTAAAGTCTCTTCAGGTGATTCTGTCACCCAGCGCCCTACTCCGCTGCCCCGCCTTCCTCCCTGGGCCCCAACAGCCGGGATCTTCATCACCTGGTGCCCCAAGTGCTGGCTCAGTCCCGCTCAGGAGAAGACCTGTCCCCAAGCTCTTGCTGCCTCAGTTTCCCCACACGGAAAATTGGGGTGTTGGAGGGCAGAACCCACCAGGTCCGGCCAAATGGAGCCAGGTGCCTGCATTTCTTCTCTGAACTTGCTCCCTCTTCTTCGCTGCAAGCTGGCCCGTCCGCAGTTCCCGCCAAGGCCGCCTTCCCTGGCTTGGCGTCCAGGGTGCTGGGCTTAAGGGCCAAGGAGAGGCAGGGAGATTTTCTGCGGCTTCTGGGCAGGCGACTCCTCTTCTCTGTGGAGATCTAGAATGCCTGGGGCTGTTTTCTGTAGCTGTGGGGGAGGGGTTGTGCAGACGCGAGTCTGACGCCCAGATGGTGACCCCTGAGAGGAACCCCGAGCCGTGGTGACGTGGGGACACATTGTCGAAACTCGGAAGCTGACATTGGGGTTATTAACTTGGGTTCAGACCTTACTCTGATTTCACCATGTACTGCTGAATTTTAATAATTTATATGTAAGCTTCATATTAGCATATTCTTTAATGAACTTTGTATTCTGCTTGGAAGTTAATACAACCCCCAGTTGTACAGTCAACTCCAGACACACAAGACCCTCAGCTGTGTGTTCCCTTGGAGGGTGAGGTTGTAATGGATTGGTTTTCTTTGAGGGTCTCCAGGCCCCCCCAGGTGATATCTTCCTGCATTTAGATTGAAAACAGACCAGGAGGGCCCAGTGACTCTAAAGACACCAACTCGTATTACTTCCATTTTGTCCTTCTGTGGGGCCCCTTGGAGATTTTATTTGTGCTTAAAATTTAAAACAGTGAAGCCTTGCAAACCATGAGATATAATACTTTTAGATGATAAATGCACATCTTAGTTCATGCGTAAACTATATCACTGAATTTGAATAACACCATTAAAATGCAAACATTTTAAAATTGTTTTAAAAGTAATGAACAAGTCAAGAAAAAATATTACATCAATGGTACAATTTTGCGGCTTCCCAAACTGTACCATTTGTAGTAGATATTAAAGTTTTGTTAAAACTTGCTTGTTAGTTACTGGACAATTATTTTACGTTATTACATAAAGTATTTTATCAGAAGGGAAATAAATTTTCATTGTCTGAATTTCTCTTGTAGTCAGCATTATTACTTGTTTCCTTTTAATATTATTGCTGAAAATTTTATTTTATAAGAAGGAGGTCGGCTCTGGGTGTCAAATACACAGGGGATGCTAAATGTGCGCCCAGTAAATGCTGAATGAACCAATAAAAGAGGGTGTAGTTCCACACTGCCACCACCAGGTGCCGCTATTCCCCAAGCCGAGGTTCCTCAGTTCCTCAGCTCAAGCCCCCACCGCCTGTCCTACTTCAGGACGTCTCTTGGGCCTGGAGCAGGGGACCCCCCGTCTGTAAGCCCCTAGTCCTGTCCCATGCAATCCGTTCACCCTAGAACTACTTGCAGGATCTTTCCTACCAGCAGCTCTGACCAAGTCCCTCCACCCTCTTCCCGGATTCCTCAAAACATATCCATGCTGCCTCTTAGCTCTGGGCTTTTGCATTTACCGTTCCTTCTGCCTGGAATTCTTTTCATTCCCATTTTACTAATGTCCACAAGGAAAACTCATACTTTACATAAAGATTTAGTCCTCATTTCCCCTGGGGGCAAGTTACTTAATCTCTCTGTGCCTGAATTTGTTTGGATGGGTTGGCTAGAAAGAGAAGGTAAATCCAGGACAAGGAATTTGAAAATCTGAAGGGCACTGGGGAGCCACAGAGGGAGACTCAGAGGGTGTCTGAGCAGGGGAGAGTCCTGGGATGTAAAGAAAGAAAGGCCTCCCCTTCCTCCTGCCCTCCAGAGTAGGCGGCTCCAACTTCGGCCAGCCCAAGCCTCCTTGATAGGACCCCGGTGGCTGGACTTAGAGGGTCTTCTCGCTCTTTGCACTCTTCCTGGTGGGGTTGTTGGCACCCTGGGGACCTCCCTGAGCCTAAGCCAGCCCATGGCGCCTGGTCCCTGGGCAGACACCCTTCCGAGTACACGGCTGCGTCTATCCCAGCATTGGGTTTATCACTTAAAAAATCTTTTCAAACTTCAGATGGGAAAAACCATATCTCATTGTGGAGATGAAGACAAACGAGTGTTTCTCTTGTAAGCGGTGTGGTTGAACAGTGTTTCCACAGGTGCCTGTGACCGTTACTGGGACCCACACCCGCCAGAGAACGTGCATCATGTCAGGAGCAAGGGAAAGCCCTGTCCTCGGGCCTGCGTCTGGGGAATGGCCATCTCACTGCTCTCCTTGGACTCTCCTGGCTTCCTCTCCTTTATATCCCTTGGCAGTTTTAAATTTCTCTCTTCTCTTTTGGGGGCTGGGGTCCCACGTGCCTCTAGCTTTGTCCTTATCTGGGGTGTCTCTGAGCTCAACAGACAGGGCTGCAAAGCCCCAGGGAGGTGCTCCGTGCACGACAGCCCTGATCTGCTGGAGGTCCTTTGCACGCAGCTTCCCATTCAATTCTCAGAGCATCTGCCTGGGGTGGGGACCCTGGAGCCCATTTTACAGGTGAGGGAACCGAGGCTCAGAGAGGTTGAGACACAAACCCAGCAGCCAATGACCAATATGTAAATGGCAATTCTATTGGCTGCTTTTCCAGGCTTCTCTTAACCAACTCCTCTGCAGACATTAAGATTCTGAGTAATTTATTCCAGGTCCAGAGGACAGGGGTTGCTCACCCTCCATCTGGAAGAGAAGCCTCTGGCCTCCTCCTGCCCAGTCAGGGAGGAGAAGCCCTGCCTCTCATCCGGGAAGGGGCTGTGGGGTTCAGTTCAGCACAGGCTTGCTCTTCAGGGAAAGAGAACAGAAACAAGAAAGAGAGAGAGGAAAACACAGAACATCCCTTCTCCTTGGAGAACCTGACTCTTGAGCTCAGCCGTGGTTCTAGTCCCACGGCTGCTGCTAGGATCCAGTGTGACCTTGTTCAATTCCTTCCCAGCTCGGAGTTTCTGCTTCCCCACCTGTTGAGTTTTCATTCTAGCAACTGCACTCCTTCTATCTGAGCTCTTCCTTATCTGGCTGGTTTTGTTTCATATTCTCCTGTTCTTGTTTTGTGGCTGTTATCACCTCCTTTATCTCTTTGAGCCATTTAATATATTTGTTGCTAAGCCCTTTTTAGACGCTGTGATTCTGTTTCCTCAGATGTCAGTTCTTCCCTTTGGGAGTTTGTGGGAACTTGCTGAAGTGGTTGTGAACCCATCGTCACTTCAGGATCTGTGTCCCACGTGCACCTGGTCAGGGCCTCATGAGAGCACACGCTCTTGACCTCGTATATGAGGGGGCCCGGCACTGGTTCTGGCTTCCTGTGGGTGGGGCTTGTGCCCTTGTCCCTGGGCATCTCTGCTGTGATCTCTGGCTCACGTTAGTGTTTTCCCGTCATTTCTCAGTGTTCGGAGTGGGATGGGTGGTTTCAGTGTCTACTTGGTTTGCTAACTTGAAGAGAAGTCCAATTTTATCATCTGTAAATGTTTCACAGAGGAGGAAATGGAAGCTCAGAGAGGTGGCCTTACCTGCTCACGGACACACAGCCAGGAGGGAGAATTATAAACTACTGGCTGAATCCTCTCCACTCCTCTGCATCTGGCTGCCAGGGTGCTGATCTTGGCTCTGCCTCGCTGCTGGCCGGGTGCTGGCCGGACAGCTTTTTCCTCTGTCTGCTGGGGAGACTGACCTCTACCCTTCAGACAACCAAACAAACTCAAAACTGCGTCCTTGGAACAAGAAGAGTAAGCTTACACCTCGGCAAGCTGTCGGCTGGGGTATTAGAAAATCCGTGGGCTCTGGAGGCTGTTGTGGGCCCTCAGGCAGGTCATGCAGCCTCTTGGAGCCTCCGTTTTCTCATCTGTAAACTGGGGGTAATAATCACACTTACTCTCTAGGTGGTGGTGGGTGTGAAGTGGGAAAATGCATAAGCCTGGCACATGGTAGGTGCTTAATAAATATGACTTCCTTCCGTGGAGGAAAACAGAGTAGGGAAGCGGAGGAACGTGACAGCTGATCCGTTAAATCCCTAAGGGTTTCCAGAGCCGGAGGGAGGTGAGGGTCTCCACGGACCCAAAGAGAGAACAGAGAATAACGGGGGACGATCCAGGGAAGGCAGATTCTGGCTCCATTTTAGGAAAACTATGAGCGTTCCCCAATCTGGAGAGAGTTGACTTTAGAGGGGGTGAGTTTCCTGTCACCCAAGGGGACCAAACAGAGTCCAGAAATAAACCCAGACATCTATGGCCCAGTTGTTTTTGAAAGGGTACTAAGTCCACTCATTAGGGAAGAGACAGTCTTTTCAACAAATGCTGCTGGGACGGACGACTGCATTTCCACGTGCAAAAGAATGAAGTCAGACCTCGACCTCAGGCCGTGTGGAAAAGTTAACTGACAATGGGGCAGAGGCCTAAATACAAGCGCTAACATCGTAATGCTCTTGGGAGAAAACGGAGGAGTAAATCCACGGAGGAGTAAATCTTCATGACCTTGGATTTGGCAGTGGGTTCTCAGATGTGATACTAAAAGCACGAGCAACAAAAGAAACATAGATAAATTGGGCTTTATCAAAATTTAAAACTTTTGTGAATCAAAGGACATTTTCATGAAAACGAAAAAGCCCACAGAATTGGAAAAAATATTTGCAAAACGTATATCTGACAAGGACTTAACATCCAGGATAGATAAAGAAAATCTACAATTTGACGACAAAAAGACAATCAACCCAATTAAAAACTGGGCAAAGGACTTGAATAGACATTTCTTTTCTTTTTTTTTTTGAGGAAGATTGGCCCTGAGCTAACTACTGCCAATCTTTCTCTTTTTGTTGAGGAAGACTGGCCCTGTGCTAACATCCACGCCCATCTTCCTCTACTTTATAAAAGGGACGCCTACCACAGCATGGCTTTTGCCAAGAGGTGCCACGTCCTCTCCCGGGATCCAAACTGGCGAACTCAGGCCACCAAGAAGCAGAACATGCGTACTTAACCACTGCGCCACTGGGCCAGCCCCTTGAATAGACGTTTCTTGAAAGAAGATATAAAAATGGTCAATAAGCCCATGAAAAGAGGCTCAACATCAGTCATTGGGGAAATGCAAATCAAAACCACAATGAGGTACCACTTTATAATCCACTGAGATGGCTGGAATAAAAAACTTTAAAAATAAAAAAAACCCCAGAAAAGTATTGGTGAGGATGTGGAGAAACTGGCACCCTCAAGTATTGCTTGTGGGAATGTAAGTGGCACAGCACTGCGGAAAACAACTTGGTGGGTCCTCACGAAGCTGAACACAGAATTGTCATGTGATCCAGCAATTCCAGTTCTGAGTACAGACCCAGAATAATTGGAAGCAAGGACTCAGACACTTGTACCTCAGTTTTCATTGCAGTGTTATTCACAACAGCCCAAAGGTGGAAACAACCCAAATGTCTACCAACCGATGAAGGGAGAAACAGTTTATGGTATGTACGTGCAGTGGAATACTGCTCAGCCATAAAAAGGAGTGAAGTGCTGACACGTGCTATGACATGGAGGAAGTCTGAAAACATTTCTGCTGAGTTAAATATGCCAGACACAAAAGGACAAATACTGTATGATTCCACTTATATGAAATATCTAGAACGGGCAAATTCCTAGAGACAGAAAGTGGACTAGCAGTCACGGGGGCTGAGGGGAGGGGGAATGAGGAATTATTGGTTAACGTGTACAGAGTTTGTTTGGAATGATGGAAAAATTTTGGAAATAGTGATGATAGTTGCACAACATTGTGAATGTAATCAATAGCACTGAACTGTACACCTGAAAATTGTTAAAATAGTAAATTTTGTGTTATATATATTTTACCATATTTTAAAGATAAACTTAAAAAACCCCACAACTTAAAAAAAATGAATACACAGTTATTCTATATAAGTCCAATGATTCTAAAGCTTATGTGGAAAGGCAAAAGACCTAGGCTAGTCAATATAATACTGAATAAAAAGATGGGGCCGGCCCGGTGGTGCAGCGGTTAAGTGCACATGATTCGCTTCGGTGGCCTGGGGTTTGCCGGTTCGGATCCCGGGTGCAGACATGGCACAGCTTGGTAGGCCATGCTGTGGTAGGCGTCCCACGTATAAAGTAGAAGAAGATGGGCACAGACATGAGCTCAGGGCCAGTCTTCCTCAGCAAAAAGAGGAGGATTGGCAGCAGTTAGCTCAGGGCTAATCTTCCTCAAAAAAATAAGAAGAACAAAGTTGGAGGACACACAATACCTGATTTCAAGACTAACTATAAAGCTACAATCAAGACCAGATGATGTCAAAGGAACAGATGCATAAATCAATGGGGTAGGATAGAGGGCCCAGAAATAGATACACACAAACGTAGTCAACTGACCTTGCACAAAGAAGCAAAGACTGACAATTAAATGCAGTAATTATGGTCTTTTCAACAAATGGTGCTGGAACAATTGGATATCCATATGCGGAATAATGAACCAAGACACATTTACACCTCTCCCCAAAATTAACTCAAAATAGATCATAGACTTAAATGTAAAACACGAAACTATAAAACTTCTAGAAGGAAACAGGAGAAAATCTAGATAACTTTGGATTTGATGAAGAGTTAAACATTTCTTTATTGTGGTAAAATGAACTTCACATAAGATTTACCATTTTTAAACGTACGGCTCTGTGGTATTAATCACATTCACATTTTCTGCAACCATCACCACCATCCATTTCCAAAGTGTTTTAATCTTACAAAACTGAAACTATACCCAGTAAACTGTAACGCTCTTTTACACCCTCCCCCCAGCCCAGGAACCATCATTCTACTTTCTGTCTCTGCGTTTGCCTATTCTAGATATTTCATTTAAGTGGAATAAAACAATATTTGTCCTTTTGGCTTATTTCCCTTAGCATAATGTCTTCAAGGTGTATCCATGTTGTAGCATATGTCAGAAGTTCCTTCCTTTTAAAGGCTGAATGACATTCCATTGCGTGTCTACACCACGTTTTGTTGATCCCGTCATCTGTCAGTTACACTTAGACAGCTTCCACATTTTAGCTATTGTGATGAACGTTGCAGTGAACGTGGGGGCAAAAGTATCTTGTTTTTGAGTCTCTGCTTTCACATCTTTTGGAAT
Source organism: Equus przewalskii (assembly GCF_037783145.1). Lineage (NCBI taxonomy): Eukaryota > Metazoa > Chordata > Mammalia > Perissodactyla > Equidae > Equus > Equus przewalskii. The sequence continues at coordinate 11,540,161 of NC_091844.1, read as the reverse complement.
GTATATACCGAGAAGTAGAATTGCTGGATCATATGGTAATTTTATCTTTAATTTTTTGAGGAACTACCAAATTTTTTTCTACAGCAGCTGCATAATTTTACGTTCCCACCAGAAATGCGGAAGGGTCTAAATTTCTTTACATCCTCACTAACACTTGCTATTTTCTTTCTTTTTTTTTTTATATCGTAGTGATCCTAATGGGTGTGAAGTGATATCTCCTTGTGGTTTTGATTTGCATTTCCCTAATGACCAATGATGTTGAGCATCTTTTCACGTGCTTTTTGGTTATTTGCATATCCTTTGCAGAGAAATATCTGTTAAAATCCTTTGCCCATTTTTAATTAAAGTTGTATGTGTGCGTGTTGTCGAGTTATGGTAGTTATTTATACATTCTAGATATTAACCCCTTGTCAGATATATGATTTGCAAATATGTTCTCCCACTCCATGGGTTGCCTTTTCTCTATGTTGTTAGTATGCTTTGATGTACAAAAGGTCTTACTTTTGATGAAGTCCAATTTATGTATCTTTTCTTGTTTTTCTTTTGCTTTTGCTATCATATTCTAAATATCATTACCAAACCCAATGTCGTGAAGATTTTCCCCTATGTTTCTTCTCAGAGTTTTATAGTTTTAGCACTTACGTTTAGGTCCTTGATCCATTTGGAATAATTTTTGGATATAGAGTAAATTAAGAGCACAGTTTTATTCTTTTGCACATGGGTATCCAGTTTTCCCAACATCACTTATTGAAAAGTCTGTCATTTCCTCATAATGGTCTTGGCACCCTTCTCAAACATCATTTAACTATACATGTGAGGGTTTATTTCTATGCAATCTATTCTTTTTTTTTAACTTTTTATTGAGATTATGATAGTTTACACCCTTGTGAAATTTCAGTTGTACATTATTGTTTGTCAGTTGTGTTGTAAGTGCACCACTTCACCCTTTGTGCCTGCCCCCATGCCCCCTTTCCTCTGGTAGTCACTAATCTGTTCTCTTTGTCTACATGTTTAACTTCCACATATGAGTGGAGTCATACAGAGAGTGTACCTCTCTATCTGGCTTATTTCACTTAACATAATACCCTCAAGGTCCATCCATGTTGTTGTGAATGGGATGATTGTATCCTTTTGTATGGCTGAGTAGTATTCCATTGTATATATATACCCTATCTTCTTTATCCAATCATCTGTTGATGGGCACTTAGGTTGCTTCCATGTCTTGGCTGTTGTAAATAATGCTGCAATGAACGTAGGGGTGCATGGAACTTTTGGAATTGCTGATTTCAAGTTCTTTGGGTAGATACCCAGTAGTGGGATGGCTGGGTCATATGGTATTTCTATTTTTGAGTTTTTGAGAAATTTCCATACTGTTTTCCACAGTGGCTTCACCAGTTTGCATTCCCACCAGCAGTGTATGAGGGTTCCTTTTTCTCCACAACCTCTCCAACAATTGTTACTTTTTGTTTTGGTTATTTTTGCCATTCTAATGGGTGTAAGGCGGTATCTTAGTGTAGTTTTGATTTACATTTCCCTGATGCACAGCGATGACGAACATCTTTTCATGTGCCTATTGGCCATCTGTATATCTTCTTTGGAGAAATGTCTGTTCATGTCCCCTGCCCATTTTTTGATTGGGTTGTTTGATTTTTTGTTGTTGAGTTGTGTGAGTTCTTTATATATTATGGAGATTAACCCTTTGTCAGATATATGACTTGCAAATATTTTTTCCCAATTAGTGGGTTGTTTTTGTTTTCAATCCTGTTTTCCCTTGCCTTGCAGAAGCTCTTTAGTCTGATGAAGTCCTATGTGTTTATTCTTCCTATTGTTTCCCTTGTCTGAGAAGACACAGTGTCTGAAAAGATCCTTTTAATACTGATGTCAAAGAGTGTACTGCCTACATTTTCTTCTAGAAGCCTTATGGTTTCAGGTCTTACCTTTAGGTCTTTGATCCATTTAGAGTTTATTTTTGTGAATGGTGAAAAAGAATGGTCAATTTTCACTCTTTTACATGTGGGAAACTTTTTCAGTTTCCCCAGCACCATTTGTTGAAGAGACTTTTTTTTCTCCATTGTATGCCCTCAGCTCCTTTGTTGAAGATTACCTGTCCGTAGATGTGTGGTTTTATTTCTGGGCTTTCAGTTCTGTTCCATTGATCTGTGCACCTGTTTTTGTACCAGTACCATGCTGTTTTGATTACTGTAGCTTTGTAGTATGTTTTGAAGTCAGGGATTGTGACACCTCCAGCTTTGTTCTTTTTTCTCAGGATTGCTTTAGCAATTCGGGGTCTTTTGTTGTCCCATATGAATTTTAGGATTCTTTGTTCTATTTCTGTGAAGAGTGTCATTGGGATTCTGATTGGGATTGTGTTGAATCTGTAGATTGCTTTAGGTAGTATGGACATTTTAACTGTGTATATTCTTCTATGTGCATGGAATGTCTTTCCATCTCTTTATGTTGTCATCAATTTCTTTCAAGATAGTCTTGTAGTTTTCTTGGTATAGGTCTTTCACTTCCTTAGTTAAATTCACCCCAAGGTATTTTATTCTTTTTTTTTTGCGATTGTGAATCGTATTGTGTTCTTGAGTTCTTTTTCTGTTAGTTTGTTCTTAGAGTATAGAAATGCTACTGATTTATGTAAGTTGATTTTATACCCTGCAACTTTGCTGTAGTTGTTGATTATTTCTAATAGTTTTCCAATGGATTCTTTGGGGCTTTCTATATATAAGATCATGTCATCTGCAAACAGCGAGAGTTTCACTTCTTCCCTCCCTATTTGGATTCCTTTTATTCCTTTTTCTTGCCTGATTGCTCTGGCCAGGACCTCCAGTACTATGTTAAATAATAGTGGTGATAGAGGGCATCCTTGTCTCATTCCTGTTCTCAGGGGGATGGCGCTCAGGTTTTGCCCATTGAGTATGATGTTGGCTGTGGGTTTGTCATATATGGCCTTTATTATGTTGAGGTAATTTCCTTCTATCCTCATTTTGTTCAGAGTTTTTATCATAAATGGCTGTTGGATCTTGTCAAATGCTTTCTCTGCATCTATTGAGATGATCATGTGGTTTTTATTCCTCAGTTTGTTGATGTGGTGTATCACGTTGATTGATTTGCGGATGTTGAACCATCCCTGTGTCCCTGGTATGAATCCCACTTGATCATGATGTACGATCCTTTTGATGAATTGCTGAATTCAGGTTGCCAAAATTTTGTTGAGAAGTTTGCATCTATGTTCATCAGTGATATTGGCCTGTAGTTCTCCTTTTTCATGCTATCCTTGTCAGGTTTTGGTATCAGCGTGATGTTGGCTTCGTAGAATGTGTTAGGAAGTGTTCCATCCTCTCTAATTTTTTGGAATACCTTGAAAATGATGGGTATTAAATCCTCTCTGAAAGTTTGGTAGAATTCCCCAGGAAAACTGTCTGGTCCTGGGGTTTTATTCTTTGGGATGCTTTTGATTGCTGTTTCAATCTCTTTCCTTGTGATTGGTCTGTTCAGATTGTCTGTTTATTCTTGACTCAGCTTTGGGAGATTGTAGGAGTCCAAGAATTTATCCATTTCCTCTAGGTTATCCATTTTGTTGGCATATAGTTTTTCGTAGTATTCTCTTGTAATGTGTTGTATTTCTATGGAATCTGTTGTTATTTCTCCTCTTTCATTTCTGATTTTATTTGATTTTTCCCTATTTTTTTCTTCGTAAGTCTGGCTAGGGGTTTGTCAATTTTATTTATCTTCTCAAAGAACAAGCTCTTTGTTACATTGATCCTTTCTGATGCCTTTTTTGTTTCAATAGCATTTATTTCTGCTCTGATTTTTATTATTTCTCTCCTTCTGCTGACTTTGGGCTTTGATTGTTCTTCTTTTTCTAATTAAGTTAGGTGTAATTTGAGATTGCTTATTTGGGATTTTACTTGTTTGTTAAGGTGTGCCTGTATTGTGATGAATTTCCCTCTTAACACAACTTTTGCTGTATCTCATATGAGTTGGTCTGGCATGTTATCATTTTCACTTGTCTCCCGATATTTTTTGATTTCTTCTTTAATTTCTTCAATGATCCATTGCTTTATTCAATAGCATATTGTTTAGTCTCCACATCTTTGTCCGTTTCTCAGCTTTTTTCTTGTAATTAATTTCTAGCTTTTATAGCATTATGATTGGAGAAGATGGCTGTTATTATTTCAATTTTTTAAAATTTATAGAGGCTTGCCTTGTTTCCAAACAAGGCAAGAGAATGTTCCATGCTCACTTTAGAAGAATGTGTATTCTGCTGTTTTGGGATGGAGTGTCCTATATATGTCTATTAAGTCCTACTGTTTTAGCTTTTCATTTAATTCCACTGTTTCCTTGTTGATTTTCTGTCTGGATGACCTGTCCAATGATGCGAGTCGGGTGTTGTGGTCCCTTACTATTATTGTGTTATTTTTGATATCTTCTTTTAGGTTTTTTTTTGAGGAAGATTAGCCCTGAGCTAACAGCTGCTGCCGATCCTCCTCTTTTTGCTGAGGAAGACTGGCCCTGAGCTAACATCTGTGCCCATCTTCCTCTACTTTATATGTGGGATGCCTACCACAGCATGGCTTGCCAAGCGGTGTCATGTCCACACCCAGGATCCAAACCAGTGAACCCCAGGCTCCCGAAGCAGAATGTGTGGACTTAACCACTGTGCCACCGGGCCAGCCTCCTAGGTTTGTTAACAGTTGTTTTATGAACTTTGCTGCTCCTGTGTTGGGTGCATAGATGTTTATAAGCATTATTTCTTCTTGATGTAGTGTCCCTTTGATCATTATATACTGCCCTCTTTGTCTCTCTTTACCTGCCTTATCTTGAAATCTACTTTGTCTGATATAAGTATTGCGACATCTGCTCTCTTTTGTTTGCTATTAGCTGGAGTATCATCTTCCACCCCTTCACTCTGAGCCTGTATTTGTCATTGGGGTTGAGACGTGTTTCCTGGAGGCAACAAATTGTTAGATCCTGTTCTTTAATCCATCTTGCCACTCTGTGTCTTTTTATTGGAGAGTTCAATCCATTTACATTGACAGTGATTACTGATGTATGAGGGCTTAATGCTGTCATTCTGTCACTTGTTTTCCAGTTGTCCTGCATTTCCTTTCTTTCTCATCCTGTGTGTTTTGGTCTGCCCATTGATTACTGCAGTTTCTTATGCTGTGTTTCTTAGTTTTTTCCTTATTTATTTTTTGTGTCTCTGTTCTGCTTTTTAGTTTAGTAGCTACCCTTAAGTTTGTATTCAGAATCTCGTGTATAAGATAGTCCATTTTCTGGTGGCCTCTTATTTCCTTAGTCTGAACTGATTCAGTCCCTTTCCTCCTCCCCTCCTAAGTTATTATTCTCATATCTTATTCCAACTTGTGTTGTGAGTTTGTGGTTAAAGTGACAAGGTTGTCTTTGTTTTTGGTGTTTTCCTTCCCTTTAGCCTAATGTTATATTTGAATATTTGCTATCCTATTCTGATTCTATCTATTTGTGTCCTTACTCTGTGTTTTGTGACCCTTTCTCCCTTTTTTCCTTTTTTCAGGTGTGAGGGCCTTCTTTGGATTTCTTGTAGGGAGTGTCTCGCGGCTATGAAGTCCCTTAGCTTTTCTTTGTCTGTGAAAGATTTAATTTCTCCCTCATATCTGAAGGATATTTTTTCTGGATAGAGTATTCTTGGCTGAAGATTTTTATCTTTTAAAATTTTGAATATGTCATTCCAGTCTCTCCTAGCTTGTGAGGTTTCTGCAGAGAAATCCACTGAAAGTCTGAGAGGGGTTGCTTTGTAGGTTACTTTCTTCTGTCTGGCTTCCCTGAGTATTCTTTCTTTGTCGTTCATTTTTGCCAGTTTTACTACTATATGCCTTGCAGTAGGTCTTTTTACACTGACAAATCTAGGATATCTGAAAGCTTCTTCCACACACATTTCCCTCTCATTCCCTAGGTTTGGGAAGTTCTCTGCTATTATTTCTTTGAACATGCTTTCTCCTCCATTCTCCTTCTGTTCACCTTCTTGGATACCTATAATTCTTATGTTGCATTTCCTCATTGAGTCGGCTATTTCTCGGAGACTTTTTTCATTTCTTTTTAGTCTCAGTTCTCTCTCCTCCTCTGTCTGGAGCAATTCAACATGTCTATCTTTGATTATGCTGATTTGCTCCTTTGTGGTGTCCACACGAGCATTCAGGGAATCTATATTTTGTTTTATCTCTTCCATTGTGTCTTTCATCTCTAGTATTTCTGATTGATTCTTATTTATAGTTTCAATGTCTTTTGTGAAGTAGCTCGTGAACTTGTTCAATTGTTTCTCTATATTCTCTTTTACCTCATTGAGTTTTTGACGATAGCTATTCTGAATTCATTGTCATTTAGTTTATTTACTTCTGAGTCCTCAGGACATAATTCTGGGTATTTATTGTTTTCCCTCTGGTCTGGAGTTTTGATGAATTGCCGGATGCTGTAACTATGGGTTTTTCCCATTGTGATATTATTCAGTTGCAGTTACAGCCTATTGCCACTACATGGGGGTCAAGAGCCATGTATTCTGAGCCCCCAGACGAGATGGCGTGCCACAGCGTGGGTTGGGGTGGAGGTGGGGGGCATTTTCTCTTGTGTGCAGACTGGAGTTCCCACTCAGCTCTCGATATCTGGTTTCCTGGGGTCCTAGTTTGATAAGGTCACCCCACGTGAGAGCTTTCACCCTGTTAGTGGGCTTCCCTCTAGGCTGCAAGGGCCCTAGGGAGTCCTGGGTGATCCTGCAGATGTGTGACCCCTCCCTCACTCCTTCCCTCATGGAGCCTCCTGGCAGCAACCACAGTCTTTAGGGGAGGCAGTCAAGTTCTCTCTTACCCCATTCCAGCTCTTCCGAGGGGGGCTCCAGCCTCTCCACCCTCCATCATTTGGCTGCCATCACTCTGGGGATTCCTGTGTTATTAGGATATCTTCTGTTGGAATATGGTTGCTCCTTTTTGTTGTATGTTGGAGGGAGGAGAGTCCTGGGCAAGGTGACTCTGCCATGATGCTGATGTCACTCTGCAATCTATTCCTATCTGTTGGTCTACATATCTCTCTTTATGCCAGTACCACACAGTTTTGATTACTCTAGCTTGTAATATGTTTTGAAATCATGAAGTGTGAGCCCTCCAAATTTGTTCCTTTCTTTCAAGATTGTTTTGACTATTCAGGGTCCCTTGAGATTCCATATGATTTTTAGGATGGAGTTTCTAGTTCTGTAAATTCATTGGGATTTTGATACAGATTACATTGATTCTGTAGATTGCATTGGGTGCTATTGACATCTTAACAACAGTAAGTCTTCCAACTCATGAACATGGGATGTGTTTCCATTAATATGTGTCTTTAATTCCTTTCAGTGACATTTTGTAGTTTTCATTGTACAAGTCTTTCACCTCCTGGGTTAAGTTAATTCCTAAGTATTTTATTCTGTTTGATGTTATTACAGGCATATCTCATTTTATTATACTTTGCTTTATTTCACTTTGAAGATATTGCATTATTTACAAGACTCTCCACTGGCAAAAACATTACAAAAATTAACTCAAAATGGGGTTAACTCAAAATAACAAAATTAACTCAAAATTCAAAACCTAAATTTAAGAGCTAAAACTATAAACTCTTAGAAAGAAATATAAGTGTAGCTCTTTGTGACCTTGGCTTAGACAATGATTTCTTAGAGATGATGCTAAGAGCACAAGCAACAAAAGAAAAAATGAAGTTGGACTTCATCAAACTTAGAAACTTTGTGCAAGAAAGTGTGTCAAAGGTGAAAAGACAACCCATGGAATGGGGGCGAGTATTTGCAAATTGCATATCTGATAAGGGTCTAATATCCAAAATATATAAAGAGCTCTAACAACTCAACAATAAAAACTAACCCAATTAAAAATAGACAAAGGATTTGAATAGGCATTTCTTTAAAGACACACAAATAGCTAATACGCATATGAAAAGATGCTCAACATTATTAATCATTAGGTAAGTGCAATTTAAAACCACAATGAGATAACACTTCAAAACAATGAACAATAACAAATATGAAGATATTGGAACCCTTATATATTGTTGGTGGGAATGTTAAATGGTTCAACTTCTTTGGAAAACAGTTTGGCAGTTTCTTAAAAAGTTAAATAGATTTACCAGAAGACCCAAAAGAATTGAAAACATATGTTCACACAAAAACTTTTACATGGATGCATTATGTACACAGCATTATTCATAATAGCCAAAAAGTGGAAACAATCCAGATGTCCATCCACTCATGAATGGATAAATAAAATGTGGTCTATTCACATAATGGAATATTATTCAGCCATAAGAAGGAATGAGGCACTGATATATGTCACAACATCTGTTAACCTTGAAAACATTGTTCTGTGTGAAAGAAGCCAGACACAAAAGGCCACATATCTTATGATTCTATTATGTGAAGTGTCAAGTATAGGCAAATCCATGGAGAGAGAAAGTAGATCAGCGGTGGCCAGGGGCTGTGGGGAAGGGAGAGCGGGTAGTGACTGCTAATGGGTATGGGGTTTTTTTCAGGGTGGGGGAGTGGTGATAAAATGTTTTCAAATTAGATAGTGTTGATGGTTGCACAACATTGTGAATATACTAGAACCCAATGAATTGTACACTTTAAAATCGTTAAAATGGTGAATTTCATCTAAAAAAAAAAAAAAAGAATGCTGTCCGAGGAGCATTTATTGAACAGTCTGTCCTGGCAGCTGGGTTCATCTTTTGCCCCTGGGCTGTTGGATGACTTGAACCATCTGTTGTGACAGTCTGCACTGTAGCACTTAAGACCCTGGATGGGTCATATCTGCCAACTGTCATGCATAAAATTGTCAGGGACAAAATGACTATCAGTCCTTGCAATGGTCTTGAAGCCAAGGGCCTAGACTTTAAAACCTAGGTATGGAAAATACTGAGGGAGAAATTCCCAAATTAACGGGTGGCCTGTCACTGAGAAGCTGATAAAGCAATAGTTACGCGGCTTCTGCTTGGCGCTCCACTTCTGCGTGGTGTGACACGATCTACTGTGGGCCCGCACATCTCACCTTCTGATCGTTTATCAGTACAGGCAACGGCGATGTGAGGAAGATTTATTCATGAGGTTGATGGTGGGGTTAATCCTCACTCAGTCATGGCAGGGGACCAGCCCCTGATACTTTGTGTGTTGGTACAGTATTTGTAATGAACTGTCAGAAACTGCTAGTTTTTGTCAAGTTTAAAGCAGGTTTTGAAATGCCTTGGAATAGTTTACCACACTGACCAATAAAAACAGAAATTGCAGGCAGACCCATGGCTGAGTGGTTAAGTTCGCACATTCTGCTTCAGCGGCCCTGGGTTCACAGTTTGGGATCCTGGGCCCGGACCTACACACCACTCATCAAGCCCTTCTGCAGCAGCATCCCAGAGAGAAGAACTAGAATGACCTACAACTATCCGACTAGGATATACAACTAAGTACTGGGGCTTTGGAGAGCAAAAAAAGGGAGACAGGAAACAGGTGTTAGCTCAGGGCCAATCTTCCTCACCAAAAAGCATACTTAAAAAAAAATTGTTGCCACTTATTTATTTAAATTTTTTTATTGAGATATAATTGACATATAACATTATATTAGTTTCAGGTGTACGACATAATGACTTCATATTTGTATATATTGCAAAATGATCACCATCATGTGTCTAGTTAACATCCATCACTGTGCATAGTTACAATTTTTTTCCCTGAGAGAACTTTTAAGATTTACTCTTGTAGCGACTTTCAAATAAGCAATACAGTAGTGTTAACTATGGTCACCATGCTGTACATTACATCCTATAACTTATTTATTTCGTAATTGGAAGTTTGTACCTCTTGTCCTCCCACCCCTCACGCTGGCAACCACCAATCTGTTCTCTGTATCTATGACCTCTTTTTTTTTTTTTTAGATTCCACATATAAGTGAGATAGTACAGATTTGTCTCTCTCTGTTTGACTTACCTTGCTTAGCATGATGCCCTCAAGGTCCATCCACATTGTCACAAATGGCACAAAAGATTTCATTTTTTTTTTAAAGCTGAATAATATTCCACTGTGTGTGTGTGTACATATACATACATACCACATTTTCTTTATCCATTGATGGACACTTACATTGCTTTCACATCTTGGCTATTATAAATAATGCTACAATGAACATGAGGAACATAGCTTTTTGAATATTTTTGATTCCTTTGGATAAATACCTGGAAGTGCGATTGCTGCATCATATGATAGTTCTATTTTTAGATCTTTGAGGAAACTCCATACTGTTTTCCTTAGTGGCTGCACCAATTTACATTCACATCAATAGCGCACAAGGCTTCCCTTTTCTCCACATCCTTGTTATTTCTTGTCTTTTTGATAATAGTCATTCTAACAGGTGTGAGGTGACATCTCATTGTGGTTGATTTGCATTTCACTCTGATTAGTGATTTTCAACATCTTTTCATGTACCTGTTGGCCATCTGGATGTTCTTTGGGAAAATGTCTATGGAGATTCTCTGCTTATTTTTAAATCAGATTGTTTATGTTTGCTATTGAGTTGGTTGAGTTCTTTATATATTTTGGATGTTAACCCCTTATTGATATATGATTTGCACATATTTTCTCTTATTCTGTAGGTTTCTTTTTCATTTTATTGATGGTTTTCTTTGCTGTGCTGTGTTCCCCTGCCTTTGCTTAGTTTTTTATAGCTGTACTCCAACTCATTTATTTTTGCTTCTGTTGCCTTTGCTTTTTGGTGTCAAGTCCAAAAAATTATCGCTAAGACTGATGTCAAGGAACTTACCGCCTATATTTTCTTCTAACAGTGTTATGGTTTCAGGTCTTAACATTCAAGTCTTTAATCCATTTTGAGTTAATTTTGGGGTTTGGTGTAAGATAGTGGTCCAGTTTTATTCTTTTGCGGGTAGCTGTCCAGTTTTCTGAATGCTGTTTATTGAAGAGACTGTCCTTTCCTCACTGTATATGCTTGGCTCCTTTGTCATAGATCAATTGACCATATATGCATGGGTTTATTTCTGGACTATCTGTTCTGTTTCACTGATTTACATGTTTGTTTTTATGTGAATACCATACTGTTTTGATTACTATAGCTTTGTAATATAGTTTGAAATTTGCAAGCACGATACCTCCAGCTTTTTCTTCTTTCTCAAGATTGCTTTGGCTGTTTGGGGTCTTTTGTGGTTCCATACGAATTTTAAGATTGTTTGTTCTATTTCTGTGAAAAATGCCACTGGAATTTTGATAGGGATTGCATTGAACTTGTAGATGCTTTGGGTAGTATGGACATTTTAACAATATTAATTCTTTCAGTCCACAAACATGAGATATCTTTCCATTTCTTTGTGTCTTCCTCAATTTCTTTCATCAATGTCTTATAGTTTTCAGTGTACAGGTGTTTTGTCTCCTTGGTTAAATTTACTCCTATGTATTTTATTCTTTTTGATGCAATTGTAAATGGGATTTTCTTAATTTCTTTTTCTGATAGTTTTTTATTAGTGTATAGAAATGCAACTGATTTTGTTTATTGATTTTGTATCCTGCAACCTTACCGAATTGTTTATTAGCTCTAAGCAGTTTTTTTGTGTGGAGTTGTTAGGGTTTTCTATATATAATATCATGCCATCAGAAAATAGTGACAGTTTTACTTCTTCCTTTCCAATTAGGATGCCTTTTGTCTCTTTTTCTTGCCTAACTGCTCTGGCTAGGACTTTCTATGTTGGATAAAAGTGGCAAGAGCAGGCATCCTTGTCTCGTTCCTGATCTTAGAGGAAAAGCTTTCAGCTCTTCACTGTTGAGTGTGACATAACCTATGGGCTGACATACATGGCCTTTCTCATGTTGAGGTTTGTTCCCTCCATACCCACCTTGTTAAGAGTTTTTATCATAAATGGATATTAAGTTTTGTCAAATGCTTTTTTTCCCTCTATTGAAATGATCATGTGATTTTTATCGTTCATTTTGTTCATTGATTGATTTGTGGATGTTGAACCATCCTTGCATCTTTGAGATAAACCCTACTTGATCATGGCATATGATCCTTTTAATGTATTGTTGAATTCAGTTTACTAATATTTTGTTGAGGATTTTTGCATTTATGTTCACCAGGGATATTGGCCTGTAGTTTTCTTTTCTTGTAGTGTCCTTGTCTAGTTTTGGTATTAGGGTACTGCTGGCCTCATAAAATGAGTGGAAGTGTTTCCTCTTCTACTTTTTTGGAAGAATTTGAGAAGTATTGGTATTAATTCTTTTTTTTTTTTTAGATTTTTAAATTTTTTTCCTTTTTCTCCCCAACGCCCCCTCGTACATAGTTGTATATTTTAGTTGTGGGTCCTTCTAGTTGTGGCATGTGGGATGCTGCCTCAGCATGGCTTGATGAATGGTGCCATGTCTGAGCCCAGGATTTGAAGTGACAAAACTCTGGGCTGCCAAAGTGGAGCGCATGAACTCAACCACTTGGCCATGGAGCTGGCCCTTAATTCTTTTTTATTTTTATTTAAAATTTTTTTATTGTGGTAATATTGTTTTATAACATTATATAAATTTTGGGTGGACATCATTATATTTCGATTTCTGTGTAGATTACATCATGTTCACTATCCAAAGACTCATTACAATCCATCACCACACACGTATCTAATCACCCCTTTCACCCTGCTCCCTCCCTGCTTCTCCTCTGGTAACCACCAGTTCAATCTCTGTCTCTGTGTTTGTTTGTTGTTGTTTTATCTTATATTTAGGAGTGAGATCATATGGTATTTGACTTTTTCCCTCTGACTTATTTCACTGAGCATAAAATCCTCAAGGTCCATCCATGTTGTCACAAATGGCCAGATTTCATTCTTTTTTATGGCTGAGTAGTATCCAAAGTATTACATCTTCTTTATCCATTCATCCCTTGATGGACACTTAGGTTGCTTCTAAGTCTTGGTTGTTGTGAATAAAGTTGCGATGAACGTAGGGGTGCATATATCTACATACATTTATGTTTTCATGTTCTGTGGATAAATATCCAGCAATGGAATAGGTGGATTGTATGGTAGTTCTATTCTTAATTTTTTTGAGGAATCTCCATGCTGTTTTCCATGGTGGCTGTACTAGTTTGCACTCCCACCAGCAGTCAATGAGAGTTCCCTTTTCTCTACATTCTCTCCAACATTTGTTATTTCCTGTCTGTTAATTATAGCCATTCTGATGGGAGTGAGGTAGTATCTCAAATCTTTTGATTTGTATTTCCCTGATAATTAGTGATGTTGAACATCTTTTCATGTTCCTGTTGACCATCTTTATATCTTCTTTGGAGAAATGTCTGTTCAGATCTTTTGCCCATTTCTTAATTGGGTTGTTAGTTTTTTTGTTGTTGAGATGTATGAATTCTTTATATATTTTGGATATTAACCCCTTATCAGATATATGGTTTGCAAATATCTTCTCCCAATTGTTAGATTGTCTTTTCATTTTGTTGATGGTTTCCTTTGTTGTACAGAAGATTTCAGTCCTATTTATTTATTTTTTTCTATTGTTTCCCTTGCCCAGTCAGACATGGTACTTGAAAATATGTTGCTAAGACCGATGTTGAAGAGCATACTGCCTGTGTTTTATTCTAGAAGTTTCATGGTTTCAGGTCTTACATTCTAGTCTTTAATCCATTTTGAGTTAATTTTTGTGTATGGTGTAAGATAATGGTCTACTTTCATTCTTTTGTATGTGGCTGTCCAGTTTTCCCAACACCATTTATTGAAGAGACTTTCCTTTCTCCATTGTATGTTCTTGGCTCCCTTGTTGAGGATTAGCTGTCCATAGATGTGTGGGTTTATTTCTGGGATCTCGATTCTGTTCTATTGATCTTTGTGTCTGTTTTTGTGCCGCTATCTTGCTGTTTTGATTACTATAATCTTGTAGTATATTTTGAAGTCAGGGATTGTGTTGCCTCCAGCTTTGTTCTTTTTTCTCAGGATTCCTTTGGCTTTTTGGGGTCTTTTGTTATTTCATATAAATTTTAGGACTCTTTGTTCTATTTCTGTGAAAATTGTTATTGGAACTTTGATAGGGATTGTATTGAGTCTGTAGATTGCTTTAGGAAGTATGGACATTTTGACTATGTTTATTCTTCCAATCCAAGAGCACAGAATATCTTTCCATTTCTTTATGTCTTCTTCTCTTTCTTTCAACAATGTTTTATAGTTCTCAGAGTACAGGTCTTTCACCTCTTTGGTTAAGTTTATTCCTAGGTTTTTTATTCTTTTTGTTGCAATTTTAAACGGGATTGTAATCTTAATTTCTCTTTCTGCTACTTCATTGTTAGTGTATAGAAATGCAACTGACTTTTGCATGCTGATTTTGTATTCTGCAACTTTACTGTATTCATTTATTATTTCTAAAAGTCTTTTGGTGGATTCTTTACGGTTTTCTATAAAATCATATCATCTGCAAATAGTGACAATTTCACTTCTTCTTTCCCATTTGGATCCCTTTTATTTCTTTTTCTTGCCTAAATGCTCTGGCTAGGACTTCCAATATCATGTTAAATAAGGTGGTGAAAGTGGGCATCCTTGTCTGGTTCCTGTTCTTAGAGGGATAGCTTCTAGTTTTTCTCCATTGAGAATGATATTAGCTATAGGTTTGTCACATATGGACTCTATTATGTTGAGGTACTTTCCTTATATACCCATTCTATTCAGGGTTTTTATCATAAATGGATGCTGTATCTTGTCAAATGCGTTCTCTGCATCTATTGAGATGATCATAATCATTTTTATTCTTCATTTTGTTGATTGATTTGTAGATGTTGAACCATCTCTGCATCCCTAGAATAAATCCCACTTGATCTTGATCTTTTTAATGACCTTTGTTCTGTAATTTTCTTTTTTCGTTTTTTCAAGAGTTTTTTTTGTGTGTGTGTGAGGAAGATTGGCTCTGAGCTAACATCTGTTGCCCATCTTCCTCTTTTTGCTTGAGGAAGATTGTCCCTGAGCTAACATCTGTGCAAGTCTTCCTCTGTTTTGCATGTGGGACGCTGCCACAGCATGGCTTGATGAGTGGTGTGTAGGTCTGCTCCTGGATCTGAACCTGCAAACCCTGGGCAACTGAAGTGGAGTACGTGAACTTAACCACTATGCCATCAGGCTGACCCCCAATTTTCTTTTTTTGTGTTGTCCTTGTCTGGTTTTGGTATCAGGGTAATGTTGGCTTCATAGAATGAGTCAGGAAGCTTCCCCTCCTCTGCAATTTCTTGGAAGAATTTGAGAAGGATGGGTATTAAGTCTTCTTTGAATGTTTGGTAGAATTCACCAGTGAAGCCCTCTGGTTCTGGACTTTTGTTTTTTGGGAAGTTTTTCATTACTGATTCCATCCCCTTACTAGTAATTGTTCTGTGCATATTTTCTATTTCTTCATGATTCAGTCTTGGTAGGTTGTATGTTTCTAGGAATTTATCCATTTCTTCCAGGTTGTCCAATTTATTGGTATATAATTGTTGATAGTCTCTTATGATCCTTTGTATTTCTATGGTATCAGTTGTAATGTCTCCTTTTTCTTTTCTGATTTTATTTGAATTCCTTCTCTTTTTTTTCTTGTGAGTCTAGCTAAAGTTTTATCAGATTTGTTTATCTTTTCAGAAAACCATCTCTTAGTTTCATTGATCTTTTCTGTTGTCTTTTTAGTCTCTCTTTCATTTATTTCTGCTCTGATCTTTGTTATTTCTCCCCCTGTACTAACTTTGGGCTTCATTTGTTCTTCTGTTTCTAGTTCCTTGAGGTGTAAAGTTAGGTTGTTTATTTATGACCTTTCTTGTGTCTTGATGTATGCATATACATCATGTAAATGTCCCTCTTAGAACTGCTTTTGCTGTATTCCATAAATTTTGGCATGCTGTATGTCCATTTTCATTTATCTCAAGGTATGTTTTGATTTCTCTTTTAATTTCTTCTTTGACCCATTGGTTGTTCAGTAGCATGTTGTTTAATCTTCACTTATTTTGTGAATTTTCCAGTTTTCTTCCTCTAATTGATTTCTAGTTTCCTACCATTGTAGTTGAAAAGATGCTTGATATAATTTCAGTCTTTTTAAATTTATTAAGACTTGTTTTGTGGCCTAACATAGGCTCTATCCTGGAAAATGTTCCATGTATGCTTGAGCAGAGTGTGTGCACTGTTGTTTTTGGGTGGAATGTTCCATATATATCTGTTAAGTCCATCTGGCCCATCTGGTGTCATTTAAGGCCAATGATTCCTTATTGATTTTCTGTCTGGATGATCTATTCATTGATAAAAGTGTGTTATTAAAGTTGCCTACTATTATTTTATTGCTGTCTATTTCTTCCTTTAGGCCTGTTAGTATTTGCTTTATATATTTAGGTGCTCCTATGTTGGTTGCATGTTTACAAATACTATATTCTCTCGTTGGATTGACCCCTTTATAGACCTTTTTGACTCTTATTATAGTCTTTGTCTTAAAGTCTATTTCGTCTGATGTAAGTATAGCTACCCTAGTTCTATTTTTGTTTCCATTTTCATGGAATATCTTTTTCCATCCCTTCACTTTCAGTCTGTGTATGTCCTTACATCTGAAGTGAGTCTCTGGTAGGCAGCACACAGATGCATCTTTTTTTTTTTTATTTTTATATTTTTTAATGTATTTAGCCACTCTGTCTTTTGATTGGAGAATTTAGTTCGTTTACATTTAAAAGCAATTATAGTAACTATTGATAGGTATGCACTTATTGTCATTTTATTGTTTTCTGGCTGTCTTGTGATCCTTTTGTTCCTTTCTTCTTCTCTTGCTCTCTTTTTCATTTGATGGTTTTCTGTAGTGGTATGCTTAGATTCCTTTCTCTTTCTCTTTCATGTGACTATGAGGTTTACATAAAACAACTTATATTTGAACAGTCTGTTTTAAGTCGATAATAGCTTAAGTTTGAACACATTCTAAAGCTCTACATTTTTATTCCCCTCCCCACATTTTGTTTTTGATGTCACAATTTACATCTTTTTATATTGTGTATCCATTAACAAATTATTTTTACTACTTTTGTCTTTTAACCTCCATGCTAGCTTTCTAAGTCATTAACCTTTACACCTTTTCACTCTATGTTTACCTTCCGTGAGATTCATACTTTCATATGTTTTCCTGTTACTAATCACTGCCCTTTCGTTTCATGTTAAAGATGTCCCTTCAATATTTCTTGTGAGGCCCATCTAGTGGCGATGAACTCCTTTAGCTTTCACTTGTCTGGAAAGCTCTTTATTTCTTCTTCAATCACGAAGGACAGCTTTGCAGGGTAGAGTGTTCTTGGTTAGCAGTTTTTTTCTGTCAGCACTTTGAATATATCATGCTACTCTGTTCTGGCCTGCAAATTTTCTGCTGAATATTTTCTGCTGCTATTTTCCCTGTAGTGATTACGTAGGTGTAAAAAAGAAGTATTTTCTATGGCATAACCTTGCCTTTGGATAGCTAAGAGCAAAATGAGGGCTGTTATGGTCGTCCTTGACAACTCTGAAGAATGAACTTAGTTTGCTGGGCTTTCAGAGCAGAAAGGGCTTCATTTACGACGTCTGCAGAGATTTCACATTCATTTTGAACCATCCTCTCTAGTTGTTTGGTTCCCTTGGTAGAATGATAGTTACAGAGTATGTGTGAAGACCAAATCAATGATCCCTTTTGGGAAGTTTTTTGACTAACCTATGATAACGTTATTTTGGATTATGGGTAGTCTTTTTAAGAATGGGTTAGTGGAAAGAGGGTATCTGTAAATATCTGGGAACATCCAACAATGCCTCTGAATACACAGGGTGATTGCGTGTGGTAGACAGATATAAGCCTGCTATCCAATAAGCAGCACCCCACCAAAGCATAGACTGGATGGGGAGATAAGCATTACTTAGTACAGTAGGGGTGAATTTCCTGTGTGCCTTTTGCATGGAAGCCTATATCATGCAGAGGTGAGTGTTTTGGATTTATAGTTTGCATCTGTTGAGACAAGGCTGGAAATGAAATGTTTGTAATCACATAGGATCTAAGATTGGGGTGAAATTTCAAACTGTATGAGGTGGCATGTTAGTAATTCAATAAGGAGGTAATGTGGGCCCCAGAGGAGGTTGATCTGATGAACACTATGCTAACGGTAATCTTTTAAGTCACAGAATTTAAAAAGTTTCTGAAAGGTTTGCTAATTTTACTTTTAAAATTTCACTAGTTCTGTTTTTCTAGAGGATTTTGGAAGGACTGGATTAAAGGGAAAACTTGATCATGTTTCTTACCAACAGTACTAGAAAAGTGAGAACCTCTGTCATTAGAGAGCGAGGTGGGGATCTGCCATGTTGGAAAACAAACTTAAGCACTTTTTCTTTTAGTTGGGTCTCTTACTCTCTAGCAAGGAAATGTTCAATCCACAGTGAAAAGAAACAAATCCACAGAACTTATTTCTCATCCCTGGCAGCAGGCATTTGTACAAAGTACCCTCGGAGCTGTGTGAAGGGCCGTCAGCCTCAGGCTCTGCCCCATGTCCGCCTTTACAATTTGCCAGGATTGTTTTGTTTGCAGGGAAGACACATTTAGAGACATCCTTGGCAGTATTTCTACCACCGCCCCGTGAACAGTGGTTTAATATTGTTGTCAACTGACCTCCGCAATTGTGAGTAGTATCAAGAACTTTGTTCGACTGCACTGTCAGTGTTTTTGGTGATGTGCGTACGCTATTCTAAGCTGTAGTGCACATCATAACTTCCCTCCTTTTCTTTTTTCCTAATCAGGAACTTGTTCTGACAGTTAATAATTGCCTCTCTCAATTTCTCCAACTTTTCCTACCACTGAGATTAATGGAGTCTTTCTCCAGGTTAATCTGGTTTCTTCAGCGTGGTGTCAGCCCAAGCATTTACCGTAGGGTCCAGGTCTCAGCGCTCTTTTATTGTAATTATAGCCATGTTCTTAGACAGAATCAAAGCATCTAAAATGTCTTTGTTATTCAACTTTTATAGGCTTTTGTCAAGGTTAGAAGCCTTTTTGTTTTTAAAGCATCCAAATTGGGTGGACTATCCCCCAAACACATTTATTTATTCTACCAGTATAGATATTTGCTTGTATTGTTTTGCCAGTCTGCCCAGCTGTGGGTAAATATTTGCGATCTGAGATGATCTAATTTCTGGAATTGGTCTATATTTTAAGGATGAATTTAAGTCTGTGATAGCATTTTTTTTTTTTTTTTTTTTTGGTGAGGAAGGTTTGCCCTGAGCTAACATCGCTTGCCAATCTTCCTTTTTTTTCTGCTTGAGGAAGATTAGCCCTGAACTAACATCTGTGCCAATCTTCCTGTATTTTCTAAGTGGGACACCTCCACAACATGGCTGATGAGTGGAGCAGGTCTGCATCCGGGATCTGAACCCATGAACCCGGGCCGCTGAAGTGGAGCATGCAGAACTTTAACCACTTGGCCATGGGGCCAGCCCCTGTGATAGCACTTTTAGGTAGGAACAAATAAAATGAAGTCAGGGCTAATCAATGGAATCTCTAATTATAATCTCTAAATTATAAAAGGTGTGTAAAAAAGCACCAAGAGTTAATTTGGTGACAAAAAAGAATCTCTTTTCACTGGCATAATTTAAATCATTTCACATGAAAAACTCAAATTCTAATTTTACTCCTTTGGTACATTATTTATGTAAGAAAAGTTTTAAAAGGACCTATTAATATACCTTTATTTGTATGCATTTAGGAATATAAACATAAAAGAGGTAATGATTCAGTTTTTATAGCTTTAAAATACTCTTCAGTATATTAAGTACTACTATATATCATGTTAAATTTATTAGGATGAATTGTGACAAGTTTTAAAAATCAATAGAAAAGCACATGGTCTATTGTCTCTGCAATGGCTGTACCCAGTGTACCCACCAGCATTAATGACGACCTGTAATAGTAACGGACTTGTACTTTTCTTCTTCAGACATGAGACTTAGAGAAATACAAACTGTTAATATTTTATTAGCATTTATATTTTATTACTTTAAAATTTTGAGATGGCAAAAACATATTATCATCTAAAAATATTTGCATATTTTGTTAATCTATTGACATTTTAAGAAATAAGGTGAATCAAAATTAATTCTTTCTGTATTTTTTCAGAAACTATGTAACTATTTAAAGGTTATTTATAAATTAATTTAGGTCTAAATTTTTAAATTTAGTTACCAATCTGGACATTGAAGTTGTGTTAACATATTAAGTTTTCATGAATTGTAGTATTTTAAGAATTTTATAAAATTAAACTATTTAAATTTATATAAATACTATATATATAAAATTTATATACATAAATCATTTTATATAAGTAATTTTATATATATATACAAAACTTTCAATCTTACATTCAACCCTAGCCTAGTACAAAGCAAAGCATTGTGTTAGGAAAGTTTTCACTGTAAACTGCTAGAATCCCATCAAAGCTTCAGGTTTGGTGGTGAGCATGTTGCTACCACCCGCCCTGAGAGTTATTTGGAAAACCTGGGTAATGGCAGAAACCCCCCATTTTTGTATTTTTTCCTATTTTCAAGTATACGGTGTTTCTCAGTCCTGCTGACAAGAACAGCATGGGGTAAAATTAGAACTTAAAAAAGGATGGCCTCTGGGAGTCTCGGGTGACCCGATGAAGGACCAAGTGGGGAGCCTGGAGACGCCCTCTGAGGTAAAGTCTGCAAATACGGGCTGGTACGAAGCTCACCTGTCATCACAGCTGTGCATCACCTTATTATTTGCTTCGGTGGGGAAAGAAGATCTCAAGCCTTAAACATGTCCTGAATTCGCAAGTGCACACAGAAGACCCCGCCAGCGAGGCTGCACAAGCTCCAGGTCCACCATCCGCCATGAGCCCAGAGCACTGATTGTACAAGAGTCTGGTATGTGGCAGAGCAGAGGTTGGAAAAGCGATGTGGCTGGTTTTCTGAGCTTTGGTGTAAAGCAGAGAAAAGGCTGGACTCAAAAATCACTCCTTGGGGATGGTTGGATTCTTCCTGATATAAATGACCTAAAACAGAATTTATTTCTGTTTCTTTGGTGAGGAAGACTGTCCCTGAGCTAACATCTGTGCCAACCCCTGTCTGTTTTGTATGCGGGATGCTGCCACAGTGTGGCTTGATGAGCCGTGTGTAAGTCCGCACCCTGATCCAAACCTGCAAATCCCAGGCCGCCAACACGGAGCCTGCAAACCTAATCACTACGCCACCGGGCCAGCCCCCAAACAGAACGTTTATGTTCAGCATCTCCTGGTTACCCAGTAAGGGCTGTGTGTCCAAAGGCTGGCTTTGAAATAGACTGGAAATAAAAGGACGAGAAAAGCCAGCCAGAGAGGGCAAGACATTCTGAAGGACCAACCCAGGCCGATGCTGTGGCATCCGGAACTTGCCAGGTGTCTGCAGTCTCCACATGTACCATCTGGAGTTGTGGGAGCTTTAAAATTGGAAAAGGGTCAACACACTTCTACTTAAAAGGAAAAATACATTTTAGATGTGTAGACTTTTTCCTATCAAGGACCTTCAGGGATTACCATGGAAATACACAGAACTTAATCAGAGCACAGCGAGTTCCAGCATGATAGATCAGACTCCACAGGATAAGGCAACCAGAGAACGGTTCACCTGGTGTGAGGGAATCCAAATAAGCGCATCTTGCACGCAAAAAAAAAGACATACAACAACTCAAGGCTTTTGAAAAAAGCATCATTTATTTCAAAGTACAACACAAAGTTGTATTTTTAAGAAATACACATTCAATCTTGTATTTCAAGACTTGGCTATGTGCATTTCAGTTTATCTTTAAAATAAATTCAGGTATACAAATGTTACATACCTCAAGTACAAACAGCACAGAAAATGCATATGGTCTCAACCGAATGGTCTTACAGTCATTCACTGTCTTAAAGGTGACTGCCATTTCTGTAATCTGCTTTTAAACCAAGAGAGCCTTATTTTATGAGACTGAAAAGACAGCCTTATTTTAAAAAAATACTCTGTATTTTTCAGCACAAAGTCCTCGTACATTTTTAAAATTAGATCTTGGTGCAGAATATTGCGAAATTATCAAAAACCAAACTTGGTAATTTAATAAAATTGTCACATGCCAGGACTTCTGATTCAACTCAAATTATTTCCTTAGCTGTAATGTCAAGTTTGTGTTCATACAGATAAATAAAGAATGGAAGAAGACAGGTGGTGGAAACTTGGTAACAGTTAAGGTTCTCAGATGTACAGGTCTTATTAGAATTTGTGGCTGAGTCTAGACTTTTCTCTAAAAGCACAACAGCAAATCTCATTCTCATAATTGCAAGAAAGATCTGAAAGAAGCGAGTGGTACAAGCCTGCCCTGCTGGAGTCTGTTTGCAGAGATGAGGAGGGTGCGGAGTTGGAAGCCACAGCAGCAAGAGCCTTAAAAAGATGTCTCAAACACAGGCACACCATGATGCAGACAAGGGGCCCCACTTCTTTTTTTTGCCTAATTTCAATTCTCATGAGGGAAGTGCGTATTAGACCAAGGGTCGGAGCTTCTCCTTCCGATGGCGGGGCTCCAGATCTGCCACGGGTTGTAGGTTTGCCTCAGATCATCAGCTGGACTGGAGGTGGAAGGAGCATGAGGAGCAGAGGAGTTCTCTGTGCCCATGAGGCCGATACTTGTCAGCGTGTTTGCTGGAGTGGTGAACGGAAGGGCACTGTTGAGGTTGCTGGACCAGATCGAGCTGCTGAACGGAGTGGTGGACCACAAGCCACTGGTGCTGCCAAGGATCGACTGACCAAAGAGAAAGCGCACAACACGGAGCATTAACATCGAGACAGGCAGGCAGACGGTAAAGTGGCGAAGGTTATGCTAAAAAAGGCCATGGAACGCTTCACTTTATTTTAAAGCAAATGTTTTACACATATAGCCATCCCAGAGTCTGAGTAGATGGCTCTGATATTCTAGAGAAGGGCTGGCAAACTAGGGCCAGGGGGACAAATCCAGCCCTGCCTGTCTTGGTGAATAGAAGTGTCTCTGGAACACAGCCACGCCCACTTGCTTCCGTGCTGTCTCCCGCCACTTCTGCACCACCATGGTGGGGCTGAACAGAAATAGTAGGACCCGCGAAGCCTAAAACATTTCCTGATCCCAGTTTTAAGGAATGGCTAAGATGCTTTGAAAACTGAAGCCAGAATGATTCCAAGTAAAGGCAAACTTTGGAATCTATGAAGTTAAAATATCTACCATTAAACCTTGCTTGTCTAATTTAGTTTTCCTGAGAACGAAGAAGTAATCACAGTGGGATCATATTTTTGTCATAATTTTGTGAAAGCTTAAACCAGTAATTATTTTCCTTGGTAAGAATACTTTTTTGGAGTATGATCTTCGCAGAAAAATTTAGCCAAAAAGCAAATAAATGCACACTGGAAAAGCTCAAGTGAAGACACAGGTGTTTCTCAGAAACAAATATAGGCAAGCCCGCAGCCGCTGGCTCCTGGGGCCGCCTCCTGTGGATGGCAGAGGCCGCAGTCAGTCACCGTCTGACCTTGGACACAGCAGAACCTAAGACAGGCCCACAGCCACACTTGGGGTCCAACTCACAGGTCGAGAAGGGGCTGAAATGGCCGTGTGCTACTAGGAGAGAATTCAGAGAGCAGCCCTATAGGCGCTCAGTTGTTCTCCCCATAATTTCTCGACTACATGGGCCACTTTGGCAGAATATGAAGATACAGCAACAGGGATGAAAGGACCAACCCGGCCCGGTCACCCTGACAGCTGTTGTTTATAACTGTGCCGGTGCCATCTGAGTGACAGTGTGGCGGTAATGACGAATGAGCAGAGAGGCCCAGGTCCAAGTACTCACTGTGGCCGTGTGGGTTGGGGAACCAGAACTGGCTGGCCAGGAAGGGCTGGGATCCGTCGCTGGAGAGTCCCACAGGTATGAGGGGCCACTGCTGAACTCATTCCAGCTCCTTTGGGAGGCCTGATTGCAGGACCGAGATAACCCGAGTTTGCTGAAAACTTCTGAAAACAAGGAAGCAACTGTCAAGTCCCTATTTCATTTTGCTGTGCTCACCTAGGACAAGACAGGGCATTCACCCAGTGGCACAAATCCCACCGTGGCTCACTTGGGGCCATCACATCTACTTTGTCAGCTCCCACCACACTCCAGAGGGGATGGGGGACAGGGGGATATTCCTCAGAATTCCAGCACAGAGCACAGGATTTGAACACTTCCCCCACATCTACAGCTGGGTGACATCACATGCAAACACCCCACGACTTGACTACTATGATTGTAGCTAACGCAAAACTCACATCCTTGCTTCTAATTCTGGACAGCAAGAAAAGATAAGGAGCCCCAGCCTAGTCAGGAGGCATATTTCAGACACAGCATCCTTTCCTGAAGCTCTTAAATAAGTCCAGTGGGCCACAGACCCGCTGGGACTCACATGGCATGGAGCCTGCTGCACCGCACATTTGGGCTGGTGGCGCAGCGTCAGGGGCCCTTCCGGGAGCCTCCTGCTGGGCCTCCTCCCACGTGGGCAGCCGTGCCAGGCCCCCGAGCATGTGTCCGGGAGAGCAAGGACAGACCCACTTTCCTGAGGTCAGCTCACTTGTGTCTCTGTGTTAGTGCCTGACCACAGGTACAAAGAAACAGGTCTTCTAAAAACGTCCTCAATGACAATCACGCCCTCCTCTTTCTCAGGGAGCGTCTCCACATGTAGAGCTAGACCTTGTCTGCCTTCCTTCTGTGTCCACAGCTCATTAGTGACAGGGCTAGTGTTAAACACTCACCACCAGTTAGGTTAAAAGAATTTCCAAAGGCCGAGAACGAATTGAGGGGTGTGAAGTCTGGGCTGCTGGGGTTGCTGACGGGACTCCACAAACCCGAGCTGGTGTTACAAGAGGAAAAGGCAACACAAAAATGTATGATGTTAGTGGAAACGGATCCTTACATACAGCTTCACAAACAGGACAGGCCGTGTCAACGAGGGTACTCAAATATTAACAACGAAGACGAGGGCAGAACCGAAGAACAGCTTCCACACCACAAAGGAGTGAGGCACAGACTTCCCGAGCCCCAACGCCCACCACAGGCCGAGAGCATGGTGGGAAACAAGAATTTCGCAGATAAAACAGGTATTTCTTCCTTATGTTTACTTTTTGGTAATGGAAGATTTATTAAGAAACTATTTCAAATCTAGGATGCGTTTCCTTTTAGTGTCAAGCAGGTAAAATTGGGGCTCTACTTATGGACACAGTCTTTATTATTATTGTCGTTATTTATCTGGGAAAAGAAACCCGGGTGACCACTCTGTGCCACCCTGACTTTTGTGGCTGCTCTGGGTCAGGAAAACTGGCATATCCAATAATTTACTGTAAATTCTCCAGTATTTGCTCCAATTTCCTTTCCCTCAAATATAGTTTTGTTCTTCTATTTTTAATTATCAGATCACATCCTTTCTTACAAGAGACCATGATAGTGAGAAAGATGAGAACAAATTTGGAGTGCAGAACATGCATCTCCCTCTCTGCTGGGGGCGCCGTGTTGTGTGTGCCACCTTCTCTCTGTCGGGGAAGCACAGCCCTGGGCTTTCTGCCTCCACCCGACAGGCAAGAGTTCCCAGAGGCACCTGACGCCTTCTGACCACAAATGCCTACTGGTGATCTGGGGGTAAAAATGCCTGAGACACATGTGTGGACAGAAGATGCCGAGCTGACCTGAGAGCCCGCTCTATCTAGGGATTAAGAATGGTTACTGTACCTGTCTGAGCCATCGCTGTCAACAGGAGTGTGTGAAATGCCAAGGCTGCTGGAAAAATCTGTTTTGTTTGAAGAAACTTTAGCAAAGCCATTCCCACCTGTAACAATGGACTCTGAATCAATCAAAGGCAAACGAGCCACAGGTAATTCCACAGTGCCTGAGGCCCAGCCAGGGCTGTCTGTGGATGTCAAGCCACTCACCTGGGCTCTTGTCGTACCCGGCCGCGACCGCAGCGAAAGTGGGGTTGCCGTTCTTGCCAGGGAGCGAGGCTGCTTTTGTCAATCTGTGCTTGCTTCCATTGGGCTGCTTCGTTTTAGGGTCACTTGAAGGAAGTAGCAAAGAGAGAACAACTCATTGCTCGTCAGCACAGCCCACTGGCGGCCCATCGGGGGCACCTGTGCCAGATGACTGGCTCCCGCAGGACCGAGCCCAGGCAGTGCCTTCATGGCAGCCGGGCCCCGGTTCTGCCCGGTTCTGAAAGGGCAGCTCACAGGGCACAGCCCAGCCTCATGTAAATGCTCTGGGATCTAAAACTGTGTAATTAGATGGAAAATAACAGATTTTGGGGGAAAGGTAAGAAAACGCAAGGTCACTAGGAAAGAGACAAGGGCAGGTATCATAATTTAGGGGCTGGAAAAGGCTGCAACCCCATTTTAGAGACGAGCACTGGTGAGGGAGCCAGTAGGCCAGGGAACCAGAGGCAGCACGTGAGCATGCTGGCAGGCAGCAGCACGGGATGGGCCGGGCCTTGGGGCGTCTCCCCACGCTCAGGACGGGGTGGGAGCTCCCAGCCTCAGGGGTTACTGCCTCTTCGGGCAAGAGTTAAAACTGGGCAGGTCTGCTGTGGGTGCCAGCTGGGGCCTCCTCATGTGGAAAGCATGCAGGTGACAGTGCCTGACCTGCGCTCATCAGGAGGAGGAAGTGCGGTGACACCTGCACGGTGCTGAGAACAGTGCTGGTGCCTGGTGAGTACGCAACACGTGGTCACCATTATCCCTGAGGTTCCTGTCACGCCAACAGTGAGGCAAGCGAAGCCCAGCCCTGTGCTCCAGGGAGGCCTGGCAGGAGGCCTCCTTCCTGTGTGCACGTCACCCACCACAGCGCCTCCTGCAGGGGCGGTGGCCTTGTTCCGGACCCTGCCCTTGGGACTGCTAAACTAAACTGCTGTAAGGTCAAAATAAATGTCCCGTGAGCCCATTTCCTCGACTCCCAGGGCGTCTCCTGCAGATCTTCATTTAATGCTTAGTATGCTTACTGCCTCTTCAGTTAGAACCTAGTACTCATAAGTTGAACGATGCATTTCTCAGTCCACGGGTGACAGAAGCTAAAGGATGGAAGGGGCTACTGTGGGAGTCAGGCAGCAACATAGCAGCCAGGTGGGAGAATGGGCCCAGGTAAAGGGCGGAGCAACTGCAAATGGCAGACATACGAGGCAAGACAGGGCAGCGGCCTGCGGCCACTGAGCGTTTCCCTTTAATGGAGCGAGCGTCAGATTTCCTGACATCCAAGGAACACGAAGTGACCAGGCGCGTACCTGCTGTTGACGATACTGCTGTAGCTACCCCGGGCAGTGAAGGGGCAGGGCGCGGCCGGGGGGGACGGAGAGGCAGGTGTCGGTGAGGTCTGGCGTTGTTTTAAGAAAATGTCTGCGTTGAGGGTTTGCAGAGAAAGTTTATAAAGACTATCGGTAGCTGGAAATTAAAAATAAAAGATCTCAATGTGATATTTTGATTTCCACTCTTCAAGAGCAATTACTTTTGGCATTCTATCTAATACTATGCAGAACTCAAGTGCTTCTACAAACAAAAACCACACTAAAGCTTTTATATGTGTTCTGTTTGAAGGTTTTAAAGAAAAAAAGGGAAGTCGTGTCTCTGCTTTATGGGGCTTTTCAGGAACGAACGCCGTGACACATCTCTCCACTGCGCTGTGCGGGCCTCCCGCACCGTCTGGGGAAGTCACTGCTGGGGTCTGCAAGAGTCTCTGTGCTTCCACACAGGCTCACACCCGTGGCAGCTGTGGGGTCCGGGCAACATCCCCCAGTTCCACCACGACGATACCCCGCTCTCCCAGTTCCACCACGACGATACCCCGCTCTCCGCGGGCATACCTGGTCCCTGTTTTACAAGGACCAAACTCCTAATACTCCTGCTGCCTTTTAGTGTAATGTCTGCACAGCTGTTTTAAAATTTTAAAACAGAAAAATTCGGGTGTTGTGAAGCATTCATTCTGCACTCACTAAACGGAAGCACACACACAACTCTGCTCAGAAAAGGGAACATCTGCGCACCCGTCGTGTGTGCCTCGGCGGTGCTCCAGCTACTGCGATGCAGAGAGAGGGCTCTGGTCTCTGCGACTTCAGTCTCCGGGGCCCCAGTCTGCGAAGCCGCCCACTTACCCACAGTCACCCTGGCACAACTGCCCTGCTGTTTCTCATCCCTGCCTGGCACAGCGCTGCCAGCTTGGCGCATTGCCCACCTTCCCCGCTGGCTGGCCTTTCATGCCCGCTGCGAGCCCCGTCTACAGAGAGCATGGTCTGCTTTGCTCCCCTTTCTGAGGGTCCGTTCCACCTCACTTCCAGAACTGAAGCCAGCTTTGCGCGGTGGCCCCACCTCCCTTGCAATTATCTCCCGCACCAGCCACTTCTTCCCAGACCCTCAGGGCTCCAGGCCTGGGCGAGGCTATGCGCTCCTTGTCTGCGTCAAGGCCCCAGTTACAGCACCTCCAAGAAAAGGATCCTTCTCTTTGAAGCCTGAGCCATCTACTCCTTATCCTTGGTGCCACCTGGTGCCCACCCCAGGAATTCTCTCCGACCCTCCTCAATGGTGCTGGCATCTCCATCCCTGTCCTTGTCTCTGCCCCAGCCCACCTCACCCTTGACTACGCGGATAGGCCCTTCCTCATCTGCTGGGTTGTTTGTGGACCTCAGGCCCACGCTCAGGCCCATCTCAAATGCCAACTCCTGGATGAGCCCGGCTCAAATCTCTCCACCCTCCTGCCCTCCTTGGAAGCCCCCACAGCACAGTGTGCCTGTCTGATACCAAATCTGCACGGCAGAGCATGATCTGTACAGCTGTCCTGACCCTTCCCTCCCCACCACCAGAAGTGCCTGCCCCTCGTGAACTGCCCACCATGCTCCGCCCAGTGTGTGCTCGCCCGAGGGGCCTGTCCCAGGGAAGGTGTGCATCCCTCGGCCAGCTCTCCTTTACTGGGATGTGTTTCATTGGACCCAGTGCTGCAGAAGCACCTGATAAATATCGATGGAATGAAACAGGGAAAGTTAAGAAAAGTTAGAAAAAGACTTTATGGAATAATGCTTGAGTAGAAAGAGAAGACGGGGGAGGGAAAGAGGCCAAAATAGCACAGGGGATGTGCAACCAGAGAAGTTTTGGATTTAAATATTAACACATTTCTTCTCTGTGGCTTTCTGTTGGCTTTTCCTTTTAACACCCCCTTGCATTTTTTGTCTTTGTAAATCATGAAATCACTCCAGGGGAGTTTTCTGAGCATCTCATATGGGTCAGGGCACCATGCTACCCTGGCTCGAGAGATCTCTACACACAGGCAGCAAAACTCCCCCTGTGATCACAGCTATGCCTGGGCCTGCACCACCCTGAGTGGGAAGATGCTTTACCCTTGGGAATGCCAGGATGCTAAGCGCTGCTAACAGAGTGCGTGGAGGGCCAACGGTCTATGCAGGACAAAGCAGCAGAGGAGGAGAGGGCAGGAGAGGAGAGGAGAAGGCAGGGAACAAAGAGGTACAAGTGAGAGAGTGTGTCCTGGACTGATTCTTACTGGTTTCATTAGCCATGCTGTGCATCTAGTGGAGGCCTGCTAGAACTTTCTAGTATGGCTGGTGGTGAGCAGAGAGGTTACAGAGCTTGGGACCAGTGTAAGGAATTCCTTGGCTAGAAAAACACAAAAGAATTTTGCAGATGCGAGCTCTGGGCAGAGTAACACACTTTTTCCAGTGGCAGAGCCATCTAGCTGGATGACGTGGAGCTTGGCCCTGAAGCACGGAGCTCCCGGAGCATCAGCTGGCCTTCCTGGATGAGCCTGGGGAGGAAACAGGCCCGGAGCACCGTGCTTTCCACACACATTCCTCTCCAGACTGTCTGCCTGCTGTTTCTCACATTCCTCCCTCCCAATTCTCACAGGGCCAGACCCTGTCATCCTTTTCTCCTTCACCCCAAAGGAGTGATGCCGACATGTGCCTCAGGTGCCACTTGGTAGCAACAATGCCACAGCCAGCTATCTTGTTCTGAAGGCTGTGTGTGGCTGACGTCCCCTTCCTGCACAATAGCACGTGCTCTGTCGTTCCTTACACCACCAGGGCTTATGTTCACTTCATTGGGCCGCAGACAGTCCTAGGAAGCTGGCTCCCTGCAAAGCTGAAACACAGCTTCCGCTGTGGTGGAAGCGGCATCTGCTTAATGGGGAACTGCCTGAATAACAAAGTATAAGCCAAGGACAAATTTCCAGCTGAGACCTCAGATGGGGTCTAAGGAACCAAAAGCATTCAGCCTGGACAGAGGGACCACTCAGTGACTCATTCAAGATCTCTTGAATGACCAGGGCTTTAGGATTATATCTCATCTCGGGCAAAAAAGTTACTAAAACATGCCAGAAAGTCTCAGGGCAAACAGGGGCTCCAAGTTTTAACAGAGAGAGCTTCTCCATGCAGTATGTATTCACACAGGCGAAAAGGTAAGAGGCGGCATGTTTACTGTACGCCTCACCTGAACCTCCAAGTTCTCTGCCCTCACTCAACCTACCGAGGCTCCAATCCCCTGCTCTTCACTGAAATCCCTTCATCTCAAACAGTCTTGTCACTCAACCCTGACCTTCCCTTTGGGACAAACAGGCCAAACGTGAGTTCACTCTAACACCACAGTGAGTGCAGACAACTCAGTCCTAAGGCTAGGACCTCTCTTGATCCCAAATCCCGGCCATTAGGCCCTTCCTGTGCTTGTCCCTGTCGTCTTCTATTTCTGGTCCTAAGTACCTAGAGGGCCAGGACCTCTACAGTATCTCCATGGACTGTGCTACTGTCACGATTTACTGCAGGCCATTCTGAGAAGCAAGGTCATGAAGCCAGTGAGGAAAAGAACAAAACCTTCACAGAGGCTGTTTATGTAAAAGATGTGGGTAAAGTTGAGAGTAATTAAACTTTCACAAAACGATCACAGTGGAGATGTAGAGGGACCAGTCAGGTAAGGATGGCTGAGTTAACGCTCTCGCAGAGGGCCACTTCTCTGGATGCTGCACCCTCCACACACATCTGCCCATTCCGCGCTCCAGGCAGTGGTGCGCCAGCGCACCAGCTCTCTGGGAAGAAGGGCCCTCATGTGAACTGTCAGCTGACTTCTCTGGTGTAAATACTCCCACCTCGGCCAACTAAGCGACAGCAGTTTAACAAGTGGCAGGCTGGTACACGCTGCCAGGACCACCGACACTGGGTCTCCTTGAAAGCAAAAGCCCTTGCAGAGTTTTCATGCCCAGAGCAGGGGTGGGCTGTGGGTGCACGGAGCGCCGCGGTTTCTGAATCATCATACTTACAGCTGCCGGGTTTATGGACTGGCACGGAATCCCACTCCGGTGGTGGAGAGTCTTTTTCACCTTCTGAGCTACTGGTATTGCCTAGTTCTTGACTATTTGGGAGGAATTTTGCTAGGGCAGGTGGCCTGTTGTCCACTAACTTATTTGTACCTGCACAAAAATGAGAAAGGAAAGTTGCTGATGGAGGACAATTCCTTTCTTTCAGGTCTATTTCAACCAACCTTCTAATGAGGACGAGGACAGAACCTTAGCCTTTCATATGACTGAAAACTACTAACTGGTTACTGGTAACTCACAACTAACAACTATTAACTATTAAACCATGAAAATGCCTGTATGACTAAAATGAAAATACCTTTTGTTTTCTGGGCATTCCGTGACTTGGATCCGCTGGTCAATGCAGCTGGAAGCGGAATCTTGGCTGGGAGATTTCTACGTTGCTTACTTTCCAGTGGGGCAGTATACGGTAGCTCTAAGGAACTGAAAGACAACCACGGATGGAAAATTCACATTTATCCCTTTGTTTTGGAGCAGAGAATAGAATTCACTGATTACTGTATAACTTCAATTGCACACTTTACTAATTTGGCTTCCTGAGGCATTATCTCCCCGTGGTCCTAACTTAGGAACGGCCCCGCATTCCAAACATTTCCACGACCGTTCAGGAGACCTACAGCACTCACAGATCCGTTCTGTGCTTTCGAGTGCGACAGTGAGGTGAGCTCTGTTATTCAGTAATGCGAAGGGCCCAGGGCACCCACCTCACATAATGTGTCCAAAGCCTTTAGCACAGACTTGCTGGCTCGGGGCTGCTAAGTGTAAAGTCATTCTGCTTGTGAGTGAGTCTCACCCAGCATCTAGACTACTGGTGGGACTCGAACACAGAGATTCTGAAAGGTCTCAGCCTTACAAACGTCAAAGGTTCTGCTATTCAAACTTTGAACACGTTTTTCTCACAGAATTAGGAAATGAACCAGCGCTAAGCTCCTGGGCTACCTACAAAGGTGCTCTGAGCCCACTGCAGAGGCGCGGGCCTGCAGTACCTGCCTAAGGTCTAGCGGGAGTACACTGAGATGAGTTTTCTTCTTGACTCTTGAACTCGGGGTTATCCTAGGCAAAAATCTAAATATTCTTTTTATTAATTTACTTAGACTGTACATGCTTTCTAAAGATTCAGAGGTAAGTTTAAGATAATAAACATGTGTAAATAGGATGACTGGCTCTGAACTTCCTGTCAGCCAGCACAAAATGGGAGACATGAGGGCTACTTTAAGTTCCTACAGCCCGAAGAAGAAAACACTGGAATCTGCTGGGAGAGCAGCAATCTCCAGGAGAAACGGACTGGGCGGGTGGCCCGGATGAGGGAGCACTGTGAACAATGGAGCTATCTGGGCCACAGAGACATTCTTTACAAAGCCGCTTCTGTAACGATCAAGTCGCAGGCTTGGGAAGGCCTCTGACGGGTGCTAGGCCTGTGTGGTCCAGGAAGGGCATCTTCTGGGGAAAGCTGAGACATAGCTGAGAGAATCCGGTGTCGCCTTACGAGAATTCCTCCCCAAATCATCAGTGATCTCCAGCATGCTCCTGGTGTGGCTGGAAAACTGCCAGTCCAAGGCTCAGCTGACACCATCCTTTTCATTAAAAATCCTACAAAGTTCAGTGACTGACGTACATGCTCTAAAACGGGTATGTCTCTGGCATTTTCTACCTTAGTGCACTTCCTGTCCCCAACCCTCAGGTGAGTGACTCCAACATGCCACTCAGGCCTCCCTCGGCCCCATCTTTTGGGTTCTTTAGGCACCACATTATCCCCCTTCCGTTGCTACTTGACGTTCCACTCCTGGAAGGCAGCCCATTTCTAGGTTCTGAGTCTACTGTACTAATTCAGACCACATTTCAAAGGTCAGAATCATTCAAACTCTCTAGATCCCATGGCACCACAGCACCTGGCAACCCCCCCAAAAGGTGAGCAGATGATAGAACAATACATAAAGTGTGATCTCATAAATAAATATATATATATATATATTTTTAAAGATTTTCTTATTTCCTTTTTCTCCCCAAAGCCCCCCGGTACATAGTTGTATATTCTTCGTTGTGGGTTCTTCTAGTTGTGGCATGTGGGACGCTGCCTCAGCGTGGTCTGATGAGCAGTGCCATGTCCGCGCCCAGGATTCGAACCAACGAAACACTGGGCTGCCTGCAGCGGAGCGCGCCAACTTAACCACTCGGCCACGGGGCCAGCCCCATAAATAAATATATTTTAATGGAGGCTATTTACAAACGTTTTATAAGGTAGTAGGTTAAAGGTCATTTTCTTTTGTTTCTTTATATTTCACAAATTTTCTAGGTTTTATACAGGTAATTATATTTGGAATTAGTAAAAGAGCTAACCAAAAATCCAAAGGGTCTCGGTTAACCCAAGTAAGTAAAATTTTAGGCAGGATAACAAACTGACGTGAAAAAATCCATTGTTTATGGACAGTTTTATAAATCTTCCATCCTTCTACTTCTGACATACATGGTTATTTAAAAACTGCATCTTTTAGAAAAGCCAAGGCTCCACGACACAGACACCTAGCCTCCTGGTTGTGCTGGTGAAGGTGGGCGGGTGTGAGCTATTTAAAGTCAGTGTGGGGGATGGGGGCTGTCTATTTATACAAAGCTTAAGTCTGTGCCACTGTAAAATTAGTTGGTTCTTAAGAAAAACAGCGCCAGACAACTATGTATTTTACTTTTGCTGATTCATACTTTCCTAAATTAAGCCAGAGGATCTCTATCAAGAAATTTTTTTTTCAGGCTTCTGAATAAAATGGCTAAGAGTCAACTTAAGTGATTCTTTCTAAAAGGGAAAAAGAGAAGGGTGGTTCAGGTGCCAGGTTTGACTTTTGCTCATGGAATACATGGGACAGGCCCCTGTCTGGGGCGGCCGGGAGGCACAAGGCTGAGGGCGAGGTTAGGGCCATGCCAGGGCTCATGGGCCTAGAGGTCAGCGTGTGGAATGTGGCACCCACAACCCTAGGCGCGCTATCTGAGCAGATTATTAGAGAGCACGATTATTCTATCAAGCGTTTTTTGCTTATTTTAGATTATTACATTTAAGTTATATAAATGTGTAAAATATTGATGAATATAAACAGCAACCAAAAGGATCAATGGAGAGCTGGTATCCTAACCCAGCAGGTTCTGCAGAAGTCCTTTCAGTGGCTGAGATCTAACTCATTCCCTGGCACACATGACCCAAAATAGCCTCTTTGGGAGGTCTACAAGGTTTACTTCCCTAGTGCTGAAGCTGGGAAAAAGGGATGGAGCGGGTCTCTGCCGTTGCAACCCCGTGCTCCACACTCCTAGCAAGTGATTTCTTTGAAGTCATCTCTTGGGACTGTGGCAGGTTGGGGATGCACGGGCAGAGACTGTGTCTGAGGCACTCCTCTGGCTTTACCACCACTGGTTTTTAGGAAAACGAATTCTTCAACTTTTAAGGATTTAGGTCTCCTGGTCTGGAAATGACATATGCTACAATAAGGATAATATTTAAAGCCTAATTTTCGATAAAGCAAATGTAATCTAAGCCCACAAATACTATTAACACTGCAAGATCAGGTTTTGGCTAACTGATATGTAAGATAAATACTTATTCCCAATCAGATAAAGCTTCCAAAAGACAGTGATAATATATGCCTTATTAATGGTATCTCTTTTAAAAAAGGTGCATATATTTCCTTCAGATATGTGAAATCTGACAGTGACACACTGAAAGCACTCCTGACTGGGGACAGGAATTTCAGGCGTCACTGATGCTGCGACTAACGGCAACTTGACCTGAACGACAGCACAAGCCACTTACTACCACAGCTCAGCGCAGACAGGGAACGGCCCAACTCAGAGAGGCCACCGTTCTGGTTATTAAAAAACCAGTCTTTATTTGTTTAACTCCATATGGGATTGATGTACTAATGAATTTTGATTCTCAATACTTTTATCCTTGAGTTCAGACAACCACAAAACAGTATCAGTGACTTTAAAAAGATTAGGTAAGGAAGGTCAGAAGACTAAGGATATGGATTGCTTACAGATTTCTCCAGTTACAAAAGAGAATTTAAAAAGTTACGATTCAGAGTCCACTGCCTCGCCTGTCTCCTGGTAACGCTTTCTCTCTTAACTGCCTATCTGGAGAAGGCGGGCTGCTGCTGTAACTGTCCCTGACTGGGTGCTGGAGAACTGGCCGCTCCCGCTTCCGCTTTTCCAGAGAACTCCACATCCCTGCAGACGCCGCGGCACTCAAGTTACTCTTCCACAAACTTTCCAAAACCAACTCTGCTAGTGGTCAACTTATTTCATAAAAAGGTCAGAACACAACGGAAGTCAGTGGAAGAGGGATGAGGATTAAGGTTAACGTGTACTATTTGTTTTAAAAATATTCTATCTCAGGTGCTGAGCTCAGGCATCAAGGCTAATTAACAATGCAGATGGGGTGACAGTCACCTATGGAAGGGTTTCACTAAGATATTTCTTAGAAGCTTGGCTTTAAAATTTGTGATCATAAGAATTATAGCATGATTGTCTATTCTCACAAGATCTCTGCATATGTAAAAACTAAGGTTTTTCATAATTTGGATTTTTTGGCCTCATTTACTTTAAAATATCTGATCAATTACCTAAGCTTGAAAAGGGCCTAGAATAATAATCCCTAGCCACCAAATGAATATGATTCCTGTCCTGCGGCACCAGAATATTAGCACCAATTAGGGCCTCAGGCCGACTTTTCTCAGGAGAGATCCAAGTGTCAACCATCCACCCCTTGATATTCCTTCTAACCGGGTCAGATCGTTCTCAAAAAATTGAGGGACTGGGTTACTCAAACTAACAATTTGCACAGGAGTAAATTTTAGGTATAAAGACTTCAATGCTAGTCACTGCCATACGCTGCGTTATTTCATAAGTTCAGGGACAGGGTTAAATTTTACTGCAGTAATCACTAATTTCTTCTTAGCTTTTGGTTCCACAGAACAGACTGTTCCTCTTCAGTTAGACTGTACAATCTAGAGATAGAGTCTAGGTTATTGGTGTTTTTGCAAAGCTCAGGTATTGTTCCCAGAATCAGAGTAAGAACAGACCTTTCACAAATCTAAGGCCGACTGTAATGCTAACAATGTCTTCCTTTATTAACTTATACCTAATTCCTTCAACTTCTTGGGTTAATGCCCACGTATCACACAAGAAGGCAAATATTGACTTCCATGCTGATGGCCATTTTATATGATGAACTAGGAAGGATATTATTAACAACACTAAAACTAAAATTAGTTTTTTTTTTTAATTTTAGGAACATTAGCCTTGAACTAACATCTGCCACCAGTCCTCCTCTTTTTGCAGAGGAAGGCTGGCCCTGAACTAACATCCGTGCCCATCTTCCTCTACTTTATATGTGGGGACGCCTACCACAGCATGGTGTGCCAAGTGGTGCCATGTCCGCACCCGGGATCTGAACCGGCGAACCCTGGGCTGCCGCAGTGGAACGTGTGAACTTAACCGCTGAGCCACCGGGCCGGCCCTAAAATGAGTTTATTAGGTAGATCCAAGGTTTAATGAAAGTACGAAGAAACCTTAGTTGATAACCCAATAATTCAACACATTCATTAACTGCGGAAACATTCTGCAGCAAGCCTCCTTGTGGGGCCCACCAGAATCCCATCCCACGGGGACTGGAATGGAGTTATTTCATGGTAGTAATGTCTGACTGATTGGTTATATCTGCCCTGAGCATTTTTTAGGTAAGAATAAATTCTTCCAAGTTTTATGGCACATTCTAGAATTTATGGAATTCTAGGTCCCACCTGCAGCTGTGGGTTCGTGAGCAGAGTGAGAGTTGTTCCTGAAAAAGGTTATGCTCGTACCTGTGCCTAAACCTTCAAGGTCATCTCCGTGCAGAAGTGAAATGGCTCTCTGCCTAGGAATGAACTGCCACCTACATTTTTGCAATAAGTTGTTAATTTTACCTTTGACATATGTGACATCAGAAGCATGTGGCTGTCCCTCAACAATGACAGTGACTCTTAGGCATTAGAAATAACCCAAGAGGAACGTGATGCGGTACATGGCTTTTGTTGCAAAAAACTCCAAAACACAACCAACCAAACAAAAACATCACCGAGCTTTCACCAGCAATTTCTTTCATCTACCTTACCTCTCTGCACTCATCTGTCTCTCACCTGGGTTTCGCATCTGTTGGGATCTCTTTCTTAACATTCAACAGTTTTCTGCTTTTTTGCTTCACTTGAGACATTTCATTTTCAGGTTTTTCGGGCATGGCTTGTTTTCCCTTTTGCTTTTCTGTATCCTGTAAAAAATTTACATTTAATTGCTGAGAAGGATTAATAAAAATGACTGATATAGTCCCATTTGAAGGTGGAGACACAAACCACAGATGTAGCAGATACACACACTGTATGGATAAAAACGATAGAATCCTTTCTTCAAACTATCTTTGACGACTGTGGTTCTGTCAATTGTTTAGCCTTTAATTTACCATAATTATGTTTTGCTGAGTCTGAGTTACAAAGAAAGTCATGTTAATTTATACTCATATCCTGACTAGGGTGGGTGGTGGCAGTGGAAAATTGGTAGCTTCTTATTTTTAAGTATTGGGGAAGAAACCCTTGCCTTTATTTACAAGAAAAGTTCCAGCTAGGATTAAAATATAAAGTTAAACACTCTGGCAATGTTCCTAATCCCGAGCATAACAAAAATCTAGGGCAAGAAAACAGTGCGTGCACCTCTAAGTGTTCACATCCATTCAGTACGTGCTTACAAGTGACACTGTGGCTTTCAATAGTGTTATCGCGGGTTTAATGCCAACAACTACTCACATTAATGGGAGCGGGCTTAGCTATTCATTCACATAATACACAAACATTTACTGGTCACCCACTTGGTGCCAGGCAATGGGGTTACCAAGAAAGCCTAGTCCCTTCCCCCAAGGACTGTGAAGTCTAGGAGGAGGGAGACACAATGACAGTTAGGGATCAATCAACTTGTACCTTCGTATAGAAATGCTCATTCGTATATTGACAAGTCATGTCTGGGGCACAGAAGAGCTGTCTTGCCTGGCTTGAGTGTGGTGCCTGGACTGAGAAGGCCATACCCAAGTTGCATCTTAAAGCTGTGTTACTCAACTGGTCCAACTACTGTTCCTGGTCTGAGACTGGGTAGATGCAGAAACTGCACTTATGCTTTTTTTATAGTAATGTGACACTGTTGCGGCATCATGAGATCAGTGGACTGTCTCCGGAAGGGCGCCTATTCATTCAGTATTGTTGAACTTGCTTGGGGAGTTGAACATGGAGTGGGTGTGTACTACTTGTGTGCAGTAGGACCACATACATGACACACTGGAAATAAAAAAAGACCTGGTACTTCAGCACAGAGCTTGAGCAGCACTGTGTTTAAGGATACACTGAGGCTAACCGGGGACAGTAGGGGAAGGACATACTCAGCAAAAGGGATCAGCTGTCTGTACAGGGGAGCATAAGCACATGGTGAATAGAGTCTACCCAACAGCGTCCAGCTTCATGGTTTATGGTCATCAAGGCAGCCGGGATTCTAACAGGTCACACCAGGTCAATCTATTTAACTGTCAAGAGTAAATAACCAGAGAAAGGGCTAAAACACCCTCCTGCCCATACACCTTTTGAGACTATTCTGAGTTATTGAAGAAGTATTTCCTGAACACTTGACTCATCAAGAACTTCGTAGACTGTGAGCTCTCTGAGGATAAGAACCTGGTCTTGTGTCCACTGCTGTTCCCAAGCACTCAGCACAGGCCTGGCACTCAGGTACTCCGCACGTTTGCTGAGTGAACGGGCAGAACAGGGTTGGAAAAGACAGACGAGAGAGAATGACCTGTCAAGTTCGTAATCTAGTTGGGAAGAAAACACACACAACTGGTAAACAGATCAGTCACGAAGAAATAAAAGCACACGAACTCTGTGCAAGAGTGCTGAGAAGGAGTAAAAACCGATGAGAGGGGAGAAGGGTAGCGGTATGGAGGCCACACGGAGGATGGCAGTTCCGAGCTGCGTCTGTAGGGAAGCAAATGACAGGGAAGGAGGTGGGAGAAACAGGAGGAGACGAACCCCAGAGAGGTGGGAATTATGCCACTGGGTGCCCAGGACATTGCAGGTGAGGTCAGCTGGAGAGGGGGCCACGGAGGAGGGGTTAGGAAAAAAGCCGGAAAGGCAGAAAGAGAGGAGAAGTTGTAAGAAAGCCTGTGCTGAAAACGCTTTCCTGTGATTGTGGGACCCACTCAAAGATTGGCAGGAGGCATCCTGCTGGCTGAAGCAACACGTTCAAGTGGCCATCAAGTGCGGACTCCACACCAGCTGTGGGCTGTGCCGAGGGCGTGCGGAGAGCCACACCCACTGCCAGGATGCCAAGGGCAAGGCCGCTGACAAGAAAAGTAAGTTACAGACGAAGTTTGTTCTAAAAATTAACACATGCAGATGACACTGAGGGATCTCTGTAAGATGACTCCTTATGTCACTGCATTAAAACTGAAGAAGAAATTCTGGTCTACAACATAAAAGGCTATATTAGCCCCATTTTAAATTTGAAATATAGTTATCTAAATATAAAAATGCCATGAAAGAACTATGCCCTTACTTTTCTTCACATCACTTATACCTCACACTCTCAGACATATTCACAACAGGAACTCAACTCTCCATTTACCTAACACCCACTATGTACCAGGCATTTTGCAATATTATTCCTGATGCTAATGACCACTCTGAGAGCTGAGGACTCTGAGGAGGCAGTTTTCTTTCTTTCATTTTTTGCTGAGGAAGATTGGCCTGAGCTAACATCTGTTGCCAATCTTCCTCTTTTTGCTTGAGGACGATTGTCCCTGAGCTAGCATTTGTTCCAATCTTCCTCTATTTTGTACGTGGGACACCACCACAGCACGGCTTGATGAGTGGTGTGTAGGTCTGCACCTGGGATCCAAACCTGTGAACCTCAGGCCGCTGAAGCAAAGCATGCGAACTTAACCATTATGTCACCCAGCTGGCCTCAGGAGGCAGCTTTCTTGATGTGCTGATGTGACTGCGAAACCTGGGGTCTTTCCCTGGACCACATTTCTCTCTAGGACTGCTCTACCTGCGTGGGCCAGCAGTGATAAGACAGAAGTCCAGTGTGATTAAAATGGTGTAATTCCTTCTCATCCTCTTTTGATACTTAAAATTTGAAACAAACTTCAGGAGCCAGAGTAGTTACTCTTCTAGATAACCCCTAACTTTCAAGCAGTGTCCCCAACTTCTATTTTACTTTATTAACATGTTTCCAAATGTCCTTCCCTGAGGGAAACAAAACATGCACCCCCAGAGCTGTGGCCGCTTTCTGCAGGAGAGCGACTATTCGAGTGACCATTTCAGCACGCCTGTGCACACTGAGAACTAATCCTCAGAACATGGGCATTATGTTAAATATAAAACATTCGTTCTGCATCAGAAAGACAGAGTGTCACGTGCTCCAGGAGACACTTCCTTCCCTCATCCGTTCGCAAGGCCCGGCCCTACCTCCTTGAGGAGAGGCTCTGTGTCGGGGTTGGAGGTTTCTGTGGTGGTGGAGGAGCTGTCGTCGTCAGCCAAGGAGTCTTTCAGTTCATCCTCCTGGCTTTTTCCCTTTCCCTTCTTCTCCTTTTCCTCCTGCTTCTTAGGTGGTTTAACCTTGCGTTGAAGATGTTTTCCTTTCCCTGGGGACGAAAGTCAAAGTAAAATAACTCTTTAATTTTTAAATAGCTCAGAAAACAGTCATTAAAACTTTTTAAAAAAGGCTGGACTCTTTCTGATAATAAAGCTTTCTTTATTTCTTCCCTAATTAAGACTTTCCAATTCACATTTGATTTTTTGATTGGAATATTTTTAAAAATCAACTTTATTGAGGCACAATTTCCGTAGAATAAGATACACCCATTTTAAGCGTAAGTTCAATGAGTTTTGGCAAATTCAGTAGTCTTGACAAATCTGTATGTCTGTCTGTCAGAATACTTTTTCATACCCCAGAGGGTGACGTAGCCTTGAAAAGTCATGGAAGAGAAAATCAGAGATCCTTTCAAACCTGGAGATGGAAGCCTGATGGTGACAGAGGACGAGCTGCCCAGTGTGTCACCTGAGGGGCGCTAAGAGCCCCGGCAGCAGAGCCCTGACGGCCGAGTCCAAATCCTGGCTCTCTCCTAACCGGCTGTGTGGTCTTGGCCTCTCAACTGCAAGCCGGGGGAGACCAGACCTCACAGTGCTGTAAGGAGGAATTACACAAAGCCCTTCCAACAGTGCCTGGCACATAACGCCATGTTGTGTTAAACATGGACGGAAAACAAAACAGAGCTGCAGGAAGTCTATTATTTTACAAGACATGGATGCTCCCAAGACAAATGAGACAACACATCTGAGTGCCCCCTATTTGCCAGGCAGTGCTCCTTGTCCTGGGAAAACAGCAGTGAACACCAACAACTTACTCCTTGCCTCACGGAGCTTGCAGGCCAGCCGGTCCAGACAGCGGCAGAGAAATCTCCAATTCCAGTTCCTCAGACTGCACCCTCAAAACCCCCTGGGCGGGCAGGCTGCATAAAGCCGCAGAAGCCACACGAGCCACAGTGTAGCCCATTCTCTCTTTGTCACTTTAAAATATGTCCTTTTGATAATGGTGGCTTTATGTAACTTATTAAACCCTGATGTTTTATGGTCTCTGTTGATGGGTACCAGACATCCAAACTTTGGCATCGAGAACAGGGGCTGGCAAACTACGGCCCAGGGCCCAAATCTGGCCTGCGGCCTGTTTTGTGTGGTTTGTGAGCTGAGAAAGACCTTTACATTTTTAAGTGGTTGAAAAAAAGAAACAAAGAATATGCAACAGAGACAAGTTTGTGACACACCAAGCCTCCAATATTTACTCTCTGGCCCTTTACAGAGACAGTTTGCTGAGCCCAACCTAGAAAAAGAATAAGTACGGTTCTGACTGATATGCAGGAAATGTCCTTTCATCATTTACTCTCCCACTGACTCCAGGAGGTATCAGAAGTCAAACCATAACTGGGACATTAAATTGCAAAAACAGAGAAGCCTTTGTTTCAGCAGAAGACCGGCCGGTGGTTTCACAGCTCCTGCCCAGCCTGACCACCCAGAGCTCCTCTCCATCCCGCAGAGGGGCGGGGGCTGCCCTGCTCTGGGCCCACGAGCCCCAGGATGTCTCAGATTCTGCGAGTTCAATAATTCGTGCTTAGAACACTTGACTTTACCACAGGACCAAGATCGACCGGCATGCAGCGAGCTTCCCACCTGCAGTTCTACAGTTTTATCATGCTGAGGTTCGCGGGGTCAGAGGCACTGTCTGTATAAGCGATTTGTATTTACAGTAACCTGAAATTTTCTTCTCAATAGGAAAGGGCTGGAAATGTTTTTTCCCTGAAGCCATGGACACACAAATAAAGGGGAAAAAGAAATACTTAAACCAATAGTTAAGTTGAAAATTTGGGTTAAAAAACTTATTTCATGAAGGAGTAGTTTACATTTTTTACCTCCAAATGCCCCTCTCTTATTAACTTCTTAACATGCTGCACTTTGACTTCTGTCCTCAGCACCTTAACGAATATGATTTGAAAAGGTGAACAATAACCCCTTAACGGTCACGCCGATGACCTCCAGCACTCCTCCTCCTCCAAGCCCTCTCTGTTCCGCTGGACGCTCTGGAAGCCCCCCGCCCCTGCTGGACCCAGCCAGCATCTCCTCCTCTTCCGGCACTGTGATTCTCCTGACGTTTCTGTGGCTGTTTCTTTGCTGGTGTTCCCTTGAGACCTACCCTTGGAACAACTTCTCTTTTCCCTTTATATTCTTCCCATGGCTCACTTTAACTAAGTTGACATAAGCAATTCAAATCTAAAATGTCCAAGCCCGAGTTAAATATCCTAAAAGCATCTTTTGGGTTCTCAGTCTATAATACTGGTTCTTAACCTGCTGCACTTCAGAATAACGTAGGAAGCTTTTAACAAACATTGCTGTATGGACTCCACCCTGAGAGAATCCGATTAAAGCAGCTCGAGTGGGACCCAGATGTGGGGATGTTTTTACAAAGCTCCTCTAGTGACTCTGCTGTGCCACTAGGCTGAGGCTCACTGGTCCACAGTATCAACGGCCATCCAACCACTCAGCCTAGCAGCTACCTCACCGTCATGTATGATTTCTCCTGCTGCTTCTATTCCCAAATCCAAATGTCAGCGGGAGGGGAGAGCGTGCTTTCCCCAGAGAAAGGACTAATAATCTGGCTGGGTTAGACTGACGACGGGCCCATGTTCGCCCACAGGCAGGGTCACTGTGCCCGGCAGGCTGCACACACGGGTGACTCAGCCTTCCTTTTGCCACTGGGTGGGGTGAGGGAGGAAGCTGACTCTCAGGCAAGCTTGTGCCCAAGGGTCTCTCCTCTTCCTCAGGGGCTGGTTTCCAGTGTAATGACTGGGCTTTAGGCAGAGGAGAGACCCTTTAAAACCTTTTGTTAGGTCAGTGGTTCTCCAAGCGTTTTTCCCAGACCAGTGGAATCAGCACTACCTGGAACTTGTTAGAGATGCAAAGTCTATGGTTCCACTCTAGACGCACTGAACCAGAAACTCTGAGGGTGGCCCAGCAATCTGTTTTTTAACAAGCCCTTTAGGTGACTGTAATGACAGTTAATTTGAGAATTCCTGGCTTAGGCTATAAATTCCACCTGGACTCAGGAGAGCATCTGTGTTGGGCACCAGGGGCACAAGATCTGCTGGTGATAACGTGGTGCCTCATTTCCTACTTCTCAAGACCTCTGTGTGTCTATATCCTATGGGTATCTCAGAAGGAAAGGTACCTGAAGTTCAGAGTAGAATTTGGGGAATTCTGAGTTATCTGGATGAAATTATCTAAACAACTCAGCATCACCATCAATTAATCAGTCAAACGGATTCTCCCTTTAAAATCTCTAATTCCTTTCTTACCTCACCCCCACGAACACTTCCTCAGCTCAGGACTTCTCCATCTGTTGCCTGGCCTGGAGAAATAATCCAGCACGAGTGACGGGTTCCTCAGGCTTCATACCACTGTCTGGATGAACTGTCCCTGGGGCCACTCACCCTCTGTCTACCTACTCCCACCGTCACTAGACTCCTGATGGAGGATGCCGGCTGATCCCCTGGTCAACGCTGACCTCCTTGGCGCTCTTCCTCATACAGTCTAAGCACCTGAAAGGCAGAGATCAGGCCTTACTGATCCCTCCATCTTCAGCGCCTTGAATGGTGCCCAGCACGTGGCAAGTGCTCAGCCAGTGTCTGCCAAGCTGCACAAGTTGATTTTGTGCCTTTCTCAACAGTGAAATACACCGACAGTGTGACTTGCTACCTCAAGACCAAAAGCTTATCCCTCTCGATGCTTTATGAGGAACTTATGCAGGTTTCAATCAGTCACTCTTCATACCAAACTGCATGATTCCACTTATATAACATTCTTGATACGACAAAATTATAGGAAAGA
Source organism: Equus przewalskii (assembly GCF_037783145.1). NCBI lineage: Eukaryota > Metazoa > Chordata > Mammalia > Perissodactyla > Equidae > Equus > Equus przewalskii. The sequence goes on along the minus strand of NC_091844.1, from coordinate 11,495,274 downwards.
AGAAGAGATTAATGGCTATAAAGGAGGGGGAAAGGAGGGGGTCGGAGGGGGAGGGAAGTGGGTGTGGCTAGAAAAGGGCACACAGGGGATCCTTGTGGTGATGGAAAAGTTCTGTATCTTGACTCTGTCAATAGCAATACCCTGGTTGTGATACTACAGTTTTGCAACATGTTATTGGGGGAAATGGGGTAAAAGGTACAGAGATCTCTCTGCATTATTATTTACAACTGCATAGGAATCTACAATTATCTCAAAATAAAAAGTAAAAAAAAAAACAGTGCATCTCAGTTAAATTTAAAAGCAAAAAGTCCCCAAGAGCTCACATGTAACCAAGTTGTGGCATGTTCATGGGGTGAGTACTAATCCTTGCCAACTATATTAATTCTTCAGAACGAACCAAGTGTTTACCTTTAAAAAGCTAAACACACTTTTTTTCTCATGCAAATAATAGGTCCATTTGGCCTGAAAGGCACCCTTCCAAACCCTATTCCAATTTTCTTTTCACCATGCCAAGGACTGCATCTCTCATTCTAATCTTGTCCGAGAAAAATGAAAGATTTACAGAGGTCTACCTCACAACTGACCACTGCCATACGCTGCTTCCCTCACTGAGAAGAGAGGAGGAGGACAGTGTATGAAGTGGACAATGGTTTTCTCTCAAAGCCTAATATCACAGATGGACACTCTAGGCATGATTATTTTAAATGACACGCTGCATGAGTTAACATACTGCAATTACAAACCCCGTCCTTAGATATTTAGGAATGTCCTTTTTTTTCTTTTTGAGGAAGATTAGCCCTGAGCTAACATCTGCGGCCCATCTTCCTCTACTTTATATGTGGGATGCCTGCCATAGCATGGCTTGACAAGCAGGACATAGGTCCGCAGCCAGGATCTGAAATGGCGAACCCCGGGCTGCCGAAACGGAGCCCGTGAACTTAACCGCTGCACCATCGGGCCAGCCCCATAGGCAGTTTCCACTTTTCACCATTATAAAATATGGTGTATGTAAGATTATTTCCTGATGCTAAATTTCCAGATATAAGCTTACTGGTTCAAATGATGTGTGTGCATTATTTCTTTTTATGGCTTTTGACATACTTCAGAAAACTTGCTGCTTTCTGCAATCTATGCATACACAAACTTCTTTGTAACATAACTACCACTGAAAATTATTTTCTACATATAATCTATGGGTCCTAGGCTACTAATACTTTTAGAAATATATAATTTGTGTGCCTGAATAAAAGAAAGTGAGAACAGTTATTTGACAGAATGATTTGGGTGTAAGCCCGTCTACACAGCAAATCAGAAGATAAGCCTGCCAGAGACAAGGCTATTATGACGAGCTACAGCAGACTCTGACGTGTGGCTGGCCGGTGCTCTCACGTGACAAGCTCCCCTGCTCTTGTCTTCACGTCCTGCCTCCAGGGGGCAAGAAGAGGTCTAAATGCCCCCGTGCGTCCCTCCCTCAGAAAACGCTGGCCGTTCTCCCTCATTCACATGGCTGGTTGGAAGAGCAAAGCTGGGTGCCTTCTGAAGCCCCAACTATCCACCTCATGCTCTCTCCTGCCATGCCCAAATACACAAGTTCTGATAAGAAGTTTCAGACCTGGAAGGGAAGCAAGAGGCCTCACTTGGACTCTCAGCGTAAGATTCTTTCTCCACCTAAGTTGTCATTGGCAGGGAGGTGGTAGGGAGGAGGTTAAGGGGTACCTGATGGTGATTAAGACAAGCGTACTTCATTGCTCATTGTGTGCACACTTCTATGGCAGAAGACCTGAGAGAAAAAAGGGGTGCACGGTAGAAAGCCAGGCACCAAAACCCACCTCACCCTGCTAACACCTGATAATCATTCAAGACTCAATGGCTAGTACGAAACACTCCCATCCAGCTTGGAGAGGGCATACTTTCTGCAACTCTCCTCAAATCAGATATTCAGTTGGTGGCTGCTATGCCTGCTCTTAAAAATGGTCAGAATGAAACAGTTTCTTCATTGCTTTAAAGCCTAATTAAGTACATTTTTCCTAATAATTGAGTGAATTCAAAACTCTTCATAGACAAAAAACATTTGTCTCTACCTGGAGGGCACCTTGGTGCTAACACGCGTGTACAAGAACACAAGGCAGGCTGCTAAATATTTGTGACCGAGTGCTATCCACTGCTCCTGGGTCTCACACTTTCACCTCGCAGTGAAGTTCTGACCCCTATCAGATACCCCAACTGGGAACTGAATACATACACACCCCAGTCAGCATAAATGCTGTGTGTGTGGGTGCGGCTAGGCGTACATCTGAGAAGCAAGATGCAGATGAGGAGTCATGATTTCATGTTACGAGGCCAGTCAATATAGAGCACCTGTGTGGGGAACAGTCCCATATTCTCCTCAATAAAGACACAATGCCCATTCTATCATTCAGTGTCCTCAGGTTCAAGCAGGAATGCAATGCCAACAAAGGCTGTTTTTTCAGATGAACTCTCATACTTCCTCTTTCTGCATGAGAACTACATAATGATGTTTTACTTTGCCCTTAGCTGCCAGGAAATTTGCAGCTCAACTTAATACTTAATGGTAACAACAAACTTTATTCTAGGTTTCTGTTGAGATAGCACCATAATTAAAAGCAAACAGATAAAAAAATAACTACTTTCTGACTTTCACTGTTTTATAAATGTGCTTTAATAATTTTAACCACCTCCAATCATTTTAAAAGTAGGCAAACTGAATTATAAATTTAAAGAACATGTCCTGCTCGTTGACTTTTTCTTTGTCTTCACTAAGTAGTGTAAAAATGAATTTGTAATCACTAGTTTGGCAAGTTGCTTTGGTTGACTCTCTCTCACTTTAAAGCATTTCATTTAATTTCCACCCAAAAGAACTGCTTCAGGGGAGTGTGAATTACTAGAGCCAATGGTTTCTCTGAACACGTGCAGTCCCCGGCAGCTGTGGACCCAAGTCCAGGCTTAGGCAATGTCAGTGACAACACCTGACGGGAGATTCTGGAGAATCTCTACAGAATCACCAATTCCGGCAGGAATGTGTCTTCCTTCTCATCTTGTGGCTGTTTAAAAGGTCTAAAGTGAGGCCAATAAATTATACAGACCAACACAGAATTTACTTGAGTCAGTACTGGTCATGTAAATTTATTTTCCTCTATTTATTCTGAAATAATACCTTTATAGGAGTATGATAAACTAAAACACGCCAAAAGTGCATATGAAGAAAACTCTTCAGAAGCTCTTTAGCTAAAGTAAATATTATTTTCAAAATTATAGCAAGCATTATTTTTTCTTATTAATCTCTGTGCTTAGATAGCAAAGATGCCTGTTTAGCCCAATAGAAGGTAGAAAAGAATTCCTATTAAGTGAAAAAACCTTACTTCTATCCCAGGGAAGGAGTTAATACTGAGTTTGAAAGACCCATGATCTATTCTGTTGTGGTTCTTCTTTCATCGGTATACCGTTTGCAGCACTAAGCAGAACCCATAACGTACACCAGACTAGGGAAAAAAGGTAGCACAACCCAAACTTCATAGGATACAGAGGACAATTATTTAGGGTTTTCATAAAATTAAGACGTTCAATTAGATTTTGGATTTGTTTATTCTAGAAATAGTATCATGGACATTCATAAAACAAACTGACTACAATTTAACGTTGGGAGAGGACAGCTTTTGTGCTTCTGTTTAGGTATTTCTCTCCAACCCCTTTAAGGGCAGTTCCTTGCCTGCCTAAAAAACCACTAGATGGGACCAGTGCCCACCTCCCAAGGACACTTACTGGTTACTTTCCACTAGTGGGTGGGCTTATAATGGCTAAACACAGGTTATCTAATCGCCCGTGGATCCTGTTAAATGCAGATTCCTATTCAACCCAGCAGTTTGGGCTGGGGCCCAAGATTCTACATTTCTAAAAGTTGCCAAGTGATGTTACTATTGCTGGTCCTGGACTGCAAATCCGGGTAGCAAGGCCTTAACAGACTCACCCCATACCCTCTCTTCCAGGGAATGGCTCCTCTATGTGGGTAAGCCACTGCACTTCCGGCCCCAGGTGGCCAGCTGACCTCAGAGGGCCAGCTTCCCTGGGCCAATACTAGCCCTCTTCTCTGCTCACTCTTGTCCAGCTTCTCTGCCTGTGTTGGACAAACCAGGTTAGACTGACTCCGAGGACCGGTTAGCTCTGCCTGTGGGACTATAAACATTAGTAGAGGAGGGAGTGGGAAGCCTACGGAGCAAGGCCCAGGCTTCACCCATACTTATCAGACGCCCTGCTTCTGGAGGGAGGAGAGGTTAGGATGGGTTTTGTAATTTAGCTCTGAATCTAGTCTGTCTGTCACTCAGCATGCAGCCTGGAAGGCCGGGGGGGTGGGGCGGGGAGGGTGACCAATCAGATCCATGCACCAAGAACGATCTACATCTAGGACAACTACACACCCACTCCATTCCTACACACTCTGTCGGCCTCTCCACCATAGCCTAAGGATCTCCTGGCTCTTCACTAAAGAGCCTGGCATGAGACTCACTCACTGACCTCTCTTATCAGTGACTCTGAAATCCAAATTTCAAAAAGCTCTCAAAGCTCTTTTTCCTTAACTCATTTAGAAACAAAAATTGATGACTGAACTTTTTTATTTTTCCAGGAAGATTAGCCCTGAGCTAACATCTGCTGCCAATCCTCCTCTCTTTGCTGAGGAAGACTGGCCTTGAGCTAACATCCGTGCCCATCTTCCTCCACTTTATATGTGGGACGCCTACCACAGCATGGTGTACCAAGCAGTGCCATGTCTGCACCCGGGATCCTAACTGGCAAACCCCAGGCCGCTGAAGTGGAACATGCGCACTTAACCGCCAGGCCACTGGATCAGCCCCTGATGACTAAACTCTTTTGGTGGCACAGCCTAAGCTGAGCTGACGTGGGGCTACTTTCATAGTCTTCTGAATTACATGGTATATGCACTGTATACCTTTCCAAAAATCTGAATCCCCAAACACAGGTGACTCCCAGACTCGTGTAAGGGACTGTGGACCTCTAGCTCTGTGGCCTTGCTGCTGCCAATGGGCTTTACTTCTGTTACTCTTCCACATCCCATTTCCGAGGCTGCACCTAAGAACCTGTTATTGCCCAGAACTGCTTTTTCTCTGAAACCCTAAACTCTCCTGCCTCATTTTCATGCCTCAGTCTCCTATCATCCTCTTGCTTCCACGATCCCTGCAATTTGACTTGTTGGATCTCCCAGCCCTTGACTTGTTCATGCTCTCCCTGTCTGTGAGGTTTCTTCTGGATTAAGGTCCTTCCCTATCCTGCTAATTCCACACAGCCTGGCACATCCTCCACTCTCCTGCGAGCATCTGTGACATTCTTACCCTGTATCTTTTTGCTGTCCCTGTCCTGTAGAACTCCAACACTGTCTCAATCCATCCACCCAGCCTTCAGTCTGCACCTGTGGACTGCAGAGCATAACGGAGAGAAAAGACAGAGGTTCGCGGCAGTGCCATGGAGACCCTCAGCGGCGTCCCCAGTGTTGCCCGAGGGGCTGCTCTGCAAATCCAACTCTCATGTGCCCTGGACTCCCGGCTACAGAAATCTCAGCTATCTGGAATGTGACTATTCTGAAGTGGCTCTACTTTCTGTTTCTACCCTACCGCTTCTCCCTTTAGGCTCAGCAGCTGTGATTTTAGCTCAAATAAAAGCTCCCCTGTGCCATCTCTTCATCTCTATCAGTTCGCCTGCATCAACATGCCTGAGGAATAAGCGTTCCTGCTTTTATAATCTACTGAACTGGGTCTCATGCCAACCCACCTCCTTGGGCATTTGTTTTCACAAGTATCTCGTTTGCTTCTCCTTTCTGGAGGCGGCAGTGTAGTGCAGTTACCATCTGAGGGGTTACAGTCAGGCCTGGGCTTGGTTCCCATATCTGCCTGACATTACCTTTCTCAGATTGTATTTCCTCACTGCAGACACAGCAACGCCAATCACCAAGGTGCACGAGGCGTGTGCAGTCCTGTCTGGAACATTGTCCTTGAGCCGTAGATATTTTCAAGCACCTTGTTTTCCATTTTTTTTGTCATTAAAAATACTACCACGCGTGGGCCTGGCCCCGTGGCATAGCAGTTAAGTTCGCACACTACGCTTTGGCGGCCCAGGGTTTGCAGGTTTGGATCCCGGGCGCAGACCTATACACAGCTCATTAAGCCATGCTGTGGCAACGTCCCACATACAAAATAGATGAAGATGGGAACAGATGTTAGCTCAGTGACAATCTTCCTCAAGCAAAAACAGATGTTACCTCAGTGACAATCTTCCTCGAGCAAAAAGAGGAAGATTGGCAACAGATGTTAGCTCGGGACCAATCTTCCTCACCAAAAAAACCCCCACCAAAAAACACAAAACAGAAAAAACCACTACCACACAATATATGCATCTCTTATTCTTATTAAAAATTAAAGAACATGGAAACTACAGATTAAAGGGTAAACACTCCCTTTCACTCACTCGCCCCCAACACATACACTAAGCAGTGGCCACTGTTAACAGTCTGATGTGAAAGGTACTCTCCAGCCACAGCAACCTGGTTTCTAGTCCTGTCACTTCACAGAAACTATTCTTGCCAAGGTCAAATAATGTCCTAACTGCCAGGCTCTGTTCTACTTTGCTTCCTCTGGCCTTGCTGGGATATGCTAACCATATCTTCCACTTGCTTTCTGTCATGCTGTCTGCTGGCCGCCTTCTTGCTGGCCTTGCTCTCAGGAGTCTTAGCCCTCTGCTTGTTCCATTTCTTACCCTCAAGACCATGTTCCAAGCAGACATTTCTGCTGGGATGTTCCAGAGCCACCTTCCACTCAGCAGGCTAGAGATGGTGTGCACCATTTCCTTCCCTAATAACTATCATGGCAGTAGCTACACCCTACAAAGTAAGTAGTAGCTATCCTCTCCATCTTAAAGAGAACAAACGGAGACTCAGAGAAGTAATTTTCTCCAATGTCACACAGTTAGTAAGTGGCAGAGACAGGATTTGATCTGGGCCTGACTGATGGTAGCCCCTGGCCTTGGGACCCCACATCACTCTGCTGCTTCCGACCCTACATAAAGCCACCCTTCAGATGCCAAAGGTAGAAACAAGGATGGCTGCAGATTGCACTACTTGTTCAGTTAATGCAGATACTGAGAACTGACTGCACCAGGTTCAAAGCTTTCTGAGGTTTTAACCCTCAATCCAGCAATGGCCGCTGCCCAGTCCCTAGGGCTTACAGTTATCAGGGGAGAAACCACAGAAGTACAGAATCTAATGACTGCCCAACTGTATGAGGCCCTGCTTAGGCCAGGCACGAACAGAGGGCATTTCTGGGCTCCACCTTCACAAGGAATAGTGACTGGAGGCATAACCAGGGAAATGGCTGGCTGGCCTGCGAGCCACTCAACTCGGAGACGGCGGGATCTAGGGAGGTCACATTCATCTGACGAGAGGTCACTGTGAATACTCTCCAAAGCTAGAAATGACAAGAGTCACTAATAATGTGGTATCCACGGTCCATCATTAAATATCTTTTAGTAGGTCGACTCTAGGACCACTGTGAAAATTAAAAAGCATTTTTTAATTGTAAAATTTACACTCTAGAGGAATGACCCTGAAAATAAAAATGGACCTGTCACACTGAGGTTAGAGGACCAGCTTAGACACAGGCAAGGAGCATTCCACTGATTGCCAAACTCCCTGTCAGAAAGGATAATATATGTTTCTATTATCCATGCCCTCAATATGGGAAAACACATTATGTAACTTGATCTAGTAAAAACAAGAACTTTAAGCATTCATTTAATCCCACTATAAAATTACCCTAAAATGTATAAGCTCTATTAATAATGAGTTAACAGAAAAAAAGATTTCTGTGGAAGAAGTTAAATAACATTCAAGACATTTTACTGTTTTACAAATCCAAATGCAGGTAATTCTAAGAGGACTCAACACAACTAGTCTTCGGATCACTGGGATTAAGAAATTCTCTAGAAGAAAACCCTGGGCTCTGGGACGTCAGGTTTCTTCTGACCTCCTGGGGCTGCCATGTTCCCTGTTCCCTGTGTTAAGTCCTTGGTACATCAGCGAGGGAGGTACTTAAATACACTTGGAATAACATTATTAGCATGGCTGCCACAGGAGAGAAGGGAAGATGCAAAAAAGTTCAGGCTCTAAGGGACTGAACTGAAATATAGCTAGAGGACATTTACTAGTTTTTACATTTGGATTTTGGAAGTTACTAATCAGCCCACCTACATATGTGTGGTATGTGGACTTCTAAGGGGGCTCCAATGAGCCCCACCTCCTGGTACTGTATTTATGCTTCTGTGGAATTCTCTTTCCGGGAGCGTGGGCTGGGCCACACTTCTATTGAGCAGAGAATACTGCAAAACTGATGGGTGTCACTTCCAGGAGTAGGTCATAAAAGACTGACTTTCACTGGGCCAGCTTGTTTTCTCTTTTGCCTTCTTGTTTGCTCGCTCTGGTGAAGCCAATTGCTTTGAGCTGCTCTATGGAGAGGACAGGCTGCTGGCCAGAGCCAGCGAAGAATCGAGACCCTCAGTCCAATAGGCCATGAAGAATTGAATCGTACATCAACCACCAGAGTGAGCTCAGAAGCAGGTCCACCTTGAGCTGAACCTTAAGATGTCTTCAGCCCTGGCCAACACCTTGATCGTAGTCTTATGAGAGCCAGAGAACCCAGCCTAGCTGTACCAGATGCCTGACCCACAGACACTGTGAGACAGTAAATGGTGGTGTTTTAAGCTGCTAGGTTTTGGGGTAATTTGTTAATGAGAAAACAGATAACTAATACAGTATGCAGAACTCTAAAGGAGGGGTCAGCAAACTTCTTCTGTAAAGGGCTAGACAGTAAATATTTTCACATTTGTGGACCTCGTATGTCATAACTACTCAACTCTGCTGTTGCAGCACTTCGGAAAGCAGCCAGACATACGTAAACGAATGAGCATGGCTGTGTTCCAGCAAAACTTTATTTACAAAAACAGGCGGTGATTTGACCCACTGGCTGTAGTCTGCCAACCCCTACTCTAAAGTGGAATCCTAGTTTTGAGTTAAAGGGCAGACGATATCCATTTTACCACTACGGTAAAAATTATTTTAACAATTAACAAAAAGCTCAACCTACCACAACACCACAATAATCACAGGCAGGAAAGGAAAACAGTAGATGTCCAATAAATTTCTCAGTGTGGTAAGTAATCTAAGAAACACAAATATCTTTCATGATAAATGGACACCTCTACTTGCATTCTGACAGGGAAGCGCTGAAGTCCAATACTGGAGAGAAACTTGAGCCAGAACACCTACTGAATTAGCTGTTTCTCACAACTACGATCACAGCAGCTCTTAAACGTGCACTAGCTTTCCCCTCAGGCATCGCGCTTCTCTGACAGTGAGAACAGACGATTACCTTTGCTTTTTGACAATGGTGATGGCGGCTGCTCTGTAAACACTTCTAGGGGCGGGGAGTCGTGGTGGTCGAAGTCCTTGTCCATGGCTTCTATGAGACTGGTGATGTCGGAGTCCTCTGAGCTGTGCCTTGTGCTGCTGGCACGTTCTGGGTGGGAAGGGTGCACGAGGGGGGCGGGTGACAGCCTTTCTGGCTGTGGCTCCTGGTGCTGAGGCACTGGCGGTGGTGGTGGAGGTGGAGAGTGCTGCTCCAGCGGGCTGTGGACATGGTGCTGGCTGCTGTGCTGGCTCTGCTTCGGCCCTCGGGACTTTCTGCCTGCTGCATGACTCTGGGCCACTGCACTGGAATCTAAGACAAGGGGGCTTGCTTTGCTAGCCGACTGTGCATTAGTCCTGCTAGAGGTACTTGAGCTGTTTTTGGCTCTGACGTTTTCCACGTCAGCTGAGTTTCTATTGCTGTGGCTGCTGTGCGGGTGGACTGACGGGCCACACTGCTTATGACTTCCTGCACTGGGTCGGGATGACGAGCCACCTGCTCCACAGAACCCCCTGCTGTGACCGGGGTCACAGCTGAGTGTGTTCAAGCTGAAAAAAGGACCAACTGCAGATCAGTAAACAGCAACCTACAAAATCTAAGATTAAAAAAATTTTATTTCATCAGTATAGCCACCACAAATATAAACTACCGTGAGGAAAAAACGGCAAGAAATAGGACGCTTTTCACAACTCTATAGGTTTGTTCTATCTGAAAATTTAGGAATCGAGTCAGTGATACAACCAAGAATATTTTAACCCTCACTACCATAATAAAAACATGGTATTTGCTATGAGTTCTTAGTAATTGAGAGCTATACACAGGGTATTATTAAGTAATGAGAATTAAGACTTCCCCCCCCGAGAAAGGAAGAAACTTGGTTCTTCCTTTAATTACACAAGCCAAATCTACGTATTCTAGAGCATTTATTTCCAGCACGTGCACATACTTTCCTTCAGATGAAATACCAACGATTCTCCTGAGATCAAATGGTCTTCCCACATCAAAGGGCGGGTTCGAGGCCTCAAAAGATAGTCGCCTTCGGAAGGGCTCCCAAATTCCTTGAGCTTCTAAATAGGCCGTTCCAATTACCAAAAGAAACAGTGCACTGCCGGGTACAGAAGTCAGAGAATTGGGTTCATTTGTTAGTGCAAGAATAACAAAAGCTGATATGAAAGGCAGAGCTTCTTGGTAAAGTACAGTACGATATAAAAACCAAACATGCCTGTGACAATTTTTAGTGGAGAAGACACAATGTGCCACAGATAAAAGTGTGCACATCAATTTTTCAGAACGCCGACTTAACACAGAGGCTTATCTAGAGGAAATCACTATTTGTGTCAGGAGGATACTTTCCAAACTTTTACCAAGAAGCAGCTTTTATCTTTTTGGTTTTAACTCTGTAGGCCAACTCTTCTCCCTTAAAGAATGTGTGGGCTAACAATATAAATTAATTTAGAGGTGAGTAACTCTAATTCTCAAAACACATAAAGAAATATACTGAAAAAAAGATAAGGATGTTGAGGATTTAAAAAATATTTCTAATCAGTTTCATGTTGCACAGGTATGATTCAAGAAAAACATACTATTATGTTGAGTAAATTACATATGCCCAAATCAAGAAACTTTACCTGGTAAATTATGAGTGTTTTTTTCCTTGAAGAAATTAACATGTACTTAACGTGTATACCAAATTTCAAAGGCAGAAAAGGCTTCTGTTTATCGTATCTACCACCCAAGATGGGTTCAGTTCTGACTGCTCCTCTAGCATATGTAAGCTCGACTAAGGCAGAGGTCTGCTTTGTTCGCTGGTGGATCCCCAGCTCTCAGAACAGTGACTGGCACACAGTGGGCACTTGAGAAACAGTGTCAAGTGATGCCTGAATACCAACCTCAAAAGAAGACACAAGTACCTCATTATTCCTGAGATGATGATGTACAAAGCCAGCTCCCAGTTAGGTCTGGGGAGGGCTTCTGCACAGGTTGCTAACATATGGTACGGAAGGGATGCATTCAATACAAATACAAATTCAGAGCCACTCGTTGTTATAAACTTCAGTTCACGAATAACTCTAGAAGCTGTGAAATCAGGAGTAAACCTAAAACAGAATGATGGCAGTAAGACTAAGTTTTAAAACCATACCCCAAACAGTTTAAATACAATACCAATCTCATACGCCTTTGAAACAACACAGAATTTTAGTTTGATACTTATACTCAACTTCTTCATTCTAAGAAGAAAACATTATCTCATGAAGTTAATAACAAAAACAACTATATTCTGTGGATAACTGGAGAAATTACAGAAAAAAAGAACAATAATTAGCTCCCCATAATTATTAATTCAGAAAGTGGCCTCTGCGTTTCTTTCCTGTCCCTTTCCCTCTCTCTTCTATCTATATCCACACTCTTCCCCCAGGATACATTCCCAATAATGCCTTTTGTGTACACCATCCTAGCCCTAGTGATCCTGTCTTCATCTCCTGCAGTACTGCTTTCTGCCCCAATTCTTTTATTTTTTGTTAACTGTATGCTCCCCAACCAGATGATCTGCACCTGAGGGAAGGAGTCATTCCTCACTGTGCCTTTGGGTGCCAAGTATTATGCCTTACATGGGGTAAGGTAGTTACTTATTATGTCAATATTCACGGAAGATCATGAAATTACCATTCAATTAAGGAGACAGAGGTTACATTTTACTACATATGCTGCAACTATTACCGATATAATGATTCAAAACCAGAATATCACACATTCTTACACTGCACAACATGGAAAAACTGCACTGGATACAAGCGTTCGCTCTGTTGCTCAGACTGCGAATTTACACTCAATTTCCTACCAACGCCTTATGCTTTAATACGACCCTGAAAATAATTTTGAAACTGGTTTCCTAGATTACCTGATCCACTCTGGAGATAGAGAAAGTTTCACAATTTTGAAAACAAAGACATGAAGATTAAGTGGAAAAAAAACAGCAAATACATTTGTGGATAAAGAGCTTATTTTTCTAAGTATGAAAATATACCTTTCTACAGAGTGTGAACAACTCGAGTATAAAAAGTTAATGAGAAGCTAGTGAGTCATTATACCTTATAAAAAAATACTTACAATATGATTATGTCTTTAGAGGCGTTGGCACTTAGTGCAAACTCTTGACAATTAACAACTTTAAAGCCATATCCCTCACATGAGTACCCACTGACTTCAATGGTTTCTATGTGAATTTGAAGTTGTCCTGTATTCTCTACTTTAAATGTTCTTTTCAATGTGAAATTTGGTTCTCTTAGTTTCAAACCTAAAGGAAAAAAATCAGGAGGGTGCATAAATTTTGCTCTCATGTGCTCCAGGTCCAAACCATTAACACATTCTCCACGAACTACTATATGCCAGAGGTTATGACAACCTCCTCACGCCAAAGACATCAGCTATTACCCAGATTTCATCAGGAAGTACTCCACTTTGCTATGTCATTTTAGATGGCAAAAATTTAATTATGTTTTATTTTTCACACTCAGAGTCAATCACCTAAAGCATGCAAGGAATATTGATACTTTAAATCTCTTAAGATCCAAAACAAACAACCCTGAAAGCAAGTCAGAGTGTTTCCTTAAAATCTTAAGTGTTCATCACGAATAGATACGTGTACACATACAGAAATACTGTCCTTGTTTCTGGAATTATTTACTGTTGGAAACAAATGCTGAAATTTTTGACCTTGGAACTGTTAGGAATACTCACTATCTGTACAATCTTTTAATAATGCTTCTGTGATTTTAAAGCGTAAGGAACTCCCTGGACCCGGAAGCTTGCCTGCCACCCTCAAGCTCTCGGTGGTTCCTTGTCCCTGGACCATCACAGCATCCATCACGGTCAGGTTATTTCTATGCAAACAAGAATTACAGATTATTCTTCCATTAAATTTGCATAATCTTTCGATCTGTAATTTTTGTTGTTATTTTATAAATCACCATGTAGAAATTAATACACTAAATTTAAGAGTGACAAGTTTGGAATTTAAAAATATTTACAGAGAGAAGAGCAAGAGTTTTTCATTTTTAAGAGACACACATAGTACAGTAAGATACCATTCAGGGTCTTTAGGTATAAATGTGATCACAAAAGTGTATTTCATCAGGCATGGTGTGTGTGTGCGTATTTTGGACAAAGTGAATACTTATTTCGTAAATTAGTTATACAAACTCATATTGAAACAAATCAAGTAAGGGCTTGTATATAAGTACCAAAAATCAACCCACACTTACATCGCAGAACATACCTGATTATGATTAGTGAAGAAACAGTTCTGTTGTGAATTGGAGTAAACTTTACTTTGACAGATTTCTTTTCTCCAGGTTTTAAAATGAGGTTTAAAATTAAATGTTGAGAGAGGCCCTCTGTAAATCCTGTTGAACTTTGCAGGGGATGAGCCTTGAATCATTGGGTAAACAAGCTGGAGTCATTAATACAGTCTCTGGAAAAACGTTTTTTTCATTTATCTCATTCACAGTCCAGTATAGTTTCTTGGATTAATTAAATATGTAAACAATTTTATCCCTCATGATTTAGACACTGGTTAGCTGGCAAGCACAGCTGGGCAACCAGTGATGACACTTCATATTCTACATGAAGTCCCAGAAGGGGCTTGGTTTCCCAGGCCACCAAAGTCTTCACATTTGTACTGGGCATGTGTTTTTGTATAGACTTTTTTATTTTTAACTTTTTAAATTTTGAAATATAACACACATACAGAAAAGGACACAAACCTAAGATGAATAGCTCAATGTTTTAGCACAAAGCAAACAGCTGTGTAATCAACACCCAGCATCCCGAAGTTGTGAAGCTGTCCCCACTTTCATCACTGCTCTCCTGCTTCTCCTCTCTGAAGTGTATCAGCTGAAGAGTCTTAAGGTTGCATCACATTTGTTTGTAAAAATATTTTTAACTCACGTCAATCTCTTTGAATTTAATTTTGAAAGCTAAGCACAAGATCGTGTTTCATAAACATGTGACGACTTGAAGATCAAAATATGACTTCCTGCCAGTTACAGATAAGATTAAAAAATATTTATTTATTAAAAAAATAATAGTTTACACATAAGGATATACTGTTCTGATTTTTAAGCAACATTAACCTTAAATTTTTTGAGGGGGGGAGGGCTGGCAACGCTTGGCTATAAATGTCCATAGCTCTTCATTGCTCTGCTAACGTGTGGAAGGAGAGTGAGTTTTGTATAATTTTCTACTCCACTTGGCATAGTTAGGTTTAATAATACAGATCTGTCTATTTGCATTTAGCATGATTCCACAAATATAACTTACAGTCAAGAGACTTAATGAAGCGTACTGCTTTTTTACTCTTGCTTTTGAGGCCAATTTTTTCCTGCATCTAACATTCTTCACCATCAGTGTCTACTAAGACAACAGAATATTCCAAATGCTCCAAAATGGTTGGTAAATAAGTTCCCTTTTAAATAAACTATTCTGAGTAATTGATGGACACATTACATACTGTACATTTATTCCTAGCAAACTCTGATGACTTGGGAAACACTCTAGGATGTCGTGATGGCCCAGGGATATCATTCATGGCCTGAGTAATCCTTAGTAATTTTATAGTGGTGGTTCTCAAACAGTGACCCATGGAGCCCCAGGGATCTCAGAGATCTTTTCAGGGTATCCGTGGAGTCAAAAATATTTTCACCACACTGGCAGGCACTATGTGCCTTTTTCACTGTGCTGACATTTGCACTGATGGTCAGCAAAAGCAACGATGGGTGAAACTGCCGACCGTCTGACATGAAGCATGGCGGTGGTATCAAACTTCCCCAGAAGCCATTGTCTTCTTCACTGCCATGCACTTGTGGTTAAAAAAAATTATTACAGATTAAGCAGCAATAAATAATAATCTTATTAAATCTCAACCCTTGAGCACATGCCATTTTCACATTCTGTGTGATAAAATGGGAAGTCTGCACAGAGCATTCCTGCTACACACTGAAGGGCCACGCTGTCTGGAAAGGCCATCGCTGGAAATGCAAATGGAACTAGCTGCCTTTCTCATGGAATATCATTTATGTTTGAAAGAATGATTGACAGCCAGTCTATGGTTATTCAGACTGGGCTATCTGCTAGACATTTCCACAAAAATAAAACGCACCTGTCTCATTAAGGAAAATCCAAGTATTTGTTGCTAATGACAACATTTGAGTGTTTGAGTAAAATTTAGACTTTTGGAAAACTTGTATCCTGTGAGCTTGACAGCTTCAAAATAGTTAAAGAATTCTCTGATGAGATTGGTGCTTATATTAATGAATATGATTTTCTGGATATTGTAGAGTGAATTGTGTCAACATTTGGAAGCTCTGCATATCTGCTGAATCAATACTTTCCACATGGCTGAAGCATGGTATTATAATTAATTAAAAAGGCATTAAAATACTCCCTTTACAACTACATGTCTATGTCAGGTCAGGTCAGATATTTATCATATACTTCATCCAAAACAAATATCACGAGAGAGTGAATGCAGAAGCAGGTATAAGAATTTATCTGTGTATTAAGTCAGAGTCATTAAAGAGATTTGTAAAAATGTAAAACAATCCACTCTTCTTGCAAAATGGTTTTTTAATATAGCTGTTTTTCATTTTTATGATATCTATGTTAAATGGAATGGGTTTATTATTATTTTAAATGAATTAATATTTTAAGGATCTTTTAATTTATAATATGGTAATATTGATAGATGTAACCCACATAAACAAAAAAAGCCTTTGAAGTTCTTAACTTTTAAGACTATAAAGGAGTCCTGAGACTAAATATTTTGAGAACCAGTTTTATAGCACTGTAGAGAACTGTAATAGAATTTATCCTAAGACCTCCTCCAGAATTTCTTATTTAGAATAAATTTCTCAGGTCTAGAGTATTCTTGTTCATCTTCCTATCTCTCACAGTGTCTACTTTAGAGTTTTACATCTTGTAAGTATCTCTAAAGTACATGCATTTGGTAAGATAAAAAAGTTAAATAGCTCATTTACTTCTTATGTGTATCTCCTCCCTTATAACAGCAAAGTGAAAAGAATTTCTGGTTATTGAGCTTTCTGGTTATGTGGAGTCCAGATAACCTTGGACTTATTACGTTGGCATTTTATGAATGGAAAAGGCAAAGTACAAAAAGATTCCAAGAGAAGGGCACGAGACTAGAATATATGACTGTAAATTTCAGCCTAGTGTTCTATCCATTATTTGGCAGCAAAAAAATACAACATTGAAAATTACTTTCTTATACAAGATTGACTTAAAGACAGACTTATAAAAACTATTATACAAAGGTTTGGCTAATGTGTGCCTTATAGATTAAAACACAAAGCTCTGGGAAAGAATACAGGTATTTCCAGAACTATTAAACATCTGGTTTGACAGGCTAATTAGTGATTCCCAACCAGCAATGACTGTGTGGCATGATGGTATGGGCAAGGGCTCTGGAACATGAGAGAGCAAGACTTGAATTTGGCCCTGCCAGTTATGACAGGTATGAACTTGGGCAGGTTACTTCCTCTTCCCGAGCTTTGCTTTTCCCACCAACAAACAAGGGAAATATTTGTCTCTTAGGGCGGTAGGCAATTGCTCAGCCTGGCTGCTGTAATGATTACATGAAATCATAAATATGAATGCACACTGCATAATGCTGACACATGCTAAGTGCTCATGAAATACTGGGAAGGATTCTTCATTACAGCCCCGAAATACTGAAAATTTCTCCACTGCCTTTCTTTGCCAGCCTAGTTAGCCACAGATTGACTTATCCAGTCAACATTCACTGAGGGCTTCCTATGTCCCAAGAAACCAGTTGAAGGGTGTCCATGTGAGTTTGTTTACTCTGTATCTGTAAAATACACATTATTAACTTCACATTACAAGAGAGGAAGTTGAAGGTTCAGAAAGGTTTATTTACTTGGTCAAGGTGACAAAGCTAGAAGGTACAAACCTTGTTCTAAGTGAGAAATAGCAAAGCTACAGCCTGGCAGGAAGGCCTCCTGCTGCTGTGTGATGACTGTGACCCACAGTGAGCAAGAGAGTCCACAACAAGGAGAGGAAGGAGGTGATCATTTACTGTTTTCACTTCAAGTAATTTAGATGATGGAGGATGAACTAGCTTCCTACTCTTATTCATTCAACAACTTTTATATTATTAATATGGGAAAGAAAGAAGATATAAAGAAGACAAGCCCTCAAGGAGATTATACCCAGATTTGGAAAACAAGGTATCACACATCAAAAAGGAAACAAAAACCAAAATTAACATGGGTGTCAATGCCGAGTCAGGGAGAATGAAGATACCCTAATTGGTGAAGGCTTTGCAGCAAGCAGGCTGGCATAAACAGGAGGTTTAAGGAGGGATGAGATGTAGCTGGAAGGAAGGGCACGGAGGCCAAGAGACCTGGGCCAATTTGCAGGTGGCTTTAGTTCCAAGTGCTGATTTCCTGACTGACACATACCCTAGACTTTAAGGCCTTATATAATCATGACTAGTTAGTGGCTGCTTAGCCTGGCCTGTATGAGAGAGGATTTTTTTTGTTCTTAGAACAAACCAGTTCATGTATACGTTTATTAATTCAAGAATATCTACTGAGTAAAAACTATGCATGCTACTGTGCCAAGTATGAATACAGCCAGCCACGGGTCTGGCATTCATGGAACTTACAATTTTATTAGAAAGTAAATATTTAAATGACCAAGCTCAATATTCTGAGGTGTAATAAAAGTAAATTATGTGTTAGTATATACCTCATTTATATACTCTCAGAGTTTCTGGCAGCCATTATTATAAAGCTTCATGGGCTTCATGCTTAATGCCTGCCAATAGGAACCTTCTACTCAGCGTGTCTCACATCGATCTAAATCCCACTCATTCCTCTCGGGTTTTTTTGCCTCTAAAATAATTAGTGGACTGCTCTGACTTCTCTAGTAACATGCCCTTCAGCCAATTTTAAGGGCAGTCAATAGTTTTCCCTCATATTTGCACTGATTACCTCATAGAACTATTTCTTTGGAATAGTATGAAGTTTGAATACTTACACAGTTTCTGAAGACTTGGAATTCTAGTGTTCTTAAATCTATCTTTGCCACCTTACTTAAGTTAAACCTAAAATAAAAAATGTACACATATTTTTTCACAAACAGCATCATGGTTAAAGGGGTTATAGAGTAATTATCAACCTTGTGCTTTGCTTGCAAATTACCTTTTGGCAGATTTTGAGATCAATATTACCAGGTTAATACCCTTCAAAAAATTAAAGGCTACAACTCATAGTTAATATTTTGTTCACTTTTTAAAACTATCATGTTTGAAAGGTTCCATTTGCTTTCTCTCTATGATTTTTTAGGAAGGAATTCAATATCACTTTTTCTTGTTTTAAACTCAAAGCTTTTCTAGGTGTTTAACATAGTGTCAATCTCTCTCCAGAACCTTCTCTCAACTTTAAATACAGATCTAGAATTTCTATAAACCTAATCTATTACTGCAGGAACTGCAACAAAGTCTTAAACGTATAAAATAATTCAAAGCTAATACAGAAACATTTTGATTATCTAAAGAAATGCTTACCTTGATATTAACTTATCTACAAAGACTGAAGGGTTGGAATATAAAGCCAGAGGAATAAATTGAATATAGATGGGAACATCTGCGGGATTTTCTAAAGTGATCTCTTCTTCCTTAAACAAAGTAATGAAACCGTAAATGAAAGCTTTCCACAGTTAAATGAATAGATACTTTATAATCCTATTACGTATCTCCAAAAGCCGATGTCACCTTGAATACTTACCGAGGAGCAGTTCGTGTTAGTAAGTGGAAATCTCAAGTGCCGGGGTGAGCTAAGTATGGAAGGCCAGGAGAGCTCAGCAGTGATTTTTGATAGTATATTTTTTTGAAGGTCTGTATTTACTTCAAAAACAGCGTTCAATCTAGAAAAAACAATTTGTAAGTCACTGCATCAAAATGAAATATCTGAGTTTTCTAAATACAAGAAATTCTATTAGGCCTGTGTACTTGAGAAATTTTATTCTGGCCCTGAATACACAGGTTTATTTGCTCTAATATTTTAATATGCTTTTAATAGAGACATGTACAAAGATGCCTCTATTTTGGCACAAAGAGCTGTCAAAATATCTGTCACTGATCACCTGCACTGTTTTTGTACTGAAAATACAGAGGAAAAGGCAGGCATATATAGATAACATATGACAATATGGGGATCCTAAAGGACCTCGCACACACGCCTAGTGAAAACATCTAGACACCAATAGCATGGTGCTAAGAATATTTTCAATAGAACTAACAAGAAGGCAGTACTTTGTTTGGCATATTGCTTTTTTTCCCCTTGAGACAAAAAACAAAGCAAAATCCTGACATGCAATGAAGATGCCAGTTGAAGAGGTAACACATACGAGGTTGTGCAGACATCTGCAGAGTCATCAGCAATATTCAGGACCGCATTTGAATATTTCCCTACTTATGAGTGTTTATAAGCCAGCTGTTTAGAACTCAAAACACCTTCCCTAAGGAAGCAATATTATAAATGGGGCTAAGGTCTTTGGGCCCAAATGTTGAAGCCTATTTTAACTCATACCGCCACTGAATTATTACACTCTAATACTGGTAAGAGTGCAGGTTTTATAAGACTAGTAAGAGAAATTCTCTGTAAGATGCACACTGACCAGGTAACACAAGGGCAGGAGCAGGGAGAATGCCACATTCACTGTGCAATGGGGACATGAAGGTGGGGAGACACAGAGCCTGGGTCTTTGGCGGTGGAATGCTGGGCATACAGAGAAGGCAGGAGTTTTGGTGGGTGGGAGGTGAAGAGGTTCCTTGGCAGCTGAACCCAGGGCAGCACTACAAGTTAATTATTCATAATTGGATGTTAATATTTGGAGACTGCCTATATATTATGATGTCCACTATGGAAATGTGGGGGACCAAGGAGTATTTTAATGAGTGTTGTCTTAGTGAGCTCATTAGAAGAAGTCTCTTTGTACTGATTTTAACCATTTTAAAGTAAAAATTTAACTCTTTTGCCTTAAGTAAACTTTCACAGCAGACAGTTCAGATAAACAGAAATCCTCAGATTTAATTGTTAACCGTTTAAAATTTTATAGTACTATAAATTGGAGTATCTTGATGATACTGACAAATACATTTCAAATTAGCCAACTGAGAAGAGCAGTTTTTATCAGTGGTCATATTATCATTATTCTAGTCAAAGTCTCTTCAGAAGTCAAGAAAAGATCAAATTTCTACACTGCTGAATAAGTGTCTGCTTTTGAATCCATATAGTACTGATCCACATAGTACCCACATAGTACTGATTTGTCATTAGCACATCATCTACCTGCCAAAGACACACCGCTGAGCCCATGTGGACTGGGCCGGGCCCCTCTAACAGCTCAGCACTTGGCAACGCAGGAGGCTGTTCTTTTCACAATGAGCAAATAGATACTTGGTCTCCACTGCGGGATTAAACCTAGAAAATGTTTTCTTTGCCTTTAACATAGGTGAGTGGTAGTTAAAAACTTTCTTTCTTATGCAAATAGTATGTCTAAGGTGAACACTGTAGTCATCTTACATAAAGGTAACTTCAAATAGTTTCTTTGATTTTAAGGAAGCACCTAGAGCACTGGAGAAAAGAGGAAAATGGTAGTGTGCATATTTCTGCGTAATATACAATTAAAATGGTGACTCAAGATGCTTCATTAAGAATTTTCTGAAGATAAGGCATATTTTCTTAGCTATAGAGAAAACTACCTAATATAAGAATAACATTCAGAATAATGAGCAAGAACAGCATCAACTGAGCTGTTTCAAACTTATAAAAATAGCTAAAATACTTAAAGCAAAACCACTCACCTATGACCTGAATTTTCCTTTATTCCCATCCATCCTTTGAATAAGCTTTGATGCAAATCCCAGTCAACATCCCATGCATCTTCCTGCATGGCTACACCAGGCTGCACTTTGGGTTCAGCTAAAACAAGGAAACATATGTTATGACATACTCAGTTCTACACTTATATCCATTTGTCAATTTTCCTTCAGATAACTCTATAGCACCAAGAGATGGAGTGCACATTAAAAGTGGCAGCCTTCCATTAAAGAATACTTTGGGGGCGTGATGGGCATGAGAGAGAACGGTGAGATAACTTACATTTGGATAAAAAAGGCAGGCCAACATAGCAATGATCCCCACACTGCAGTCCAGGATCAAAATAAATATTTGCAATCTATAAAGAGGCACAGGAGAACCATGAATCCCAAAGCTACAGAAGGTCACAATAACAAAATACTAACAGATGGGAATTCTCAAATATAACATTTTCAAACCTTTGATTTTTTTCCTGGTTCTAAGTCTTCCTTATTGCCCCGTAATCGTTTGTAGTAAAATCGCACATCTTCTGACAAAGACCGTATTTGTTGTATCTTTACCTTCTGTGAGAAGGAATTCATAATATTTAAACTTTGATGAACTATTTTCCCCTGAAGGAAGAAAAGAAACAAGCAAACTCATTTGTATATGGCTGGATTTTCTTAAGGACACTCACTTTAGAGCTGACAGACATATTTCTAGGAGACCAAAGCCCAAAGGACACTAGGATTTTCAACAGTTAATAATCTCAATTTGTAAGGAGAGCCCCCTCAAATATATATATATAAATACACAAGCACACATGTACATCTAAAGTAAAAATGTTCACATTTCATGTTAAAATATTGAGGATGCTCACAAAGGTACAAACAGAGATAGGGCTGAATAAAGGAACTGGTCACTGTCAGTTTATTAAGCAAGGTTTGTTTATACCAAGGCCAACTTGCCCTAAAAGCATCCAAATTCAGGATGAAATAACTAAATTCTAAAATCCAAACTCAAACAAGACCAAAAAAAAAAAAAAATCAGATCTATTTTCCTTAGAAGAAAGCCGGGACTTGGCAAATGCCTTTAACTAGCTGCGTCTTCCTGGCAGCTACTGGTCTTCGTGCACCTGTAATAACTCCTCTCGTGCCCGTGTCTTGTCTCTCAGGGGTGTCATGGGGATCAAAAGAAGTAACAGTCACAAAAGTTCCCTTTACAATGGTGATCAAATACTAAGAATTAAACTATGAGTTATATAAAATGTTTATTCTGAAGTATTGTTTCCATCACTTAGCTCTAGTAATCTCCACGTGATAAGGGATTTTACAGAATTTGGTAATTGTTATGAACTGAACATTTGTGTCCCACAAATTCATATGCTGAAATTCTAACCCCCAAGGTGACGGAATCAGGAGGTGGGGCCTTTGGGAGGTGATTACGTCATGAGGGTAGAGCCCTAAAGAATGGGATTAGCGCTCTTAAAAGAAGAGACTCAAGAGCTTGCCCTCCCTCTGCTCTTTGGCTATGTGAAGACAGCACAAGACAGCCGTCTGCAAAACCAGCATGAGTACCCTTCACTGTACACTGGATCTGCCGGTACCTTGATCTTGGACTTCCCAGCCTCCAGAACTGTGAGAAATAAATGTTTGTTGTTTAAGCTACCCAATCTTCAGTAATTTGTTATAGCAGCCCAACTAAGACAGTAATATCAAATTAATTTGTAATTCCAAAAAAGATCTGGTCCTGTAAGCCATCTAAAGATACTTGAAAGCTTAACCTGAAGTAGCTCAAAACCAAGACCTTGCTTTATACAGATGCTTTCTCTCATTTACTCTACCCACGGGTCTTTCACTGTGTCATCTACTGAATTACTTCCTTCTAGGATTTATGCAGTAATTAAGGAGATCACTGATTGAAAGGCAATTGAAAGAAGGAACAAGGTCCTTTTGGATAAATAATGAATCAAAAGTTCCATATAGTCAGTGCAAATTGGAATGACAGGAAGACAGACTTAAGTAAGACCCAAACTTAAATGTGCTGAACATATGAATTCAAAATTTATATTTTTAAGGAGCTAAATTTTGAATTTGTTTTACTGTATACAGCATTAAGATCTTCCAATGTATTGTTTCTCTTAACCCACCGAGTCTCCTACCAGAGGATAAGAGACAGGTCTACATTTGCCCCAAGGTGCCCTGAATTGACCACATCCTCTTCCGGCAAACGGGGGCGCCATCTGCTGGTTCTCCAGGCTCAAACCCTAAGTCCAATTTTTGACTACTCTATCTACCTGCCTACCCACACCTGCTTCAATTAATAACCTCCTCAGGATGCTCAGGTACAGTTCAAATAATTCATCTGAAACGCCTCTTGCCAATGTTCTCTTCTCCATCATTTTGCTCCTTCATCCATCCATTATCTACTAAGTGCCTGCTAGTGAGCATAAAAGATCCCTCATCCCTTTCCTAGAGGATCTCAAAGTTGTCAGGGGAGACCAAAACATAAGGCATTATTTATAGCACAATGTGAGGCTTGCTGCAAGAGAGGTAATTTCAAATTGTTCCAAGATCATATGTGTAACCACCATTACCATCTAGAATCAAGAAATCTTCGGAGAGGAGATGACAATGGAATTGAATCTTGAAAGATGTGTAGGAGTTCTCTGAAGGCAGAAGAGGATGGAGGACATTCAACGCAGACTAACAGCAAAGGCTTGGAGGGATGAAAGGGATCTACTGCCTCTGCCAACGCCCTAAGCTCCAACTGCCCCCTTGACATTTTTCATGTGGACTCTGGCCAGAGTCTCTGGGTTGGCCTCCAGGCACTCACTCTATTGTTACTTCTGTATGTCTTCTATATTTACTTCTGCCAGAGAGCCAATCTTTAAAGCTCAGCTCTGATGATGTCAAGCCACCGCTCAAAAACTTTAGATTTTCTTAGACTTAAGTGCATGTAATTTTTTCATGCTATCACTCCAATATACCATTTCCATATTGAAACTTCCCTCCATTCTTGCCAAATGGGGCAACTCACTACTGCCTAAAGCCATCTCAGACTTTACTGCCCTCATGTCTTTATTTGGTTTGTTCCCTGGACACCCCTTATCCATCCCTGCGAGAAGACATTCTAAGCTGGCTCACACGGCACCTTTATCAATTACATGTGTATTTCTCTCATACCACTTTATTTTTACACCTCTTAGGGCAATTTCTCCATCCTGCTTTACATCTGTGAATCATGGGCCCATTTCCCATTCTAGATAGAAAACTTTTTGAGAGAAGGGACTAGCTCTTATTCCTCTTAATAGCTCCTAAAGAATCCAGTACAATGTTTTACCTTAAAATAAATGATTAATAAAGAATAACTGACTTTACTGCTGAATTCTAGGAACAGAGAAGTAAAAACAAAGAAAAAAATTAGCAAGAAGTCTAAAAATTAACTGTCTTACTGGAAAGGAAGGCGGAAGAACCATATGCTTTGGGAAGCAAGTCAGTGAGCCCACTGCGATCACAGCCTTCACTGGAATTGTCAGGATCTGTGGAACGAAGAAGCAGACCACAAGAAATAAGTGCTTCAGTCTGAGATTGAGCTGGACAGTTCAGCACATTATTTTTGGGCATTAAAAAAAACTCATCTTGGGACTTACATTAGCAATAACCAACTCATAAGCAATATTAAAATCATCCATGGATACTGTTAATTTGTCCACTGAACTCCATAAAAGGCAATGAAATACAATAAATTTATATGTATTTCTCAGTGATTCACTGAAAACATGGTAAACAAGACCAAACAACAGGGAAGGAATGAAGAATAGATTTTCCATATTACAGGTTATTTTGTAGATTATTAATTTAAAAGGGAAAGTCAAACAGTACTCTTAAAACAATGTATGAAAAATCTAGCATTTTCTAGAGTTACATAGCTCTCTATTTTTGTATATAGCAATAAATTAACATCAACCAATTTAAAAAAATGAGTTGAGGGGCTGGCCCCGTGGCTGAGTGGTTAAGTTCGTGCGCTCTGCTGCAGGTGGCCCAGTGTTTCGTCGGTTCGAATCCTGGGCACGGACATGGCACTGCTCATCAAGCCATACTGAGGCGGCGTCCCACAAGCCACAACTAGAAGAACCCACAACTACGAATATACAACTATGTACCGGGGGGCTTTGGGGAGAAAAAGGAAAAAAAAAAAAAGAAGAAATTTAAAAAAATGAGTTGAACATTCTAGATTTTGAATCTGTACTCACACTCTATTTGTAACTTTGCAACTCACAAAGATACTTCTCTAAGATATTTTCCCCTAATTCTTATTTTCATCCATACTAAACAAAACTTGCCTTAGCCATGAAATGTACTTATTTCCACCATGAGTGATAAACATGAATCCCTCACTTGTGGATATAATTGACATACTCCCAACAAATCACTTATTATTAAATGAACAATTCTGTTTATTCTGAATTAGTTTTCTTCACATGGGGGTTACATGTGCTGAAAACAGGTAGGAGAACAAGGGCAGCAACTTGTGGAATTGAGCTGTCCTCAACTTCCCAAAGAGCTTTTAAATATTAAATTAAAATATTTAGCTTTGGCAAAAATGTATCCATTCAAAATCTCACTGAATGCAACATGCCAAACCTCACAGAAGTCTTTAAGAAGCTCAATGATCAGCCTGAGAATATAACAGAAAATATGATTCCTTCAGAAGTGTTTACAAAGGACTCTTCAAAGTACTGGCATAGAGATGCACCAACAACTTATAAACATGTAGAGTTTCTATGCAGTTACTGTCCTCACCACCCTACTGGGCCACCATTTGACTCCACTTATCCAACTTTCTTCTGCAGATTTGCATGAACGTAACCTTGTGACAAAACCCAGCTGAAATATCTCCCAGCAAAGTGCTTCCTCCTATGTCCACCCCCTGTAATTTCCAACACCCTTCAAACGCTATCTATTGTTATGTGAGGCTTAAAGAATCCTTCTCCAAACTAACCAGACTAGATTGGTTAAAATTGATCAGTACTAAGTATTGATAAGACTATGATGCAAAAGTACATGGTGTACCCTCATACACTTCCATTAGGATATAAATTTGGAAAATTAGTAGAGATGAATATGGACTCCAAAATCAAAGAAAGTAAAAGAAAGAAACATTTAAAATTTTTAAAATAAAAAATAAAAATTATAAAAAACAATGAACATATGTTTAGACAATACAGAAATTCCTCTCCTAGGCATATTTTCTAGCAGTGTTTCTTAGCCTCCAAGGATATCTATGAATAAAATTCAAGGGCAGTGGTAACTTAGATGTGAAAAAATTACATCTTTATTTTCAATAACCTCTAATTGAAATTTAGTAGATCTTAGGGCCAGACAGTTTTACATATGAGTTTACCAAACTGTCAAGGAACGGACATTCTTATCTTATTCAAGTTATTTGGCAAAAATCAGAGTGAAACCTGCCCAATCCTTTCATTTTTATTTCATAGCTAGATAAAGACAGCACAAGAAAATACAGCTTTTTGGTTTATTTCACTTATCGATGTGGAAATAATAAATAAAATATGAAACAAAATGTTCATATTCTACCAAATAGAATGTTCTGATAATGGCAACATTTGGATCAACCTTTCTGTAGGTAACAACTATAAACTCTAAGGCAAAGTATTTTTTTTAAAACTTCCTGAAATCAGGATCTCAAAGAGATATTTGCACTCTCATATATATTGCAGTATTATTATTCACAATAGTCAAGACGAGAGAACAACCTAAATGTCCATCAATGGATGAATGGATAAAGAACATGTGGTATATCCACACAACAGAATATTATTCAGCCTTAAAAATGAAGGAAATCATGCCATATTGAGAAAACATGGATGAACCTTGAGGACATTATGCTACGTAAAATAAGCCAGTCACAGAAGGACAAATACTCCACGATTCCACTTAGATAATGAATCTAAAATAGTCAAACTCATAGAAGCAGACAGTAGAGTGGTGGATGCCAGGGGCTGGGAGAAGGATAAATGGAGAGTCATTATTCAACAGGTACAAAGTTTCAGATACACAAGGTGAATGAGTTCTAGAGATCTACTGTACAACATTGTGCCTAGAGTTAGCAATACTGTACTGTACACGTAAAAATTTGTTAAGAGATTGTAGATCTCAGGTTTAATGGTACCACCCACACACACACAGCTCAATGATCTTCATTTGGCTTCTTGACGTAGAAGGACCCGTGTAAATACAATTGTGAGAACTCAAATTAAGATTTGTTCTCCTGATTGTATCTTCCTTTTTGGAAATGTTACACAGGAGGATATTTATGAGTGCAGAAAGAATCAGAGATACCTAACAGGGATTTTAGTCAGGATCTGTGCAATGCTATTATAACCATCTGTAAGCAGGTTTCTAGTACAGCAATGCTAAATGTGCCAAAGGCATTTTTCTGAAGTTGTTTTTAGTTAAGAGGTTTGGGTTTTACCAGAAAACTATGAGCTAATGAACACCAATGTTCTGTAAACCATTCTCAAAAGCTCAGTTTTTAAGGTACAAAATTGGTAAACTGTAACTGTACGAATAAACTTAGTTCTCTGCTTCTCCAAAAACCAAAAAAAAAAGGACTGAATTATTCACAAAAATCCCATTAATGTGAATCCTCATGAAGTCCTTACCTCATAGTCTGTTGTGATCTGAATGGCTCCATCGTGAATCCCTTCCAGCTTTTTTGCAGTAAGTTTGACTCTGAACACTGCAAAATAGCCTGAAGCTAATATTACCTGTATGTAGTAGAAATGATTCATTAGTCTTGCTAGTTGAAATTTCTCATTAAAATGAAAAAGAGGGCTATAGTGATAAGCTGACTTCCAAATCCTAACATACACCAGTATGACACTGAATTACCATATCGTCATGTACAAATATCTCAAAATAATGCCATCTCTAGATGATAGCAGATGGTTTATCCAATACACTTATTCCATGGGCCACCGAGAAAACCAGCTCCCTGAGGAAGAGTCACATTTCCGGCTGCCAAGGTGGGGAGGGCAATGGTCCTCACATACCAGCCATGTGGCTGAATGGCCAAAGCAGGGTGATGGCTCGAATAGAGGGACACAGTCTTCCACCAACCCCTCGGCCACAGCAGGGCACAAGTCCATAAAGAGTTGGTTCTGCTTCAAGTTCTGAATTTAACTCTGTCATGTTAATAATCATACCTTCAGAGTAAGAGAGGTTGGGTCATGTGAACATCAAGAATCACAGAAAGAAGGGTTAAGCAATAACAATTTGAAAGAAGAACGGGGATCTTATTTGTTTTCTCAAGCTATTTGCTGTTTCTGGCATTTACTCTCTTCAACTGTGAAATATCCAAAAAACATGAAATTCAATTTATGAAGCTGTACTTTAGTTATTAGTAGTTGTATTTTGTCTAGAATGCACATTTACCTCAAAATAAATGTTGACACACCAAACATACTCACTTCTCTCTTTTCGAAGCATTTCTGCCTTGGTTCTGTGCAATTCTAATGTTTCATCATGACTCCTGACTACCCAAAATCAGAACACGAGTCTGAAGAGCACAGAGAATTGTTGGCAATGTGTGCTTCATAAGGAACAGGATGCCAATTTAGTTCCTAAGTTTGGCTTTTGGGAAAACTGTTGAAAGTTTAGGAATTACATACTTAAAAAAAATCATTCTGCTATTTTGAAGTTGGCAACTCACTACAACGTCTTATTTTAAGTAAGGGCTCATAATAATGATCTCATCTTTCTGTCTCTCGTTTTTATATTTATAGCTTTATTTAAAAGCTAATTCTAAGACCTAAATTGTCTAACAGGCTTTATGTATGTTGTATGGATCTCTCAAATTTAAATAGTATGTGTTAACGCATACTATTTACTGCTAGGAAAGGATCCAGATTTCTAAAATTATTAACTTATAATGTCTTATTAGGAAACTATAATTCAACCATCTGGAATTAAATATACATACAAGTTTACTCTAACTTCATTGTTGAAAGGAACACATTAATGGCTGGTCTCATTATTACCCTTTTTCAGCATTCTCTTTGTATTAAAAATAAAATCTCAGCTGGAGTGACAAATATTACTTCTCATAGGCATTTCCTTTTTTGTTTTAAAAGAAGGCTTTATTTCTGAATCAAATTTTAAACATTATAAATTATTTAAAATGTAATCACCCATAAATCTACCACTACTCACAAATATCTGATTATGTAGCTTGAATGTCACATAGCTGCAATTAAAATATTATTTAGTACGATTTCCCACTTTCTCATGAATCCTTTTCCAAGTTTCTACATGCAATCATGTTTTCAATTTTTTATTTGCATCAATATTCAATCATAAAATCACGATTTACTTCATGCATTTGGCTGTTTCCAGTTATTTGGAATTATTAACAAAGCTATTACAAAAATCTTCATTCTCATAGCTTTTGGCTCTTTAAATTAGTTCCATGGGAAGAATTCCCTGGAGTGGCGTACATTGCCAAACTGCACTCCAAAAAACCTGCTTTGGGGGGGTCCTCCAGCATAAAATGTTTAAATCAACTTTTATAACCTATGGCATTCCACGGAAGTGCGTTTGTCAACAATCTCTGTGTCTCAGGACATTTGCTTTTGCTTCCATAAAGTTGTTGCAAGAAGTTCTCTCCTAACCCACAGATGACATCTGTCATGCTCCTCCTCCCACAAGGCTATTCTGCTAACCCTGTCGTGAGCAGATATAAACTTCAAGTTCTCTCTTCAGTAGGGCTGAGGGCTTAGAGCGACACATTTATTTTCTCTTGTTTTGTGCTCTTTTATGACCACTGCATGTATTAATAAGACAGAGTGACAGTACATGGGTAGGGCTCAAACAATGTTTACCTCATTGACACTCTCTTCTCATCAGTACAGAAAGTGGGCCAGAACTATTACCATATAATTGAAAATATCTTCCACCAATGGGGAGGACTATCTCTTTTGCCCAGTAAATTCAATGAACACAGGGTTAGTTAAGTACTAAACTATGTTAGTTTAGGGTTCATTTAATACTACACTATGGAAATTTCTCCTATAACGACATGAATTACAAAAGTATCATTTAAATTTTGCCTGTTATAGAACATTTTATGACAAGGTAGAACTTAACCCCTTTAAGTTTCGAGTGCCTTTGTCATAAAAGGAGGGGGCTGAAGTAAATTACCTACAAGCCCCTTTCGATATCAAATAACCAAGGCTATTGTGAATTTCGTAAATGTGTTAGCTGAAGCCTGCGACATAGCAAGTCTTTTTTTGGGGTTTAGACATACATCTAAGTTTAAGCAAACAATAAGAAAGCTTACTTACTGAGGACTGGTCTGATAAAGAGGATTTTTCTAACTCTGGAAGGCTTGAAATGATTGTAGTTCTGTTGCCTTTTTCAGTAGCTACGAGTTCTATTGATAAACCGTCTCCTATGATATGCCAACTTTTTATAGCCAACTTAAAAAAGAGAAAGACACGAAAGTGATTATTGTAGCACTAGCATAAAATCCTTAGATGTGATTTAGAATAAAAACAGATTTTTTTACCTCAATTGGATTGCTGTTTATAATTGCAAATAAAATATTACTTGCTTCTGTAGCACTCAGTATGCCAAAATCTATGAAACGTTCCTCTATTTTGGGAGGTAATACAAAGTACTGGAAAGATATAAAAGAACGAGATTAAACAAAATTATTCTTATGTAAAAGAACATTATCAAGAGAAAATAACTATATTAAGATATACAAAGGCTCCTATATTTTATGTAAATATACACATATACAGACACATATAAAATATAGTTAAGAACTTTGCACAATGAAAATATTTTGAGTAATCACAAATGAAACACTCAGGGCCTCCACGGAACAACTATTTCTCCTCTGAAGGCACATGAAAGCAGCAGGTGGTGAAGGCACCAGGAGGGGTGAGGGGGAGCCTGAGGGAACTGGGCAGAGAGTCCGGGGTCTCAGGCAGTGCCATGCCTTCAGGAAAGCAGCTATGGAAAGGTGGTCATTCAGGCAAAAGAAATGAAGAAGGAGCAGGATAACAGTGAAGGGCCTTCCAGCTCTGAAATTCTTATTGATGCTGGCTTTTTGGAGAAGTACATTTCCATATGTTCTAATTTTCTTTTTCTCTTTTCTAGTAGTTTTGTTTCTGATCTAAACTTCTTTCATTGATTACTCCGGGGACAGTTTTGTTCAGAGTTTTTTTTCCCTGGCTTATTTTCTGTACTAGAAACACCTTTATTCTTTCCTTCTGTGCCGTATTTAGATTACTATTCAATTGTGCAGCTCTCCTGCCTTACTTTCATCTTTATTACCTGGTTCTTTTCTTCATCCTGATATTTCCTGGTTTGGGTCATCTCTTCCCTGCACAGTTCCCTCTTGACCCTCCCTGCATTATTTTTTTTCTGCTTATTATTTTTCCTCCATTTAGTTTCTTTTTCTCTTCCCCAAGAATGTAACAATTTAAAAGCAAAGCTGGGGCTGGCCCGGTGGCACAGTGGTTAAGTTTGCACATCCCACTTCGGCGGCCCAGGGTTTGCCGGTTCGTATCCCAAGTGCGGACCCACGCACCGCTTGTCAAGCCATGCTGTAGCAGGCATCCTACATATAAAGTAGAGGAATACGGTCACGGATGTTAGCTGAGGGCCAGTCTTCCTCAGCAAAAAAGAGGAGGATGGGTGGCAGATGTTAGCTCAGGGCTAATCTCCCTCAAAAGTAAATAAATAAATAAATAAAAGCAAAGCCAAGAGAAGGCAGAATGTGGAAAAGATCGAAGTGGAGGCTGTAACTAGAGGAATCAACTGTATCCTGAGGAGAGACGACTGCTGGGAAGGGTGAAAACCAGTTATCCTGGAAGTACTGACCAGGCGAGAATTAGACCAACTTGTACAGCACAGAAAATGGCAAGATTTAAGAGTGTGCAACATGATTGCCTAATAATACCTGAAAACACAAAAGATAGGCAGAGTTATAAATTTTAAAGGTAGATAACATACTTACATCTAAAAAGCCTGTATATACCCGCACAGGTAAATGAAATTTAGAAGCATTGGTAATAAGTAAAATATTGTTATCTATGTGCATGGATGATGTGGATGGCATAAAAAACAGAGTAAAAATGTATTCCGACTCATTTGGAAGAATTAAGACTGGTTTGCTGAAGTTGTGAACCTAGGAAATGATGGGAGAGGAAAAAACAACGTGTCAGCATCATCTATTTGGTAGATCAGTAAAAATAAAAGTATGAGGTTCCCAGACATACTTTAAACATTGTTTTGGCTTCTTCTGGTAGCAACACATCATGAATGAGGATCGCAAAACTGAAAGTGTTTGTAAGGTAAATTGGCCTTTCCACAGCATCTGCAGGACTGTCTCGGATGTGAAATAATGTTGCAGCGTGATCAAATCCCAAATAACTATTTGAAAAAACAAAAACATGAACAAAATAAACCATTTTTATTTCCATATGTTAATTTAAAATCCAAGTTCTTTTGTTCTGAGTGATAATTTATGTTTAGCATTAAGGACTGTTATTAGAGAATTAGAACCTTAGATATTTTAGTGATTGACCACACGATTTAAAACAAAATTTAGCGGCCAGCCCCATGGCCGAGTGGTTAAGTTTGTGCGCTCTGCTTCTGCGGCCCAGGGTTTCCCTGGTTTGGATTCTGGACACGGACATGGCACCGCTCATCAGCCCACGCTGAGGCAGCATCCCACATAGCACAACCAGAGGCACTCACAACTAGAATATACAACTATGTACTAGGGGGCTTTGGGGAGAAGAAGAAGAAGAAAAAAAACGAAGATTGGCAACAGTTGTTAGCTCAGGTGCCAATCTTTAAAAAAAAAAAAAAACTGAAATATAAAGAACAATTCTCTACTAATTAAATGTAATTAAACAATTAAAATCAAGACCGTATTAAAGGAAAAAGTTTTAAGCTACTTAAAAAAAATGTCCATCATAAACAGCTTTGTTAAAATGAGTCCCTACCAAGCTGGATATTAACTATTATTGGTTAAAGTATAATCAGAAAATGAACTATGTATGTTACTGCTCATTTACAAAAAGACGTAATTCTAGACAGTGTTTATGAGTTTATAAAGGAATGTAAATGATTTTTTTTTTCAAGTGACAATACACTTTAAGAGCAAGCCACAACCACTTGCATACAAAAAAATTACAGAAGGGAAATAACTCAAATGATTTAAATATCATTTAAAAATCATAGATTCATTTTTCTACTGCATTAGTAAATCATTAAGACTTCACTAAAGCTCATATCATATGATTCCATTTACCTTTTTCTTCTAAAAGAGTAAAAAATAAACAAAATACAGGAGATTTTTCTCCTTTATAGTTGAAGTTGCTCTTTCAATAATAATTCCGTGGAGTTTACGTGAAGTTGGCTACTACTGCTGCTAAGGTCAATGAGTAGGAAAACAGAACTTAATGATTAGTAAAAAGTTATAAAGCATATTTTAAAGAGAAACTCACCCATCTAAAACTTCTGCTTGATATGGTATTTCTAGTTTGGAATAACTCTTTTCCTTTGCTTTAACAGTTATTTTCCCAGAAAACTGAGATGGTTTTTTGGCTTTTGAGGCTGAAAGGAAGCAAAAAAATAATCTCCGTCGCCTTTTGCCACTAAAGATTTTACAGAGAGGAGTATGAGAGTGACTTCACGTAGACTGACAAAATCTTAGAAAGAAAGTTGAGCTTTCAAATTGGCAAACAGAATACTTTTACAACATTTTAAACCAAATATCAAATTTTTCATACAAAAAGGAAAAATGTTTTAATTTTCTTGGAATGGGATAAACAGATAGGGAATTAGCAAGTAAACACAAGTCAGGAGGAAAAATACTTTATTTCAGCTACTTCTCTATAGCCGTAAGCTTTGGCTTTACTTACAGCAGGGTTTCTCAACCTTGGCATTATTAACATTTTAGGCCAGATTAATTCTTTGCTGGGGGTGGGGCACTGTCTTGTACATTGTAGGACATTTAGCAGCACCCCGAGCCTCTACTTGATAAGCTATCAGTAGCACCCCCAGCTGTGACAATTGAAGTGCCCCCATTTAAGACCGCTGGTCTACAGCTGTATTTAAGAAATAACATTCCGGGGGCCAGCCCTGTGGCCGAGTGGTTAAGTTTGCATGCTCCAGCTTCACTGGCCCAGGGTTTCGTAGGTTTGGATCCCGGGCACGGACACAGGACCGCTCATCAAGTCATGCTGAGGCGGCGCCCCACACAGAACAATCAGAGGCACTCACAACTAGAGTATACAACTATGTACTGGTGGGCTTTGGGGAGAAGGAAAAAAAAAATATTGGCAACAGACGTTAGCTCAGGTTTGAAAAAAA
Organism: Equus przewalskii; assembly: GCF_037783145.1. Classification (NCBI taxonomy): domain Eukaryota; kingdom Metazoa; phylum Chordata; class Mammalia; order Perissodactyla; family Equidae; genus Equus; species Equus przewalskii. The sequence continues at coordinate 11,460,474 of NC_091844.1, read as the reverse complement.
ACCCAAAGAAATAACATTCCTTGTATGGCTAGAGTCTTGCTTTAAATACCAATAAAATGTACCACAGTGTAAGCAATGTCAAGAGTTGAACTCTGACTTCTTATATTAGCCAACCCTAACTCATAGTATAAGAGGAGACATATACCCTCTCTGCTATCATGTTGTCCTCACAGATGAAGTAAAACCTTTAAATTTTGTAGCAGTTGTGAATAATTTCATCTGGAATTACAGAAATAGATTCAGCTGGATCCAATCTGGGTACCCATTAGCTGTTCCTTTCAAAGCAAATAAAGAAGATATTTATCTTTATGACCTTTAAAGTACTTCATGAATACTTCCATTTAAGAGAAGAATTTATATGTGAATTCTGCAAATGTGTGTTATCCAACTTTTAGCACAAAAAAGAACAATAAAAAAATGGTATGACATCTAGTATGTGGCTATGTAGATGGTGACTTCAGATTTTTTAAATTCCCATTAAGCCTCATTTCTTTCTGCTTGCTGTACAGTAGTCACCCCTTATCCACAGTGTATATGTTCCAAGACCCCCAGGGGATGGGTGAAACCGTGGATAGTACCACACCCTATATATACTGTGTTTTTTTCTATACATACATACCTATGATAAAGTTTAATTTATAAAGTAGGCACAGTAAGAGATTAAAGAACAATAACTAGTCTTTGGCACATCTGAATTGCCAGCATCACCACTCTTGTGCTTTGGGGCCATTATTAAGCTAAATAAAGGTGACCTGAACACAAGCACTGCCACACCTCAACAGTCCATCGGATAACCCAGACAGCTACTAAGTCCCTAAAGGGTAGGTTAGCGTATACAGTGTGGATACGCTGGACAAAGGGATGATTCATGTCTAGGGCAGGAGAGTGAGATGGCATAAGATTTCATCACACTACTCAGAATGGTGCACAATGTAAAACTTATGAATTGTTTATTCTGGAATTTTACATTTACTATTTTCAGACTGAGATTGACCATGGGTAACTGAAACCGTGGATAAGGGGAGACTACTGTATAGCCATTTCTGGATGCTTTTAATTTTTTGCTGTTTATTCTGACGTAAGGCTGATCACAATGGCCAGAATTTAGGCATTTCATAGTAACTTATCAAGTTGTCTTTTAGCAAATGAAGTGGTCAAAAACCTCAAGAAAATTCAGTTAAAAATGATAAAAATAGTGACTTGATGAGAAAGATGTTTGCTTGGAAAGTGAACACTGCAGAGTTCATATATTTGGCACATTCTGAAAATATTAAACAGTAAGTAAAACACACATTTCCTGACTGATTTTCACAGCATCTCAGTGGCATTTTGCATTGGAATCTGGGGTGGGGGTGGGGAGGTGGGAAGTGGAAGGTGGAGGGATTTTCCCATGATAATAAAAACCATGCGTAAGAAATGTAGCACTTGCTTTAAAACATGCTTTCCCTTTGTCTTTGTACTGGATTTTACAAAATTTCTTTAAAAAACACTTTTTTAGAGTCTATGATCTCAGAAGAACCAACATTACTGACATTCACTCATCTCAAGAATGGACGCACTCACTGGGTTGTCAACAGAGGAGCTGGAGAAGAGCGTGTGGGAGAACTAAGGGCACAAGTGTCCCCAGGACGCACTCCCCTATCCCCTGCGTTTACCAGAAGGGGGTCCTAACTGTTCTGGGGTCAAGAATTACTACTGGCTGGCTGTTCTCTTTCTCAGTGAAGAGAATGTACCTGCTGATACTCATACTGGTGGTCATGACTCTAGTATCTTAGCAACACAGCAGACAATTTATCACAGATTTGGAAATAACTGTGGCATCAAAACTTTCTATAATACTATTTCTTGATAACTGGATTATGAAGTATGCCTCATGTTTAATCTTGATTTCTTCGGGAGTCTTCTCTGAGCTCATGGGATGATACTGAAGCAGGCACCCGGGCTGTGCAGGTGCCCCAGATCCTCCCCAGAACTCTCCACATGCGAGGAGTGAGCACAGCTGCCCTCACAACACTGTGCAGAGTGCCCCGCATCCTGCTGCACTCAGCAGCTTGCCCAGTGATCAAATGCTCGCTTCTGATGAGTCCAGCGTTGCAACGTGGACTATGAGCAGAGGTGGTTTTATCAGAAAGTCAAAGATTGAAGCTTTAGGGCGACTCACTCACATGGGGAGAGAAAAGCCTGTTCCAAGTTTCAGTTCTCATTAAATTTAATTACATATATGGGTTAAACAGCCATTAAGTCACTATTTTAAAAATGTTGTGACAGCAAATTCAACAAATGTTCTAGTAAAGCGGGAAAAACTGAATAAAAATATGCTATTAAAATATGTTAAAGTCTGGGTTAACATTTCAAATGTCAAAATACACAATATAAATGTTTGAAATAATAGTTATCTAATTTGACAATTTTATCATAAAGATTATTTTTAGCTTAGGCAGGACTATCTGTCATGTTTATAAAAGCCAATATATGAAAATGTTACAGAGAATAATTTATTTCTCTTTCAAATTCAAACGTGCTTTTGAAACTCAAATATATTATCACTCAATTATAAAAATTAATGACTTCATAATTAAGGCAAAGTTTAGTAGATATATACGTGAAAGAGGCCAAATTATGAAAATGTAATTCCAATCCTAATGTACTTGCTAATATTAATTTAGGTTTATGAACTTATGATATTATCCTTTATGAAACAAAGAAGAGTCTGTGACAGTTAACAAAAAAATCAACCAAAGCAGTAATATAAAATCTGATTGTGAAACGGTCTGGATTTCTACGTAAGGATGTCAACACAGATGTCTTCTAGTTTATCAAAATAAGACCACTCTAATAGAGAGAAAAAGTTGAATTCTTACCGTCAAAACTAATACTTGCAACCTTGGTATATTTACTTTCTGAAGCTTTTAATGTAATTGGTTTAAAGTGTACCGTTATAGCATCATTTTGCGGTGTAGGTCGAACACTCTGCAAAAAGAAAAATATATATAGCAGTATTTTAGTCTAATGGTTCAGTTACATTATACTGGAAAGTAAAGCAGAATCAAAATTCGAAAAGTGTAACTTTAGGTGTTCCTTTTAAGTGGAGTAGGCCAAAATGGAAAAACTGCAAATAAATTTCATTAGAGTATCTTTATGAAATAAAATCATGACCAGAGGAAAAATGTCTGATAAACAAATGAAGATAACAATCTAAAGACAAACTAGTACACTGGGTATGAATACAAAATAATAGGAAAAAGGTATTTATTTTCTAAACAAATGCTTAATTCGTACAGTGTACGAAGAGAAGACGACAGGAAGATTTACGATAAGGTCCCCCTCAAAGAAATTCACAATGCTAAATGTAACATCTTGACTCTGTGAAGATGAAGAATGAACATGAATTTGGAGCTGGTGCCCCTTTGCCAAGGTGACTTTGCAGATCCCATTTCTAATGGTGTTTTCTCTACTTCTCCAGGGGGCGCCTGTGCGAGCGGGGCGGGGCTGTCGAGAGGCCGGGCTGTGCTCCCGGCTGTGGACTGAGCAGTGGGGTGGACTGTGGCACTGTGCAACATGGAAGAGATCAGAATACTTCAAACTTAAAAAATAAGATCTTTCTATTCAAACAACTAAACCCAAAATAACAAAAAGACAGTAAAAGCTTACACTTTTGGAGCAAGCTTAAAAAATAGATACATTTTAAGGTGCAGTTACTTTTTTATCGATTATCCTTCCTGACACAAAGCATTTTTCACTGGAAGGGATTCGAAAGATCCCAAGCTCCACGCCTATTTTGTAGATGAAGAGACCGTGTGACGCTGAGTGATGTTTCAATAGCTAGGCATCAAGAGGCAAAACTGGAAACCAGGTGTCCTTCACCTGGTATCCTACTGCCCAAACATGTATTAATGAAACTGTGGCACTGTACACAAATCATGATAAAAAATCTTCCACTAGAATGCAATTAGGATCTTACTTTGGTCTTAAAACCCTTCTGGAATTTTTAGGGGCTTTATAGACCTGTTGTCAAAGACTGACATTTCAGAACAGTTCTGTTCCGTGAGACTTATCAGGCATGCCAGGTAAGGTGGGTGCCGTCAGATGCCTGCAGGTCACCGGCTTCTACCCCCGGCTCCCCACCCACCCTCTCAGCTCATTTATAAAGGTGGCATCTGCCTAAACTGAATGAAGGGCAGACCCTTGAAGGCGCAAGAGACACCTGAGAAGAGTGTGAAGAAAAACTGCCCCTTTTGCATTGTGTCTGTGATTCAAAGGGAACACAGTTGATTACATACTAATCACAGGTACTGCTTTTTACGCCCAGTCAGCAGAGCATCTTCCTTCCCACTGCTGGCTAGTCCTTAGTTCTTAGCAAGTCTTTCCTGGGCCTGGAATGATGGCCCTAAGGATGGTTCTGTAGTTTTCTGTGCTGGAAATCCTTTTTTTTTCTTTTGAGGAAGATTAGACCCGAGCTAACTACTGCCAATCCTCCTCTTTTTGCTGAGGAAGACTGGCCCTGAGCTAACATCCGTGCCCATCTTCCTCTACTTTATATGTGGGACGCCTACCACAGCATGGCTTGCCAAGCAGTGTCATGTCTGCACCCGTGATCCGAACCGGCGAACTCCGGTCCGCCGAGAAGCAGAACACATGCACTTAACCACTGCGCCACCAGGCTGCCCCGATGTGCTGGAAATCTTAATGGCTTTTAGCTCTTGCCTCAGGCTCGCTTAGCATTTTGACCCTCCTACCTTTCTTCCCTTTTCTTCCTTGAGAATGCCTCCTCATTTGCTTTGGATCTGCCTGGGGCTGTGAGTTGATCTGTTTATACTGATGTATTTATTATCCATACACTCGCTGTTATTAGCAATCATTCAAAGTACAAATCTCTTCATTCCTTTGAAGGGCTGTATGTCAGTATGTGTGTGCGTGTATTATTTTTGAACAATAAAACAAAGCAATTTGAACTGCAAAATATACTACAAACTGGAGAAAGTTTAGTTTGGTTTCATTATACTACTATACTAATACTTTTTCCAAAGGAAAGGAAAGTAGTACAGTAGTATATGTGACAACCCCATAGAGACCAGTTTATGCAACAAAAGATTATTAACTATTTAACTAGAACGTGAGCTTAAGCGGCCCATCTACTCTGGGCCTAATTTTCCCACCTGCAAAACGCTAGGGGATTGGATTATTTTCTAAGACTCCATCTATCTACAAAACATTGTGATTCCATTAATTTTCATGTTTTGTCAAATTAGCCACTTTTATCCTGAGGTCAAGATTTGTTAGAGAGATGATCATAACGATGATCACGAAGCCTTGTAGTTTGTGGAGGACATTCACAGATACGGCTCGTAATTCTTGCGTCTGCTCCACTGACCACGACAGAGCAGCAATGGGAATGGTCACACCAGCTTAAAGACGGCGGGCGGCACTTCATCAGTAACAACCGCATGCTTTCTGAGTGCTCTCAGCCTGCACGACACCATGCCAGAGACAGCTACGCAACGGTATTTATTAAAATATAGTCACTGTAAGCAGTAAGAGCTTAGAATAGTTGATGGGAAAAAATGTTTCTCTCACATGAGACACACCACTTTAAGATTTTCCTTACCAGAGGAAAACTTTACATTCAGTATTATTTCCTTAAAATATGTTGCACTAATAGGAAGCAACTATTCAGTCGACATGTTTTATACAAATTGTCTGAATTGTTCACTTATTATTAAACCCCCCCTAAAATCAGTTAAAATCCATTTTTTCCAAGGAAATAAAAACAAAGCAAAACAAACAAAACACTTAAATAGTTGGCTCATTTTGGTGGCTTTAAATGACAAGTAATATGTAATCATTAACTTGTAATAAGCATATTTACACTAACAATCTGTTTAGTATCAGTCACTAACTATTGCTTACTTAAAGATAATCAAGAAGTGGAAAAAGTATGGCAAGATTCCCAGGAAAGGCAGCTTGCTTATGTTCTAAATATAGTTCCAGCCTTTTCTCATGACATTCATACCCGCTGATGCTGAGTAACTCTCAAGTGAGACTCAAGGGCTCAGAACATTCTGCAACCATTTACAAAACATTCGAGCAAGCAAGGAAAATAACCTTTCAGTATATAACAATTGTGTTTTTAACAGTAGGTGTACAAATTCGCTAAAGCTCCTATCAAGTTGATGTCGGTAAAATTACTAAGTACCTCTGTGATTCTTACTTATCAATTAGCAAGGAAACTTCACGCAGATGTTCCTCTTTAGACATCTCGGGTAAACTTATTCCATCATTTATGTAGCATGAATGTTCCGCAAATTTTGGGAAAACCATGTCCTCAAAGTTGCATTATAGTCGATGTCAGGAAGGCTTGAACCTGGTCATTTTGTCCATTAACAGGTGAGGAACTTGTACTTGATGCTGCTTGCTTTAGTAGCCCTCTATTTAGAAAGACGAAGAGACTCTGAATTCCCTGAAGTGGAATTTTAAGAAAACCTCCAGAGGCCGGCCCAGTGGTGCAGTGGTTAAGTGCGCACGTTCCACTTCAGCAGCCCAGGGTTAGCCAGTTCGGATCCCGGGTGTGGACATGGCACCACTTTGCAAAAGCCATGCTGTGGTAGGCGTCCCACGTATAAAGTAGAGGAAGATGGGCACGGATGTTAGCTCAGGGCCAGTCTTCCTCACAGAAAAAAAAAAAAAAAAGAAAACCTCCAGCTTCTAGCGCTGCTTAGCCCATCTTAAAAATTCTATATATTTGTCAAAGGGAGGGATGTATCGACCCTGCTAAAAATGCATCAGTCTTTAAGTCTGGCATATTATGCAGAAAAATACAGAAAAAACCTTAGGAAACTCTCTTAAAACTCAGTTTCCATGGTAGACAGCCTTCTCCCCTGACCGATAAGGCAAGAAGTCTAAGTGACCATCACATCTCAAGTGGACACTGCAACACATTTCCAACCTTCCATAGTTCATTCTCCACAAAGTAGCCACAGTGACCTTTCACCACACATAAATCAGATGATGTCACTCCTTGCTGAAAATTCCATGATTTCCCATTGGATTTACAAGAAAATCTCAACACCTTCCAGAGCCCAGGGAGCCCCGCTTGACTGTTTAGCCTTCACCTTTTACACTCAATTCCTTCGTGTCTCCCACTCAAAGCTGTTCCTGCCTCGGGCCTTTGCACTTGCTGGTCCCTTTGCTGGGAACATTGGTCTGCCAGCTTTTCTTACGGGTGCCCACTTCTTACTTGTCAGTTACTACCTCAAATGTCAGCTCCTCATAGACAACCCTTCTAAACCAGCTCCCTCCCCAGCTTCCACACCATTCTGTTTCTTTCTTTCAGAGAACTTGGTTCCATTTACAATTCTGTTGCATCCTTGTTTGTTGTCTATCTCCCAGCTGAAGAGAGAGCTCGATAGGGGCAGAAGCTGTGGTTGTCTGATTCACTGTGTTCTCAGTACTCAGCATAGAAGCTGGCATATAGTTGATGCTCACTGAATATTTATTGAATAAATGAATGAATGAATGAAGAGACGAATGAAAGAGGAAATGCCACAAAAATTACCAAAACACGGGCAGAGTGTAGGCTTTGGATATTAGAAAAAATACATACAAAGGTAGATACAGAAGTAGATCTATAGACATATACCTAGATCAATAGATTTTTAATAGAAATATTGAATACAAAGTTAAATTGATAGGTTCATGAAGACTTGATTAGTGTCATTATATACCTAATTTATTTTCACAGAACTTTTGAGTTTTTATGGTTGAATAAGTCATTTAAAAAAAAAATTCTCTGACTCATTTTCCCTATTTGGAAAACTAGGACCTGTGTACCTTATAGGATTGTTGTAATATATCAGGTAATCCATGTTAAAGATGCTAGCATAGTGCCTGACCCACAGAAAGAGCAAAAATGTTCACTTATAATGTATCCTCAAACTCCTTAATAAGAGAGAAAAGGAGGAACATGATCTAATTCTTCGTCATAAATGAATTGAATACTACTTTTTTTTAATTTGCATTCTTAGGATTCATTGCTAATTTCATGTTTTTAGAAAATGTCTATTGAAAAAGACACTTGTTTTGGTCCATTCATTGTATGTGAAAAATCAGACCAGAGGGCTTGGGCTAAGTAAAAGCACTTTCCCATCAAATCTCTAAACCCTCACATTTGGAGCAGTGACTGCAGGACTGAAGTCCACCCAAGAAGCACGAAAGTTCCCACCCTGACCCTGCTCTGCACAACGGTATCCCACAGACCCTTGAAGAGGCCAGTAACAGACAGCACGCAGAACACACGAAAAATAAAAATGATCTGATGTCTCAAACTGAGGCAAAGTCAAGGGGATCTACCAACAGCCAGTGTCTGCCCCATAGGCCAATGCACTGCCATCCACAGCTAAAGAGGAATCTCCAAACGCTGCCGGGAAGCTGTGCTTCCAGGTGCTTCCTCTGCGGAGGACAGTGACCTGAGCACATGAGAAGGACAGGGCTGGGAAGAAAGGTGTGCAGCCATTACCACGTCTACAGTAAATGTGCTCCATGTAGCCAACTGGGCTAAAGGAGAATCCAGCATCAAAAAGTTCAAAGAAGCTAAGCAGGTTACGGCCAACGCAACCTGGACAAATCTCGCAGGACGAATCACCCTCTCTTACAGAGGAAACTCCGATATACTAACCTAGAAAATTCTGAACAAAAAGAGTCACAATTCTAGGTATAAAGTAAGATTTTAAAATGTTAACACACAGCAGTGATTCTCGGGCCTTTCCATTTCACTGGCAAAGTCTAAAATGTGTGTGTGGGTACTTCTGGAGGTGGAGGGAAGTCTAACAGAAGTTTTCTAACCTTTTATTTTGCAAATGTGAGGATGCTGGTGGCAGGGGGAGGAGGAGAATTTCCTATTATCTACTACCTTTATTCATAAAATAAAGGATATTTTAATGTCAAAAAAGAAAAACGAATAGAGAAAATTAACAAAACCAAAAGTTAGTTCTCTGAAGGAATCAACAAAAGTGACAAATCTTTAGCTAGACTGGCTAAAAAATTTTTTTAAATATAGAAAGAAACCAAATTACTAAAATCAAGAATGAAAGATGGGATGTTACTATCTACTTCACCAGAAAAGAAAACGTGTCATAAGGGAATACTATGAACAACAGTATGCCTACAAATTAGAAAACTTAGATGAAATGAAAAAATTCCTAGAAAGACATAAACTACTGAAACTGATGTGAAAAGAAATAGAAAGTCTGAATAGACCTACACCAAGTAAAGAGAATGAAGTAGTAATTTTAAAACTTCCCACAAAGAAAAGCCCAGGCCCAGATGACTTCACTGGTGAATTCCACCAGACATCTGAAGAATTAATACCAATTCTTCACAAACTCTTCCCAAAAACAGAAGACAAGGGAACAGTTCCCCACTCATTCTATAAAAAAACAAATACCTACTACCTTTATTCATAAAATAACAGATATTTTAATGTCAAACAAAGAAACAAATACATTATTGCAGAATAGTGCTTTTCTAGAAAGGGTGTTTATAATTTCATATTAACATATACACACTCATACTTTTATGACATTTATATTGTTCTTATTTTGCTTACTTTTCTGTAGACTAGTGAAAATTTCAATACAGATTAAGGAGCCAAAACCAATCACTAACCCCTCAATACAGTAGTAACAATCAGCATTATGTATTTTTCAGAAAAATAGAATTATTGCTATAAATAGAAATTACAAAGAAACTGTACAATAGAAATATTCCCTGTAATATTTTCTTATGTAACAGGTCATTACTGGAAGATATGCTGATAGTTTGAATTCCACAGAGACTTTGATGACAATCATTCAAAAAACTGAATGAGAAAAAAAAGAATTAATGGGGCCAGCCCTGTGGCCGAGTGGTTAAGTTTAAGCGCTCCGCTTCGGTGGCCCAGGGTTTCGCTGGTTTGGATCCTGGGCGCAGACATGGCACCACTCATTAGGCCACGTTGAGGCGGTATCCCACATACCACAACTAGAAGGACTCACACCTGAAATACACAACTATGTACTTGGGGGATTTGGGGACAAAAAGCAGGAAAAAAAAAAAAGAAGATTGGCAACAGTTGTTAGCTCAGGTGCCAATCAAAAAAAAAAAGAATCAAGCAAGTCAGTGAATCAAAAAAACGAATATATTTTTGAAAGCAAGCATATACAAACATATACACTAAGGTTGCTATTTAAGAAGAAAAATAACAAAAAACAAGAGATTTAATACTGCTGTTCATTGATTTGGTATCTTGTTTCAATGGTATTAGGAAGGCTAAGTCAAAGAAGCTGCTCCTTGTCATCTGTGGAAGGGCCCTGGGCCCTGGAAGACCTCCCTGAAGAACACGGTGTGAATCACAGCCTGCCTAATACTGGAACTCCAAGTGGGGTCATTGCAATCCCACTGTATAGTGGCGGAAGCTCTCTACCAGACCCCATTACCCTAAACCTCCTCCAACTCTTCTACTCAGCAGGAAGAAATCCTATCAGATATCAGGACACTGCCTGGACTATGACCCTACTAGTGAGCAAGGTCACTATGCATTAAAATGTGGTTACCTGGGATGACCATCTCTCACTTTCTCATTTAGGGTTTGTGTACTCTGCTCTTTTTGGTCTCTACTCCACGAGCTAGTGGTAAACTCTGGGTTTGGCCTTGGATGGACAAAGGTCCCTTAAGTCTCAAGCCCGTTTGATCCACCTCATTTTATCAGAATTTCCTGAATTGAGGTTTATGACATCAGCACAGGTTATAATAAAAATGTACTGCTTTCCTTTTCCATTATTCCCTATGAGTGTATCCTGGGGACCTCATCAGGAGGTGAGGTTGTAGGCCAAGGCAAAATTTGGATATCCCTGTCTCTTTTTTTTTGCCTAAAATCATGTAACGGCACCCCAATTCCACTATAAGGCATAAAAGTCACTTGCTCTGCGTGTATGTGTGAGAGGAAGAGAGGACCCTAGTTTACAGCGTGCTATCTAGGCTAACCACAATAGCTGTGACAAATGTTAACAGCACTCTACCATTACCTACCATTATTATTTCTCTTCCCAACTCACCCGAATCTTTTTTCTTTTTTTACTTACCCATACTTTAAGTCTAACAAACAAACCTGATGGAATCCTTATAACCTTTTTTTTTGTACATGGCACACAGATCCCAGGATTTATCAGACTCCGCAGGCCTCTTACATGACTCTGCCTAAATAGGAACCTCAGGAACTTTCATTCAAAGTTGGCTTGGAGAAGACTGCCTACTTTCCTTCTTATGCTTAAAATCTGGTGGTTAGAGGCAGAGCAACAGAACAGGTTTCTCACATCACACTTAGAATCAAAGTGTCACCAGGTCACCACAAAATGGAATTCCTTTAGAGCAAGAGTTTCATTATTTATAACTTTGTCATAAGTTTAAAAACAAAGAATATATAAGTTAGGAGAAAATAAGTAAAAACTTACTGTTATTGGTACATCTTTTGTTCCTGAATTTAATAAATGAAGATTTAAAACTTTTGGTAGATCTGTTAAAATTGAGGAAAAGAAATATTTCTTAAAAAGGTGTGCTTTATAGCAAGTTAGAATCTTTACCTTATTAGACATCAGACTGAATCCATTCTACAATGTGAAAAAGAATGACAATCACATTAATGAAAAGAATGTGACCCTACCCAACTTATAGGTAGGAATCACCTTACTCATAAACACACTGTGCATTACAAGAATTGCCCCCTCCTAAATAACTAAATCACAAAACAAAATTTTTAGTGAAATTAGACATTATTACTAATCTTCTAGTTTCAGTAAAGCATTATGAAGCAAATTAATAAGGTGGAGTGTGAAACTATATTAAAACCAAATGTACTTTTCAAAAATGGGTCTTCAATCCTAAACAAGCAAATTTTAATTACATACGGCCCACAGAAATCCCAAATTACAAGTACTCCTACTTTTTCCTTAGTAAATCCTCCAGTGGGTTGTTTTCAATTTTAGAATTCGAATTCTTTCTCTGGCCACATGGGACAAATTTTTAACATGCTGTCATTATAATGAAATTGAATACTCCATATCTAAACAAACATCCAGAAGTAAAAAGTTTTATTTCCTTTATTCTACTATTTAAAAAAGATTCAGTATAACTGAATAGGTGAGGAATTGGATTAGATAACTCAGAAGCTACTCTCTGCCTCAATTTTCCATTTTAGAAGACTTTGCGTAAGTTACCCCATGACTCTGCTTCCCCACCTGGTAAGCAGTGGTATCCCCCAGGGGAATGGGGGATACCCTGTGAGGGCTCTGAGTTCCCAGAAGCAGATTTCCACAAAATCATGTAACCCACTGAGAAATACTTTTCAAAGCTGAATTACAAAGGAGTTAAAGTGGAAAGTGGAACCATTCAGCACTGAACATAGGGATTTCTTTTTAAAACCTACAAAGACACTGTCTTTTTTTTTTTTTTTTTTACCTTGTGTTCGTAGCGTACCAAAATCCAACATTTCGGTTGAGGAATAAATTCCAGGAGCTTGGAAAAAAGAAAAGTAAACAATCATATTTCACTTTGCCAGAGTAAGATGTACTGAAAACAAAACGAACAAATTTGCACTTCCTTCAGTTTTCCACTAACCTGTTGTAACTTCAACCTCGACAGGAAGAATGATAAACTCTGTGCTGTCTGAAGCATTAGTCTTTATTCTGATGAAGGCTGTGTGATTATCTGCTTCTCTAGATGAAAAACTGGCTCTCATCACTCCCTTGGTTTCATAAGGAGGAATTTCCTGACAAGTTAACAGACCATAATGAAGCACAGCTTTTGTAATGTCGCAAAACCACCATCGTTTACTGAATAAGATGACACTGACTAAAAGATGCATTGCCAGTTAAACAAATATATTCCACGGATTGTAACACACACTCCAATTGTGGAGGATGTGAAAAAATGTGCATCTTAGAATTGAGGAAGCATGGGATGTGAAGTTGAGCAAAGTGAAAGACATAAAATTATCTGAAAACAAATTGTCAGCTGCAAAATCCCCATTAAAAGGCAGAATTGATCTATAAAATCAGTTATTCTTTAATGTTATGCTTAGGTATACAATTCAGTCCTGAAATTCTTTAACTAACAGAAATGTCACCACCAGAGGGAAGTGCTTTTCTGGACGTCTACAGGAATCTCTTTAAATGATAACCAAGAGAGCTTAGACTCCATTTCCTTTCATTTAAAACCTAACAAAGCTTCCCAAGCCAACTTACAATTTACCAGTTACATTCAGTGAGGCTCTCAGCATGTAAGATAGCAAAGATTTAAAGGCCTGTAATGAGGGAACACTCATAGATACACTAGAAAGAAGACTCACTGAGAAAAATTTTTTTTGAGATGTAATTCTTTCCCTGGTTTTAGAACAATCTGGCTTCCTTGGAACCACTACAACTTCTCTGCACACCTTTCAGTATATTTTAGGAAATCCTTGTGTTTTAGAATTTACTGGTCTTCACTTACCTCTACTCTTAATTTTTTAGTCTCAAAGTACGAAAGAAGTGATTGGAACCCTCCTGGCCACTAGAGATGCACCGTCCATTTCCCCATTGCTGGGGAGCTGACTTGGTCTCTGGGGTTTTCTTACGTACACTGAAAGGGGCTGAGGGTGAGGTCAAGGCCAATTGACATTTTTCTTACTCTAGGTTTGTAGGAATAAGAACCACTATCTTTTCTTGTAGCTGCTGGGAGTATTAAAACACTATGCTATCTCTGCTACCATTCTTTACAGTTCTTAGCTAATCAGAAATGTGAACTCTTATGTTTATTAGAAATCAATTATATTTCATAGTAAATTCTTAGTTGTTCTATCTAGAATTACAATACAAATTTAATAGCTTACAGTTAATTCTCGGAAGCTCTGTTTTATACACTATTTCTCCCAAAGGCTTTTTGAACAATAACATAGTTTCAAGGTAAAACATTTTTGTGAAAGGATATAAATGGACTGTCCATTATATATTTCTACCTGCTACTGTGTTTCTACATCTTAGGAGTTAACCAGATTACTGACAAATTTGTTTCTAAATGTTCAAGTCAACAACCTAAAAATGCCCCTCTACCTCCCTTCCTTGGTTGAGACGCATCAGAAGACAAAATCAAGAGGCTAAGTGTGTTTAACAGAGCAATTAATACAGAAAACTTTGGTCTTTAGAACTTAATCACAGTGGTAAAGTCAGTATATCTTCAATTATGGATGAGCAGTGATTTGAGTGACCTCGGTACAAGAAGTGTATTTATGTCGTCTTTCCCCTCTTTGATTAAAGCATGGTAAACAATGCTAAAAAAAAAAACCCAACTGCCCTAGGGCAGGAACCTTTACAAATAAAGCAGTTACCACATATTGATTAATTTGGTTAATATTTGCTAGTATTCTCCAAAAAAAAGCGGTTCTCTAAAGCACTGACACAACTATTGTTAAATATTGAACAGTATTAAAGGTGGATGTAGATCACTTAAGAATTTAAAGTTTTCTAAGTCACCAGAAGGGCTTGACTACATTCCCTCTGAAAATGCCATCTCTAGCCACAGTAAGTCTGAACGTTCAATTCTCTACTTTCAAAAACATACTGGATCCTTCCCAGTAGTGCTTTTTTTTAAGATTAGTGTAAAACACACATTACAGATGATTAGATTCAGAGGCAACTTTACCAATGTTCTGAAAAAGAAGAGTTGAAATCTCTTCCCTTCCACATAGTGGGTTAAAGCTCCCACCAATTTTGTTCAATGCACTTTCCAAAAATCACTACTTATACTTTTCTCACTCTCTCTTCCAATTTTCACATATATTTGATATAAATTTAATATTAAGAAACTAATTAAGGAAAAGTCACTCATATTTCTTTAGGTGATAAAGAACTAAGTATTTTCTGGTGTATTTAATTGGTTTTATGTCACCACACATGAGAGGAAAATATGTTAGCACTCACCCACAGTTTTCTGGTGCCTCCCTGTTGACCTGTTGGAAGTTCTAAGTGAAGATCTCCTCCACTAGAGTACATTTCTACAACCTGCGACAAAAGAGCACGTGACGATTAAGTTCAAAATCATATTCTCAACGCAAATGATTTGCTGTTATCTAGAAATGAGTTTGACACCCTAATTGTTTATCAGAAAAAATGTGTAAAAACGTTTACAGATATAAAAGCAGTATAAGTACCATGTCATATCACTAGATCAGTGTCTCATCTGTGTAAGCAATGGTGGTTTAAAACAAGATAACTTTGAATATTACACTTAGAACCAGTGTAGCTCTTTCAGAGACTAAATTTTAAAAAATCCATCCATAGGATACTTTTTAAATTTTTTCCAAAGGAAACAGTTTATCAAATTTTAGAACTATAATTTTTGTATTTCTTATACAGTCATGTACCACTTAACAATGTTTCAGTCAATGACACACTGCATATATGAAGGTGGTCCCACCAGATGAGTACCATACAGCCTAGGTGTGTAGTAGGCTATACCATCTGGGTTTGCGTAAGTACTGTAGGAGAGGAAGAAATTTTCCTCTACCCTTCAGGGTTCTTCAAGCTGGTCTAAGAATTAAATTGACATGAGACAGATTAACAGGAGAAAAACAAACAAAGTTTAATAACAGCTAATGGGAGAAACCCAGGAAAATTGAGTAATTCACCAAAACAGCCAAAGCCTTCACATCAAATACCATCCTTAGCTAAAGACAAAAGAAGATGTTGGGGGTGGGGAGAGACAAGGAAAGGTAATTCACAGGAAGGCGAAAAGGAGCAAAGGTTTGGAAAACAACTGTTCGATCACACAGAAACAGAAGAACACAGAGAGGAGCCCAACCAACAGGCTTTTCTAGGATCCTACCTGTCTACCACCTAGTTTACATCATGCCAAGGTGAGCACTCTCTTCCTGAGACAGGTGTTTTTTTAATCTGAATTCTTTTAGGGACTTAAGGAGGAGGTAACAGGAAAACCTGAGTCTTTTGTTTCTTAAAAATAACCAATCTAAAATAATCCTCAGGTTAAAGACACACATTTTAGGGTAGCAAATTTTGTTCCCCTTCAGTACACTCTATGATGTTCATACAATGACAAAAATTTCCTAATGATGCACTCTTTGAAAATATTCCTGTTGTTAACAACATGCAACTGTAGTAACACAAGTGTTTCTTTATCTACACATCTGTAACAAGATCTAGCAGCGGATCTAATAACCAGTATAACTGTGAAATAGTGAAGAGCGTATTATTCGGAGATACACGCAATAATTTTAATGTAGTATGAAAATATTTCGTAGTGGTGGCAAAATCACAGGTACTGTTAATAAAACCTCTGTGGCTTGTACCTACACTCTTGATTATGTGAAACAGTTTTGCTGGGGTATAATTTATGTACGATAAACTACACATATTTAAAGTGTACAACTTGATAAATTCTGACATACGTTTACAGGTGTGAAGCTACATTGCAATTAAGATGTTAAACATATCCATTACTGCCAAAACGTTTCCTCAGGGCCTTTGCAAGCCATCTGTCCCTCTCTGCCTCCTCCCATCCCCAGGCAACCAATGAACTGCTCTCTGCCACTCTAGATTAGTTTGTATTTTCTAGTTTTACACAAATGAAGCATACAGTATATACTCGTGTCTGGTTGCTTTTACTCAGTGTAATTATTTTGAGATCCATCATGTTGTTTCATGCGTTAATAGTTCATTTCTTTTCAATTTTATGGATATGCCACAATTTTTTATCCATTCACCTACTGATGGACATTTGGGTTTTTTCTAGTTTTGGGTCATTACAGAAAAAGCTGCTATGAACATTGCATCACATAAGACTTTGGACATCTGCTTTCCTCTCTCTTGGGCAAACACCTAGGGAGAGAAGGGCCACATGGCGGGAGACTTTCCTTTAAAGGTAGGTAACCCTATCTCTTAAAAAGAAAGAATACCTTTAATTAAATGAAAATTCGGGGTGAAGTAAGAGAATGATGGAAAATCTTCTATCACTTGTTTTATCATAAAAGCCCTCCAGGAGTGCATAAAAAAGGACAAACCAGGAAAAACAGCATCATTTTAGTAAAGTACTTAAAGATTTTTGGGACGTGTTGTTGTTAAAGTAAGGCATTTAGCAAAGACTAATAAGCTAAGATTTTCTCTGAGTATTATTTCTTGCCTTTCAATTTATTACACTGCTCCCCAACAGCTCTGACTGTATTAATAGCAATAGCACCTTAACTGGTGGGGTGACTGCAGAATGTTTTCTGAAAAGTCAGAAAACATCACGTATTATTTCATTTAATCTTCTAAGAAGGAAACAAGCATAATGATTTTGGAAACAAAATATTTAAAGGCAGACTACTGATGAAAGGAAAAAGAATAAGGAAATGGGGACGGAAAAAGGCTATGTCATAAAATCGAAGGAAAGATTACATTAAAACAAGGAAAGTGACACATTCCTGCTTTTTAGTACATTGCTATTTATCCTAATTGTAAAAAGTTTAGGAAAAAAAGGAAGCTAACAATAAATTCAGAAGATAATTGATGTAAAAAAAATTCCCACAAGGAATGTTTATTTTTCTGTGTCCCCATATATGTTTGCACATGCACAGAAAAAGGTGTGACATGACACACACCAAGATCATTCAAGTAGTAACTACGAGGAAGGGTTTGAGATTGCAGCTATGCTAATACAATAGTTAGATACATGTGGCTGTTTAAATTTAAATTAATTAAAATAAAATAAAATTAAATGTTCTTCAGACACCCTAGCCACAAATTCAAAGGCTCAAGAGCCACATGCGGCTGGTGGCTACTGTACTGGACAGAGTAGATACAGAACTTCTCCACCATCGCGGAGAGCCTACCCGACAGCAGTGGATTGCAAGGCAGGAAGTTCAAGGGACTTTTGCTTCACACGTTTGAACAGCTGACTTTTTTTCAGGGAGAACATACTTGTGTTTGTGTTGTATAATGAACCAATCAGATGCAATTTCTTGCTCTACAATATTTTCTTAAATTTAAGGAGAAGACTAATGACACCCTAACATGCTACAGGACTATCAGGTTAAGAGTGCCTTCCAGGTAAATAATTTATTTTGGTTCTAAGAGGGCAACTTTGGTTTTCCATTTGCTCTCCTGTATGATGGTGAAAAGTCCTCTGTGGTAAATCTTCTTGAATTAAAATGTTAAAACTGGAAAAAGAACAGATGAACAACAACAACAAAGATCAGAACTGAATTCAAAGAGATAAAACTGTTCTACATGATAGCTTGATGACTCCAAAGGGTGACGAGAGAAAGTGTAGACTATAAGGCTACTTGGCCAATACTTGCCAAGTCCTGTAACCTCCAGCCTTCCAAGCAGGAAGCAAGGTCCTCGGTCTTTGGCTGGCAGCCAGAGAGAGGGAGTGCCTCCCTGGGGTGCTGCGTAATACTGCTGCCACAGCAGCGGGTGGCAACTCATGCAGCAGGTATGATACAACGAAAGCATATGTTTTTATTTCTTTGACTGAAAACAGTCAAGGAAAGAAAGCAGCAAGAATTTATGAGGTTTCTGTATAGATTTGTAATAAAAGTTGGCCAGAACAGGGAAAATACACCATTACTTAAAGTAGCAAAAGGATATAAATGACAGAGTGATGATGAAGAGCAAACACTTTTTACTCGTAAAAGCAGGACACAAGGGCATTTTCTTTTGTGAAGAAGATATCTAGCTAACAATAATTAAAATTTGGGCAGAGTATTTTTATTAGTAGCTATCCTCACCCAATGTCAGCCAAGTGTTGGGGAGAAACCTCTTTCTTGCTACTTTAGCATATAATTCTTAAGCATTTCACAACTCAGGCTCTGAAAATCTCATCTTCTTCTTCCTCATTTTCCCCTTCATTGCTTATGAACATTTCTACCAGCGGGTTTTAGGATGACAAAAATCATTTTGGTTGTCAAAGTTCTGTAGCTTACCAGCATATATAGCATCTTCCCTCCACTCGTCATTTTCACACTCCTGTTAGGTCCTGCAGTACTGGTCCTAGAGAGCTCTGGGAGCCTTGGGTGTGGATATTATGGACTATTCTGGAAAGCATCCACATCTCCTTCCAACACAGACAACACAACTAGAAACTACAGTGGCAGGAAATGTCATATAATTGGAAGTCACTTGGGATGTGGCGTGGAGATTTTAGGAAACATTTGAAGGAGCAACAACAGCCCCTCCCACTGTGGAAGAGACAAGGAACTAGAGAAGAGATTTCAAATTTGAAGACATTTAGTACTAAAAGATTGGGTAAGATAAGGAGTTGTATTTTTTAAATTAAAAAGTGTTTGCTTTTAATCATGCTTCTCTATTACCTTTCCCTTGGATTTTATTTTCCAGGCTGCCATCACCAAAAAATTTATTATTACAAGAAATAAATATGAACCATGTTTTTAAAAATTTATATTGGGCCAGAAGGAACTTACAGGCAAGAAAAGCAGCGTCCGGGTATAGCTGAGAACCCTTCTTAAGTTAAATGAAGAGCTGCCTAAACTGTAACACCACAGTAGCCACAGTTGTTTTAAAAATGGTTCTAAAAACTCAATATCTGGACCGCTGTAATCCAAAATTCAGACTACAGCAAGCTGCACTAAAAGAACATCCCTCTTCAATACATCTATAAAACTCCACTATTTTAAAGTCTTGAAAAGTACATGAAAACTGTGATTTCATGCTAAGCATTAATTTCTACCAAAATGAAACATTCAAAATCCCCATCATAAACTCACCTGTAAAGGCTCACTGTGAGGATTGTGTATGTTTATTATAGGTGAAAAACTACTATTCACAGGGACTCTGGCCCCAAGAAACGGCCTCAGTCGGTAGGGATTTGGAACTCCAACACCAAATACCTATTTCAAAGGAGAAAGACATTCAGTTTGAGTTGCTTTTATAACTAACACTTTCATAGTTATAATTGATTGATCTAGGGAAAAGTGGTGAGGCTAATTTAGATGGAAAAATCTTAACTCCCTTTAAAAAGAACACACGTAGTTTCTATACTTGATTTGGCTACATATCTGATTTACTATATATATATGTGCATTTGGAATGATTTCTATAATATACTGGAAATTAAAATGGAGCAGTCCTTCATGAGGTCACAAGATAGATGACAGAAGAAAATAGGGAATCAAAAAATTTCCCTACTCCAACCGTCAGAAGATGGATCTAGGGCCAAGACAACCTCTCAAACATCAAGCTGAGCCCCAGGTCACTCCCAGTGGGAAGGCCCTGGGTTCACTAAACAGGGGGAGTCATTTACTCAACAAGTGTATGTTAAATGAGTGTCACCTACACAGCACTTCAGTTACTCATCTATAAGGCATTCAAAAGTTTCCTGACTGCCTACTAAAGAACCATTAAAGACTCATTCACCACAAATAAGCAAAAGTTTCTGACTACATGGAATGTTTACTCTGACACTAATTTTCAAAATATACGAAATGTTTTGGGTACTGGAGAAGAAATTTTCAAAAACAAAAGCATAAAAATTATAAAGTAAGACATTAGCTAAGTTAAGGATTTAAACAATTGAGTTTCACGGGCAGCAGAGCACAATGGTTAAGAGGATGGTTGTTGTAGTTACAAAGACATGGGTTTGAATCCCTTGCTCAACAACCTTCTAGTAGTATAATTGGGGCAAATTATTTAACTTTCCTAAACTTCACCTTCCTTATCTAAACAAATGAGAATAACGGTATCCGCAATGCAGGTAGAAGTGCATGTAAAGCATGTAGTATACTGTGCCATATAAGCAATTATTCTTCCTAATCTCGATAACCTTGATATATAAAAAAAAATCTCGATTCATAAAACATTAACTATCTTTAATAGCCTAAACATTGATTGTACACAAAAAATAAGTATATCAAGAAGTAGGTTTTAATCTTGAAACTTATCAAGTATGCTTCACAAGTGTGCAAAAAGTAAAGATTAGAAAAGTTTAGAGTCAGTATGAAAATATTTTTACTATTCTTTTCCAATCAATCTTACATTCGCACTTAGCTGTAGCTTTAAGATTGTTTGTTCACAGTCTGATTTGAATAGGGATATTCACAGACACAGAAGTTAAGTATAAACTCGACATTTTCTATTATTCCTGAGTTTTTGAAGACAGTTCTTAAAAGGCTATCATGATAAGAAATTAAGACTATATTTTACAAAATAAATGAAAGCTTTAATTCTGTTTCTTACCTGGTAAGTAAATACCCCATGATTAGATGTGTTAATAAATAAAGTATTTTCTACATTTCCCACTACTCTTGCAAGGAAAACTACATCAAATGATGTATTTCCTCCTGGAAGAATTTTCTGAAAAAGAACAGCAACAAACAAAGTTAAATTAGTAACCAAAAGATCAGATTATGCTGATCACAGTTAGACAGCAAAAGTTCTCTAAAACAAACATCTTACAATCATTTCCATAAAGTAGCTTTTTTCCTATAAAGGTTTAAGCTTTAACTTAGTCAAACTATTCTGCAGTGGAAAATAACAAAAAAGATGTCTTCATATTGGACGTCTACAGTCACTATCTTTGTCAATTACAAGTCTAAACCCCTGTACAACAGGTGGTTTCCTTGGATTCTGTTCATTCAGCAATCACTAGGCTAGAATGAAGTGCCTAATGATAGGCTGTTCCTTTATCACAGTCAGGTAGGAGGTGAGCTGAAGCTGAGCTTCTTATACAGATGTACTACTTTACTAACTAAGCAGCAACCTGTACTATTTCGCAGAAGAAATAAGCCCAGGCCTCAATTCCTTGACCTCTGTCACTCACTCTCACGAGGCACAAAATGTGCCAGCAACTTAAATTAAGGAAAGAAGGCAAGGGTGAAAGTATGTGCAGGAACTCACTCCTGTTATTTTGTGCAGACTGAGAAAGTCACTGTAGTTAACAAAATAAAATTTTATTACAACAAAACAATAGGGCTGCTCCATGAACTTCAAGAGACTAAGCTCGCAGTTCTGTCTGCAATGAAGCCTTAAAATGCATTTTAATATGTAAAGTCATCAACCTCTCTCATTGCGCCTCTATGGCTAGAACTCTAAAATGTTCCCCAAATTATACCTTAAAATACATAGCATTGAGACTGCTGGCTTCACCTTAGGATACAGAAAGCTAGAAAGAGCATTTCTCCTTCATTATCAACAATGAAAAGAATAATCTACAAAATCGTAACTTTTCTTGAACCCATCACAGAGTTTGTGTACCAACGAGATCAAAATTAAAGGAACGACAAGCACCTCCAAGGAGTGATGGAATGTGAATACTGGCTCACCCCTGGCAGAGAATGGAAAGTTGAGGCTACCATACAAGAGGGTAAAATGAATTCAGCTACAATTTTTACATGCTCCTAAAAGTCAAGTGTGGGCTAAAATGAGAGTATAGAGCCCCTGGAAGCTGCAGACACTAGATGGAAGTCACATTTGAGCCAAAACCAATAATAAAAAAGTATTTGCTAAATCCCTAAGTAGTTTGAAATTAAATAACCCACTTTCAAATAAGCCATTGGTCAAAGAAATAGTCACAAGGGAAATCATAAGATATTCTGAATCAAGTGGAAATCAAAAGACAACATACCAAAATTTGTTGGCTGTAGCTAATGTGATACTTGGAGGTGAATTTACAGTATTATATGCTTATTTTGAGAAGAAATGTCTCAATTAATCATCTATGTTTATACCTTGAGAAACTAAAAAAACAGTAAATTAAACCCAAAATATACAAAAGGAAGAAAACAATAGACAGGAGCAGAAATGAATGAAATAGAAAACAAAAAAATAGCGAAAAATCAGTAAAACCAAAAGCTAATGTTTCAAGAAGGTCCACAAAACTGAATCCTAGACAGGATGACCAAGAATAAAAAAGACGACAAAAATACAAGTATTTTATATTTGAATGTGGACAGCATTATATAGCCTTTACACATAAAAAGGATGATAAAGGACTATTAAAAACAATTCCATACCCATAATTTACTAACTAGAAGAAATGGACACATTCTTTGAAAAACACAATCTGCCAAAGCTCACTCAAAACAAAACATATAGCCACAACAGTTCTATATCCATTAAAGAAATTTAATTTGTAGTTAAAAATCTTCCCACAAAGAAAAGCCCAAGACCAGATGGTTTCACTGGTAGAATTCTCTACCAACCATTTAAGAAAAAATTAATATCTATCTTACAGAAACTTTCCAGCATACAGAAAAGAAGAGAACATTTCCCACCTCATTTTATGAATCCAGCATTACTTTGATACCAAGACCAAAGACTTACCAGAAAACTACAAGCCAATATCCCTCATGAATGCAGACATACAATTATCTACAAAGTACTGACAAATTAAATCCAGCCCATATGTAAAAAAGGATAATACATCATGACCACGTGGTTTTTACCCAGGCAATGCAATTCTAGTTTAACATTCAAATGTTAAATCAATGTAATTAATATTACCAACTTACTAAAGAAGAAAAGCAATATGTTCATTTCAATGGGTGCATAAAATAGTCTGACAAAATTCAATAT
This sequence comes from Equus przewalskii, assembly GCF_037783145.1. Lineage (NCBI taxonomy): Eukaryota > Metazoa > Chordata > Mammalia > Perissodactyla > Equidae > Equus > Equus przewalskii. Next base: position 11,436,883 of record NC_091844.1, on the reverse strand, counting down.
CCATTCATGATTAAAAATCTCAGTAAACTCAGTGGAAGAGAACTTCCTCAACCTGATAAAGAGCATCTACAAAAACCCTAGAGCTACCACATCTTACGGTGAATGACTGAATGCTTTCCCCCCAAAATTTGGAATGAGGCAAGGACGTCTCCTCTCACAACAGCTACTCAACACTGTATTGATGTCCTAGCCAGTGCAATCAGACAAGAAAAATAAATAAAAGGCAAACATACTAATTTCCTGGTTTGGCTAAGTGTCCTGTGATTATATAAGATGTCAGCATTAGGAGAAACTGGGTGAGTGATATATGGAGACTATCTGTACTTACTTTTCTACACATCTAAAATTATTTCAAAACAATGTTATAAAAAAATGTTAGTGAGATTTTTTAAAAAAGAAATTGACACGCTAATTCTAAAACTTAGATGGTAAGAAATGGAAATAAGAGAAGAACAATTTTGAAAAAGAAAAACAAAATTGGAGGACTCACAATACCTGATTCCAGGAATTACTAAAAAGCTATAGTAATCAAGACAGTGTGGTATTGGTGAAAGGGCAGATATATTAGAGCCGATATCTATTAGGTACATATTAGAACATAATGGAGATTCCAAAAAACAGACCCACACACATACAAGGTCAATTTAATTTTTAATTAAATTAATACAATTAATCATACAATTAATTTTTGACAAAAATGCAGAAGGATTTCAAAGAGAAAGGATAGTCTTTTCAACCAACAGTGCAGAAACAATGGTATATCAATATACAAACAACACAAAGTAACTCTTGATCCATATCTCATACCATAAACAAACATTAACTCAGAATGGGTCATAAACTAAATGCCAAATTTAAAACCACTACACTTCTGAAAGAAAAATTGGAGAAAATCTTTGTGGCCTTGGTTTGGGCAAAGAGTTCTTAGCCATGACTCCAAAAGCATGACCATAAAAGAAAAATTTGATAAAGTGGACTTCATGGAAATTACAAACTTCTCTTCTCTGAAAGATTCTATAAAAAGAATAAAAAGACATGCTGCAGACTGGGAGAAAAGGTTTGCAAATTACATACGTGATAAAGGACTTATATTCAGAAGGTATAAAGAACTCTCAAAAACTCAGTCACGAAGAAAACAAACCCAATTAAAAAACAGGCAAAAGATTTGAGCAGACATTTCACCCAAGAAAATACATGGATGGCAAATAAGCAAATGAAAAGATGCTCAAAATCATTAGACATCGAGGAATGTAAATTAAAATAAAAATGAACTAAAACTATACACCGATTTGAATGACTAAAATTGAAAACAAATAAACCCAAACCTAACAATACTGAGTGCCAATAAGGATGCTGAACTGGAAGTCTCATACATTTCTGATGGGAATGCAAAATGGTACAGTCACCATGAAAAACTGTGAAATATATATGTAGCATAAGATCCAGCAATTCCACTCCTAAGTATTTATGTAAGGGAAATGAAAATTTATCTTCACACAAAAATCTATACATAAATGTTTACAGTGGTCTTATTTATAACTCCTCCAATCTAGAAACAACCCAAATGTCAAAATGTCTAGGTGAAAAAAAGAGCCTAGAAGTGAGAATACAAGGTCTCTGATAGTTCCCAATATCTAATCAAGACTTGACTCTACTGTTATTTTAATACTTTAAGAAGATGCTGAGAGACACAGATAAAACAAATATTTCCCTAATTTTTTTAATAACAGGGAAAATCTAGTTCTAACTGACACTTAAGGGCGTAACAAAAACGGTGATGAAACAGAACAGCAAACTCAGGCTCAGAAATGTAACCTTCCCATAAGAATTCATTAGATTTGCTACAATTCATCCTTTTGTTCCCTTTGCTACACATTTTCTAGATGGAATGAATTTAGTGTGATAAAAAAAATTAGAGCCAGCCCTGATTGCCTAGTGGTTAAAGTTTGGTGTGCTCTGCTTTGGCAGCCCAGGTTCAGTTACCAGGCATGGAACCACACCACTCGTCTGTCAGTAGCCATGCTGTGGTGGTAGCTGACAGAGAAGTAGAAAGACTTATAACTAGAATATACAACCATGTACTGGGGCTTTGGGGAGGGGGGGATAAAAAGAGAGAGGAAGACTGGCAACAAACGTTAGCTCAGAGCAAATCCTTCTCAACCGAAAAAAAAAAATTAGAAAACAGTAGAGAAAGTAATGAAGACACACCAGGTGTGCTAGCTTTACTCTAACATTATCAGCAGCTAAGTAGCTCATCTTTGTACCAGAGCTCAGTCCCTGGCCTTTTGCTCCCTTGGTCATCTTATCCAGGTCCATGGCTTCATATCTTCACCAGTGGCTCCTACACTTCTATTTCAAGTCCACTCCTCTCTCACATACACCAAACCCAAATACAAACTGCCTACTTGGCACCTCCCCCTGGATGTCTAGGAGACCTGTCAAATCTAACATGTCCAAAACCGAACTATTCACCGTCCTCCTGAAAGCTGCTCCACCCTCAGTTTTCTCTCTCTTAGTTGATGGCAACTCTATCTTTCTAGTTGCTCAGGACAAAAACTCTGGAGTTAATCTTGACTCTTCTCTCACTCAATTCCATATCAGGAAATCCTGTTGGCTGTATCTTCAAGACACATCCCAAATCCAACAGCCTTCTTCACTTCTCTACTCTGGCCCGAGTAGTCATCTCTTATCCTGGAGCACTGCAACAGCCAATGTGACTGCTGTCCCTCATTCTCCCCTGGCCCTTCTTCAGTCTATTCTTATAAACAGTGATCCTTATAAAACATAAGCTATCATTTCATTCCTCTGCTCAAAACCCTGTGATGGCTTCCCATTTTGATCAGGATAAAAGTCAAACTCCTTATCATACCTTGTTAGGCCCTTCACAACCTGTCCCCTCCCAGCCACTTTTACTTCTCCTCTTACCCTTGCTCACTCTGGTCTAGTCACACTGTCCTCTTTGTACAACAGGCATGCTTTCACACTGGAGCCTTTGTACTGCCTGTACCCTCTGTCTGGAATGTTCTTCTTCCATATATTCCACTTCCCTCCATACAGTCCTCTTACTTCCTTCAAGTCTATTCAAATGTCACCTCCTGAATGAAGCCAACCATGACCATCCTATTTGAAAACCGGAGGACCGATGTCAGCATCACGGCAGTGTAAGATACTCTTCCTTTTTGTCCCTCTTTTTAAACAATGATTAGAAGTCCATCCACAAACAGAAGTGCCTTTGTGGAAGTTGTGGGATCCAGCACCATATGCCAGGGGACCTGGGAGTTGTCTCGCCCAGTAATAAGGGGACAGACTTTGATACAGGCTGTGGAACCAGTGAACCTGCCCCAACCCCTCTGGCAGTTGGGAAAAAAAACCTGGAGAGTGCTGGGTAGATACCCAAGGATGAGACAGATTTTGCAGAAGTTGAGCCTTCCCAAGGAGACATTCCATCAAGCCATTAGAGCAAAAAACATATGAGTTTGGTCTCAGTGGAGACCATAAGATGAATTTTCCCAGCACCACCCCTCTTCCTCCACCTGGCCAAGGCAACACTGCACAGGACGGAGGCATCTAACAGTGGTGAGTGCACTGGCTACCCTAGTTGTACAGCACGTGAGCAGAGAAACCTGTTTCTCTCCAGCAGCACCCAGAGTACTGAGGCAGGACCTCCTCAACTGGGGGAGGGATGAGATCAGAAAGAGGCTGATAAGAATATCAAAGGGTGTTAAAGGTACACAGGTCCTGCTGACTGTGCTTAGGACTTCAGCAGGAAGTCTGCCCATGAGCATCTGGAAGTACCTCACCTGAGGATCTCCCCACTAGGTCTATGGGCACCCCGAATGCCCTGAGTACTAAACTCACCCCTTGCCTCACTCTGTAGCTGGCTCCCTATGGGCACTCCCAAGTGAAGCAGTGAGAGCACGTCTGGTAATGGACTGCTATCAGAAAAACATAACAGGGTCTGTGGGCAAAGGAGAAGCTACACACTTGAGCTATGGCACTGCCCTCCAGAAAACCCAAAAGGTGAAGAAAACCTGAGCTATAACAGGACCAATGAAGAGTATATTCTATCTGAAGGCAACTAGTACAGATTTAAGGAGGTGTCTGCTACTTCAAATGCAAAAGCAGCAACACAAAACTACAAGGAATGTGAAAAATCAAGAAAACATGCCACCACCAAAAAAACAATAATTCGCCAACTGAGCTCAAAAGCACAGAATTTTGCAATATACCTGATAAAGGATTCAAAATAGCTGTTTTGAAGAAACTCAACAAGCTACAAGAAAACTCAGAAAGACAATTCAAGGAAACCAGAAAAAAAATACATGAACAAAATGAAATATTTACCAAAGAGAAGAAATCATAAAAAAGAACCAAAAGGGCAAGCCCTGGAGGCATGGTGGTTAGGTTCGGCACGCTCCACTTCAGCAGCCCAGGTTTGGTTCCCAGGTACAAACCTACACCACTTGTCTATCAGTGGCCATGCTGTGACAGCAGGTCATATACAAAATAGAGAAAGACTGGCAACAGATGTTAGTTCAGGGTGAATCTTCCTCAGCAAAAAAAGAACCAAACAGAAGTTCTGGAGCTGAAGATTTCAATGAATAAAAAGAAAAAAATGCAATAGAAAGCATATGCAGCAGAGGAGAGTAAATGGAAGACAGAATAAGTGAGCTAGAGCATAGGAATTATGAAATAACCCAGTTAGAGCAGAACAAAGAAAAAAGAATTAAAGAGTGAAGAAAGCCTACATGACCTATGGGATTCTATCAAAGAACAAATATTAGCATAATTGGAGTTCTGGAGGAGAAGAAAGGGAGAAGGAGGCAGCAAGTTTATTTAACGAAATAACAGCTGAGAATTTCCCAAATTTGGGGAGAGACTTGGACAACCAAGTTCATAAAGATAACAGATCACCTTGTTACCTCAATGCAAAAAGACCTTCTCCAAGACATATTATAATGAAATGACCAAAAATCAAAGATAAAAGAGAATCCTAAAAGCAGCCAGGGAAAAAAGGACTGTATAAACTACAAAGGAACCCCATTAGGCTATCAGTGATTTTTCAGCAGAAACCCTACAGACCAGGAGAGAGTAGAATGACATATTCCAAGTGTTGGGGGAAAAATTACCAGTCAAGAATATTTTATCTGGGGCTGGCCCAGTGGTGCAGTGGTTGGGTTTGTGTGTTTTGCTTCGGTGGCCCAGGATTCGCCAGTTCAGATCCCAGGTGCAGACCTATGCACCGCTTATCAAGCCATGACGTGGAGGCATCCCACATATAAAAAATAGAGGAAGATGGGCACAGATGTTAGCTCAGGGCCAAACTTCCTCAGCAAAAAGAGGAGGATTGACGGCAGATGTTATTAGCTCAAGGTCAATCTTCCTTGAAAGAAAGAAAGAAAGAATACTCTATCTGGCAAACTTATCCTTCAGATATGAAGGAGAAATAAACTTTCCCATACAGACAAAAACTGAAAGACTTCGTCACTATTAGACTTGCCTTGCAAGAAATGGTAAAAGGAGTTCTTCCAGCTGAAATGAAAAGACACTAAACAATGACATGAAAACATACGAAAGCATACAACACACTGGTAAAGGGAAATACACAGACACAGAAAACTCTAATTCCGTAATAGGATGGTGTGTTAACCACTTAACTATAGCATTAAAGAAGAGTATTAGAAATAATTATAGCTACTATAATTTGTTAATGAATACACAATGTAAAAAAGAGGTAAATAATGACATCAAATATACAAAAGGGGGAGAGCAAAAGTGTGAAGTTTTTGCATGCAATTGAGGTTAAGTTGTTATCAACTTAAGATGGACTGTTTTATCTATAAGACGTTGTATGTAAGCCTCATGGTAGTAAAAACCAAAAATCTACTCACTATTGTGTTATATATACTGCTGCTATACACTAACAATTAAGACATCTGAAAAAAGAAATAAAGAAAATTACCCCATTCATAATAGCATCAAAAAATAAATACTTAGGGATAAATTTAACCAAGATCTGTATAATGAAAGCTCCAAACTGTGATGAAAGAAATTGAAGACGGCACAAACAAATGGAAAGATATCCCATGTTCCTGGATCAGAAGAATTAATATCGGTAAAATGTCCGCATTGCCCAAAGCCATCTACAGATTCAATGCAATCCCTATCAATATCCCAATGGCATTTTTTTTCACAGAAATAGATAAAACAATCCTAAAATTTGCATGGAACCACAAAAGACCCTGAATACAAAGTAATCATGAGAAAGAACAAGACAGCCAGAGGCATCACTCTTCAACTTTCAAACTATACCACAAAGCTATAGTAATTAAAACAATATGGTATCATCATAAAAATAGATATATAGACCAATATGAGAATAAAGAGCCCAAAAGTAAACCCCCCGCCTATATGATCAACTAATATTTGACAAGGGAGCCAAGAATACTCAATGGGGACAGGATAGTCTGTTCAACAGATGGTGTTAGGAAAACTGGATAATCACATGCAGAAGAATGAAATTGGATGCATATCTTACACCACTCACCAAAATGAACTTGAAATGGATTAAAGATTTAAACAAAAAACCTTATACCGTAGAACTCCTAGAAGAAAACATAGGGAAGAAGCTCTTTGACATTGGTCTGGGCAATGATTTCCTGGATACCATACTAAATGCACAAGCAACAAAAGCAAAAATCAACAAGTGGGACTACATCAAACTAAAAACCTTCTGAATAGCAAAAGAAACAATCAACACAATGAAAAGGCAACCTACAGAATGGGAGAAAATATTTGCAAATCATATACTGGATAAGGGGTTAATATCTAAAATACATAAAGAATTCACACAACTCAGTAACAAAGAACCCAAACAATCTGATTAAAAAATAGGCAGAGGAACTAAACAGAAATTTTTCCAAAGAAGACATCCAAATGGCCAACAACTATATGAAGATGCTAACAATTCTAATCATCAAGGAAATGCAAATCAAAACTACACTGAGATCACTTCACACCTGTTAGAATAGTTAGTTATCATTAAGAAGAGAAGATGGGGCCGGTCCCGTGGCCAAGTGGTTCAAGTTTCATGTGCTCCGCTTCGGCAGCCCAGGGTTTGTGGATTCAGACCTACTCCACTCATCAGCCATGCTGTGGAGGCATCCCACATGCAAAGTAGAGGAAGACTGGCACAGATGCAGGCTCAGCGCTAATCCTCCTCAAGTGAAAAAAAAAAAGAGGAGGATTGGCAATGGATGTTAGCTCGGGGGCAAATCTTCCTCACAAAAAAAAAAAAAGAGAGAAAAGTGTTGATGAGGATATGGAGATAAGGGAATCCTATACAGTGTTGGTGGGAATGTAAATTGGTTCAGCCACTATGGAAAACAGCACGGAGATTCCTCAAAAGATTAAAAATAGAGGGGGCCCACCCAGTGGCATAGTGGTTAAGTTTGCAAGTTCTGCTTTGGCAGCCCAGGGTTCATACGTTTGGATTCCAGGCACAGACCTAGCACTGCTCATCAAGTCACACTGTGGCGGTATCCCACATAAGATAGAGGAAGATCAGCAACAGATGTTAGCTCAGGGCCAATCTTCCTCACACACACACAAAATAAATAAATAAATAAAAAATAGAACAATAGATGATCCAGCAATCCCACTTCTGGCTATACATCCAAAGGAAATGAAAACAGGATATCAAAGAGATATCTGCACTCCCATGTTCATTGCAGCATTATTCACAATAGCCAAGACATGGAAACAACCAAAGTGTCTGTCAATGGATGAATGGATAAAGAAAATGTGATACACACACAATGGAATAGTATTCAGCCATGAGAAAAAAGAAAATCCTGCCATTTGTGACAACATGGATAGACCTGGAAGGCATTATGCCAAGTGAGATAAGTCAGACTAGAGACAGACAAATACTTTATGTTATCACTTATATGTGGAATCTAAAAAGCTGAGCTTGTAAAATGAGTGGAATAGTAGTTACCAGGGACTAGGGGGTCGGGTAATTGGGGACAGGCTGTTGATGGGTATAAACATGTAACTAGTAGATAACTAAGTTCTGGAGATCTAATCACAGAATAGTGACCACAATACTGTATTATAAACTTCAAAGTTCCTAAGAGACTAGATCTTAATTGTTCTCACCACAGAAAAGAAATGATAATTATGTGACACGATAGAGGTGTTGGCAACCCTTCGGCAGTAATCATGCTGCAATATATAAATGTATCAAATCAATATGCTGTACACCTTAAACTTACACAATGGTATATGTCAGTTATATCACAATAAAAAAATACAGACCGCACCTCCTGCCACACTCCTAATCCCCTAATTTTACCCTTCTTTTTCTTAGCTTTTATTATCTTCTAGTATTTTATAACACTCATTTATTTATTACTCTTGCTTCCTTTCTGCTGCTGATGTCACCCAACCCCCCTAGAGGCAAGTATTATAAATGAAGCAGCTCTGTTGTTCACTGACAAATCCAAAGTACCTGGCACACAGTAGGTACTCAATAAATATTTGTTAAATTAATCAATTTATTTCTACACAGGTGGAAAACTATTTTTTAATTTAAAATTTCTTATATGCCTTCAATTTCAAAAACAATAAGCGCTTATTTTACTCAGTGATACAGTGAAAGGTGTACAAAGTTTATACCACCAACCCTCCTCCATTCTTATCCTTTTCAGCGTACCCAGTTACCCAGGTATATCTATCTGCACCTTACTTTGGCTTTTATTAATATATCCAAATATATACAGATTTTATACTTTTTATAAAAATGGCATATTCTACTCTACAATGTGCTTTTCTTACGTATTAACATATATATCATAACACATTATTCCATACCAACAGATACAGATCTAATTCATTCTTTTTATTTTCTGCATAATAATATTCCATACTACTGCTATCATGATATTTTGTTCATTCAATTCCCAGTAACATGCAGGGATATCACAGTTTAATCTGAAAGAGAATAAATAATGTCTAGGCTTCTACATTTAAATAAAAATAACCATTAATATTCATTAGTGACCTTCAACCCATGAGAAGAGACTGTCTATTATATTAAGCATATTAAAATAAGTGGGCTAAAATATTTTAATTTTAATCACAGATTGAAACAATGTTTATCCTAGTTGATCTTCAGTTTATCTGAAAATTTAATCAACAAAAAGGATCTAGACAATCAAGAGAAAAATAATTTTTGTTTGCTTACCAATGTCTGTAAGATACCCCATTTCTGCAAATCTCATGGTAATCAAAATTTGATGACTATAGAGTATTAAAAAAAAACCCTATTCTTTGATACAAAACATATATTACATATTTCACGGTCAACATATAATATAGCCATGAAAGATGAATAGGCCTAAATTGCAGTCAAGTAATTTTAAGTTATAACTAATTAGACAATTATAGTTAATTAACAGATAATTATAAATACAGGTAATTATTAGAAGTTATATACAGAAAAACAAATTGTCACATAACCACATTCTTACTACTCTCATTCTTCTTGATTTCCAGGTGGTCTTAAAATCAAAACCTTAGTAAGGAGTATTATTTGTGTGTGCTTGTTAAAATATGGTTATGTAAAACTTGGCTTTTTAAACAATAATTATTCTTTTCTGTATTTCTGTAATTACACTGGTTAGTCAATAATCAAAAACTTAAGTGAGTTACAGAAAATGTTTTATTTTCAAAGAAATAAGATCTGACTAGGAATTCTGAAGGTGGCAAAGGCAATCAGAGTTAGAATAAAAATACAGAAAGGCTTTGCTCTCCTGGACATGAGAAACTCTTTCCATTTTTTTCCCAAAGGGTTTTTATCACAGGCATAAAATTGAAGAGGAGGGGAAATAAGGTTACTTCTTCCCCCTCAGAGCTCCTTTCATCTCACCCTTCCACTTCTTGAACTTATCTTACTGTAGTCACTATCTTACTGTAGGGAAAAAAAGACAGAAAGCAACAAAAAGAAAAAAAAAGAGAAGGTAGCACAGATTTTGGATATTTCCTTTAAAGCTAAATCTACATTTCCTAAATGTAGATTTTGATAGGTATAGATTATTTTTATTGTTTAATTCTATCTCCTGATGATGGAAAATACATATTGTTTTTTAACTTGTTCTTTGACTACATACACATTTAGTTTATCTTTTCAAGGACTTTCAGAATAACTATTCTCTTTGCATAAGGTTCATGGGTAGACTTAAGTCCTTGGGAGAGTTCAGAAATGTCAAATTTTGTTTGGTCCACACTATCTGTCTTACTAAAATTGAATTCGTTTTCATCATGTAAAAATTGGGAGAAATCATATAAAAATTCCTATTTCTGACTCTTCTTGGAAACCAGAAGAACTGGGCATGGGCTTACACTCCCACACGGCAACCACTGGCTGGACTCAATAGGAGCCGATTCCTTTGGATGGGCCACATGCTTTCCAGGTCACCCCTTATTCTACTTGGCCTGCTTCTCTCGTCTACACTGTCTACCTAGCCCCTGTAAGAATCTGTGTCTGTTAACTCTTTCTCTAATCTCTGTATTGTGATGATAAAAGGAAAAAAGTGAAAACCTAGGCCTTTAACAAGGGTGAAGCTTGGATGTTTAGAAACAACAAGACGTTGCTTGAACGAGCAAACTTAGTTAACGTGCTAAAAATAAAATCTGCAGTGCAGTTGTGAACTATTTTTAAACTGTTTTCATTTTCACTTCTCAATTTTGCCCTTTAACCCAAAACATTTCTGCACATTAGTAATGCCTGAAAGTTGAGTGGTTCCTTTTACACATAAATGTATCTCTCTCTATAGGTTGTAATGTACACGCCGCACACTGTAGCTCAGTACACGCCGCACACGGTAGCTCAGTACACGCTGCACACGGTAGCTCAGTACACGCCGCACACGGTAGCTCAGTACACGCCGCACACTGTAGCTCAGTACACGCCGCACACGGTAGCTCAGTACACGCCGCACACTGTAGCTCAGTACACGCCGCACACTGTAGCTCAGTACACGCTGCACACTGTAGCTCAGTACACGCCGCACACTGCAGTTTAGTACAATACAAACCACTGGGTAGACCAAGAGAACCCAGACCCTCCCTTGGCCCTTGTCACTAACTGCTAATAACCAGTGGCAAATCCCCCTGGGGTTCAGCTCTTCATTTGTATAATGAGGGTACGGACTAGATGAACGAATACACAGGTCTCTTCCAGCATTGGGATCCCATTATTTGAGACCATCTGTACATTTATAAAAATTGTGAAAATATCTTTTAGGTAATGACATAAAAAATAATTGAGAGAACTATCACTTTAAGAAATATTTTATATAATTATAAAAATTGTGAAAACATATTCTAGGTAACAGCAAAGAACAAGTCAAGGGTAACTTATTTTAAGAAACATTTTAGAAAAGGGATGTTTTCCATAGTATCACAAAAAAATTAAAATTTTTATTATCAAAAGTAATATGCTAATTTATGAATTCCTCATTTATAAAATACTTTTAAATTTAAAAAAGCCAAAATTGGGGCTGGTCTGGTGGTACAGCAGTTAAGTGCACATGTTCTGCTTTGGCAGCCCAGGGTTCGCCGGTTCGGATCCTGGGTGTGGACATGGCACTGCTTGGTAAGCCATACTGTGGTAGGCATCCCACATATAAAGTAGAGGAAGATGGGCACGGATGTTAGCTCAGAGCCAGTCTTCCCCAGCAAAAAGAGGAGGATTGGCAGCAGATGTTAGCTCAAGGCTAATCTTCCTCCAAAAAAAAAAAAAAAAAATTAAAAAAAGCCAAAATTGTATGTCTTTTTTTTTTTTTTTACTCTGGAAGTTGTTAGCTAATGACAACATATGATGAAAGAGGATTTTAGGAAGGAGGATAGTAAAAATGTAAATAATTGATAAATCTTATATGCTTAAAAAAGCTCCTTCTTATTTATTTAGTTATATCTCTTCAAAAGAGTCAGTCAAAACCCTGGGAAGATGAAAGTAGGTTCCACTCATTTACTTTCCTCTGATAACTGCCATTTAGCTAGTTATTTTGGCAGTCTACATAGTAAATCTTAATGTATTATCTCAAATTCAAAATTTATTAAGACCAGTTTTTTTGGTCAGAAAACCTTCTTTTAAATAACAAGTTTGCATACCATCCACAAAAATGATTATAAGTAAAATTTTAAAGGATACTTGTGGTAAGTAGAACCCTAAAATAGCCCTCCCAATTTCCTGTCTTAATCTCTGAGATTGTGAATATGCGCAGACACCACAGTTGCGATCATTTATATTATATGATAAAAGGGATTTTGCAGATGTAATTGAGGGTCTGAGTTAGCTGACTCTGAGTTAATCAAAAGGAGACTATCCAGGTGGTCCTGACCCAACGACACGATTAAAGCAGCATTTTCTCCACTGACGCAGAAGAGGGAAGCCCAAGGGATCTGAAGTATGTGGGAGACACGACGCACCAGTGCAGGCTTGAAGATGGTAACGAGGAATGTGGGTGCCTTAAGGAGCCGAGGGAGGTCCCCGGCTGACAGCCAGTAACGAAACGGGGACCTCAGGTCTACAACCACAAGGAAGTGAATTCTACCAACAACTTGAGGGAGCTTGTAAGTGGATTTCCCGAGTCTCCAGTGAAGGACTCAGTCAGCCCAGCCGACATCTTCATTACAGCCTTATGATATCCTGAGCCAAGAACCCAGTGGACTTATGACCTACAGAACCATGTGCTAATAAGTGGATGTTGTTTTAAGCTATCATGTTTGTGGTAATTTATTATGCAGCAAGAGAAAACTAACACAATGCTGAGAAATAACTTATTATTAGGAAGGAAAAGAAAATCACCTGACTATATGAATGCTACATTTTTCAGTGTTCAAGGTTCAAAGTTGATTTGTTAAGCTGTTTCATGCTGAGAAAAACAATGTGTGTTTAAGAGGAGAAGTGATAATTCTTAGGAAATGGGGCAAACTGAAATCCAGAAGAAATATGAAACATTCAAACCAGATTTTAATTACGGCAAAACAAAATCATACATCAAAAAAAATCTGAACGTTTCAATTTCAAATTGAAGAGAAATAATTTATAACACAGAGAAACTTACCCTATTTTGAAAAAATGATGCATGAAAATGTGATGTTGTAGCAGATATTGATACTAAAGTAATAGTTTCTTCAGAACTAGGGTTATGTAAGTAAACTTTTTCCATTTTTGGCATTCCAACTGGCCTGTAAAAACAAAAAGAAAACTGTCACAAATACTTCAAAGATAATTTCTAGTTGTTGAGTTAACTTCTGGTTGTTAAAAAAATTACACATCAAAATTGTTAGACAAATACATATCCAAACAAATAAAACTACTTATTAAATTGGTTTATATTTAAAGTTACATATAGAAATGCATTTAGCCATTCAATAAATATTTAATGAGTGTCAATTATATGTCACACACTGAGCCAGGTGCTGGCATAGAATGAAGCAAGTCTCCACCTGGCTGAAGTTTACAATCCAGTGAGGAAGCAGGCAGGGGACAAAATGGTCAGATTTTTTCTTTCTTTCTCCAACACCACCCTGCCTCCCTACTAGTTCTGAATCACATCCTCCTCTCCCTAAATGCCACTGATACACGCTCTTCAATTTAGGAGCAGAAATTGAGTGGCAAAGTTAAGTGAGCAGATCCACCTTATGAGTTGGGGCTGCTATTATCCTCATTTATAGATGAGGACACTGAGACCCAGAAAAATTAACTAACTTGCCCAAGTCATACTCGGAGCCTAAATTTGAACCCAGGTCATCTGGCTCTGGCCCATGCTCTAATCCACTGCATTCAACTGCCTTCTCTCAAAGAAACAACGTAAAACACCCTCAATGGTCTAACGTCCACACATCCATTTGAATGTTCCCTTTGGCATCCACATTATAGTTTGTCTTAAGAGAGAAACCTCCTCCTCAGTGTGTTTCAGCACTTATGTAGCTAATCTTATCTGTACAGGCTTCCTAACCTCTACAGCATCAGAGAATTCTGCATATAAACTACGTTTTTTCACAGTGCTCTCTAATCATTTAACTGGCACCAGTCTTATTTCCTCAACAAGATTATCAGCACCTTGGGGACAAAGGTGACATTATAATGCCTGTGTATTCCCCACATTATCTAGCACAGCACCAGGCATGTGGTAAGAGCATACATGGGCGAGTTCGCTCCTCCCAGCCCCCAGTGGTTATTAAGATCCTCCCTAATCTGACATCATTCAACCTGAACAAGTAACTCCTCATGTTTTCACCATGTAACCTTCCACTGGAGGCAGGCTGGCTCCACGTGATGACCCCTGCGCCGTTACCAATCTCTTTGTTCTGTCTTTACTCTCCATCCTCTACGCCAATCCAAACCCTCATTTTCTAATTCAACTACAACTTCTTTCACAAGGTTCTCTCCTCATACAACCCTTCTGGTCCATGTTTTCTGAAATTTTATTTCCTCTGTATAAAGCTCAAATCCTAAGTAGTTGACGATGCAGAGCCAGAACGGTGTTTTATATTTGGTTCAACTGTCCTCCATGCTTTTGTCCTTCAGGAAGTTTTCCCCCACCTTTTCTTCAATTCAGTTGACTGCCTCTAATTTATAGTTTGGGAAAGCTGATAAAACAGTGAACAACTTTCAGAAGCTTAAAAAAAAGAATCAGGGGCTTTGGGTTCCTTTAAAGAATTAGTTAGTACATGCAGCTGGTTCTCCCTGCCCCCGCCCCGCCTTTCACATAAACAACAATGCTGGGAAAATTCAGAGGTTAGAAGGAGGTACCGACTCCAAGGATTAACCAAAAAACAGTAAGAAACCCTTAGGGGTACAGAAGGCTGCCTGGACTGGCGGGTAGGAAAAGTGAGGGACAAAGAGCAGCCTAAGCTGGCAATGAGAGGCTAGAGTAGAGGGAGGCTTCGAAACTCTTTCGTCCACTTCCTCCCGTTTGCCTTGGCACAACCAGAGCCTCCCCCTTCAGGCTAGAAGAGCAGAAAGGCTCACAGGGGTCAGAAGCTGACAGTTGGCTGCCCTCCAGCAGACCTGCCTCTAACTCCTCTCTCTGGGTCTCAAAGCCCTAAGGCTAGTAGATTACAATTTAGGAAGACACCTCTGTTCAGATGGTTCTGCCTAAGCATTGTCAGATAGAGTGGCGGCAAACCAAGGACAATCCACAGTTTTCCTGTGTATTGTGTGTGTGGAGCTGGAGCTCTCCACCTTGGTGATCACCTCCCTTCTTAAATTCACAAGAGACAAAGACCAAGGCTTGGCCTTCTGTCCTTCCTCAATACGTATTACAAGACAGGAACTTATAAATTCACACATCAAAATAACATGATCTGTGAGGAATGCAATCAATTAGGAAACACATACAATGTTGCAACAGACTGTAATGTTGTTCCCAATTTGCTGATGGAACCTGTGAGAGGATTATACTTGTCCATTTCATTAACACTAGGCTTGGCCATAAGACTTGCTTGGGCCAATGAGATGTGACCAAAAGTGACATATTAAGTTTCAAGAGCCTTCTTATACTCTTTTTCCTCTGCCAAGAAAATGGCGTTTCCCAGACACGAGTACTCTTTCAGTCTAAATCCTATCGAGATTTTGGGGTTGGCTGTGGTCATGGCATAACCGAATAAAGGCTGAAGAATACACCCCCAAAACTGGAAAAGTTGAACCAAGAATTTAAAAATAAGTATAATGTGATATACTTAAGGAAGTATGGCAAGATATTAGTAAAATGAAGCAACTAATCACATAGAAAACAAGAGAAAATATTACTATTAAAATATAATGTATAAAGGTAATAGATGGGATAAGTAGACAAAAATCTATTAGCGACCTGGAAGATCAAATTGACAATTTAGTTAAGAATTCAGTGAGAAAGAATATGTAGAATATTTTTAGAGATAGGGTTATAAAAAACCAAACGAAAATCAGGTATGTAGGGCATAACTAGAAGTGGTAATACTTGGAAAATGGAGTGTAGGAATATTTGAAGAATATGGAGAAAAATAATGGGCAAAACCCAAAATTTAAAAAAGGATGACATAATTCTTGATTGAATGGGTTTATGAAGTGTCAACAAAGAGAGAGAAGGAAACCCCTTACTTAAACACACAATAAAATTTAAGGAGTGGCAAGAGTTCTTTATATATTGTAGACATAAATCTTTTATGAGATGCTTGCAAATGTTTTCTCACATTACGTAAGTTGTCTTTTCACCTTCTTGATGGTATCATTTACAGCACAAAAGCTTTTAATTTTTATGTAACCCAATTTGAATGTTTTGTCTCTTGTCGTTTGTGCTTCTGAAGTCATAGCTAAGAAACCACTGCATAGTGGAGATACATTTCAAAGTTTTCTTCTAAAGGTTTTATAGTTTAGCTTTATTATATTTACATTTAGCTCTATGATACACTTGAATTAATTTTTGCGTAGGGTGTGAGGTAGGATCCAACTTAATTCTTTTGCATGTGGATATCCAGTTGTCCCAGCTCCATTTGTGGCAAAGACTATCCTTTCTCCATTTAATTGTCTTGGCACCCTTGTCGAAATTGATTGGCAATAAATGTAAAGTTCCATTTCTGGAATCTAAAATCTCTTCTATTTATCTATATGTCTATCCTTATGGGAGCATGACAGTGTCTTAACTATTAAAGTTTTGTGGAAGGTTTCTGATATTGTGAACTATGAGCCTCAACACTGGTCTCCTTTTAAAAGATTACTTGGCTACTCTGGATCTCTCATTTCAAAGTGAATTTTATGATCAGCCTGTCCATTTCTGCAAAAAAGTCAGCTGGGATTTTGATGGGGATTGTTTTGAATCCATAGATCAATTCAGGGGGTACTGTCATCCTCATTTGTATGTGGATATCCGATCTATGAATATGGGATGGCTTCTATTTATTTTATTAATTTCTTTTGATAGTTGTTTGCTGTTTTTAGTATACAGGTCTTACACTACTTTTGTTAAATTTATATCTAAGCATTTTATTCTTTTTTATGCTACTGTAAATGGAATTGTTTTCTTAATTTTAAGTTTGTTCACTGCTAGTGTATAGAAATATAAGCTATTTTTGTATACTGATCTTATGTCCTGCACTTCAATGAATGCACTTATAAGTTCTACTTATTTTTTAAGTGGATTGCTTAGGATTTTCTATATACAAGAGTATAACTTCCGAAAGTAGAGATGGTTTTACTTCTTCCTTTCCAATCTGGGTGTCTTTTGTTTCTTTTTCTTCTCTAATTGCCCTGGTCAGAACTGCAGTATAATGTTAAATAAAAGCGACAAGAGCAGACATCCTTGTCTTGTTCTCGATATACAGGGAAGTCTTTCAGCATTAACTATGATGTTAGCTGTGGAACTTTCATCCATGCTGTTCAGTAGGTTGAGGAAATTCTCTTTTATTTCTAGTCTGTCGAGCATTATTTTCATGAAAGAATGTTTGTATTTCTTTCAAATGCTTTTTTTGGTGTTTATTGACATGATCAGCGGGTTTTCCCCCTTTATTCTATATTAACATGGTGTTACTGCACTAATTGATTTTAGATGTCAAACTAACCTTCCATTCTTGGGATAAATGCCACTTGGTCACAGTATAATCCTTTTTATGTGTTGCTAATTTCATTTGTTAGTATTTTGTGGAGAATTTTTACATCTATCTTCATAAGGGATGTTATTGGTCTCTAGTTTTCTTTTTGTGTAGTTCTTTGTCGGGTTTTGGCATCAGGGTAATACAGGCTTAACAGACTGAGTTGGGAAGTGTTCTCCCTTCTATTGTTTGGAAGAGTTTGTGAAGGACTGAAATTAATTCTTTGAATGTTTGGTAGAATTCAACAATAAAGCTTTCTGTGGGTCAGAGCTTTCTTTCTGGGAAGTTTTTTGATTACTAATTCAAACTCTTTACTTATTGTATATCTATTCAGATTTTCCATTTCTTTTAAAGTTAGTTTTGGTAATTTGTATCTTTTCAGGAATTTGTCCATCTCAACTAAGCTAATGAGTTTGTTAGTATACAGTTGTTCATGGAATTCCCTTATAATCCTTTGTATTTCTATAAGGTTGATAGTAATGTACCTCTTTCATTTCTGATGTTAATAATTTGAGTCTTTTCTCTTTATTGCTTGATCTAGGTAAGGGTTTGTTAATTTTGTTGTTCTTTTCAAAGAATCAACTTTTCGTTTTGCTGATTTTCTCTATTGTTTTTTATTCTGTATTTCATTTATTTCCACTCTAGTCTTTATTATCTCCTTCTTTCTCCTTACTTGAGTTTACTCTGCTTTTATTTTTTCAGTTTCTTAAGGTAGAAGGTTTGGTTTCTGATTTGAAATTTTTTTCTTTGCTGATTAAAACATTTACAGCTGTAAGTTTCTTTCTGAACAATGCTATTGCTACATCCTATAACTTCTGGTATGCTGTGTTTTCATTTCATTCATCTCAAAGCATTCTCTGATTCCCCTTTTGACTTCATCTTTGATTCATTGATTATTAAGGAATATGTTGTTTAATATCCCAAGATTCTTTTTTTCTGTATGACTTTCCAATTTATTTCATTAGAGAATGAAGTCATCAGAGAACATACTTTGTATGATTTCAACCCTTTTAAATTTATTGGGGCTTTTACTGTGGTCTAGAATATGGTCTATCCTGGAGAACATTCTGTGTGTGTCCGAGCAGAGTAAGGATTTTGCTGTTGTTGAGTGGAACGTGCTATAGATGTCTACTAGGGTCTCGTCATTCTGTACTGTTTTCAAGTCTTCTATTTCCTTTGTTATCTCCTGCTTACATAGTCTATCCACGATTGGAAGTAGGGCACTGAAGTCTCCACCTATTACTGTTAAATTGTCTATTTCTCCCTTCAGTTCTGTCAGTTTTGCTTCCTAGACTTGGGGTTTCTGTTGTTAGCTGTGTCTTGCTGTTTTAATCTGACAATCTTGGTCTCTTAATTAGTGTGTTTAGACCATTTATATTTAATGTAATTATTGATGTGGTTAAAGTCCACCATCTTGATAGTTATGTTCTATTTGTTTTATCTCTTCTTTGTTCATAACTCTTTTATATGTGGAATTTTCTAGTTCTGGTCCAATTAAACTAGAAGTCAATAACAAACACATAACTAGATTATCCCTATAAATACGTAAATAGACCAACATATGTGCAAACAAAGAAGGATCAGAGACAAAATCTGAATAAAAATTAAGAACTATCTGGAACTGAATGAAAATGAAAAAATTAACTCATTAAAAACTTGTGGAATACAGATCAAGTTGTGCTTAAAGGAAAATTCATAAATTTAAATGTACATATCTGAAAAGAAGAAAGCCTGAAAATTAATGAGCTAAGCACCCATGTCATTAGAAAAAGAAAAGCAAATTAAACCCAAAGAAAGTACAAAGAAAGAAATAATAGAAATAAGAGTGGAAATAAATGAAGTAACACACATAAAACAGAGAACCTACAAAGCCAAAAGTTCTCACTTTTTTGTGGAGGATAAACTAGTAAGTTGATAACTACCTGGCAAAATTGAAAAATTAAAAAAGAAGGCACAAAATATCAACATCAGCAGTCATAAAGGAGACATCACTATAGATGCTACAAACATTAAAACAATCATAAAAATATTAACAATTTTAAGTTGGTAATTTGAAAATTATCCTGAAATTGCTAAACTCTTAGAAAAACATAGCTTACGAAAACTGATAAACTAAAAAAATATATATACAAGCATTACAGCAAATAAAACTACTAAAGAAATTAAATCCATAATTTAAAACCTTCCCATGAAGAAAATTCCAGTCCAGGACTTTACTGGCAAATTCTACCAAATACTTAAAGGGAATATTCTACCAAATATTTTGGGGAAAAGGGAGATGCAGCTACAAAATGGAGAAAGAGGAGGCAGAACTCTGTGAGGCTGGATTTGAACTGGGAAAATCTGAATTGGAATTATCAGTAGGAGCCATGATTTATATGTACGTATACATGTATATATATATACCTCAATAGATCTGTCCATGTGAGCCTAGAAGCAATGAGATCCAGGGGCAAGGAGCAGTGACACTGAGGAGCAATGAGCACACTTAGTCCCCGGATCTGGATTTCTAAATGTCGTTCCCCATTAAATAAAACAAACAAACGAAAAACCCAGGACTTCATGTAGTTTTATCTAATTCCAGGTCTGGGACAAGAAAACCAGAAGGAAGTCTAGAGCATTTTGCTGTATCAGAAAGCAAAGAAGTGTTCATAGAGGGACATTTCAAAAAAAGATACAGGAACCAGCTTTAAGAGGCTTTCATTGGCAACATTTATAAAATTTGGAACAAAAAGAATAGTGAAAGTAAAGGGTTATAGCACATTGAATAAAAAGGAGAACCCATGAGTTTATAACAAGGATCAACAGCACTTTTCTAGAAAGGGCCAGACAGTAAATATTTTAGGATTTATAGACCATGCAGTCTCTGTCACAACTACTCAACTCTGCCACTGTTATAAAAAAGCAGTCATAGACAAAATGGAAATGAATGGGTATGGTTATGTTCCAATAAAACTATTTACAAAGACAGGTGACAACGGTCATAATTTGCTGACCCTTGGTCTATAGTTATGATCAAAGCAAAAAGAGAGGGGAATATTTCTTTACAGAAAAATCTCTGTTCCTAAATGAAAAAGCAATGACAGAATTTGAAGCAAAAAAGAAGAACCACTATTTTGCAACTATCAACATAATAACTGATTAAGGCAAGAGGCAATGTGTGATGAGTAGGTAGAACTACTGGATGAAAGGTTGTTGCAGAAGAGGATATTAACCCCTCAGATTATTTATTAACTACAAAGAAGAAAAGGTACCTTTGTAAATTACAGAATCTGGCAGATAGTACATTAACGAGTGTTCAAACTTATCATCGACAATAATTACAAATATGGACGTTGAAGGCCACCTGAAGTGATGTAATGGGGAAATATACAACATTATCTATGTAATACTCTTGACAAAAATGTTTAGCTTGAATCTAATCATAGGGAAGTAATCAGGCCAATCAAATTTGTAGGCTAGTCTATAAGTCAACTTACCTGGACGACAAAAATTTCAAGCTTCCGAATGAAAAAAAAAAAGGTAGGGAACTGTTCTTGATTAAAGACACTTATCAACTAAATGCAATGTGTTACCCTTGATTTGATCCTGGTTGGGGGATGCTAGACTTTAATGAACATGCTTTTGGCAATTAGGGAAATCTGAATATAAACTATATATTAGATGATGTTTATTGTATCAATGTTAGATTCCTTGGGTGTGATAATGGAATTGTGGCTATGGAGGAGCAGTCCCTTAGGAATCACATACTGAAGAACTTAGGAATGAAGTATCATGATGTCTACATTTATTTTTAGGAAAAAAAGTGATGTGTGTAGGTGCACGCACACATAGAAGACAGAGAGAAAACAAAAGTGGTAAAAGGTTAACTCTTGGTGACTCTAGATAACGGTTATGTAGTTGTTCATCAAATTATTCTTCTAACTTTTCTGTACTTTTAAATTTTTCAAAAGTTGGGCTAGGGGCTGGCCCCGTGGCCGAGTGGTTAAGTTTGCATGCTCCACTGCGGCGGCCCAGGGTTTCACCAGTTCGAATCCTGGGCGCGGACATGGCACTGCTTACCAAGCCATGCTGGGGCGGCATCCCACATGCCACAGCTAGAAGGACCCACAACTAGGAATACACAACTATGGACCAGGGGGCTTTGGGGAGAAAAAGGAAAAGAAAAAAAATAAAATCTTTAAAAAACAAAAAAAAGTTGGCTACATATTAAGATTTTCTGTTCAATGAAGTATAGGATGGGAAAAGTTAAACAGATGACAAACTAGGAAAAAATATTTGCAACGTCTAAACATCTTTTTAGACTTTAAGGTTAAGGTTATTTCTATACCAAAAAAGGAATTTCTAACAAATTAGTAAGAACCTCAAAAGAAAAAAAGGTCAAAGGATATGAACAAGCAACTTACAGAAGAGGAAAACCAATAGGCCAATAAGCATACAAAGAGGTGGATACTCAAACTTACTAGTGATGAGAGAAATACAAAATTAACAATGAGGTATCACATTAACTAATAAAATTAGAAAGTTAGCTGATGTTAAGTGTTAGTGTGAATATATGGGATGTGGAAATATAGGAATGCACATGCACAGCTCTTAGTAGTACAGAGTGGCCCAGTCATGCAACTGGGCAATATCTAGACATACGAAGTGTACCCACACTCTATGACCTATGCATTCTACTCCTGGACTTACATTGCAAAGATATTCTCATAACAGTCCATAAGTGAACCTCTAAGAGGATGTCATTGCAGGACTGTTTGTGTGTAGCCACCAAAGAGGGATTTAGTGGGTAAAATAGTGGATACTCTGCTGTATCTAGTATTTCTTATTAGAAATAAGAGAACAGATGGACATCTAAGAAAAATGGGCCTTTAAAAAGGTAAGAGATGGAATGAGCTATGCAGCCACTATGGAAAACAGTGTGAAGGGTCCTCAAAAAATTAAAAATAGAACTACCACGTGATCTAGCAATCCCACTCTGGGTATATATCCAAAGGAAATGAAGACAGGATCTCAAAGAGGTATCTGCACTCCCATGTTCACAGCAACATTATTCACAGTAGCAAAGATATAGACACAATTTAAGTGTCCATCAATGGACGAATGGATAAAAAAGATGTGGTATGTATACACACAATGGAATATTATTCAGCCATGAGAAAGGACACTCTGCCAAATAAACTAAGTCTGACAGAGAAAGACATGATCTCACTTATATGTGGAATCTAAAAAAGCTGAACTCATAGAAACAGAGACTAGAATGGTGTTACCAGGAGGTGAGGGGGAAGGGGAGATGTTGGTCAGAGTACAAACTTCCAGTTAGAAGATGAATAAGTTCTGGGGATCTAATGTACAGCATAATGATTTAAGTTAACTACTATTTCATATACTTGAAAGTTTCTAAGATCATAGATGTTCTCACCACAAAAAAGAAACAGTAATTATGTGACCTGATGCAGGTGTTAGGGAAGAAGGCTAAGGTGGCAATCATTCTGCAACAGATAAGTACGTCACCAACACATGGTACACCTTAAACTTACACAATGTTATATGTCCACTGTAACTCAGTAAAGCTGGGAAAACAGGATAAGCCATATCACAATATTATTTATATATTAAAATATAATTACATAAATTAAAAATACATCATAATATCTAGCTGGGTGGCAGATGTAAAACTACATATATGTCCTACGCATTCTTCTGTGTGTATATTCTAACTGTCACAGAGACTAGAATGTCATGGTAAAGTAATGAAAACACTCTGGAAAGTAACACTACTCTACGACTGTTAAGCATCATCATATAAAAGTGGAATAAAGCCTTCAGTCTTCTCTTTTTTTTTTGCTTTAGAGTGGCTTTGCTGTGTAAGTTGTTTACCTGAAGTCAGTGAATGGAAAGCTCTCTGCTGAGGAACTACATTTGAGTCACATTATAATAACGCTACCTCATTTTTACAGTTGGTTCTAATATAACAATCAACGTCGAATCCTGTTTAGTCAGATGGGGAACCCCATATGTTGTGATATGATTCCTCAATAAATCAATTTGAAAAGTACTTTAACAAATGCTTCTAAAATAGGATATTAGAGAACTCAGGGTGGAAGTGTTATAATTAAACGTTATGATAAACTCAAAGCTCATTTTATTGTTCTACGAGAAATTTTAGTCTGTTTCCTTATAGGTTCATCTAACCCCCTCATTAGGACTTCATAATTTTGCTTTTTTGGGGGCAAAAATGTCAAAGTCAAAAGTTAGAATTTCAAGTGTTCAACCTGACTTTTAATATAGTCACATCACGTCACTTGATTCTCATAACCCGTAACATCAAAATCGAATTCACCACTACTATATGCAGTTCTTCTGCAGCTTCATTTACAGTTGAATCTTGGATTATTTTAAATATTTCGTCTTTTCTAGAATGGAATAATATTATCTTCTTTCCATATTGCCCAAAAAAGGTCAGGTTCATAGGCATAAGGTCCACAAATTATGTAAATAAGCACTCTTCATTGTCTTTTGTAAACATTTAACACATTTTTAAGGTTTTGATAGTGGTCTGCGTTGCTGTTGTCTTACACACCATTTAAGAATTTCTGTATAATGCTGACGTGAAGTTTTGTTGTTGTTAAGTTAAACATTTTCTGGTGCCTCTAAGGCCTAAACCAAGTCATATTCCCCTTCTCAGAGGTCATCACTGCAGATGCTACCACCTTTTACCAAAAGTGGGAACGATGTGGAGAAGATGAACTCCCGTGAAGTTTCTCAGCTGAGAGGAGATGATTCTGCTGCCTTTGCAGTCACCAGGGAGGCTGGGCCCAAAGACTGCCCTTGAGAGGCAGGATCCCACAAAAGAGTTTCTCTGCTTTACCCAGGAAAGCAAAAACTGTCCAAAATCATTCCATGGCTTACAGCCCAGCCATCATGAGGTCCAAAATCTTTCTGTGGTTTAACAGTCCAGCCATGAGGACACAACCCAAAGGTGGAACCAGGGCTTTGGTCCTGAAGAAGGGACAGAGGAATATCCAGAGGCAAGTTTGTGACAACACATTTTGGGTTAGGAAGCAGGAAGATGAGTGCCTTCAGAAGCTCCCCAAACCCAGCAGCCCCCAACGTATGGAATTCCTCTTGCCTCTGGTGGAGACTTTCTCAGAAGCTAGACCCCTTAACCAATAGGCTCACCAATTTCAGGACCACGAAATAATTAGGGAAGTAGGTAGAGATCCAGCTGGGGCCTCAAACTGTGGCCATGATGCTGCAGGGAGAAGCTGTATAAAGACAATATGGAAGATAAAATTCTTCTTCCTCAAGCTTTATACAGACATGTAAGTATAATAACAGTACACAGAAATAAAATGTCCTCCTTACATCCTGAAAGTTCGCCGATTATGTGCTGTCTTCAACAAATATGCTCTTTTACAATTCAAATGTCCTGAAGGCTAACTGGAATCGAGTCATTTCACTTCCTTAACTCATTCTTAATGTTTTTCCTCCCATGACCTCAGTGCAATCAACCTTACTTAAGATAAAGAAGACAGGGTATAAGATGGAGAGGTAAGCTAGGGTGTCCTTCAAGAAGACAGGACTCAAGACGGTCTGCAACAAGTGACGACTTTGGGGTAGGGAAACAAGCCTGGAGATTGTAGACGCCTGGAAGCAGGGAGTGGATCAGAATGCTGAGGCTGGCCTTATCCTTTCTTCTAGGGATCAAAGTGAAAAGGCCCTGGGCCACACCCTACAGAAATGAACCCTTGCTCAGAGGAGAAGGGTCACCTACTTAGGTTATTAAAAGAAGTTTGGAGTAACAAGAACAGAGGGAACATCATGGGAAGGGCGTCAGCAGGCTATTGTAGTCATGCACACTCTAACAGAGCAGGCTTCTGTAGTTCTGGGCAGTCTACACCACAGGAAGCAGAGGCAGCATTCCTTGGACAGACCTGCTTACAGACCTCATATGAACAGCTTCCCCTGCCCCTCCCTCTCCTCAGTTCCTTTGGTGATGGATCCATGGCAGAATCCATGAGGAAATGGGAGACTGAAGAGAGAAGTCACACTAAACCATGGAAGACTTTGGTCAAGTACTAATACATGCTTACTTGTAAATAAGTAGTGCATTGGTTTTCTGCTACATAACAAAACTACCAAAAACTTAGAGGCTTAAAGCAACGCTGATTTATTATCTTATAATTCTGTAAGTCAGAAGTCCAGGCACAGCATGACTGGTTTATCTGCTCAGGGTCTTACTCATTAAAGCTCAAAGTCCTCTTCTAAGCTCATTCAAATTGTCTGCAAAATTTAGGTAGCTCTCAGTCTCTTGCCATACGGCCCCTTCCATTTCCAAAACCAGCACAAAGAAACTTCCTTGCATCAAATATCTCTCACGCTTCAAACCTCCACCATGTCTGTTTCTGAGGACTGCTACAGCCAGATTTAGAGGGCTCATGTGATCAAGTCAGGCCCCTAGATTATCTCCCTTTCTTAAAGGTCAACTGATTTGGGAGCTTAATTACATTTTCAAAATCCTTTAGAGCAACATCTCAATTAGTGTTTGATTGAATACAACTGGGAGAAGGTGTGTGTGCATCTTAGAGGCCAGGAATTTGGGGGACCATCTTAGAATTCTGCCTGTCATAAGCAGCGTGTGTGACTGTTTGGCTAGACAGGATAAGATTTAAAAATAAAACAAAGATTTTCAAATGCTTGCCAGTGCTGGTCCTGTTCGTTTCCATTATCAGCTGCTCCAAAGACATAGGGCCAAAGAGGACAGTGTCAATTATTTATAGATAAACCAAGCTAAATCAAATATACGGTTGTTCTCTGTGCTGTTAGAGCACAGCTAGTGACTAACTCTCCCTATTTTAGAAGGATCTGAGGCTCAAAAGAATTAGGAAGAACCAGCTATGAATTAGAGACCAGCCTGGAAAGTAAGCTGCAATTTTGTGGTCAATGGCAAGTTTCCTATGCCACAGAAAGATGACAATGCAATGCCAGGAAACAGCTGAAGCAATGGCTGAGCAACTGCCCTTAGACAAACCTTATGAATGACAGTGACACAGCACCCTACTAAACACAACTTTTGGCAGGAAGTTGGGCCAAATCAATATACAGTACTTTGTACACTCAATTACCACAAGAAATCCAACCATCTTCTCAAACACATTTTACACTGAGGGCTGAGCTGGGGTGTTGGTGGAACAGTCAGAAATTGGAAAGTTAAAAGGTACCAAACGTCCCTTTAGAAAAGAGGAATACCAAAAAGTGATTAGGGAGAAATGCCTTTCATGAAGTGAATTTAACTTGACAATAAAGACCTCCATTTTTAGTGACAGTCTATTCAATTTCCATTTTTTTAAGGAATTAGGTCTCCATTTTAAGCTTTAGATTTGAAACCAAGATTTTCTGCACTTAATAATTATATAAACCAAAGAACTCAGTAAATCAAGTTTCCACTCAAAGCATTTTTTACAGTCAGCAACAAATGTTTGAAAAAAGGAGTTGTTACGGGAACAGAAAAATATTTAACAGTATTGGCATAAATAACTGAGGAGGGGGCAGAGGGAGGGGGGAGGTAGTCACACCCAGACTGCTCCAGCCAACTGTTATGGGGCAGAAGGGAGGAAAGGAGAAGAGGGAAGGAAAAGGGAGGGAAGGGGAAGGGGAAAAGAGGTAGAATTAAAGGATAAATTCAAACAAAATGGATGAAAACAAAGAAAACCTATTTGTGAAGAAAGTTAATCTGATTAATTGACTGTGAAAGAAATTCTAGAGCACAGCAGGGATGATGAGAGTAGTAAGAGGACTTGGCCTGTGGGGGTCTCGAAAGTGGCCAGGGAATCAGAGCTGCATATCCTTGCTAAGAGGCCTGAAATCCTCTTGGAGGCCTTTTGGCAATCGGATGCAATCTGGAGTGGTGAATTCCACCCAAATTAAAGTTTTCCAGATACTGCAAAGGGTGTTTTAAGATTAAGAGTGACTTCTGGTTTAGCAAAAATGACCACAAGCAGTGGAAATAGCTCACAGAAAACATAAGGCAAAACTTCAGTGCATAAATCAAGGTAGTGAACAATGATAACCCTGCTTACAATTTCTGGAAAAAATATTATAAAGTTTTCTGTTAATGATGCTTCTTGTCAAGTCCTAAAATTACTGCGATACGTATCAAGGCAATGAAACACTTAGAGATGGACATTCAATCAGTAAAGTGTTGGATGAAGAAGAAAAGGCATAGCAAACATTTAATGTGGTCCAGTGCCAACACCTGAAAATGTAAAACTGAAGCAGTTAAATCAAAAGAAGCAGAAGCAGAAGAAATCAGCTGGCAATCTTGTTGGACTTGAAGATAATGTACTGTATATAAGTGTTAAGTGTGAAGTTGTGTTAGACATACAAAGATAAATAGTGTGTATTTATCTTGATAGCCTGGTCTGGTAGGGGAGCAGACATCAAAACAAACGATTAGAGCAATAACCATTGCATAAATAGAAGTTAGGAGATGTCACGAGTAATGAAGACTCTAACTTCATTTTTGATGCTGACAGTTACTGAGTTTTCAAGCCCCATAATGTCCCTTCACCTTATGCCCCACACCTGAGCAAGCGAATAAGCAAGCCTGCACACTCTCTTGGATCCCGTGAAAAGTCCAAACTATGCAAGCCCACCCCAGCCTCACTCCCTAACCACAATAAAAGCCAAGCCAGTCTCCTTTTGCTGCTCTCTCAAGCCATTTTCCAGACCTGACTGGGAGCCCATCCTGCGCTCTCTGGAAAGCTTCACTACAATGAACTTTTTCATACCCTCTTCGTGTGTGTGCATATGATGTCATCAGTCTTCACATCTGAAGCAAATTTTGAGCGGGGATCCATCCTACCCTGCGGGGTAAACACAACACCATGGAAGCGGAGAGAAGGCAGTTTCTACCTCTGCTAGGCAGGCTGGGGAAGGCCTGCCTCACAGAGGAGAGCTATACTCTACAGTGCCGAAGGTCATTAGGGATTCAAGAGGCCAAGGAGGCTGTAACGGAGTTCAACTGGAGGAGCTGCCCACTGCATGATTTCTCTTCTCTGGGCGAAACCTGATAAACACAGGGACAACACCTGCAAAACATGTCCACCAACAAATGCCCTCCTTGTTTGGGGGGTAGATACCTGATCTAAGCCAGAGTGACCACTGCACTACTCTGAGATTTTTTTCCCCTGATGGAGCAAAGCTATAGAATGTGGGTCTGAAGAGCAGTCAGTGGATTTGTCCTCATCATTGTAGGAAAAAGACACTGGCAGTGGGAGAGAATAAGCCAATAAAGAGCGAGGCGGAGATAAGAGCCAGAAAGAAGAGTCCTGGTGGAGCTGCACAACGTGGATCCTGTTGTCTCCAGGCCCTAGCTGCATCTCTGACCTTTCTGCAGATACATTACGGTCCTCAGCACTCCTTCCAATATATCTTACTTTTGCCTCAGCTGGTTTCAGATAGACTTCTATCACTTAGAACCAAACAACTGCAGCACTGACCAAAACAGAGGGATTAAAGGCACTCTGTAATTGCCATTAATTTTCTTAAAATACTTACAGTACAATGGTCCTGTAGTTATATTGACTGTCCTTACTATATACGGAAACATGTGCTGAGGAATATCGGAATGAAATGTCATTATGTCTGCTACTTTCAAATCATTCAAGATCCACAAAAATATGGAGGAAACATGGCAAAAATGTTAATTATTGAATTTAACTTAAGAGTACATTCATTATCCCTTCTTTCTACTTTCCTGATATAAGAAACCTCCCATAAAAAATTCTTTTTAGAAGGGAGACTCAAAGTATGTATAAGATGCCTTGAGCTTAGAAAGATCAGTTATGTCAGGAAACGGTAAGTAGTTCTCCACAGGCTGGTTTAGGTGGGGGGCATACAAGAAAGGTAAAGGACAGATTTTATGTTAAGAAATTTAGCATTTATTGGGAAAACACTAGAAAACCATTAAAAGAATGTGGGGGTAGGAGGAGTATGGGAAATGATATGATCAGATTTTGATAGTAAAAGGATTTCTCTGTTGATAGTATAGATCACAAATTGGAAAATGGCAGGCATGTGGTAACAGTCTAGATAAGAAATGACGAAGGCCTGAATTAAAGGTTAGAGAAGAGTAGAGGTGAAAACTGATAGGATTGTGGTAATGGATTTGGTGGGGGAAAGGAGGGAGTGCTTTGAGGGAAAGGAAGGAATCCAGAAAGCCTCAGGATCCTGGCTTTGATGACTGGTTGTTACCATTCACAGAGGCTGGAATACGGAAGCAAGAGCAGGACACATTGAGTTTAAGGTGGTGTTGGAGACACAAGGTGAGTCATGAGGGCGGGGGTGAGACACTGATTGGAAAACCACAGGCCATGCCAAAGGCGTGGAAGAGATCACCCAGTAAGAAAGTGTGGAGCTTACTGTTAAGGGCTGAAGAAAGAGAAGCAGCCACAGTTAGGGGACAGACAGAGGACGAGAACCCCGAAAGAGACTAAGAAAAAAGGGCCTTAGACACAGGTAGAAAACACTGAGAGTGGTTCACAACAGTACAGGCAGAGAAAGATCTGAGAGGGAGGAAGAGGTCAGCAGTGCCATGTACTCTACAAGAGATGAAGAATGCCAGGACTCGTAACCTAACAAAAAGACTTAAATTAGGGCAGCTCCAGGGTTGATTAATTCAGCAGTTTGAAAATATCAACACAGATGCAAGTTCTTCCCATTTTTCTACTCTGTCAGGCAAACTTTGCTGGCTTTATCCTCAGACTAGTACCCATGACTAATCGCAAGATGGTTGCCACAGTATCCCAAGCATCACATGTAGACATTATTCAGCATGGAAGAGAGGTATTTCTTTCTTGTATCCCTTTTTTAGAGTGGGGGAAAAAAAATCCTTCCCCAGAAATCCTTTAGTAGACCTGACTTCATATTATTGGGCAGAACTGGGTTAAATCCACCCCTGAATTGATCACAAACAAGAAGAAAGAGATTATTACAACTGACTTAGATTAATCAGGATTTACTTCTGAGATGGGGACAGGGTTACTTTTCCTAAGGGCTGGATAACTGAAAACACTGGGGTTATATTAACAAAAAAAGAGGGGGTGGGGTGGGGTGGATGTTGAATAGGTAACTCAGAGGCATGAGGAGGAACCATTCTGTACTAAAGTATTCTAATCTCATTTTTCCCCATATCATAATATTCATTAAAGAAAGAGCAGGGATTTTTGGAGGCGGAAAGAAAAGTAGCCAATGCGGGAAAAAATTCAATCAACTAAGTTTCATGCTTCTGAGGGTGAAACAAAAATAAATATACAACAACTTTAAAAGAGGATACATCCTAAAACATCTCTGATTTCCTTTAGCAATGAGTTACTTCCCAGTCCACTGATAATTTACTTTCTGTAGTGAAAATGTACTTCATTTTCTTTTCCTAAAACTACTTTCAGGTTTCATAACAAGAACCTTGGCTCTAAACCTGCTGTGCAGATTCTTTCAATCATATCCCCTCTGATTTTCTAGAGTCAAAAGTTCTAAATTTAGGAACTCTTTGTTTACATCCATGTGGTAGCTTTGTGATATATCATCTTGGTTGGACAGAACTAGTCCCCAGAATTTCCTTTCTAGTACATTTCTGCTTAGGGTGGGTTACAAGTAATATTGTCTCCTGAGAGTTGGAAGACGGAAGGGAGGCAGCAGCCATTTTGCAGCACACACATACCTTCTCCCAGTTATTCAATCAAACACTAATCTAGGTGCTGCTGAAAAGGGAGTTGGCAGAAGTAAAGTCTCTTATCAGTTGATTTTAATTAAAAGGGAGATTGCTCTAGGTGGGCCTGTCTTAATCAGTTGCAAGCCCTTTCAACGAGAGCTTAGCCCTTGCCTGAGCTAAGAGACTCCAAACAGCTGGATCTGCAATTGCTCTGCTTCCTCGGGTCTTCCCTGAGCGCCTGCCTGTGGACATCGAGCTTCAGCCTGTGCCCTTGGGGTTCCAGCCCCCTCGTGACTTTCCCTTCCTGACTGCCTGCCCTGTACACCTCAGGCTTGCTTAATGGGCTCCCACAGTTGTATAACCCAATTCCTCATAAAAACTCCACACATATATACGTATACATACATATACTCATACACACACATAAAATCTCCAACCGGTTCTGTGTTTTTGATTGAATCCTAGTACACATGTGCTCATATCTGCCCCCAACTCCCACTTCTTGAGATCCACTTCTCCCTTTGTGAGATAAAACAAACTCCACTCAGCTGTCACAGACTGGACACAGAAAAGTTTAAAATAATGGTAGAGTAGTTTTCTTTTTCTTTTGTTTTCACTGTTTTGGGGCAGCATATAAATCTGCTGCTTTAGAGAATAGTGCAATGTAACTATTATATTTGTTCCCTGTGCTGAAACTGAGAGCTCACGCTGTACTTCAGATAATTTCCCTCCCTGTATGACCTGACCCTTGTTCATACTGGAGTTCATCTGTCCATTCACACGTCTTCTACAAGATCTTCCACAGTTTCTCTCAGCTCATGAGATCTCAGTTTCTCTAAGTCCAGCTCCAGTCTCTTAAAGAAATCCCATTTTTTTCCTCTCTAGTCATAGATTAATTTATTTATTCCTATAAGTTCTCCTTGTTCATGACAACAAATTATTCTCTAGCCTAAATATTAACTAAAAACCTTCATATTCTGCATATCCTTCATCTCACAATTCCATTTTTAGGACTTTCTCCTGAGGAAATAGTCATGGTTGTGTTTAAATCACTAGTTTCAGCACTGAGCATAAGAACAAAAGTTAAAACAATAAATGAATTTAACAAATCTATCTATACATCTGATATTCTTTGATACCATAAAATAACGTAACAAAATACAATGGAATAAAAAAATGCACAATACATCATGTTTAGAAAGCAGGTTACAAATTAGTTTATATTCAGAAAATACAGTTATGTTTTTGTAAATAAATAAATATAGATGCGTAGGAAAAGGACTTGAAAGACAAAAGCGCAATGTGAATGTTTCTGAGTGGTCGGACTGTCGTCGGTAATGTGTAACTTTCTTCTTTCTGCCGGTAAGTGTTCTGAGCTTACTACAGTGGACACGCACTGCGAGGGCAATAAGCAAAGCCCCAGGAAAGTTCTGCAGTGGGGATTTGCTGACCTGCAGTCTAGGACAGGGAGTCTTCAGCAGCCCTTAAGGATCCAGATATAGACTTAGAGGGGATGTCTATAAAATCCTTGAATCTACATGCAAAATGTTGTTTGTATGTGCAACTGTGTGTGTCTGCATCTGGGGAGAGGACGGCAGAGGTTCCACAGCTTTCATTTATTCCTAAAGAGATCAGGATCCAAAAAAGGTTAAAACCACCAGTACAGAATCTTGCTGGACTTTATCTCAATTTCTCTATTTTGGGGGTGGGGCATTATTTAAAAGGCTGAGGGACAAATAATTTGGAACAAGAATTCCAAATTCCAATTCAGAGATTTTGCATACCTGAAAATTTCTTTATCTCAAGGGAGGCATGAAATTTGAAGAACTCCATCAAAAAATAAATAATGAAGTGAAAAACAGTTGGATATAACTTCTGAAACAATTGCTCCAGAATGGTTACTGCTAAGCTTTTCAAAGTAAGAATACTCCTACTTTAGACTAAAAGTTTTGGTACCATATATTGATCTCCTCTGTCCCATCTGCATGTGTCATCATAAATGCCACTCTAGCCATAGTCTCAGAATGGAGTTCATCCGTCTCTATTCTGATCCACTCTAAAATGAGAGAACATACTTGAAGAGAGAAAACTCATTTTAAAAATAATGCACTCTCTTGCTAAAGATCAAAATACATGCCATGTTTCACTAAATATCCTGCCTTTGATGGAAGGAGACTATGAGTGATAGACGACTGTGATCGGATTAGAACTTTATGTTCCTTGCCATCTCAACATTGTATGTACCTAAACCTTTTTTAGAGGACAGAATTAACAGTGATATATTTCCTATCTAAACATTATAGTCTTTAAATCTAACACTCACAAGGCAATTTTACTTCTATAATGACTAGTCTCAAATACTGATTCCATCTAGAAGTGCACAAAGAAGCATGCAAACTTTTCTCTGCACTCCCCCCCCAAAATCCACGATCTCTATAAGAACATAATCTCCTAAGAAGGTGGAGCTGCTATCAGATATCTCTTACTTCTTACGCTAACTAGTCTACCAAGGTTCTGTACAAGTATAACTGATATATTTGATTACTCCAGGTTTGAGATTGTAAATAAATTATTAAACTTAATGGGTTTACTATAGTAAAAAAAAAGGCTAACTACAACTCTGACAACGTTAACAAAAACTACAATTTTCACTTATTGAACCAGAACAGATCTACATATAGCTTCCCCGTCACTTCCCTTTTAAACTCTTTTCTTCTGCTAACTTACCAGAACAGCATTGCTCTAGCAGTTATATCATTTAAAAAGTTCTTTTTACCCACCTGCTAAGTTGGGTTGGAATCAAGCAGGGTGAAGACTTGTTTCCCCCTTAGTGTATCTGAGATGTACAAAACCTGAGACCCAGAGGTGGAAGGGACGCCAGAAGTACGGTTTGAGGAAGAGTTCTGTGGTTGAACCACGTCTCTCTGTCGGATTTGCTTTTGCTTGCCCTTCTAGGTTGGTGATGATTTTATTTGGTGATGTATAAAAGTGTGTACTTTAAAAGCATATGCATCAAACGATAAATAATATGTCCTTCTATATCCGCAAAGAAAAATTTAAATAATAAAAATGGAAATAGAGTGCTAACCAGAAAAGGTAACCCACAAGCTTTATGCTGCTTCTGAAGATAAGATCCTCTGAACCAGAAACTCCATTATGAGTGTATTTTTCAAACTCCAAAAGTTATAAATACAGGTTAGACTCATAACACATACTTGATTCCCATTTTCAAACTGTGTTCAACATCATTTGTTTCCTGATGACCTGGAAATGTAGCTTTCTCATGTAGATAACACAGGCAAAAGGCAAGACAAATGCATGCATAAAATACATATAACAGTTTAATGGGAAACTATGGTGCGCAAATTTTAAACTTACTGTTCATGGAAATCCAGCATTGGGGGCTCAAATCGTATAGGTCTGCAATTACCCCGGTACAGAGATATACTGTAAGTAAAAAAATAAAACAGCATAAGAAGCAATTCTTCAAAATATATATTTCCCCAAACTGAAGTCAGACACTTGAGTTTTGTCATGAGAAACTTTTTTTTTTTTTTTGGTGAGGAAGATTGGCCTTGAGCTAACATCTGCACCAATCTTCCTCTGTTTTGCATATGCCATGCTCCCACAGCCTGGCTTGATGAGTGGTGTGTACATCTGCACCCAGGATCTGAATCACACCCTGGGCCGCTGAAGTGGAGCGTACAAACCCCACCACTATGCCACCAGGCCAGCCCTGAGAAAGTATCTTTAAGAAAGGTGGAGTCTAATGTTCTATTAGGAATGTGCATTACTTTTCTTCTTAGAGGAAGTCCATAAATGTTGTTTTAAAAAATGAAAAGAAAAAAATAGGGGTATATTTCCTAATCAAAGGTATGCAAAAACAGAAAAAGCTCAGGTAGACAGAATGTTGAAATTTATTTGGCTGTTAAGATTGATAACAATATACCTTGGTATGCTCACTCGGAGTTTTTGATACATGTACAATGAACAATACCTAGTTAATACAACCACACATACCTGGCAGAAAATACACAGACATGAAAACCTTGTAACTAGATAACCTTGTAATTAGAGGGCCAAAGGAACTAAAAAACGAATTTTGGGATAGAAATTTCCAAGAACTGAAATATCTTTTTAGCCTGAGAGTGTAGAACACACTGATCTATGATGTCTTGTTCTAAATATTTGAGCATCATTTCTAACTATCTCACTTGATACTAGAACTTCTCACTAAAACAGACTTCTGAATAGCAAACCTCTTAGACATCACCACAACCTAACACTGATGCAAAGTATAAACGACTTTGTCGGGTTGGGGAGCCCACATAGGTGAAGTCGTCTGTTTCTCATACTGACAAAGTGAGAAATTCAGTTAGCCACTAACATTTCTAAATAGTAGACGTTTATCTTTCTGCTGCACTTTAAGAAATGATGTTAGAGCAAAACCCATTTTGTGAGACTTTATTTCCATCACCACTGTAATTGACAAGAATATAAGCTTCAAATGATCCAGTAAGTTCAATCAGGAAGTATAGGAAATACACTAGGAATAGACAGGGACATGCAGAATATGTAGGAAATTTAGCTTTAACTCAATTCTATAAAGATTAAATAGTCTGAAATAGGTGAAGTGGATAAGAGGTACACACTTCCAATCATAAAATAAATGTAATGTACAGCATAGGAAATATAGTCAACAATATTGTAATAACTTTGTATGATGACAGATGGTAACTGGTCTTTTCAGTGTGATCATTTTGTAATGTAAATAAATGTTGAATCATTAAAAAAATAAAGTAAAATGGAAAATGAAATCAGAGACTATATTTAAAAAAACAGCTAAACAGTGGATAAAAGATGAATAACAAATATTAGAAATATAAAAGAACAGTAGAATCTAAGTATAACATATGGAGAAATAAAGAGGAAAGCAAATTAAAACAAAGATTAAATAGTCTGAGCAGTGGATTAATTGATCTAAAAGTAATAAAGCCTAAGGGTGTTTTTAGCTCTACTGATTAAGACTATTCCTCTGTGCTGCTTGATAATCTCTCTACATGTGTTGAACAGAAAAGATGACACACAAACAAGAAGGACACCACCAAACGTATAAGGCACAAAACTCAAGACGCTAGGACAGAGAAGGCACGGTTCCCCACAGGACAGCTGCCACATGGACCTAGAAGTAGAGAAGCTACCCCTCTCGACTGCTGCCTTTCTCAGGCATGCTATAACAAGGACACTCTCGTGCCTTTAGAACTAGAAATACTGATCAGCTCATCAGTTTCAACAGTATGAAACCCAAACTTATATAAAATCTTAGTCCAATCAAGGAAAAAAAACATAATGCATAAATAAATGTGTATAAGTCATTAATGCATATATATAAACACTGACTGGGTTAGATGCTAGAGATACAAAAGAGTAAGACAGTTTTTTCTCTCACAGAACTGAGAGTCTGCTCCCAAAGATGCAAATGGAAATGTGTAAAGTCACCAGGCAAGGTGAAAAAAAGTGCACACCCCATTCATTCAATAGAAATATACTGCATGCCAGGCGCTGCCTAGCAGCTGGGGCTACGGGAACAAAGCTAAGAGCCTGCTCTCGTGGCACCAACAACCCAGTAGGGAGACAAAAGTAGAACATATCAGGTGATGATGTGTGATATATAAAGACAGAGCAAACACAGTAGGAACAGAGAAGGTCTCTTTGAGGAGGGACATGAACAGAGAATTGAACAATGGAGATCTGCGGGAAGAAAAGGGGGAGGTACTAGGCATGCTGAGGAACAAGGAAGCTGCAGGGAAGGAGGGGGAAAAGGGAGGAGCTGAGATCAGAGAGGTACAAAGGCCAGGTCTCCTTGCAGGAGTCTGAATTTTATTCTAAGTGTAACAAAAAGCCTCTATGGTTTTGAGCAAGGAAAGTAACATGATCTGACATATATGAAAAGGTTAATGCCAGCTGCTGTGTGAAGAACAGACTGTAGGAGCCCAAAAGTGGCAGCAGGGAAGTCCTGCAGTAGTCCAGACAAGAGGGGATGGCAGCTGTGGTCTAGGGGGATTGCAATGGAGAGTGGTGAGAAGTGGCTCTTTTCCGAACATACGTGGAAGCTAGAGACAACAGGTCATGCTGACGCATTTATTTTGGAGTGTGAGAGAAAGAAGACAGGACTCAAGGATGACTTAATCCTGATTTTGGTCTGAGAAAATGGATACATAGTCATGACGTGGGAGGAGTGGGTTGGAAGTGGGGAAGAATAGATGGGCAGATACTCAAAAGTATTGTTTTAGACATTTAAATTTGAGATGTCTTATCTCGATGAAGATGACAAGCAGGCAGCTGAATATACATGGTTGTTGCTTTATATAAAAAAGTTATTGATTTTTGTGTACTGATCTTATATCCAGTCACTTTGGTGAATTAACTCTCATAGTTTGTCTGTAGATTCTTTTAGATTTTCTCTTGTCACTAAACGTGCTGCCAAAATGATCACTATCTGGACTATCTCTGTAGACAAATCATCTGCAAGTAACAAAAATTCTATTTCTTCCTTTTAAATCCTTAGACCTTGTTTTCCTTTTTTATGCCTTATGTGGGCTAAGACCGCCCATAAAGTGCTCCAGAGAAGTGGTGTCCAGCAACTGTTACTGTGATATTTACAGAACGCTCACAACATGAGATAGAGGGAGCAACACATAAAAGATGACTCCCTCATGAATAATGCATATTTTCAAAACAACAGCAGATCTATATCTAAGAAACAGTTTAATATTTGAGTGGGTACAATACAAGCCGTCATAGGTATAATCTTATTTTAATAGGACCAAAAATTCAATAACATAGCAGTCATGTATCCACAGCTAATTGAGATGGTCGCTACTACGTTTATTTAGAAAGGGTGTGACATCATTTAGTGCTTTATTAACAGAAAGCAAATGTTTCCAAATCTATAATGTTGAAAAATAAACTGGAGAAGAAGAATGTGAAAAATGGAAGCCAATTCAAAGAAAAGAATCTGAGACATTGTAACACTACAATACAGGGTTTTATGCTTTCTGCAGTAACTGTATAATTGTTTTGCAAGTCTCCATACAATCTTCTTATTTTCACTAAAATATTAACTACTTATTTGGGGATAAGGAGATGAATAAAGACTATTTTCTGACTTCAAGCAAGAGAACAACTAGAGAGAGAAAAGAAATCTCGTGGGACATGGTCTATGTTGCTCGGTGAACTATCAAGTGAAAGTTAAGCCGGTGGCTCCCAAAGGAAGCAGAGAGGGCTTCTCGGGGCTTTGGGAATTTGTTTAAACCAGGAAATTTAAAATGGTTTCCTAGGGGCAATTACTATCTAACAAAAGGCACTCTTTGGCCAGTATTTCTTGAAAAATGATTTGTGGTCTACCTACATCTTAATCATCTAGAATTGTTGTAGAAATGCAGTTTCTAGGGCCCCACCTCCAGAATCTGATTCCTTACATCTAGTACAGAGCCCAGAAACTGGCGATTTTATGTTCACTCTCACATTTGGGAACTAGTCTTTTGCATCTTGATCCACAATAAGCACTGCAAGCAGAAATAAGATGCAAAAAAAGTAGCTTCCAGAGTCACCAACAGTTTAAAATGGTTCCAAGTAAGATTTTTATTAGAGACAGCTAAAAAAAAAAGTGATTTAAAAGATATAGATTACTCTTATATAATATGTATATTTTTTCTATACACACACACACATACATTTTAGCTTAAATTTGCATTCCCCTAAAGACTAATTATGTTGAACATCTTTTCATTTATTTATTATCCAATTAGATATCTTCTTTTGTAAAGTATCTATTCAAAATTTTTTAACTGGGATATTTGTCTTATTAAGGTCTAAGAGGTCTTTATATATCCTAGATAAATCCTTCGCCAAATATATGTACTGTGAATATTTTTTACTTGTCCCTCCTTTTCATATTATTAATGGTGTCATTTGGGGGTGACATTGTCAAGACGGTGACATAGGTCGTTGCCCACTTTAGTCTCCCTCACAAGAACACCGACTGGCAACTATCCACAGACAAGACACTCTTGTGAAAATCCCAGAACACGAGAGCGAAGTTTAAGAACCGCTCTGGACCACAGAGACCAAAAAGGACCACATTAGAAAGGTAAGAGGAAGGGCTACCCTCTGATCCCATAGCCTCTCTACCAGGCTGGCACATGGCTGCACTGACAGGGCCACCTGGAGCCTGCAGTTTCTCCAGTGGGAAAGTGAGAGCCCAAGGTGGACATTCAGCTCCCCCAACATTGTGGGTTGCTTCCCAGAAGGCTCAGCTGAGTCTTGCCTCAAGGGGCTCATAGTGGGAATCTGTAGGGGCGAATCTGTGGGGCTTGACCACTGGAGATAAGACTGGGATGCAGGGGTGGGATGTACAGCAACCAACACATTAGCAGACCACACTCTTCCTTGTGACAACACCCAAGTGGAGATCCTAGCGAACAGCTCTGCCCTTCTGCAGAGCCAAGCCAGTGGTCCTGTCTGGCCAGGGAGCTCAGTGGACAATTCTGCGTGACTTGGGTCTCCACCCAACGAGCCATACCAACCACGGAGCCTATCCCGTGGCCCCGCCTGGGCTGAGAAGCAAATTCAAAGACCTGCTTATGGCGAATATAGCTTCTAGCCCCACCCAACCAGGACATGTTCACCTGGGAAGCTGCATAGACCAATCTACAGCCCTGCTTACAATGGCACTCCAGCCAAGAACCCAGCCAGTGGCTCAGCCCATCTGCAGAGCCAAGTTGGTTGTCCTGTCTGGCCAGGGAGCTTGGTGGGCAGCTTTGCCAGACTTGGGTCCCTACCTATAAGGCCATAATGGCTGTGGAGCATGTTTTATGGCCCCGCCTGGGCAGGGAGGCAAATTCACAGCCCCACCCAACCACTGAGTAGAACACCCAGTCCTGCCCAACTAGGAAGCCTGACCAGAGAATCTGGGTACTGTGAAGCCCATCCTACACCTGCACACGGACGGGGAACCAAATTAACAGTCCTATCCAACTGATTACAGCTAGCAGCAACTCTCCTCACCTCTGTGATCAGGAAGTGGCCTTGGCTAATAGAGACCCTGAAAGCAAGACCCACCTGCCCAAGGCCACTACCAGCTGACCTGTCAAGAACCCCGAGTTGAGCAGACTGGTGAAGAATTGTCTCTGCCGAAGTGAACCGGTAAAGTCTGGAAGAGGAGATCACTTACTCAAATGAGCAGATGCCAACTCAAGGAATCAAAGATCAAAATCAGGCAAATATGACACCAGCAAAGGAAACTAATAATGCTCCAATAACAGACCCTAAAGAAATGGAGATCTATAAACTGTCTGAGGAAGAATTCAGAATAATCCTGACAAAGAATTCAGAATAATCCTCTTAAAGAAGTTAATAACTGAAGGAAATTGGAAAAACAATGCACAAACAAAATGAGAAGCTCAACATCATCAAAAAACAAACAACTGAACAGAAATCCTAGAGCTGAAGAATACAATGACTGCGCTGAAGAACTCAATAGAGAGCTTCAACTAAAGACTGAACCAAGCAGAAGAATCAATCAACAAACTGAAAGACAGGTCACTTGAAATTATCCAGTCAGAGGAATAACAACAACAAAAAAGAACGAAAAAGAGTGAAGAAAGCATGCCAGATTTACGGGATACCTTCAAGAGAAACAAGGTATGTATTATGGCAATCATTTTCATATACAATCTTGAAAGTATATTTAAAGCAACAATGAATGAAAAGTTTCCAAATGTGGGGAGAGAAATGGACATCCAGATTCATGAGGCGCAAAGAACCCAATAGGTTAAACCTGAAAAGGGCTACACCAAAACACATTATAATTGAGTCATCAAAAGTCAAAGGCAAAGAGAATTTTAAAAGAAGCAAGAGAAAAGTGACACACCACATACAAGGGAACCCACATAAGATTACAGGCAGATTTCTCAACAGAAACTTTGCAGGCCTAGAGAGAATAGGATAATATAATCAAAATATTGAAAGAAAATAACTGTCAACCAACAATACTACACCTAGCAAAGCCTTCTTAAAGAAATGAGATAAAGACTTTCCCAAACAAACAAAAGCTGAGAGAGTGCATCACCACCAGACCTGCCTTACAAGAAATGTTAAGGAATGTTCCTCAAGTGGAAATAAAAGGATGCTAATTAACATAAAAAACACATGAATGTATGTGTAAAACTCACTGGTAATGGTAAATATATAGTCAAAGTCAGATTCTCTAATATTGTGATGGTAGTGTGTAATTCAGTTACAACTCTAGTTTAACAGCTAAAAACAAATTATTAAAAATAACTAAAACTACAATAATTTGTTATTATATACATAATATATTTATATTTTACTATAAAATATTAATATTTATATATTTAACATCAATAAACTAAAATGTGAGGGCAAAGAAGTAAAAGTGTAAAATTTATGTATGCTATTGAAGTTAGCTTAAAGTAGGATGTTAAAAATATGATATTTTATGTAAGCCTCATGGTAACTACAAAAGAAAAATCTGTAGTAATTACACGAAAGATTACAATAAAGGAGTCAAAGCCTCCTGCCGCATAGGATGATCAAATCATAAAAGAAGACAGCGAGAAGGAGCAAGAAACAAAGGATTTATGAAACAAAAAATTAAAAAGGAAACAGTAAGTCCTTCCTATTAATACTTACTTTAAACATAAAAGAATTAATTCTCCAATCAAAAGATTTAGAATGGCTGAATGGATAAAAAAACAAGATCCAGTGATAGGCTGCATACAAGAGAACAACTTCAGCTTTAAAGACACACACAAATTGAGAATGAAAGGAGAGAAAAAGATATTCCAACCAAATGATAATCAAAAAAAATTAGAGGTACCTAGACTTATAATCAGACAAAATAGGCTTTAAGCCAAAAATGGGCAAAAGAGACAAAGAAGGTCATTATATAATGGTAAAGCAGTCAATCTAACAAGAAGATATAAAAACTATAAATATTTAAGACTAACACCAGAATATCTAAATATATAAAGCAAATACTAACAGAACTAGAAGGAGAAATAAGTAGCAATATACTAATAGTTGGGAATTTTAATACTCCACTATCGACAATGGATATATCATCCAGACAGAGAATTAATAAGGAAACAATGGAATTGAAAAACATTATAGACCAAATGGATCTAACAGACATATACAGAACATTCTATCCAACAATAGCAGAATACATATTCTTCTCAAGCATACACTGAACATTTTCTAGGACAGATCAAACTTAGGCCATAAAAAAAGTCTTAGCAAATTAAGAAGACTGAAATCATACCAAGTATCTTTTCTGATTAAAATGGTATGAACAACAGAAAGAAAACTGGAAAATTCACAAACACATGGAAATTAAACAACAAACTCTGAAATAACCAAAGGATCAAAGAAGAAATCAAAAGGGAAGTAAAAAGGCATCCTGAGACAAAGGAAAATGGAAACAAAACACACCATAACTTAAGGGATGCTGCAAAAGCAGTTCCAAGAGGAAAGTTTATAGCTATAAATGCATACAACAAGAAAAAAGAAAGATCACTAATAAATAAACTATCTTTATATCTCAAGGAACCAGAAACAAACCAAACCAAGCTCTAAGTTAGCAGAAGGAAGGAAAGAATAAAAATTAGAGCAAAAATAAATGAAAAAGAACAAAAAAGGAAAACAATAGAAAAGATTAACAACACTAAGAGTTGGTTCTTAGAAAAGATAAACAAAATTGACAAACCTTGAGCTAGACTAACTGAAAAAAAAGAGAGGACTCAAATAAATAAAATTACAAATGCAAAGGAGATTACAACTGATACAACAGAAATACAAAGGATCATAAGAGACTACTATGAACAACTATATGTCAACAAATTGGATGACCTGGAAGAAATGGATAAGTTCCTAGAAAAATACAATCTACCAAGACTGAATCATGAAGAAATAGAAAATCTGAACAGAGCAGTAACAAATAAGGAGATTGAATCAGTAATCAAAATATCCGAACAAAGTAAAGCCCAGAACAAGATGATATCACTGGTGATTAACCAAACATTTAAAGAAGAATTAATGCCAATCTTTCTCAAACTCTTCCAAAAAACTGAATGGGAGGGAACTCTTCCAAACTCATTTTATGAGGCCAGCATTGC
The DNA here is from genome assembly GCF_037783145.1 of Equus przewalskii. Lineage (NCBI taxonomy): Eukaryota > Metazoa > Chordata > Mammalia > Perissodactyla > Equidae > Equus > Equus przewalskii. The sequence continues at coordinate 11,393,326 of NC_091844.1, read as the reverse complement.
CCTGATATCAAAGCTAGATAGGGATACTACAAGGCAAGAAAACTACAGCCCAACATCCACGGTAAACTTAGATGCAAAAATTCTCAGCAAAATACTAATAAACCAAATTCAACAGCACATTAAAAGGATTATACACTGTGATCAAGTGAATTTATCCCTGGGATGCAAGGATGATTTAACATATGCAAATCAACAAAAGTGGTACATCACATTAATAGAATAAAAGAATCATATGATCACCTCAATAGATGCAGAAAAAACATTTAACAAAATTCAACATCCATTCACGATAAAAACTCTCAACAAACTAGGTACAGAAAGAATGTACCTCGACATCATAAAGGCCCCAAATGAAAAGCCCATAGCTAACAGCACAGTGGCGAAAAGTTGAAATGTTTTAAGATAAGGAACAAGACAAGGGTGCCCACTCTTACCACTCCTATTCAACATAGTACTGGAAGTCCCAACCAGAGCAATCAGGCAAAAAAAAAAAAAAAAGAAAGAAAGAAAGAAAAGGCATCAGAATCAGAAAGGAAGAAGCAAAATTGTAACTATTTGCAGATGATATGATCTTATCTATAGAAAATCCTAAAACCTCACCAAAAAACTGTTTGCTCTAATACACTAATTGGTAAAGTTACAGGATAGAAAAATCAACATTCAAAAATCAGTAGTGTTTCTTTACACCAACAAGGAATTTCCTGAAAAAGAAATAAAGAAAACAATCCCATTCACAATAGTACCAAAAAACAATAAAATACTTAGGAATGAATTTAACCAATGAGGTGAAGGATGTCTACACTGAAAACTGTAAGACACTGATGAAAGAAACTGAAGACACAAATAAATGGAAAGATATCCCATGTTCATGGATTGGAAGAATATTGTTAAAATGTCCATAATACCTAAAGTGATCTATACATCCAATGCAACCCCTATCACAATTCCAATAACATCTTTTACAGAAATAGAAAAAAAATCCTAAAGAGTTTGGAACCACAAAAGACCCTGAATAGCCAAAGCAATCCTCAGAAAGAAGAACAAAGCTAGATGAATCACACTTCCTGATTTCAAACTATATTACAAAGCTATAGTAATCAAATCAGTATGGTACTGGCATCAAAACAGACACATGCACCAATGAAACAGAATTAAGAGTCCAGAAATAAACTCATGCCTATATGGTCAACTATTTGACAAGGGAGCCAAGGACACTCAATGGAGAAAAGACAGTCTCTTCAATAAAGGGTGGTGGGAAAACCGGATATTCACATGCAAAACAATGACAGTAGACCCCTATCTCACACTACTAACAAAAATGAACTCAAAATGGATTAATGACTTAAATGTAAGACCCAAACCCGTAAGGCTTCTACAAGAAAATACAGGAAAAAAGCTCATTGACATGGGTCCTGGCAACAAGTTTTTGGATATAACACCTAAAGTACAAGAAACAAAATAAAAACTAGACAAGTGATGCTACATCAAAGTAAAATGCTTCTGTACACAAAAAGAAATAATCAACAAAATGAAAAGGCAATGTAGGGAATGGGAGGAAATATCTGCAAGTCACACATCTGATAAGGGATTAATATCAAAATATATAAGGAACTCAGACAACTCAACAGCAAAAAATCAAATAATCCAAATGTAAAAATGAGCAAAGGATCTGAATAGCTATTAAATATTCAAATGGCCATTAGCTACATGAAAAGATCCTCAACATCACTAATCATCAGGGAAATGCAAACCAAAATCACAATGAGATATTATCTCACACCTGACAGAATGGCTATTATCAAAAAGACAAGAAACAATAAATGTTGGAGAGGACGTGGAGAAAAGGCAACCTTTGTACACTGTTGGTGGGAATGTAAATTGGTTCAGCCACTATGGAAAACAGTATGGAGGTTCCTTAAAACATTAAAAATAGAACTATCATATGATCCAGTAATTCCACTTCTGGGTATTTACTGAAGGAAATGAAAACACCAGCTCAAAGAGATATCTGCACTTCCATGTTCATTGTGGTATTAGTTACAATAGCCAAGACGTGGAAATTACCTAAGTGTCCACTGATAAATGAAAGAACAAAGAAAATGTGGTAAATGTACAATGTACTATTATTCAATCAGAGGAATGAAGGAAATCATGCCATTTGCAACAACACTGATGGACTTTCAAGACACTATGCTAAGTGAAATAAATCACATAAATACCGTATGATCTCAATTATGTGGAATCTAAAAAAACTGAACTCATAGAACCAGAGAATAGATTGGTGGTTGCCAGAGATGAGGGGTGGGGTGTAAGCAAATCAGTGAAGATGGTCAACATTATAAATTTCCAGTTATAAAATAAGCAAGTTCTGTGGATGTAATGTACAGCATGGTGACTAAAGTTAACAATACCATAATGTATATTTGAAAGTTACTAAGAGAGCAGATCTTACAAGCTCATTACAGGAAAAGAAATTTGTAACTATGGGAGGTGATGAATGTTAACAAAACTTACTGTGGTAATCATTTCACAATATATACATATATCAAATTATTACTGTACACTTTAAATTTACACAATGTTACATTGTTATAAGTCAATTGTATCTTAATAAAACCAGGGGGAAAAGGGTCTCTGAAGTGCAGAAATTTTTAACTTTGAAGTTTGATTTATCATTTTTTCTTTTATGGTATCCTGATAATAATTTTCCCCGGCTGCAAAGATTTCTATGTTTATTCTAAAAGTTTTATACTTTCAGCTTTTACATATAGGCCTATTGTCCTGTTAAAGTTAATCCTGGGTTTTGGTGTGAGGTAATTTAATTTAAAGTTCATTTTTTGTTTCCATGTACATATGGCACAAAATGTCATAAAGCTTTTAAACTAAGTCTTCAAAAGAGGTAGTTTAAATCCTCCAATTTGGTCCTTCTTTTCAAAACTTGTCTGGGTTACCCTAATGCTCCCATGTAAGTCTGAAAACCAGTTTGTCAATATCTAGAAAGTCGTCTGCTGGGATTTAATTGGAATGCATTTAGTCTAAGCCATCTGGGAAGAATTAACATATTAGCAGTTCTTCAGTTTATGAACACAGAATCTCTCTTATTATAGAACTCAGTGAATGGGTTTCAAAAACTTTTTGTTAAATTTATCCTGAAGTATGTAACGTTTTTGAGGCTATTGTAAACGGCATTTTTCTAAAATATTTTACTTTTGCCCTTGTCATAAAGAAATAGAATTTCTGATATTGACTACATATGTCCTTCAATCTTGCTAAACTCACTTATTCTCATGGCTTTTTGGGTATATTCCTTAGGATTTCCTATGTATCTAATCATCCTGTTTGTAGACGAACACCTTTTATTTCTATTTTTTGCCTTAATGTAATGAATAGCACATCCAGTACAATATTGAATAGAGGCGATGAAAGTAGACATCCTTGCCTTGTGTTCTCAATAGAAAGAATGCATTCACTCTTTCACCATCAAGTATCGTGTTAGCTTTTGTTTTTCCACAGATGCTCTTTATCAGGTTGAGGAAATTCTTTTTGATTCCTGGTTTGCTGAGTGTTTTTAATCACAAATATTAAATAAAGATGATGAATTTTGCTACATGCTTTAATTTCCAATTTAAAAAATTTCCAAACTTTTCTTGTTAGTGATTTCTAATTTAATTCTTCTGTGTCAGAGAACATAATAATCTGCTATTGTTGGGTGTAATATTTAATAAATATCTACCAGGTTAAGTTGATTGATAGTGTTCTTCGAGTCTTCTGTACTCTTACTGATTTCCTATCTACTTTATCAGTTATTTTCAGATGACTGTTGAAATCTCCAACTATAATTGTGGATTTGTCTATTTTTCCCTTTATTTCCGTTTATTTTTTCTTCATGTATTTTACATCTCTGATATTAGGTTAACACAGATTTAGGACTGTTGTATCCTCATGGTGAATCGTCTCTTTTATAATCACAAAATGTCTCTCTTTATCCCTAATAATATTCCTTGTCCTAAAGTTGAATTTGCTGGATAGTAATATAACCACCCGGCATTTTTAAGACTAGTGGTACTTCCTCCCACCAATCTTTTTACTTTTAAGCTACTTGTATTTTTATACTTAAAGTACATTTCTTCAATATCAAGACTACTGACCAATAGGGAGATAATATTTGCAATATAGGACTAATATCTCTAATAAAGAAAGAACTGTTAAAAATGAAAGAAATAAAGATTAAAAGTCTTATAGAAAAATGGGTGGAACAAACATGAACAGATGATATCCAAAGATAAATATAAGCACGGCTCTTAGATATACAGAAAGATATACAACCCCACTTATAATTACAGAAAGACAACTAAAACGAAATGATGCTAGAATTTGATAGAATTTGACCTATCGGATTGACAAAAATTAAAAAGTATTATAACATATTCTGTTGTAAAGGCTATAGGAAAATAGGCACTCTTATTTACTGATGGTGGTTATGCAAATTGGCACAACTCTTGAAGTAGAATTTGTCAATACCTAGCAAAACTACATATGCATTTACCTTTTGACTCACCAATAGTGCTTCTTGGAATTTATCCTAAACATATACTTTCAACAATACAAATTACATATACATTTATCTTTTGACTCAGAAATCCTAATTGTAGGAATTTATTCTGAAGATGACTTTCAAAAATATGAAACTATATATACGCAAGGTTAGTCTTTTAAGCACTACTTGCAACTGCAAAATACTGGAAACAAGTTGCTCATATAGAAGACAATGGGTGAAAAAATGATGGCGCAACCACATAATATAGTATGTTGCAACTGCATACAATTAATGATAAAGGTCTCTGAACTGATATAGAGGTTTTCAGGGTATAATTTTAAGTGGATAAAACAAAATGCAAAAGAGAATCTATATGCACTTCCTTTTGCATAAGAAAGAAGAGATATAAGAAAATATTCATGCATTTGACATTTTTGTATCGTCCTTTTTGAATTCTATTGTTGCACATATTTAAAAAAGTGAATTTTTAAAATGGAGGTAAAAATCCCAAATGGAATATAGACAGAAACCAATGAATCAAACTTTATTTTGAATGAACATAATCACAATGGGGGGGCGGAGATGGAGGGCAAAGGATGGAGAGAAAGATGAAGAACATTATAACATGTATAAGTTTGGAATGTAATATTTTGACCATACACATTCAGACTAAAGAAAATAATGAATTTTAAACAAACATTGTAGTCTAATTAGTAGGTTTGTTTTTCATGGTGACATGAGTTAACAATTTTGACACAAATTTATCTGTATTCTAAGAGCAATCAATATACATATTGCAGACAACTGGACCCAGATTTCTCATTGTTGGAGAATAAACAGAAACAGAAAAGGGAAGGACAGAAGGAACACTGTGATGATGTATTAAAACTGGAGGTATCAGTAACAACTCATGGTTTTTAATATACATAGATACAGAAATAGATATAATATAGATAGTAGTAACTGTTGCAGGCAAGAATCAACAATAAATGCTAAAACTAGAGAGGGTTTGATGCCAAACAGTATATTTACATGGTCTCAAGGTACTTCTCTGCAAGATATTTATGAATTACAAAAGAAGAATGGAACAAATAGACCTCATGTGCTTCCTGATAATCAAATGAACTAGCAGGACATAAACTTAAGTGATACTCCTGCCCAAAACTGACAATCTGAATTGAATCATGAGGAAAACATCTGAAAACCCAAACTAGGATATTCTACAAAATAAATGGATTCTACTTTTCAAAAATGTCAAAGTCCTAAAAGATAAGAAAGATAAATCAATTGTTTCACATTAAAGTAGAGGCTAGAGACAAGAAAATTAAATATGAGAGACACTGGCTTGAGGCTTAGAACAAAAATTTCTTTTCTTTTTAAAATAAAAGTCATTAATGGGACAATTGACAACATCCAAATAAGGTCTATACACTAAATAATAGTATGCTAGTGTTAATTTCTTGATTTTGATAAGTACACTGAGGTCTTGTAAAATAATATCCATATTTATTAAAAAAAATACACAGGTTTTTAGAAGTAAAAGAGCAACATGTCTACAGTTGATTCTCAAAAAATTCAGAAAAATAGTTATATATGTATATACAGAAAGACATATAGGGAAAGGGAGGGAGGAGGAAGGAAAGAAGAGGCAGAGATGGAGATTATGAATGACAAAGCAAATGCACAATGTTAACAAATGGGGAATACAGGTCAAGGGCACAGGGGAATTCTTTGTACTATCTTTGCATCTTTTCTCTAAAATTATTTCAAAGCCAAAGGTTAAAAAATTAAATATGAATTCAAAAATAAAGTCTATTTCTTATTGACAGCATATGCTTGGATCTTTCTTTTTTAATACAGTCTGAGAACTGGTGTTAAAACCGTTGACATTTATTATAATTTTTCATATAACTGGGTTTAAGTCTAGCATCTTGCTATTTGTTTCCTTTTTACCCCCATCTGCTTTTTATTTCTTTTGCCTTCTTTAGCTGCCTTCTTTTCAGTGAACTGAGTAAATCTTTTAGTATTCCATTTTACCTCCTTGATTGCTTTATTAACTATACTTCTTTGGGTTTTTTTTTTTTTTTTTAATGATTTTAATGTTTCCTCCAGGGTTTGTTTCATCTTATCACAGTCTCACTACAAATAATACTATACCACTTTACATGTACTGTAAGAACTTCACAACTCAATTTTTCCATTCACTCCCCCCCTTTGTTCTATTGTCATCATACATGTAACATATACAAGTTATAAATTTCACAAAACATTGTAATTATTTGTTCTTTAAAGTCAATTATCTGGGGCTGGCGCTGTGGCCGAGTGGTTAAGTTCACACACTCCACTGCAGTGGCCCAGGGTTTCCCTGGTTCGGATCCTGGGCGTGGACAAGGCGCCACATGTCAGGCTACGTTGAGGTGGCATCCCACATGCCACAACTAGAAGGACCTGCAACTAAGATATACAACTATGTACTGGGGGGATTTGGGGAGACAGAGCAGAAAAAAAAAAGAAGAAGATTGGCAACAGTTGTTAGGTCAGGTGCCAATCTTAAAAGAAAAAAAACGGATTTTCTATATTAAAAAAAGCTCAATTATCTTCAAGTTTTTTTAATGAGAAAAAATGTCTTTTATATTTATCCATGTATTTTCACCTTTTTGGTGGTCTTCATTCATTTGTTTAGATCTGTGTTTTTGTCTGGATTACTTACTGCCTTCAGAATTTAAAGGAACTTCCTTAAGATTTCTTATAGTGACAGTCTGCTGGCCTCACATCATAGCTTTTGTCTGGAAATCTCTTTATTTGTGAAGGACATTTATGCTGGATATAATATTCTAGTACCAAAAGACAATTTTTCTTTTGGTACTCTAAAGACGCCATTTTGTTGATTTTTGGTTTGCATTGTCTTTGATGAAGAGCCAGCAGTCATTCTCATCTTTTGTGACTCTCTACAGAATTCTGTTTCCTGGCTGCTTTTCTATTTATCAGGTTTTCGGCAACTTGAATATATCATGTGGCTTGGTGTGGTTTCTTTGTGTTCCTCTTGCACTGGGTTTACTGCAGGTCTTTGACAGGCCCCCTTGCCACCCCCGCCAATTCCTGGGAACTCACTCACACATGAGTCAGATTGCCTGCTATTGTACCACAAGTCACCAAGGGTTTGTTTATTCTTTTTCTAGTCATTTTTCCTTCCCGTGCTTCAGTTTGGGTTACTTCTGTCACTATGTCTTCAAGTTCACTGAGCTTTTCTAATAACAATACATTGTTATTAATCTTACCCAGTGAAATTTTCATTTCAGAAACTATTTTTCAGCTCCAGAGGTTCCGTTTTGTTCTTTTTTTAAATATTGTCTACTTTTCCTTCATGTTTTCCTTTAAATTGCTGAACATATATAATATACGTACTAAATTCCCTGTCTGTTACTTCCATTATCTCTGTCATTTCTAGAACTGTTTCTATTCTTCCTCTTGATTATGGGTTATTTTCTTGCGTGTTCAATAATCTATGATAAAGGGCTGACTACTGTCTATTACATTACTATTTTGACAACTTATTTACATTCTGTATGAATTTTACAATTAGCTAGATTATAGGCAATTTCTACCAAAAAAGCCTGCTGGGATTGCGATTGGGACCACACCGAAATAGACAGATCAATTTGGGGAGAAGTGACACCTTAATGGTATTGATTCTTTTTATCTCTCCACTTATGTAGGTTTTCTTTAATTACTCTCAGTAATGTTTGGAGACTTCAGTGTACAAGTCTTGCACATCTCTGATCAGACTCATCCCTAGGTTCACTGACTGTCAAATCTACCCAGGTCTTTGCCCTAGGAAGCTGGGACATACAGGGCCTGTCACTCAGCCACCAAGCACACTAAAGAAGCTCTCCTACAACACAGCTGTGTAGGAGAGAGGGACTGTTCTTTTCACCAGCTGCCCACTCTGATCAGCCCTAGATGGTGGGAACTGAGTGTGGGGGGACAAGCATCACCTGACTGCCAGGAGCCACTCAAGATAAGCCTGTGGACAACGAGATCTGCCAACGCTCTCTGGCTGCCAAATCTACCTGGAATAGCTCTTCCACTCCAGCGAGCTGGGGGAGATGGGAACGTCCACTTGGCTGCTGAGCCCACCGAAACCTTCTTCTGCAAGGCAGAGCTGTGGAGCCCTGGGTGCCGCCTCCAACCTGAGTGCTGTGGCCTCCCACTTTCTTGCCAAGTTTACAGAGATTTTGTTGAATAAATATTTCTCAATTCATTCTACGTTCTTTGATCAATCTCCAGATACTCTGACTGATTGTCTTTGCTAATTGTGATCAGCTTAGGAAATCCACTTACGGGGAGAAGTCCCCGAGATCCTCACACCACCATTCCAGAAATCTCAATTCTGTCCCACTTAAATTCAAGGTGAAACTAATTTCTTGCTGTTAAAAAATAAGTGAGGTAAAACTAGCTTACTCACTGGAGCTTATCAACACCTGCTGTTGTGGTTTAATGCCCAGTAAACCATGTCTTTACTTAAATGCACTTTTGATAAGTTGCCTTGTCTGTCATCAACTTACTATAGTGTTCAAGATTAATGCAAAGTAGTACTACTCTTCTGCACATGTCACTTCACGTGCAGCTAAAAGCTCCAGGGCTGGAAGATAAATCCAAGTACAAACCAAATGAAATCCTTAAAAACAACTTCAGGCCATTCCCCTTTAGCTTTTTCACAAAATTTAAAACAGATATTAGTCAAACTGCAACTGTTAGCAGATTTTATCTGCCATTAAGATACTACCAAGTTTGGGATCTAACTCAATCTTCTAGACGCTTAGGTTAATTGTAGGCAATCAAAACGGTTGTATTTAGTATAAGCAAATTATACAGTCAGTTAAAGAACCTCAGCCACCTTAATTTGAAAAGTATGCCCCAACCCAATATTTTTTTGGCTTATTTTCCAGAGATACCAGGAAACTTAAAAGATCAGAAGATTCTGGTTCTTCTTGGGGACACTGAGTGTACACACACACACACACACACACACACACACACACACACACACACAGACTTCTCTCTAGCTGATATTTTATTTATTTGGTCACTTATTGTCTGTTTTCTCCATTAGAACACATGCTCCACCAGGGCAGGAGTCTTGACTATCTTCCTCATCCAGCACTGTAGTAGTTTTAAAATATGTTCACAAATTCTCTGATATTCTTCTCTTCAAGAGATGGCACTTAATTGCCCGCTCCTTAGCTTGGCTTCTTATGAACAGAATATGGCAGAAGTGATGGCATGTGACTCTTAGGACTTAATTACTAAAGACACTGTAGTCTCCTCCTTGTTCTTTCTCTTGGATCACCTGCTCTGGGGTCGCCAGCTGCCATGACGTGGGAACCCTCAAGCAGTCCTATGGAGGGTTCCACATGATGAAGAACTAAGGCCTCCTGCCAAGAGCTGGCAAAAACTGAGGCCTTTTACGAACAGTTATATGAGTGAGCTACCGTGAAGACGACCCACCACGCACAGGCCTTCAGAGGACCGCAGCTTCTGCTGATATCTTGACAGCAATCTCATGAGAGATCCCAAGCCACAACTACTTAGCTAAGTTGCTCCTAAGTTCCTCACTCACAAAAACAGAAACATGATAAAAATTTGCTGTTTTAAGCTGCTAGGTTTGGGGGTAATTTATTACACAGCAAGAGATAAGAAATACAATTACTGAATCACCAATTCTTAGAACAATGCCTGGTGTATATAAAGATCCCAGCAAATATTTGTTGAACGACTGAACAAATAAATTAGCAAACACCCACTGCTTATATTCATATAATATTTTAAAGTTTGCACACTACTCTTACTCAAATAAATCTTCCCATTTGATCCTCACAACAACCTTATATAATGCATAACCTTATATCCTATCAGGCAGAGAAAGGATCTTCCCCAGTTTGCAACTGAAAGTCATGCTCAGAGCAGTGAAGCAGTTTTGCTCAAGGCTACACAGCTGGTGAACACGGAACTCAGGGCTCTTGATTCCTCATCTCCCATCATAGGGCTATACAATACTAGGAAAAGGCATCCACAATAGGTGGCCTCACGTCACGCAATAATTAAATCGTTACTGGTACTCATTATAATATTTTGGTGTTCAAATGAAATAAACACTGATGGAACGCTATATGCACATCTTCCACTATTATACCATGCAGCCAGAAGCTTTTTAAACAAAATATTATCATGTAATTGATAGGTACATTTAAACAAATTAAAAGGGTGAGTCATAAAGTAGGAGAGAAATACAAACGAGAGTATCCTGAAAAATTCTGTTTTTAATGGTTTTACTTCCCACAATCCTGAGGTTACAAAAGCAGCAGCTCTTCCCTTTGCAGAATGTCCTGGAAGCCCTTAGAGCCAAGCCTCCCCCCAAAGCTGAAGCAGATGATAATGGTGCAGGGGATGGGGGGGTAAGGGGGAGGTGACAGGCAAGTAGGAAAGAAGGTGGGAGGTGACCAAATAGTAGCCAAAGGCCAGCATCTACCATTGTACTGCCATCCAATCCACTAGCTAGAGAATCATTTTGCGAACTAAGCTTTTCATGATACCCAGAGCAGGTTAAGTTTCGTTTTTTTTTTTAATTTTTATTTTTTTCGGATGTACATCATATTTCAAATTCTGGATACATTACATTATATTCACCACCCGAATACTAATTATAGTGCAACCCCTCACATGTGACCCTAATCACCCCTTTTGCCCTCCCCGCTCCCCCCATCCCCAATGGTAACCACCAGTCCAATCTCCAATGCTATGTGTTTTTGGTTTTTTTTTTTGTCGTTTTTATCTTCTACTTATGAGTGAGATCACATCGTATTTGACTTTCTCCCTCTGACTTATTTCACTCAGCATCGAGTTTCACATAGAGAAAGAGTTTTGACTCGGGAGATCATATAGGCAATATGAAAAAGGAGGGGGCTGAATTTATTGGCTTACTAGAAAAACAAGATGGCAGCATGTGGACTATACAGTTGGGGAGTATAAAAAGTTAGAAACGAATGCAGAAATGACTACAGAAGGTCAAAAGACAAAGTGTCCATCTCAGTGATTGCTAATGCTCAGTGGACACCGGGGCCGCCGCAAGGAGAGACTGGTGGAGGCAGCACACTCCAGAGTTGGAGACCAGGCTCTGGAGTCAGAAGCCAACCTTCCCCTCAGCTGTGACTTGGGCCTTGCGGCCTGTTGTGATGATGAGAGTGAGACGCCACGTGAAGCACAACACCTGTGTCAGGTACCTTGGTCCACTACAACTAAGCCCCGAGGCTTACATCACCTGATTATAATATCCCTTTCAAATGTGCTGCTTTCTTTCGCAAAGTGGACTGTTTTTGTCACTTCATCCACACATATGACTTATGACCTCATCAGAAATGGTATCTCCACGATCCTTCCCGATCCCTGAGGGCAGAGGCTGTATCCAGAGCCCAGCACAGGGCAGACACTTGGAGAACGGAAAGCAGACCGCGCGGATCTCTTGCCTCTCTTCAACACGCCTCCCCGCCATGCATCCCAATCCTGACAGCTTTCCCCCCACATGCCTCCGCTGCCTTCCCTACTCCTCCTTCACAGCCTTTCCCACTCCAATTCCTACTAACTCTATTTGTCCTCTAGGAATACTGGCTAGAAGAGAAAATATAGGGAATACTGAAGGATTACATATTTGACAGGCAAATAGTCAAAGAGAATGCAACACGGGGCCAGCCATCAGAAGATAATGACTTCTAACTGAAACTCTGCCACTCTAACCTTGAGCACACCCCTTGGTCCTAAGGGTCTCAGCTTGTCAAACATGCGGGCTCAATAAGATAATCTATTAGGGTCTCTTGTATATTACAACCATCTCTAATCATACGAAAACTTTCATCTTAGCCAAATTTTCAAAACCAAACCAAAACTCTGATACTTTTATAGAAGTTTGTTTTCGAACTGAGAAAAAAAAAGGATTACAATTTCTGTTGTTATCCAGCTACACATTTTATTTACATCTGTTGTTACACAACTGCACATTTTATATTTTCATTTCACATTCTATTAAAGTTCCTCTGATTTAAATGAGAAGTCTGGCAGTGTCTGATCTGACTGTGCAGCACTGAGCCACATATAGAAGGACTGGCTAAATCCTTCCAGTGTGGAAGCTCTGTTCTGATTGTCATGTGCTAGGTTAAGTATGGAGAACATATTTGCTTTTCCATGTCAGACACGTTTTAAAACGACTTATGAAGGGTGACTTACAAATACAGCTCTTTAGGTTAGTTTTTAGTTGCTTGATATGAAGCTCAAAAATCTAAATTTAGACTTTTATGCTGTTATGGATTGAACTGTAACCCCTCAAAATTCGCACGCTGAAGCCACGACCTCCAATGAGAGGGCATTTGGAGAGAGGGCCTTTGGGAGGCGATTAGGTTTAGATAAGGTCACAGAGAGAGGCTCTCATGATGGAACTAGCTCGTTTCTACCCTCTCTCTTTGCCATGTGAGGACAAAAGGGAGAAGGCGGCTGTCTGCAAGCCAAGAAGAGAGCCCTCACTGGGGAACCAGATGTGCCGGCACCTTGATCTTGGATTTCCCAGCCTCCAGAACTGTGAGAAATACATGTCTGTAGTTTAAGCCACCCAGTCTACACGGTGTTTTATTATAGCAGCCCAAGCCGACTAAAACATATGTTTAGTGCCTAATCCGGATCATACCCATATGAAAGAACCACAGGGTATTTTTACTGCATTCCAATTTGAACCAAGTGTTTATCTAATGCATGGTCTTGGTCAGAAAAAAAAAAAAGTGAAGTGTGATTATTTTAAAACTTGTCTGCAAATCCTCTGATATTCCTAAAATCTATAGGTGGGGGTCTTTGCCCCACCTCCCAACACCCGGAGGCCAACTTAAGTCACTGACTGACAAACAGCATATGACAGAAATAACACTATATGATTTCAGAGAGTAGGTCATAAAAGGCGATACAGCTTTCACTGGTTCAAGCTTGGAATCCAGCCATTATGCCATGAGGAAGCCCATAAGCCTTTGGGAAAAGACCACAGAGAGGGGCCCACATGTAGGTATTCTAGGTGACAGCCCCGCTGAGGTCCCAGGTAACAAGCTAGCACCAACGTGCCTCCAGCTCCCAGCCACTGAGTCACTGCGCTGGCATCTCTCCAGCTGAGGCCCAATCATCATGGAGCAGAGACAAGCTGTCTCTGCCGTGCCCTGCCTAAATTCCTGACTTACAGAGTCCGACAGTATAATAAAATGATTGTTTTATGCCAGTCAGTTTTGGGGTAGTCTGTTAGACAGATGTAGATGATAAGATAAGTGGAACATGAGATCAGAATATAATTATGTATTGATGTAAATTCTTCCCTTTTTTTGGTAAATTCTTCATTATACCAGGAAAATAACTTAAAGCCCAAATCTTGATCATGGATAATACCATCATTTTCATAAAAGTAGCCAAATATAATTCCATAGCTAATCTCCTAACTGCTAAGATAAAGGATCAAGAAAGAAGCACAAGATAATAGGTGTGCTTTTCTCCCCACTAATTTGGCTCCAGATGGGTCAGAGTTCTAGGGTTCTCAGATGGTCCAGCCAAGGTGGCATCAGGATAGAGTCACAGTAGTCTGGAAACAATCCACCCCAAGGCCAAAAATATCTGGGGAGGGGTGGAGGGATGGCAGGGTGGCATTATATTTTATAATCAGAGTAGCAGAGAAGTCTACACCTTACTGCAGGCAGCGAGTGTGTCCTTCGGGCAGGGTTCACAGGTAGAACAGGTCCCAATAGGGCATATGACATTAGGGAGAAGGACGAGCAATGGGGAAGCAGGGCCATGTTACTGCAGATATGAAGAGTGAAAAGAGTAAAAACGGTGAATGTTGAGGAGTTTCATTATTATATTTATGAAGTCGGGTTTTTTTTTTCACTGAGGAAGATTGCCCTGAGCTAACAACCATTGCCAAGCCTCTTTTTTTGCTTGAGGAAGATTAGCCCTGAGCTAACATCTGTGCCAATCTTCCTCTATTTTTTTGTATGTGGGACACCTCTTCAGTGTGGCTGGTGAGCAAGCATATCTGCACTGGGGATGCAAATCCATAAACCTAGGCCACCGAAGCAGAGCACCACTTGGCCACCAGGCTGGGCCCTGAAGTAAAGCTTTAATTGCCCTACTTAATTTGAGTATTTGCTACTTCTCTCTCAAAATAAAATTCTTTGTTGTTGCAGTCTGCATTTCACTACTCTGAGGACATTCTTGGGTGTACTGTAAGCATCAAGGATATCTAATTCACAGATAGCTCTCATTCCCCTTTAGATACCATGTGCAGGCCCTCACTGGATATTGAAAGGGAATCAGGCCAGCATCTTTCTTTTATATTGTCTCTCTAATATATGTGATAAGCTACCAAAACCCCAAAGAATCTGGAGGTGAGGAATGCATCTTCAAATACACATGCATGTATATATTTTCATAATATCTGCAAGTTTAACAACTTCCCTGTTATCACAGAGAATCTGTGTTTAAAAGGGGTCTCCTTTAGTCACAAGACTGAGTTTTACTGCCCTGAGTTCCTCCTCTAGGGGCCTGCAGACAGACCCCTGGTGACAGCTGAGGGCAGCAATGGTCAGTCCATTAAAGGCAGGGATAGTCACAAAAGAAGCCACTAGGGAGTTAGCTGGTCCTCTTAGAAAGCAGTTGGCATTTCAGCTATGAGTAAAGTCCCTCTGTATATGACAGGCGGACATATGCTACACAATGCATCACCTGCAAACTCAGATTTAAACCTCATTTTCCATACAGAATACTTGAAGTACATAATATAATGTGATTTATAACTTGCTTTCACTCTTCAGCAAAAAAGTATGGGGAAAGAGAAGAGCACTGCAGGAATCCCCCAGAAGGAACTGAAAGTATGTTAGCATCTTACTAAATGTATAAACTTTTATAAATTATAACATATATATACTTTCCTTCCTTACCTTTTTTGTTGATATGAACTGAGTCCAAGTGTTGTCTCAGTCTGTGAAAGGAAGGAAAAACTGGTGAAAATACTGAGACCAAATCTTTATACTACAGACATACAGAACATCAAATATTTTACTGTAGTTTCAACTTTGATCTTATACTTATACTTACTTGGATTTTCAGGTTAAACCTGATCCTCAAATCATACGAAATGATCTGTCACACTATGTAATTCAAATGAGAAAATAATTTGGATCAAATTTTAAACATCTATGGAAATAATACAAAGTAATGTGATTGATTTTTAAAAGATTGCTAAACTAACACATCCTACGAGAAGAGCCCCCTTCACAATCACTTTGTGAGGCTACGTGTGCCTCTTACTGTTCACTGCATACCTACTGTGTGCCATGTGCTGGTATGTAATGGTTCCTGCCATCATGGAGCACAAGGCAGGGGGAGGGGGAGGCCAGTAACTTTCAAACTAAATAAATGTGTTTATACATTACATAAAGGATTACCAAAATACCTTTCTGTGCTGTGAACAAGAATAAACAGACGACATGCTTAAATATGTCATGAGAGAAGGCCTGTCTGAAGAGAGAACATTTACACTGAAACCTAAAGGATAAAAAAGAGCGGTGTGTGGAAGCGGGATTAGGTGGTGGTGGAGACTAGCACATGCAAAGGTCCTAGTACAGGAAAGAGCTTGGATGTTCAAGAAACAGCAGGTCTACTTGGCTGGAGCTTAGATGGGAGGGGGAGAAAAGTAGACAATGAGGTTGGAGGGCCAGGCAGGGTCCAGATTATGTCGCATCCCTGTAAGAAGTTTGGATTGTGTTGGACTCCAGATGCTACACAAGGACTCTGAAGGAATAAGAGGGACAGAGACAGACATGGTCTACATTGTAAAGGTATTATTCTGGCTGTAGTGTAAAGGATGAATTAGAGGAGGAAAAGAGAGAATGCAACAAGTTAGGGGGCAACTGATGAAGGAAACGAAGTTGTTAAAAATGATGTGTTAGCAAATGCTAAAACTCTAAGGAATACCATCAGTGAACTTATTTCAAAAGGTTAGCTTCTTCAGGGGGCTGGCCCCGTGGCCGAGCGGTTAAGTTCGTGCGCTCCGCTGCAGGCGGCCCAGTGTTTCGTTGGTTCGAATCCTGGGCGCGGACATGACACTGCCCATCAAACCACGCTGAGGCAGCGTCCCACATGCCACAACTAGAAGGACCCACAATAAAGAATATACAACTGTGTACCGGGGGGCTTTGGGGAGAAAAAGGAAAAAATAAAATCTTTAAAAAAAAAAAAAGGTTAGCTTCTATGTTATAATTAGAAAAAGCAGAATTGTGGCATTATTTTTTTGCCATTAACATAAATTATTTTTAAATGGCATTTTGGAGAACTCATACAGGAGAAATATGGCAGATGTGGGAAAATGTCCTCATTTTTTGAAAGTGAATGCTCATGCGAAGTGAAGTGTCAGGATGTCTGTAATTTTCTTTAAAATGTTTAGCAATATAATTTGTTGTGTGTAAAAGTATGTGTGTATATAAAGCAAATATGGCAAAACATTAGTAATTGTTGGGTTTATCTGAATGGTAGGTGAACAGGGAACTGAACTCTTCTATTTTCTGTACTTAAAGAATTTCTTCAACTTTTTATTATGAAAATTTTTTACTATAGGAGAAAATATTTGCAAATCATATATCTAACAAAGGATTAACATATAATATATAAAGAACTCCTACAACTCAACAGCAAAAACCAAACAGCTTGATTAAAAAATTTGCAGAGAATTTGAACAGACATTTCTCCAAAGAAGATACACGAATGACCAGCAGGCACATGAAAAGATGCTCAACATCACTAATCATCAGGGAAACACGTATCAAAACTACAATGAGATACCACCTCATTCCTATCAGCATAGCTACTACCAAAAAAAACAGCAAATAGCAAGTATTGATAGGCATGTGAGAAAATGGAATCCTCGTGCTCTACTAGTGGGAATGTAAAATGGTGCAGCTGCTATGGAAAACGGTGTGGCAGTTCCTCAAAAAATTAAACATAGAATCATCATATGATCCAGCAACCCCGCTTCTGGGTAAATGCCCCAGAGAACTGAAAGCAGAAAGCAGAGGCGCAAACAGACATTTGGACATTCACGTTCACAGCAGCATTCATCACAAGAGCCAAAGCAGGGAAGCAACCCAAGCGTCTATCGCTGGATAAAGGGACAAACAAAATATGGTTTATACGTACAACAGAACATTATTCAGCCTTAAACAAGAAGGAATTTCTGCCATATGCTATAATATAGATGAACTCTGAAGACTAAGTCTACGCTTACACTAAGTAAAATAAGCCAGTCACAAAAGGACAAATACTATATGATTCCACTTACATGAAGTACCTGTGGGAGTCAAAATCATAGAGACAGAAAGGAGAGTGGTGGCTGCCAGGAGCTGGGCAAGGGGAATGGGGAGCTACTGTTCAATAGGTACAGAGTTTCCATTTGGGATGATGAAAAAGCTCTGGAGCTGGATGACGATGATGGGAAAACAAATGTGAACGTACTTAATGTTACCAAACTGGCTAAAACTGTAATTTTAATGTTATCCACATTTTACCAGAATAAAAAAAGAACTATAGCAATCAAGACGGTGTGGTACTGGCATAAAGATAGACAAAAAGGTCAACGGAACTGGAGGAAGTCCAGAAATGGACTCACACACATTTATGGTCATTTGATTTACAACAAAGGCATCAATGCAATTCAATAGAGAAACGTGTATCTTTTCAACAAATGGTGCTGGAATAGGGGGACAAACCTATGTAGGGGAAAAATAAACTTTTATCCTTATGTCACATCATGCACACAAATTAATTTTAGATAAAACATAGTTCTAAGCATAGAAACTAAAATTAGAAAGCTTCACCAAGAAAACATAAATTATCTTTGCAACTTTGAAATAGACAAATATTTCATGAACAGGACAAAAAAACCACTAGTTATAAAAGAAAAAAAATTGATATATTGGACTTCTTCAAAATATTAAAAATGTGCTCACCAAAAGAAATTGTTATGAAAATGAAGAGGCAAATCACTTATTGAGAGAAAATATTTGCAAATCACATATTCATGAAGGACTTATATCCTGAACATATAAAGAACTTGTAAATCTGAATAATAAGAAAACTACCCAATTTTTAAAAATGGGCAACTATACAAATGCCAGCTAAGCACATGAAAAGATGTTCAGTATCAGTTATTAAGGAAAAGCAAATATAAACTACAGTAACTTACTTACTACATACTTATTTATAATGTCCAAAATTGAAAAGACTGACCATACCAAGGGTTGACAAGAATGCGGAGCAACTAGAACTTTCATATACTGTCAGTGGGAATGTAAAACAGAACCACCACTTTAGAAGAAGCTTTGCAATTTCTCACAAAGTTAAACATACATCCACCATATGACCTAGATATTTGTCCAAGAGAAACAAAGGCATATGTCCATATAAAGACTTGTATGTGAATGTTTATAGCAGCTTTATTTGTAACAGGTCAATACTGAAACAACACAAATTTCCATCAACAGGTGAATGGGTACATGAATTGTGGTGCATCTACATTGGAATTCTACTTAGCAATAAAAAAAGATAAACTCAAAGACTGGAAAACTTTCTTTTTTTTCTTTAAACATTTCTTTATTGCTTTAAAATAAATATGTACCATTTTTTAAAGAATAAAAAATAACATTTGAGTGGAAAAAACCAATAAACTATTGATACATGCAACAACATGGATGAATTTCAAAACAATTATGCTGAATCAGACTCTCCCCAAAAGCACATTCTGAATGATTCCATTTATATAAAATGGCTTAAAATATAAACTAACTGATAGTGACAGAAAGCAGATGAGTGGTTGCCTAGAGATGGAGAGTGAAAGTGGAGGGACTACCAAGGGTCACAAGTAAACTTTTGGGGGTGATGGTTATGTTCATTATCTTAATTATAATGACGGTTTCACAAGTGTACAAACAGATCAAACTTTTCAAATTGTACACTTTAAACATGTACAGTTTATTGTATGTCACTTATATTTCAATAAAGAGTGTAACCTAAGAACTTCAGGACATGTTAAACTGTGGTTCTCACATGAAATTGACAGAAAGAGGGCTCAGGAAGTGTATCGCCCACGTACACTTTCCTGAGGGGAAAAAAGCATTCATGAAGACAATCTGGTCAACAAGATTACTCATCAAGAACTGCAAATGAGGAAACTGTCTTGTGAAAGATAAGCAGACACTCAAGGTAAAGGAACTGTGGAAATAAGGTTAGAAAAGCAGAAAGTAAATGTTTTTGAAGTATAAACCACAAAATAGAAAAATAATCATTTAACTTTAATAAACAAGAATAAAAATCTGATCACATGCCAACAATATACCCTACATATTGAGAGAAAGGAAAAGACCACAACAGACACTATTTTGTTTCTGAAGCAATTTGAGAGATAAAGGTTTAATCATATCTTAAACGTATATCTGAAAATTAAGCCTCTAAATCAAGAGACAGAAAATAACAAAAAGGAAAGCATAAAAATAAGACGGAAGAGACTGAACACATATACAGTATGATTAAATGAGATAAACTAGTCTATTTAAAAGAGACAAAAGGATTGTGTTGAAAAACCAAAGCCCAATTATAGACCCTAAATATCTAACACAAAATGATGCAGAAATGTTGAAAGTCAAAGAATGAACAAAAACAGACAGGATAAATGTCAAGAAAAGAGAAGAGCCAAAGCAAGCAAAAAGGGATTGCAATATTAATAACCTTACAGTGAAAAGATCTGATATCTTATGTAAAAATTTTTATAAATCAACAGCAAAAGAAAGAAAAATAAGGACTACAGGAAAAAGAATAGTGTGACTGAAATAAGCAAAGGGCAAGAAGAGGCAATTCACTCAAGAAAAATAAATGACCAACAACCATATGAAAAAGATTACCATCGCACTAAATAGTGACAATCCCTAGAAGATGCTGAGGTTTCACATTGCGCCATCTGACCAGCAGGAACCTTTGGACTTTATAAAATTTGTGCCCAGAGACAAGGGTCTATCAGGAGTACTCAGGGCCCTAGAAAATGCCTGTGCCATGTACTTGTGGATCTTCTATCAAGACATACCCACAACATTTCAAAGTAAACTTCCCCAAATCACAGAAATTTAAAGTTGGTAATTCTTGACCTCCTGCAAATGATCTTTTCACTGTGTCTATCCACAGGGACAAGCACAGACTCCTTCCCACCCACAATTTAGACTCCACGCTTCTGCTGCATATAAGGGATCCAGCCTCAGCCGAGCTCACTGCTAGGCTCCAGATTCCAGACCAATCTGAGCAGTCTCTCTCAGAAAGTATCTCCAACCCCAAACAGGATATGAAAATAGGAGGAAAGTGGACTATTCTTCCAATGGAATGGATAAGACTCTGCAAAAACATATGGGATACGTTCTCAAATATTTCTCTTACCACGAAAATAACACATGATAATTTTATCCCTATAACCTGGCAGTTCTCAACTTGGGGCAATTTTGTCCTCCAGGGGCATTCGGCAACGTTTACAGGCACTTTTGATGGTCACAACTGAAGGGGCCACTGGCATCTAAAGGGTAGAGGCCGGCGATGCTGAAAAACATGCCATAATGCACAGGACAGTCTTCTACTCCCTACCCCCTTAAAGGAATTATCTGGTCCAAAATGTAAATACTGCCAAGACTGAAAAGCTGACTGTGACTTGGATTTTATGAGGAGATAATAATTTAGATTTTCATTTGTAGTAACATCTCCTTGTGTTATGATTCAACATGCATGACTGTCACAACAACTATGTCTCTAATGGTCCTTGCAGTTGTTAACACACTGAGACATTCAAATACAGGATTATATTTTACAAATAAAGAAAATAAGCCTCTGAATGACTCAAATCACTTGTCCAGGATCAAATGGTACAAGTCAGAATTCAAATCCTGTGATCTGGTCTGTTATTACGTACCTATTATGACACATCTGTGGTAAGACTGTATATGCCTGAAACTGACTTCTTTTAGCTTACATGAGCTGAAGTTGGCCATATTATTGATAACAATTTTTAATGTGACCACCATTTTATACTGTATAATTGCTGAACAGAATATTTAACTTTCTTAGAAAAAAGTCAACTAATAAATGAAATTTACTACAGAATTTGGTATACAATACAGTTGCGTTCAAGGCAATGGGTGCTTAGAAATGAGACAAGGTCTATACAGGCAGCGCACATACACAGTTGGCGGTACCAAGGAGCCATGCTGGGCAGCATATGCGCGTCACAGACTGCAACTTTTCCCAGGACTATGCTTGAGAAAAGGAGCCAAGTGTCCTTGCAGGTGATCAGACTTCTTTGTCACTTTCAGATACAAAATCACATACTTCCTCAAGGATTGGGGTGGTGGTAGAGGATGAGGTTTGCTTCTGATTAACAAAACCTAAACATGTGACCTTCCCTCTCATTAACTATCCTCCCCACTCCCCTAAAAGGTGCTCTGCAAATAATCTCATCATTGCAAATGGACAAGGTATCTGTGAGGTAGTTTTAAGAATTTTTAACTCACAAAATGTCTTTCCTGACTATAAGAAATAAAATAACACAGAGAGGTACATTTTACTCCATTTCCCCCAATGTAACATTCTGCTAACATCACAACCAGCACACCAACACGCATACAATCCACATGTCTTGTTCAGATGGCCCCAGTTTTACTTGTACGCATCTGTGTGTAGCTTCAGGTACCCACCACCACAGTCAAGCTACAGGACAGCTCCATCACCACAAGGATGCTGCTCTTTCATAAGCACGTCCCCCTCTGCTTCCCCTCCCCCAACCCTGGCAAACCCTCCTTGGTTATTCATGTCTAAAATCTTCTCATTCCAAAACTCTCAGATAGATGAAATCACACAAAGATACTCATTTGGGATTGGCTGTGTTCATTCGGCATAATTCTCTGAAGATTCATTCAGGCTACTGCGTGTGTCAACAGTTTACCTTTTACTGCTGAGTAATATTTCATGGTAGGGATGTACCACATTCTGTTTAGCCATTCAGCCACTGAAGGACATCTGACATCTGGGTTGTCTTCAGCTTCTAGTTATGACAAATAAAGCTGCTGTGAACAGGTTTGAGTGTGAACGTAAATTTCCATTTCTCTGAGAGAATGTACAAGAATGTAATTGCTGGATCATATGATAACAGCATGTTTATGTTTCATAAGAAACTGCCAAACTGTTTTTCCAGAGTGGCTGTATCACTTACATACCCACTAGCAACGTATGAGTGATCCAGTTTCTCCACATCCTTGCCAGCCTTTGGTCTTGTCACTATGTTGTGTGTGGTTTCAATTTGCATTTTCCTGATGGATAATGTGGTTGAACAGCTTTCCATGTCCTTTTTTGCTATCCATATACGCTTTTCAGTACAACGTTGGTTGCCAATTTCGAACTGGATTTTTAAAAAAATTATTGAGTTTTGATGGGGCCAGGCTGGTGGTACGGTGGTTAAGATCACACACTCTGCTTTGGCAGCCTGGGGTTTGTGGGTTCAGATCCTGGGCATGGACCTACACACTGCTCATCAAGCCATACTGTGGCGGCATCCCATATACAAAATAGAGGAAGACTGGCACAGATGTTAGCTCAGAGCCAATCTTCCTCAGCAAAAAAGTAAAAACGAAAACAAAAAAATTATTTAGTTTTGAGAGTTCTTCATATGTTCTAAAAACTAGGTCCTTTGTCAGATCCATGGTTTGCAAATATTTTCTCCTACTCTATATTTTGGCTTTTCTCTTCTTCACTCGTTCTTTTGCAGACCAAGTTTTTATAATTCCCGGTATCCAAGAAATCACTGCCAAATCCAATATCTTGAAGCTTTTGCCCTATGTTTTCTTCTAAGAGTTTTACAGTTTTAGGTTTTACATTTAGGTCTTTCACCCATTTTGAGTTAATTTTTGTACGTGGTGTTAGGTAATGGTTCAATTTCACTCTTTTCATATGGATATCCAGTTTTTTTCCCAGCATCGTTTGTTAAAAAGACTATACTTGCCCATTAAATGGTCTTTGCAGGGTTGTCAAAAATCATCTGACCATATATGTGAGAGTTTATTTCTGGGCTTGGAATTCTATTCCCTTGGTCTATGTCTGTCTTTATGCCTGTAGCACATCGTTTTGATTACGGTGGCTTTGTAGTAAGTTTTGAAATCAGACCGTGAAATCTTCAGCTTTGGTCTTCTTTTTCAAGAAGACTTTAGCTATTAAGGGTATTTTGAGAATCTACATGAATTTTAGGACAGGTTTTTTTTATGTCTGCAAAAAACATTACTGACATTTTCATAGAGATTGCATTGAATCTGTAAATTGCTTTGGGTATTACTGACATCTTAATAATAGTAAGTATGTTAATCCATGGATATGGGCTGTTTTCATTTAGTTATTTTTTTTTTTTTTGGAAGATTAGCCCTGGGCTAACATCTGCTGCCAATTCTCCTCTTTTTGCTGAGGAAGACTGGCTCTGAGCTAACATCCATGCTCATCTTCCTCTATGTTATATGTGGGACGCCTACCATAGCATGGCTTGCCAAGCGGTACCATGTCCACACCGGGGATTCAAATCAGCGAACCCTGGGCCACCAAAGCGGAACGTGCGTGCTTAACTGCTGCACAACCAGGCCGACCGCTAGTTATGTTTTTTAAATTAGTTTAAGCAATGTTTTGAATATTTCATTGTTTAAGTCTTTCACCTCCTTGGTTAAGTTAACTTCTAAGTATTTTATTCTTTTTGGTGCTATTGTAAATGGAAGTGTTTTTCTTATTCCTTTTTTGGATTGTTCACTGTTAGTATATAGAAATGCAATTCATTTTTGTGTGTTGATTTTGTATCCTGCTACTTTGATAAATCTATTTATTAGTTCTAACAGTTTTTTTGTAGAATCTTTAGGGTTTTCTATATATAAGATCATATCATCTGCTAACTGAGATAATTCCACTTCTTTCACTCCAATTTGTGGGCCTTATTTTTCTTGTCCAACTTCTCTAGTTAGAATTTCCAGTACTATGCTAAATACAAGTGGTAAAAGCGAGCATTCTTGCCTTGTTCCTGATCTTAAAGTTTTCATTCTTTCACCATGGAATTTGATGTTTGCTGGGAGTTTTCATATATGGCTTTTATTACATTCAGGTAATTTCCTTCTGTTCCTGGTTGTTGAGTGTTTTTCTCTTGAAAGGGTGTTGAATTTTGTCAAATGCTTTTTCTGCAACAACTGAGATGATCATGTGGTCTTTGTCCTTCCTTCTGTTTATATGCTGTATCACACTGATCCATATACATACGTTGAACCATCCTCACATTACAGGAATAATACCACTTGGTCACGGTGTACAATCCTTTTAATATGCTGCTGAATTTGCTCTGCTAGTATTTTGTTAAGGATTTTTGCATCAATGTTCATGAGGGATATTGGTCTGTAGTTTTTCTTTCTTGTAGAATCTTTGGCTTTGGTATCAGGGTAACGCTGATGTCACAAAATGTGAGGAAGTACTCCCTCCACTTTAAATTTTTGGAAAAGTTTGAGATGGATTGGCAGTTCTTCAAATGTTTGCTAGAATTTACCAGTGAAGCTATCAGGTCCAGAGTTTTCTTTGTTGGGAGATTTTTTTTTTTTTATTATGGCTAGATTCTCCTTGCTAGTTACAGGTCTGCTCAGATTTTCTATTTCTTTTTAATTTAATCTTGGTAAGTTTTGTGTAACTTGAAATTTGTCCATTTAATTGAGGTTTTCCAATTTGTTGGTATACAGTTGTTTATAGTACTCTCTTAAAGCCCTTTTTATTTCTGTAGAATCAGGAGTAATGTGCCCCACTTTCATGTCTGAATTGAGTAATCTGAGTCATCTTTCTTTCTTAGCCCATGAAGGTAAAGTTTGTCAATTTTGATCTTTTCAAAACCAACTTTTGCTTTCATTGATTTTCTCTATTTTTCCTATTCTCTCTTTCATTTATCTTTGTTCTAATCTTTATTATTTCCTTCCTTCTGCTAGCTTTGGATTTAGCTTGTTCTTATTTTTCTAGTTAAGTTGTAAAGATAGATTATTGATTTGAGAGCTTTCTTTGTTTTTTAATATAAGCATTTATAGCTATAAATTTCTTCCTTACCACTGCTTTTGGTGTGTCCTACAGTTTTGGCATATTGTTTTTTTTTCATTCATCTTGAAATACTTTCGAATTTCCCTTGTTGTGTAATTTCCACAAATTTGTGAATTTTTCAGTTTTCCTTCTGTTACTGATTTCTGATTTCATCCCATTGTGGTTGAGAAAATACTTTGTGCAATATCTATACTATAAAATCTATTGAGACAACTTGTGACCCAACATATGGTCTATCCTGAAATATGTCTCATGTAGACTTGAAAAGAATGTGTATGCTGTCATTGTTGAATAGTGTTCTATATATGTCCATTAGATCTAACTGGTTTATTGTATTAAGACTTCTATTTCCTTACTTATCTTCTGGTCTAGTTCTATCCATTATTGTGAGTGGTGTATTGAAGTCTCCAACTATTATTATAGAACTATTTCTCCCTTCAACTACATCAGTTTTTGCTTCTGCTATATTTTGATGGTCTATCATTAGGTGCATAAACCTTTACAATTGCTGTATCTTCTTGTTATACTGAGCTTTTAAAAAAATATGTTGTGTACTTCTTTGTCTCATGAAAAGTTTTTGATTTAAAATCAATTTGGTCTGATATTAGTATAGCTACCTTCTCGCTCTTGCTTACTGTTTGCATGGAATATCTTTTTACAGGTGTCTTATTCTGTTCAGGCTGCTAGAAAAAAAATACCATAAACTGGGTAGCTTATAAAAAGAAATTTATTTCTCACAGTTCTGGAGGCTGGAAATCTAAGATCAGGGTGCCAGCATGACTCAGTGAGGGCTCCCTTCTGGGTCACAGACTTCTTGTACATCCACATGGTTGAAGAGGCAAGGGATGTCTCTGGGGTCTCTTTTATAAAGACACTAATCTCATTCATGAGGGCTCTACACTCATAACCTCATCGCTTCCAAAAGGCCCACCTCCTAATATCATCACCTTGGGCATTAAGTTTTCAACATATGAATTTTGCAGGGACACAAACATTCAGATCATATCAACTTTTTACTTCTAACATATTTTTGTCTGTATATCTAAAGTGATTCTCCTGTAGACAGCATATAGTTAAGATCATGTTTTTATCTATTCTGCCAATCTCTGCCTTTGATTGGAGAGTTTAATCTATTTACATTTAAAGTAATTACTGATAACGAAAGATTTCTGTCATTTTGCTATTTGCTTTCTGTATGTCTATATCTTTTGTTTCTCAGTTCCTTTGTTGTTGCCTTCTTTTCTGTTTAATTGATTTTGTAGTGTACCATTTTGATTCCCTCCTAATGTCCTTTTCTGTGTATTTTTTTGTTATTTTCTTAGTGGTTACCCTGGAGATTATAATTTATGTCTTAAATTTATAACAAACCAGTTTGAATTAATACCAACTTAGCTTCATAGCATATTTACTTCTGTCATTTTGTAATTTGTTTTCTATATGTCATAGATTTTTTTGTCTCTCATTTCCTGCATTACTGTCAACTTTTGTGTTTAGTTGATTTTTTTTTTGCAGCAAAAATGTTTAAATTCCTTTTCTGTGTTTTCCATACTTATTTTCTTTGTGGTTACCATGGGGATTAATTTAACATCCTAAAGTTCTAACATTCTAATTTGAATTTATATTAGATTAATGTCAATAACACACAAAAACAGAACTCCTTTATAGCACTGTCCCTACCCCTTGTGGTTATTGATGGCATGAAGTTTCATCTTTATATACAGCGTGTACAAAAACACAAACTAATAATTCTTTTAAGTATATTAGTCTTTAAATCATGTAGAAAACAAAATGTGAGGTTATAAACTAGTTACAATAATACTAGCTTTTAGACTCTTAGGTTTCTTCTTATAACGTTGGTCTCTTAAATCATGTAGCAAACAAAAATTGGAGTTTCAAATACAATAATACCAGCTTTTATAATTGCCAATGTATTTACTTTTACTGTGATCTTCCTTTCTTAATATAGCTCTGAGTTGCTGTCTAGTGTCCCTTCATTTTAACCTGCAGAACTACCTTTAGCATTTCTTGCAAGGCAGGTCTAACAGTAATGAACTTCTTTAGGTTTTGTTTATCTGGGGATGTCTTAATTTCTCCCTCACTTCGGAAGAACAGTTTGGCTGGATATAGGATTCTTGGTTGATAGTTTTTTTTTTCTTTCAGCACTTTGAATATATCAGCTCACTGCCTTCTGGCCTCCAAAGTTTGTGATGAGAAATCTGTTGATAACCTTACTAATGATCCCTTATATGTGATGAGTTGCTTCACTCTTGCTGCTTTCAAGATCCTGTCTGTCTTTCAAAAGTTTGATTATATAATGTGTCCCATTGGGTCTCTTTGAGTTAGTCTTAATTGGAATACATTGAGCTTCTTGGATGCTTATAATCATGTCTTTCATTCAATTTGTGACATTTCCAGCCATTATTTCTTCAAATATTCTATTTTCCTTCTGGGACTCCCATAATACATATGTTGGTCTACTTGATGGTATCCCTACAGGTCTCTTAGGCTCTGTTTACTTTTCCTTAATCTTTTATCTTTCTGTACCTCAGACTCAACAGTTTCCATTGTCCTATCTTTAAGTTTGCAGATTCCTTCTTTGGCCTGCTCAAATCTGCCTTTGAATCCCTCTAGTGAATTTTCCATTTTAGTTATATTTTCAGCTCCAGATTTTCTTTTTTCCCCCAACTGCACTGAGGTATAATTAGAAAATAAAAACTATATATATTTAAGGTGTGCAATGTGATGTTTTGATATATGTATACATCGTGAAACGATCACCACACTCAAGCTAATTAACATATCTATCAGCTCACATACTTTTTTTTTTGGTAAGAACAATTAAGATCTACTCTCAGCAAATTTCAAGTACATAATACTGTATTATTGACTAAGTCATCATGATGTACATGAAATCTCCAGAAGATATTCATCTTGCATAACTGAAATGTGGTACTCTTTGACCATCATGGCCCTATTTCCTTCAGCTCACAGCCCCTGGTAACATCATTCTACCCTCGGCTTCTATGAGTTTGACATTTTTAGATTTCACGTATCAGTGAGATTATGCAGTATTTGTCTTTTACATAGTATAATGTTCTCCAGGTTAATCCATGGTTTTGCAAATGGCAAGATTTCCTTCTTTTTAAAGGCTGAATAATATTCCATTGTATGTATATGTGTGTATATATATGTATATATGTGTGTGTATAAATTTAATGTCATCCACATTTTCTTTATTCATTCATTAATCAATGGATACAAATTGTTTCCATACCTTGGCTATTGTGAAAAATACTATTTCTCCCTTCAGTTGGGTGCTTATATATACTTATAATTGTTATATCCTCATAATGAATTGAGGATCTTTATCATTATATAATCACCTTCTTTGTCTCCTGTGACAGTTTTTGACGTAAAGTCTATGTTGTCTAATACAAGAAGAGCCACTCCTGCTCTCCTTTAGTTATCATTTGCATGGAATATCTTTTCCCTTTCAGCCTACGTGTTCCTTGAAGCTAAAGTGAGTCTCTTGTAGGCAGCATATGGTTGGATCTTGCTTTTTTTTTTTTTTTAATCCATTCAGCTACTCTATGCCTTTTAACTGGGGAATTTGATACTTATATTTAAAGTAATTATTAATAAATGAGGACTTATTGCCATTTTGTTAATTATTTTCTGTTTTGGAGTTCCTTTGTTCCTTTTTCTCTCTTGCACTCCTCCTTTGTGATATGATGACTTTTTGTTTGTAGTTGTATTCTTTGATTCCTTTTTCTTTATATTTTGTGTAACTACTACTGGTTTTTCATTTGTGTTTACTATGAGGCTTACATAAAACATAACAGTCTATTTTATGCTAATGACAACTGAGGTTTAATCACATACAAAAATTCTACACTTTCACTTCTTCCCCACACTCTATTATTGATGTCACAATTTACATCTTTTATATTATGTACCCACTGGCAAATGATTACAGTTATAGTTATTTTTATAATTTTGTCTTTTAACTTTTACATGAGAGTAGAAAGTGATTTACTTACCATCATTACAGTAGTATTCTGTATTTGACTATATACTTACCTTTACCAATGAATTTTATACTTCTATATGTTTTCATGCTGTTAATTGGCATCCTTTCATTTCAGTTTGAGTAACTCCCTTGAGCATTTTTTTTGTAAGGCAAGTCTACTGGTGATGCACTTCTCCAACTTTTGTTTTGTCTGGGAAAGTGCTTATCTCTCATTTCCGAAGGACAGATTTGCCAGGTACAGTATTCTTGGTTGTCAGTTTTTTTCCTCTTTCAGCACTTTGAATGTATTATCTCATTCTCTCCTGGCCTGAGAGGTTTCTGCAGAGAAATCAGTGGACAGTCTTATGGGGGCCCTCTTGTGATGAGTCGCTTTTCTCTTGCTGCTTTCAAAATTCTCTTTGTCTTTTGATTAATTGATTTTTGATGAATTGATTATAACGTGTTTAGATATTTTTAAATTTAACCTATCTGCGATCCTTTGGGCTTTATGAATATGGATGTCAATTTCCCTCCCCAGATTTGGGTACTTTTCAGCCATTATTTCTTTAAATAGGCTTTCTAGCCTTTTATCTCTCTCCTCCTCTGGGACTACCTTTATACCTAAATAAAATATGTAATATATTGGTTTGCTTGATGGAGTCCCCTAAGTCATGTAGGCTTTCTTCACTCTTTTTCATTCTTTTTTCTTTTTCCTACTCTTCCTGTGTAATTTCAAATGACCTCTCCAAGTTTGCTCATTCTTTCTTCTGCTCGAACAAATCTGCTTTTGAACCTCTCTAATAAATTTTTCAGTTCAGTTAATGTATTCTTTGGCTCTAGCATTCCTGTTTGGTTCTCTTTTTATTGTTTCTATCTTTGTCGATCTTCTCATGTTATTCATGTATCATCTTCGTGATTCTGTTTAGTTGTTTATACGTGTTCTGTTGCAACTCACTCAGCTTCAAGTTGATTGTTTTGAACTCTTTGTCAGGCTTTTCACAGATCTGCATTTCTTTGGGGTTGGTTAATGGAGATTAGTTTTCTTTCTTTGATTGTTTTGTGTTTTCTTCATCCTTCACGGTTCTTGTAGGTTTGCTTGTTGTCTGTGCATTTTATGAAGCAGGTTCCTCTTCTGGTCTTTATGGACTGGTTTTGACTGGGAGAAATTGCCACTAGTCAGCAGTGCTAGATATGAGGCAAGATAGAAACCAAACCCTCAGGAGTGCAATGTAAGGCTGGGAACAAGGCCCCTCTTGCTTCTTTCCCTATCTTCTGGAAGAAGAACTCACCTCTGTGCCTATTCCCAATTTCACAGCTCAGTTTTAGCTGTAAGGGCATGCCCTCCCCAGCCCTTGCTCTTAGCTGCCCAAGGGCACTGGGCACTGGAGGTCATTCAGCACTCAGTATGAGGCCAGACAGAAACCTGCTCCACTGAGGGTCCACTGAAATGCTGGAGGATAACGTTCTCTTAGCTTCCTTCCATCTGTTGTGGAGGAAAAAACCCCTCAGTTCTGTGCTTAGTCCCAATTTCAAAGGGCAGTGCTGGCTGTAAGGATATGCCCTCACCTTTCCTTTGTTCCTAGCTAGTTCCAGTAGACCAGGCTCTGCAGGTTGTTTAGCACTTAGTATGAATTGAGACAGAAACCAGCCCAATGGAGGGCACCCTGAGAGGCCAGGAGGCTAGAAGTACATTCCAATCTCACTTCTCTACTGGGGGAGAAATCATGGGCTGAGGTGATCTTCCTGGCATCAAGCTAAGCTAGTCTGGTGGAGGAACTAATGTGGGTAAAGTTGCTCTGCTCTTCTGACCAGTATGAATCTCACTGCTTTCAGTTTGTGGTCCTCTAGGGTGCTTCTACTTCTTAACTGGATTCTGAATTTCTCTTCAAGGTTATTTTGGTACAATATTATTGTGATCCCAGTGTTTCTGTGGAGGAAAGAGAGCTAGGGCTTCCTACTCTACCATCTTGATGACATCACTCTCTTTTTTGGTTTCCTTTTAGGTTTTATATCTGTTTATTAGTATTTCCATTTTGTTCATACAGCATTCTGACTTTCTCCACATCTTCCTTTAGTTCTTTGAGCATCTTTAAGACAATCATCTTAAATAGTCTTTGTCTAGTAGATCTGGCATCAGGTCCTTTTCAGACAGTTTCTGTTGATTCATTTTTTCCTTTAAATGGGTCATACTTTCATGTTTCTTTGTGTATGTTGTGATCTTTTGTTGAAACCGGACATTTGAATCTAATAAGGTAGTAACTCTGGATATCAGATTCTCCCTCTTTCCCAGGGTCTGCTGTTTTCGTTTTTGTTCTTTTGATTATTGTAGGCTGTCTCTGTGCCAAAAACAAGCCTGCGGTGTAAATTTAGGTCTTCTCATGTCTTTCATGAGCCTGCGCCTTTCCTCGAATATTAGTGATTTTTTTCTTTTTTTAATTTCAGGTGTACATTACTTTATTTTGATTTCTGTGCAGACTACATCGTGTTCACTACCCAAAGTCTAAGTGCCATTTGTCACTGTACACATTGTGCTCTTTTGCCCTTTCACCTCTTCCCTCCCCTCTGGTAACCACCAATCTTTTCTCTGTTTCTATGTGTTTATTTTTTGTTGTTGTTGTTTTATCTTCCACAAGAGCGAAATTATAAGATGTCTGGCTTTCTGTCTGATTTTTTTCACTTAGTATAATATGCTCAAGGTCCATCTACCTTGTCACAAATGGCAAGATTTCATCTTTTTTATGGCTGAACAGTATTCCGTTGTGTATATATACTGCATCTTCTTTATCCATTCATCTGTTGATGGGCACTGATGTTGTTTCCAAGTCTGGGCCATTGTGAATAATGCTGCAATGAACATAAGGGTACCTATATCTTTTCAAATTAGTGTTTTCATGTTCTCTGGATAAATATCTAGAAGTGGAATAGCTGGATCATACGGTACTTCTATTTTCATATTTTTGAGGAATCTCCATATTGTTTTCCACAGTGGCTGCACCAGTTTACATTTCCACCAGCAGTGTATGAGGGTTCCTTTTTCTCCACATCCTCTCCAACACTTATTTCTTGTCCTTTTAATAATAACCCTTCTGACGGGCAAGAGGTGATATTTCATTGTGGTTGTGATTTGCATTTCCCTAATAATTAGTAATGTTGAAGATCTTTTCATGTGCCTATCAGTCATCTGTATATCTTCTTTAGAAAACATGTCTTTTCAGATCCTCTGCCTTTTTTTTCTTTAAGATTTTATTTTTTTTCCTTTTTCTTCCCAAAGCCCCCAGAACATAGTTGTATATTCTTCGTTGTGGGTCCTTCTAGTTATGGCATGTGGGACGCTGCCTCAGCGTGGTTGGATGAGCAGTGCCATGTCCGCGCCCAGGATTCGAACTGACGAAACACTGGGCCGCTTGCAGCGGAGCGCACGAACTTAACCACTAGGCCACGGGGCCAGCCCCTCCTCTTCCTTTTTTTTAAAAAATTGATTGACTGAGGAAGATTAGCCCTGAGCTAACATCTGCCACCAATCCTCCTCTTTTTGCTGAGAAAGACTGGCCCTGAGCTAACATCTGTGCCCATCTTCCCCTATCTGCCATCTTTTAATTGGGTTTTTTGCTTTTGTTGTTGCATTGTATGAGTTCTTTTGCAATGATTTTCTAATTTCCCCTGTATATGTAATTGCTTTTGAATGTCCTACTCATTAATGCCTGGCTCCCAAAAGGGGAAAAAGAGAAAAATAAAGGGGGTGGGGAGGACTGTCAGCCCTTGAAATCTCCTGGGTTACTTCAAGGGGAGGAACTTTTAACAACGGAAGGAGGTGCAACCACAACAGCTGCCTGCCTCTTTCTCTACATCACTGAGCTCAGAAGAAGCAATCAGCAATCATGGCATAGATCCCCGATATCTCGAGAATAAGGTCCTTTTCTGCCCACCCTGGCACCTGCAAACTGTGTACAAACTGTTTGATGAACATAAAAACATCTCTAAGAAAAATAAAATCTTTTAAAAAAAAAAAGGTGGGGGGGCTGGCCCCATGGCCAAGTGGTTAAGTTCCCAGGCTCCACTTTGGTGGCCCAGGGTTTCACTGGTTTGAATCCTGGGAGCGGACATGGCACTGCTCATCAGGCCATGCTGAGGTGGCATCCTACCTAACACAACTAGAAGGACCCACAACTAAAATATATACAACTATGTACTGGGGGGCTTGGGAAGAAAAAGCAAAAATAAAATCTTTAAAAAACAAAACAAAAAACATCTGTGACCTACAATATCCAAGACAACCAACCTGACAATACATGGCTTCTGACAAAAAAAACGATGAAAAGCATACAGTGCTACTAGTGGAATGCAATACATTTCTGATGCTCACCATCTGGAGTTAGCATTAGAATCTATAGATTAAAGGGCACAGTCTCCAACAAGACAGTCCTCACTTCAGACACCAACCAAAAGTTAGGGCGTCCAGGCCATGTGCACTTCTAACCAACTGGCCACAAATATGGAGGGGTTTCCACGATTCCCCACTCAAGCTCAATAATTTGCTAGAGTGATTCTTAGAATTCATGAAAGTGCTATACTTACAATTACAGTTTTATTCTAAAGAAACATACAGGGCAAGGTCTGGGAGGGTCCCAAACACAGAACTTCTGTGCCCTCTCTCCATGGAATCAGGGCACATCACTCTCTTGGCACATTGGTGTGCTTACCATCCAAGAAGCTCTACAGAGCTTCAGTGTCCAGAGTTTTTATTGCTGTTTTATTATAGAGTTATGATTTATTGAATCATAGGCCACCAGGTGATTGAACTCAATTTCTAGCCCCCTTCTCATCACTGCAGAAGGCTGAGTTGGCTTAAAGGCCCAAACCTCTAATCACATGACTGTTTTTTCAAGTGACCAGCCCCTAGGTTGAGTCATCTTGTTAAGCAGAAACTCAGGAGTGATCCAAGGGACTCATGAATAACAAAGACATTCTTATTAATAAGGATATTACAAGGTTTAAAGTCTCCCTAGGGACAGAGATCAGTCATTTTCTTCACATTATACAACTACCACCTATGAAATATTCTTGCAAAGAAAAAAATTGAATCTGAATCTAATCAAGACTCTAGATTTAGCTAAACAGTTTATAGAAAATTCACAGAACAGACGAATATTAAACAACACCAAGAAGAAGAAATTATCTCAGCCTAGGTTCTAGGAAATCCCACAGACAAATGACTCAATTTCTTCAACAAAAATAAAATGGCATGGGAAGACAGGTTAAAAGAGACTTAAGAGACACAGCAACCAAATGCAATGTGCAGACCTTATTTGGATCTTGATTTGAATAAACCAAATGTAAAAAGCAATTTCTGAAACAGTGGAAGAAAACTGAACACAGACTAACCAGATATTAGATGACATTAAGTGTTCTGGTTATCTAGTGCTGTATAATAAACCACTCCAAAATTTAACGGCCTGAAACAGTAATTTATTATTATCCTTCAGACTCTTTTGGGCTGGCTGAGCTCAGTCGGTTAGGCCTCACTTGATGTTTCTCATGTGGCTGCAGTCGAACTGTGGCTGCATTCATCTGACGCTTCAAACGTGATGGTCATTGGCAGACAAGTGATGATGGCTGGTCGCTGGGGGCTCTGCAGGGACCACTGACCAGAGGACTACCTGTGAGCTCTCCGTTTGGCTTAGGTTTCTCATCGGGGCAACTGAGTTCCCAAAAGAAATATCCCAATTCCTAGAGGTCCAAGAGACCCATGCAGAAGCAGCCAAGCTTTCTATGACCTAGCCTTAGTAGTACCAGTGTTCTGCCACACTGTATTCACCAAGATACTACTACTATTGTCTTACAAAGTACATATTAACTTAGTTATCCACATACTTATATTTTTATTGCTCTTTATTCCTTTGCATTTCTGAACTTCTACCTGAGATCACTTACCTTCAGCCTGAAGAATATCTTCTATTATTTCATTTGGTGACAAACCTTCATTTGCTTTGAAATCTTTATTCCTCCTCTATATTTGAAGGATATTTTCACTGGATATCAAATTCTAATTTGGTAACTTTTTAAAAAGTAAATTTTATCC
The DNA here is from genome assembly GCF_037783145.1 of Equus przewalskii. Taxonomy (NCBI): domain Eukaryota; kingdom Metazoa; phylum Chordata; class Mammalia; order Perissodactyla; family Equidae; genus Equus; species Equus przewalskii. The sequence goes on along the minus strand of NC_091844.1, from coordinate 11,357,455 downwards.
TTTTTTCCTGCTATGGTTTCAGTTTATGAGTCAGGCCTCAGGCTAATTCTAGCTTCTTGGAAGGTCTTCTCACTTTTTTCTCTGGTTGCTTTTAGAATGTATCTCTTTGCCTTGATTTTCAGTAGTTTTACTGTGTATTACTCAGATCTCCCTACAAGAACTTGCCATTCAGCTATGAAAAGCACCATTGGCTATCAGCCTCCAACTGCAGCACCCTTGGAATCAACTGCAATGTTTGGGGTAAGGCCAAGTTCTTTCTGAGCAATTCCCAGCCAATGAATGAGCACAGCAGGTGTACTAGGGCCTGGTGACCTTTGCCCAATGTGGGAAGCTTCTGGTAGGCAATCTATGCTCCACAGCTCCTCAGTGGGCTGGCCAAGATTCTGCATCACTGTCTGAGGCTCTCCCAGCCCAATCTTGTTTCCTTCCCCTTATTCTTCACAGGCAGTAATCCTCTAATAAATCTCTTGCACTCTTAACTCTATCTCAGGATCTTGCTGAAAACCCCAACTGACACATATGATAAAGGATATCTATGGGTGAGGGGTGGAGAAAAACTATAGTAAACAACATGCTTAACAGTGAAATGCTGAAAGGTTTATCTCTGAGATGAGGAATGAGTCAAAGATGCCTACTAAATATCACTTACATTCAACATCATGCTGGTTTGTAGTCAGTAAAGGCAAACGAATTAAAAACTAAAATGATTGGAAAGAAAGAAATAAAATGTTATTAACCTCAGATTATGACAGTTTATGGAGGTAGTCCAAAACATATAGAGGTAAGTTATCAGAATGAATAAGCAATTTAGCAAGCTTGCTGGATAACAGTCGATATATAAAAAACAACTGCATTTCGACATTTTATCTTGAGCCACATGAATTACCACTTTTATGGACCAGAAAAGGCAACAGAGCCCAGAAAGATTCACACATATATAGATACTTGATTTATGAATAAAGTGTCACTGAAGAATACTGGGGAAAGACAATACTGGAGACCAGTCAATAAAGGGTGCAGGGACAGGCGTATATCTATATGGGAGAAATAAAACCTTAACTTCACACCAATAACAAAAATCAATTCCAGTTAGAACTGTATACAATTATGAAAGGCAAAACAATAAATTTCTAGATTTTAAAAGATAACACGGGAGAATAACTTCATGACCTTGGATAGGAAAAGATTTAACTGGACAAAAAAACTATAAACTATAATGGAAAAGACTGATATATTGAACTACACTAAAATTAAAATTACACTAAAATTAAGAACTTAAGTTCATCAGAAGTCACCAGTATGCGTGGAAAGGGTAACCCACCAAGTAGGAAAACATATTTCTAATACATATAACCAGACTTTACAAAGAACTCCAACAAAACAAGAGGAAAAAAAAGACATGCAATCCAACAGTTAAAGAGGGCAAAAGATTTAACGAGTCTTCACAAAAGAAGATATCCAAATGGTCAAATAAACATGAAAAGTTGCTCCACTTTATTAGGAATCAGCGAAATGCAAATTAAAACCACAATAAGATCATTACCCACTCTTCAGAATGCTTTAAAAAACACGTTAAGTGAGTATTTCAGAGGAGTTCCTGAGGATGGGATTGTAAATTGGAACAACCACTTGGAAACTTATAAGGCATTATCTAGTAAAATTGAAGATTTACATACCCTCTAACCCAGCAATTACACTCTATTCAACCAGAAATGTATATATATGTTCACCAAAAGAACATTATTCATGATAGTCAAAAACTGGAAACATGTGAAATGTTCATCAACAGCAGAAATGATATATAAATTGGGACATACTCAATAGTATTCAGCAATGAAAATGAATAACTACAGTCACACTCAACAACAGAGAATCTTAAAAACATAATGTTGAGTAAAGGAGCCGGGGGGAAAAAAAAACTGTATGAACTTCAAAAAAACAGATGAAACTAAACTACAGTGTTTAGAGACACATGCTTTGATGGTAAAACTACAGGGAACGGAAATTACCATAAACTTCAGGACAATGGCTAACTCTTGGGGATAGCAACTGGGGAGAGCTTCAGGGGGAACTTATGTGAGTACTGGCATGTTTTTAGTTTTTAACTTGAGTGGTGGTTCTATATGGGTATTTGCTTTGCAAAAAACTCTCACATTTTATGCATCTATGTATGAATTATCTCTCACAATAGACACTTTAAAAAAAAATCAAATTCTTAGACCTCTTTTACACTCTCTGGAAGAAGACTCAAAATAGGGTCCCCATTAAGTGTTTAGAATCCATTTATACTAGCCTACCTCTAGGATGAGTCTGATTCATCTTCTTTCTCTAAGGCAGTTTCTAATGGCTCCAACTCCAGCTCCTTTCAGTTATACAAACTAAGAAAAATTGTCTAGGGGTTAAAGTTATCCTCAAAAGCCCTTTAACTCCTGTTGAGTTTTACTATAGCTGTCTTTAAAAACTAGTATCTTTTAAATGTAAGCTCATCCAAGAACAAGAGTACTACCAGGCGACCAAACTAGGCTCACTCATTCAATTGAGCATTTTGGTGGGTTGCAAAGTATTGTCTACACTTAAGGAAAAGGCCTACAGAGTCCCTTCCAGGCCAACCTAACACAGAATAGCAGGCAAACTCTCCAAAATCTTTTCCCCAACCTTCCTCTGAGAAGATTGGGCAAAGAATTATTTTTACAATATGAACAAAACACCCTCTGGCTGTCTAACAATAGTGCTGCAGTTGAAATCTGAGGGGCACAATAGGTTATCTACTGTTTTTGTATATCAATAGTTATCTACTGTGCATCACAATAGTTATCTACTGTGTTCGTATAAAAAGACCTCTTTGACCTGCACTACCTCCTAAGCACACCAATGAGGAATTTACCTCTTTTTCTAAAAGGCAACTTTGTTACTTAACCCTTAAGCAGTAGCCCAATGGAAAGTGAAGCATTAAGAGCTTTGGAATCAAACTTGTTACTGACTCCTCCTGCAACCCTTATCAGTGGTGAAATTTGGGGCTAATTAATGAACTAGCTGACACTCCAGTAAGTGCTCAAAAAGTGCTAGTTCTAGCTTTCCCTGCCTTCCAGTGAAGGTTTCCTATCTTGGGCACTCAAAAGCAAGGCAGTGAGTAGAGATAATAGATGCCTATATGTTATTAGAACAACCAATGAGCACCCAATAAGCACTGAGAAAAGAATATTTATTACCATCGTTTCTTGACCAAAGTTAGAAAACAAAATTATGGATTCCTATAGTTATAAGTTTTAAAAGACAAAACTCTGCATGTGCTCTCAAGCTCATTATAGAGCTTGCCTTCCAATATCTTAAAATTCTGTTTATTATTTTGGCGATGTAGTGAAAAAACTATAGAGCTAGCCTTTCCCTTGGGCTTTATCTTTATTTGTTTATAAGAAAGTTAGATTAGAAAATGTATTAACACTTATAAATGAAAGAATATCTTTTGTTATTCAATTTTACAATCTATCAAAGGAACAGGCTGGGAAGAGCCAGCCATTCTTATTAGTTAGGACCGGAATGATGGTTTGAGATAGTTGACCAGGTGATGAATCTTAATGCATATTTCTGAGCTGAAGAATCCTTAGTGTCTATGTTCATCTTGGGAACTTTTGCATCTTTCTACCTACTATAACCAATTCTTAGTAGCCTTGCCAAGTAGGAATAACAATGGCCAAAGCACCAACTACAGAAAACGTGGGCTAAGAGAATTCCAAAATCTTTTTTCCAAAATCTTAGAATTTCTAATCACTGCCTAACATTACTAGAGGCAGCCCTCAAATGCAGTGGAGAGAGCTGCACATACATCCTGCTGTGTTACGAGCTCTGAAACCAGGCAGGCTGGTATTTACTGGATGTTGGATTCCTGCTCTTACAGTTGAACACTGAGCAAATTATTTAACTTCTATAAGCCTCATCTCCCTTATGTTTGAAAAACAAGGAAAGCAAATCCAACCTTTCTAGCAAATTTTTTGAGTTTTGGTAATTTTTACAGACTTATCATCAATTAATTTTCAGGATTAAAAAATTACTATGAGCCAAGCCACATGCATGTGACATCAATTCCAAGATCTCGGAAGGAACGCTCTCAGGCAAAATTTTCATTTTAAATAATGTAAAACAAGGCTGTTGCTTTGACTCTCTCCCTGCTTTAGCTTTGATTTAATTTGGAGAAACCTGACATATATGCTGTTACAGAAATGCTACATGTACATACTTCTGTTCTAATCATACCATAAGAAACTGGGAATTGTTTAACAAACAGTTGAACCTAGTAGTAAATTATCGTCAGAAAGAACGACATATAATCACAATTGTTGTTCCGAGGAAATATCCTTCAACATTAAAATGAACAATTTTTATATATATCTATTCAAAAGGGTCTTCTATTCCACTACTTGAGGATATATCACACACTATATACAGTATCTCAACATCAGACATTCTGCAGGATCCTTAGTGAGGTTTCACTGTGGCTGAGGTAACCAACTGGTACTACCTGCCCTCAACATTTTTCCAGTCCAGATTCCTTTTGCCATAGAACTCTGAGGTCTCAACCAAGCTCTTGTCTCAGCATTTCAGCAGACCCAGAATACGAGCAAATCACATCCCAACCCACAAGCTCTTCCACAGCCACGTCCATTTAGACATGCACTGACAGCCTCCCCTGGCAAAAATACAAATCAAACTCCAGAATTTTCAAAATGGATTATCAACTTGCAACCTAGATGTCTAGTTCCTAAAGAATATGGATCCTTCTTTAACCAATAAAGAATAAGAACACTTGGAGAATTTTCCAGAAATTCAGTCCTGATTTGCCTGCTACACAGATCCTGCAAACCACCTAAAGGGAGCTATGAGTCATTTCTATAGGTTCTCCAAGTTCTCACCATGCAACAGAGTAAAGAACTAGCAAAAAGAGACTAAGGTCATTTTCTAGGAAAGTGCTTTACAAAACTTGAGAATCATTATGTTCAGTTTTTACTCAGTTTTAAAATATAAAAAAGCCATACAAAGACTTCTGCAAGAACCATTAACCTCTGCCTGCTATGTTTCTCAATATCTCTTATGTAAAGGTATGAATGATAAGTTCATTCAAACATTTAGAAGCAGGAAAAAAGTTGTCGTCCAGAACAATTCTTTGCTTTGTTGTCAGAGAAAAAGAACCTTAAAACCCATCGCCTTTTTTCTTGCTCTCTGTTTGCCTTACTGTCTGAAATCTAAATTTAAGCTAAAAGGCAAATAGAAATCTCATTCCAGGTTCCTAGCAGAATTCTTTCTCTATTGCCTTTAACTAACTTTAATTTTTACTTTCCTGCCTTTATTATAAGCTACAGAACTATTTAAGTCATGTATTTAGCTACAAATAAATAAACAAATACATCATAGGCAGCATGATGGAATAGAGAGACTAACAACCACACCTGGAGTGAGAGGACCAGAATGCTAATAAAAGTCCCATTACCACAAGATCATGGGATCTTGGGCAACTTTCTTAATCTAAAACTTGGTTTCCCTTGAATATAAAATAAATAAAAAGTTATGAGTCATGCTACCAAATAGCATGGTACCTGACAAACAAATGTTATCATTACAAAAGTGCTAAGTGCTATATAAGATAAGCATAGAGATAATAGAAGTTTGGAAGAAAGGATAAAAAAAACCTGAGCCATGAAAATCAGAGGGTTGATTAGCATGGCTTTTACTGTCTCTTCCAGCTCTGAAATTCTAGAAGTGATTTTTAACTGGGAAGACTAAAATAGGCTTCATGGTGATATCTGAGCTAGGTCTGAAAGGAAGGACGGAACTTTTATCAGCTTACACTTTCTAACTTTAGGCATAATATATTTAAAGATGTGGCTTAGGATGGTAAGTGGAAGCATGATGCAGATGTAAATCTACAGATGCAGTATATATGTAAATCTGTACTCTCTAGAGAAGTTCTTTTCCAGATGCCTATTTTGAAGTCCAACATCCAAATTCAGTGTTGCACTCACTGGCTCCAGATCCTTAGAGCTCACTACTGATCCCACTGCCCCGATCTGACCCTCCTCACCTGACCTCCCAAAACCCCCAGAAATATTTAAAAGATAACTCACATAGCTAAGGAGGTTTTTTATTATTACCAATGACTCTACTGACCTGACTGCACGTAAAGCTCATAAAATATATTTCATAGAAACCAGTTACATTTTTTTAAAGAAAAATAATAACCAGATATTATTCCAGGCTTGACACTGAGATGATTCTTTCACTTAAAATAAAATTACCTGCAGCAGCCCTCCATCATCGAAGCGCAGTACTTCTATGATGCTCTCCGACTGAATGAACGCTGTGAAGGAAACAAAGCACACTATCACTTAATCGGAACATAAATTTGATTTAAATAAAATCTCTTACCTTAAAGTTAATTAACACAATTTTCTACTTAAAAACGTACTGCTTAATGTTGATGGTTAAAGAGAAAAATATGACTAATACTTCAGGATTTTAGCAACAATGAAACGCTTTAAAAAAAACAATACAACTCAATCAGAAAGTAGTTTTAACTACCTGCAGTTTGTATAAACCACATGCAAAACAGCTATTCCTGCTAACCTGCCAGAAAGCCCAAAATAGTCAAACTCAACTAGATGCAGCTATTTTCTCTGACAGATTAATTGAAAATATAATAAACTCATAGAAAAGATCACTAGAGGATTATATTTCCCTCAAAAAACAATAAGCTGAAATTCTATATCATCTGCTCTTTTGTAGTGATGATATAACCTGGGATCAACAGTCAAAAGAGATTTGGAGGGGGAGCGCGCAGGCAAATGGCAAAAGAAAATTATTCAGTTTCAAGAAACTGAGTACGATGAAAAGACAAGATACTTTGAAAACCAACATTCTTTTACCATACAACCCAGCAATTAAGCTACTAGGCATTTACCCAACTGATTTGAAAACTTACGTCCACATAAAAATCTGCAAGCAATTCTTTATAGCAGTTTTATTCATAATCAGCAAAAACTGGACACAATTAAGATGTCCTTCAATAGGAGAACAGACAAACTGTAGTACATCCATACAATGGAATATTATCGAATGACAAAAAGTAAAAGAAGAAGCTACATACTATATAATTCCAAGTATATGACACTCAGGAAAAGGCAATACTACAGATATGGTAAAAAGATCAGTGGCTTCTAGGTGATGGGGAGAGAAAGGAAGGGTTGAATAAGTGAAGCACAAGGAAGTTTTCAGGGCAGTGAAACTATTTTGTGTGATACTATAAAGGTAGATAGACGATGCTGCGCATTTCTCAAAACAGAACTTTACAGCACAGAGTGAACCTAACATATGTGATTAAAAAAATCATTTAGGAGATCACGGGATCCTAAGATGCAATGCAGAATATGACAAAACAGTTTAACTATGTTACAAACGCATGAAAACGACTCACTGAAGGGGGAGCGGGGTGGGGAAAGATGCTGACCTAAGTAATCTGGAAACGGGTGGAAACTGTAAGACTAAAGGCAAAAGAAACTGTGCATAAGCACTGTACTCTAGTTGATAAAGTTATTTCCCTCAGGGGTTTGGGTTAATAATTCTGATGCCACTACACATGCATTGTGGAATTGAACAATATAATACATGGATGATGGACGGTGGGAGTGAGATTTCTCACAGTTGGAATAAGAGTTTACACAAAAACAAAAGAAGGCTAGAATGATCCACATAGCAATGGGCTAGCGTTGGCAATATCAGTATGAACTCATGTTTAGCTTAAAATAGATACAGATGGTTACATATAGAAATATTTATGGATGTGTATATACAGGTTAGTATACTCAGGATATATTTCCTCGCTCCTCAAGTTGAGAGCGACTAGAAGCAATTACACTCCAGCAGCAAAGAGCACACCCTCGTACCCAGATCTTGGTCCTAATACCATCCTCCAATAAAAGGAACCAGGCCTTCTTGGAGAAATGGCTGAATCTAGGACTGGGGCAGGATCCACACAAGATGTAACAGGATTATCTTATGGTGCCAGAAAGTAAGAAAGTGTTAAAAAAAAAAAAAAAAAAAAAAAAAACCAAAAAAACCTACACTGATGGGACTATGTCAAAGGGACATAAAAGTTAACAGAAAGAGTTCCCAAATGGCCAAAGCTGGAACGACTTGAGCAATAAACTAAACTACTACTGGATTACAACTCAAAGTATAAAATAAATATCCATGAGTCCAGACAGATATAAACAAATGACTGAATAAATAAATAAGTGGGAGAGAAGACACAAAACTCCCAGGCGGAAAAATTCTAAATAATTTCTGCAAAACTCTTCTATCTAGAAGGTGGAGTGTAACTTCCCAGTCCTTAAGCATGAGAGGCACATAGTGACTTTCTTCCAAAGAAAACAGTATGAGGAGGAGAAAAATGAGAGTAATTTTACAATGGAGAAACCCAGCAAACGTCAGTTAGATGATCAAGGTCAACATCCACAGTAACAAGTCATGTTGACAGCATGTGCCCTTGACATGATATAATAAAAATGGCACTTTATCTCTGTGGTCTTCCTCCCCATTCACTGAATCCCAGTCTCATCATGAGAGAAACAACAGACAAATCTTAACTGAGGGACATTCCACAAAATTCCTGACCAGTACTCCTGAAAACTGACAAGGTAAAAAACAACAAGAAAAGTCTGAGAAGTTGTTGTCAACCAGAGAAGCCTAAGGAGGCATAACAACTAAATGTACTGTGGGGTCTTGGATGGGATCCTAGAAAAGGAAAAGGGAATTAGCTAAAGCTAAGGAAATCTGAAAAATATACGGACTTTACTTAATAATAATCTATTAACACTGGTTCATTAATTGTAAAAAGAAAAAGCACTATATTAACGTAAGATGTTAATAATAGGGAAAACTGGGGAGAGCATAAGGAAACTGGATTTTCTTCGGAATTTTTTTATATAAATCTAAACTTATTCTAAAATAAAAGTTTATTTTTTAAAAACATGAACAATGATATTTTATTTGGCTTAATACGGCATTCACTGACTCCTCTTCGCTGGTCTTTGGGTATTCAGGGAAGAAGCTTACTGTCTAATTTCACATACCTGGCTTTCCCAGTATGGCTAATACCAAAGCCAAGCAGCAGAGTGAGATACTGGCTAATTAGATTACCCAACTAGACGGTGTTCTCCTGCCTGCCCAGAGTCGACTTCCCCTTATCCTAGTAATCACATCCTGATTTTATTTTGGGAAACCTTGTCCTCCATTTCTTGTGTTTCTCTTCAACCACAGTGCCAATCTGTTATACTTCTGCTCGTTCCCCAGCAGTTCTTAGTATATAGAGAACATTCAGTAAATATTGGGTGCACGAATGAAATCTCATCTTTTTGCTCAGGTATAAGTACGGATATTTGCAGCCATTGACGCAAATAACCTCCGTCTGGTTGTTATCTCTAGTCCCAGGTTACAGTTGAATGTCAAAACTGAGACCAGAGCTAATACCGCCAACAGAATTACTGACATAGAATCTATCTGGAGCGCACAAGAATGTCTCTGAAGAAAATAAACCATTCAGAAGAAAAGAATGTGAATGTAACAGGCTCAGGCCACTTCTCACCCCTTCCCCCACCTTCTACATAACTGAAATTTCAGATGATCCAGAGGATCTCTCTCTCTCTCTCTTTTTTTGTGAGGAAGATTGGCCCTGAGCGAATATCTGTGCCAATCTTCCTCCACTTTGTATATGGGACACCAATACAGCATGGCTTGATGAGCAGTGTGTAGCTCTGCACCCAGGATCCGAACCTGCAAGCCCCGGGCTGCCAAAGTGGAATGCATGAACTTAACCACTACGCCACTTGGCTGGCCCTCAGAAAATCTCTTTTGGTTATACTCCTTGTGAAGACAGATTTATTGATGTAAGGGTACAATGAACTAACAAGAATTAATTGAATAGCAGATGCTCACAGTATAAGAGACAAATAACACTGCCTAGTTAGAAGCCTTCCATCTAATTAGCACAGGAAACCAATAAGAAAATACTAGAAACATGCTATATTTGGTGGCTGCTATTAGAGATATAACGACCAACGCAGAAGTTCTCAACATCAAGCTAGATCAGACCTTTATCTAACTGATGAGAACTTAAGCAAATAAAGATAAAGGCAGTAATGAAATTTGGGTGTATATTTTTAATTAAGAGCTTTTTAAAATTTAAACATGAATTACCTTAGCTGAAAAAAATTAATAGCAGCAGCTGATTTATAAAGTCCTAAAAGGAAAATATCAATGGACAGCTAATCTTCGACAAAGGAGCAGAGGGCCTACAATGGGGAAAAGAAAGTCTCTTCAACAAATGGTGCTGGGAAAACTGGACAGCCACATGCAAAAGATTGAAAAGTGACCATTCTTTTTCACCACACACCAAAATAAACTCAAAATGGATCAAAGACCTAAAGATTAGGCCTGAAACAATAAGTCTTCTGGAAGAGAATATAGGCAGTACACTCTTTGACATCAGTTTCAAAAGAATCTTTTTGGACACTATAACTCCTCAGTTGAGGGAAACAATAGAAAGAATAAACAAATGGGACTTCATCAGACTAAAGAGCTTCTTCAAGGCAAGGGAAAACAGGATTGAAACAAAAAAACAGCTCACTAATTGGGAAAAAATATTTACAAGCCACTTATCTGACAAAGGGTTAATCTCCATAATATAGAAAGAACTCACACGGCTTAACAACAAAAAAACAAACAACCTGATCAAAAAATGGGCAGAGGACATGAACAGACATTTCTCAAAAGAAGATATGAATATGGCCAATAGACACATGGAAAGATGTTCATCATCGCTAATCATCAGGGAAATGTACATCAAAACTACACTAAGATATCACCTTACACCCGTTAGACTGGCAAAAACATCCAAAACCAAGAGCGACAAATGTTGGAGAGGTTGTGGAGAAAAAGGAACCATCATACACTGTTGGTGGGAATGCAAACTGGTACAGCCACTATGGAAAACAGTATGGAGATTTCTCAAAAAGTTAAAAATAGAAATACCCTATGACCCAGCCATCCCATTACTGGGTATCTATCCTAAGAACCTGAAATCAGAAATCCCAAGAGTCTCTTGCACCCCTATGTTCATCACAGCATTATTTACAATAGCCAAGATGTGGAACCAACCTACATGCCCAGAAACTGATGATTGGATAAAGAAGATATGGTATATATACACAATGGAATACTACTCAGCCATAAAAAAAGACAAAATTGGCCCATTCGCAGCAACATGGATGGACCTCGAGGGTATTATGTTCAGCGAAATAAGCCAGTCAGAGAAAGACGAACTCTATATGACTCCACTCATAGGTGGAAGTTAACATATTGACAAGGAGATCTGATCGGTGGTTACCAGGGAAAAGGGGGGGGTGGGGGGAGGGCACAAAGGGGGAAGTGGTGTACCCACAACATGACTAACAATAAAGTACAACTGAAATCTCACAAGGTTATCATAACATTAATTAAAAAAAAAAAAGGAAAATATCATGTTACCCATCATTACTTTTCCTAAAATGAAAAGAATTCTGGCATGCAACAAATTATGATATTTTGCTTTAAATGATCAATTACAATAACTTTAAACTATATGCCTAGATAAACAGTCCAATGCCTAAATTAGTCTACTAGCCTAAGTGGCCTTCCATGAGTGCTCCAAGCAGCTCCCTGCTATCCTCTATCATATGTCCAATTTTAACTCTTACCACAATCTGTGACTAGCTTCTGATTTGCTTGTTTGTCATCGATGCCTAGCACAAAGTCTGAAAAATGAAAGATAAGAAACATCAGTTGGGGTTGGCCCTGTGGCTAAGTGGTTAAAGTTCTGTGTTCTCCACTTTGGTGGCCCAGGATCATGGGTTCAGACCCCGGGTGCGGACCTACTCCACTCATCAGTCATGCTGTGGAGGCACCCAACATACAAAATAGAGGAAAACTGGCAAAGATGTTAGCTCAGGGCAAATCTTCCTCACAAAACAAATGAAAAAAAAGAGAAAAGAAAAAATATATATGTATTTGTTAAAATAATGGGATTATTTTAGAATTAATCATTATTAATGATATTAATCTGTCTTTTATAGTTATACTTGCTCAAGATTATTTCAGCAAAAGGCTCAGGAACAAAAATTTTTAAACATTCTGGATTAGGTTTGTATGGATCCCTTCTATCTGTAAATTTTACGACTGAAACTTTATTTCTTCCCTCACTAATCTTCTTATCTGAAAGATGTAATATATACCTAACTGATTTTCTTCTCACATTAAAAGTGCAAAGGAATTTATAAAAAGAACCAAATAAAGTACAATAATTGAAGTTCCCCAGTTTTTAATGAAGTACTATAAGAAATGTAAAGAAACAACAAAATATGGCCCATACACAGGAAAGAAATGCAAGAATAAAAACTGTCCCTGAGCAAGTCCAGACATAGGACTTACTAGGCAAAAACATTAAATAAGCTACTTGAAGTATGAGTACCATGTGCAATAAACTAAAGGAAAGTATAAGAATGATGTATCACCATATAGAAAATATCAATAAAGAGAAAGAAATTAGAAAAACAAAACGGGAGCCAGCCTGGTGGCCTAGTGGTTGAGTTCAGCATGCTCTGCTTCAGAGGCCCAGGTTTGGGGGTTCAGATCCTGGGCACGGACTTACACCACCTGCTGGCGGCCACGCTATGGAGGCATCCAACATACAAAATAGAGGAAGATTGGCACAGATGTTAGCTCAAAGCAAATCTTCTTCAAGCAAAAAGAGGAAGACTGGCAACAGATGTCAGCTCAGGGTGAATCTTCCTCAGCAAAAAACCCCCAAGAAAACGAAAAACAAAACAAATAGAAATCTGGACATAAAAAGTACAATAAATGAAAAACAAAATTCATCAGAGGGACTCAGGGTCATATTTCACCAAGTGGAAGGAAGAATCAGTGAACCTGAAAATAGGTTGAGATTATCTGGTCTGAGGAACAGAAAGAAATAAGAATGAAGAAAAATGAACAAAGCCTCAGTGACCCACGAGACACCATCAAGAGTACCAACATACACACAAGTGGTGTCCCCGAAGAGGAGTGAGAAAAGGGAGCAGGAAGAATATCTGAAGAACAGGTGGTATGAATCTGAACCAGACTATTATAAACTAGGTTGTTAATTATAATCCTCAGGGCAATCGTTAAAAAAAATGACTTAAAAACAATGTTACTAGAGAAAAAAAGACATTTTATAATGTTAAAGGGATCAATCTATCAAGAAGATAAACAGTTATAAACATACAAGCACCTAACAAGTGAGCTCCAAAATACATGAGACAAAAACGAACGGAAGTGAAAGGAGAAATAAGAAATTCAACAAAAATACTTGGAGAATTCAATACCCCACTTTCAAAAATTAGTAGAAAAACTAGACAAAAGATCAACAAGGAAATAACAATGAAACATAAACAACACTAGAAACCAGTAAGACCTAAAAGACATCTGTAGAACACTTCAACAACAGAATACACATTCTTCTCAAGTGCACATGGAACATTTTCCAGGAAAGAACACGTGTTAGGCCATAACACATTTCCAATAGCTTTAAAGGGACTGAAGTCATACAAAGTGTGTTCTCCAGCCACCATGGACTAAAATTAGAAATCAATAAGGGGGGAAATTTGGGAAACTCAAAAAATATGTGGAATTAAAAAATGCAATCCTAAATAACCCATGTGTCAAATAAGAAATCAGAAGAAAAATGAGAAAACATTTTAAAATGAAAAGAAAACCACAAAAGACCATAACTTATGAGATACAGTGAAAGCAGTGCTTACAAAAAAAATTTGAGTTGTACATGCCTATACTAAAAAAAAGATCTTAAATTAATAACCTATCATTTTAAGAAAGTGGAGAAAGAAGAGCAAACTAAAAGCAAGTAGGAAGAAGGAAATAATACAAGTGAGAGTGAAAATAAATAAAACTGAGAACAGGAAAACAACAGAGAAAATTAATGAAACAAAAATTTCGTTCTTTGAAAAGATCAACAAAATTGACAAATCCTTAGCTAGGTTGACCCAGAAAAAATTCATGAATGAAACATGGAACATTACTGCTGAACTTACAGAAATACAAAGACCTACCAACCTTACAGAAGTAAAAGAGATTATAGGAGAATCACTAGGAACAACTGTACAGAAACAAATTACATAGCCTAGATGAAATGGACAAATAACCAGAAAGACACAAACTACTGGAATTAACTGAAGAGAAACAGAAAATCTGAATAGAGCTATAACAAGAGACTGAATCAGTAATCAAAAATCTTCCCACAAAGAAAAGCCTAGGGACGGATGGTTTCATGGATGAATTCTACCAAATGGTTAAAAAATTAACACTAGTGCTTCACAAATTCTTCCCAAAAATAACAGAGGAGGAAACAGTTTCCAACATATTCTATGAGGCCTTATACTCTGATACCAAATCAGGTAATGCCATCACAATAAAAGGAAACTACAAACCAATCTCCCTTATGAATACGGATATCCAGTACTAAATAAAATACAAGAAAACCACATCCAGCAACATTTGCAGAGGCTTATACATCATGACCAAGTGTAAGACTAGTAGATTTTAAACTACAAAGCATCACTGAAAAAAATTAAAGAAGACCTAAATAAATGGAAAGACATCTGGTGTTTATATGCGAGAATATTTAACAATATTAAGGTTGCAATACTCCCCAAATTGACCTTAGATTTAAGGTACTCCTTATCAAAATCCCACTTTGCTTTTTTGCCAAATTGACAAATTGATCCTAAAATTCTTAAGAAAATACAAAGACCTATAACAGCCAAAACAATCTTGAAAAAATAACATAGTGGAGGACTTACACTTCCCAATTTCAAAACTTACTACACAAAGCTACCCTAATCAAGACAGTGTGGTAAAGGAATAAAGGTAGATGTATATAACTCAACAGAACAGAACTGAGAGCCCAGAAAGGAACCCTCACCTGTATAGTCAACTGATTTTCAACAGGAGTGCCAAGACAATTCAAGGAGGAAGCGATAGTCTTTTTAAGAAATGGTGTTGGAACAACTGGATATATGCGTGCAAAGGAATGAAGCTGGATGCTACTTCACACTATATGCAAAGGCTAACTCAAAACGGATCAAAGACCTTGGTGTAAGAGCTAAAGCTATAAAACTCTTACAGGTGTGGGGGCTGGCCCCATGGCCAAGTTCACGCGCTCCGCTTTGCTGGCCCAGGGTTTCATGGGTTTGGATCCTGGGTGCGGACATGGCACTGCTCATCAAGCCATGCTGAGGCAGCATCCCACATAGCACAACCAGAAGGACCTACAACTAGAATATACAACTATGTACTGGGAGACTTTGGGGAGAAGGAGGAGTAAAGAAAAAAAAGATTGGCAACAGATGTTAGCTCAGGTGCCCCTCTTAAAAAAAACAAAGAAAAGTAGAAATCTTTGTAACCTTGGATTAGGCAATGTTTCTCAGCTAGGATAGCTAAGCAATCAAAGAAAAACAGTGATAAATTGTACTTTATTAGAATTAAAACCTTTGTGCTTCAAAGGGCACTACCAACAAAGTGAAAAGACAACCCACAAATTGAAAGAAGATTTTTGCAAATGATATATCTGTTAAGGGATATGTACATAGAATACAGAAAGAGAACTCTTATAACTCAATAAAAAAAAGAAATATTCCAATAAAAAATAGACAAGAGATCTGAATAAATATTTCGCCAAAGAATATATACAAATACCCAATAAACACATGAAAACATGCTAAAGATCAGTCTTCAGAGAAATGCAAATCAAATCCAAAACAAGACACCACTTTGACACACATACCAGGATGGCTATAATCAAAAAGACAGACAATAATAAGTATTAGTGAGGATGTGGCAAAATGGTTAACCCATAAGTTGCTGGTGGGGGTAAAAAATGGACCAGCCACTTTGGAAAACAGTTATTCAAAAGGGTAAATACAGTAGGCCCCCATCCACGGTTTTAGTTACCTGCAGTCTGAAAACATTAAATGGAAAATCCCATTTAATACAATAAGATATTGTGGGAGACTACATTCACGTAGCTTTTATTACAGTATATTGTTAGAATTGTTTTATTTTATTATTAGTTATTGTTGCTAATCTCTTACTGTGCTTAATTTATAAATTGTTTTATCATAGGTATGTATGTACAGGAAAAAACATAGTATATGTAGGGTTCTGTACTATCTGCAGTTTCAGGCATCCACTGGGGTCTTGGAATGTATCCCCCATGGATAAGGAGACTACTGTATAGCGTTACCTAGACATAGTAAATCCACCCTTATGTAGATACATAAGAGAACTAAAAACATGTGCATACAAAAACTTACACACAGCAGCATTATTTATAATAGCCCAAAAGTAGAAACAACCCAAATGTTCACTGACTGGTGAATGATAAACAAAATGTGGTGAATCCATATGATGGAATATTTCTCAGTCACAAAAAAAGAATGAAGTACTGATACATGCTACAACACAGATGAACCTTGAAAACAATGCTAAGTCAAAGACATCAGAGACTAAGCACCACATATTTTACGATTCCATTTCTATGAATGTTCAGAAAGGGAAAATCCATAGAAACAAAGGTAAATTAACAGCTCCTAGTGGCTGGGAGGAAATGGGTTGTGACTGCTAATATATACAAAGGATAGTTTTTGGGGTTTGAAGTTAGAAAGTAGTGATGGTTGTACAGTTCTTTGAATAGACTTAAAAAAACCCCACTCAACTGTACCCTTTTAAAGAGTGAATTTATGATATGGGAATTATATTTCAATATTTAAAAATCAACAACAAAAAAAGATACGGCATGGTTTTATGCTCTATTCTCTAAATCTTTTCTTAAAAGGCTGCCTGAATGACATTTTTTTCTTTCCCCCTGGAGGAAATTTGCCCTGAGCTAAAATCTGTTGCCAATCTTCCTCTATTTTGTATGTGGGTCACTGCCACAGAATAGCTACTGATGAGTGGTGGAGGTCTGCGCCTGGGAACTGAACCCAGGCCCAGGCCGCCGAAGCAGAGCACATGGAACTTAACCACTAGGCCACCAAGGCTGGCCCCTAAATGGCATTTTAAAAACTGTATAACTATGGGACAGAATGTAATCTCTACTCCAGAAGAGTTTTAAGCTTTACAGTTCTTTCATGTATAGAAATTAATTTTTCAGTGTGCATGAAAGGGGAGAACAAATAGCAAATGATGAAGCAAATGGGGCAAACTGTCAACAAGACGTAAATCTGGGTAAAGGTACGTGAGTGTTTTTTATTCTATTTTGCTTCTTAGAGATTTTCTGAAAGATTGAATATATTCCAAATAAAAAGTTTACTAAAAAGAAAATCATTTATGCAAGACATAAAAATTTGAATGGTTAAACACACTCACTCTTTTAAAAAGCCTGCTATCAAGCCATAGTAAATCCCCTTACTTAATTATGCCAAGTCGGAAATACTAGTTATAGAGGTGTCTGGTATTCTTATTGCTGCCACACATTAACTGTGACAAGAATAATAAACTGAAGTGTCTGTTACTACAGTGGTACTATAGCCACTTTAAAACTATCAGTTAAAACGACACACTGACTCAGCTATTGTGCAGAGATTTTTATCATGTGTGTTTCTAATATGTGATTATATTTTATGATATACCATGGAGATATATATATATCTACATTGGATATATATAAAATACATCACATTCTAAATATTAGGTAAGTAATCATCTATATCTTATCAATAGTTTTTATCCCCCATGCCCAAAGAAGTGACTAATATAAGAAACCAGATGGGCCAGCCCCGTGATGACCGAGTGGTTAAGTTTGTGCACTCAGCTTCGGCAGCCCAGGGTTTTGCTGGTTCAGATCCTGGGTGCGGACACGGCACCGCTCATCGGGCCATGTTGAGGCAGTGTCCCACATGTCACAACTAGAAGGACTCACAACTAAAAATATGCAACTGTGTACCAGGGGGCTTTGGGGAGAAAAAGAAAAAATAAAATCTTTAAAAAAAAAAAACAAACTAGAAAACGAAAAGCAAATTAAACCTAAAATAGAAGAAAAATAATGAAGAATATAAACCAGTAAAATAGACAGCAGAAAATAGAGAAAAATCAAATCAAAAGCTTTTTGTTTGAGAAGATGAATAAACTGATAAAACCTCTAGAAAGACTGTGAGTAGCGAGAAGTCACATGTGAGAGACATAAGAAATGGGAGCTTGAACATGACTACACTCGCTATAGATCTAAGAGGGTTAACAGGGAGTGTTATTAACAACTTTGTTAACATAGTCAACAATTCAGATTATGATATGGACAAATTCCTTCAGAGACTCAAAATGCCAAAGATGAGTCAAGAAGAAAGTTAACCTGAATAGCCCTGTATGTAAAAAAGAAATTATTTTGCAGTTAAAAATCTTCTCATGAAGAAAACTCTAGGCCCAGATGGATTAACTCATGAATTTTCCCACGTAATTAAAGAAGAAAGACAATACCAATTCAACACAAATTCCCCCAGAATACAGAAGAGAAGAAACTTCTTGACTCATTTTGTGAAGCCAGCATTACTCTCATACCAAAAACAAACACAGTAAAAGAAAAGAAAAACTATAGACCAATGACCTTCATTACTACAGATGTAAAAATTCTCATTAAAAATTTCAGCAAATAAATCCACTAATGTATAAAAAGGATAAATACATCATAACCAAAGGGGGTTTATCCCAGGAATGCAGTATTGGTTTAACAGTCAAGAAAAATAATAATGTAGTCCAACCTATAAGACTAAAAGACAATCATCTCAAAAGATGCAAGAAAAGCATTTGACAAAATTCATCATCCTTCCAAGATAAAAAGATTTTGGCAAAGTAGGAACAAAAGGAACTGCCTTAAGTTGATAAAAGCCACGTACAAAAGACATGCCTAACATCACACTAAATGGTGAAAGGTGAGAACAAAGTTGAAGCTGTTCCCTCTCACCATTCCTATTCAACATCATACTGAAAGTCTTAGCCAATGTAAGACAGCAAGAAAAAGAAAAGCATGGAGACTGGAAAAGAGAAAATAAAATTGCCTTTTATGCACAGATATCATCATCTTCAATGTAGAAAATCCTAAGAAATCTACAAAAATTCTACCAGAATAAATAAGATTTAACAGAATGACAAGATACAAGGGCAACATACAAAAATTAATTTTAGTTCTAATTCTAGCAAGGAACAGTTGAAACTAAAATTAAAAACCACTTGCAATAGCATCAATATATATTAAATACTAAGGGATATATGTGACTAAATGTGGCCGGGAGACATTAAAGAATAACTAAATAAATGGAAAGATACACTGTGTTCTTGAATCAAAAGACTCAATATTAAGACACCAATTCTCACCAAATTGATGTAGATATTCAATGCAATCCTAATCAAAATCTCAGAGTTTTTGGTAGAAATTTACAAGATGATTCTAAAATATGTGCAAAAGCAAAGGATCCAAAATACTAAAAATAATTTTGGAGATTAAGATAAATATTGGAAGACAATACTGGCTGATTTTAAGACTTAAAATAGACAATCAAACCAGTGTAATATTGACAAAGGCAGTAGATAAATGGAATAGAATAGACACTCCAGAAAAAGACCCCCACATATATGGTCAATGAGTTCTGACAAAGGTACCAAGGCAATTCGATCAGAGGAAAAACAATCTTTTCAATAAAATATGTTGGTACAACTGGACAGTCAAACGGGAAAGGAAAAAAACAAGAATCTTGACACTTAGAAAAATCAACTTGAAATGAATAATACAACTTACTGCAAGAGCTAAAGCTCTAAAACTCCTAAACAACAACATATGAGAAAATTTTAGTGACTTTGGGTTTGGCAAAGATTTCTTAAGCAGGATACAAAAAAATCACGAACTATGAAAAAAAAAAGATAAATTAGACTTGATTAAAATTTTTACTCTTCAGGGGCTGGCCCCGTGGCCAAGTGGTTAAGTTCTCGCGCTCCGCTGAAGGCGGCCCAGTGTTTCGTTGGTTCGAATCCTGGGCGCGGACATGGCACTGCTCATCAACCACGCTGAGGCAGCGTCCCACATACCACAACTAGAGGAACCCACAACGAGAAATATACAACTATGTACCAGGGGGCTTTGGGGAGAAAAAGGAAAAAATAAAAATCTTAAAAAAAAAAAAAAAAATTTTTACTCTTCAAAAGACACTGTTACAGAAGTAAAAATACAAGCCACAGACCAGAAACAAACATTTATTTATCTGACAAAGGATTTGTATTCAGAATATGTAAAGAACTCTCGCAACTACTACTAATAAAGAATGCAATTTTTAAATGCACAAAAAACTGAACAAACATTTAAGCAAAGACAATATGAATGGCACATGAAAAAAAGCACATGAAAAGATGCTCAAGCTCCTTAGCCATTAGGGAAATGAAAATTAAAAATACAATGAGACACCAACACATACCCACTGAAATGACTAAAATAAAAAATTCTTACCATACCAGTGTTGGCAAGGATGTGAAGGGGCTGGAACTCTAACACAATGCTGACAGGACTGTAAAATAGTGCAACCACTTTGGAAAACAAGTTAGCAGTTACTGAAAAAGTTAAACATATATCTACCATATGATCTAGAACTCCATTCCTAGGTATATGTGCAAAGATTTGTACATGGACATTATAAGCAGTTTTATCTGTAATAGCTCAAAAGAGAAAACCAAAATTCCCTTCAATCAGTGAATGGATGAACAAATTGTGGTATATTCATACAATGGAATACTACTCAGCATTAAAAAGAATATGGAAACATGCAACATCATGGATGAATCTCAAATAATTAGACTGAATGAAAGAAAGCAGATAACAAGAGTACATACTATATGATTCTGTTTATATAAAAGTTTAGGACAAGAAGGCAGATGACAAAAGAGTATATACTATATGATTCTGTTTATATAAAAGTTTAGAGCATGCACATGAATATACAGTGGCAGAAGAGTGGTTGCCTGGAGTTGTGGGAGGAGGAGTAGATTACAAAGGGTCATAAAGAAACTTTAGGAGGGTGCATATGTTCATTATCTTCATTGTGGTAACAGTTTCACAAGTGTACACATGGGTCAAAATTCAAATGGTATGCTTTAAATGTGTACAGTTTATTGCCTGTCAATTATATCTCAATAAACCTTGTTTTAAAAAGTGAATATTTAGGGGCCAGCCTGGTGGCACAGTGGTTAAGTTCATGCGCTCTGCTTCACTGGCCTGGGGTTCGCAGATTTGGATCCCGGGTGCACACCTACACACCGCTCATCAAGCCACGCTGTGACAGCGTCCCACACACAAAATAGAGGAAGACTAGCACAGATGTTAGCTCAGGGCCAATCTTCCTCAAGCAAAAAGAGGAAGATTTGCAATAGATGTTAGCTCAGGGACAATCTTCCTCACCAAAAAAAGAATCAATGTTCCTTTCTATACTCTGTACATGGCTTGTTTCTTTGGTTATTTTTATACAACAGCTTTTGAAGGATTCCAAATCACTACCTCACATTAACTACAGGAAGGCTTTTCCCCAAAACTACAACCATCCTGTCTTATTTCTTGCACCTATGCACCCAACGGGCTTATTATATTGAAATATTCCCCCTTAGAAATACATAACTGTTATGTGATGATGATGACTATCAATCTCATTAAGTTAAATTTCTTTCTTGCAAAATATCCAAAATTTCAGCACAAGTAAGACAGACAAATAAATGCCTATCAAGCCAATATTCAACCATTGCATTAAAGCAGGTGAATGGGAAAAAGGATTTCCCAATGAAAAACAGTGGTAAAGCTTTATATTCTACATTTTCATCTAGATGATAGTTACACAAGTATATACATATGTAAACATTTAAAAAGCCTTGTATTTAAGATGTGTGCACTTTACTCAAAATAAGTTATGCTTCAATAAAAAAAAATTAGTCAAAGTTTGAGGGTAGCAGTACTATCTATTTCATGGACTTTCCCACCCTCCCTCCCTCTGACTTCTCCCAGACATGCCTCTGTGGCTTTGTAATCGCTGCCTTCTCTCCAGTATGCTATGATCCTCATGCCCCGAAACTTCCTTCTCCCCCAAGACCCCCTCCACATTCCAGTAAAGAGCATCAGGGAAGGCTCTCTTTACAAGATATTCTCCACCAGGTGGTAACAAATTGGGGAAGCAGTTAAGCTCAGTGACCTAGGAGAAACAGTATTCTGACTACTCTTTTTTTAAAGGTTAAGAGTACCTTAGAAATCAGAAGTTGAATGAGTTCAGAGCCAGAACTAGGGCATGAGCCTGCTGATTCCTAGAACCCAGTATTTACTACCACCTGATTTATTAGCTCAAGATTCCAATCTAGTTTTTTACACCATGGAATTAAAAACTGCTCAGTTGTCCACTTGTAAGCTAAGATGACTAAAATTTTAGCCAATAGATTCAAAGAGGGGATAGTAGGCTTTGTTTTTGTTTTTGTTTTTTTGAGGCAAAAATGACCTCATAACAGCCCAAATTTGCAGTAGAGGGCATACAGCGAGGCTGCATAGAGCCAAGAAACCAAGATAAACTCATTTCCTCGAGAACATCTGCACTGGAGTTTTAGGATTTATCAGAGTCGCAGATGTTAAAGTTAAAATGACTGACCAAGAAGCACAAAACCAAAGAGATCCGAATAAACCAACTCAACTGACGGCAAAGACTCACCTTAAGCACCACTGGACACATTTCAAACAGCAAAAATCCCTTTGATGAGGTAAAATTAATGATCTAAAGTGGTTAGAAAAACATGGCCTCATTTGGGTTTAGTGTGTAGGTTCTGGTCTACTTTTGTGGTCTGTAGTTTCAAAGATAGTTTAGTTTTGTAACAAGCCTTTGTGATGCTATACTTGTCTGCTTCGTTCTCTCAGCTCCGCCAGAGCCCCCACTGGATGCCTTCTGGTGCAGCACGAAGGGGTGGAAGGCACTTCCTTAGGCTACGTGGTAGGATTAGGTGACTGGGCGGAGGAAATGGCAGACCCTTGGGCGGATAGCACTTATCCCGGCCTGTTCTCTGGCCATCCTATTGGAGAGCTTCCCACTCTCTCTCTGCCGGGGCTACTGCTGCAGGCAGACCAGGCCTGTCGATGCCACTGGGTAAACATCTCACTATTAAGTCTCTGCTGGTCCTACGGTCAGAAAGGGCAGGTTATTTCTGTTCTTCTGTCTATGTCTATTGGCGATTCCAAGTTGTAGGCCCCTCCACTCTGGGATATATGGAAAATAAAAAGGAAACACAGGGAACCCATCGTGGTGTCATTCTTAAGTTCTGGAATCCCAGTTAGTCCACCTTCCTTCTGCCTTTTAGAATCTTCTAATGACCATCTGTTAAACTGCTTCCAAGGTATTTAGTTGTACTTAGATGGGAGAAGCAGGGATCGTAAGCCATCGTATCCCACTAAACCTGAAAAAGTAAATGCCTGCTAAAATAAAAGATTTAAATTGACCCATAGTCTCCTAACATAACAGACAACATCTCTGAACACAACAGAAAGTCACTCATTATATACTAAGAACACACAACTTGAATGAGAAAAGACAATCAACTGAAGCAAAAAGCAAGATGAATCCAATGTTGGAACCGACAGAGGTTTTAAAGCCATCACCATAATACTGTTTCAATAAGCAGTTACAAATTCCCTTAAGAAAAATGAAAAAATACAAAAACTCAGCAGAGAAACAGAAGTTATAGATAGAACTGAAGGTTAAAGCATTGAAAATAAAATTCTATATGAACAAAAATTTCCCAAATTTGGTGAAAGATATAAACCTACAAAGCAAATCCTACACAGGACAAACCCAAAGAAGTCTATGCCAAGACATATCACAATTAAATTTCTGAAAGCGAAAGACAAAAAGTCTTAAAAGTAACCTAAGAGAAATGACGCATTACCTCTAGCAGAAAACCAATTCCAACGGCAGTGGATTGCTCATCTGAAATCAGGAGGGACGTGGCACAACATTTCTTAAGTGCTGAAATACAAGAACTGTCAATTGTGAATTCTATATCGAGCGAAAACATCCTTCAGGAAAGGAGGAGAAATATAGACATTATCAGATGAAAGGAAATGAAAAACT
This sequence comes from Equus przewalskii, assembly GCF_037783145.1. Taxonomy (NCBI): domain Eukaryota; kingdom Metazoa; phylum Chordata; class Mammalia; order Perissodactyla; family Equidae; genus Equus; species Equus przewalskii. Next base: position 11,333,195 of record NC_091844.1, on the reverse strand, counting down.
CTGTCACTACCCTGCTCACCTCTAAAGATAGCTAAAGGAAGCTCCCTCAAAGGAAAGGAAATGACAAAAGAAGACTGGGGGTCTCTGACAAGTTTCTTAAATCATACTTGATGGCTGAAAGAAAATTATAGTAACATCTGTTGTGTTCAGTGTATGGAGAGGAAATACCTCAGAAAATTATATTTTAAAAAGTGGGGAGGGCAACGGAATCTTAATGAAAGCAAGGTTTTAAAATTGCGAAGTGGTAAAACATTGCTATCAGCAGGCTGTGGTAAGTTACATATGTATACTGTAATGCACAGAGCAACACTAAGAAAAATATACAAAAGCAATATACTCAAAAAACAACATAAATAAAACAAGATGGAAGCTCTTTAAAAAGAATTCCTTTAAAAAAGAAGAGCAAAATAAGCCCAAAGCAAGTAGAAGGAAGGCTATACAACAAAAATAAGAGCAGAAATCAATGAAATTGAAAACAGGAAAATAACAGAAAAATGAAACCAAAAGCTGGTTCTTTGGGAAAAAAATCAACATAATTGACAAAGCTCTAGCACGACTGATACACAAACAAGAGAGAAGACACAAATCACCAATACCAGGAATGAAGCAGGGGAGAGCACTATAATTGCTGCAGGCCTTAAAAGATTAATAAGAGAATACTATGAACAACTTCATGCTCATAAATTCGACAACTTAGGAAAAAATGGACCAATTCATCAAAAACCACAAAATACCAAAGCTCAGTCAAGATGAAACAGATGGCCAGCATACATCTAGAGCCATAAAAACAATGAATTTGTCAAAAGAAAGATCCCCCAAAAAAGAAATCCTCAGGCACAAATGGCTTTACTGGAGAATTTTATCTTCTTTAATATTTAAAGAAGAATTAGCACGAATTTTACATAATCTATTCCAGAAAAAAGAAGATGAAGTACTTCCCAACTCACTTGATGAGGCTAGTATTACCCTGATATCAAAGTCACACAAAAACAGAACAAAAACTTTTTTTTAAAACAGGCCCTGGCTGGCCCGTAGCCAAGTGGTTAAAGTTCTGTGTGCTGGGTTTCGGTGGCCCAGGATGGTGGGTTTGGATCCCCAGATCGGACCTATTGCACTCATCAGCCATGCTGTGGAGGCATACCACATACAAAATAGAGGAAGACTGGCACAGATGTTAATTCAGGGCAAATCTTCTTCAAGCAGGAAAAAAAAAAGATAAGAGGAAGACTGGCAATGGATGCCAGCTAAGGGACAATCTTCCTCAAGCAAAAAGAGGAAGACTGCCAATGGATATTACCTTAGGGCCAATCTTCCTCATCCCTCTCTCCCCTCAAAAAAAATCCAACACCCATTCATGATATAAATTCTCAGCAAACTAAGAACAGAATGGAATTCCCTCCACTGGATAATGAGCATCTGCAAAAAACTATTGCTAACATACTTCACAGAATGGTTTCCCTCTAAACTGGGAAAAATGTGAGGATATTACTTTCATAACTCTTATTCAGCAAAGTATTCAAAATTCTAGCCACTGCAATAAGAAAGATAAAATGTATTCAGATCAGGAAGGAAGAATAAAACCATGCCTATTTGCAGATGACTCTAGAGTTTACATACAAAACCCAAAGGAATCCATGAAAAACGCCAAAACTCCTAAAAAAAGTGAGTTCAGCAAAGTAGCAGGATATATCAACATACAAGAATCAATAACATTTCTATATACTAACAATGAACACGTGGAAACCAAAATTAAAAACAAAACACCATTTACAATCAATCCAAAAAAATATTTAGGCATACACTTAACAAAATACGTACAGGATCTAGATGCTAAAAACTACAAAATGCTGATTTAAAAAAAATACTTAAATAAATGAAAACACATATTTGTGGACTGGAGCACTCAATACAGTATAAATATCAATTCTCCACAAATTAATATACAGGTTTAATCAATTCCTATCAATATTTCAGCAAGGTGTTTCATAGACATAGACAAGCTTACTCTAAAATTTACATAGGAGGACACACTCCCTAAAATAGCTAAAAGAATCTTGAGAAATAAGAATAAAATGGAAGGAATTACTCTACCCAATAGTAAGGCTTCCTATATAGCTAGAGTACTCGAGGCCGTGTGGTACTGGCGGAGCGATACACACAGATGCACGGGATAGAACGCAGAACCCAGACACAGACCCATACAAATATGCCTGATTCTGACAAAGGTTCATGGGAAGAAAGCTGGCCTTTTCAGCAACAGGAGCTAGAGTAATTGGACACCCATAGCAAAAAAAAGCCAAATATTTTAATATCTTAGAACCAATTTATTTTGTTTGTTCTAAGTACAAATGTGAAATAATTACAATGCTCCATCACATAATTGGTTGATTAGATAGATAACCCTTTTTTAAAAATTCTATTCTTTGTTTTAACTCATGTGGTATTGATCTCCTATTGATCTTTGGGTGCAAATTAAAATTTCAAGTTTCTTTCAACAAACTCTTACAAATAACAGTTAAGTCATACTCCCTAAGGGGTAAAAGAAAATAAAACTTCTGGAGAAGTTTAGAAAATTTTCTTGGGCATTGTAGTATTCAGGGTGAAAATAGATAAATGATGCCAAATTGAAAAAGTGTTATAATTAGAAGAATTTAAGAATATTTTCTTTCTTCGCTAAGAATGCAAACTAGAATTTTTTTTCTTACTATTAAACATGACTTTTGTAAATGCATGGTTCAACAATTTTATTCACTCTCAGTCTTTAATAGTTTATTCCCCACCTCTGACATAAATTTTAAGCTAAAAATATTGTCTAACAGCATTAATTTAAAAATGAAATTAGATGTTTGAACCAATGTGAGATTTTTGACAAAGAGAAAAAAAAAATTAAAAGACACCAATTTGGCAGCTTCCAAACCAACAAAAACCAAAAAACCAAAAATCCTATTGTGTCCCAGTACTTAACGTTTTATTTACACACCAATTTTAGCATTACTGTGAATTTTGATTTATTATTTTACAATTTATTTACTTACTTTATGTTATTTGATTACATAAATACAAAAATGTAATTATAATATTTTTCCCCCTCTAGCAACTAACACAAATCTGACTTTACTCTAGTCCATCCTAGTCTGCTGCAAAGCTCGAGGGACACCATTTTTGGCACTAACCACTGGCTATAAACAGAAGCATAGGATAGGGAGGGGCAAGTTTACTTTATGATCTCATTGTGGGGTGAGTCAATTACAAACCTAAACTTAAAAAAAGAAACAAGTTACCTCTTCAGACATTAGAAAAAAACCTGTTCAAGTGCTAAAATTTCTACTCCAAAAGGACATACATTTTCTGTTTTGAAAATGTGCTAGAAAGTTTCCTGCCTGTTAGCATGGCTGCCAAGTATGTTGACAAACAGGTCAGGAAGAAAATTTCAAAACTAGGCCTCCAAAATACAATTAGCTGATGTCATAGTAGGTACTCTGGTAAATTACTTTTAAAAAACAAACAAGAAAACTTTTAACAGGAAGCTACTGTGCACAGGCACTATGCTGGGGACTAGGGCTGGACACTGCCTGTCCTCAGGGAGCTCACAGACTAAGATGGGCACAGGCAAGTAAGTCAAGTACTGGGGGCTCCCAGAGCATGGGCACCACCAAGTTCAACCACGAGAGTCTGCAGATGCCTCCAAGTAGTTAGTGGTTAATATGAAAGACAAGTGAGAGTCAGATAGGTGTGTATTCCTACCAGAAAGTACAACAGCGCAAAGGAATTAGAGGTATGAGAAATTATGGTTCTCTCAGAAAATAACAGTCATTTAGTAGGTCTGAAATTTAAGGAGCACTGGGAGGAACTAGAGAAGAGGTTGGAAAGGAAAGCAGAGGCTGCGCCACACCACATACTAAGCCCTGGAAGTTATGTGCTGTTTTCCCCATTTTTTTAGTAACTTGCCCAACGTCACACAGCAGGCAAACGGCAGGGTCAAGATGGGAGCTAAGTCTGTTTTTCTAAAGTTCAAGCTCAGGCGGCCTGTCAACAATCTTTCATACACAGAGGGGGTCTCTCAAGAAGATTGGCTTCTTGAAGGTAGAGGAATCCAATGATGAACTAGAAAAATAACCAACCCTTAAAGTGATCATTAAAACAGCAGTTCTCAAAGTGCAGTCCTTGGATCCCTGCATCAAATTACATTGGCCCTCAGTAAAATGGGGATTCTGAGCCTACTTCTAAACCTACCGAACCATATTCTCGGGGAGTGAGCCTGGGATCTTGATTTTTTATAGTGATACACACAAGCTTTGGAGGTTGGTGATTTCAATGCCTTTTCAACTGAAGCCAGGTATGGATGACCAGATTTGGAGGGGAGTATGAAGAAAGGAAAAAGATTAATTCAACTCCAGACATACAGGATTTGAGACAACAATGGAATATGCAAGTGAAAATGCTGATGCAGGCAGTCCCAGAACAGTCTCTGAGCTTGGGCAAAGAGGTCACAGTTGAAGACACACATAGAGAGATGAAAACTGAAGCTCCAGGCCTTAAAAAGCCAGTAAGGAAGAAGTGGGAGAGAGCTGAAGGGCTTTCATAAGGGCAGAACCTCCCTGAGGCAGCAGTAGTGCTACTGACAGTAGAGGTTTCTGCGAAAGAGGAACAGAAAAGCACAGCATGTGTCATGAAGGCCAAGACGAGGGTTCAACAGTGTCAAAGGCTATCACACGGAGAGGATGGCGGGAAGGGGCGGCAAAGACTTTAACGACTTTAAATAAGCCACCAGATTCAGCCAACTGGAAGTCATTGGTAGGTCCTGAGACAGGTTTCTGAGTGACAGAGCAGAAGCCAGACTATAAAGTAGTTGCCTGAAAGACTCAAGAGAAGAGGTGAAGGGTTAGCCTTGGAAATGCTCTTTCTAAAGAGTGAAATAAACAAACATGTGGGTGAAGAGACACAAACTGAGGTTAAGAGAAAGGAGCCGATGCTGTAGGGTCTATTTTCTTTTTTCTTTTTTTTAAAGATTGGCACCTGAGCTAATAACTGTTGCCAATCTTTTTCTCCCCCCTTCTTCTCCTCCCCAAAGGCCCCAGTACATAGCTGTATATTCTAGTTGTGAGTGCCTCTGGCTGTACTATGTGGGACGTGGCTCATCAGCGTGGCCTGATGAGCGGTGCCATGTCCGATCCCAGGATCTGAACCAGTGACACCCTGGACCGCCGAAGCAGAGCCCACAAAGTTAACCATTTGGCCACGGGGCTGGCCCCATGGAGGGTCTATTTTCAATAAGCTAAGACTCAAGGTCATCTGTGTCTGTGCTTTGAAAAGGGGTAGGGAACCAGGAGGCATGCTTGTAGAACCAACTGCTTTCAGCCACATGGTAAAGACTGTGGCCTTGACTCGCAAATAGGAAAACATTTTCTGCCAAATCTTTCACTGTCGAAAACTTCAACCTAAGAAAAACTAAAAGAATGATATACTGTCATATTTATTTTAACACATTCTCCCTTCCTCTTTTGCTCTCCCTACAAATATTCACTTTTTTTTTTTGCCAAAGCATTTGAAAGTAGGCTACAGATATCACAGTATTTCCCAGTAAATACTTCAGCATATATCCTCTAAGGATAAGGACATTCCTAGACATAATCACAATTCTATTATCACATATAAGTAGTTTCATGTTGACACAATATTAAAAAATACGTAGTCCATATTTAAGTTTCCTCAACTGTCCATCCAAAAGTGTCCAGTTTTTCCTGTAGTCCAGAATCCAATCAAGAATCATGCATTACAGTTGGTTGTAATGTTTCTTTAGTCTCCTTTAAATCAGGATAGTCTCTTCAAATTTTATCTTTCATGACATATTTTTTAAAAATCAAGACCTAGTGTTTTACACAATCTCCCAAAATCTTGATTTGCTTTACTCTTTCCCCAAGCTTAGATTCAGATTAAACATTTTTGGCAAGAATAATACATCGATGACATTGTGCATCTCATTAATACACAGATATGTCAATCTGTCTGACATTACTGGTGATGCTAAATTGGAGTAGTGGGAGAAATGGAAAGAAAGGACCACTTGGTTAATGTAGTATACACCATATCTTTCCATCAAAAAGATGTCCTTTTCCTTTTGTAAATAATAAGTAATCTGTAGGGAGAACAGTGAGAGAGTGTGCATCTGTCCGACAGCCTTTTCAACAATGATTTTAACATCCACTGATGATTTCTGCTTGAAGCAATTATTACACTGGTGGTTGTAAAATGCTTTTATAATTCAATCATTCCTTGTACATTTACTACATGATGTTTTTTGGTAATGCCATTTTCATTTCCTTCTACCCTTTTCATGTTTGAGTATCACTATAGACTCACGAATTTTTCTCCCAATACAATTGATTACTATTATTATTCCTTTCTGATGCTCAAAATGCCCTGAATTTGGCCAACTGGAGTCCCTTGAAGTCAGCTCTTGTGTCCTTCTGACATGTTATCATTAGTCCTTCAGAACTTGTTTGCTTTCTGCCACAATAAAATGTTCCAGGATCACCTTGTAGTTTTCCTGTCTAAGCTCTAGGTTTCTGAAACAATTTAAAAGAAATAAGACCAATTCTATATAAATATTTCAACATTATAGGAGAAAATACCTCTCAATTTCTTTGAGGTCCACATTATCCTGGCACCAGAAACAGACAAAAAATATCTAAGAAAACTAAAACCAATATCCATCATTAACAAAGACACAAAAATGCTTAACAATGTTTTACCAAATTGAGTCCAGCAATATATAAAAAACAAATAACATAATGACCAAATGAGGATAATACCAAGAATGTGAGGTTGGTTTAACATTTAAGGAAAAATGCATTAAAATACACTAACATACTAAAAAAAGAAAGAATACAACTATCTCAACAGATAAGGAAAAAGCATTTGACAAATTTACCAATTCGTGATGAAAACTCTCAGTGAACTAAGAATAGAAAGGAATTTCTTCAACCTGATTATGAGCATCTATGAAAAATCTACAACTAATATCATACGTAATGGTGTAAGAGTGAACACTTTCCCTCTAAAATTGAGAACACGGTGAGGATCCATTCTTGCCACTTTTACTCAACATTGTTCCGGAAGACTTAGGCATTGCACCGAGGCAAGAAAAAGGAGCAAAAGGCATACAGATTGGAAAGGAAGCTGTAAAACTGTTTCTATCCACAAACATGATCATGTATGTAGAAAATCCTAATGAATCCACCCAAAAAAGGGCATTAATAGAATAAGTAAATTAATTAAGGCTGCAGGATACAAAGTCTATATACAAAAATCAATTACATTTCTATGTACGAACGAACAACTGAAAAATGAAATAAGGGCCGGCCCCGTGGTCGAGTGGTTAAGTCTGTGCACTCTACTTTGGCGGCCCAGGATTTCGTTGGTTTGGATCCTGGACGCAGACGTGGCACTGCTTATTACGCCATGTTAAGGCAGCATCCCACGTGCCACAACTAGAAGGACCCACCACTAGGGTATACAACTATGTACTGGGGGGATTTGGAGAGAAAATAAGAAGAAAAAAAAAAAGATTGGCAACAGTTGTTAGCTCAGGTGCCAATTTAAAAAAAAAACAAAAATGAAATAAAACTACAATTCCAATTACAAGAGCATTCTTGTATTTGTATACTGAAAACTATAAAATACCACTTACGGAAATTAAAGACCTAAATAAACAGAGATGCAGAACCATGTTCAAGGACTGAAGACAATGTTATGACGTCAATTCTCTCCAAACTGATCTATAGATTCAAAGATTCAAAATCCCAGCATCTTTTTTTTTTTAGGAAACTGATAAGGGTGAAATTTATATGGAAATGCAAATAAATTAAAACAGCTAAGCAATTTTTTAAAAGAACAAAGTTGGAGAACTTTAAATTATCTCTTTTAAAGACTTACTAAAAAGCTGCTGTAATGAAGACAATGTGCTACTAACAAAATGATAAATGTATAAATCAATGGAATAGAATTGGGAATCCAAAAATAGACATACGTGTATATGGTTAACTGATTTTCAATAAGATGCAGAGCAATTAACCGGGGGAAGAGAAGTCTCTTCATAAATGGTGCTGGAACAGCTGAATATCCATATGTGAGTAATGATCTATCTCACACTATACACAAAATTACCTCAGAGTGGATTATAGGCCTAAATATAACAGCTAAAGCTGTAACAGTCTAGAGAAACACACGAGTAAATCTCTGTGGCTCTGTGGTAGGCAAAAATTCTTACAGGTCTCAAAAAGTACAGAACCATAAATGAAAAAGTTGAAAAATTAGACTTGATTAAAATTTAAAATATTTGCTCTCAAAAAACACACTAAAAAAATGAAAAGGCAAACCATACACTTGGAAAAAAATATTAGCAATACATATATTTGATAAAAGAATCACATGCTGAGTATTAAAGAACTTAGAAAAGTTAGTAAGACACAAAACAATAAAAATTAGGCAAAGGATTTAACTAGAAACATTAAAAAAGGAGATCTATAAATAGCCTAGAACCACATGAAAAGATGCCTACATCATTAGGCATTCGGCAAAAACAAATTAAAACCATAATGAAATACCACCAAACATCCACTAAAATGACTACCACCACCAAGTGGCTAAGGATGAACAGCAAGAACAACTGGAACTCTCGTAACAGTACTGATGACGGTTTGGCAGCTTCTTATAAACATAACCTTACTAAACACTCATCAATCCCACTCCTAGGCATTTACTTACAAGAAATGAAAATATTCATTCACAAAAAGACTTTTACTTGAATGTTCATAAAAGCTTTAATCACAATAGACCGGAACTTGAAACAACCCAAATGTCCATCAACAGGTGAACAAATAACTTGCAGTATATCCATATAATGGATCACTACTCAGTAATAAAAAGAAACAAACTTTTACACATGCAACAAGAATCCATCTCAAAAGCATCATGCAAAGAAACAAGTGAAGCACAAAAACTGCAGCCAGTATGATACCGTCTATTTTAAAGTCTAGAAAAGGCAAAGCTATAGAGGAAGCAGATCAGTGGTTGCCTGAGGCCAGTACCAGGGGAAGGTATTGACTGCAAAGAGGCACAAGGGAACTTTCTGAGATGAAGAAATTGTCCTGTGACAGTGGTAGTTTCACAAGTGGGTATGTTTGTGAAACTAATCAAAGCATACACTTAAAACTGGTGAATTTTATTGTATGCAAATTATCCTACAATAAAGCTGGTAAAACATGAAAAAAACAAACCTGGCACAAGTTCAATAAATTTCACTCACCTCACAGGGCTATTTTAGGTGCATACTACTATCGATCGCCACATATATTCTAAACACCCCCAAGGCATACAGCTGCTGCCTAGTTTTCGTCTTTTATTAATCTCCTATGTGTTAACAGAGAAAAAGGAGTTACATCGCTTCTAAATGTTTTTTTTTTAAGGTACCAGGAAGCAGTCAGTTTAAAACAATTTTAAGATTACTAGAACAATTTGATTTCACTTGAAAAATGAGGTAATGTTTGCACTACATTACATACTAAAAAGAACTTTTCTTCTATGTAAAAGTAGTGTGGTAAATTTCTATTAAAAGTTCCAAATATTTGGATATGGAATTAACTAGTATTTGAAAGAATCATGTTATCTTATCAAATATAACATTTTTCTCAATCCAGTTTTCTGACCCATAGGCTTACATAAAAGTGGCATAGGTATAATAATGTTCCACAATACTTCAACCTAATGCCAAGAAAACTGGCAAACCAAGCATTCAGGTTCCTGAATGTTCTGCGAATAGGATGACAGCAATCCCTACACACCCATAACCACATACAGCTGCAGTCAAAGTCTCTTTCTCTTTCTCATTCAGAACTCCCACGTCCCCAGACACAAAACAATAAAGGAGACCATCATCTACAAGTTCAAAGATACTGCTTTTAAATTAAAGAAACTGGGAGAATTGTTACGGCATTCTACTTTTATACTAGGTTTATTCAAGGATGATCTTTGACCTCTATTTCCTTACAATTTTGCTCATGTCACTTCCCATTAGTGAAATTGGTATGCAAGTCACACACCACACTTTTAGAGTAAATTCAGTCCTACTGCAAACAAATCACAGGGAATACAGTTAGGGAAGAAGTTAATATTTTCCATAATTTCCTTAAAATAGTCAAATAAAGTTGCTGAGGAAAGTAAAAATCACATATAAGTAAGAATAGAGTTTGTTAAATACACACTTAAGATATAATGCCCTTGACTAATCAATGCTACTACAATCAGACTGTTTTTCCTTATACTACACCTCCACTTTCAGACAGAAAACACTTCAAAATAAAAATAACCACTGTAAAATGTCTAACAACATCTATTGAATGCCTTCTACATACTGAGCACTGAGCTAGGAAATTTGCATGCACTATTCTTAGTTAATCCCAACAAATCCTGGGATGGAAGATGATAATTTCTAAAACAGAGCGACATTATCAAATGGTAAAATTATTAAATATACACTATTAACTACTACCAAGAAAACTTGCAAAAACATTGACTTTAAACCCTAGTCCCCTCATCTATAAAACAGGCACACATTTCTTGTTACAACAGGCACTACTGTAGAGTATCTGGCACATCATGCCACCACTTCCTAAGCACCTACTGGCAGGGCCATTTACGGGGCTACTCAGTTAAGCACCTGGTGGAAAGCAAGAATGATGAATCTGTATGGTGTGATAAACCCCACGACTGGGCACCCACTCATCTGAACTCACAAACCGCAGACTGTTTAAAATTTCCCTGGTGTAATACAAATTACTGCTTCTAGAAATCTGAAGAAATTCTCCAGTGAATTTAGATTGTGTAAGCTGGCCTTCCCCTAGACAGGCTAACTTCGAAGGCTAGCTTCTACCTTTCTTTAGTCTGCCCATGCAGAAACCATCTAAATATAATTCTGAAAATCACATAAAGGCAGAAACAGGTGGCATTAGCCAAGTTTCCTAGCATGGCTCTTTCAACTAGATCTAAAAATTTAAATGAATACAGAAAGAATAGTAATGTAAGGATAACTCAGAAAAAAAGAGAGGGTGCAGATAAAAGAAACAAATTAATCAAAAGCATGATTAGAAATTAAAGAACAATTTTACATGTCAGATTATCCTACTTAATTTTTAATTTAAATTGTCATCATTAATTTGACAGGGGAATCTATATTTTTTCCCTTACCGTGAAGTAAATTCCTGTCATGGCTATCTAATATGTTAAACTGTCTGATTACCAGGGCTGACAGAATGCACACACTGAACATGTAAATCACAGAGTAAGCTGACTTGTTCTCTGCTCACTGCAACCTAATTCAGCAGGTGTTCAATCTGTACAGTGTCTGGCATCAAACTCAGATGAAGTCTTTCTGGGGTGGTTAATAAGGTCTGGAAGGGGCAAATTTACTTACACTACCTGATATTCTACTTTAAAAGAGAAAACCTCTTTCTAATCTTCTTATTTCTTCCACTTTTCAAATCTAATTCTTTGAGTGTCCTGATCTTAAAGGACACTTTGGCAAAACAAAGAGTACAATACAAGTAGAAACTACTTGAAAGACAGGAATCACCCCTTATTCATCTCTGAGGCCTCAATGACTAACCCAGTGTCTGACACACTCCTCAGCCCTCACTAAGTGTTTGCTCAGCTGAACACATGGAATACCTTCAGAGCAAGGAGTCAGTCCGGTCCAACTGAACACAACTGCAACCTGGCTAGCCTGGTATTACACAAGCAGTCAGGACTGAAACACAATGTGAATGTGTACCCACAACAAGAGCTAGCACTAAACTAGCACTTACTACACGCCAGGCCCTACAGATGATCTAATTCAGGCCTCCCACCAACCCTAGAAGGTAGGTATTCCTACTATCCCCATTAAAACATGTCAGGAAGCTGAGGCATGAGGGCCAGACCCCCTGCTCAAGGTCAAAGTCAAGGCAGTAACCAAGTCAGCTGCATGTCTAGTCCCTACCCAGAGCCAAGCAGCCAGGCTCCTAACGCAAGATGACAAGACTGATCACTTATCGGGAAGACGGAACCTTGTTCTGACCAAACTTCTTCCAAGAGTATTCACAGGTCTGAATTCAGCCACATCTGCCCACAACTTGAAACAATAAAGTGCACACTTACTAGGTGGGTGGCAGGGGTGAGCTGAATGAACTACAAAGCAGTGTTCTAACTCATTGTAACACTGGGTTATGTGGATCCGGACCTATAATCCTCAGCAATACTGTTCTCTCCAGTAGACTAGCTGACCAATACATAGGTTTACTTATACAATCAACCTGAGTCCCTCCTGTGGCACACACAACCTTGGTATCTTTACCCCTGCACTGTAATTATTTGTTTATACCCATCTCTCTAACAAGAAATTCCTGGAAGCTAATGACTGTGTTACTCATAAACATATGCCCAGAGCCCAGCAGTGTGCTCACCTTGCTTAGGTCTTTCTGCCCCGACTCCCCGCATCCCTGCAGACTTCCCTCTGCTAGCCTGTTACCTCTTTCCTCCCCTAACTCTGTCTACAGACACCCAAATGCCTATCTCACGTTTTCTAAAGCACTTCTTTTTCAGAATCGGTTGAACGATACTTTCAGGCTTTCTCCAATATCTCCGAATGCATCTTTCTGTGCTGATGCTCCTCTACCCAGGCCGTTACTCCAAAGCCTTGGAGCACTAATTCTGCGATGATTCATAAACGTATCCACACATCACTATACAACCTGCTCACACTAAAAAGCTGACGCAGTAAGAGTCTACAAAAATCGAAGCACCAAGCTGAAAGCCAAACACCTCCCACCAAAAGCTGGTATCCACCACATGCGTTTGCTTCCAAAGCAGCCTGTCATACAACACTGGACTACCGGTGTTACCGTAAATGATGCAAAATCGTCCACTTTTCTAAATTTTACTCAGTGCCTTTCACAACAACTTGTCTGATGCTGATCTGTGCAGGGACCCGGGAGGGTCCAGGTTAGTCTACTGTTCAAATCAACACCCTGGCAACATTCCATCCCATTCTCCTTGTGGACTGAGAATTACTGTAACAGTGCTGCTGTCGCCAGTATACAAGTGTTTCCAGGAATGTGCTGCTGTGAACTAGAAGTAGGAAACATGAGACATTTTCCAGGAGTATCCACTTGGGAAAAATTGTTTTTCTATTGAAATCAGCATGGAATGAAATGCAAAATTCGCATACATTATTAAAATAAAACACAACACCTTAAAGAAATGGTTACCTCTTTGGGGTATGTCCTTAGGCCTCTCTTGCCCTCCAAGGAATTGCTTAGGAGGGAGCATGAGGTATTAAGGGTTGATCTAAGAGACAAAAGCTCCATGGAATTTTTTCCCTGGATGAAAGGGGTTGGAAGATGTAAAGAGAGACACAGGCCAAAGGAAATAGCATAAAAAAGGAAGAAAAAGATTTTTTAAAGGTAGGAAATCTTCTCTATAAAAATATCAAAAACTAACATTTGAGTACCCGTGTAAAGTGCTTAACAACTCTATTAAGCATGTGTATGCCCATTTTACGGCTGAGAAAAGTCCACAACTAAATCATTTGTCCCAAGGACACACACAGCTAGTAAATGATAAACCAGTATGTGAAGAAAAGTCATCCACCTGCAAAGCCTTGAACTTGTCTATTTACCAGGCACCAGATTCCAGACAAAAACCAGGCAGGTGGATAAAAAGGTGCTTAGCCAACTGGAGTCCAGGTTCCAGAACTATGGCCAGAGGAAGATGACAACTTGGGCCTTTTCCTCCAACCAGGACAATGTGCTGTGTGTTTTGGCCAACTTCTTACTAGTCTGCCATGCTGGGCACGTCTAAATCACTTTCACCGAGCAGTGTGCCAGTGGCAGCAAAGCAGAAGAAAGAAAGAGTAGAAGGCTTCATAAACAAAAGTCACTGGCTTGACTGTGTGGTCCAAAATCTGCCTCTATTCACCTTCAACTGTGCTTGGACATATAAAAGATTGGTTTGTTTTGTTTTTAATGCAAGGGGGAGAAGTAATAAAGAGTGATTAAAATATGCATTATCATTCTGTGTTATTTTTATTAATTTTGTGCAGTGACTTCTAGCTTAAGTAGTATGAAGAAATATATTACACAACTACTTTAGAATTCCATCAACAATTATTTAGACATAATGAGGAAGATGGAAGTCACAATTTAAAGACAGCTGTGGAAGGAAAAGTGCAACAATAATTCAGAGCTGCTGTACATAAATTATTCTGTCAATATTAAGTACACATAACTCTGCCCAAAGAGTCATGGGTAAAGGTCAGGGAGAACATCGTGGGTCTACAACCCTGACATTTGTCAAGGAGCACTGAAACTGTTGACATGTGGGAGATGACACTGCTAAAGGCCTGATAGGAAAAGCACACACACAGGAGAGACCAGCTGCTTTGCACGATAAAAAGCGACAAACAACACCCGAAGTTAATGCTGATGGGGAGGGGGAGATACTATTGTATGGTTTTAAAAGAAAAAAAATTGAAATAGAAGATAGGTTTACACCTGCCTAAAATTACATTTGTGGCAATAAATCAACTCCACAAGCTGGAGAAGTTTCTATAGAGTGCCAGATACTATGGGCTGAAAAATAACTTTGTGCAGTAATCCATAAAAATTATCTGAATCGTATCAAAAAGTAAAATAAACTACCTCTAAATATTATGTACAATACACAAGCTATACACAACACATTTAAAAAAAGTGTAGGTTTACAGAGTTTCATTGTTTCTAACAATATTTTTTAATGCAGGTAGGTTAAGAAGAAAATCTAAAAGATCATTCTTCTTTGCTCCAAAATAAAAGAAAACACGTGAGGCAGAGGAAAATGGTGCTGAAAAGGATGCCACCTATCTGAGGCAGATGGGGTCCTAATCTCAGGAGGCTGTGAATGTCTTAGGTCACAAGGCAAAAGGGAATTAAGGTTGCAGATGGAATGAAGGTTGTAATCAGCTGACTTTAACAAGATTGTTCTGGATTATCTGGGTAGGCCCAATATCCTTAAAAGTGGAAGATGGCAGCAAAAGAAGGACTTAGCCAGACAATGCTGGCTTTGAAGATGGAGGAAGGGGCCACAAGCCAAGGAATGTGGGTGGGCCTCCAGAAGCTTGAACAGTCTCTCCCCCGGAGCCTCCAGAAAGCCCTACCAGCACCTGACTCTAGCCCGTGATATCCATTTGAGACTTCTGATCTCCAAAACCGTAAGATAAATTATTTTTGTTTTAAGCCACTAAGCTTGTGATTATTTGTTACAGCAGCAATAGGAAACTAATACACCATCCTATCTTGATATTAACTACAAGATTTTTTTCTGTAGCAAGAGGTGCAGGAATAACACAGGGAAATAACATGGAACTATACTAGAGAATAGTAACCAATATAGATGTCTAGACTTCTGCTTTTGGGTATGACGGAATTACAAGGACCATATGTGCCCTCCCACAGGAAACAACTGAACACTCAGACAAAATACATGAAACGATAGTTTGCAGACTCCAAATATCAGTCAGTAAAGGACAACAATCCCTAAGAGATGGGAAACAAACAAGGTGAGCCCTCTGATTGACCCAACTTACTGCCTTGAGAGTGTTACGAGGCCACAGTGCAGGGAGGGGAAACTGTGATAGAGCCTGATAGACTCTCTGAGTTGACAGAGACACAGCTCAAAGTCCAAGGAAACCAAGGCAGTGAGAGTTCATAGGACAAAATAGCAGGGAGGAGAGAGCTATAGAGAGAAGCCTGGAAAACTAGAGAGGATCTCCATCGAGTACTCAGCAGCGTGCTGATCAGCACACGTGTGTGAAGTAACTACCTAAGGCTAGGAAAGAACCATCCAAAAGGATTAGAGGGAACAGTGCCTCGCACTTCCCAGAGCCAGTTACAGTGCCTGTTTCCACCAGTCAAACTAGAAAAACCCACAATTCATGGGATATTAGATAGAGCACTCAGGAAGGTCTTGCCTCAGCTATGGGGAATAATTAGTCCTAGACCGAGCACTGCTCCAGACCCACCTAACAAATCTTAAAAGCAAGACCCCAAAAAGATCAAACTGTTTCTAAGTAACTTAACTGCATCTCAGAAGGAAGCTCAAGGATATTTCCAGGAATACAAAAATATAGCACCCAACAAAGCAAAATTCACAATGTCTGACACCCAATTAAAGATTACTGAGCATACAAAAAAGAAAACATGAACCAATGTGAGGAGAATAATCAGTTGAAACCAACCTAAAACTAGCACAGATATTAAAATCAGCTGACAAGACAATAAGGTATTATATCTGTGTTCCATATGTTCAAAAAGTTAAGTAGAGAAATGAAAGACATAAAAAAGACTGAAATCATACTTCTAGATATGAAAACCACATGTGAGATGAAAAATACACTGGATGGGATTTATTGCAGATTAGATATTGCAAAAGAAAAGATTAATGAACTTGAAGGCATAGCAATAGAACCTATTCAAAATGAAACACATGAAAAAAGAACAAAAACTAAATAGTACAGTGAGCTGTGGGATCAACTTCAAGTTGATTAATACATGGATAACTGGAGTCTCCAAACTGGGGTTGCAGAGAGGAGGATAGGAAAAATATTTAAAGAAATAAAGCCGAAAATTTCCCAAACTTAATGAGACCTATAAATCCATAGATCCAGGAAATTCAACAAACCCTAAGCACAAGAAACATGGAAAAACTATAGGAAGAGACATCAAATCAAATTGCTCAAAACAAGTGACAAAGAGAAAAGCATAAAAGGATCAAGAGAAACGAGAAATGCTATATACAGAGGAATAAAGATAAAGGTGACATCAAATTTCTCATGGGAAACAATGCAAGAGCAAAGACTGAAGGTAACATCTCTAAAGTACTAAAAGAAATAAAAAACACGTCAACCTATAATTCTATAACCAGTAAAAACATCTTTTAAAAACAAAGGCAAAATAAAGGCATTTTCAGACATACATAATTTGAAAAAATTCATTACTGGCAGAAACACACTACAGAAATGTTAAAGGAAATCCTTCAAGCAGAAGGAAATGATACCAGATGGAAACATGGATATACAAAAGAATGGAAATGGTAACTACTTGTTAACTAAGTATAAATATATATACACATATCTTTTAAAATCTTTTTTAAAAGTATTGATAGTTTAAACAAAAATAATAATGATGTATTGTGAGACATAAAACGTGTGTAAAATAAAAGATAAGGCAACAATAGCAGAAAGCTCAAAGAGAAGAAATGTAAGAAAACTATTATAAGTGGAACAATCCTTAAAAGTTGATTGTAATAAAGATGTATATTATAAATCCTAAAGCAACCATTAAATAATGAACCAAAGAGTTATAGCTAATAAGCCAAAATGAGATAAAATATAATTAAAAAAAATTCAAAAGAAGACAAGAAAAAAGGAAAAGAAAACAAAGAACAGATGGGACAAATAGATAAAGAGCAAGACAACAGACTCAACCCTAATCATATCAATAATCACATTATATGTAAATAGTCTAATCACTACAATTAGAAAACAGAGATTATCATATTGGGTAAAAGGCAAAATTCAACTCTACAAGAAACACTCTTTAAATATGAAGACACAAATAGGTTAAAAGTAAACAGATGAAACAATATATATTAACACTAGCCAAAAGAAAGTTAAAGCAGCTGAATTAATATCAAACTAGATTTCAGAGCAAAGAATATTATCAGGGATAAAGAAGATCATTTCATAATGATAAAGGGGTTAATTCATCAAGAGGACAAAACAGTTCTAAACATTATATACCTGATACCAGAGCTTCAAAATACATGAGACAAAAACTGATAAAACTGTAAGGAGAAACAGATAAACACACAATTATGGTCAGAGATTTTACTACTCCTCTCTCAGTAACTGATACCACGACTAGGTAGAAAAGCAGCAAAATGGCGAACTTGAACAACACCAAGGACCAACCTGACCTGACTGACATGTTAGAACACTCCAACAAGAGCAGAACCACATTCTTCACAAATGCACACAGATATTACCAAGATAAGCCCACAGTCTAGGCCATAAAATGAGTCTTAAATTCAGAAGGATTCAAATCATGGCAAGTATGGTCTCTGACCAGAATGAAATTAAATTAGAACTCAATAACCAAAAAGATCCTTGGTAAATCCCCAAAGGCCTCAAAATCAAAGATATCAGTTTCCACCTTAAGAAACTAGAAAATGAAGAACAAATTAAGCTCTAAGTAAACAGAAAAAAGGAATATTTTTGAGAATAAAATTGATAAGCCTCTAGCCAGATCGATCAAGGAAAAAAGAGGGAAGACATAAATTATAAATATCAAAAATGAGAGGAAGTGATGTCAGAAACATGGTGGAGTGAGCTGTGCCCTTTATCTCTCCCCCTTTGAACTATAACTACACAGACATTCATTGACCAGTGGAGGATACCCACACAGCACAACAGGACTCCTGAGGGCCCACACAGCTGTACATCTGAAGGTGGAGGGACTGGTTCCCCAGGAAGTGGTGGAGATAGGTGAGCACTCCCCTATGCTCCCCAGCAGCCCCGTGTGCATGCCTGAATGCCTTCCTGGCCAGATGAACACCTGCAGTACCACTGCAGCCCCCAAAGTGGGAGTGTGCCTCAGTGCAACTGTAGGAAGGGGTGGTGGCAGCCCTGGGCCTGCAGGCAAACGCTATTCTGGCCATGGGAGAGCCCAGCCTGCCTCTGCGCTCCCGAGTGGCCTATGCTTGGATCCCGCAAAGAAGCCCCGTCACCAAGCACAGCCGCCAGCACGGATGTAAAAAGAGGTGGCAGCAGACATATGTGCACAAGAATGCTTTCTGGTCAGCGTGAGTACACATAGTAGCACTGTGGCCCCACCAAGTGGGAACGTGCCTTGGCAGGGTGGCAGTCCTGTGCCCACGCTTTCCCGGCTGGTGGGAGAGCCCACCACATTCACACAACTTGCAGCAGACAGAGGGGGGATCAGAAACACAGCTCCTGCTGAGGTAGCAGATGGAATCTGTGACTTGATACTACCACAAATGCACCAACAAAAGAGTAGTTTATCAAACACCATGAGAAACTACAGCAACAATTCAGAGCAGAAGGAAAATGACAACTCTCCAGAAATCAACCCTGAAGTCACAGAAGTTTACAATCTAAATGACAGAGAATTCAAAATAGCTGTCATAAACTCAATGAGTTACAAGAACGTTCAGAAAGACAGTTCAATGAGCTCAAGAATAAAATTAATGAGAAGGAATACTTCACCAAAGAGATTGAAACTACATTAAAAAAAAAAAACAAGCAGAAATTCTGGATATGAAGAACACAATTAATGAGCCGAAACCTTAAAAAATAGAGCTGATACGATGGAGGAAAGGATTAGTGAGTTAGAGGATAGAAATATAGAAAGGTTTCAGGTAGAGGAGAGAACTAAGATTTTTAAAAAAGTAAATGAAGGAATTCTTCAAGAAATATCCAACTCAATTAGGAAACGCAACATAAGGATTATAGGTGTCCCTGAGAGAGGAGGGAGGGAGAAAGCAGCAGAGAGCTTGTTCAAAGAAATAATAGCTGAGAACTTCCCAAACCTGGGGAAGAAACCAGACTTACAAATACTTGAAGCCAACAGAACTCCTAATTACATCAACACTAAAAGACCTCCCCCAAGACATGTAATAGTAAAACTGGCAAAAATCAACAACAAAGAAAAAATATTAAGAGCAACAAGATAAAAGAAAATAACCTACAAAAGAATCCCTATCAGGCTTTCAGCAGATTTCTTGGCAGAAAGCTTACAGGCTAGGAGAGAATGGAATGATATACTCAAAATACTGAAAGACGAAAACTTTCAACCAAGAATATTCTATCCAGCAAAACTATCCTTCAGCTATGATGGAGAAATAAAAGCTTTCCCAGATGAACAAAAGCTGAGGGGGCACATCGCCACTAGACCTTCCCCACAAGAAATTATCAAGGAGGCCCTCATACCTGAAACAAAAAGGCAAAGGTCCAGAAAGCTTTGAGCAAGAAGATAGACAGAGAAAATGAGAAAACTGCAGCTGTCTACCAGAACAGGGTAGCAAATCCTTAATTATAACTTAAAGATAAAAGGAAGGAAAGCATCAAAAGTAACTATAAACACTTAAACTTAGTCACAAACTCACTACACAAAACAGAATAATGTGCGGCAACCATAACTCAGAAGGGGAAAAGGAAAGGGATGGAACCTGCTTAGCTAATCAGAAGCCCAATGACGTTCTTCATGGAAATAGAACAAAGAATCCTAAAACTTATATGGAACAACAAAAGACAAAGCAATCCTGAGAAAAAAGAACAAAGCTGGTGGCACCACAATCCCAGACTTCAAAATACACTACAGCATGGTACTGGCACGAACACATACACACAGATCAATGGAACAGAACTGAAAGCCCAGAAATAAAATCACACATCCATAGACACTTAATCTTCAACAAAAGAGGCAAGAACATACAAGGGAGAAAGGAAAGTCTCTTCAACAAATGGTGTTGGGAAAACAGGACAGCCACATGCAAAAGAATGAAAGTAGACCATTATCTTGCACCATACATAAAAATTAACTCAAAACGGGTTAAAGATGTGAATGTAAGACCTGAACCATAAAACTTCTAGAAGAAAATACAGGCAATACGTTCTTTGACATTGGTCTTAGCAGCATTTTTTCAAATACCATGTCTACTCAGGCAAGGGAAACAAAAGAAAAAATTAACAAATGGGACTAGATCAGACTAAGAAGCTGCTGCAAGGCAAAGGAAACCATGAACAAAAGGAAAAGACAACCCACCAACTGGGAAAAAATATTTGCAAATCATATATCCGACAAGGGGTTAATTTCCAAAATATATGAAGAACTCATACAACCGAACAACAACAAAAACAAACAACCCCATCAAACAATGGGCAGAGGATATAAACAGACATTTTTCCAAAGAAGATATACAGATGGGCAACAGACACATGAAAAGATGTTCAATATCACTAATTATTAGAGAAATGAAAATCGAAATTACAATGAGGTATGACCTTACACTCGTCAGAATGGCTATAATTACCAAGACAAAAAATAATAAATGTTGGAGAGGATGTGGAGAAAAGGGAACCCTCATACACTGCTGGTGGGAATGCAAACTGGTGCAGCCACTCTGGAAAACAGTGTGGAGATTTCTCAAAAAATTAAAAGTAGAAATACCATACGATCCAGCTATCCCCCTACTGGGTATTTATC
Source organism: Equus przewalskii (assembly GCF_037783145.1). NCBI lineage: Eukaryota > Metazoa > Chordata > Mammalia > Perissodactyla > Equidae > Equus > Equus przewalskii. Next base: position 11,311,842 of record NC_091844.1, on the reverse strand, counting down.
CAAAGATCTTGAAATCAACGATCTAAAGAAATTTATGCACCCCTAATGTTCACTGCAGTATTATGTACAATAGCCAAGATGTGGAAGCAACCCAAGTACCCTGCTACGCATGAATGGATAAAGAAGATGTGGCATATATACACAATGGAATACTACTCAGCCATATAAAAAGACAAAATCATGCCATTTACAACAACATGGATGAACCTTGAAGGTATGATGTTAAGCAAAATAAGCCAGACAGAGAAAGACAAACGATGCATGATTTCACTCACATGAAATCAGGGCTACGCTGCCCTGTGGTACACAGCTGCCTCATGAGTGCTGATGGGCAGGGCAGGCCCCAAGCATGGCAGTGCACAATTGGGAGATAAACAAATACATGGATAAAGAGAACAGACTAGTGGCTACCAGAGGGTAAAGAGGCTTGCAGTGGGCAAAAGGGGTAAAGGGGCACATAAGTATGGTGATGAATAAAAATTAGACTACTGGTGGTCAGCACAATGCAGTCTGTATAGAAATTGATAAATAATAATGTATACCCAAAATTACACTGTTATAAACCTTTATGATTTCAATAAAATAATTGGAAAAAAATGAGAGAGGTGTCATCACTACAGATTCTACAAATATTCAAAAGATAACAGCAGAACATTATGAAAAACTTTGTGAATAAATTTGACAACTTATATGAAGTGGACAAATTCTTCGAGAGATTTTAATTTCCAAAGCTCACGCAGAAAGAGAGAGATAACCTGAATAGCCCTGCATCTCAAAAATTGAGATTGTAGTTAAAAACCTCCCCCAAAGAAACTCAAGGCCCAGGTGGCTGAAAGGGTAATTCTTACCACACATTATAGGAAAAACAACACCAATTCTATTACAGACTTTTTCAAAAAATTAAAAAGGAAAAAAAAGCCTCTCAACAAAACTTCTGAGGCCAGTATTACCCTATTGCCAAAAGCAAAGACATTACAAGAAAACAGAACATTATCCCTCATGACCACAGACATAAAAATTCTCAACAAAACTTTGGCCAAAAAAGTCCAGTAATACCTTAGGAGGATAATATATCATGATCAAGTAAGAAACTCAAGGTAGATAATTCACCATATGAACAACCTAAAAAAAGAATCTCAACAGCCACATGAAAAGCATTTGATAAATTCAACATCCATTCCTGTTACAAACCCTAACCAAGCCAGGCATAAAAGAGAACATCCTCAACCCAAGAAAGGGTATCTATGAAAAATCTACAATTAACATCATGCTTAATGGGGAAAGACTGACTGCTTTCCCTCTAAGATTATGAACAAGACAGGGAGGTCCGCTCTTACTGTTTCTGTTAAACACTGTACCAGAGGTTCTAACCAGTACAACCAGGCAGCAAAAATAAAAGGTATTCAGCTTAGAAAAGAGGAACTAAAAGTGTCTTTATTTGCAGATAATCATCTATGTAGAAAATACAATGGAATCTACAGAAAAGCTATTAGAACTACTAAGTCAGTTTAACAAGCTCAGCAAATACAAGATTAATATTCAAACACTGATTTATTTCTATATAGTAGCAATGAACATCAGAAACTTGAACTTTAAAAAACAATGCCATTTAGAATAGTATTAAAAATACGAAATACTTGGGAGCTAAATCTGACAAAAGATATAAAAGACAAACTGAAAACTACAAAATATTGCTAAGAGAACTTAAAGACGACCTAATTAAATGAAGAAAAACCCCATGTTCAGAAGCCTAAACATTAAGGTATCAATTCTCCCCCAAGTGATCTACACATTTAACACAATCCCAATCAATACTCCAGCAGCCTTTGTGGCATAAAGTGATAACCTCACTCTAAAATTCATAAGGAAATACGAAGGACCTAGAAAAGGCAAAACAATTCTGAAAAACAACAACAAAGTCGGAGAACTAACACTATGTGTTTCAGTAATTATTACAAAGCTACAGAAGTCAAGACAGTGTGGTACTGGCATCCAGACAGACAAATTAATGGAACAGGAGACACCAGACACAAAAACCACACATGTACAGGCAATTGATTTTCAACAAGTGCAATGACAATGCAGCAAGAAAAGAACAGACTTTTTAACAAATGGCACTAGAACAACTGGATATCCAAATGCAAAAAAATGAACTTGGATCCATACCTTGTGCCATATATAAAAATTAACTCAATGTGGATCACAGAACTAAATGCAAGACCTAAAACTGTAAAACTTTTAGAAGAAAACAAAGGAGAAAATCTTTGATATCTTGAGTTGGGCAAAGATTTACATACAATACCAAAACATGATCTACAAAAGAACAACCTGATAAATTGGACTTACTCAATTAAAAACTTCTGCTCTTCCAAAGACACTGTTAAAGAGAATGAAAATACAAGCCACAGACATGGAGGAAATCTTTGCAAACATATATCTCCAGAGGACTTAGAGCTAGAATATATAAGGAACTCAAATCTCAGTAAGAAAAAAAAATGCAAAATAAACATGGGGAAAAGATCCTGAAGAGCCACTTCACCAAAGAAGATATATGGATGGCAAATAAGCACATGAAAAGATGCTCAACACCATTATTCACTGGGGAAACAGGAATTAAAATTATGAGACATCACCATACACTTGTTAAAATGGCTAAAATTGAAAAGACTGATCATACCGAGTGTGACAAGGAAGTGGAGGGACTGGAACTCACACACTGCCGGTGGGAATACAAAATGGTACAGCCACTCTGAAAAATAGGTTAGCAGTTTCTTAAAGTTAAACATGCCTCTACCATATGATCCAGACACTGCACTCCTAGGTATTTACCCAAAAGAAAAGGAAATATATCTGCACACAAAGTATAATATGACTTACAAGTTGATTGTGATAAAGATGTATATTATAAATATACATGAATGCTCACAGAAGCTTTATTTGCAATAGCCAAAAACCGGAGACAGCCCACATTTTCATCAACATAAGAATGGGTACACAAATGATGGTATATTTATACACTGAAATACTACTCAGCAATAAAAAGAAATAAATGATTAATACACACAAGAAGTTGGATCAATCTTAAAGGCATTGTGTTGAATAAAAGAAACTAGTATCAAAATCACAGAGTCTCAAAACTAGACACACTATATGATTTCACTTATATGACATTCTCAAAGAGAGAAAACTAGCGTGATGGAGAACAGATCACTGGTTGCCAGGAATGAGAAGTGTGGACAGAGGGTGTGACTATCATGGCAAAGCATAAGGGAGTTTTAGGGGGTAACGGAACTGTTCTGTATCCTGATTGTGGTGGTGGTTACATAAATCTATACATGTATTAAATGTATCCATCACAAAAAGCCATAAAAAAATTAAGGGAAGCATACTCTATACACTCCCTCCCTCCCTCTCTTTTGTACCCTGCTGCTTTCATTTTGTAATGTATTCGGGTAATCACTGAATATCAGATTCTAGAGGTCTTCCTCATTCTTTTTGCAAGGGCATAATAATAATCCGTTACGCAGATGTAAATAATTTATTCAACTACATATGGACTTTTAGGCAGTTTCCAATATTTTTCAATTACAAATAATCACACCGAGAATAACCTTGCGTTTGTATGTCAGGAGTGTATCTTCACGGTCAAGTCCTAGGACTGGGATTGCTAGGTGAAAACTGTAAACATGTATGGAGTTGTGTCAGATATTGTGCCAAATTTCTTTCCCTTAAGGCTATACCTTTTTTGCATTCCCACCAGCAACGTGTGAGAATGTGTGCTTTCCACAGCCTCACCAGAGGTGCTAGCAAGCTTTTAAACTTTTGCCAATTGGTAAGTGAGAAACGGTATCTTGTTTTTTTTTCTTCAACAAAAAGGATATTTGTCAACTTCTGAATAAACGTTTTACATAACAGCTTTATTGATATATAATTCACATACCACACAATCTGCCCATTTAAAATATATAATGCAGAGCTTTTAGTATATTCACAGAGGTGTGCAATCATCACCACTATCCAATTCCAGAACATTTTCATCACCCTAAAAAGAAACCCCATATTTATTAGCAGTCATTCCCTACTGCTACCTCTCCCAGCCCGAGGCAACCACCAACCTGCTTTCTGTCTCTGTCGATTGGCCTCTTCTGGACATTTCATTTAAATGATTTTTGTGCTCACACCTGGTTTTTTGTGACTGGTTTCATTTGCTTAGAATGTTTTCAAGGTTCGTCTATGTTTGTAGCATCCATCAGTACTTTATTCCCTTTTATGGCTCAATAAGATTCCATTTTATTTATCCATTCATTAGTTGATGGGACATTTGAGTTGTTTCTACTTTGTGGTTGTTTTGAAAAATACTTCTATGAACATTCCTGTACAAGTTTTTGTGTGCACACATTTTCATTTCTTTTGGGTACATACCCAGGAGAACTGCTGGATCATAAGTAACTCTTTATTTAGCATTTTGAGAAACTGCCAGAGTGTTTTCCAAAGCAGTTGCACCATCTTATATTCCCAATAGCAACGTATGACATTCCAATTTCTCCACATCCTTGCCAAGACTTGTCATCATCTTTTTTATTAGAACCATACTAGTGAGTGAGAAGTGGTATCTCATTTTGGTTTTGATCTGTATTTCTCTGATGACTAATGATACTGAACATCTTTTCATGTGCTTATTGTATATCTTCTTTGGAGAAATGCCTATTCAGATCCTTTATCCATTTTTTAATGGGGCTGCCTTTCTCTATTGAGTTGTAAGAGTTCTTTATATATTCTAGGTACATGTCCCTTATCAGATACGTGACTCGCAAAAATTTTATCCCATTCTGTGAGCTGTCTTTTCACTTTTTTGAAAGTGTCTTTTGAAGCACAAAACTTTTTCATTTTGATGATGTCCAATGTATCTATTTTCTCTTTTGTGGTTGCGCTTTTGGTTTCTTATCTACCAGGGAAGCTCAAGTACAGACTCAGTGTCTGTGGTAGACTGAATAATGCCTCCCCAAGATGGCCACGTCCTAATCCCCAGAATATGTGCATGCTACCCTATATGGCAAAAGGGATTTTATACATGTGATTAAATTAAAGATTTTGAGGTACGGGGTTATCTGGAAGGGTCCAATGTAATCACGGTGGTCTGTATAAGAGGGAGACAGGAGATTAGAAAGGCAGAAGGGGATCTGACAACGAAAGGAGGAACTTGGAATGAAGCAAGACAGTGGGGCATAGTGAGCAAGGGGCCATGAGCCAAGGAACACAGGAGGCCTCTAGAAGCCCACAAACGCAAGGAAACAGATTCTCCCTTGAAGCCTCTAGAAGGAACACAAACCTTCCATAACCTTGATTTTAGAATTCTGCCCTTCAGAACTATAAGGGAATAAATTTTTGTTGTTTTAAGCCACTAAAGTTGTGGTAATTTGCTAGAGAAGCAATAGGAAACTAATACAGGGTCCAAGGTTTTGAGTGGGGGCTGGTCACATTGGCACCCTCTGCCTAGCACATTCCAGGCTCCCAGAAGGAAAGTAAGAGTTTAGCATAAACCACATGCACTTACGTCTATATATGGAATTTCTATTCTATTCCATTGGTCTATTTATATACCAATACCTTCCTGTTGCCAATTAATAATGGCTTAAGAGTATGTTTTAATAACTGCTTGTGCTAGTCACACCTCGTAACTTTTCTTTCTCAGCATTTTCCCAGCATTCTTACATGTTTACTTTCCCATATGAACTTTAACATCAACTTTTCTAACTCTATAAAAAGTTTTATTGGTATTTTAAAATTGCAATTACGTTAAATTAATGTTAACTTAGGAAGAACTGACATCTTTATGATATTATGTCCCCCTATGCAAGCACAATGAATGTCTTCCCACTATTCAAATCTACTTAAAGTTTTCCTTAGACTCTGCACATTTCCTGTTAAGTTTATTCCTAAAACTCTTTGTTTTTGTTGTTGCTATTACTATTGACAGTTTTTGCAATGTGTCTGAACTATTTCAAAAAACTTTAAAAAGTGTTTTGGTTAAAAAAAAACCCACAATATATAAAAATACACACAACTAGAGGAAGCAAATGTGTGAAAGAGTGTGAGAGTGGCCTGTTAGTTACCAGAGCCCAAGTCCAGCGGGCATCAATGGCTGTTTCCTAGGGGGAAGAGAGACATGGATTACAGTCACCAGGAGAGTCCAGTGGAGCTGAGTTAAGGTAATTGCTACTGTAATGCAAACAGCTTAAAGTAAAAAAGCTAAGACAATTTCATCTGATAAAGCATAACATCTGTCCCTAATAACTCTTAAAACTAAAACTCTTAAAAATGCAAGAAATTTCCTATTATAAAGAACACCTAAGTTCAACTGACTACCACAATCATACTTCATAATGAAACACAACGATTTCCTTATAAAGACTGGAAAAAGATAAGGAGGTCTGCTTTTTCTCCACTCTTCTCTAATGCTGCTCTACAGCTCTAGCCAACGCAACAATACCTACAAACACACACGCTAATATTGTACGGAATAACTAAGCTGCTATTCAATCACTTCAGACCTACAAAAATGGCAATTTCACATAGTTCAACTCAATACATGTGTTTGTGTGTGTGCACGTACATACACATGAAAGGAAAACAAATAGAAAACATTATAAACATTCAACAAGTTCCAAAGATGTCTAACATTTTAATGCAATTCTCATCAAAAAGTAAGCAGGAATTTTAAATTTTCTTCAAAAGTGATTTTAGAGTTTATAGGGAATAAAAAACAAGACAGACAAAAATGTTTCTGAAAGAATAATAATTTAGGGGGAGGAGATGACCTGCCAAGCTAGCTAATAAAATGGACCAGTAAAGATGTAGTACTTAAAACAAACTTAAAACAGAAAATACACAAATACATTTGTGAGGAAAAAAACAAAAAAAATCAAGAAACAGATCCAAATATATAAGAGAATTTGCATGAAAAGGAAATATGGTGCAGAATTCAGCAAGTGGTATTAAGGCACCAGACCATTTGAGAAAAATAAGATTTCCTACCTGATATCAATAGATTCTGAAGAATTAGAGATTTGCATTTAAAAACAGACGCATGAAGATAATGTTGGTGAATATATAAACTTTATACACAGGGCTTTTTAGGTGTAACAACAAAGGCAAAAACCATAAAGGAAAAGAGTGACAGATTTGGTCAATAAGTTTTAAAATAATAATAATAAGTAGAAAATTAAAACAAAAAAATTCAAATGCAAAAGGAAACAGAAAAATATGAAATCTTTAATTAAGCATTCGTTTAAGCCAGAAAGAAGAATTCAAACACCAATGGAAAAACTGACAAAAGACACGATCAAATAATACAAAAGAAATACGAATGGCCGGCAAATGTATAAAAGTTTTCAGTCTTACCAGTAACTTTTTTTTATGTGTCCGGCATTGTGCTAAGAGTTTTACACTCACCACCTCAGTAAATCTCTGCAATAACTCAATGACAGAGCTGCTATTTTTACCCCAACTCTATGGACAGTGAAACTCAAAGTGGTTAATCATACTTAAACTAAACTCACACAGCCAGAAAGCAGAGGATAGCCAGAGCCCAGAGGCATACTCTGAATGATTTTTCTACTTCCCAACTTATTACCTCTTGGAGCCCCAGGTAAAGCCATGAATCCTCTCTCATTAACTTAGATAACTCAGTTTTGGTATGTTCTTCCTACCCCAACTCCTTGCCAGGAACAGCAGAATGGAGTTCCCAGAATACTTCCCTTGTGGACACAAATTTTGACTTAGGGCCACATGTGCAATACTGCCTAGGGTCACCAGAATTTCTCGAGGTTACGTAAACCTTAGTACACCAGCTGGAGCTCTACCCTTCCTTCTCTCTCTGAACTCGAGATACGTTTTACACCTAACTCCATCACTCAAACATGGTAGGAAACCACGGTGAAGAAACACCAGTAATTTTTAAAAATGAATTAACGTTATGACTTTTCTTGCCAGATTGGCAAGGACTTAAAAGAAGGGTAACAGCCAATGTGGGAAAGTTGGCACCTTCACTTAGTATGCTTGAAATGTGAATTGATAGTTTTCTTCAAAGGCAAATTACCTCTTTTTTAAGTAGGGAGCAGGGGAGAAGAAGAGAGAGGAGGAAATAGAGACTAGAACACTGATGACTGATGTTGGTTCTTTCTACTTGATACATCAGAGAAATTTTTCTCCATTTACTCATCTGTATTTTATAATTTGTTTCATTTTTACAATCACCATGAATTTTTTGTGAAATTAAAAAAAATTTTCCCAAACCAACCTCTCAGTTGTATGCAGAATTATTACATATTATACTGTCCCATTTTACTGGAGATTAAAATCATGTATTATACTGTCACAAACAAGCACCCCCCAGCAGTACTGACAGCCACAGAGGAATTATAGCCAGAAACAAACAGATCTGGGGGGTGAGTGAAGAAGCACTGTCACCTCAGACAGAGTTAGTGTGGAGATTAAATAAGGCATGCAAAGCAATCAGCACAATGCTTCCCACAAAAGTATTTGACAAACATCAGCCATCATCAAGTAATTACAGGCATTACCAATTATAGGCAATAATTGCTTACATCATATATTCCTGATAGGGTGAAAAATAAAACTTAGATAAATATTATCATTTCAGAAATACTTTTTCTTCATTCTGGTTCATCTTTAATTGGTTATAGTCCACTGCTTCTCCCACCAAGAGAGACTTCAACGGATTGAACCCCTTACAATGCTATGTCCAGGAAAAGTGCGACCTGGTCCTTTAAGTCCAGAAGCTCACGATCCTACACAAGTACAAATAAAATCAGATGCAGTCAGTAAGGAACTGACAATATTCAGAAATTATTTTCTATTTACATGAATCTCCAGGATTCCAATAAAATTAGATCTAAACAGCTTCTTCTTTCTTACATCTTTCTTCAACACGATTCTCAGTAACCTATTTTCACATCCAGCCTTAACCCAAGAGCATCCCCAGTACAGTGAGGTAAACCTCCAATATGAAGTAACGCCCCTACACGTGAAACCTAACTACCGCTGCACCAGCTCTGCAAAGAGAAATGACCTCCTGGTTGTGCTAACCACCACTTTATTCCCCATTTGCAAATCAAGAAGCAATACTTCAGATGAGCTCACGTCACCAGTTCATAGAAGACTTTTTTAAAGTGGCTCAGTTGGAAGAGCACACTGGCTTCTCTTATACACTGCTCTACCAAATAACTTCTGAGATGACTAACTTAAACCATACCTCAGGGCTCTTTATAAATACGTTAAAGTTTCAGAGAGCACCTCTGCATCACAAATAATTCCCCAGAAAATCTTCTGCTTCCACTTTAATCATTCCCAAGAAAAGAAAATCCAAGTAGGGCCCTTGCCATACCCGGAATACAAACTGCTAATATTGGCTTAGGCTATTTCTCAACCTTTACCGAAAAACAGTTTTTTACCAGCACACGCTTTGATCCAAATGTAATACTATAACTACATAGAAAAAAATTAGTTTTAAGAAGCAAAGTTGGACTGTCATGTCATTTTGCAATCATAACTGATTTAGAAAATAGTCACAAATTGTTAGAACTCAAGAGGGCTTAAAAATCATTTCATTTTATAGGCAAATAACCTACGGAAATACTTAAGCATATAGAATTTTTTGTTTCAAATATGGAGTATGTTTCTTTTATCAAAAACTGCATGTTCACAACTCTTAGTCATACAATGATTGAAATCATTTGTTCAAAAACGCAGGTTTGGTCTACAAGAGCATCAAAAAGAATAAAATATCCAGGAACAAATCTAATAAGCAAGGAGGTGAAAGGCTTGTACACTGAAAACTACAAAATGCTGCTGAAAGATATTAAAGATGCAAATAAATGGAAAGACATTCCGTGTTCACAGACTGGAAGGCAATCTTGTTAAGATGTCAATACTATCCAAAGCAATCTACAGGTTCAATGCACTCCCTATCAAAACCACAACGCCATTTTTTGCATAAATAGAAAAATCCATCCTAAAACCCATATGGAATCTCAAGGGACCCCACACAGCCAGATGAATCTTGAAAGAGAAGAACAAAGTTTGAGACCTCACATTTCCTGATTTCAAAAGATATAACAAAGCTACAGTAATCAAAACAGTGTGGTACTGGCATAAAGAAAAACAGACCAACAGAACAGAACAGAGAGCCCAGAAATAGACTCTCACATATATGGTTACATGATTTTCACACAAGGGTTCCAAGACCACACAACGGGGAAAGGACAGTCTCTTCAACAAATGGTGCTGGGAAAACTGGATAATCACATGCAAAAGAATGAATCTGAACCCGTATCTTACATCCTATACAAAAATTAACTCAAAACAGATTAAAGAACAAAATGTAAGACCCCCAAATGGTAAAACTCCTAGAAGAAAACACAGGGGAAGAGCTTCATGACATTGGATTTGGCAATGTTTTCTTGGATATGAAAACAAAAGCACAGGCACCAAAAGCAAAACTAGACAAATGGGACTACATCAGACTTAAAAACTTCTGTGCATCAAAGGATACAACCAACAGAGTAAAAAGGCAACCTACAGAAAGGGAGAAAATATTTGCAAATCATCTATCTGATAAGGGGTTAATATCTTGAACATATAAAGAACTGCTGCAACTCAACAAGAATAAAAATAACCAACTAAAAACCAGGTGAAGGACTTAGATAGTGCTCTAAAAAAAGATATACAAATAACCAACAAGCATATGAAAAGATGTTCAATATTACTAATTATTACACAAATGCAAATCAAAACCACAATGAGATATCACCTCACATCCATTAGGATGGCCACTAAAAAAAAAAAGAAAAGAAGTGTTGGTGAGGATGTGGAGAGAAACTGAACCTTTGTGCACTGTTGGTGGAAGTGTAAAATGGTGCAGCTGCGATGGGAAACAGTATGGCAGTTGCTCAAAAAACTAAAAATAGAACTACCATATGATCCAGCTATCCCACTTCTGGGTATACACCCAAAAGAATTAAAGGAAGGATCTCAAAGAGACATTTGCATACCCACGTTCATAGCAGTATTATTCACAATAGCCAAGAAGTGGAAGCAATCAATGTCCACTGATGCATAAACAAAATGCAAGAATGGTACATACATACAACAGAATATTATTCAGCCTTAAAAAGGAAAGAAATTCTGTTACATGTTACAACATGATAAACCTTGAGGACACTACGCTAAGTGAAATAAGCCAGTCACAAAAAGACAAATCCTGCAGACTCCACTTCTAAGAGTATTTAAAGCAGTCAAATTCATAAAAACAGAAAGCAGAATGGTGGTTGCCAGGAGTTTGGGGAGAGAGAGAAACGAAGGAAGGGTTGCTGTTTAATGGGTATAGGGTTTCAGTTGTGCAAGATGAAAAAATTCTGGAGATCTGTTGCACAACAATGTGAATATACTTAACACTACTGAACTGTACACTTAAAAATGGTTAAGACGGTAAATTTTATGTTATGCATTTTTTACCACAATTATATAGAAATAAATGAACAAACAAATAAAGCAGGTTTAACATTTTATCATGACAGACCATGTTAAGGATTCTTAGACCTCAGCCGTTTTTCACATCTGTGCCCTAAGTGCTGTACGCCACAAAATGAATCAAGCAGAGTTATGGCTTTCTAAAAATCTTTCTAAAGCAATCACACAGGAATGAAAGAAAATCAAATCCAGTATTACAGATGGAACTAATGACCACTTAGTCCAAAAATGCCTTCATGAGAAAAGACATGAACTTGTGGAGCTTCCTGAATCTCTAATGGATGTCTGAAAGAGACTTCCCCACTGTCAAAAGCTGATGCCACCACCAGCCTTTGGATTCTCTCCAGTTCCTTTTAATCCAGGGCGAGCTTCTGAGACTACTCCACATGTCTAGACTCACTTGTCACACCAATCTAGAACTAAGGAGTATTCACAGAATGCAATATAACTTAATCTTAACTTAAGCAAGATACCAGGTACCTAAATCATCAACAGCAGAGAGTCAGTAACTTCCAATACCAAATATCTGTTTCCTGGATTATCCATTCATGCGTTTTCTTTTAAGAATGTGCATGATCCTGAATGGCCTGTGATCGCTTTAATGGTTAACAAATTGATAGAAAGTGATACAGATGTTTGTGGCTATTAAAAAAAAGTGCACTTCACTTGAGTACTTAATACACTGGTTTTGCATGAACTGGCAGGCCTGGTCTTTCTGCAGGTGGTATACAACACAACAAAATCTACTACCTTAAGGACTCAGGATTACATAGCTTCACTCTAGGGACAGATGGCTTGGGACAGAATCCTGGTTCAACCTACCAGCTCTGTTACCTTGGGAATATTACTTAATTTCTCTGTGCCTGTTTCATGATCTATAAATTGGAGTTTTATGAGGATCTGAAATCTTAAAATCCAAACTTACAAAAATGATGGCCTAGGTAACTATACAGTACTCATTTTAGTTACAAGCGAAAGCAATGTGTAGGGAAGAAAAAGTGGTGTCACCCTAAGTCCTATTATAGCGGAATCCCTAAGGATACCTGCAGCTGAGTTTACAGTTTTACCTGTATTTTTTACTCCCAATCCAGGTGTCAAGTATGAGAAGGGAAGGATAAGGCCATTTTATGAAGACCTTCATTTAAAACTGAATGCCTGCTATGGACACAGTGCAGATGCTGACAGAGGTTCTGCCCTGCAAAAATTCCAGTATGGGTGAAGAATGACACCCATAAAATTAAGTAGTTAAATGAGGAAATACATGATTACGTGTCAAAATGAATGAGAGCTGAGTAACAAAAGACAATGCAAATTCAGAGCGCAGACTGGGACTGCAGGACTGAGCAGAAATGGAGAAAGTTGGGAGGTGAGAACCTCCTGCAGTTCCCCAGGCTGGAGGCCGTGGGAGAGCTGATCAAGAGAGCTAAGAGGCACTGACATCACTTGGTAAAGGGTCAAAAACGAGACCAATGCGGCACAGCGAATAATCATGGTATTAATAAAAACTGGGAAACTGGAGGTGGCGTGAGATAATTCTGTCCTGGACACGTGCAGTGTGTGCTGGTGGCTTGACAAGCATACGAAGGAAGACATCCAATGGGCAGCTAAAGAGCAGTGACTGACAACGAGGGCAGGATGATAACCAAGAAGTACAAAGTCACAGAAACCAAGGGAGAGATGTTCCAAGAAGCAGCTATCAACAGTGCCTGACGCTGCTTACAGCAGATAGTAAGGAAAAACTCAGTCATAGAAAAAAGGCCTCTGCGTCTCTCAAGGCCAATCAGAAAGCTCAACCCACAGGCAGATGAAGGAGAACTTCTAAAATACTATTAAGCACCCAGCAATGATTTAATTTTTCCCCAAGAGTAGTTTGGCTTATTACTACTGCAGATGATAACAAATTAGATGATTTTACATCTATCCCAAAAGCTGATCTTTTTGGCAGGTGTCTAATGAGAATCTGCTGCAAGGATTATAAAGTGGAGGAAAATAGTCATTAGCCAGAGAAAGAGAGGACGCGCTTCTTCCAGCTCCAGGATTCCAATGCTCCTGGCAGTAGCAAACAGCTCAAAAGCAAGCAACAAGAGTTGACCAGTGAAGCAATATTAATTAAGTAATATTCTACTTACTAGGCTCTAAAGAGTAGCCACTCTACCCCCATACAAGGGATTAAAACATCTCACTCTTAAGAAAATTATTTTTTAAAATATTTTTACATTATAAATAATTTGATTAGAAAAAAGTAAATACCTCTCCTAATTAATTCTATCATCCTAAGACAAATCACCCAATCAAATTAGGTTTTTCTCTCTTTTCTTCTTGCCTTTATTCCCAAGCTGTTTTTCATATGCTTTGTAGATAAAACACTTTTGCACCCTCCTTCTGCACTTCTGTCACGAATACAGTTTAAAACAAAAATTTGTGCATAAAACTAAAGTATCCGGCAAACAAATTTAAAAATCCTAATAAAGACTGTCAAACTTTGCCTGCCATTAATAGCCAATTGATGATAGTACATGTGACATTGATATTTAAATGGTCACGGACTGAAACAATCATATTAGTGAAAATTTATCCAAGTTTATAATTACTAGATACATAAAATGTAGCTTTTTATTTATAATAAATTAAAAGACAACAATACCTTCCAAAAACCCATTTCACAATGAAACTATATTACAGGATATATGATGCTTTTTTTCAAAAGCTCTTATTTGCTGGTCATAATGGGCTGATTTACATATCAAACTACCACTAAAAAGTATAAGCTTAATATATACACATACATATATTTTCACTACACACACCACACACCTATATTTACTTTTCCCAATATCTAGGTCTCAGCTTCAAGAAAAATCTTGACGCTAGTCCAGAACAAGTGAGTTATTTGTAGTAATTATAGTCAGTTCTACTTCTGGCAACTCTTTCAACAAGTCCTTGCAAACTGTAGCGCTCAGCCAAAACATTCTCAAAGGTCCCTCTTCTCTGGACTAGTGATAACATACCCCCAAAGATCAGTAAAGATGGATGCTAAGATATAGGAAGGGTAAGACAAGGAATAGCTCATGACTCTGACTTAAGTAAATTAACAACATCTAGTCCAAACATGAAACACTGCTTTAGGTAATCTTGCCATTTCTGCGGCTTTTCTTCAGGACACAATGAGTTTTATTTTGTTTTGAAGATTTTCTAGTGAAATTTTGCTGCAATGAAGGAAAAATATACAAAATACTCAGAGAACCATCATGAAAATGGCAGGTAAATCTTAACTTTGAAAAATTAAACTAGTTTATATCACTAAAATAAACACAAAAAATCCTCAGGGTGTAAACGGACAAAGTGAATTCAGCTACCTTCAGAAATCTGCCCAGACATGCTGAAAAAACTCAACAGCACCCTTTTGGGGCAAATGCTGTATTTGTGCCCCATCAGATGCGAAACTCGCAGCATTACCATCATGTAAGAAAATCAATCTCATTTCTCCTACTTAGTTAAACAAAAACAATACTAGAATTTGATCAGCAAAAAGGTTGAAAGCACAGGCCATTTTTGGAGCTACCTTCCTGGAATATTTGATTAGAACCAGACCCATTTATGATGGGCAGGGCCTATGTTTTGCATTAGTATAATTACTAGCAATACCTTGAACAGCTAGTTTGTACATTCAAATTGTTCGTACAGACACAATATGGGCCACAAAAAATGTCTGATTCTGCCAGGACCACTAGCTGATTTGGCCACATCTTTTCATACTTTACACCCTGGCATGTATTCTCCTCACCTGACCCTTGCATTTATGGGTATTAGAGGGGTGCACTAAAACTTATAAGCTATATAAATAGGAAATTAGCAAATATAATTTAGGCTGACATTTCTCAAACAAGGGATTTGTCTACTACTACACACAGAGAATTAGCATATAAAACGGCTTGTTAGAAAAATAAGCAGCAGGATAATACAAACTTAATGTTTTACCAGACTCAACCATTATTTTATTTCCCTGTGCTGGCGGCCCATGAAGATAGTCATTCACTCAAACAAATGTTAACTGCCTACTGTATGCTTGGCACTGTGCAAGGTAAGCAAAGGAACAGGAGGACACAATACCTGCCAAGGACTACTTTAACCTCAAGGAGACATGCCCATTAAATTACTGTATTATTTTAGGTTTACTGGACACCAACCACATGCCAGACCGTGCTGGGTACTGTGGACACACACAAGAACAAGCAACTAACTGCAGATCTGCAACCTATGAGGAACTATAACAACCCCAGGCCTGACTAGTCCTAAAGCAGCAATATTATATTCTAGAAATAATCTTGCCTATGTCAATTAATGCTTTCTATAGATGGCAATTCTTTGAACAATTTCAACCTATGTTAACCCAGACTAAGGTTGCTTAGAGAATTAAATGAGGAGTTGTAATGTTTTGAATAAAAATAAAGAAACAGTAAACTAGAGTATATTTGCACTTTCATACTAATTTGGTTTGCATCTGCTGTTACCTTCAATAACAATAAAAAGCAAGGGACTTTAGACATCAAGTAGAACATCAACCCTAAAGTTACTGTGGCAAGCAATGACTTTCTTGTAGCGGCAGTTTAGTGTGGAACGGAAGCTAAACTAACAAGTTTTGCTTAGCTTTTTAAAACCCATTCACTTTTTGTGATTTCCTCATGAAGGTTCTGTGACCACTCATTTCCCTAGGCTCAAAAACAGGCAGTGCCAACAAAACTACAGATTTGGACTTCTAGGTTACAAAATAATTTTTAACCCTGTAAAAGTATCGGTTTTACACTCATCCAATGCTAATGGCAGGTTTTAAAATAGAGGCCAGCCCTTAACTGTGAGGTATAGATAAAGGTTAGCAAACTAGAAACTTGACATTTGTTTTACAGATAATGAGACCCAATTACGCATCTTAAAATAAATTTTAAAATGTAAACAGACTTTCAATAGCTTCCTAGAAAGCTAAACAAAACTGTATTTTCTCTCTCTCTCTTTCCCTCTATACAAAGATAGATAGAAAAAACTGTGAGCTAATCATCAATACTGCAAAGCGATACTGGAGAGGGAAACTGAAGAAACAAGATTCCTCTCTAAGAATTGTTTAAACAAAGTCAAAGTGAAATTTTTAAGCTGTGTTTTGAAGCCTTTCCACCAGTCTCGCTGTTTTTACTACGACATTTTAAACTGAGCTTTGTTTGCGTGCCGTTATGAAAACTGCAACCAAGCAAAAGAAAAAGTCCTAAAATTTGCCTATTAACAGCAATCAAGTCTAAAAATATGCCCCTCCTCCAGAGTGGGCCAAGTGACAAGAACATACGAGAACTCAGGAAGTTTTGAAATGGCAGTGACAGGAGACACAAGGGAAGACAAGGGGAAGGAATCACGGGGGACAAGAGCAACTCCGCGCGGCCAGCGCCGCGAGTTGGCATCCGCACCGCGAGTTCCCGGCTCGGGACGGGACCCGACCGAGCAACTTCGCGCCGGCCGCAGACCCGCGCTCGGCTGCCCTCCAAGCCCAAGCCCCGAGCCCCGAGCCCCGAGCCCCGAGCGAGCCCCGAGCCGCGGCCCTTCCTCCGCGCTCGCAGCCCGGCAGCGGCCTCCGCGAGGGCGCGGTGACAGCCGCCGGGCCGGGCCTGGGAGATGCCGGCCGGCTGACACCCACCTTCCTTCTCGGCCCGCGCTGCGGCCACGACGACGGTCATCACCAGGTGCAGCGCTCCCAGGAGGCCGGCGGCCGCGCTCCGCGGACCCCCGCCGCGGCCGGCCGCGGGTTCCAGACCGGCCCCGGCAGACGTGGAGGCGGCAGCGGCTCCCGCTGCTCCCCCTCCCGCCCGCTTCCCCATCTCTGCCGGCCGGGGGCCGCCGCGCTCGGGGTCCGGCGCGGCCCTTCTCGGCGAGGCGGCGGCGGCGGCAGCGGCGCGGGAGCCGTGGTCCGGGCTCTGGCTGTGGCGCCGGGAGCGAGAGCAGTTCCGGGCCCAGGGCTCGGGCTCGGGGCGTGGGACTGGGTCCGTGCGTGCGTGTGAGCGAGAGTGTCAGTCACGGCCTCGGCCTCAGCATCGGCTACGAGGAGTCGAAGCGGAAAGGCCGCGGGTCAAGCACGGCGGGCGGCCATACTGGAAACGGGCACGGGCCGCGGGCTCTGGGCGCTGGCCTGCGAGGGGCGGGGCGCAGCCCTGGGCACCGCCCCCGCCGTGCCGTCACCTGCGGTGCCCGCAGGTCAGTCTGTCGGCCCGGGAGGCCGTGGGCCCGAACTCCTCGTCCTGCTCTCGGGGGCCCACGGCTTCACTGGCCAGGCGGGACGGGGGCAGCACAACCCTAACCCGTCCCCGCTGCCCCGCGGGGGAGGAGGAGGGAGGCAGGCCAGGCCCGGCCGCCAGGACTTATGATGGCGGCTCACGCTTCGCGGAGGCAGTGACGGCGATCACGTGGAAACGGCGAGGCCTGGCTGCGCAGCCGCCGTGGTGGGTGGGCGGGGCCAGGGAGGGGTTGCGAGGCGCTAGGGGAGGGTCGGCCGCTGCTCTGACGAGGGCAAACCTCCGCCTCTTCGGCGCTGCAGTGCGAGAGCCTTCCCGAGGGCTGAGCGCGTATCCGGACTTCGGGGCCCAGCGCTGAAAATCCATTCCAGTGACTCCTGGTCGCGCCTCTGCCTCCCAGCCGCTTCTAGAATACCGCGGGCCTGATTCAGTTCCTGGTCCTGCTTCCTTGAGGACGGGGATCTGCTCTGTTCATCTTCGCATCCTTCAAGACGCAGTACCCCGGACCGCTTAATGAAATCTTCTTGCCCGTGGATTGTGCCCACTTTGCTGCGGGAAAACCCCGCAGTGACCCCGGAGGGAGACGGCAGATTGTTCTTTAGAAAAGTGTCCAGGGGCCATGCTTGCTTTCTCTGTCTTGGAATGATTCATGAGACGTTTTATTCACATATTCCCTTCAAGGCCCAAATCAAATGTCATCTCCTTCACGAAGCCATCTCATGCCTCTTAGATGCTCGTTCCATCTTAGGTTGAGGTTCTTGGTGTATGTGGCTATTCTGTACAAAATTTAAACACCTTGAGGGAGTTCCTCTTTACTCATTTTAGTAACTTCCCCTAACTCCTAACTTAATGACTATCTTAGTAACTTCCCCTGACTCCAGAGCCGTTTACTTATGCTTGGAAGGATTTGTTGAGTGAATCAATGCATTTTTAAGACTAAGTCCACCCCTAATATGCGTAAGAGCAAACTGCATAGAAAAATAAGATTTCAGAAAGACTTGCAAAAGGAATTCAAAGAGATTACCCTATGCAGTAGTCTTCTTTGTCAAGCAAGCACTTAAGTTTATTTGTAAATTATTAGATTTTTAAACGACCTAACCCTAATGATTTTGAACAGCAGTTTCGTTTTTCTGAATATTAGTGTTAAAACTGAGTAATCAAATTTTATTCTTGATGTAATGAAATAGGAATAATTATTATCTCTAAGTGGGCATTTCTGTCTTTGTACATACCTGAGGCAAGGGGTTTCTGGAAGACTTTTAACTTACTGAAGAAATCAAGCCCAAGGATGAGTAACCGAGTGCCTTTGCTGGGTGAAAGCTCAACTTCCAATGTGCAGCGCAAGGAGTCGGCCTCTCTTCCCCCACTTCCAGGTTCAGAGCAGACAAGCCTCCCCAGCCGTGAAATGCTCAGGTTCTCTTACACAGGAATCAACCACTTCCTCTGATTAGCCTAAGGCTCAAGAGCTCCATGGGAAATAACTTGCATACACCTATAATTGGAGCTTAGACATCTATAGACATGTTTGATGGGAGGTAGATTTCCCACGAAGTTAATGAAGCTTAAGCTTTAGGGTCCCTCTCTTGCACAAGTTCCTTCCACGGTGCCACACCTAACTGTGTGTTTATAAGCTAGTATTCTTGTTCTTAAAGGGCCCCCCCAATAGTTGTGTAAGCTTTGAAGGCTCACCATACCTGAACCTCCCCTGTGCCTGATGGACATTGGAAGCTGGATGATGGGAGTTCATTCCCCGGAAAAGACAGTAAGACTGCTGGGAGAATAATAGTAAAAGAAGAAAGACTCTTGCTAGACAACTTGGTGAACTGTGTGTTGGAGACCACCTGGAGTTGAGCCACCATGACCCCATCGTCTCGTCCCCTCCACCCATGTGTCTTGGGAAAGAGAGAGCTATGAGTTAAAACTGAAGGAACTATCACCAAGGACCCTTCTGAAGTTCTGATTAGCTGTGGACTTCCTTTCTCCCCTTCTGAGCATTAGAGGAACCTAGGCATCTGGCAGGTGGAGGCAGGCTGTTTAGCTGGCAGAATCAGGGGAAACCAGTGGTTCTCAAAGTGTCCTCCTCAGACCAGCACTATCAGCAACACCTGAGAACTTGTTAGGAATGCACATTGGCAGGCCGCATCCTAGACCTGTGGAATCAGAAACTCTGGGTCGAGGTGCAGCAGTCTGTGCTTTAACAAGCCACCCGTGCGATTCTGACACACGCTCGAGTTTGAATATTGTTGTCCTGCGTGGATAAGTGCCAGGAACTCCAAGCTGTTGGGACGCCTGCTCATCTTCTACTCACTTTGCTCTCTGCTCGGATTAGTAAACTACGATTGGAAGCAGAGTTAAAAGGGACTGAGGGGAATTTGCGCTTAAATCCCAGCCCTGCCTTTATTAGCTATATGATGCTGGGCAAATTACTCAACTTTTCTGGCCTGTTTCCTTACTTGTAAAATGATATCTAATAAATTTGGGGAGATTAAGCAATATATGTTTATAAACATATAGAATAGCATCTGGCACATAGCAGGAGATTGTAAAAGGATCTGTTATTCAGTACCTACTTTTTCAAAACACCATATCAGGCACAGTGAGAGTTTCAAAGATCACTGATTGATTTAAACACCCGCTTCATGCTGTAAAATATTTGAGAAGGCTTACAAGAATGCTTGCATTGTAATAAAAATAATGTATGAATTAAAATTTGGGACCAGGAGGGGAAAATCCTGTCGGAGTCCCCAGGGTTCTACCTCACTAGCTCCCTTGGTGAATGTACATGTCTCCTGGTATTGAACACCATCTGTACTCTTCCAAGTCCCAACTTTGTCACCAGCCAGACCTCACTGTCTCTATTGCTATTCCCACTCAGGCATCTAATGGACATCTTAAACTCATATGAACTCCTAATTTTCTGCCCAAACGTGCTCCACCTCCAGCTTTTCCTATCTCCAGGACAACTCCAACCACACAGTTGCGCAGGCCAAAGACCCAGGATTCCTTCTTTACTCATCTCCAGATATATCCAGAATCTAACTGCTTCTCACCTCCGTGGTACACACTAGAATGAGCCAAATCATCTTCTAACTGGATTTCTGCAAGAGCTGCCTAACAGGTTTCCCTGTTTCCAACTGTGAAAGGAAAATTTTCCACTTACACCACTTAACTAGGAGATATCAAAATGGAATGCTATGTTATACCTCACCTGGTTCAGACTAACCGAAGCTGATAAAGGACTGTGAACTTTGAGTGAGCTCTAGGCGAGACCCTTATTAGACCTAACTGAAGACTCGTTCCTGTACAGTGAACAAAGGATTCGTTTTATCCAACACTGTTCTTTCCTCTCCGGAGTGCTGGTTTTCAATCCTTGATTAGCATAACCACCATGAATTCTTCCTTCTTTCTGGAATTTAAAAAACCCTGGCTTTCCCCAGCTCATGAATTACTCAGTGAACTTTTTCATGGTGTATTTCCTTACCTATCAAGGATATAAACTCAGCTTTGATTTTTTTTTCGTTTTTTTTTTTTTTAGTTCTGGTGGTCTTTCCTTTACATTTTGACATAAATTTGCACGCTAATAGTCTCTTGTCAACACAGCAGCCAGAATGACCCATTTAAAACATAAGACATCCCATATCCTTCCTGCAGTGGCCCCCATCTGAGGGTAAAAGCCAAAGCTCTTATGATGGTCCACATGGCTCTGCACCAGCTGGCTCCCCATGACCTTTGACTCCCATTTCTAATGCACTCCTCCAGATTCAGTCTATTTCAGCTGAACTCACTGCCATTTTGTTCCTCAAACACACCAGAGATGCTTCTGCTCTAGGGCCTGTGTTCTGGCGCTTCCCTCTCTCTCAAGTGCTTTCTCCTCCCCCAGTTCTCTGCTTGCCTCACTTACCTACCTCCTTTCAGTCTTGGCTCAGTTATCACTTTCTAAGTGAGGCATACTCTGATCACCACTGTTAATACGCTGGTTTAATATACTCACCCTCAAGTCCCAATCCTCCATACTCTGTGTTCATTTTTCCTTTTTTTCCATAAAACTTAAGACTTTCTAGAATACTAATAATTTACTTAGTCATTAAATGTGTTGTCATTATCTGTCATTCACCCCCATCTGTTTTGTTCACTGATGTATCCCAAGCTTCTAGAATATATTAGACACTCAGT
This sequence comes from Equus przewalskii, assembly GCF_037783145.1. NCBI lineage: Eukaryota > Metazoa > Chordata > Mammalia > Perissodactyla > Equidae > Equus > Equus przewalskii. The sequence goes on along the minus strand of NC_091844.1, from coordinate 11,289,850 downwards.
AACACTTACAGAATGAATGAAGGGATGGATGGATGGATGGATGAATGAATAGAACCAAAAGATAAAGATCAGTAAGACATAGTCCTCCTCCTTAAGGGAACTTAAAATCTAGTGGATAAGACCGACAAGTACAAACTATAATGGGAGGGAATGAACCAATGGAGAGAAAGGGGGAGGGAGTGTTAATGAGGACAACTCTGGCATCTACCAATTTCTTTATTTATCCAGCCTTTTCAACTTCTTCAACTAATTTTTCTTTGTTTTCAGTTCTAGCTCTCTTTCGTCTAGTTCAGAGTATGAATAAAGGCCACAGCAGTCAAGTGAGTAAGAAGAGGTGTAGCATATAGACAGTCTTCTTCAATATACAGAATAATTGCTCATTTTGTTGGCTATGGGCCTTTTTCTTTGGTAGGTTTTCCTTGGTGTTATTCTTAAAAAGAAAACAAATCAACTCACAGAGCCCAAGGTTCAAGCCTGTTCAACTTAGTAGGTAAATTGCTGCAGCCTAGGGTTGGGCAAATAAACCTCAGACAGGTTCATGCTGTTGGATGGGGATAGTAGCTTGTGAGGTGGTGGGCTGAGCCTGCTATCTATGTGAATTCGCTCCTATTTGAAGCTCTTTACTCATATATTCCTCAAGAAAACTAGATTCCTGGGGCTGGCTCCGTGGCCAAGTGGTTTGCATGCTCCGCTTCAGCAGCCCAGGGTTTCACAGGTTCGGGTCCTGGGTGCAGACAGGGCATCATTCATTAGGCCATGCTGAGGGGGCATCCCACATAGCGCAACCAGAGGCACTCACGACTAGAATATACAACTATGTACTGGAGGGCTTTGGGGAGAAGAAGAAGAAAAAGAAAACAGATTGGCAACAGATGTTAGCTCAGGTGCCAATCTTTAAAAAAAAAAAAAAAGAAAGAAAACTATATTCCTTTGACGTCTCCAAATTCACATGAACTAAGGCCTCATCAATGACCATAACCACTACCACATATACATCTCTACTATTAAGCAGAAGGCATTTAGATGCTAGCACTAATTATGGTTTTGTTCAATATTTTCCTCCCGAGCTGACTGACATGTTTTATAAGCCTTTATTAATCTTTCTAGCATTCATAAGAAATATTTTCATGGCACACATCCTAGTTTGAAATAAACCAAAATTTCAGGCTGCCATTTCAAATTCTCCAGAGTAGGCTTCGGGGCCTGTCTAACTTATTCTCTCCTAAAAGACTTACTATTATGACTTTCTGAGATGTTTCATGTAGTTTGGTGTTCTTTCTGTTAAAAGGAGGGAAATAATATTCTTGAGGACAGAGGATACCTCTAGTATTTTTCTTGTTCCTCCCACCTTCCCTACCATTGTCTTCTCTAGTACTCACTAAGTACTTTGAAATTGAATGTTAGGCTGCCCTGAGTTTCTGAACTTTCCTGAACACCATTATTAAAGAAACTTACTTCAGCCATCATTCAGTGAAACCATCAACCTAAAATGTCACGGTTTGTTGGTAATTAGCAGCCTCGGAAAGCCATTTGAGAGGAAAAAAGACATTAAACAATGTCTTGAGGGACTTTTGTGTTCCCACGTCTCCCTGTTATTTAACTGTTTGTAACTATAAAAATTCCAAGAATATTCAGTAAAGGCGAGGATCAATATATTCAAGATGCTCAGATGGAGACCGGAAAGAGTGAAAAACAAAATTAAAATATTAATAATATACCACAGTAAAATAAGGATGTCTGCCGAAAAGAAGATGCAGTAGGAGAGACACAACTCTCTCCGCCAGTGTGAGTTCCCTAAACGAGTAACCGAGAACTGGCCCTTTGCGGGGAGCCTGTAATGGCAGTCTGAGAGCAGGCATCACGGCTGTAACACACACGCCTGGGCAGAGTTTTCCATAAAGGGAATTCCACTTTCTCTAAACGTCATTGCTTTAATTTCTGGTATTTTAACCACAAGTAAAATTTGGTATTTTTGAATTTGGTATTTTAAAACCACGTAACATGGCTGGTAAAATGTCTTTATGACCAAGAGTTAACAAATCTTTGAATTATTCCGAAAAGAAAAATGTCAGGAAAGAAATAGTGTGTGGAAGTTCTCAAGGGGAATATTTGTGATTCAGAGTTAGTCTGCATTATGGTTAGCATCTGTATTCTATCATAAAGATTTGATGCTTTGAATACCTTTTATAGTACACAGGCCAGGGAATATTAGAGCAGAGTCCTTGATCTTCATAAGATATGTGTTCTGTCACATGACAGAAAATATTATTGCAAGTAAAAGAACTATTCTTTTGTTGGAGAAAATATTATTTTCTTTTTGACAGTGTGGTTTTACTCATTGCAAATAACCTCACACCAAAAAACCCATTGGATTTTAGAACAAGAAATGGACCTTAAATATTTAGTTGAGGCTGGCTTTGGAAGTGTCCCCTCCACTTCCGCGTATTGTTGGGCAAATTACTCCGCCTCTCTAAATCTCAGTTTCCACAATTTCGTGTTTTAAAAAAATGGCAAAAATAACTACTGAAGGCCAGTTGTAAGGACTGAATAAACTAAGTTCCACGGAACTATGTAGCACATCAGATGCTCAACAATGTCACTGTTATAATAATGATTATCATTACAGAAAAGGAAACAGAGGCCCAGAAATGAAGGACCTGTCCGAGATAATGGCAGGGCAGAGACTCAACTCTCCAGGCCAGGGTTTCATCTTCTGTTTCATCTCTAGGTCCATTTAATTTAATATTTTGTATGTCTACAGTATTTTATTTGGCACAGTGCTCTTATAATTATTGTATCAATCTTATAATAATGTCAAGGCTAGAGAATTAAAATTCTACTGCTCCACTTAAATGATAGCACAGATCAATTCAGTAATGTCATAAGAGGTGAAGCAAATTATTCCTCAAGAGGGCTCTCACTAAAAAGTTATTAGCCGTAGCTTGAACTTCCCTGAAATCACCTGCTCAGGGCTGAGCACTCCATATGAGTCAAGGTAGGCCAGGTTGTGCTGTGATAACAAACAACTTCAAAATCTCAATGACTTAAAATAACAGATTTGTTTCTCTCTTCCACCACGTGTTCATCCGGGCTCCGGCTGATGGAGTAACCCAGGTCACTGGAGCAGAGGGATAAGAATGCTTGGGAGGGTCTCATAATGACAATTAAATTATCTGATGGGAACCGATATTTCATCACTTCCACTCACAACTCTGGTCAGAACATGTCATGTGGCCACACCTCCCTTCAAGGGTCTGGGGAAGTGCAAGACTTCCCGTGGCTGGAGGGAGAGGGCAGCACAATTTATTAACCCTAACGACTACTGCAGGCTTTAACTTACTTTCTTTTCTTCTGGAAAAATAAGAAACAGCAGCCTGAGAAAAGATGACAGAAACTGGTTTCAGTTTCTCGGAAATTATCAAGTTATAAAGAACAACTTTAAGTTTTTGTCATTTATATCTTTTTTATTGGTTGGTTTAATATATTTTTATTGTGAATATAGTCACCAATGAAATATGAATGCTTTTAAAAGCAGTTGGGGGAATTCAAATTTTAATTTTTAGAGTTCGTACATTAAAAAAGCAGTACAAGAGAATATTTGAATACGGCTGGATTTTTTATGAGATAATTATCTTAGGTTTGATAATGGTTATTATGGATTTTTTGGAGAGACTTTATCTTTTAGAAATATATACTGAAATATTTATGAATGGAATGATATGATGGGATTTGCTTCAAAATAATCTACAGGGTAAGTGGGGGCAGTGGGAAGGGTTATAGATGAAAGAAGATGAGTAATGAATTGATCATTGTTGAAGCTGGGTGATCAGTGCATGGGGGTTCATTATGCCAGTCTCTCTACTTTTAGGTATGCTTGGAATTTTCCATAATAAAAAGTTAAAAAAAAAAGAAAGAAAGAAAGAAAGAAAAGCAAGAACAGGCCTTTAACTGCTTCAGCCCCAAATCTAGCTTCTATAGCCATCGCTAACAAGAGGTCCTGGACCATCACTGGTGCCAGCAGGGGCTGGCCTGAGAGAGCAAATCATCGAGCCCCAGGAAATACTTTATCCAAGAATTTTTATACTTGCCAAACATTTGAAACAACCAAACTTAGCCCAAGGAGGCAGCAGATAACGCCCAAGCCTTGCAGCATCTGGCAGGACCTCAGGACTACCTACTGTTGCCTCCTGAAGAGGCTGAGTGTTCAGAGCTTCCTGAGGCCACAGTTGCTTGTACAGTCCAGCATGTAAGACTTAGTCCAACTCTGAGTTAAACTCCTCTTCTCAGGTTACTCTGCGACCCTGGCAAGACACTAAAGTTCCTTTTGGTCATTAACATGGTGCACAGAGACTTTTGATGTCTCTGAGGTATGCAGAAATGTGTGGGGGATAGCCTGGGCCATAAACAGACCTGGGATGTGACACAAGGGCTACTAAAGTGCTCCTTGCTGCCTCCTATGGCCCCTGGTCTTCATCACAGATCTCCTCTGAGCCAGCTCTCTCTCAATTCTAGCCACCTGTGGTTGTAAGCATCACCAGGGGGACACCTGGCACATAACTCACCCTCCCTCTGTGATCCCTGCTCCCTTGCCCACAGGGGTCGACCTCCGCACATGGGTTTACTCTTCATGATCTTCCTTTCCCTGCCCTGGTTGATTGGTTAAGGACTCCTAACCCAAGCTAGTCCAATCAAATTCTCTTGAATTTTTTTACTAAGAGATATCAACATTAAGGATGAATTCTGAGTTATGTAAATGGCAGAGCTTACACATGAGCATCTACAAACTCCTGCTGCAGAGTCCCCAGAGCTGCCTTGAGTCCCACTCTCCTGGGGACTGGTTGCTTAGCATTTCCACGGATGCCATGAAATAATCCAGTATCATCATATGTATATACATATATGACTGAGGTTCCTTTCTTTGTTGAGTGCTGCGAGGAGTGTGATAGGAAACCTCTACGATGGCCTCCAATTATCTCCACATTCTGTTATTCACACCTTCCTGTAACCCACACACCACACCTTGGGTGTGGGTTGAATCTAGAAACACTTCTAATGAATGGAATAGGGCAAAAGCGATGTGATTTTTGCTTCAAGATTAGGTTACCAAAATCTCTCTCTGTGCCCTCTGGGGGAAGAAAGCTGCCATGTTGTGAGCATCCCTCTGGACAGGCCCACTAGTCAAGGCTCTAGCCCACAGCCAGCAAGGACCTGAGGGCTGCCAACAGCCACAGGAATGAGCTTGGAAGCTAACTGGTGCCTTGAGATGACTATGACTACGGGTCAGGCTGACGCTCCAGTTACAGACTTGTGAGAAACCCTGAGCCAGAAGTACACCACTAAGCCAAACCCAGATTCATGATAGTAAATGTTTGTCATTTTAAGATGCTAAGTTTGGGGATAATTTGTTACACAGCGGTAGGTAACGAATACAAGGGATTGTGAATAATTCAAAATAAAAAGAAAATCTTAAAAACTGATGAAAATGAATGGAGAACGAGACTGATCCAAAGTTATAGTGCTGATTTTAATACTCGTCTGTCAGTATTTAATTTAAAAAGTAGACAGAAATCATAAAAAGAGAGAAGCCTTACATAACACTTTTTACCAACTTGCCCTAATTGATGTTTATGGAACATTCTACCTAAGAAGAGCAGAACACAAGCTTTTCAAGTGTGTATGAGTTCATCAAAATACACCATCTGCTGGGCCATGAAACAATCCTCAATAAATTTACCAGGACTAAAATCATACAGAGTACGTTCTTTAACCACAGTGGAATTAAAATAGAAATCAATATGAGAAAGATGTCAGGAAAATGAAAATTCCCCCCATATTTGGAAATTAAACACTTTAAATAACACGTGTCAAAGGAGAAATCACAAGAGAAATTAGAATATATTTCTAACTGAAGGATAATGAAAACCTGACATACCAAAATTTGTGGGATAAAGCTTAGCATTGCTTAGAGGGGAAGAGGATAACTTGAAATGCTTGCACTAGAAAAGAAGAAAAGTTTAAAATCAGTGATGTAAGCTTCTACCTTAAGAAGCTAGAAAAACAGAAAATTAAGTTCATATAAATAGAAAGAAGGAAATAATAAAGATAGGACTAAAAATTAATAAAAGAAAAAACAAACAATAGAGAAAAATCAATTAATCCAAAAACTGGTTGTTTGAAAGAGCATTCTTCTGGCTTCCTGCTTCACTCTTTCATTTTGGATCTCACCTTGACTATTAGACGTGATGTTCAGCTCTGTCCTCATGACTAAGACTTTAGCTTCTATATCCTGTTTTCACTCTAGCTGGTTTACACTGGAAGGAACTTATTAAGAGCTGTTAGAAAGATCACAAGGTCCTTGGAAAGGCTGAAGGGGTATATTGGGCTGAGCTTTTAGGGCCATCATCCACAAGCCCTTCACAGAACCAACCTGCTAAGGAAGATGTGACCCCAGAACCACTTTGCCTCTGCCTCCAGCACACCAGCAACACGGGTGCCCTAGACCCTGCCTGGTCCTCTTGCAGTTGGCTTCCAAACGATGTCTCACACCGATTTCATCTGATTGGTGGAACCCAAGTCAAAAATCTGTACCTCAGTGGAAGGGAGGCTGGGGATGGTAGGATCTGGCTTCTACAGTTGAAGGTAAGTTCACAATCTAGGAAATCATCAAAATATGGAGAGGGTGTTTAAAAGAATTCGGATGGGAACTAATGACAGATGAGTATCTTCGCTCTCCATTGTCAACACATTAGCCTTCCCCTCTAAGATGTTCTCTTGTACAACTAACTCCACCATCTTGCCATCGTTCCCATCAAGCAGAGAACTCTCTTCTGGCATGCTTCTTTCCTGCTGTTTCCTCCCACATGTGCCATACTTGCCTAGGGTATTGTTCATGCATTAATTCAATTTATATAAATTGACCTCCTACTACATGCCAGGCACCGTGACAGGCACTGGAGACACGGCTGAGCAAATCAGCACAGTCTATTACCTTGCAGACTCCACCAGTATTCATTAGGACGCTTCTATTGAAGGTAAAAAAGAAAAAGAGTTATCGCATAGACCCCCGAGGACAGGGCTAAGGCTGGGTTTCAGAAAGGGACAGGAGTTGGAAGAGGAATACCTCTGAGGATAATTTCCCTCTATGTACCTATCATCTGCTTCATTCCTATCCCTCAAGATGTGTGTTCTCTATTATTCCATTCCTGTGACATAAAACATGTGGGCTCTAGTGTCTATTCAAAACACAGAACAGACAGAGCCAGAGTTTCAGACAGATTGTCAGTTCACAGGAAGAAGCAGGGCCCTTCTGATGTGTTTGGGGCGGCGGGGCCGGCATTGGGGCTGGAGGTGGAGTATTTCAGGGCATTCAGGCTCCTGGGGGCTTTTCCGCTCCTGGAAAGAGGGGTGTTATAGGATTGCTGTGAGCTGGGCTGGCATTCCCAAATATTATACCAGCTTGCTCACGTTGCACAAGTAGGAATCTGATAGTGTTTGCACTTATTGCTGGAGGCTATAAAATAACTGACATTTACCCTGATTTGGGCTGATCATAGGTTAATAGAAAGATCTAGAATCAAATATGAACTCTAAAAAGTAGCAAAGTTAATTTAGCTGCACCTCAAATCTTTGCTCAAATTGTCCTCTCCTGTGCTGATACACCACCATACCCGTCAAAGCTGTTGTCATGGTCCCCTGGCACCTGACTCCTGGGACCCGGACCATGCAGCCACCAGGGGCCCAAGAGCCTGAAAGAATGCTAGAGGAAAATGTTTCTCATTATTTATTTATCTATTTATTTTCTCATTATTTAAAAAATAACATCTTGGGCTTGAAAGTCGATCACTTTTTAAAGTTACAATGAAAACATTCTTTGTATTTTTTCTCCATTAGTCCGTTGCTATTATAGAAGGACAGAGGGCTCAGGCAAAGGAGGCGAAGGAGAAGCAGGTGTTTGAGAACCGCCCGCGCAGCTCACCAGGCTGCGCACGCGCCGGGGTGATGGTCCCTGGGTCGCCGCGCTCGCTCGACGGCAGAGAGGGATCCTCGCCCGGCCCAGCTCTGACCGCGAGCTCTGAGGTCAGGCTCGCCCTTTCCGTGCCCTCGGGTTCCCTGATGTGTCCAAGGGAATTTCCTCTCCCGCTTCTTAGACTCAGGTTTGCAGTTTCCGGACGCAGTCTTGCAGACCCGCCCTCCGCTCTCCAGAAAACTGCCAGGCATCATCCTGGGCTAACCGAGCTGTGCTTTTTAAATGCTAGTATTCAAAAATTCATTTTTCCGCAATTAAGCCTAACATATTGCGTAGACTGTTAGAAACAAGTAAATGTGATGCAGTATCCTCCAGTACCCATTTCGTACATTTCAGATAAATCAGAACAATAAAGGGGAACAAGTGGGAAGGTGCTTTTCCTGTGCATTTGGAGCGCGGCTCTCAGGACGCCGAGCAAAGGTGTTCCTTTCTTCCTCCAGCCTGCCAGGAATACAGAGCACGTGTGGCCCCACAGGGCGAGTTCTGTCTATGCTGCTGGACACTGAGAATCATTTTAAAGCTTTCAAAAGCCACTTGATTACTTTTCTGTCTACAGAAGTTTTAATGGAGAATTGTGGGAGGAATACAAATATTTAGAATCTGTTTTTTTCCCCTGTGTTGAATCGAGATGTTTTATGTGGATTATGTCATGAAAGTAAGGATTTAATTAAAATACTTAATAAATTTATTATAAAACTGTTTAAAATTAGATTTATTCTCCTTGTCCATTAAAGAGGTAAACAGAACATCTAAGAATAACAGAAGTTTAAAAATATTATATTGTTTAATTGAAGAGTCCCTTGCCACAGAGAACCATTGCAGCCTCTGGCTCTGCATCATGATTATGGCTTAGGCTCAGGGCTCAGACTGCCTGAGTTTTTTTGTTTTTTAATTCTTAATTTTGGAGTAATTGTATTCACATGTAGTTGTAAGAAATAAAAACAGGAGAAATCCTGTGTACCTTTCACCCAGTTTCCCTCAATGGTAACATCTTGCAGAAATAGGGTATACTGTCAAAATTAGGAAGTTAACAGTAGGATAATCCACAGAGCCTTTTTGGATTTCACCAGTTTTAATGCATTCATTCGTGTGTGTGTGTGTGTATGTGTGTTTCATCCAATTTGTCACATGTAGATTTGTGTAACCACCATGACAATCAAGATACAGAACTGTTCCATCGCCACATGCTCTGTCATGCTACTCTTTTTTTTTTTTTTTTTTTAAGATTTTATTTTTTCCTTTTTCTCCCCAAAGCCCCCCGGTACATAGTTGTGTATTCTTCGTTGTGGGTTCTTCTAGTTGTGGCATGTGGGACACTGCCTCAGCTTGGTCTGATGAGCAGTGCCATGTCCGCGCCCAGGATTCGAACTAACGAAACACTGGGCCGCCTGCAGCGGAGCATGCAAACTTAACCGCTCGGCCACGGGGCCAGCCCCTGTCATGCTACTCTTTTATAGCTAGAGTCATCTCCCACCCTAAGCTCTGGCAACCACAAGCTGTTCTCCATCTCTATAATTTTCTTATTTCAAGAACGGTATATAAATGGAATCAGACAGTATACCACCTTTTTGAGATTGGCTCCCCACCCCGCTCAGCACAATTCCCTTGAGGTCTGCCTGAATTTTAATTCTGGCTTCACGCCTTACTGGCTGTGTGATCTTGGGAAAGTTATTTAATTTCTCGGTCTCAGTTTCCGCTCAAACCAGGGTCTGCCTGATTCCAAAGCCTCCTTGTCTCCACTCTACCATCTTGTCTCTCACTTGTGGTTCATTGAGAGGAGCCCATCCATCGGCTGTGTTGTCCATTTCCCTATGGAACCCTGGAACATAGCTGAGACCATGAGCTTCTAAACCTTCTCTTAACATTTCCAAATCAAAACAGTGTAAGGAAAAACCCTCTTTGGAAACACCAATTGGATAGCTTTAGGTATTTATAACTTATCATAATCTTATTCTTTTGCCTAGTAATTTTATATATTGCTTAAAGGAAGATTGTTTTGAATGGAAGCCCATTTCTGCTGCTACCAGTTTTAATCTTCAGTCAGTTTCTCTTTCATCAGTGAACATGTGCATCCAGGTGGTATTTACCTGTCTTTTGAGTCATTTGATTTAGCCTTAGATTGTGACAGGCTCTGGGTATACTGCCAAGGGAACAGCTCCCCTACTGTGCCAGTTGGCTGATTATCTGTGGTTATCATGTGTATAAAGCATTTTTATAGGTTCACAGAGCTCTCTGCTCAAATGTCAGCTCCACAGGGAGGACTCCCTGACCGCCTCTAAAATAGCATCTGCCTCCTGTCTCTCTTCATTCCTTTACCCTGCTATATTTATCTGCAGGGCACTGGCCACCACTTGACACATTATATAGTTATTTGTTTACTGTCTGTCTCTCTCCTTCAGAACACAGTCTTCAGGAGAGAAGGAACTTGTCTGTTCCCTGCTGTATCTCTGTTGCCTAAAGTGCTCTCTGACACATGACATTTTTAGACTGAATGAATGTCATGAAGGAGTGAATGAATGAATTCTCTCGCTGTTCATAGAGGGAGGAAGAGAGCAATCTACCTGGAGAACCGGAAGGAGAGATGGTAACTTGAGCAGGAAGGTCTCAGGGCATGTTAGTCATCTGCACTTGAGCCACAGAGCAGAGGTGAAAGGGCTCCCAGACAAAGGCAGGGGTGACAATTAACAGTGGTAATGACAACAGCAGCTCTGTGGTGGGCATGGATCACAGTCCACAAATTTGTGCGCACAAGAAAAATAACTTTATTTTTCTATAACTCAGCCTGATTCATATTCTGAGGCTTGATTTCGATGTGATAGAGGCTCTTAGCAGCAGTCGAGTTAACGTCCTGCCCCACTTTTGCCCAGCGAGGGGCGATGGGGGTCGTGTATGTATTCCCTGTGGTGGGGTGGAACACTGACTTCACCCACAGGTGGCTGAGACGCTGCCCCTGCCTGTCTGCACCGACTGGAGAGACTGAGGCCCATCAGCGTTCTGAGCCTGCCCCACCAGGATTTCTCCTGTATCAGCTCTTTCTGACTCACCCACTGGGTTCTGTTACAAGAAGATGATTTCCCTACGTCTGGGTTCTGCTTTTTAGCCATGCCTGTAATTTCTGTTCTCAGTTCCATGGTAAGTTTCAGTTCTTTATTCTCATCCCTGATACAAGACCTTTCCTCTGATCTCAGATCTAAAGGTTTAGTGATGAAGTGAGGTCGTTTTGCCTGGAGACTCCTACACTGCCCTTTTCCCTCATGAATGTTATAGCACATTTCCCAATTATGATGTCTCCTTTAATGAGTAACATTCTTCCTAAATCAAGTACTTAGTAGCATTTAAGTTATGGGTATTTATTAGAGCCAGATAGATTAATAAGGCGTTAATATTTTGGCTTCTTTTATTATAAATGAATTATCTTTCTGAATAAATTGTCTTTTGAAAGAAAAGAATCCCAACTTAAATGCAACCATAGTACCAAAATTTCATGAGGGAAATTTTAGCACTATTATTTAGATAGATTTTACTTTAAGCAAACTGGGAGTATTAATATAAAATGTTAGGAATTAAAAGAACTTAAGCCAGTAACCAGAAGTGTATGTCAGAATCGCCTGTAGATCCTTCTTAAAATACATAAAGCCTGGGTCCTGCCCTCAAACACCCTGATTTGTGAGGTCTGAATGTGTGTGTATCCTTGACCGCACGCCAGAAGTCCAACCCAGCCCACTCATTCATTTTACTCATGAAGAAACTGAAGCTCAGAAAAACGAAGTGATCTGTCCAACCTCACACCCATGAAAGAAGCGGTTTCATCGAGTATATCTCCGCAGCCTGTGGTTCCAGAGCCATGGGAAAGCTTTTCTGGGTGATGATATTTAAAACTCATTACAAAACTCAACTTTCGTCATCGCCTTGTAATTCTGTAAGTAAAAATGATGAAGAAATTCTCAGTTCCTATTGGAATTGACCCTCAGGGATTCGGGTTAGCAGTTGTCAAAGGTCATAGTTACATTTCACCAGAGTCAGTTGCAGTCCTGTCTGAGGAGAGGCAGAGTTTACAACAGGGGCGGGGGATCTACAGTGGAAACAACCATGGGTAGAAGTGGGTGGAGAGAGTTGGGAACCAGCACTTCTGTCATAGGTGGTTGAACTTAACCTGACTCAGAGAGGCACTTGACACATCCTGACAGTACACTGGCTGAGTTCCTTCAGGACGTGGATGAAGGAGGCCTGACCACATAGGACTCTTCTCCATCATTGACGTCACTCTCCAGATAGTTTAAAACAAAAAATTTCCCATGACCCTGCTGCCCTTTTCCAAGCAGTTACCTTCTTATATCCCTTTTACCATCAATTTTCTCAAAAGAATAATTCAAATTTGCCGTTTTAACCTCCTCAACATCTATGAGTTGTCCAGTTGAGTCTTATCTCACTATCTCTTTCTGCAAAATAACACTGTTCATTCTTCATCCAATTAATATTTAAGAAGTGCTGAACTTGTGCCAGGTGCTGACCTAGGCTCAGGGTGAGTCTAAAAACAGTCCTTATCTCATAGAGCTTACTTTCTGATGGAGAGCACAAATAATCACAGAGCTACAAATTCTGATGGTACAATACAGGAAAAGTAGAGAGCATTAGGAGACACTATAATTTGGATTGGGGTGGGAGGTGGTGATCAAGGAAGGCCTCTTTGAGCAAATGGAAGTTAATCTGACACCTCCAGGAGTAGTAGGAATTGGCCCGCGAAAAGTGGGGAAAGGGTGCTCCAGGCAGCAGAACAAGAGTAAGGGACCCAAGGTAGGAAAGAGCACGGGCAGGCAATTTCATACAACTAAAAGGAGGTGGGCCAGCGCAGCCAGAGCTGATGAGCAAGTGGGTAAGCAGTGACAAGTACGTCTAGGGAGACAGGGAGGGGCGAGGTCACGGAGAGCCTCATGGGCTAGGCTGGTATCTTTGTTCTTAATTCCAAATGCAAAGGGAAGTCATTGAAGGGATTTAAGGAGGAAAGACATATGATCAAATTTATATTTTAAGAGTCTTGTTGTATGTTGGCTGGAAACTGGATTAGAATCAAAACAGGAAGATCATTGGAAGGCCTATGTGGTGCTCTAGGTAAGAGATGATGGTGACTTGGCATAGGATGGTGGCCTTGGGGATGGAGGGAAGTAGAAAGACTCAGAATGTCTTTCGCAGGTTGGCAGAACCTGATACATTGGATGTCTGGGGGTTGTCATGTGTGACCTCTAGGTTTCTGGCTTAAGCAGTTGCATGGAGTGGTGGTGCCATTTACTGAGGTTTACAAAGCTGGAAGAATAAAAGGTTTGGGGAAAGGACACGAGTTTCTTGTTTTAGATGTCTGTGAAACTTCAAAGGGAAGATGTTAAGAAGGCAGTTGGATCTGTGGGAGTCCAAGTTCAGAAGAGAGGTCTGGGCTGAACATAAATTTGGGGGTCCTTGGCATATGGTTAGTTTTGAAAGCCAATGTGAAAGATCATCTAGGCTGAGAGAGAGAGAGTAACAAGACAGACCTCTAAGAAACTTTACAATATAGAGATTAGACAAAGAAGAAAGATCCAGAAATGAAGACAAATAGACCAAAACAGGGCAGAGGAAAATGAGGAGGTGTGATGTCATGGTAGCCAAGGAAAGAGACTATTTCAGAAGGAGGGTGTGGTCGACTCTGTGTAGTGCCACTGAGAGCTCAGGTACCCTGAGGACTGCAAAAGGTCTGTTGGATGGGGATATCATTGGTGATCTTCACCAAGAAGAGTTTTGATGAAATCATGAGGTAGAAGTCAGATTAGCGTGACTTGAAGAGTAATGAGAAGTTTAGTAGGTTACAATGAGCACTAAAGAAAGAAAAGAAACAGAAAAGGATGGAAAAGACCAGAAAATCAGAGTACATCACTTATATTAAGGATAAGAAATGTTTTCTGAAACCTTTGTTTCAGGTTATGTGAGGGTGTCAAGCTATGGATCTTAGTCAAAGGAATCTGAGAAACAAAGGGAGATTGGTTTGGAGAGAGTTTTTGTTGTTACAACTGTGGGTGGAGTTCCTACTGCCATCTGTTGAGTAGAGGCCATGGATGCTGCTAAACATCCTGCAATACAGAGGAAAGCCCCCCTGCAACAAAGAAGAATCTACCCCAAAACGTCAGTAGTGCTGAAGTTGAGAAACCTTAATAGATTTCAACTACAGCTGCATATTAGGATCACCTGGGGAGCTCTTAAAGCATGCACATGTTGAGCCCACCTGGGCATTAGTATAATTAAAATCTCTCCAGGTGATTTTCATGTGCAGTCAGGGCTGAGAACCCTGCTTTGGGAGGATGTTTCACTGTCCTTTTACGCACATGTACTAAAAAATGAAGAGGTGGATTGCAGAAGATTTAAGATTCATGATGCTCCCCACACACGCCCCACTACACACACACACACACACACACACACACATTAGTGGGTGAAAGCCCAAGTGCATGTTATCAACAAATCTTAACAATGAGGCCTTGCAAAGTGGTTTGGATTAAACCATCACCTTCTTTCGGGCCCAATGTCTCTCTCAAATCTCTTACTTTTCACTTGGAGAGTAACTGGCTATTTCTCAGTTCTTGCTCCTTTCTCTGGCTGGGAGCTGAAGAAGACCACCAGGCCACCAGACAAGACAGGATGTGGCTTCTCAGTAACCTACTTTAGTTCCCTTTCTTAAGAGAATCTTAATGTTTTGTCTTTGTGTTTGGTGCCCCTCAGTTTCACTATGATGTGACTGTAGGTAGATTTAGTTTTGCTTCTTCTGCTCATAACCCAATGTGCGTTTCCAATCTGAGCATCCACCCTCCTTTGATTCTGGTAAATTCTCTACCATCATCTCTTTAATATGTTGCATCTCCCTGATTCTACTTTCTCGTTTGGAACTCCTATTAGATTCATATTGGATTTTGTCGTTCTCTTCTTCACAATACATTGATTTCACATTCATAATTTCTGTTCTCTCTCTGTACTCCGGTGTGATTTTCTCAGACCTGTCTTCCAAACCACCAGTTCTGTCACTAGTCATCTAGTCTAACTTGTCCACCGAGTTTTTTTTTTTTATTTTAATGACTATATATTTCATTTCCAAAAATTTCCATTTCCTTCCTTATTTTCCCCAATGTTCTCTTCCTGCCTTATGAATTCTACTCATTCCTTTATCTTTGTGAGCATTTTGAAGCCCTCAGACTGTTTTATTACCATTAGTTCTTGGAGCGTAAATTTTCCCATGGTTGTGCCTGCCAAGTCTCTTCTGTACAATCTCACGCAGATGTGTGCCGTAACCTAACTCTTCTGCAGTAGCAGAATTCCAATATTGGGGATATTCACTGTCTTCCTCCACCAAATGCTCAGTTTAGAAAGTATTGCTCCCACTGACCTCCAGACCTCCCATTTTGTATGAGATCGTTCATATTGTTTTAAAGCCCTGATCTGAGGAGAGCAGTGGGGACTGGTTTTTCTATAGATAAGTTTGGAAGGGGGAAAAAGGGAGGTGACAGCACCTTTCCAAGTAAGTTGGTCAACACGTTTAACAGAAGATAATTTGATAAAAATCTTCTTGCTAAGGTGTTATAGTTATGTCACTATCAAAGCTAGCTTTTAAGGGTTAGAAAAAACTCTAACAATCTTTATCAAAGGACTTCACACTAAGCAATGTGTTTTCTCAACTGAATATTTTCAAGTTGTCCAGCTGTTCACCCTTTGATGCCATTTCTAGACTGCTAAACATCCTTGCTTCCCTCCTTTGCATGTGCTTGGGAATGCCACTGCAATCTAGCAGAGTTCAAGGATGGAACACAATATGTCACGCCAGCTGAAAGCACACAGAGCTCTTGCCCTTGTCCTGGACCCTATCTTCTACTCTTGTCGCCCAAGACCATCAAACCTTTTTAAATAACACATTACACCACTGAGTTATATGTTCAGTTATCTAAAATCTCGAGTGTCTCACACACAAACCTGCTGTCTGGACTCTGTAGGCAGCTGAGTGTGTGACCTCTGCTGAACAGTCATTGCTACCTCAAAGGATGTCTATAGAGACAGTCTGATGCCCTGCTGCACTCCAAATATCCTGCAATGGCCCTTTCCTGGGTCTCGAGTCTAGGAGGCAATCACAGAAGGAAATGGAATGAGCTTAGTTCCCTCCCCAGAAGGACTATACTCTGTCTGAGGAAAGAGTACTTGCATATACGAAACAATGGAAATACACAGCCAAATGCCAAATCACGTGGACCAGACAAATAGTGCAGAAGGGAAGGGAAAGATTAAGAGTTAGTAAAGCTTCATGGGCAGACTCGGATCTAACGTGGCCTTGAGGGAAAAGTTGGGCCCATGGGTGCAGCATTCCAGGTATACATGGGGATAAATGTGTGCTGGAACGTGCTGACAGCTCATGCTGCCGTTTTGGTATGAGTGAGCAGATAGGCTTTGGTAAGGGATGGTAGTAACAGGCAGGATGTTGGGTGGGTAAAGAAGCTGGAGGGGAGAATACTGATAACTGACTGATGCTTAGGAGGGTAGGTGGTGGCAGGCAGATGACAAGCAGGAAAAGGTAATAATATAAATAGCCACTGCTCACTGAGCGCTCTTTATGTGTAGGGCTTTGTGCTAGCCGTGTTACATGAGTTTCTCATTTAATCCTCACATATCCTATGAGGTAGAGGGTGCTAGTGTCCCCATTTTTCAGATGAGGACTCTGAGGCTAAGGGAAATTAATCACGTTGCCCTAGATTATACAGGTAGCAAGTGATAAAGTATAGATTTGAACCCTGGAAGTTTGGCCCCAGAGTTTGTGATCCTAAACACCAGAAAATACTGTGCTTCAGAGGGTTGTCGTGACTTGCCTTAATACTACTAAAAATTGGAGCATGAATCATCTTGGTCATTGCTTTCCATTAGTTATCATCTTGTGACATAAGACATTGCTCACTCAACAAATACTTATGATGTTGTCAATCCCTAGCCTTATGCTGTATGCTGAGGACATTGAGATGAGTCAGATTTATCAGTGCCCTCAAGGAGGTGACAGTCTCTATAAGGCAGTCACAAGAAGAATCATGTAAACACATAATTATAATGCAACACGGCAAATGATGATTCAGTGGATGTTTCTACAGAGTCTAGGGAATCTTGGAAGATGGAGAGGGAGTTTGGGAAGGCTTCAAGAAGAAGATGATATTTAAAGTAAGTTTTAAGGGATGAATAATTAATCAGATGGATGTGGGGGTGTGAGAAGTTTTAAAGCAAAGGAAATAGTATTTAAGGGCATGGAGGTACAGGATTGCATGGCAAGTCAGAGAATGAGCACCGCTAGAAGAGATAGGAGTATAAAGTCCAAAGGCAATCCTCAAATGTGTTCTGCAGACCACTGTTGCTGGGTGATGTGAGTTCTGTGGTAAAATATGTGTGGAAACCATTGTATTTTATGATGTTCTCTTGTGGACATTCATAGTGCATGTAAGTATATTAAAGACTTTAAAAAGTACTACAGTAAGCCAACCCGTTAAACTCTTTTTAAACGAGCTCCCCATTTTAATTGTCCATAGAATCCTTTTGTTTTAATCTCAAAATAACACTTTTACTTTTCACTTCAAGAATCTCCATTTTTCATAGTTTTTGTTTTTCTGTTGAGAGTCCCCATTTGTTCACTCAACTAAGATCATATTTTCCTGTAATTCTTTGAACAGAAGTTTAACAGCTGCTTTAAAGTCTCTTGCTAACTCTAAAATGTGGTCAATCTTAGATTTGGTTTCAATTGACTGCCTTTTTTTTTAATGACTGTGGATCACATTATCCTGTTTCTTTGTATGCCTAGCAATTTTTGATTGTTTACTGGACATTGTGATAGTACATTTTAGAGACTCTGTTTTCTGTTGTCTTTCTCTGAAGAGTGTCAGTTTTTGTTTTAGCAGGCTTGTTAATTGATGGATGACCACTGTGAACTTATATAGGCTTAGTTTCATACTCAGTTAGTGTTGATATATGGAAAGTTCGACATGTTTCCCGAGCCGTTCTAACTTGATGGGACTCAGCCTTCAGACCGTCTTTATCCCATGTGAATCTTGTTGGGACTTGACTTTAGACTTTGTTAGGGTGAGTTTAGAGTAGGTGTTACTCTAGGGCTTGGTCATCACTTCAAAGGCACATGCTTTCCAGTGTCTCAACTGGATGCCAGGGATGTTAACAAAGTGTAAACAAGATCTCTTCACTCTGGCAGAGCTGGACTCCAATGTCCTCAAGTACTGTTCAGCCTCTAGTATCTCTGTCCCGCCCTCAAAATCATAGCAGTTGCTGTCTGGTAAGCCTAAAGAAGTCCTGCCCTGCACCTGGACAGCCCATCCCTCATCAACAGATTCATGGGGGTTCCCCATATGGACTTCTAGGGCCCCCTCTCCCTCTCCTCATATCTCCCTCCTCTGCTATGTCCCGCCCTATAGATTCCACCTGCCTCTGCTGCCCTAAACCACTATTTCTACCCTTTCAGCTCAGAGAGACCACAGTGTTCTGCTTGGACTCCAGAACTCTGCTGTGGTCAGTTGGAAAACTTTCCTGGGGCAGAGATTTGGGCAATCACGAGGCTCATTTGGTAAGTTTCCTTTCTCTCAGGGGTTACAGTCTTGTGTTGCCTGTTGTCCACTACCTAAAAACGGTTGCCTGTTGATTTTATCCAGTTTTATAGCTGTTTATAGAGGGATGGTTACTCTGGTACCATTTACCCTATCGTGGTCAGAAATGGTAGTCCAATATAATATTATTAAACAGCACGTGAAACTAGCAACGTGCAATATACACTTTGAGAAATACTGAGATAAGTTTATATTTAGTTTTAGCCCTATTTTTAGTAACAAGGATTCATATATTCCAGCAGCTTGCTTTACAATTCCATTTGGATCTCTAACAGGCCTCTTAAACTTAATATGTCTAAACCAAGTCTTAATTTCCAGACTTTTTCCCAAACCTGCTTTTTCCCCAGTATTTCCCATTTCAGCAAATGGCAACTTCACCCATTTAGTTTCTCAGACCAAACTGGTGCTGTCCTTGACTCTACGTTCAATATATAAGCAAATCGTGTTGCTCTGGCTTCAAAATCCATGCCGAATCTGATCACTTCTCACCACCTCTACATCCCACCTGAGGTCAGTGACCATCCTCTCCCACCTGCACTATTGCACAGGCTCACAAACTGGTGTCTCTGCTTCATTCTTGGCCCTTTCAGTGTATTTTTCACATAGCAACCAAAGTGACCCTCTTAAAATGTAAGTCAGCTCATGTCCCTGCTCAAACCCTTCTACTGGCTTCTCATCACACTTAGAATAATGCCAAGTCCTTCCCATGGCCTAAAAAGCCTTAATTGCTTTGAGCCCTGGATATCTCTCCTTCCTCTCTTCCTTCTTCTCCCCAGATCATGGCCTTTCGGCCATGCTAGCCCTCTTGATGATGTCCCTTGAATATGCCAGGTTTGCTCCCATCAAAGGGCCCGTGTGTCTGCTGGCTCCTCTTCTTGGAATGCCCTTTCTCCCGACATCCACATGGCTCATTCTTTCACCCTCTGTGTTACATCCTCAGAGAAGCCTTCCCTGATCACCCTAGAAAGATCTTACACCTCGTCACTCTCTAATGCCCTACATTGCTTCATTTTCTTCATAGCATTTATCACTGCCTGACATATGTTATATCTCTTCATTTGTGTTTCTTTCCCACTGAAAGTAAGCTCCACGAGAACAGGGACCTTTGTCTGTTTTGTTCACTGCTGTATTCCAGGCACCTAGCCAGTGCCTGACACTTAGTAAGCTCTCAATAAATGAATTCAAATAAATAATATGAATTATAATAAATGTATTTACATTTAATGTTTGTGAGGTAGTTCAGAGTGATAAGGAAATATCGAAAAAAGGTACCCCAGATTGCAAATATATTGGAAAAATATGAATATTTTGTTGGCTCTTATGAACAAAGGCCATGATGCAAAAGTACTTGTAGGGTACTGCACCTCACAGCCGGCAAATGGTCCTGTTTATCTCCATCCAGGTGAAGTTTCCTGGGCTCAACAGCTTCTTCCAACAGGTCAATTTTAATAAAAGTCCAAATAGAAAAACATATAAAAATAAGAAAAAAAATGCAGTACCCTCAGACAATGTTATTACACCATCTGTGTCTTCCAGAAGAACCTAGTTTTTCCTCCTTCTTAAACTGAAACAAGGGCATTCAGAGCCAAAACTAGCCTGCGTTACAGGAAAGGTTTGTTAGGCATATGTTTGCTCTGGAGTATGAAAAAATGTGTTTGGAGAGGGAAGCCTCTTGTGTTTGTGTTCACCTAAAATAAGCAAACAACTGTGGATCATTATAGGAAGAGATTATCTGATGAAAATCTGCTGAGATACTTCCATCCCTCTAGGTACTGGAGCTCTTGTGAAGGCAAAGGGCATCTCTTGAAGCAGAATAGGACCAAAGAAGCAAATTCAATTTCATTATGCCTTCTTTGGTCTGAATTCTCATCCAAAACTGTTCCATTTGCTCACAACTCCAAGAGGACAAACTGTGATAATGGTGGACATATTATTCCAAGCCATTGTGATCAGCAACTCAGGGAGTACTGGTTCCAATTCCCATAAGTTGTTAAAGATCAAGAAAGGCCCCCAGGTACTTCCGTTTTTAGAGGTTCCCAATATATTAAAAATGGATGAAATTTCAAAATTCCAAATTGTGGTATATTTTAAATGCTTTTGTTTAACAAATTAATGCTTTTACAACAAGAACATACAATATACCATCTGGGGTATCTCTGTGATTGTATAGAGAATCTTATTTGGAGATACTATCAAAGGTCTAAACTTGAGCTCCTTCAGGAATGTAAGTCCCTGCTGATTCTCCTGTGGTGGATCCTGACCAACCCCTGGATGTTGCTAAGGTCTTTCACTCGTCAGCCAGTGGTTCTGAGCTTTACAAGCTAAGTCTCTTTAATTTTCAGTCAGTTCATAGCCACTTGATGGATAAACATATGCCTCAATGTAATAAGCTTGCCTTGGTGGGTAGGAAAAATTAATTATTTGACCTGATTAGCCAGTCTTATGAAAATGACTAAAATACTCCAACCAATTTATTAAAAAACCTATTCATAAAATCTCACTACCTACTATATATTATAAAAGTGGACAAAAGATTAAAAGCAAGACTTATAGGGGCCAGCCCCATGGCCTAGTGGTTAAGTTTGGTGTACTCCAGTAGCCTGGGTTCAGTTTCCCAGGTGCAGACCTACACCACTCATCAGTGGTCATGCCGTGGTGGTGATCCACATACAAAATAGGGGAAGACTGGCACAGATGTTAGCTCAGGGCGAATGTTGCTCAAGCCAAAAGAGGAAGATTGGCAACAGATGCTAGCTCAGGGCCAATCTTCCTCAGGGGAAAAAAAAAATTCCAGGACTTATAAAAATGACATTTCAAAGGGTTTTCAGGATTTGCAAGGTAAACCTCAGGGAGACCATAGCTGTGTACACACAGAAGCTTGTGGAAAATGTTAAGGCTTGGAATGAGAAAGTGATCAAATTGGGGGGATCTGGTGGTACAGCACTGATTGAAGATGTTAATTGATTAATTCATCCATCTATCCAACAAATATAATTCCTTTATGTCCATCCATTCATCCACTCATCCATCCAATTCAACATTTACAGAGTGCCTGTTCTATGCCAGGCACTATGCTAAGTGTTGCGGGTACAGAGAAAAATAGGACAGGAGTTCAAGGAACTTATTCTGGTTGGGGGTGGAAATAGAACCTACATTGGCGGCCCGGGTTGTGAGTGCCCTAACAGAGGTGAGCAGGTTGCTCTCGTGCACAGGGGGCAGACAGCTAACTCAGCCTGCAGAGATGAACAAGAGCCATGACCCAGTTCCTAGTTTACTTCCATTTTGTCTTCCAAGAAGAATGCTCTTGGACCTATAAATAGAATATTGGTAAGAAGAAACTGAAAGCCAAGATTTGAGAGGAAAATGAGGAAGAGGCTCATATTTACTTACTCTAAATAAATTTAGAATTCATGGAATGTTCTGTGGAGTCTCATGGGGAAAAAGGTGGTATTTATTCTGTGTATTTCCAGAGGACAAAACTAGGACAAAATAGAAAAAAGTAAGAGGACGGGAGATTACAACTAAGTATATAAAAGGCCTTTAAGAAAACATTCCTCTATTTTGTAAAAGTTATGTATATACCCAGTAGAAAAATTGGAATACACAAGTAAAGCATTAACATGAAGATAGCTAAAATTACACCTAATCTCACAACTTAGTCATAAGCATTGTTGACAAGGTGGTGTATTTCCACCCAGTTTTGAGATGTATTACATGGTAGAGATTATGTAATACATGCAAATTCTATCTTTCTTTTTTACTTAACAGTAAGCATGTCTCACATCATTACAGATCTTCAAAAAGTAATTTCAGAGTTCTAGTTCCAGCCGAGATGAACTAGCTGCATTCTTCCCAGGATTTCCCTCTTACAACTCATGAAGGCTTGCACATAACACAACGAACAAGTGTAGGAAGACTCTCAAAGGTGGCAAGAAGAAGGCAGACTGCCTAAGGACGTCAGGACTTGAGGAACATGGCAGTGAGTTCCCTGGGTTTTCTTTCTGCTTCCCATATGAGCTGAATGGAGTGTTGGAGAAGCCTGCAATCTGGAACTATCATTAAGCATAAGGAGAAAAATAATCTCCAAGAAAAGCCTGTTCCCTCTAAACAAAGAACCAAGAAGAGAGATGCATAAGAGAACAGAAAACCTTTTTCATATTAACTCCCCTACTCCAGCCAAACATCAATGGACAAGTATCCCCATCCAAGATTTCTGCTAGGCCCAGTGGGGAGCTAGTCTTCCATTTCCACTGACAGCCTTAAGGAAGCAGGAATGAAGTTCTGATTTACCCACCTGGTGGTGTTCCAGGGTCAAACAGGGAGCTAATCTTCTGTCTGCCACCAGCAGAAGCAAGCAACGCTCTGATTTTCCTGCTTTGGTACTGTCAGTCGGGCCCAGCGGGTAGCTGAGCATCTACTCCCACCTGGCATCAATGAAACTGAAAGAGGCTATTTGTAGTGGGGCTAGTCAGCCGTTCACATCCCACTCCTGTGTCAGCTAGGCCTGCCAGGGAGCTGAGCTTATACCCCACTTGGAGACAATGAGGCAGTGTGAGTCAGTGCTAACAGGGTTACTGAACTTCTACCCCACCCATTTGCACTCATAGACAGTAGGAGTCACCGACCTTTGTCAGGATGGTGTCAGCGGGGTCCAGTGGGGAGAGTGATACCCACCCACACCTTGACCTGTTTGTTATACCTGTGTGCTAAAATGGGTGACTGTCCACTAAAAAAGAAGATTAAATAGGATACAGAGTCTCACAATGTACTAATCAAAGTGTCCAAAATACAACTGAAAATCACTCATCATACCAACAACAAAGAAAATCACAATTTGAGTGAGAGAAACAATCAACAGATGCCAACACTGAGATGACTCGGATGTTGGAATTATCTGACAAAGACTTTATAAAATAGACTGATAAAAGACTCAGAATGATCTGACAAAGACTCATAAAAAATGCTTCAACAAGCAATTACGAACATGTTTGAAATATATGAAAAAATAGAAAATCTCAGAAAAGAAGTAGAAGATATTCAAAAAAGAATGAAAGGGAAATTAAATTATAGAATTAAAAAATACAATAACCCAATTTTAAAAAGAACACCAGTGCCAGAAAAAAAATGACAGAGAAATGAATCAATGAGATTGAGGATAGAACGACAGAAATTAGCCAACTTGAACAGCATGGAGAAAAGAAGAAGAAGAACCGAGTCTCAGGGACCTGCGGGAATATAATGAAAAAAATTGTAACGTTCATGTTATTGGAGTCCTAGAAGGAGAGGAGAAAGAAAGTGAAGATAAAAAAATTACTTGAAGAAATAATGGTGTAATTTTCTCAATTTAGGCTAAAAAGGTGAAACAACACATTCAAGTATCTGAATGAACCCATACAGGATAAACCCAAAGAAATTCACACTAAGTAGGTCACAGTTAAATCTAAGGACAGATCAAAAACCTTGAAGCATCCATAAAGAAATGACACTTTTCCTATGTGGATAAAAACAATTTAAATGACAGAAGATTTCTCTTGAGGAACCAAGGAGAACAGAAGAAAGTGGCATAATATTTTCTAAGTGCTGAGAAAAAGAACTGTCAACCACAAATTCTGCATCTGGCAAAACTATCCTTCAAGATTGAGGAGGAAATAAAGACACTCTCAGAAAAGGGAAACTAAGAGAACTTTTTGCGAGCAGATCTAGATTTAAAGAAAGGCCAAAGGAAGTTGTCTAAGGAAAAGCTATCAGAAGAAGGCTTGGAACAACAGAAAGGAAAGAAGAATTATAAAATGAGTTTTAAAATAAACCACAAAGGGGAGAGAGTAAATATAATAGACTATCTTATTCCTCATGAATTTCTTAAATAATATTTAATGATTGGAGCAAAAATCATAACACTGTTTGACATAGTGCTCCATGTATGTAGAAGAATATCAAAGAATTATATTAGTGGATAGATGGAAGAAAGTTTTCTACACTTAAAGCGATAAAACAAAGAAGACATACAAATGGCCAACAGGTACATGAAAAGATGCTCAACATCACTAATCATTAGGGAAAGGGAAATAAAAACCACAATGAGACGTCACCTCACACCTGTTAGGATGATTATTGTCAAAAAATAAAAGACAAGTGTTGGCCAGGATGTGGAGAAATTGTAACCCTGGTACACTGTTGATGGAAATGCAAAATGGTGCAGATGCTATGGAAAACAGTAAAAGGAGGTTCCTAAAAAAATTAAAAATAGAATTACCATATCATCCAACAATCCCACTTCTTGGTATTTATCCAAAAGAATTGAAATCAGGATCTTGAAGAGGTATTAGCATTCTCATGTTCAATGCAGCACTATTCATAATAGTCAAGATGTGGAAACAATCTAAATGTTCATTGATATATGAATGACTAAAGAAAATGTGGTATACACATACAATGGAATGTTGTTTAGTCTTAAAAAAGAAGGAGATCCTGTAATATGTGACAACATGGATGAACCTGGAGGACCTTATGCTAAGCGAAATAAGCTGGTCACAGAAGGACTGCGTGATTCCATTTATATGAGGTATCTAAAGTAGTCTAACTCATAGAGGCAAAGAATAGAATAGTGGTTGCCAGGGGCTGGGGGAAAAAGGAGATGGGGAGTTGCTAATCAATGGGTATAAAATTTCAGTCATGAAAGATGGATAAGTCCTAGGGATCTACTATAAGACACGTCTATAGATAATAATATAGTATTGTACGTCTAAAGATCTATTAAGGGGATATCTTTTATGTTGTGTTCTTACCATGATAAAAAGTTGATTAATTAAAATTAAAAACAAAAAAATGATAAAACATCATCAATATTAGACTGTGATGTTATATATATACATTGTAGACAAATACTATAAACAAATACACGAATGTACTTGGGGATGTCAACATCCCAATCTCAGGGATTGTTGGAACTACTAGATGGGAAATCAGCAAAGATATAGAAGATCTGACCACCACCACTGAACAAGATGTAATTAACATTTATAGAACCTCTACTCAACAACAGATAAGTACACCTTCTTTTTTGTTTTTTTAAAGATTTTATTTTTTTCCTTTTTCTCCTCAAAGCCCCCCGGTACATAGTTGTATATTCTTTGTTGTGGGTCCTTCTAGCTGTGGCATGTGGGATGCTGCCTCAGCGTGGTTTGATGAGCAGTGCCATGTCCGTCCCCAAGATTTGAACCAACGAAACACTGGGCTGCCTGCAGCGGAGCACGTGAACTTAACCACTTGGCCCCCGTGCCAGCCCCTGGTACACCTTCTTTTTAAGTGCCTGTGATACATTTGCAAAGAAAAACAGACCATACACATCTTGTACCATAAAGTAAACCTCAACACATTTAAAAGACTTGAAATCATACAAAGTATGTTCCTTGAAGATAATGAAATCAAGGTGGGAATCAATAACAGAAAGTCAATAAACACTTGGATACAAACAACAGAATTCTAAATTATTCATGGGTTAAAGAGAAAGTCTCAGAGGAAAAAAAATACATGTAACTGAATGAAAGTAAAATACAACATATCAATATTTGTAGCCTGCATCTCAAACAGTGCTGAGAAAAGAAAGAATACATATAAGACCACAAATCAATGAAATTAAATAATGTCAGCAAAAACAGCAGAGTAAGGATCAGCAAAAATCCATAAAGGCAATAAGAAAAATGGTAAACTTTTCAGAATGAGTATTTTTCAGAACTTTAGAAATTAACCAAAGGCTTTTAGCAATCTAGGAGTAGTGTTTATTCCATCAAAAAGGCTGATTTAGAGTAAAAACAGTGAAGGAAGTCCTTCAGATAGAGATAAAAGGACACTAGACAGTAACTTGGATCCACTGAAGAAATAAGGAGTTCCAGTAAAGGTTACCACACAAGTAAATATAAATGCATTTTTGTTCTTAACATTTTTTTCCTCTTATCTGACTTAAAAGATAATTGCACAAAGCAATAATTGCAAACCTGTGTTGATAGGTACACACTGTATTAAGATATAATTCACATGACACAGAACAAAGGAGGAGGAGGGAACAGAACTATATATAAGTCAGATTTTTGAATACTATTGAAATCAAGTTAGTATCAATCCAATTTGATTGTTATAACTTAGATGCTAATTGTAATCCCAAGGGCAACCTTGAAGAAAATAACTCCAAAAAATATAATGAAACACTAAGTGAGCTGAAACAGTGCACTGGAAAATATCTATTTAACACAAAACAAGTCAATAAGGAAGGAATATGAGGACAACAAAGCATAAGACATATTGAAAACAAATAGTAAAATGGTACACACAAATCCTGCCATAACAGTAATTATATTAAATGTAAATGAATTAAAAATTCAATTAAAGCTAGAGATTTTCAAAATGGATTAAAATGAAATGACCCAACTTTATGCTGTCCTCAAGAAACACATTAAATTCAAAGACACAAACAGGTTGAAAGTGAAAGGATAGATAAAGATATAACATGCAAATGGTAACCAGAAAAGAGCTTGGGGGGCAATAATAATATCAACAAAATAGACAAGGTAAAAAGGTACACAGGCATGTTCATAGCAGCATTATTCATAATAACCAACAAATGGGAACAATCCAAATTTCCATGAACCAAGCAATGGATAAATAAAATGTGGCATGGCCACAGAATGGGATATTACAAAAGTGAATGAAGTGTTGTTTTATGCTACAATAAGGATAAAGCTTGAAAACATACTGAGTGAAATAAACTAGACATGATGTCACCCACTGTATTTACATGAAACATCCAGAATTGGCAAGTCCATATCAACAAAAGTAGATTGGTAGTTGCCAAGGGCAAGAATGGATGGAGAGTGACTGCTAATGTGTAGGGGGTTTCTTTTTTAGGTGATGAAAATGTTCTGGAATTAAATAGTAGTGATGTGCGCTTACTTTGTGAATGTACTAAAAAATACTGAGCTGTACACTTTACAAGGGTGATATATGAATAATATCTCAATGAAAAGGAAATCAATGCAATTGAAAACAAGAAAACAGCAGAGAAAGATCAACGAAACAAAAAGCTAGTTCTTCAAAAAAAATTGCAAAATAGATAATCCTCTAGCAAGACTGATAAAGATAAAAAGAGAGAATACGCAAGTCATGATGGTCAGGAATAAGACAGGGATGTCATTACGGATTTTGAAGTCATTAAAAGCATAATAAAGGAATACTACAAACAACTTTATGTTCATAAATTTGAAAACTTAGAAGAAATGGACTAATTCCTTGAAGAGCATGAACTTCTAAACTCAATCAAGATGCAACAGATAAACTGCATGGTCCTATAACCATCAAAGAATTGAATTCATAATGTAAAACCATCCTCCAGAAGAATCTCCAGGCCCAGATGGCTCCACTAGAGAATTCTACCAAACATTTAAAGAGAACTAGCACCAATTTTACACAATGTCTCTCAGAAAACAGAAGAGGAGGGCACATTACCAACTTATTTTATAAAACAAGAAAAAACTGTAAATCAGTATCTCTCATGAACTTAGCCACAAAATTCTTCATAAAATATTAGGAAATCAAATCTAGCAATGTATAAGGCGTATTACACAACACAACCAATTGGGATTTATTCCAGGTGTGTAAGTCTCATTTAGATTTCAAAAGTCAATAAATGAAACACACCATATAACATGTTCAAACAGGAAAGTCATATGATCATATCAATTGATGGAGAAAAAATATTTGACAAAATCCAATACCCATTTTTGCTAAAAGCTCTCAGCAAACTAGGAAGAGAGGAAAACTCCTAAACTTGATTGGGAGTATCTACAAGAAACCTACAACTAATGTCATACTTAATGATGAAACGTGGAACGCTTTCTCTCTAACTGGGAAAAAGACAAGGATGTCTGCTGTCACCACTCTTATGCAAAAAGAATACTGGAAGTTCTAGCCAGAGTAATAAGTCAAGAAAAAGAATTAAAAGATGCACAGATCGGAAAAGAGGAAATTAAAACTGCCCCTATTTGCAGGTGAAATGATTATCTATTTAGAAAATCCCAAGGGATCTATAAAAATAATTCTTGGAACTAATAAGTGAATTCAGCGAGGTCACAGGATGTAAGATCAACACACAAATTCAGTCACATTTCTGTATACTAAAAAAAGACAGAATCCAAAAAAATTTTTAATTTTCTATTTACAATCATTCTAAAGAAAATTAAACACTCAGGTATAAATCTAATAAACATGTTTGGGATCTGAATGCTGAAAATTACAAAATGCTGATCAAAGAAACAAAAATAGAAGTAAATAAGTGGAGAGATATACCTTGTTCACGGATTGTCACATTCAGCATAGTAAAGGTGTCAATTCTCCCCCAAAAGATCTATAGATAACGTAATTCCTATAAAAACCACGGCAAGTTTTTTCTAGGCTTAGAGGAATTGATTCTAAAATTTACATGAAAAGGCAAAGGAACTAGAATAGACAAGTCAATTTTGAAAAAGAAGAGCAAAGTGGGAGGAACCGGGCTACCTGACGTCAAGGCCTGCTGCATAGCTGTACTAACACAGGCACTATGGTGCTGATGGAGCAATGGACACACAGACCAATAGAACAGAATACAAGTCTTAAAAATAGATTCTACACAAACATGCCCCACTGATTTTTAACAAAGTTGCGAAAGAAATTCAGGGAAGGAAGGATGGCCTTTTCTACAAATGGCACTGGAGCAATTGGACATCCAGGGGCAAAAAATTAAACTTTGACCTAAACCTTATATCTTATACAAAAATTAATCCAAAATGAATCACAGACTTAAAGCTACAAAATGTATAGAATAAAACATAAGAGAAAATCTTTGGGTCCTTGAGCTTGGTGAAGAGTTTTTTGGCTTGACACTAAAAACGCATGATCAATAGAAGGAAAAATGGATAAATTCAGCCTCATAAAAATGGAAAGCTTTTGCTTTGAAAAAGGATAAAAAGTATAAAAGGATAAAAAGCTGGGAGAAAAATATTTGCAAACCACATATCTGACACAGGCCTTGCAGCTGAAATATATAAAGAACTCTCAAAACTCACCAGTAAAAAAAACAATCTAACTAGAATATGGACAAAAGACATGAAGAGACATTTCACCAAAGAGGACATAAAATGGCAACTAATTATATGAAAAGGTGTTCAATATCACTAGCCAATATGGAAACACGAATTAAAACCACAGTGAGATACCACCACTTACCGATCAGAATGGCTAAAATGAAAAATAATGATAGCACCAAATGCTGGCAATGATTTACAGAAACTGGATCACTCATACATCATGGATAGGAATGTAGAATGGTATACCCATGGCGGGAAACATTGTGGCAGTTTCTTAGAAAACAAACAAGCAACTGCATACATCCAGCAATTGCACTCTTGGACATTTATTCTGGAGAAATAATAACTTATGGTTACACAAAAATCTGTGCATAGCAGCTTTCTTTGAAATAGCCCCAAACAAGAATCAACCCAGGTGTCCTTCCCTTGGTGACTGGTTAAAATAACTGGCACATCCATACCACGGAATACTACTCAGCAACAAAAAGGAATGAACTTGGGGCTGGCCCCGTGGCTCAGTGGTTAAGTACACACATTCTGCTTCGGTGGCCTGGGGTTTGCTGGTCACAATCCTGGGTGCGGACATGGCACCACTTGGCAAGCCATGCTGTGGCAGCCATCCCACATATGAAGTAGAAGAAGATGGGCATGGATGTGAGCTCAGGGCCAGCCTTCCTCAGCAAAAAGAGGAGGATTGGCAGCTGATACTTAGCTCAGGGCTGATCTTCCTCAAAAAAAAAAAAAAAAAAAAGAATGAAATTTTGATACACATAAACAACCTGAATGGACCTCAAGGGCATTGTGCTGAGTGAGAAAGATCAGTCTCAAAAGGTTACATATTGTATGATTCTATTTATGTAATATTTTTGAAATGACAAAATTACAGTGATAGAGAATAGATTAGTAGTTTCCAGGGGTTAAGGAGGAGCTGAGGAGATGGGGGTGCTTGTTACCATAAAAGGGTAGCATGAGGGAGATCCCCGTGGTGAGGGAACACTTCTGCATCGTGAGTGAGCCGGTCCTTATGAGACTCTGCACGTCTCCCTCAATGGTAACATCTTGCCTAACTGTAGTATATTCTCAAACCCAGAAAATTGACCTTGGTACAATCCACATAGTTTATTCAGAGTTCACCAGTTTTACACGCACTCTGTGTGTGTGTGTGTGTCTCTGTGTGTGTGTGTCTGTGTATAGCTCTCCCGGGTAAAGTTAAAAAATAATTAAAAACATTTCAATAGCTGTATTCACCAATCTTCAAATTTGGGGCATTTAAGCTGTTACAGTCATCACTAGTAAAAACATTTACGTACATACATCTTTGTGTACAAATCTTGCCCGTGTTTTCACTTATTTCTTCACTTTAAATTTGCAGTTAGTGGAATTTCATGGTCTTACAGTAAGGAAGAACATTTGAACATTCAAGCTGCGTAAATGGGGGTGGGCTGCCCAGGGAGCTAGTGAGGGCATTGACATTGGCGCCGGTCAAGTGTGCTCACCAGTCAGGAATGCTGTAGAAGAGATGCCCATGTGAGTGGACCAGGTGGCCTCCGAGGTCCATGTACACCTCAGAGCTCCGCTACAGAGTACGTCACAGGTTACTCTAATAAATGGGAATAGAACTGAATTCATCACCGTTCTTCCCAAACCTTCTCCTCCTCCAAGATTGTCTCAGCAGATGACATCACTACCTCACTGCTCTCTGGGAGTCACCTTACACTCCTCCCATTAATTTATCCTGTCCTTGTCCCCAGCGATCACCAAATCTTTGGAATTATAGCCCATAACATCTCTCACCTCTGCTGCTCCTCTCCCTCCTGGCTGCCATGACTCACCTGGCCTGTGTTTTAGCCCTATTGGTCTCTGCCCTCCCCCCACTCCTCTATACACCTCCTTGAATACACTCTTCACACTGTAGTCAGAATGAGCTAAGGAGAACTGTGAAGGATGCTAACCCGTCTTTAACACTTATTTGCTATCACAGTCTCTGTCTTTTTAAACCTTCTAGAAAAGATGTTCTCCCAGGTCAAGGAAGGGGTTTGGGGGAGGGGCTGGAGAGGAGAGAAGAGCCCAGAGTTTCCTCACTTGCTAGTATCCCAAAGTCGACTGTAAGCTCCTTGAGGGCAGGGCCTGGGAGACCTTCCAGACCTAACACCCTGGAGAGCTAGCTATGTGTCAGGCACAATTCCAAGTTTACTGTGAAGCCCTTGATGACCCATGAGGTAGTGTTATTATCATTGCTATTTTGCAGATAAGGAAACTGAGGCACAGAAAAGTATTCAAAAAATCAAAGCCAACTCACATTGGGATGATATTATAATCAACTTTAGACATAAAAAATTGCATGATCAATGTTGAAGATTTGCTACACACTAAAGCAACCGATTAGCTGGCCTTACCCCACTTCAAACGTTTTTTATTGTTCCTTTGTATCGTTTTTCACTTTCAGTGGCTTTAGTCACCTAGGGGCAAGTCTAAACTCTGTCAAGTGTGACAAGCAACACTGTAATTCTGACATGGGATGAAAGGTGCACATTAGTTACAATTGGCTATTTGTATTTTAAAATAAATGTTACAAACCATGTAGAAAAATGGCTAATCAAAGACCTTAGGAACCAAAACCAAACCAAACCAAAACCAGAAACAAGCAGCGCACTGCTCAGGAAATGGGAATTCTTTCTAAGATTGTGTATGAACTGACCGTGCGTGCGTGCGTGCGTGCATGTGTTTGTGCACGCGTGCGTGTGTGTTGTCTGCTCCCATTCCTGGTGGGACAGTGATAGTTAAACTAATGGTGAAGGTTTCTTGAATTAGTCATGGTTGCTGAACTCAGCCTCTTACGCAGGCACTCGGATCCACGCTTCCTTGAGGACCTCATCCCTGACCCCATGGGCTCAGAACCTAACACGTTGCCAAGCTGGTCCCGGCTCCAACAGCCTTTCAAGCAGCACGTTTTGTGTCTGGGTGTGTGTGTGCATTTCCTGGGGCTGCCGTGGCAGAGCACCACAGACAGGGGGGCTCAGAACAACGGAAATTCATCATCTCACAGCTCTGGAGGGTAGAAGTTCCAAATCAAGGTTCTGGCAGGCCCAGGCTCCTTCTGCAACTTGTAGGGGAAGGGTCCTTCCTTTCTCCTGCTGGCTTCGCTGGTTTGCTGGCACGTTTTGGTGTTCCTTGACTTCTGGCGCATCGCTCCAGTCTTCCATGTTCACGTGGCCCCTTTCCTCTGCGTTTGTCTTTATGTCCAAGTTTCCTCTTTTCATAAGGACACCAGTCATATTGAATTAGGGCCCACCCTAATGACCTATTTTAACTTGATTTCATCTTCAAAGATCCTATTTCCAAATAACGTCACATTTTGAGGTGACTAGGAGTTAGGAGTTCAACATATCATGATTGGGGGACACAATTCAATCCATCACAGCGTGTTAAGTCACAGCTTTCAGTTATACGTTCTTGCTTCCTGCACTTAGGGAACTGGGAGGGCTCCATGGTGCTGCCTTCTTCAAGCTCACCTCCATCTTTGGGCAACCGTTTGCTCAGGTGCTGCTGGGGAAGCCTGCCCAGGCCCCTGCTACTGTCATTTCAAGAGCCTTAGATCCCAGAAGTCAGTGCGGGCAGGGGCTCCTCCATGTGAATAATGCATCCGACAGCTCACCAAGGGTAGAGACAACCCAGAAGCCCTCTGGGTTCATCTTACTAGTTGTCCTTACTTTCCCTTCACTCTAAGGGCTTTCTATTTTTATCCTGTTGTGCTGTGTTTGTTCTTGCAATCCTCCTCAACTCTGTTTGGGAAGAAATAAAGTATAAAAATAAATTAAATGAATGGCAATTCTCTGTGACGGTTTTGTGGCTTAATTAAATAGCAGCACAAGGGCAGGCTGTGATTTCCAGGGCCTCAGTGTCGCCACGACAACCACAGGGTGCCAGCTCCTCCACTTGGCCCCACCTCTGGTGCTAACTCCAGCTCATCCTCAGCCCAGCCTCCACCCTTCTAAGAAGCCATCTGGGAGCAACAGACTGGACTTCCGGGCTCTCCAAGTGCTCCCACAGAATCCTGGGCTTCCTCTGTTGCTGCATTCACCTCGCGGTGTGCCAGTTTCCTGTTCAGTTCTGTCTGTCTAGATGGTGAGCTTCTCGAGGGCAGGGACCATGCCCCCTTCATCATTTATTCCCACCAGCGTCTAATTCTGAACTTTGCCTTCAGGGAGTCGCCATAGCAGTAGCTGGAAGAACCACAGTGATAACCCCTGATGGTCTGTCTCCAGAGCTGCCATCACGTGTCACCAGATGTGCCTATTTAAATTTAAAATTGAATTTAAATTAACTAAAATTAAAAATTCAGTTCCTCAGTCCCATTAGCCACATTTCCAGTGCTTAATAGGCCACATATGGCTAGCCTGGGACAACACAGCTATAGAACATTTCCATCGTCACTGAAAGTTCTACTGGACAGTGTTGGTCTAAGAGCATCCCATAATCAGTGCTCCATGGGAATACTCTGGGTGTTTGTCCATTGAACTCCTAGCCCATCAGAGCTGTGCCAACTAGTTTTAGACCTGGGAAAAAAACAAAAACAAAAATGTAAGCAGTATATCCCTCTGTTAGGATCATGAGCTAATGCCCCCTCACCAGAAGGGAACATGAGTGGGGTGACGCATTTCCTCGTCAAGGTCTAACCAAGCCCAGACCTTTCTGCCTCTATGCTTTTGCATATGCTGTTCCTCTGCCTGGAATGTCCACCCTACCAAGAACTCTTGACTTCGTATCCATTCTTCAGGTGTAAGCGCATGTGTCTTGACATGAGTGAATCCTTTCTCCCCTTCTCCTCCCCCTCAGTTGTGCATGTGTGTGCAAAATCTTTCCTCTCACACTATGTCCTATGTATTATTATGCAGTGGCATCAGATTCTATGAGCAGATTATGTTCTGAAATTAGCACAGAAGGCAAAAATCAAGTAGAACCAAAACTGCCCTTGAAATTCTTTCTTAAATCTGCCATGGAGCAGGCATTCTTGGTTTCATTTATGCAAGCCTTTACAGAAATTCTTAGGGACACTGAATTGTAAGTACTACTGAGCTGGCTAAGAAGGAAGAAGTAGAAGGAAGGCCCAGAAGCACACATGTAGGCCTCCAAACCACCTGCCTTGCAGACAGCCACAACCTCCCTGCGGGGAAGGGGCATCGTGGATTGGCCCTGATGGCCTGGGTCATTCTTCCAGTGGTTCTCAAAGTATGCTCCCTGATGCCAGCAGTATCAGCATCACCTGGGAACTTTAGAAATGCAAATTCTCAGGCCCCTCTCTAGACCTACTTGATCAGGAACTCTCACCAATAATCTGAGTTTTAACAAACTCTCCAGGTGATTCTGTCAGGTGTTAAATTTGAGAACCACTGGTTTTCTCCCTCTGGCTTTAACATTTAGCCTCTCTAGCTTAGTATAGATTTGTGGGTTTGTTTGCTATGTGAGGATGATGCTATTGTGAGGATGAAACAAGACAAGAACCATGGAAACATCCAGCTCAGGGCCTAGCTTGCAGTGAGCCCTCAATTAATTTTTGCTGGATTGTCATCTGCACAATCAGACTGTTGCATTCTTTGAATAAGACTCTTTGAGGAGCTGGGGAAGAGTTTGGCCACCTGCCTGCTGCCTTTCCCTGGTGATGTTTCCACTGAACAGTGTCATTCCCACTCCTTCGGACACTGGCCTCATCTCAGAGGAGGGAGTTAGGTTATAAAGTCTTCTCAGAACTTAAGGGCATTAAAGATGTATGACACATTCTTGCCCCCAGGGGCCTTCTCTCTCATCCTCACAATAGAAGGCTCCATGTGAAGGAAGGAGCTGTCACAACTGCTGGAGAGCAGGGACAGGGGGACTGAGAGGGTATGTGACGTACTGCCAGCACCATTTGTTCTAAGGGCTTTCCATGTAACCAAGCAGTCCTGACAACAACCCTATGAGGAGGGCACAGACATCGTTCCCACCTTACAAAGGAAGAAATGGAAGCACAGAGGGCCTGTATGACTCACTCACAGTTAGCAGGCTGGTAGAGTCGAGGTTTGAACCCAGTCTGGCTCCAGACTCTGAGCTCTAAACGCTACCCTCTGCTACCTCTCACACAGGTCAGGTGAACTTTAAAGAGATGTTTGATGGGGGAATATAAGGAGCATACTAATGCCCAGCCGTGGGGAAAAGGTTAAATAAATTCTGCGGGGTTCGTAAAATGGCATACGATGTGGCCATTAAGTATGCTGCTATAGGATTTACTTGATCTCGTAGGAAGATGCTTTAGATCTGAAAAGAGTGTGTACACACCCTAATTTTAAACACACACATACATTAAAGATGACTATGAATGTAAAGAAAATAGACTGCAGGTCACTATAATAGTCTCCTAGAGTTGCTATAACAAATTACCACAAACTCGGTGGCTTACAGCGGCTTATTCTCTCACAGTTCTGGAGGCCAGAAGTCTGGAATCAAAGTGTTGGCAGGGCCATGTTCTCCTTGAAGGCTCTAGGGGAGAATCCTTCCTTGTTTCCTGCAGTTTCTGGTGGTTGCTGGCAATCCTGAGTGTTCCTTGACTTGCAGATGCTTCACACCTGTCTCCGTCTGCGTCTCCCTGTGGCCTTCTCCCCTGTGTGTCTTTGTGTCTCTGTTTTCTCTTCCCATAAGGACCCCAGTGTTTGGATTAAGGCCCGCTCTAATCTAGTATGACGTCGTTTTAATTTACTAGTTACATCCGCAAAGACTCTATTTCCAAATGAAGTCCCAAGCTGAGTTCCAGAGGAACCTGAATTTTAGATACTGTTCAGCCTAGTACAGTTTGCCCTCTGGCATCTAAAAATTCAAGTCTGTCCCACTTGCAAAATCCAAACATTCCAAAATCTTAATCCATTCCAGCATCAACTTTAAGTCCCAAATCTCATCAAAAAGTCCTAAATCTCATCTTCTAAAACATCTAAATCAAGTATGAGTGAAACTCCAGGTATGGTCTACCCTGGGACAAAATTCCTCTCTATCTGTGGACATGTGTAACCTAGAAACAAGTTATCTGATATTCTTCTTGACTACAGTGACAGAAAAGCCTTGGGATAGATAAGGAGGTGCCCAAATACACCACTGCCCCAACTCCACGGCTGCTGTCATTTGACACTTGGCATGTAAAATACCGGGGACTAAAGAGTAACACCTCCACCATAGCTATCCCAGAAGAACCGAATGCCTCCACGGCTGCTTTCCGGTTGACCCCAATGCCTGTGCGTGGTTGATCCTCTCACGCTGCTCACTTTTGCATTCCAATTCTCCTTCATAGGTCTGATTAAGGGAACTTAAGTCACATGCTTTCTAGCTTTTGTGTGTTTGCGGTTGACTGGGGTTGTGCTGAGTGAGTCATTTTGAAGCATTGACTATATTATATTATTGGAGGTGTGGATATTCACAACAGTTTGTGAATTGCACAGTTTTGCTGCTATGAAGTACATTTCTTTAGCTTGTAAATGCTTTTTGTCCTGAATTTTCGACTTACCTTTGGTAAAGATTGTGACCGTGCTTTCTTTTTGTTTACTTTGCCTCATCGGCCTTTGCACATTTAAAAATTTTTAGCCTTCCTGAGCAATTTGTTCTAGGTATATTTTTTATATGCAAGTGTATGTCTATATATTAGGACTGTGGGCTTTTCTGGTAATCTGATATTGTTTTCCTTTTAATAGGAGAGCCTGGTTATATTTATTAACTAATATCTTAGGTCTCAGTTCTGTCATTTTGTGTTACACTTTCTGTTTTGATTGCTTCTTTTTACGTCTCTCACCATATTGTCTGACTTCTTTTGTGTATATATGTGTTTTCTGATAGTTAGAAGATTTATATGTATTTCTAGTGGATTCTTTCTTTCTTTCTTTCTTTTTCTCCTAGATTGGCCCTGAGCTAACATCTGTTACCAGTCTTCCTCTTTTTTTTTTTCCTCCCCAAAGCCCCAGTACATAGTTGTGTATCCTAGCTGTAAGTCATTCTAGTTCTTCTATGTGGGACGCCACCTCAGCATGGCCTGATGAGCGGTGCTAGGTCCGTGCCCAGGATCCAAACTGGCAAACCCCAGGCTACTGGAGCTGAGCACACAAACTTAACTACTCGACCAGGGGGCCAGCCCTAGTAGGTTCTTTTCAAAGTAACTTTTTCATTGAAGTGTCAGGTTGTGATCAGATTTATGCTGGCATCTTAACCTTTTCGTCTTTTCTCAGGAAAAGTTTGTATAATATTGACCCTACTGATGTTTGGAGAAATTTCCCATTGAAGCCATCAGAGCTTGGAATTTTCTTTGTGAAAAGAGTTTTAATTATACATTCAATTTTATCTAGTAAACATAGGACTATTCATATTTTCTATTCTTTCTTTCGATGATTTTGGAAAGTTTTTTCCAAGGAATTTTCCCATTGCATAGAAATGTCTGTTTACTGGCATAAAGTTATTTTAATATCTTCTCATTATCTTCTTAAGGTCTATAGGATGTTTTTATTGGCGTTTTTATGCTTTCTATTTTTCTTCATTGGTCCTTGTAGGAGATTATCAATTTTATTAGCCTAAATATTAATTGCAGGCAGTTAAAATGTTTTTCTGTATTGTGTATTTATTATTACATTGATTTTTGTTTTTTATTAATTTCTTCTTTCTGTTCCTTTGGTTTTATTTTGATGATATTTTTCTAGTTTTCTTAAAATTGTTAAAAGATACACTGAGGCATACTAAAATTTTTAAGAGTTCATTTGCATAAAAATTGATTTGCACCAAGCCTGAAATAGGAGCGCTCCACTGACAGGAGCCAGAGGAAGGACTTGCATAGAGGAAGGTGAGATGCAAAGCACAGAAATGATTTGATTGGCTATAGCTTAAGTATTTGCTTTACCTGGAACCGTCTCATTGGCTGTCTGATTGGTTGTCACTAGGTTTTGATTCCTTAATCTTGAGACATTGACAGGCTTGGGGTTGGTTTGCTCATGTAGGCTGTTAAGGCGTTAGAGCCACCTCAGTCTAATGGCCTCCTTGTTAAATCAATTTAACAAAATGCACGCTTACATACTTGACTTTCAGCCTTTTTTCTCTCTTAATATATGCATTTAAAGCTGTAAATTTCCCTCTAAGCATGGCTGTGGCTGAACGTCACATTTTTTTGCTGTTCTTGTCATTTAATTTTACATATTTTGTATTTTCCATTGTGATTTCTACTTGGACCTCTGGGTTGCTTTGAATAATCACATTTTCCCATTGAGTTGCTCCTTTTATTATTAGGAAATGTTCTTCTTTATCTTTAATAATAGTTCTTGTCTTAAAGTCTGCTTTGTCTCATATTAGTATAGCTTACTTTTGGTTATTGTTCATATCATGTATTTTTTTCTATCCTTTTAATTTCAGCCTTTCTGAGTCTCTATATTTAAAATATTTAAAATAAGTTGTGTAGAACTTGGTTCATTTTAATCAAGTTTGAGAGTCTTTTTGTCTTTTAATTATTAGTCCCTTTATATTTAATGTAATTACTGATATATTTGGGTTTAAATTGACTGACTTACTATTCATTTTTATATTTTTCCAAACTTTCTTTGTTTCTTTGTATTTCTCCTTTCTTGACTTCTTTTAGATTAACAAATTTTTTTCATTGTTTTTGTTATTCTATCTTGTGCCCCTTCCTTTATTGTTAGTTACACACGCTTTTATTATTTATTTACCTCGGAGATTGCAGCATGCTTCTCTGACATTTTTAGAGTCACCCTTAATTAATACTTTCACCATTTCCCAGACAGTGCAAAGATCTTAGAACACTTTAATTCCATTACTTTCTTCCTGACTTTTGTTGTCACATATTTTCATTGAACATACATTTGAAACTCCTCAAGAAAAAGAATACTATTTTAAATTCAATATTGATTTAGATTCACCCTCAGTTTTACTCTTCTGTTTTTCTTCATTCCTTCCTATACCTCCAGCTAGGATCAATTTCCATCTGACAAAAAAACCCCCCTCCTTTTTGTTCTCATTTAGGTGGGCTGCTGGTAATACAGTCACTCAGGCTTTTGGATTTTTGTTGTTGTTTTGAAAATGACTTTATTTCTCTTTCATTTTTGAATGCTATTTTCCCTGGATAGAGAATTCCAGGTTGGCCGTTACAGTCTTTCAGTACTTGAAAGATGATAATGTATTTCTTTGGGCTTTCATAATTTCTGTTGAAAGTCAGCTAGAAGTATGATCGTATCTTTGAATATAAGGTGTTTTTATTCTTTTCCTGTTTAAAAAATCCTTTTAAAACTTACCCTTTACCTTTGGTCTTCAGCCTTTTAATGTGGTGACTAGGTGTGGTTTTCTTTGTATTTATCCTGGAGGATTTTTGAATCTGTGACTCGATATCTTTCACTGCTTTTGGAAAATTATAAACCAGATTCTCTGCAGCCACATTCTCTCTCTTCTCTCTTTTTAAGACTTGAATTCCATGTATGTCAGACTTTTTCACCGTGCATGCCCCATGCCTCTCATATTCTCTTTCCCGTATCTTCTATCCTTTGTTTTTTATTTCAGGATTTCAATTTGGATATTTCCAGCTGACCTATTTTCCAATTTCCTAATCCCTTTTCTGTGTGCAATCTGCTGTTTTTCTCATGGGAGAAGATTGATCTGATACAAACCATCGTAGCTGGAGATACCTCCAAATCATTTAAAATCCTTGGTTCTTTTAATTTCATTTGCTCACTTTTCTTAGTCCTCTCTTCCTTGTATCTTATTGTGTTATCAGCTGAGACTCTTCTCTTGTGTGCAGCATCTATTCTACTCTTTCTTTCTGTAGTTGTTTTGCTTTTTATTTCACTGCTTTCCTATGCTCTGCTAACTCACATTTTCTTCCTCTGTGCCCTACCTTGTCTTTCCTGGGCTCTTAAATCTGTGCTTTGTATTCTTCTTTTTCATAGCTAATACTTCCTTCATTTCCTTCTAAAATTTCTGGTACTACGTTTAGTCAGCTGTTCATCTGTTCTGGGGCAATAACCTTTTTGGTGAGTGTTCTTCATCTGCCACTTCCCCACTGTTACTTTCGTCTTTTTCTTTATTGTGCTGTCTTTGTTTAGATTCTGTGACTTTAAACAAAGTTAATACTCTTTTATAAAGAGATGAATTCTTCCTGGAGGTTTAGCTTGAAGAGGGGCTGGTGCCATTTCCCGGGCCACAGATGCTTGTGTGTGTGAGAGTTCTTCTGTCCTTTACTTCTCCCCAGTCAGATGTGAGAAGCATGGCAGCTACTCACTCCATCCTGCCTCACCGTCAGAATGCATACGTGGCCTGTCTGTGTCTTTCCTCATGCAGTCCCGCCTTTCTTGTTGGTCAAGACTTTGGATTTAACCACTCTACAGAATCTCCAGCCACAAACCTGTACACTGTTCCCATTGTTCAAAAAGAGGTTGTTGGTTTTGTCCCTTAGGCTGTGTCATTTACTTTGAGGAATTAGGCTTTCCTGGATTTGACTGATGTTTCCAACTGTGGATATCCTCTCTCATTATCTTCCCACATGGATACTTGACTTTCTCTGCGTTTAGAAGCCCTTCCTCATCTATTTTAGTTCAAGGTGCAGATGTCTCTTGATTACTTTCAAGATTTGGTTTTGTTCCTGTTTCTTATTCTCCTTCTTACTTTTGGGTGATTTTTCAAAGAGGGAAATTCCCCCCTTTATGCTGCATATTAACACCAGCAGGCTCACACTCAGGGAGTCTTTTGCATATAATATTATTTTTAGTTTCTCTTTTGCATCGTATATAATCTTTCAAGAGTCATATTGGTGGTGATTAGGGAACTGAATTCAAGTTTAAATTCAATCTTGCCTGGTGCTACCAACGCAAATAACTCAAGTGAAGTTACAATCAAATCATCAAGAACTGTCTCGCATAGCTAAACTTGCGTGTACGCAGACAATGGCAACCTCATTACGGTATATTTCTCTTCCTGGAAGCTGGTAAAAATTTGGAAAAATTGTGTA
This sequence comes from Equus przewalskii, assembly GCF_037783145.1. Taxonomy (NCBI): domain Eukaryota; kingdom Metazoa; phylum Chordata; class Mammalia; order Perissodactyla; family Equidae; genus Equus; species Equus przewalskii. The sequence continues at coordinate 11,248,057 of NC_091844.1, read as the reverse complement.
TGGTGTTTCGGCTGGGCCTAAAGAATGGTTAGAATCCAACTGGCTGGTGAGGAAGGTGAATTCCTTCCATGGAGCAGCATTGACTCTTGCAAAGGCTGAAATTTAGAATGGGTTTAGGAATCAAATAGCAAATAGTCCAATTGGGAAGGAAAATAGAATTCTAAAGCATGTGGCACTTCTTTTTCTATTGAATTGAATGCCGATTATTTAACTTAGAAATGAAGTCTACCCCAACTTTCCAACAAACCCATTGTCTTCTCATTGTCCATAGAACAGTGTTTAAATGCTACAACCTGACATTCAAAGTCCCTTACCCCATGAAGACAAAACTAAACTGAAAGAATTGGGTTAAATGACCAGTCAAATCGCTTTTATTCTGTGATCTGGTAGCATTCTCTCCCCTCCTCTCCTCCTATGTATGACTGGTGCATGCCGCTCATCAAGCATACTTTGCACTTTTCCATATCTATGCCATTGCTCATTCTGATTCCTCCATTTGGAATTCTTCTCTTCCATGATGACCAACTCTGCTGATAAAAATCCTGCTTATCCTCCAAAGCATCACAGGCCTTTCCTGATTCCCCAGCCAGATGTGAACTTGCTTTCTACCACTTGGACTGCATTTTTCACAATCTTAGACCAGGTACTGCTCTCCAGGGAGGCAAGGACTGTTACTCTGACACCTCAGCTCATTCCTCTGCCATTGGGAAAGTGTCTCCAAAACCAGCCTTCAAACTCTTGCTCTCCTGTTTCCCTCTGTCCAATCTGAATCTCCATGCTCAACTGGACACTTAACTTTGTTCCCATACAGTTCTTGCTTTGACTGGAACTTTTGAATTCTGTCTACAACTGTGTCTTGGTTTTCCTTGTTCCTGCCTGAAAATGTATAGATATTCTCTTGATAATACTGTACTGAGAAACCTGTCAGCAAGCTCCCACTTTCCAGAGCCTTTCACTTCAGTTTCCAACACTACTGATGGAAATCCTCCAGCAGCCCACTAAGCCTCACTGGCTAGGATTTAGCTTATGGGTTATGTCACCAACCTCATGGACACATAATATTTTTCTTGGATTTTAATTCTCTGAGTGCCTGTGTCACACTCAGCATCTTGAGGAATGGATCTTCCAATGCCAAACACAGTGCCTTGCCTACAGACGAGCTCAGAAGATATCTAGTCAGTGCTGTTTGAATATGGGCTCTTTAAGGTGACCTAGGTACCTCCCAGTGTGCCACAGCCATGGTCACACCTCGGGATGCTGCCCACCTGTATCCAGGCTTAGGTCCCCACTCTCTAAAAAGGTTGACAGCTTAACACTTTTCAAATGAAAAAGACCAAAAAGTCTCCCATAGGAACTGTAAATGTGTATTTTCCTGATGTGTGTCCCAGATGTGCCTCCTGGACTCCCCAGTCTCCTCTCTTGTCTCTCCCAAACTTGTATTTGACCATCAGTCACACCAGAAAAAGAAGACTCTCCCTTGCTAGTCTGTAGGCTCCCTGAGGCCAGGCACTGGGCCTTTTTGCACGTCTGTGTCTCATCAGGGTCAAGCCCATGCCTGGCCCAGAGTCTGTACTCAATAAAGTCGTGGGTTGAAAGCTTTTATGCCCTAGCTGTGCCCTCCATTCCTTCCACGCTTGTCTTTTGTAGCTGCCGGAATCCTTCCTCTCTCTTTCTTCTTTAAAGTTCTGCCAGAGTATTTAATAATGCATTTAAAATTTTAATTGTTAATGTGTTCTCCTTTCATTATTAATTAGAAAAAGGATAGAAGACAGAAGGGCCTATGTAGAGACTGATGGCATTGTTCAGAGATCAGACAAGCTTCTGTTTGAACCTTGCTGTATTAGTTATCTATTGCTATATAACCAATTATCCCAAATTGACTCAAAACAACAAATATCTCTTATCGACACTTTCAGTGAGGCAGGAATTTGAGAATGATTCCTCAAATGGTGGTTCTAGCTCAGAATCTCTCATATAGTTGCAGTCAAGATGTCAGCTGGTGCTGCTGTCATCTGAAGGCTTGACTGGGGCTGGAGGATTCACTTCCAAGATGGTTCACCCATGTGGCTGTTGATAGGAGGCTTCAGTTCCTTGCCATGTGAGTTTCTTCACAGATTGCTTGAGTGTTCTCATGACATGGCAGCTAACTTCTCCAAGAGCAAGCAATCCAAGAGAGAGAAGGCAGAAGCCACATGCCTTTTATGATCTAGCCTTGGAAGTGATATATAATCATTTCTGTGGTATTCTCTTGGTCCCACAGACAATCCTGGTTCAGTATGGGAGGCTGGAACTACAGAAGGGCATGAATACCAGGAAGCAGGGCTCATTGGAGGCCATCTTGGAGGCTGGTTACCACACCTACTTACCTGTCTTTGTGCAAGTTACTTAATCTCTCTGGGCCTCTGTTCCCTCATTTACAAACAATAATACTTCCCTCACAGGGAAGTTCCCTCCCCCGCACTCCAAAATTACCCAGGACTCTTCTAGGATGCCAGTTGTAGCCTCCCTCTCTGAAACCCTCCAATCCTCTGCTCCCATCCTCCCCTCTTCCTACTCCTTCCTCCACACCAGGGGGAATATTTTCTAACTTGACAGGAATGAGAGTGGGCTCCATTCTTCAAACCTCACTTCTCCCAAACATAATGTCTATGCTTTGGTCCTCTGCATTCCCCTGGGACCCAGGATTTGGAATCTAAAAGTCAGGAAGAAACTTGCTGGTATTTTTCCCCCCTATCCTGTCATATTCCTGACCATATCAGGGCTGATCATTCACTTGGGAGGAACACCAGGAAAGCAAAACAAAATTCATTATTTAAGAAATCTTATTTCACCAGGGAGTTAAACAGAGGATAAAATACAGTTTCAGAAGAGTGGCTTCAAACTCTGACTGGCTCCCTGGAAGAGGTGACAGTCAAGTGCAAATGAGAATTACCTGCTGTATTAGCTTCCCAGGGCTGCCCCAACATGGCACCACAAGCTGAGTGGCTTAAAAACACAGACATTTATTGTCTCACTATTCTAGAGGCTAGAAGACAAAATCAAAGTGGGGCAGCACCGTGCTCCCTCTGAAGGCTCTGGGGGAGTCAGCCTTCCCTGCCTCTTCCCAGCTTCTGCTAGTTTGCTGTCAATCTTTGCTGTTTCTTAGCTTGCAGCTGCATAGCTCCAGTCTCTGCCTTCATCACAACACGGCATTCTACCTGTGTATTTGTGTCTTCACATGGCTGTCTTCTCATAAGGACACCAGTCATATTGGATTAGAAGCCCGTCCTACTCCAGTATGACCTAATTACAACTGCAATGACCCTATTTCCAAATAAAGTCCCATTCTGAAGTACTGGGGGCTGACTTCAACAAGCTTTTTTGCAGGGGACTCAATTCAGCCCATAATACTTGGGAAGGGACTGGAGAAGGCCCTTGGTTATGTAATGACTCCTTGGGTAGAAAGCGCCTGTGTAAACTCGTAGGTGTAAAACATTTCCGCCCCTGCTGCCAACAGAGATTGGGCCTAGAGGTGGCGTGGGATGAGCCAGTGGGTGGGTGGCTCCCAGCAGTTGTGGGAAAAGGGATAAGGAGGCTGTGGGATTTGGGTGACCCATAGTGAATGAAAGACAATAGTTAGACTAAGAAAGAAAGATGATCCCTAATGGAAACTGGGACAAGAAGGGAATAAAGAACAAAGAAATGAGCGTGTTTAGATTCCCAGGTACTCTTCTAGGTCAAAATACTTGAAAAATAATATAATTAGTTAGAATGGCAGGGAGAGGGGAGCCCAAGCAGAGGCTTCTGTTGTTGGTATATGTGCTAGCTATGGAAACAGACGTCCAGGACCATGTTCTTGGAAACTTCTGGAGATGGGGTGTGTTGTCAGGGAAGAGTGCAGAGAAACATCTGACCACTTTGGAAAGGATCAATGGAACAACTTTTTCCATGGCCGAAGGCAAAGATGGGGGCCTGTGGGCCCTGCCTAGAGCCCTGCTCTGCTAATTCTCATGGTCTCATCTCCTTCTCCAAGTAGTTTAAACCATTTGAGGTCTGTTTGGCTTCAATCAAAGCTCGCAGGCTTTGCTTTTGACTTAGCATATAACTCCGATGTCAGGCAATACCCGCATTTTGTTCCATTTGGTTTTGCTATTTTAAAAATTCACTCCTCGTCTTCAAAGTGACACTTACTATCTCGTGACCAACTAAAGGCAGACAGATTAAAAACACAACCAAAGGCAGGTTTTCCACCGACTGCTTTAGACAGCCATTTGGGCAAGCTTGCAGAGATGTTGTCTGTGCCTGTGAGTGTCAGAAATATTTTCAAATTCATCCAATCTTTCGTCAATTACTGGAGTGTCTGCTACGTGCCGTAAGATTAAATATTCCGCCTTTCTTAGGAAAATACTCACCTGGCTTGAAAACTTTAAATTTGTGACATCTTTAGGTAGATGTTTTCGTTCAAAGTACTTTTGTCTTAATGTATTTCTTTCCCTTCAACCTAACCCCTTTTCTCTCTCACTTAAAAAAAAAAATTTAACAGAGATAATAAAAAGATTCATTCTAAATTAGAAGTGAAATTTCCTCTTCCAAACTCAGTATTAAGAAAAATATTATCAGCCAGGATCCTTAGATTAATGAAGGAAAGTCATGTGCTTGTTCAAAAAACTTGCTCTTGTCGTAGAGATGGCCTTCTCACTTTGAAGAGACCACCAACACATTTGTTTTGTTTTATTTTTAAAGAGGGTCATAGGATGAATCTCAAAAACATTATGTTGAACAAAAGACGCCAGACACAAAAGAGTACATCTATATGAAATTCTAGAAGAATCAAAACCAATCTACCATGACAAAAGGCAGATCACTGTGGCCTGGGGCTGGAGTACGGGGTAGAATTGACTGCAGAAAGCCTACAGGGGACTTTTTAGGAGAATGGAAATGTTCTATATCATGATTGTGACAGTGGTTAATACACAGATGTATACATTTGTCAAAACTCATCAAATTATATATTTATTTATACATAAATTTTACCTCAATAAAATTGATTTACAAACAAGGACATAAATGCAATCTGGAGCTAGGGTCTGAATGGATAGGAATTCTCAAGGCAATCTGAATATTTACATTTCTTTTTTGTTTCTGCTTTTTCTTTAAAGAGCTTTATCGAGATATAATTTATGTACCATAAAATTCACCTATTTTAAGTGTACAATTCAGTAACTTTTATCAAACGTACAGAGTCATGCAACCACTACCACAATTCAATGTTAGAGCATTTCCATCACCCCAGTAAAATCCCTTATACTCATTTGCAGTCAATCCCCATTGGAGCACATATTTTATTGCGACTTTTGAGGAAGTGATCTAAGCGATTGCTTGAAGTCGGCTGAGCTCATTTGCCAGGGACAACACGGAAGACTCCAGTCACAGTGGGCTTGGTCTTTCAGGGGCCCCCAGGAAGGCAGACTCTTCATTTGTGCATTAATTCTTTTTGCAAGTGCAGTCACTGGCACGTTCTCTGTGCTCGTCCATGGACCCTAAGTGGACGGGCATAAGGAAGCCTATGGTTGTCCTTCAGGCACGTCCTGCCGCCCTCTGTGACCCGAGCTCTGCCAGGCACAGGGCAGCAGAACCCCCTTACCCCAGCTGCCCCTACCCAGCCCACCTGCTCCCCTTCTGTGCCCAGGCTGCTGCTAGACAGGGCTCAAGTGCGCAGCCTCTGCTCCTGCCAGCTGTCTGGGAGCAGGTCCAGGAGGAGCCTATCCTGCCGGTCAGCTGTTGCTGGAAGCAGTGACAAGAGCAGGGCTGCATATCCCCAGAGTAACACAAATAAGTGGAGAGAACACAAGAATGATCATGGTAGACTTGGAACGAAAATTAGCCCCACTTTGGACAACAGTCATGTTTAATCTGGAAAGGCTGACACATACCCAGAAATATGTGGTAACACTGCAACCTTAATCTGTGGAAATCAAGGGTAAAAAGCTAGCAGGAAGCTGGAGGACAACCTGGATCTATCCTCCGTGCTTCCATAGAAGGCCAAAGGGAAGGGCAGAGCTCAGGATTGGCTTTCTATGTGCCTCCCCAGGCTGTACTGATGGAATTTAGCAATGAACAGAATAAACACAGTTTATCCAGGCAGAGACCATCACAGATCTGAGCGTGTTACAGCTCCTTCACAGGAGACAGAGAGCTGAGGCTCTGTGTAAGGGAGTCTGCAGCTGGTTTGCAGATCTGAGCTGCGGAGCAGGCCATGGGGCTGGAGTGCATTGAGAGCAGTGTGACAGGCTGGTTGCCCCTGCGCGCTGCTTTAGTATTACAGACATGTCTTTACAATTTTACAGTGTCAAGGCTGTGTTAAGTGTACCAGTAAGTTGCCCAGGCGCTCCTTGGCTCAGCAAGTTGCTTGTATATATCTACCAGTGTGTGTTGGGTCATTGCTATCAAGGCTGGCTATATCATTTCCAGGCCCCAGTGCAAGACGAAAAATGTGGATGCCATTGTTATTAGGGAGGAAAATGGTTTTTTCCTTTCTTTCGTGTTCTCTGTTTCTCTTTCAACTTCATAAGGTGTTTTTTAATTTGCTATTTAATGTCGTATTCCTTCAGGCATAGGAATTTTCATGGGTCAAGTGCAGACCCTCATAGAAGCCCAGGGCCCGACCCACAGTTCAGAGCACAGGGCAAATGTGCCTGATCTTGACTGTCCCTGAGCCCCAGCCCAGCCCCCAGCAGGGGTGGAGGGCAGCAATACCTGCTAAGTGGGGGGTGGGGGAGGTGGGGGGTGAAGGGAGCGGGGGGGGGGGGGGGGGGGCGCGTGGTGGTGGGTGGGAAATCCAGCCTGGGGTGGCTGGGAGGCGTCAGGAGGTGGGACAGAATACGATCCAAGGCTCCAAGCTCCTGGTACATTTCCGTTGTTCCACGAGACTTCACCTGCAAACACAGATTCAAAAATCAAATTGTTAAGAGTTTTAGGATGGCAACCCAGAACACTAAGCCCCGAGCAGTGGGCCGTCTTCTGAGCATGTGGCCCTGTGTGGTCACACGCTGGTCTGCAGTCTATGTAGCTGGCCTTGCTTGCTATTTACCCTCCCACTGTCCAACCTCCCACTGGCAGGATTTGCATCCAAATGTGCCAGGAGCCCCTGGGGTGAGCTGCAAGCAGAAGGTTCTGGAAAGGAGCTGGGTTGGTGTTGACTTTCCTACTCGCTCTTTGGAAAGCTCAATCCGTTTAAATCGAATTCTCCTTTCTATACAGCGGACAGGTAAATAGCTTCCTTTCAGAGATGTTGTGAGGGTCTAATGAAATAAGAAGAGACATATGTTCAAATTTCTGGTTTTATTATTTTTGAGTCTCTAACATGAGGCAAAGTGCCTAAAATTGGGAGAAAAATTCTCTGTGCCCGTGCTCCCTAAGCCATTTCTGTGGGCAGTGCCAGCCGTGTGCAACATTTTGATTCAACGATGCTTATCTTCTGGGTCTCCTTTTCCTTTCCTACATGACCTTTCCTCCAACTCATAGCACACCGCTTCCCCTGCTGCTGGCGATCTCGTTCCGAGTCATTCCACCTGGACTGCACGCCCCAGGCAGTGACCTATGGCTCAGATTCGCCTGATTCTCATCAAAACGTACCTGCTTAGTGCCCCATCTGCTTAAGGCTCTGCGAGGCCTTCAGGGAGATTATGTCGTAATGTAATTTGAGTTAATTTTCCACTGCTTTAGCAGACTGTAGACATTGATGATATTTGCAAGTGAGCAGATAACTTTAATGCTTAATGGAAGAGTAAGTCAGCTAGGAGTTTCAGAACCTTTAGGGCCAGTTGGGGAGATATTAATGAATAGCTGAGGACCCTGCATAATAGAGTTGTGAATAAAGCCGGGCTGCCTTTGGGGTAGAAGGACCTTCATTCCACAGAATAGCTGTAACATGACTCCACTGAGTACCTCGAGAGCTTCTGGGCCAGATGTACAATTTCTAGGCCTGGAAGCTGAATTTGGCTCTCTGACAGGCCTTCTTTGGTTGGCATTGCTTGGTTTTAAAAATCTGAACCCAGATGCAATTAAATAGGGTCAGCATCTGTGGTTCACAGGAGGCCCCACCCTCCCTATTGTCTGAATGCCTCCCTCTGGGCTGAGTCATTAGTCCACATCCTCATTTTAGAGATGAGAAGTTGGTTTGGTTGACAGAAAGGCCAAGGCCAGAGGGCCTGGCCCCAGCAGGGTTCTGCCCTCGCCCCTCCGATCCTTCGTCAATTTCTTGCATGTTGGCCTAGGTGCGCCTTCACCGCCAACAGCCAGTACCTGGAGTCTACCTGGCTTGGTGTATTAGTTTCCACAAGGCTGTGATAAACTGGCTGGCTTAAAACAAAAGAAAGTTCTTCTCTCACAGTTAAGGAGTTTGAAAGTCTGAAATCAAAGTGTTGGCAGGGTTGGTTCATTCTGGAGGCTCTGACGGAGAAACTGTTCCATGCTTCTCCTAGCTTCTGCTGGGCTGCTGGCGATCCTTGGTGTGCCTTGGCTTGTACGTGCTTCACTTCAACGTCTGCCTCTGTCTTCACACAGCATTCTCCCTGATGTGTGTGCGTGTCTATCTGTTTTCACTTCTTTTCTTTTGTGAGGAAGATAGGCCCTAAGCTAACATCTGTTGCCAATCTTCCTCTATTTTATGTGGGATGCCACGACAGCATGGCTTGACGAGTGGTGCTAGGTCTGCACCCGGGATCTGAACCTGCGAACCCTGGGCCACTGAAGCAGAGTGTGGGAACTTAACCACTATGCCACTGGGCTAGCCCCTGTTTTCACTTCTTATAAGGATATCAGTCGTTGGAGCAGAGCCCACCTAATTCAGTATGACCTCATCTAAGCTGATTGCATCTGCAAAGACCCTCTTTCCAAATAAGGCCATAAGTTTCCAGTGGACATGAATTTTATGGCGAGTGTGCAAGCCAGTAGACCTGAGCTAAAGAAGAATGCAGAATGTCCAGGAATTTATATCTCTGCAATTCCTTTGCGGGGAAGGAGGTATGAATACTCCACCACTGGCTACATAATTTGTAGGGCCCAGTGCAAAATGAAAATGTAGGGCCCCTTGTTAAAAAATTATTAAGAATTTCAAGATATTGAGATCAGAACATTTAAACTAAGCATGGGGCCCTTCCGAGTGTGGAGCCCCATATGACTGTGGACTCCCATGAACTTGGCCCTGCCCTTGCCTCTGAGCAGGACAACTCAGAGGGGACACGTGCACTGTCTCCACTGCTCCCTGGGGGCTCACACCAAAGATACCCTCTGTGATAATGCACACTTTTTGGCCTCCCTCCCTTCCTAGTCCCACTTCTTCCCTCCCTGATTGGTTATTCACTTCCTAATAAATCCCTTTTGCCCAAATCCCATCTCAGGTCTACTTCTGGGAACTGAATGTCAGACAGGCAGGGACAGCTCTGCTCTAGTTGGAGACCATTGAAAAGGCCATTGCTGAGGTGACGTGCTTTTATGTGGGGAAAGCTAGTGCTGCCATTCCGTTTCTCCATATAAAGAGAACTTCCAAAATAGATCTTAATGATGCACAAGGAGTCTCTTGGAAAGATAAAGTAGATGTACTTTACCTATTCCTCCCACTAAGTATAGCTAAAAGCCATGGGAATTATATATAAAACAATGTCTAGGAATTTATATTCAGAGTCTTCTTATGACTCTGAAAGTTGGAGAGCAGAAGGCAAACTAGCTGGGGCTTCAGGATCCAAGGAATGACGTGGTAGTGAGTTTCCTGGATTTTTTCCCCCCATACATTCTGGATAGAGGGCAGAAGAAGCTGGAAACCTGGAAATTCCAATGGTGCAGACACAAAAATCTCCCCCCAAAATAGAATGAAACAAACTTCAATGAAGCCTGCTCTTTCTTGCCAAAGGACCAGGAAAGAGACAGTCTGCAAGACAGGAGACTTTTAGACGGTAACTGCTCTCCTCCAGCTAAATACCAGAGAAAAAGCCTGTGGCCCCACTCCTGTCTATTCCAGCAAATGCTGAGTGGGAAGCCTAGACTTCTACCCTCACCAGGTATAAAGAGGTGCCCCAACTCCCCTGCCCAGGTGGTGTTACAGAGAGTCAGGATGTTCACTATTGCCCAGCAATAACAAGGCCACTCCCCGATGGTGTCAGTGGAGGCCATCTGAGGAGCAGAAAATGACAAGCTCCTACTTCACCCAGCCAGGGAGGGACAGCCCAGTGGAGAACCAGAATTTCCACCCACCCCCAGGAGTAATGAGGAGCCCCATCACCCTGAGTGTCAAAGGAGGCCAAGTGGGGAACCTGGACTCTCCCCTTACCTGGCAGTAACAAGGTGGCAACCTCACTTCTGCCAGGGTGATGTCAAAAGAAGCCAACTAGAACAAAAGGTTTAAATAAGATCCAGAGTCCCACAACATAGTACCCAAAATGTTCAGGATTCAACAAAAAATCACTTATTATATCAAGAACCAGAAAGATCTCAAATTGAACGAAAAAAGACAACGAATGCCAACACCAAGATGACAGAGATGTTATGAGCTATCTGCTAAAGATTTTAAAGCAACCATGATAAAAAGGCCTCAATGAGTAACTACGGACATGCTTGAAGAAACGAAAAAGTAGAAATTTTCAGCAGAAAAACAGACCGTTTCAGCAAAGAAATAAAAGATATAAAGAAGAACCAAATGGAAATTTTATGCCTGAAAAGTACAATAACCAAAAACGTAATAGATAGGCTCAACATCAAAATGGATGAAATGGAGGAAAAAATATGTGAACTTGAATATAGAACAATGCAAATCACTCAATTTGAGCAATAGAGAAAATAGGCTGAAAAAAATCAGCTGAGCCTCTGGAACCTTTGGGACTATAACAAAGGATTCAATATTTATCTCAGTGGGTTCCCAGAATGAGAGAAGAAAGAGAGCAGAGCTAAAAAAGTCCTGGAAGAAATAATGGCTGAAAACTTCCCAAATTTGGCAAGAGATGTAAAACTACAGATTAAAGAAGCTGAGTAAACCCTAAATAAAACTAACATAGAGAAATCCATACCAAAACACACTATGGTCGAAGCCTGAAAACTAAAGAGAAAGATAAAAAATCTTGAAAGCAGCCAGAAAGAAACATCTCGTGTACGGGGGGGAAAACAATTTGAATGACAGGAGATTTCTCATTAGAAACCAGGGAGGTCAGAAGGAAGTGGCACAATATGTTTCAAGTACCGAAAGAAAAGAGCTGTTAACCCAGAATCCTATATCCAGTGAAAATATTCTTAAAACGCGAAGAAGAAATCAAGACATTTTCAGATGAAGGAAAGCTAAAGAATTTGTTGCCAGCAGACCTCATCTAAAATAATTAATAAAGAAAGTTCTCTAAACAGAAAGAAAAAGATAAAAGAAAGACTCTTGGAAAAGCAGGAAGGAAGAAAGAACACAGTTAGTAAAAATACAATATATTCTCCTTTTCCTCTTGATTTTTATAAATTATGTTTGATGAGGAAACAAAAATTGTAACCTTATCTGATGTGGTTCTAAATGTTTGTAGAGAAAATATTTGAGAAAATTACATTATTAACAGGAGAGGGTAAAGGGCCATAAAGGGAAATAGATTTCTGTGCTTCCCTCAGTTGGTAAAATGAGAACAGAACATGGTGACAATTTATGTATATAATATAATACCTAGAGCAACCACTACAAAAAGCTATAAAAAGAGATACACTCAAAAGCGTTATAGAGAAATCAAAACAGAATTCTAAAAAATATACAAGTAACCCAAAGGAAGTCAGGAAAAAGAGAAACAGAGAAATGAAAAACAAAAAACCAGGAAACAAGAAATAAATGGCAGACAATTCTTAAGATATACCACGTTAACACTAATCAAAAGAAACCTGAGCAAATTAGTTTGCAAGGGCTGCTGCAACAAAATACCATATGGCAGGTGGCTTGAACACCAGGAATTTATCTTCTTACAGTTCTGGAAGCCAGAAGTCTAAGATTAAGATGTCAGCAGGGCCATGCTCCCTCTGAAGGTGCTAAGGAAGGATCCGTTCCAGGATTCTCGCTTAGCTTGTGATGGGTCCTTGGCTTATGGCAGCATAATTCCAGTCTCACATGGTGTTCTCCCTGTGTACATGCCTGTCTCCAAATTTCCTCTTCCTATAAGGGAATCAGTTATATTGGACTACAGTCCCACCCTACTCCAGTATGACCTCATCTTAACTTAACTAATTACATCAGCTGCAACTCTGTTTCCAAATAAGATCACATTCTAAAGTACTGGGAATCAGGATTTCAACTTCATTTTGGGGGACACAATTCAACCCATTACACTGGAGTAGCCATATTAACTTCAGAAAAAGCAGACTTCAAAGCGAGGAAAATTAGCAGGGGTAAAGAGGAGCATTACATAATGATAAAAGGGTCAATTCTCAAAGAAGACCTAACAGTCCTTAGTGTGTATGTATCTAACAACAGAGCATCAAAATATATGAGGCAAAAACTGATAGCATTGCAAAGAAAAAAAGAGAAATCCATTATTATAGCTGGAAACTTCAATACCTCTCTATTAGTATTTGACAGATCCAGCAGGCAGAAAATCAGTAAGGAAAGAGTTGAACTGAACAGCACCATCAGTTAGCTGGATCTAACTGAACTTTTAGAATACTTCATCCAACAACAACGGCATACACATTCTTCATAAGCTCAGTTGGAACGTTCACTAAGATAGGCCACATTCTAGGCCATAAAATATGCTTTAACAAATCTAATAGACCAGAAACCATACAAAGTATATCAGATCACAATGAAATGAAATTAAAAGTCAGTAACAGAAAGATGGCTGGAAAAAAAATCTCCAAATCTTTGAAGATTAAACAACACACTTCTGAACAGCATACGGGCCAAAGAAGAAGTCTCAAGAGAAATTTAAACGTATCTTGAACTAAATGAAAATGAAATACAACTTATCAAAATTTGAGGGATGTAGCAAAAGCAGTGTTTAGGGGAAATTTATAGCATTGAGTGCATGTATTAGAAAACAAGAGAGATCTAAAATTAATAATCCAAGGGACTTGAGAGCAAGGAAAATTACTAGAAACAGAGAGAGTATTATATAACAAAAGGGCCAATCCACCAACAAGACACAGTAATCCTAAATGTGTATGCACCAAACAACCAAGCTGCAAAATATGTGAATGAGAACTGAAAGGAGAAATAGACAAATCCATAATTATAGTTGGAAAAATCAACACCTCTTTGTCAACAATGGATTGAACAACTAGACAGAAAATCAGCAAAAATTTAGAAGTACTCAACACCATCAGCCAGGAAGATCTGCCTGACGTTTACAGAAAACAGCACACAAGAGGAGAAGACGCACTCTTTTCAAGTGCCTGCAATACATGCGCCAAGATAGACCACATTGTTGGCTATAAAACAAACCTCCACAAACTTACAGGAACTGAAATGATAGAGTGCGTGCCTCAACAGCAATAGAATCAAACTAGAAATTAATAATAGAAAGACAACAGGAAATTTTCTAAATATTTGGAAACTAAGCAATGTACTTTTAAATAATCCGTAGGTAAAAGAGGAACTCTCAAGGGAAATTTAAAAATACATTGGATTGAATGACAATACAACTCAAAATTTGTGGAACACATCTAAAGCAGTGCTAAGAAGGAAATGTATAGTACTAAATGCAAACATTAGACAAGACGAAATGCCTCAAATCAATAATCTAAGTTCCCACCTCAAGAACCTAGAAAGAGGAGATCAAAACAACTGAAGCAAGTAGAAGGAAGGAAATAATAAAGATCAGAGTAGAAATCAATGAAATTGGAACAGAAAAAAATAGAGAAAATCAATGAAACAAAGAGCTGTTTCTTTGAAAAGATCAATAAAATTTGAAACCTCTGGCAAGACAGACAAGGGAAAAAAAGAGATAAGACACAAACTACCATTATCAGAAATGAAACAGACAATATCATTATAGACCTTGTACATATTAAAAGAATAGCAAGAGAATACTACGAACAATTCTACCCACATAAATTTGACAACTTAGATGAAAATGTAACTGGCACAATTCACATTTATAAGACAGCTCATATGAATAGCCCTATAAATATTATGAAATCTAATTAATAATTTAAAAATCCCCCCCCCCCACAAAGAAATAATCAGTCCCAAAGAATAATACCAAAAGCTTATGGATTTAACACCAGTTCTACACATTCTATGCGGGAAAGCAGAAGAGGAGGGAACACTTCCCAATTCGTTTTATGAAGCTAGTATTACTCTGATACTAAAATCAAACAAAGACATATAAAAAAAAAAAGTTTAGACCAATATCCCTTATGAAAATAGATGCAAAAATCCTTAACACAACATTAGGAAATAGAATTCGACAATATATAAAAAGAATTATCCAACACAACGAGGTAAGGTTTATTCTAGGGAGGCAAGACTGGGTCAGCATCCAAAGATTGATTCAAGAAGTCCACCATCACACCAGGGTAAAGGAGAAAAATCATGTGATCGTATCCACGGAAGCAGAAAAAGCATTTAATATTCAATTCATGATAAAATCTCTCAGAAAACTGGGAACATAGAGAAACTTCAACTGGATAAAGAACATCTACAAAACCTTAAACCTTAGATTATACTTAATGGTGAAAGATCGAATGCTTTCCCCCTAAGATCAGTAATAAGGCAAGGATGTCCACTTTTACTCAGGGTAGTGCTAGGAGACTATCCAGTGTAATCAAGCAAGAAAAGGAAATAAAAGGCACACCAATCAGAAAGAAAGAAAAAAAACCACCCCTATTTGCAGAAGACATGTTTGTCTACAAGGAAAACCCCAAGGAACCCACCAAAAAAATAAACACAAAAAACTTCTATAACTAGTAAGTGAGTTTAGCAAGATTGTAGAGCGCAGAACAACATGAAAAATCACTTGTATATCTAGATCCAAGCAATAAACACATGGAGACTAAAATTTAAAATGCATTATCATTTGCAATCATTTTTTTTTTTAAAAAGAAATACGTAGATGTAAATCTAACACAACACGTCTAGGACAGGCATATTGAAAACTGCAAAATGCTCCTAGTTGATTCTTCCTTTTCAAATTGTTTTAGGTACTCAGTCCCTTCTTTCCATATACATTTTAGAATAAACACTCATACGTTGCTGGTGGGGACGTAAAATGGTATAGCAGAAAAACAGTGTGGCAGTTTCTTAAAAGACTACACCACCACGCAACCCAGCAGTCGTACTCACAGATATTTTTCCTAGGGGGATGAAAACATATGTTCACACAAAAATGTAGACAGCATGATTACAGCAATTTTATTCATTATAGCCCCAAACTGGAAACAACCCAGATGTCCCTCAGTAGAGGAATGGTTAAGTAAACTGTGGTATATCCACACCATAGAATTCAATAAAAAGGAATAAACTATGGATACACTCAAGAACTGGGATATATCTCCAGGGAATTATGCTGTGGGATAAAAGCCAATCCCAAAAGGTTACATACTGCACGATTCCATTAATATAACATTCTCGAAATGGCAAAATTGTAGAAATGGAGAAGAGAGCAGTAGTTGGCAGAGAGGGAAGTGGGTGTGGCTATGAAGGCTCAACACGAAGGATCCTTGTGGTGATGGAGACGTTCTGTATCTTGACTGTATCCATGTCAATACCATGGTTTTTATATTGTGCTATGGTTTTGCAAGGTGTTACCTTTGAGGGAAACTGGGTAATGGGTACACGGAATCTAACCGTTTTATGTCTTACAACCCCGCTTGTGAATCTATAATTATCTCAAAATAAAAAGTTTATTTAAAATAAAAAGAAAGGATGACCCAGGGGCTTTTCAATAATGTTCCATTCCAGGCTTTATTTTAATATCCTTGATTTTTCTTTTTTTCGCCTTTGCAGCAATTACCACAATTGATCTGTGCCTTTCTGGACAGGGATTTCAACAGGAAAGAGGTAGGAAGTAGACCTTAAAGAAAGAAGCCTATTCTTGATAAGAAAAAGACCCCACCCAATATTTCTGAAAACACATGCCTCCCAGGTTTTCAACTACTCCATAAAATTTGGGAGTTGCAAGACCTTGTCAGTGTCCATGTTATCCCTAGTGTTGGCACCTGGTCTGGCCCTCCGAATTCTCCTCCACCAGTGCAGGGTAAGGAATGTTCTCTGCTTCTCTGTGACAGTGGCCAAACTCCCACAGAGCCTGATAGTTTCATACTGCATCCACTCTAGCCTAATGGGCCAACAGTGAACTCTGGGCTTCTTGTGAGGTGGTTGGCTTCTGTGTCATGAAGAATTTCTATGTCAAGTTCACCTTCCTGTGCCTTAGCACGAGATCACTACCTTCACATTGTTCTGACCATGGGGTGTCAGGGTTTGGACTGCACCGTGAAGGTCAGCCTTACCTCATGTGTGCTGATGGCGTTCCTGTGTACTGTAGGCTGCTCCTTCATGTTTCTGGAGATTGCCGAACTTGAACTCAGTCATGAAGGCTATCCACTCTCCCGGGAGCATATTTCACAATGGCCACCATTAGCTTCTCTTTGTGCCTTTGAGTCTCTTGAGCCTTTTCTATGGCAGCAGCCTGCATAAAATCAAAGAGACTGCCCCTCTGGAGCCCAAGAGGTGGGTCTCAGGCTGCATTTGTCCCACTGTAGTAATACTCCTTTAGGTCTTTGGACCTTCCTGACCTATTTCCTTACTTAAATCTCTTGGAAAGCAGAGAATGGGATTGGATTTCTGCAAGAGTGAGCACGAGTTTTTCTTTTCTGGGCATCACCTTGCATCTGATAATGTTTGCAAACATATTGGGTCTTGTGCTCTACATCCTCATCTCCAAAACGCTCTAGAAGAACTGAGGGCCTGATGCATGTGTCCTGTCCTTCCGAGAAGGTAGCATGCGGGCACTGCGAAGTCATAAGACAGCATTCTCAAACTGAGATCCCAGACAATTGTGAATTTATGAGAAATTAAAATTCTTGTGTTTTTATTTCAACAATAACCTAACAAAAATGCTAATGTAACCACTTTGGAGATCATCTGGATGACCCCTTATGAAGCTTTGGCACTGATTGTGGTGTCCTTGGGTGCCATGTAGCTTTAATCATTTTAGGCTCAGGAGAAAAGAGCAAAGGAGGATAGAATATGTAAACAGTGTATTCTTCCAAAGTAAAGGCCAAATGATGCCATGGCTGGAAGAAAATTTCACAATAGTTCAAAGGGAGAGAATGACGGGAGAACTGAGTCATCAAATAGAATGCCGTGCTCTGGAAAATTATAGTCCAGGTGTGAGCAGCAATTTAGATCCAGCAAACTGGTATTATCCATCACATTGAATTAATAATGTCAATTATTAATGAGCAAAAGTAATCAAAATTTAATAATGATGTATACTGATTAAAATATATTGGATTCATTGTTTTGCTTGTTTCAAATCTCTAAAATTATTTGCATGAGGAGTTTATATCTAGTTCTAAGTTTGTGTATTTAAGTAATTTTTTTGTTATAATTTTATTTTATTTTTTATTTTGTTGAGGTCATATTGGTTTATAACATTGTGTAATTTCAGGTGTACATTATTATATATCAGTTTTGGTATAGACTGTGTTGGAAGTCCACAAGAATGCTTTTCCTTTAAGCATAATGCTGTCATAGAATAATTTTTGAACTGGAAAGTTCCTCAGAGATTAAGTGGAGAGGAAACTGAAGCCCCAAGAGATTAAAGGACTTTTCCAAGGTCAGACAGCTAATCCTCAGCAGGGCTGTGAAAGCACCAGGTCCCCTGGTGTCCAGCTCAGGCCCCCTTCCAAGGCACGGCTGTTCAGAAAAGTGATCCAGGAAGGTAGCTTATTCAGCCCCAAACGATGGACGGAGATGTCTTCTCTGAAACAGAGGCTGGGAGTTTTGCCTTTTCTTTTGCAGGCCGCTGACACAGAATACATCAACGATAGGCCAGATGTAATTGAAAAACAAGAAGAGAAGTTTAGAGACAAGATTGAACGTCAGTCCCCACCCTCCCCCAGCAACCCCGCCAACGCCAGTGTTACCATCTACTTTGCCTCCGTCACATTTGAATAAGTGCAGAAGGTCACAGATGATGTGCTGAAGTGCTATTTTTAACATTTCTAAATGGGTGCCACAGATTGTATGCATTAGAAAATAGACTACACAATGATTCTCTTCTGGAAGGTTCTCTCCTGCTTTAAAAATAGATCCACTTCTCTGAGGGCATCATCACTGCAGGCTGATATATTCTGAAATTTAACTTGATGTTTTTTAACCTCTAGTAGATAGTGAAATGATAGATTTTCAAGCTTTGAACTTGTGCTGTTTGTAGATGAAACCCGTCTGAAATATTCTAATATAACATACATTTCATTGGGTTTAGCTACCCGCAAATGATGCAGGAATGTCCCCAGGTAATTTCCAGTTTACCCAGTGGTACCTTCCAAGTGCCTACACATAGTCAATTACTAAACGATATCAGCCATTTCTACAGTTTCATTTCGCCTGTGCTGGCTCTGTCTACTGCCCCATCATCTCCACTGCCCAGCTTTCCTTAGGGCCACTCCTGCCCTGCTCCCTGCTGCTGATGCTGCTGTTTCTCTGAGACCCCCACTTCTCCCATCTTGGCCAGGACCCCTGCCTCTGCACCCTCCTCCATGGTACCTGTATGGCCCCCGCCTCCCAGAATTCTGCAGTTAAAGGATCTATAACCTCTTTTCAGATGAATCAGTGCGGACAGTGGAATGGTATTAACTTTTTCTTCCCCCCAGGGCTGTTAGTTACCTTGTAAAGCTCCCTAATCAGGAATATGCTCTCTGTATCCACTGGGGCTTCTTCACCCTGAGTCCGTTGACCTCGCAGGAGGCTAAGGCTGGAACTCAGGAAGTCTATCAGTTTGGAGGGGAAAAAAATTACATCTTCATTTTCACTATCCTCAGACTGAAAATCTGCGTTTCCCTCCATTATGAAAGTAGGCAGCAAACACAATAGGAGCAGCAAATCAATGATTCCGCCAGAGCAGAAACCTTTGGTATTGTCATTGAGGGGACCATTGTCGCAGGTATCTGCAAACAGTGTTTATACTCACCATTACTTTAAAATCACAATAATTATCAGACCTGCCACTAGATGTTGTTATTTAAAGTGTTAATAAGGAAGCACATGTATTACTGTAGCACAAGTTTTTTAAAAAATATTTTCAGAACTGTATTTCAATATAATTGGTTTCCTTCACAATTTTATGTATTTTATTTTATTCATTTAAGAGCATTTTTTTCTGAGAAGGAGTCTGTGGGCTTCCCAGACCTCCAAAGGGGTCCATGGCACAAAATGTTCCAGAGACTCTGCCTAGGAGGTTAATTAACATAAGGGCTGTTAGAAATTACTTTTCTCCCATGTAATCAGAGCTGTTCCTGTTAGGAGCCTTGTTCTTGCATTACTGGGGCCCAAGAATCAGAAGACCCGGCAGTCCAATACTTGCCCACTAGACCAAGGTCTTGGACCCCCCTTGGTCTTCCTTTTACAAAGGACATTATCGCCTGGCTCAACCAGAAGCCTGGCTGGTCCTGTAGCCAGGACATTGCCATGTTGGCTTTGGAATGACCCTTTCTGGCAAGATGTGTGTCATAGGTCAAATTGTCTCCTCCACAATGATATGATGAAGTCCTCACCCCTGGTACCTGTGAATGTGACCGTTTTGGAAGTAGGGTCTTTGCAGATATAATCAACTTAAGATGAGGTCATACTGGAGTCTAATCCGATATGACTGGTGTCCTTATAAGAAGAGGAGAAGGGACACACAGGGAGAACGCCGTGTGATGACAGAAGTGGAGACTGGAATGAGGCAGCTGCAAGCCAAGGGACACCGAGGGCTGCCGGCAACCACCAGAAGCCAGGGGGAGGCAAGGAAGGATTTTCCCCCACGATTCAGAGGGAGCGTGGCCCTGCTGACTCCTGGTTTCAGACTTCTAGCCTCCAGAACTGTGAGAGAAGAGATTTCTGTTGTTTGAAACCACCAAGATTGTGGTACTTTGTTAGTGCAGCCCTAAGAAACGAATCCAGTGTGTATCAGAGTGCCTAATAAGGGGAGAGTGGGAGCCTCGCTGAGTCACAAAACTGGTTGTGTGACTTTTGGGACCTAGTTGCTAATAAAGCTTGTACATGTGGCAGAATCTGGTCTGAGCCTAACACTGATTGTTACATGCCATCTGGCTGTGAGATTGCGGGGAAGGAAATATATAGCAGCCTCCCACTTCCAACTGGCGGAGCCTAGCGATACCCAAAATAGTGGCACAATTGTTGGGCCTAGGGATTAGCTTAGCTCAGTTGAAAACAGAATGTCTCTCTCTCCTTTTTTGTGTTACACTTGGCTGAAGCTGCCCTCGTTGCGCAAACACTTCAAGTGAAACGGTCTCCTTCCATTTTTGCTCATCACCTCTTCTTTTTTTTTTTTTTTTTTAAGATTTTATTTTTTCCTTTTTCTCCCCAAAGCCCCCCAGTACAGAGTTGTATATTCTTCGTTGTGGGTCCTTCTAGCTGTGGCATGTGGGACGCTGCCTCAGCGTGGCTTGACGAGCAGTGCCATGTCCGCGCCCAGGATTCGAACCAACGAAACACTGGGCCGCCTGCAGCGGAGCACGCGAACTCAACCACTCAGCCACGGGGCCAGCCCCGCTCATCACCTCTTCTTTCCCTGGGCTTCAAACAGAAGTCCAGGAAAGGCTGAGCGGGGACCAAACTCACTGGCAAAATCTATGCTGGTTCCAGCTTTGTCTCCCTCTTCCTTAGGTTGAGTTCCCTCCCAGGGAAAGATCAGTCCCTTATAAGAGCCTGAGTCAGGACCCTCTTCTCTATCAACACCATAGTCTTGTTTACCCAGAGAAGTCAAACAGTACTAGGGCACCAATTCAGACACCCATTTTAGAAGACGCTTTGAGCTCTGAGGCAGAAGCATCCTGGGGCCTTGAACTTCTTACCTCCCTGGTTTGGACACTCAAGGCAGGGATGGTGAAGGGTGGGAATCAGAAGGGACAGGGACATCTCAGTGCTTGGAGCTACCACTCCTCCCCTCTTAAGGCCCCATTTCCTTCTTGCTTAGCTCCGAATCTCCCTATGACCAAGACAGTCCTTCCTTCCCCGGAGGCCTCTGCCTTCTGCTCTTGCCTAGAAATGTGTCCTAAAGTCTGCTCCTGCTTCCGTATATTCATATATATATATATATATAGCCTTTAAAATACACTAGAGCCTTCATAAGAGTCACCCAATCTTTCAGTAAATAGTTTCTCCCAGACCAAATGCAAAGTCAAATATTGACCTGCATAAATTTCTGCTCATGTAACCTCATCTTCAAATGTCAGAAAAAGAGCCTTCAACCTTCTCCTCCATTCCAGAGAGAGATACTATGCAGCTCTTTCGGTCTCACACAAAATCTTCTTCAAAACATCTAGTCCTGCCCCACAAATCAAGTTTTCAGTTGTAGAAAAAACTCTTGCTCAAAATGTCTCTGAGCTAGCTCCTCATGTTATTAAACTACCCTGCTTCTTCTGCTAGTTTTGGCCAGTGAACTAGCTCCCATTTATTGATTGATTGAGATATAATTCATATACCATAAGTGTACAGTTCAGGGGCCGACCTGGTGGCATAGTGGTTAAGTTCACGTGCTTTGCTTCAGCGGCCTGGGGTTTGTGGGTTCAGATCCCGGGTGCAGATGTACACGCCACTCATCAAGCCATGCTGTGGCAGCATCCCACATACAAAATAGAGGAAGATTGGAACAGACGTTAGTTCAGGGCCAATCTTCCTTGCCAAAAAAAAAAGATTCATTAAAGTGTACAATTCATTAATTTTTAGTATAGTCACAGAATTGTCCAATCATCACCAACTCTCTAACTCCAGAACATTTTCATCACCCCAAAGAGAAACCCCATGCCCATTAGCAGTTATTCATTCTCCCCTCTCCCCAGCCCCCAGCAACTACTAATTTAGTTTCTGTCCCTACGGATTTGCCTGCTCCTTTATTTTTTTCAACCCTTTTCCAATCTCAAGAATCCAACCCAGATCTACCGAATTAGCACTTCTTCAGTGAGGGCCTGCTGTGGGGGAGACCCTCTGCTCTGAAAGGCCAGCCGTGTTAAGTCCTCTTTCCTCAGAATGTGGAGAAGAGGGTCAGGCGGCCACACAGATCCCCAGGGGAGGCTGGGCGTCAGGGCTTAAGGAGGCGTGGCAGCAGAGAGTGTGAAGAACACCCGGTCCTCTGACTTTGCAGACTTACGCCACACAGGCTTCATTAGCACAAGGCTTCCATAACCATGGAGAATGTTTGCCGAGCTCACGAGCCTTTGCTTCTAATTTCTGGAGAGCTGCTGCAGGCAGTTGCTAGCTTTCCATGCAAACAGAAACAAACTTAAATGTCCACTGAATGGCTGGAAATTTGATTCTCTTGGGCACAGTCCGCTTGGGCCCCACCTGTCCTCACACCAAGCATTTGCTGGATCTGGTGCTGCCCAATTGCCATCATCCGTGTCCTCCTTCATGGCAGGGCTGTTATTACACCACCAGCTAGCTAAAGTCCTGCAGGATGAAAATAGTTTTAAAGATATCTTTGGAGAATACAACTTCGCCTTAAAATATACAAAACAGGCATATTCATTTCGCTAAGATTTTTTTCTAAACTAACCTACAGTAATTCTAAATATACTTTTAGTTCCGAAAGTATAATATGCATTTTCAAATAATAATATGAAAGAGCATTTGTTTGTTGCTTTTAAGTAAAATACAGAACAATTTTCAGCAGAGTTCTTTTCTTTTCTTAGTACCTACTACTAGTATGTAAATAGTAAAGATTTTTCTCTTGGTATTTCTTTATTCATTTCATTTTCTTTATGCACTTTCATATCATGTCCTCATTTATAATCTCTCATAACAATTTATGCATTCTATACTTATTGATATTTACCACATTAGAAGTTAAAATCAGAAACTTTAAAAAATATTTAATTCATTTAAAAATAACAATAAACTCATTATATGTTAACATAAACATATTTTTAAGAAAAATGTCTATTTTCTAAAACAAAAATTTTAGTGAGAAGAGTGGCATCGTTTTACATTTTTGAAAATCTCTTTAATGACTGTCTCAATAGAAAACAGCTGGATTCTCATACCTACTTTTTAAAATAACAGCTTTATTGAGATATATTTCACAAACCATTCCATTCCCCCATTTAAAGTGTACAATTCAATGGTTTCCATTATATTCACAGAGTTGTGCAACCGTCACCAGTATTAATTGTAAGACATTTTCACTATCCCAGAAAGAAACCCTGTGCCCATGAGCATTCACACCTTATTTCTTCTTACCCTCCACCCCCAGGGCCCTGCCCTAGGCAACTGCCAGTCTACATTCTGTCTCTGTGGATTTGCCTCTTCTGGACATTTCATGAGATGGAATTATACCAGATGTGGTCCTTTGTGACTGACTTCTTTCACACAGCATAATGTTTTCAAGGTTTATCTATTTTGTAGTATGTTTCAGTAACTCCTTTCTTTTAATTGCTGAATAATATCCCATTGTATGCATATACCACATTATATTTATCCGTTCATCAATTGATGGACATTTGGCCATATCTCCACTTTTTGACTATTATGAATAATGCTGCTATGCACATTCTTGTATGAGTTTTTGTATAGATATATATATTTCATTTCTTTGGGTGTATGCCTAGGAGTGTAATTGCTGGGTCATATGGTAACTCTGTGTTTGACATTTTGAGGACCTGCCAGATTGTTTTCCACAGTCTATTTCATATTCTACCAGCAACGTTTGTGGGTTCCAATTTGTCCACATCCTCTCCAACACTTGTAATTATCTGTCTTCTTTATTATTGCCATCCCAGTGAGTGTGAGGGACTATCTTACTGTGGTTTCAAGAAAACAACTGGGGCCAGCCCCGTGGCTGAGTGGTTAGGTTCGTGCACTTCCCTTCCATGGCCCAGGGTTTCGCTGGTTTGGATCCTGGGCGCGGACATGGTACCACTTGTCAGGCCACGTTGAGGCAGCGTCCCACTTGCCACAACTAGAAGGACCCACAACTAAAATATACAACTATGTACTGTGGGGATTTGGGGAGAAAAAGCAGAAGAAAAAAGAAAATGACTGACAGTATTTGTTACTCGTGATAAAATTTATGATCTCAGGTGAAAATCAGAATTTTGGAAGATTAGTGTCTACCACTATGAACTTGACAGCTTCCCAACACCTGCATATTTTCCTGATGAGACTGATGACAACATTAACAACTGCAATTGTTTTAAATATTATGTCCTGAATTGTGTCACTATTTGGAACTTCTGTGTACCTCAGTGAATCAATATTTTCCAAATGACCAAAACATGATATTACAAAATTCTGCATGGGCAAAAGAGATCATTCAAAGACAGACCAATGGATTTAATATAACAGAGAACAAAAAGTACACTGCTATGGTTTTTGATTTCACATTACAATTAACCCTTAAGAAACTACCACTGGCAGCGGCTGGCCCAGTGGCGCAGCAGTGAAGTTCGGCCGTTCTGCTTCCGCGGCCCGGGGTTTGCTGGTTTGGATCCCAGGTGCAGACATGGCACTGCTTGGCATGCCATGCTGTGGTAGGCATCCCACGTATAAAGTCGAGGAAAATGGGCATGGATGTTAGCTCAGGGCCAGTCTTCCTCAGCCAAAAGAGGAGGATTGGCAGTGGATGTTAGCTCAGGGCTAATCTTCCTCAAAACAAAGAAGAAAAAAAAGAAACTGCCACTGACAGAGTTTGGGAGTTACATCAAAGAATATCCACAGTTATCTGAAAAGGCTATTAAAATATTCTTCTCTTTTCCAACTACATATCTGTGTGATGACAGATTTTCTTCATATTTCAGTCAGACAGACTGAATGCAGAAGTAGATATGAGAGAGAGTTCCAATTCCAGAATGGCAGCATTGTGAGCTCCACAGGCTCAGGTAAAATGAGCACAAGAGATGAAACTATAATAAAACAACAATGTAAATTCTCTGGAAATTGTCCTAAGGGCATACATTGAATGAAGAAATATTTATTCAAGAAAACCTACCAAAACTTGGTAAGAAGAGCGAGAGTCTGGGGTGCTTGGGCCCTAACTCCCTCCTCCCTGGCCCAGCTCAGCTTGACAGAAGCTCCACTCAGACAGGTATGGTGAGAAGATGGGGCTCCGTCAAGAGAGGGACTCCTAGTCAGTAGATACAACATCTCACAGGGAGAAGCAGGCTGTTAGCGTTTCTCGCCCCCTCCAATGCCCAGTTGGAGAGGCTAAATTCCTAGGGAGTGTGGACAACAGTTTGGGGGCTCTCTTCCTCCACTCAGACCTCACTCATAAGGTGGAGGCTTTATCCCAGGTAAAATAGGGTGAGAATACTGGGATCCTGGTCACTCTCACCCTGGCTTACTTGTAGGGTGGATGTTCCACATCAGGAAAGGCAAGCCAAGAAGACCAGAAGCTACCACCCCCATCCCGTGCCAGGAGTATGGTGGCTCAGAGATTCTCCCAGGGGTAGAAGCGGTCCATAACAACAGAGCCCTCTAAATCTGTCCTCAGAAGAACTGAATTTATTTGTTCAGTTGCAATGAAACTGTAGGTCAGTCTGGGGAGTACTGCCATCTTAATATTTAGTCTCCCAATCCTTGTACGTAGGATGTCTTTCTACTTAATTAGGTCTTCTTTAATTTCTTTCAACAATGCTATGTAGTTTTTACACTTTGAGAACTGCTGCTTTATGGAAGTTATAAGTAAACGTCATAGATGACCTCTTTAGAATTATCTTGTTTCCTTCTCCTAAACTTGTTCAGCTGTCACTGCTCAATCTTAAAAATTCATACTCCCCTGAAGTACAAGTTTGATGGGGAGAAGCAATCATTTCTAAAGTTTTATCCTGGTCTTGTAAGTCTAATTTTAGCACGTTTTCACACAACTCTGATGACCATACATGGCTTCAAGCTGGTTTTAATTTGTAATGCCTTACTTAAATTACGACATTTGTAGCTTTCTTGAAAATGACAGCTTTTTGGATGGAGAGACACAAATACAGAGAAGGAGGCCAGATCACCTAAATAGGGAAACTTTAGGAGCTCGTCATCTTTTCTAAGTCTTTAGTGATGAGAGCATATGTACAGAGTCCTTTTGGCCATGAAGAGTGTTCATTTTAATCTCCCTATCCTTGGGTCTACCCCAAATGGTACTGGCTCTAAGATTCAGGAGATTTAAACTGCAAAGTCCTTGTTGTCTTGAGAAAAAGTGTAAAGAGTTATGATCTTCCTGTTCTGACTAGAACTTAGAACATGTGAGCACATAGTCCATACCCATGTAATGGGATGATAATATCATTAAGAACGATAACGATGAGATTAACAAGGAAGCGAAAATTGCTAGGTGCAAAAGAATGCCATCTTGGCCACCCTTCTTTGAGTGGTAAAACATCTAAGACAACATATTCTGAACTATGACATATAAGCAAATTCATCTAATTCTTATCAAAATCAAGAACATTCTTTCTTTAGCTGCCAAGGTGAAGAATATAATTAACCTATTCAAGGAACTTGAATAGGTAGTTAATACATCTGTTTTTGGAGTCCCTTAGATTATTCTTCCTCCTTCCCTAAACCGTGATTTGGGTTTTCCTTGGTTTTGTCTGCTGGGCCCACCAGCCTTGGTACCACGTGCTGGCTGGCACTAGGCAACGGATGTCTTGAGGCCCTTAGTGAAATAATATATGTGCTGAGGACACGGGATGAGTGGGCCCATCTGCATATACACATAACTGTCAGTGGCCCAAATACCATAAAAGTTTTCCTCAGAGAATACTTACTAATTATCACCAAGTGTCAAGACACCAGTTAGGGCTTTTTAAAACTAATACAAGAGATTTTACAAAGAGTAATGTGGCTTTGGAATAGTTTTGAGGAGGTGGGACTTACAGGTAGGTTCATTGAAAAACATCAACATGAAACTTCCAGTTGTGTCTAAAATGCTGGAAAAGGGCAATATTAACATAGCGCTTATTATCTGTCATCATAATTATTACAATAATTACATATACATTTGCTAAATTCTGTAGTAGGTGGTATAGGAAGCAAGCAAACCAGATAGAGTCACTGACTTAGGTCATGTGGTAGATAAGTCCAAAGACAGGCTCTTAAAGGCTTTTTCTTAATCTTGAGGAACATATGGACTCTTTCGAAGAAAAAGAAGACAACTACTATGGTCTTACATTATTTTTATTATAACGTTTCTTAAATCCACCAATATAAAGCTAGCAATAAACTAACTCCTCATGCTTATAACTTATACAATTTTAAAACCAAAAGAAATTTATAAGATAAACACACAAAGACCATGAAATGTAGTAAAATTCAAGTGGACATCTACCGCGATATGCTACTGTTCTGCTGAGCCCACCTACAACTTGCAGTGAGGGTATGTTCTGACTGCTCCTACTGCAGCCTCTGTTACTATATGTGACTGTATGTGACATGATGACTTCATTTTCCCACCACCATTTGGCCTTTACTTGGCAGAATGCATCCTTTCATATTCATGGTATTTCCAAGTTCTTGTCTAATTATTTGAGACGTTTAATTTCTGACACTGATACATCAATAAACACATATAAACATGGTCACTCAAATCCCATTAGCTAACAGGACATCATTCAAATATTCATGAATCAATCAAGAATATAGTCATATAGTTTAAAAGGAAGATCAACATGGAAATGAAAACACAAAATTACAAATTTTCATAGAGCATTCACAGACATCCAAAAATAAATAGAAGGAATACAGGATTGGGAGTCTAGTGTGAGAAACATTGCCATTGGTTATTCTTTGATGCATTAAAAAATGTGTTGGTCTCTTTTATGTTTAGAGACAGCTAAGTGTTGGACACTCAAAAGGCAAGATGAGTGGGGCTGGGGGAGAGGACCCCAGCAGTCAGCTCAATGTGTGAATGCAGCACCAGAGGAAGCTGCTCTGGAGACCGGTAGGAAGCTTTACAAAGTAGGTGACATCAGTACTGGGCCTTAATGGATGAGGAGAAATTCTCCAGGTGGAGAATAAGAGAGGAGAACTCAAGGCAGAGAGATCAATGTCCCTGAACTGAGTGTTTGTATGTTTGCAATTCTCTGTCATTATAGTAAGTCAAATAAGCAACAGTGAGTGCCTGCTTTGAGTTTAGCTCCATAGGGGGCACAATGAAGTTCACGTTTCTGTCTTTGGAAAGCTGAAAATCTAGTTGGGGGGACAAAACTGCAACTGACTAGACAGTGAACCTACACTGTCAAAGAGTGTGGCCCAGAGACTAGATGCTACAGGAGTGCCTAGCAGCCTGAGTGGCCTAAGAGTAGGGTGGTGAGAGCAAGCTTCATGGGAGAGGCAGCTGAATGGGGCCTAGTGGGACAGAACAGATAAGAAGCAAACCCCGCAGTGACACCTCCCCCAAAGGGTGGTCAATGAAAGGGGTGGGGGCTGCTGAGGGCTTCTCAGGACTGATAGAGAAACCTCATACATGGGAGGATCTGGTGTGGCCATGAGAGCAATGCTACCAAGGCTATGCTTAATTTCCATCATTGAGCGCAACATATTTTACCCAGCCAAGGAAATCAATGACTTTCCCTGGCCCCTTCTCCTCTCTACCCTCAGTGAATCAACTACTGTGTAGCAAGCAGAATTAACTGACAGGTCGCTTTGTTAACTGTAGCCACAGACCACATTAGATTCAATATTCTGCCCACAGCAATCAGCTTCCTGGAAAGAGAAGCCGTGACTGTGCTTTCAGAATGTGCAGTCCTCCTGTGCGTTCCTTGTAGTGAGTGAGCTGGGAAAATCCCTTACCAGACATGCTGGTCAAGGTCTTGGGCGTCAAAGACGTGCCAGCAACATTAAGGCAAGGACTTGATTAAGATTGCTGAAGATGACTTTCAGTTAATATTGATTAAATTTACAATTTTCAACCTTTAAATTAATTTTTGAATACACTGCACCTTTGCATGATATAAAATTCAGAAATTATAATACAAAACTTAGTGAAAAATCTTCTTTGTGCCTGTGTCCCTAACCATTCATTTCCCCTCCCTGGTGGCAACCAATATTACAGTCTTGAGTCTCCTTCCAGAAATATCTTATGCACAGACAAGCAATCACAGATACATTCTTAAAGAAAAGAATTCACTAGTGTCATATTTTCTTATTGTAAATAATGTTAGGGATGTATTTTCTTTCACTTAAGAAGGAAACGGTTATTAGCTTTTCAAATTATAAAATAACGCATATTTAGTATAGAAAACCAGGAAACTACAAGAAGGAAAAGGAAAAAAATGAAAATAGCCCATTATCCGACTATTTGGAGATAAGCTCTGGGGACCTACAGTTATTTATGTACTTCCTTCTAGTACTTTCGTATTATGCACACAATATATTACACTGGAGTCTTTTTGTTTTCACTAACTATAGTGTTCTAGCCTTGCCAAGTCTTTAAAAGTGTCTTCCACACATCGTTTTTAATGGCCTGTTTGTATGCACTATAATTTATTTAACCAAGGCCTTTTGTTTGTAACTCAAGTTTATTACAATTTTGCACCATTATAAAACTTCACTTGATATATATTTAGTCTTTATCTATTGATGACTGTGATTTAAGTGAAAGTTTCCTAAGGGACAAGACTGTGCTGGTCTTGACTACTTATATCCATAGAGCACAGTGGCTGGCTATACGAATTTAAAATATTAGCAGACCATATCTGCAATAAAAAAGGCAAATTTTAAGTGCAGTTAAACCTCGAAAAGGATTTATTTAAGTGAAATTAAACCTCAGAAAGGGTTGGGTTTCTGATTTCTCATATCAGTCGCTTTTTGGAAGATAGGACAGCATTCTTTCAGCTATAGCTACAAACCCTGTGGAGGACACGTCTAGGGTTGGTTTATTCTCTTGGGTAAAAGGAAGAATTGTGACCAGGGGTCTTAAATCCTAGAACAGGTCACAAAAAGGGCCTCCATTTTTAGTAAGCAGCACCTTCTATGAATTCTACTTTCAGTGAGGATTCATAGACAAAAGGGTGCATTTTACACCGCTGGAATAAATGAGCTGTAGGGCACCCAAATCAGTGTGAAAACATCAGACAAAACTCTCTCTTCACAAGTGACCGTAAGACAACGCCATTTAACACATTACGAAAAGCTCCTTTCTCAAAACAATCCCTTGTTCCTCAGGGAATCTCTATTTTAAAAGATGATGGTCACGGGACAGTTGTGGTCTTGTCTATTATTCTTCTAAATGAGGCAGCAGACCCTTTTGGTTTGTTCAGTATGCAAGGAGATCTTTCCCCATCCCCAACTGTGGGTCTCCGCAGTGGGAACAAAGGATGCATCCAGGGCAGAGGACAGACGAGCAGAGAAGGACGGCAGAGAGAGCAGGTTTGTGTGGGAGTCCCCTTGTGACTCAGCTGAAGGGTAACATCTTCAGTTAAAGAATGTCTGGGGATGGCTCCTGTGTTGACAAAGCCCCATGCCTGGCCATAAAGAGGTCCACGAAGACCAGAAACACTGAGTGCGCAGTTGTATAGCAGAAACAGGGACTCTCGCGCTCTGGTTCCTTCCAAGGGAAACTTGCAGTCAGGCCCAGGTCTAGGGTTAGGCTTATGCAGGTGAAAAGACGTCTCCTGTAAATCTTGACTTTGAAAAGGTGTACAGAGAGAGAAGAGAAACAATCATAGGCTCTGTCTTCACTGGCAACTAGACTTTTGACTATCATATGCAGAAGGAAGCTCTTTCTTGGATCTGTCTTTCTCTGAAGGTATAAAAAGCACTTCCTCTTCCTGTTAATTTTTTTATGATGATCCTTAAGGTGCTGATGGAGCAATTTCCAATACCCTCAAAATGATACTTTTTTTTTAAAGATTTTATTTTTCCTATTTCTCCCAAAGCCCCCCAGTACATAGTTGTGTATTTTTAGTTGTGGGTGCTTCTAGTTGTGGCATGTGGGACGCCGCCTCAGCATGGCTTGACAAGTGGTGTCATGTCCACGCCCAGGATCCGAACTGGTGAAACCCTGGGCCACAGAAGCGGAGCGCACGAACTTAACCGCTCGGCCACGGGGCCGGCCCCTCAAAACGAGACGTTTAACGTTAACTTGGCCCACATTTACTCCCACTTGCACCTGACTTCACAATGGACTCAACACCCTGGAGAAATTACAGTTCTGCCTCTGACAAGAACAGGATATAATCAACAAAACTTCATAAAGTCAACTATATAAACTTCGAAACATATACCATCATTCTTTTCTTTTTAACTTTTCTTTTTAAATGAATATAGACCCACAGGAAGTTATTTAAAAAAGTACAGAGAATTCCCTATACTCCTCCCCAAGCTTCCAATGATAACATCTTACATACTTGCAATATGCTATTGAAACCAGGACACTGATATTGACATTGGTGCTATTGCCACTATTCGTTTTGACATGTGACAGTGTAAAAACTGAAAATCCTAAAACCTAAGAAAAAAACGAATTCCATCTTGTGCTAAATCTACTACTACCAGCTCAAGCTCTCCACGCTGCACCCTGCTCAGGCTGTCTGGGTTTGTAGCAGCCACGCCTTCTCTGGGCAGAGAAATGCTGTCTCCTCTAAGACTTGCGAATCCCTCGTCTTGAATACACAGAGCAGGCCCCGCTTGTCCCTTATTCCTTGTGCCCAAAGGACAACCTTCCCTCCTTCCACCAGAAACAGAAGGTGGAATCTATGGGGGTCTCTCCCATACAAAAATTTAATATTCTTTTGTTTTTTAACTTTTTATTTTGAAATAATTATAGATTCACAGGAAGTTGCAAAAATAATACCGAGAAGTCCCTGGTACCCTTCACCCAGTTTCTCCCAGTGCTTACTTTAAAGCTCATTTATCAGGTTGCTACATTAGGAAAAGATAATCAATTCCTGTTTTTTGTTCTTTGCTCTTTGTTTTTGTTTTTTTTTTTAACCAGGAAATATCACCTTTTCTTTGACTACTTTTGTCCAGTGAAAGAAAATCTGTTACAGCGGAGACTCTGCTATTTAAGGGATTGGGGCTGATTGTTAACCACTTAGTTGAAAATGTAGGAACTATTAAAAAAATGATACACAGATCTTACGTACCTCATTTTAACTTGGCTCATATAAAGGTGTTCATTCTCCAAACATTTGATATAGGGTTGTTAAAAAAAATTTTGTATTCCAATGGAAAACGATGCGTTGTCTATAGGGTACACTTCTGCCTTATCAGATTGATTCTGTGGGCCCGTTTTATAAATCTGTACAGTGTGGGTAACTGACAGACGTGCAAATTATGTCCTGTCTGGTGGAGATGGGCTTCCTGTGCCCTTGGGGAAAAGCCAGTCTGTGTCATTTGCACAGTCAGTATGACTTTACTGCATATAAATTTTCCTTTACTTTTCCTCTGAAGCAGTTATAACATCTTCCTGTCTCCTTCGTTTGATGAATTTAATAGAACCCTAACATGCGCTCACCTTTATCTCTGAACCACAGTCATGCTTTTACCTTTTTCTGAAACTTACCTTTTAACAGGGTCAAGGTTTTTTTTCTTTGAATATTTGTCCACTGTTGAGAGTTGCTTCTCTTTCTTTCAAAAACTGCGCTCATATCACAGACAACAAGGACCAGCTTCACTCTCTCTGAAGTGGACATAGAGCGTAAAGACGCACGCACTGGAGAGCTGAATACTTCCAGATTCGGGGAACTGCTTATCCCTCCCCCCAGTCACCTACTGGGGTTTCACTCACTCCTAATTCAACAGCAATGTCATTTAATGACTCACCTGCAGCTAGTACTTCCAAAGCATTCATCCTAAGTTTCACAGAAATTAGAACTTTCTCTCTTTTAACACTCGTTTCACTAATTTATAACATTTAATTGAATTATGTGATGAGAGTCTAAGCAGCATAAATAGATTTGAGATCAAACATATCTGACCCGCTAAACGTACAGCTCAGTTGGTTGGAAAAGAGCCTGCGCACCTCTGCCTTCCTAGGGAGCCGAAGTGCTGTGCTCAGCGGGCTGCAGGTCAGTTGACCTGTGAATATGCTCGGAGGAGGCTGATTAAGGAAGCGTGTGGCAGAGTGGGGCTGGGTGTCCTCCAAAGTTCTTTTCTCCTTGCCAGGCACGCAGCTGGACCCCGTATTCTAGCCTCTCTTCACGGGACTGAATTCTAACCAAAGGAATTTAAGTGGAAGGGAGAAACGCCTCTTCCAGCTCTGGCCCATAGAAACCTCCCCACTGTCACTCTCCAGCCCTCTTTCCCCTTCTGCTGGCTTGAGGAGACAAGCGCCTTGTGAGTCAGTGAGAAAGATGGTGGGGTTAGAGGACATAAGGAGCCTGAGTCCCCAGGTCACTGCTTGGAGGACCTGCTGATCAGGAATATCACGTTTGCATCATTGTAATGTTTGGAAGCAAGATACTGGCTTCCATTGTGTTTGAATCGGTGTATGTTTCTGGGTTTGCTTCTTACAGCAGCTTGCATCATTGTAACCGATCTAGAGCTTCCACTGGGTGACCACAGCTGACTCTCTGTTTCTACTTATCAAGAGGAAGAGGGGCCGGCTCCGTGGCCGAGTGGTTAAGTTCGTGCGCTCCGCTGCGGCGGCCCAGGGTTCGGATCCTGGGCACTCATCAGGCCACATTGAGACGGCGTCCCACATCCCACAACTGGAAGGACCTGCAACTAAGATATACAACTGTGTACAGGGGGAAGATAGTGGCAACAGTTGTTAGCTCAGGTGCCAATCTTAAAAAAAAAAAAAGAGGAAGAGAAGTCTTTCAGTGTGGATTATCTAGTACAGGTAACTAATCAGCTTAATTAGTTTGATGACGTGGTTACCCTACCGAAATATCCTTTAAAAAAGGAAGCAACTGGATTTAGGTTCCTCTCATCTGTATTCATCTCACAAAGATGCACGGGGGACCTATTGCATGCCAGGCACTGTTCTAGGACCTGCAAATACACAGTGAACAAAATAGACCAAGGTCTCTGCTCTCCAGGGGCTTGCATCCTATAGGGGAGAGGCAGATAGTTTGCAAAGTTACCGCTGTTACAGAAGTTAGGCAGCGATGCGTGCCGGGAAGAAAAGTCAAGCAGGGAAGGTGGACAGAGAGTTAGGGGAGCAAGAGCGGGTGGTCTGTGGTTTTCAGTGCCCCGGTCAGAAGGGCCTCAGTGAGAAGGTGACGTTTGAGCAACGACTTAAAGGTGGTGAGAGCAAGTCATGTGACTATCTGGGGCAAAAACATTCCAGGAAGAGGAACGGTAAACACAAAGGCCTCTTTCCACTCAGGTTAAAATTCTACTTCCATTACCCAGTTTTAAAAGTCAAGACTGAGTTGGGGCGGGGGAGGATTTCAACTGGGCCCCTGAGCATGGCTGCCCATGGTGGTCACTTCTTCTCTTGCCCTCTGGACCAGCATCTCTGGGTAAGTCCAAGGGCATAAAGAGACCTAGCTATGGTGAAAGCAGATGGATTCTGAGCTGCTGGAGGGTGCTGTCCAGGGCAGCCCCAGCACAGTCGACTTTGTTCGGAGGCCCCTGCTGGCATCCACCCATTTTGTTGTCATCGACCCTCTTTCCATGGTTTGGGGCTTCCTATGGGCATCAACCCTTTAGTTTGTTTTCATTCCAACCTCTGGTCCAAAGCCAGGCTCCTTCCATGTCTGTTCCGTGTTTGTCCTGGCAGCTTGACAGGCACCCATAGGAAACCCCAGACTGATCAATCAACCCCCTTCTCCAAACTTCATTCTGTCTCTGAGCCCTTTTCCCCCACACCCTTCCAGGTGTTATTTCCCTGGGCTTTGCCTTCTAGGTCCGTACAGTCAGGGTTCTCTGAATCTACAAGCTTATTCACAATTTTCTCCCTCCTCCACAGCCATGCCCATTGTTCTGGGCCCAGAAGGAAGGCTCCTGCCTCCATCCCCTCCCAGAGTTCATCCAATTCCTTGCCTATGGATTCAAGCTCAGATATATGATGTCATTTTTGTTTGTGTGTGAGGAAGATTGGCCCTGAGCTAACATCTATGCCAATCGTCCTCTATTTTATGTGGGACGCTGCCACAGCATGGCTCGCTGAGCGGTGCTAGGTCTGCACTCGGGATCCAAACCTGCGAACCCCAGGTTGCTGAAGCACAAACCCAACTACTATGCCACCGGGCTGGCCCTGATATCATTTTGATTATAGTATTTGAGAATGGTAATTTCCCTCACTTACACATTTGTATCTTACAACACCCCAGGAGGTGTATGTTTTATGCTCCCTCTCAAACGAGGCTTGATATATGAGAAAAGTGATCAGAGAGTGTAATTAACTTGACCAAGGTCACACAGCTAGTAAGCATCTTGATTCAGTGCATAGGTCCATTCGTCCCTCGTCTCTGATTCCTATGCCCTTCACACTCTCTCCTTTTACACCTTAGATAGGATAGGTGGGGCCCAGGGACAGAAATTATTTTATATTTATCAGTTTTATGATGTTTGGCTTATAATAAGCCCCCAAACTGTAAGTTCTATTTAAAACGAAGGACCATGTTACTATAATAATCAGTTGTGCCGTTACTGAGACACCCATGTATATCTAAATAGATGAGGGAACAAAGAGGGACATGCCCCATATGCCAGGCACCGAATTTTATGTAGGCAATTAATGGATACATTTCAGTAAAAGGATACATAATTATTTTTTGCTTCTTTTATTTAAATGAATTTATTGGGGCTGGCCTGGTGGTACAGCCAGTTAAGTTCGCACGTTCCACTTCAGCAGCCTTGGGCTCACCGGTTTGGGATCCCGGGTGCGGACCTGGCACCACTTAGCGAGGCATGCTGTGGCAGGTGTCCCACATATAAAGTGGAAGAAGATGTGCACAGATGTTAGCTCAGGGCCAATCTTCCTCAGCAAAAAGAGGAGGATTGGCAGTGGATGTTAGCTCAGGGCTAATCTTCCTCAAAATAAATAAATAAATAAATAAATAAATAAATAAATAAATAAATTTATTCTTTCAGAGAATGGCTCTACGGGATTTCTTTTTCACATTAGTCATAATTTGCTCCTTGTCCTGTTCTTTCAGGAAACACAGTTGCTATCTTAAAGACTAAGGCTACAGCTTTGCAAGAGGTTAGAGCTTGGCATTCGTCATGGAGTGGGAAAAGTTCTCCACGGAGAGAAGAAGCCTACTGAGTATGTATTCTTTTAAAACCATCCTTTCAGTTAAAGAGGATTTCGAAAGACAAAAAGTGGCATTTCAATAATGACTTTCTGGGATCTTGCTTAAACTTTTACTGCAGTTAAAAATCGACAATCCTCCTTCCGCTATCCCTTAATGATTCGTTGTCAGGAGAAAGGACGAGTGTAAAGCTAAGCCCAAAGACCTGGGGTTTGGGGGAGGAGGTGGGCTCCCGGCTCCCTCCTGTGGAGAGCCCTGGGCCCAAGGAGCAGCGGGCTCAGCTGGCCCCATGGACGCCTTGGCCACAGTGCCATTCTCCAGCTCCTGCAGGGTGGGGAGTGGGGGGAAGAGGCCTCAAGTCAAGAAGAGGGTAGAGCCCTTTGTCCCCCACATTTCTGGGCTCCGCCATATGTGTGCCCGTCGGCCCATTCCCAGGTGGATGAGCACCGTACACCATGACCCAGAAGTTCCCGCTCAGCCCTCCCAACACCGCACAGGCTTCAGAGGACGCT
This sequence comes from Equus przewalskii, assembly GCF_037783145.1. Taxonomy (NCBI): domain Eukaryota; kingdom Metazoa; phylum Chordata; class Mammalia; order Perissodactyla; family Equidae; genus Equus; species Equus przewalskii. The sequence goes on along the minus strand of NC_091844.1, from coordinate 11,211,257 downwards.
GCACCCAGAGGCCTCCGATCCTCTGAGATTTTATTTATGCCCACGCTCTTCTTGAAAGGCACTGCCCTGCAGGTTAAGGCCCACCCCACACGCACCCACAAAAATGTTAAGACCAGAGCAGAATTATACCAGTCGAGAGCTGAAAGAGAGGGAGACAAACGACATCAAAAAGACACGCTATGTGAGCTTAAAGCGTAACAAAAACCAAAACCAAAAACTATCCGCAAACACAAGGCACACATGTCCATAGCGCTAAACTCCTGGAGAAGCTTGTAGGGTGTTTGAATCCAGACATGTGATAACACAATGTCTTTAATAGATACTTCTAGAACATACAGAGATAATCTTCAAATGAGCAACATTATATGAACGTTTTACAAAAGCCCTTGGTGTACAATATTATAAACCCTGTCTCTGTGACAGCATTTCTATTTGAGTAAGAAAATCTAAGCACAGGGTTCCCCCGGTTTCTGAAAGTAGGGCATTCCTAGGAAAACTTTCAAAGGCCGAAATGTCGTAAAGCGAAGAAGCAGTTACCATTAATTTATATGGGAAAAATTTTTGAGCATTGCCGACCCAAAAAATAACCTACCAAAATATCGAGATAAAGCCCAGATGCTACAGACACTGTTCCAAGCTCTGGCGTCTTGATGCGAGATGGTGAGTGCAGCTCCCCGGGAAGAAGCCCGGAGGCGCCGCTCCCGCCGCGAGGGTGCACTACCTCTATAATGCATTGCTTGCTGCAAGATGAACGCGGAACGCTATTTTTGCTTTTTGCCTTTTTTTTTTTTTGTGAAAGTGAAAAACTCCTTTGGATTTCCTTTGCTTAGCGAGAACAGTTACTAATGTAGGTCTTTCATAAGAGCAAAGCTGCGTAAAGTGAATTTTCGGACAGCAGGGCAAATCTGTATATAGTTTTAGATGACGCTGGACCATATGTGTGTGCGTGTGTGTCTTTTCTGGCTCTCTGTACATTCCACGTGCCCTTGCCCCCGCACTCCACCAGGCAGCCTGTTCTCGACTTCATTTCCTCAAGCGTGAAAAGCAGAGTGCCTGCAACTCTGGCTGCTGTTCTCCAAAGCCCAAATCTTGGCTTACAGGACAAAGAAAAATTCCCACCGCCCAGGGATTATTCCCCATGGTTCCCCATCTCCTTGTTATTATGTGGGGTCATGTGACTTGCTCTGGCCCATGGGCTATGAGTGGAAGCAAGCATATGAATGCATCAATGTGTGCGTGTGTGTATTTTAACATAAAATGCGCTACACTGCATGTATTTGTTCTGCAACATGATTTAAAAAATTCAGCAATATACCTTGGAGATCTTTTATATTATAACAAATAAACTTATTCTTTTAAACTGTTGCCATATCACAGACAGTATATACCATAATTTCAACCACTCCCTTGTTAATAGGCATTTAGACGATTTCCATTATTTTGCTATTATGAAAATACTTTTGTGTGTTCTCAAGGAAACCTAGAAGTGGAATTGCTTGGCAGAAAGATATATACTTTTACAAATTTTAAAATATTGCTTTAAAAAATATTCCATTGAATTCAAGGTACTGGCATTCTATGCAGGATTTTTATAATAAGATTAATCAATGAGAATGTTCTAATCTTCTATTGTTATGCTCTTTCTCTCTCTCCTCTCTCCTCTTCACTCCTGGGGAAGTGGGAGTATGGATCTAATTGGATCTGACTCTAGGAGGTTGATGGTGCCAAGTTCACGAGTTGGCACTGGTACGTAACTCGTGAAGTTATCCACCAGGTGTGGTTCTCTCTCTGGTACTTTGCTCTTTCTCCAAGAGGAAAAGAGGCAGCCGAATCAGAGCTCACCTCTTCCAGTGGGCAGACCCTCTTCCCTCTCTTCCTCCCACATGAGCAGCGCCACACCTTTGCCCCTCCGGGCTCAGCAAGGAGCTGGTAGAAAGACCTGAGCTTAGAAGGAGAGAAAGAGGCCCTAGACTTGTGCCCAAGTCCTGCACCCACACGGGGTTGCCAGGTCACCCGCACTGGGGTTGCAGGGACCTAGAATATGGAAGTGCCTTATCATCTGTTGCCATGGATGCACTCCTTTCCTCAGAACCGCCGGGAAGGATGACCGGCCAAGGCAAGATTCAGGCCCCTTCCTGAACACGATTTCCATGTGATGGAAATCTCATCCCAGGAGCATGGTTTTGGGCAGCTTTTGGTATAAGTATGTATTTTGAAGAGTGATTTTAAACTTCCAAGTGTTGGGGACTTTTTGTTTAGACAAAATGTTGTCATTCAGTTCTTCCTAATTTAGCTATGGGGATACGGTAGTAGACTAAAAGGCATCCAGCTAATTGAAAAGCAATGCCACATTGCAAGGGCGTTGGTTAACAGGAAGTGTGGGAGGGAGGGTCATTAGAAAATAGATCTGCTTTGTACCCTTTAAAACTGAAATATGTTCTCTTAAAAGCCCATTCAAATCCAGTGAGGTTTTCACCGGGGCGTTAACATTCAGATCTAAATGAACGCTGTACAACTGAGATGCCAGAAAATTTCTTCTGGAAAAAACTAAAGCCAACAATTGATCAACACAGCATATAATTAAGAGAGCAGGGTGTTGAAGGCAGGCTGCCTGGGGTCAAATTCTGGAGCCACCATTTACTAGCTGAGTGGCCTCGGAGAAGTTGCTTAATCTTATGTCTCAGTTTACTTATCTGTAAAATGGGGATAATCATGGTATTTCCTTCCTGGAACTTTTGTAAGGACTGAATGAAGTGGTATATTTAAAGTGCTAGAACTTGAAATTGTCTGGCATTCAGTAAATTCTAGCTATTCTTTTTAAATGCTGATTAACACTGAACACAGTAATTGTCAAGAGTAGAACTGTTGCGCCTAAAAGCTCTGTTCTTCATGAAAGACCTGAGATTGACAGCCACAGGCCTGCACTCACTCCCCAAATAATGAACAGTGACCTGAAGAACATCACAATATATGCAAATAGCCACTGAGAGTTTGCCTTCCCCACTCCCACCCCCTCTCTCAAGGCAGCCCTGATAGCCGAAACACCTGGACTCACAGTACCAACCAAGGTTCAGCAGGCATTGCTGCCTGATTTAATTGCTTCACTCTCACTTTCCCGCTTCCCCTTCCTTCCCCTTCAGTGTTAATTCCATCTCAGACTCTTTCTCACACATATATACATTTCCCTTGAATTAACATTCTTCTTTTCCTCTGGCTGCAGTTTTTGCGGTGGGCTTAGGAAAATTGCCTTTCCTCCTTTCATTTCATTTAGCATCTTCCCTCCACCCCTCCCCCCAAAGATTCTAATCATGATCATAAGCCCAAGTAGCACCGGTGCTCGACTTGTTTGAAGAAAAACCATTCAACTTGAAAAGTAAACAGCACAAAGGTCAAATAACAATGTGAGGGCTGTCACGAGGCAGTACAGGGCTGCCAAGAGTGTGGTAATGACAATTGAGGCTCTGAGTCTGGACAAGTGGAGAGAAACGATTGGGGCTGGAGTGTCCCTGAGAGGCTTTGTGAAGAGAGAGGAGCTTGAGCTGACCTTGAAGGACCTGGGGGGATGTGGCTTCCAAGTTGGGGCAAACCAGGTGAAGGGGATGGGCTGAGTAAAGGCATCTGGGTCAGAGGCAGAGACCAGGTTAGTCTCGCTGCTGGAGGGTTTGAGTTGTGGGCAAAGAGGTTGAAAGTATAATCTGGGCCCTGAGTGGTAAATTCAGGTTAGACATTAATTTAAGGATGGGAGTGATGTGATAAATGTCAATTACTGAGGTTGAGGGTAGGATATAAATGATCTGTAAAATGTAAACTCAAAACAAAGTTGTTAAAATTCAGTACAATGGTATATCACAACTGTGCTAAAGGTATTCTCACTCCAGACCCCTCGACAAACAAAAATAAGGTGAACCATCCCCTGGCTGGCTGAACTGAAGTCTGTATCAGCTATGCAACGCTTTAAAATAACCTAAACTTCAGCTCACTTATCTGTCTACAATTTAAGTAATTAATGTTTAACATTTTCATAGGAACTTATGCTTATAGGCACAAAAACATAATCGACAGAAGCATAGAGTCATCTGCAGTTACTTGCATATACGTGGCAAGTGTCCCAGGGATGGGAGAAGACACGGGGCGAAGGTGGGGACAGGAGTGCCTGGTGTGACTATGTGAGGCAGTGGGTTTGACTGTGTGGGTGCGGTGTGCTCTGTCTCACCCATGTCACCCTATAATATTGGTCTGGCAGGGTGTGGACAGCAGAGTTTAAGGTGGCATTGGCAAATGTAGGTGTGGCTGCCGTGCTACTTCCCTTCTGAACAGGATCTTTAGTACTCTGCACTGAGTTTTTGTTTTGGGTGGTACAGCTGTCAGGTGTCATTTGCAGCGCCAATGGTATACAATCTGATAACTCTACAGATGATGCGTGATCTGAGATCAAACCTTTCAGTACTTTCACAGTTATAAAGGCGTTTAAAAAGATGTAGGAGAGCCAGTCCTGCTGATCTAGTGGTTAAAGTTTGGGGTGCTCTGCTTCGGAAGCCAGAGTTTGGTTTGGGGGTGGTAGAGGCAGAAACACAGCATCATCTGTCGGTAGCCATGCTGTGGCAGTGGCTCAGGTAGAAGAACTAGAAGGACTTACAACTAGAATATATAACTATGTGCTGGGGCTTTGGGGGAGAGAACAAAAGAGGAAGATTGGCCACAGATGTTAGCTCAGGGTGAATCTTTCCCAGCAAAAAAAAAAAAAAAAAAAAGTAGGAAAAATAAACCCCTGTGGATGAATTAGACTTTTCTGTTGATGACAGAATTAGTCAGTTCTAATATTAACTGTTTTATTAGATCTTTGACTCAAAAACCTACAAATGATCTCACTTTTTGAGTTTTAAAATCTAAAAGAGTTTAATATCCCAATCTAGTAAAACAATACTTGCCTGTGGGATCTTTTATTAAGGGTTTAAAGATGTTCATAAGCACAATTTTATTCCCAAGTGACTGAAAACTCACAGGTATATATTTTCAGCTCTTTGCTTACCTGATAAGGTAAAAGTAAAACAAGGGTTAAAAATAAAGCAGAATGGAGAAAATAATGCCTATAGGAATACTCATATCTACTAGATGAGAGTATTTTTGGCAACTGCAGCCCCTGCTTCATAAATTGCAAATTTGTAAAACTGCTGCTCCCTGGGCCCGCGGTCTCAGGTCCTCCCTCGCTCCATGGCTGAGCTATCTACAGCCACCTGCCCCACCTCTTCAAGCTTCTTTCCCTCAACTGTAAAATGAAGACAACACCTCTTCGCAGCGTTTAGGTGAAAATGAAACAAAATCTCGCAGGGTAAGCGCTCCGCGCGCGGAAAAGTTAAGTACAGGAGTTAATTGTAACGTTTCCTTAAGCGCACCGGCTTCCTCCTCGCCTTCGGCGCCTTCCTCCACGTCCGCTCGCGCCCTCGCCCCTTACCCGGGCTTGTCTGTGTACTTATTTGTTCACTTAATTAGTTAATATTCACCACCGTCGTAAATTTTCCCTATGATGGCAGGCGCAGGAGACACTGCCCTCCGCCCTGTCCCCTGGCGTGGGGCCCTGGCTTCGCGTCCGAGGTGGCGGTCGTGGGTCCCTAGAGAATCCCGGTCACCTGCATTCCGCACCGCCCCGGGAACCGCCTCAGAGCCCCGCCCCCGGCCCCGGGCCCCGCCCCCCGTCCCCGGGCCCCGCCTCCGCAGGGCGCGCTCCGTGGGCGGGGCCAGCTCACGGAGCCGCGCCGTGATTGGCCGTGTCCGAGCAACCGCGGCGACGCCGTGGTCAACAGGCCGCGCGGCTGGCTCTTGGGTCACAGAGAAATCGAACGGCTGGGATCCTTCGCGCCAAGCGCGGACCCTTCGCCCGCGGGAATCGCTGCCTTGTCAGCCGGCGGCATGCGTACCTCGCCCGTCCTCCCGGGTCACACGGCCCCCGGAGGATGGGCGGGTGGCTGCTGAAATAGGAACCGCCTCGTTTTTCATCTGACGTTGTCTAGTAAGTGTGGGATGCGATCCCTTCCACGCCAGAACGTCGGAGGTGCTGAGGTTTCCGACAGGCTGCGTAGGGAAATCTTGGAGTTTACACAGTTTCTGAGCTGGACTACCCCCCACCTACAGATGTGGGAACAGGCCCAGGAAGCTCAGCGACTTGCCTGGACTCACTTAACAGTTTGGTACAAGGGTCAGGCCAAGAAACGAGGTACCCCGCCCTCCTACTGCACAGCTCTTACCTACCTCGCCCCCAGCCGCTCTGGTGGAGGACCAGCTTTCCTAGTTTCTGTCTTACCACGGGCCAACAGTAACAAGAAGGTGAAGTCCACTTGGGCTTTCGAGGTAATACAAGAACCAGGAGAAATTTATTTTTAAGAAGTAATGGTAATGTGAATAGTCTAAAACTGAAAGCTCTCTGCTCGGATTAAAGCTTTCTACAACTTTCTGTCCCAGAATGTCCTCTGGCTCTCCCCCATTCCTCCACACAAACGTGCTTTTCACAATCACATCATTAACAGGAGCCCCCATTTTCTTTTGCTTTTTTAAAAAATAAGGACATAAAACTTAAGGAGGTTTAGCTTCCACCTGGTGGAGTTTTCCCTTCATCTTCTTGGGGGCTCTTTGTTTCTCCTCAGCAATGACCTTCCCCCTAAAGCGCCCCGATTATTCTTAGCCTTTCTTTTCCTGGCCCTATTTTCTCAACCGTGGGACAGTCCATTTCAGTCTCCCTGCCTCTGCCCACATTATTTGAGCAGATGATCACAGCCTAGCCTTGCTCCTCAAAGGCAGAAGAATAAAGAGGAAGGAGATTAAGGGTTTCTGGGGGACAGTTGTGGCAGGATACCCACGGGGCTTCATCCCAGCTTCCTTTCTTTCTGGTGCAACCATAATTCAAAACTTACATAAATCACAAGATATGCCCACCTAGCCCAGGCTTCTTTTTCAGTAACTAACAAGGATGTGGGAAGTTTTGGGTGTTGATCATAAAGCAGGTAGAAGTACACCAAATGTTTAAGCTGAATTTAATGGACTCTATGTCGTGCACTGTGTCTCAACCTCTGACCATATAGGACCTGCTCTCTTAAGCCGTGAGGACTTCCACAAGGTGCTCACCTCAGGACAATCACGGGCGTCTCTTGGCTGCCCCCTATAGGCAGACTCCAGCAGCACGGGCTGGCTGTACACGGAGCCCCTAGTTTCCTTGGTTGGGGCCTTTGGACACGTGCCAGCTTAACCTTTCTATTTTTCCCCAGAACTCTGCCTACTTGCCCCTGCCTTCAGCTTAGACTTTCATTTCCTTTTGTTTCTCCTCCATTTATACTTCTCTTTCTATTCAAGAAATCCCTTCCTATTTCCCCAGACTTTGGCTCTTGGGATAGCTTTTAAAACTTAGGGCAATGCTCAACTGGGATTTGTTGTTTCTTACTTTTGGATTCTTCTGTTCTCCAACTTGTAATAACCTCAGATGAAGAAACTCTGAATTATAATAGTGATAATAATAACATAGTAATATCCAGAAAATAATGTCTCTGTTAAAGAGACAGCTCTTTCCTGATCTTACCCTTGTTAGAACTACAAGTCTTTGCGTTGTTTGAAAAATCAGGATTCTCAGTAATTCTGAGTGATCAATTTAATTCAACTGAACACCCATACAAAGTGCCTGCTGTCTATAAGGCACAGTGCTGAGGACGTTCACGTACTTCGTCTCTGTAGTCACTGAACCTTTTTTCAGTCTAGAGAGGACGGACCTGAAGTGCCCAAGGCCATATTGGTGAAGTGTCAAAGCAAAACTGGGCGGGGGTCTGGAGAGGCTTAAAGGAGGAGGCAGGGTTTGAAATGGGCCCTGATGGCTAGGATTCCTTGAGGGCCCTTGGAGGTGGGAAAGCAGGTGTGCTGTGTGCGGAGGGGTCACTTTGTAGGGTCCCTTGGCAGCGTGGTTCCAGCAGGCTTCCTTGCTCTGGCAAAGCAGCTCTTATTCCACTTGAGCAGGACCATCCCTTCTGTTGAGATGCCCTTTCTCTCTTTCCTTCCTTGTTTTCTCTGGATAAGCTCCATTTTCTAGTTGCTGTCATTTCCAACAATAAGGGTATTCTCAGGCTAAGACACCCTGAGTCAAGATCTGAATCAGAGTGACTCATGCAGGCTCTCAGATTCCATAGAGCCAACCAGACTTTTTTATGTTTAATATGTTAAGTCGTGTGCGTGCAGAAGGGGCTAGGGTGTGTGCCTTAGCTGGAGGATTCAGTTGCCTTTTGTTTGGAATCAAGAACGTGTCCATTTGGCTTAAAAACAAAAGCTATGATTCTTTTGACTTTCTTTAACGTTCCAAAATCCAGTTTAGGAGCCTTATTAGGACAGTTTATGTAGCTTAGCTCCCTCTAGTAAGAACATAGGAGGTGACTGAGTGTGTTTCAGGAGAGAGAAAGATTAACTGGAAATGGTGAAATAGTCAAAAATCTTTATTCTGAGCTTCCTTTTCTTGTTTCTATAGGAACCATGGGTCCAATTTAAAAGTCTTTCAGCTGGCAGTCTTTGTTGAACAGATCTCAGAAAGAAAGTTGAAGATATTAGTCTGCCCTTCTTGTTGTTGTCATGCTCTGTGATTCTAACGGAGGAGGACCCCAAACATCATAGCTCGATAGGACTGGGGCCTCGGGGGTGAAAAGGGACTTGGAGTAAAAGCGGGCGTATGAAACAAAGCACGATTACTAAAGGACAGTGACTTTTAAGTAACTTATTTGTACATAGCTCTTTCCAATATATCAAGTGCTTATCTATGCAGAATTCACGCATCAGCATGTGTGTTCCTTGCAGTAACCCTGGGGGTCAAGGTGCACAGGTCGTGTCCCTGTTCTAGAGAACAGGAATCACTTGTCTAAGAAGGGGCCTACACAGAGTTTTCGTTCCAAACTTTCCCACTCCTACATGATGCTCAACAAGTACTATGGTAACATTCTCATCAAATTAAACTCTTGTAGAAAGAAGACAAGATCTTCACAGTATGAGTTTGTGTACCTTTGGAGTTCAACATATATGGACAACACAAATTCACATAAACCGTAAAATGGAAATCATTGTCTTTGAAAATGATGAGCCAGGAAGCTTATTGAGCCCGACCTCTGAGAATAAAGTGTCTGTGTCTTCATAGTGAAGACCCAAGAGAGCTAACAGGAAGCAGTCCCGCTGGAATGCAGTCCATCTGTCGGCTTGTAGCATAGGGCCCAGCTGCAGGAGCTCAGTCATAGCCGTAGCAGGGTGGTCAAGAAACGGCGTTGACTCCTGCTTCTGCCGCTTACTGCCTGTGGGTCCTGAACAACCTCTTTAAATTCTTGAAGCTTCTGATTCCTCAGCTGTAAGTGGGGTGTTAGCAGCGTGTAACTGGTATGGTTATGAAGAATGTATGAGATAGTGCATAGAGAAAGCTCAGCCAGTGCCTGGCCTGCAAATGGAAGCCCCTGCTGTTGTTCCTATTATACTAAAGGCCACAGAACATTGCTCTAGAGCCGATGACCTGGCTTCGAATCTCAGTTACACCCCCACCAGCTGTGAGATCGTGGGCAAGTCAGTTAACCACTCTCTGTGCTGGTTTCCTTATCTGTAAAATGGAAATAGTAGTACTGCCTACCTCATAAGGTTATTACAGGGATTCAATATATACTATGCAGAATAGACATAAAGTTAATTGTTTGCTAATAATAATGTTTCTAACTATTCACAAAACCTCCCTAGCTTGGGTCCAGCTGATTTCTGTGTTGAATTTTTATGTCGTAACACTCAGACTTTTAGGAAATACGGAGTTGAAAATGGGAAAAGAGGATATTTCCATTGTTGAAAAGTTTCGCAGTCCAGGGAACACTTTTCTGTGCATTGCACGTTCTGCACGCAGGGGTAAGCAGAGTTTTCTACTCTTTCTCCAAGTTACCAGCCCTGCCTGACGTCGCGGTGAGTGGGTTAAGATTGCATTACTTTGGCCACTCCTTTCCTCTTGTGTCACTGGCTATTTCTAGGTGGGTCTAGATAAATTTAATAGCCAGCCCTGGTGGTCTAGTGGTTAAGATTTGACACTCTCACCACTGCAGCCTGAGTTCCTTTCCCAGTCAGGGAACCACACCACCCATCTGTCGATTGTCATACTGTGTGCTATGCCATCAGTATTTCAAATATCAGCAGGGTCACCTATGGTGGAAATGGTTCAGCAGAGCTTCTAGACTAAGACAGACTAGGAAGAAGGACTTGGCCACCTACTTCCAAAAAAATTGGCCATGAAAACTCTATGCATAGCCACAGAGCATTGTCTGATATAGCACTGGAAGGGGAGAGGATGGCGCAGGAAGGCCAGGCAGGGTTCTGCTCTGCCGTACCCAGGGTCACTGGGAGTTGGGATGGACACCATGGCACCAATAAGCAGCTAAGTTTAATATGTTGCATGTTGCCTTGAGTCCAGTTGGTCCTAGAACAGGTACCCAGAACATTTAAGTCCAACTTTAAAGTCCCAGAGAATAAAACATTCGAGTAAAGCATTCAGAAGGTGCGTCCGTGTATTCCAGCTGGGCTGAGCTGCAGTCTGGTTCCCACCCTGTCACTGGCCCTCAGTTAGCCATTCCACCTGCAGAACAGCTGTCTCCTTTCAGGGTTTTGTCTTCTTTATCCTCTTTGGAAGCAAAAGGTCAGATGTGATTATAATTGGAATACTGATGTGTAATGAAGGTTCAGGAGTGGTTGTTTATTTTCCAAAAGGGAAGACTTTTGTATTTTTCTGATTATAAAAGTAAATCCTATTTTAGAAATGTTTAAATGATGCAAAAATTTAAACAACATAGAAAAGGCAAAAACCACATACATTCTCACCATACAGAGAAAATACTGTAAACCTGTTGACATATATACTTCTAGGCCTTTTTCTGTGTGTATACTGGTATGTACATATAACTAATTTTAATATATATGCGTCTATAAAAACACTAGAAAAAGTGCACCAAAATGTTAGCAGTAGTTATCTCAGTGTGATATTAGTGAAGTTTATTATTGCAGTTGCCTCTTTTCCTGATGAAACATGAGTGTACTAGAAAAGGAAAGTTACTTCATGTTTTTCTCATGGCTTTTCCTGATAATAATCGCCTGTGTTTTCCCATTTACCCTTAGCTCTGTCAGAGACCCTTCACTGCTTCCATAGATCCATCCTACCAGAGGTCACAGATCACACAAAATCTACAGGCTCCAGGTCAGGGGGTCTGCAGGAGAACTCAGAGGAAAGTACAGACAGTAGGAGTGAGAAAACAGAGAGCCTGAATACAGATTTCAGTCCCCTTGGGGAATTCCCAGAACTATTTCAAAGGAATTTGGCATCAACCAAAATTCCCAGGATATCAAGAGACAGTGGAAGGGAAAAAATATGTGTTGAATTTTATGGATATCTTGTAGCATTATATGTAGATACCTTCTTTGCCAACAAATATACATCTATATTATAACTTTTAACTAATACATAGAATTCCACTTCAAAGATTTACTGTAATTTATATTAAACCAATCCTCTATTGATGTTAGATTGTTTCCCAGTTTTTGGGAAGTCTGAGTTTGACAATTGCCCTTACAGGAGGTCCCTGTGAATTAAATTCTGGTTCAGAGATGGAGACGTCTGGCTCATCTTCTACCATCTCTGAGCAGCAGCTGTGGAGTCAAGAGGGACTGAGCAATGCCACAACAGACTTGGCTGAGCAGAGCCTCATCTCATCCGAGGAATGGCTTCAACTGCATGGGCTTAAGAGCAACAAATTGACCTTGAAACAGATTTTGTCACAGATTGGATTCCCACACTGTGAAGGTATAGTACTTGATGAGGATTATTTTAGGCTGGTTGCTTTTAAAAACTGCAGATGGGGGGCTGGCCCCGTGGCCGAGTGGTTAAGTTCGCGCGCTCCGCTGCAGGTGGCCCAGTGTTTCGTCGGTTCGAATCCTGGGCGCGGACATGGCACTGCTCATCAGACCACGCTGAGGCAGCGTCCCACATGCCACAACTAGAGGAACCCACAACGAAGAATACACAACTATGTACCGGGGGGCTTTGGGGAGAAAAAGGAAAAAATAAAATCTTTAAAAAAAAAAAAAAAAAAACTGCAGATGGGAAGGAGGCTCTGAGGAGTGGAATTTGCTTGCCATTTGTTGGGAGACATTTACATTTATAAGGGAGATCTCCATTGGTAGGGGCGTCTCCTTCTCTGCACCCTGAAGAAGGGGGGATGGCCTTATCTCTAGAAACTCTTAATGGGGATGGCAAGGACTTAAGCCTGCATAATAATCTTACTCTTGTCTACTGTACTTGTCTGGTAACCTCATATAACTGACTCGCCCCACCACCAACATCCTCCTTTGTCTTTAGCTGAAGATGATATTTAAGGTGGTGGCTTCAGCCATTTACTTAATCTGATCTGATTCTTATCTAAAGTTGTAGGACCACCCAATAACCAGACCCCACCTGCACTGATACCATTTTAACAACTTTTTTTTACATATTCTTTCCTTTGTCTTGTAAAGAGATAACTCATATGAGATATGCAGAGATAACATACCTATACCTTAAATTTAGTCCTACCCGCAATCCATGTTTGCAGCTCTTACTGCCCATGGGTCCTGTCCCCATGCCTGAAGCTCTTTACTACCCATGGGTCCTGTCTCCATGCTATTCCATACTATTTTCTGAATAAAAGAGCACTACTGCCAGACCTTGAGAGTCCAAGAAATCTTTCTTTTGACTCCTCGACTCACTGAGCCCGCATCAGTACTCACAAAGCAACACTGGCTGGAAACCCAACCAGCATGCTGCCCTATAGCTTTTGGGGAGGCTGCATTGGTTCTGAAAGCCCCTCAAAAACCACAGGTCTCTGAGCTTGTTTTAATCCAACATCCTTATCAGTAAAAAATATTTGTTCACAGACCCCTAACATGTGTATATTATATAGAAGTACAATGGTCAATCCACACATTAAATATTATTAATGCTTAATTTCATTCTTTCTTCTTCATTTTTTTTTTGAGGAAGATTGGCCCCGAGCTAACATCTGTGCCCATCTTCCTCTATTTTATATGTGGGATGCCTGCCACAGTGTGGCTTGATAAGTGGTGCAAAGGACCATGTGCAGGATCCCAAACTGCGAACTGCCAGAGCAGAGAGTGTGAACTTAACTGCTGCACCACCAGGCTGGCCCCTTTTCTTTCTTCTTTTAAAGATGAAATAAAAGATAAATAGAAGTTATTTGTATTTATCATACCCCAGCAGATGTCTTGCTCATTCCCTGGGATGTGCAACCCCTTTTTGGAGGCTATTCATTAAGACAATAGCTGTGTGTGGTTTCTGGGAGAACATGCTATTTTCCTGTTGTGGCCTGCCTTATGGTCCACTTTTTTCTAAATGCATTGGTTAGAATGTTGGTTCTCAACTCCCAGTAGTCCTGCCCTCCCACAGGGAGTATGGAACTGTGTGAGGGTGTGGGTATTTCTTTGGTTTTTTGGATGACATATTGACTTGGGTTGTCACTGAAATATAGGGCCTGGGGACCAGGGGTGCTGAGTGTCTCGCAGGGTGTGCAGGAGCCCACCCAGCAGAGTGTCCTGTCCAACATGTCAGTAACACCCCAACTGAGGAGCACTTCTTCAGTCAGGGCAGTTTCCAATACTAGGATTTCACTCAGTAATTCTGAATTGGCCGATTAATTAGCCAATTAAACAAATATTTATTGAAGAGCCGTTGATACCATGTTTTTCAGATTTTTCCACCAGTTTCCTTGTGAGCTTTCTTCCATAATAATAATAAGGTAATAAGGAAAGTCTAGGGGATGTGGTTGTTATAGACTGATCCAGAGGCCCATCCTGATGGCAAGGCCTTGCTCTTCAGGGCCCAGGCTATGCTTTCTTATTTATCCTTCCACAAGAGCAGCCCTGACCATCTAAATACTTTTTGAGTAGGGGTCTGCCAAAATCAGGAGTCTATAGAATTTCTATATAAGGAAACAGACTGAAAGCAGTTTTCTCTCTTATTTCAAATAATTATAATCCAGTCATAAATATTAGCAAAAATAGCAATTCTTTATATTTTGTTAAAGATTATTTCCGTCTAAGATCATGATGGATATTGCTCTGTACTTTTAATGTCCTTGTCAGGTTTTGGCGTCAGGATTGTGCTGGCCTCGTAAAATGATTTGGAAGTGTTCCCTCCTCCTCTGTGTTCTGATGGTGTTTGTACACAGTTGGTACTATTTCTTCTTTAAATGTTTGATAGAGCTCCCCAGTGAAACTTATCAGAGCCTGGAGTTTTGTTTATAGGAAAAGTTTGATAAGAAATTCAATTTCTGGGATAGACATAGAGCTATTCAGATTTTTGTTTCATCATGCCAGTTTAGGAAAGTTGTTTTTCAAGGAATTTGTTTATTTCATCAGTGTTTTCTAATATATTAGCAAAACATTGTTCATATTATTGCCTTAACATTTTTTTAATGCCTGTAGAATCTGTAGTGATGTCCCCTCTTTCATTCCTCACGTTGATAATTTGTGTTTTTGCTCACTTTTTTCTTAATAAGACTTGTTGGGGTATATCATAACTCTCTTCAAAGAACCAAATTTGGGTTTGTTGATTTTTTTCTATTCTTTGTTTTCTATTTCGTTCATATCTGCTTTGATATTTACTATTGATTTCCTTCTACTTACTTTGAGTTTAATTTGCATTTCTTTTCCTAGCTTTTAAGGTGGAAACTTAGATAATTGATTTTAAGCCTTTCTTCTCTTCTAATATAGTCATTTAAAAATTATAAGTATTCCTCTAAGCAATGCTTTTAGCTGAAGCCCACAGATCTTGATAGTGTTTTCATTATTATTGAGTTCAAAGTATTTTCTTTTTTCTCTTGTGACCTTTTCTTTGATTCATGGTTTTAAGAGACATGCTGTTTAATTTCCAAATATTTTAGGACTTTTAAAGATATCTTGTTTTTGTTGGGTTTCTAATTTAGTTTTATTGAGATCAGAGAACATAAGATTTTAGTCTTTTGAAATTTAGTGAGATTTGTTTTATGGCCCAGCGTATATCTTGGCAGACATTTCATACACACTTGAAAAGAATGTGTATTCTGCAGTTGCTAGGTAATATTTATAAAAGTTAATTAGGCCCA
The DNA here is from genome assembly GCF_037783145.1 of Equus przewalskii. Taxonomy (NCBI): domain Eukaryota; kingdom Metazoa; phylum Chordata; class Mammalia; order Perissodactyla; family Equidae; genus Equus; species Equus przewalskii. Next base: position 11,196,096 of record NC_091844.1, on the reverse strand, counting down.
GATGATTGATAGTGTTGTGGAGATGTTCTGTATCGTTAGTGATTTTTTGTCTATTATCCATTTCTCCCTTTAGTTCTGTCAGTTTTGTCCATGTTGTTTGAAGCTCTAAATGCACACACATTTAGAATTGTCATTATCTTTCTGATGAATTGAAAAATTTTAATAATTTTGAAATGTCCATCTTTATCTCAGATGGGTAGTCCTTGTTTAGACATTTACTGTGTCTGAAATCAGTACAACCACTGAAGCTTTCTCATGCTTAATTTTTACATGGCATACACATTTACAGTCTTTTACTTTCAAACTATCTGTAGTCTCCATATTTAAAGAGTGCCTCTTTAGCCCACCCTCATAATCTGGTCTTGTAATTGTAGTGTTTGGTTCTCTACATTTAATGTAATAATTGATATGGTTATATTTAGGTAAACCATTTATTGTTTGTTTTCTATTTGGCTCATTTTTTTTCTTTCCCCTCTGTTTCTCCTTTCCTGCCTTCTTTTGGGCAAATTGAATATTTTTTAGTATTTCATTTAATTCCATTTTTCTTTTTCCAATTAGATGTCAATAGGCTTTTTAGGTACACCTTTTTGCGTTATATTTTCAGCAGTTGCTCTAGTGACTATGTCCTTAACTTGTCACAGTGTGATAAAAGTTAGCTTTGTACTAATTCATGTAAAATGTAAGAATCTTGCAACAGTATAGCTCCATTTACCCCCTACCCCCTCCTTGGTGTTATTGTTTTAATATATTTTATTTTTACGTACATCATAAATCTCACAATCCAGTGTTATAATTATTGTTTTAGGAAGCCATTTGTCTTTTAAGAAACTGAGTAGAAAAAAATAGCATTCTAAAATCCACATATTTACTATTTATAATATCCTTCCCTCCCATAAGAATCGAGGTTCCATCTGGTGTTCTTTCCTAAAGTATTTCTTTTAAGCATTTCTTGTAGTGCGGGTCTGATGGTGACAGCCTATCTCAGTTTTTGTTTATCTGATATTGTCTTTAGTTTACTTTCTCTGTTCTTGGATCATTGATTCATTGATTGATACTTTTTATTCCAAAATAATGATAGATTCATAGGAAGTTGCAAAGATTGTGTAGACAGATCCCAAGTACTCTTCACCCAATTTCTCCCAATGGTTACATCTTGTAAAATTGTAGTATGATGTCAAATCCAGGAATTTGACATTGATACACTGTGTGTGAATAATTTTGTGTAATTTTATCACTGTGTAGATTCGAGTAACCACAGCCACAGTCAGGGTATAGAACTATTTATCGCCACAAGGATCTCCCTTGTGTTACACCTTTATAGTCATACAGACAACCTACCTCCCCAACATCCTTAACTCCTGGCAACCCCCAGTCTGTTTTCCATCATTTAGAGAAGGTTTATATAAATGCAATCATATAGAATGTGACCTTTTGAGATTGGCATTTTTTCACTTGGTATTATTTCCTTGAAGTTCATCCAAGTTGTTGCATGTATCAATAGTTTGTTTCTTTTTATTGCAGTGTAGTATTCCATGGTATAGATGTACCACAGTTTGTTTACCTGCTTACCCGTTAAAAGACGTTTGGGTAGTTTCCAGTTTTGGGCTATTACAAATAAATCTGCTGTCAACAATTGTTTATAGGTTTTTGTGTGAACATAAGTTTCATTTCTTTGGGATAAATGACCAGGAATGTAATTGCTAGGTGGTATGTTAAGTGTATATTTACTTTTTTGTTTTGTTTTATTTTATTTTGTTTTAAGAAACTGCCAGACTGTTTTCCAGCGTGTCTCTACTACTCACATCAGTAATGTATGTGACATAGTTTTTCCACATCACACCAGCATTTGGTATGGTCACCAGTTAATAATTTTAGCTGTTATGATAGTTGTATAGTGATATTTCAACGTGGTTTTAACCTGTATTTCCCTAATGTCTAGTTTTGTGGAACATCTTTTTATGTGCTTATTTGCTGTATATCATCTTTGGCAAAATCAATGTTTCTTCATATGTATTTTGATCATTTTCTAATTAGATTGTTTTTTTAATATTGAGTTTTGAGTATTCATTATATATTCTAGATGAGTCCTTTGTCACATATGTGGTTTGCAGATATATTCTCTTAGTCTGTGGCTTGTCTTTTTATCCTCTTAACAGAGTTTCTCAGAGCAAAAGTTTTAAATTTTGATGAAGTCCAATTTATTGACTTTTTACCTGGCTGGATCTTGCTGGGTCTCAAAGATTTTCTCTTATTTTTTTTCCTAAAATTTTCGTAGTTTTGTGTCTTACATTTAGCCTGTGATAATTTTGAGTTAGTTTCTATATATTTCATTTTTTGACTATGGATATTCAGTTACTCCAGCACCTTTTATTTAAAAGACTACGCTTCCTCTTTTGAATTGCTTTTGCATCTTTGCTAAAAATTAGTTGACTTTTCTTCCACAGGGCCATTTCTGGGTTCTCTGTTTTGTTCTCTTCATCTGTGTGTCTGTCTCTCTACCAATACCACACAGTCTTAATTACTATAACTATATAATGTCTTGAAATTGGGTAGACTGATTCCTCTTACTTTATTCTTTTTCAAAATTATTTTAACTACTCTAGTTTCTTTGCATTTCCATACAAATTTTAGAATAAGCATGTCTATGTCTATAAAAATATTGCTGGGATTGTGATAGGAAATGTATTAAACCTGTATATCAATTTAAGGAGATTGACGTCTTTACTATTTTGAGGCTTCCAGTCCATGAATATGGAATAGCTTTCCATTTATTTGCTTCTTTGATTTCCTCCATCAGCTGTCCTGTAATTTTCAGTATACAAGTCTTGCACATGTTTTGTTAGATTTACGCTAAATGTTTCATTGTTCTGAGCAATTATAAATGATATTGTATTTTAAATTTTGGTTTCCACATGTTCATTGCTAGTGTATGGTAATATGGTTGATTTTTTTTAAATGTTGACTTTCTATCTTGTGACCTTACTGAACTCACTTATTAATTCTAAGAGTTTGTTGTTGTTATTGATTCCTTGGGATTTCTGGGTAGACCATGATGTCATCTGCAAATAGGGAAAGTTTTCATTCTTCCTTTCTGATCTGTATGCCTAGTATTTCCTTGTTTTGTCTTGTGTTGGCTCGAACTTCCAGTGCTATGTTGAATAGCAGTGGTGAGAGTAGACGTCCTTATCTCATTTCAGATCTCGGGGGAAAGTTTTCAGTCTTTCTTTGTTAAGTATGTTAGCTGTAGATTTTTTAAGATTTTTTAAAAAATCAAATTGAGGAAGGTCCCTTTTGTTCCTAGTTTTCTGAAAGTTTTTTTTTTTTTTTTTATCATGAATAGGTATTGAATTTTGTCAAATACTTTTTCTGTGTCAATTGAAAAGATCATGTGATTTTTCTTCCCTAGCCTGTTAATTTGGTTGATTATATTGATTGATTTTTGAGTATTAAACCAGCTTTGTATCCTGGAATAAATATCACTTGGTCATGTTGTATAATTGTTTTTATTATATATTGCTGAATTCTACTTGCTAATATTGTGTTAAGGATTTTTGCATCTGTATTCATGAAGGATATTGGTCTGTAGTTTTCCCTTTTTTTATACTGCCTTTGTCTGGTTTTGGTATCAGGGTAATACTGGCTTCATAGAATGAGTTAAGAAGTGTTCCCTCATCTTCTATTTTCTGGAAAATATTGTGTAGAATGTTAATTCTTCTTAATATATTTGGTAGAATTTTCCAGATAACCTATCCAGGCCTAGGAATTTCTTTTTCAAGAAGTTTTTAATTAGAAATTAATTTTCTTAATAGGTATAGGGCTATTCAAATTATTTTTCATATTGAGTGAGTTGTGGTAGTTTGTGTTTTTTGAGGAATTGATTTATTTCATCTAAGTTGTCTCATTTATGTGTATAAAGTTGTTTGTAGTATTCCATTATTCGTTTTGATGTCTGCAAGGTCTTTAGTGATATTCTCTGTTTCATTCCTGATATCAGTAATTCATATCTTCTCTCTTTTTATCTTTGTCAGTCTTGCTAGGGGTTAGTCAGTTTTATTGATCTTATTAATTTAAGACACTTTTTTTAAATTGATTTTCTCTACTGTTTTCCTGTGTTCAATTTCATTGATTCCTGCTTTGATCTTTATTGTTTATTTCCTTGTGCTTGCTTTGGATTTGTTTTGCTCTTCTTTCAGATGAGAGCTTAGATTATTAATTTGAGACTTCTCATTTCTTCTTATGTTAAGCATTTAATGCTATAAATTTCCCTCTTGGCTCTCCTTGAGCTGTGTCCCTTAAATTTTTATATGTTGTATTATAATTTTAATTTGATTTAAAGTATTTTTTATTTCTGTTGAGACTTCCTCTTAACTCATGGATTTTTAGAAGCATATTATTTAGTTTTCAAGAGTTCGGAGATTTTTCCTTTTATCTTTCTGTTATTGATTTCTAGTTTATTTCCATTGTGGACAGAGAACATACTCTGTTTGGTTTTAGTTCTTTTAAATTTTTTGAGGTTTGTTTTATAGTCATGGATATGGTTTGTCTTGGTATATATTCTGTGGGCACTTGAAATGTGCAAATGAGTAAATGTGAAATGTGTATATGTGAAAGAATGTGTATTCCTCTCTTGTTGTGGAGAGTTTTCTATAAATGTCAATGAGTTCTTGTTTGTTGATGGTGTTGTTGAGTATCCTTGCTGATTTTCTGTCTAGTTATTCTATAAATTGAGAGAGTGGTATTGAAATCTCCAACTATAATTGTGGATTTGTCTATTTCTCCTTTCAGTTCCATCAGTGTTTGCTTCACATATTTGCAGCTCTGTTGTTTGCTGCATATGCATTTAGGATTGCTATGTGTTCCTGGTGGAGTGACACTTTTATAATTATATAATGTCCTGCTCTGTCCCTAGTAATATTCTTTGTTCTGTAGTTTACGCTTCTGAGATTAATATGGTCAATCCTGCTTTCTTTTTGTTAATACTTAGATGACTATCTTTTTTCATCCTTTTACTTTTAACATATACATCATTATATTTGAAGCAAGTTTCTTGTAGACATTCTATTATTGGGTCATTTTTTAATCCTCTTTGCCAGTCTCTGTCTTTTAGTTGTTGTATTTATAGCATTCACATTTAATGTAATTTTTGATATGTTAGAGCTTGTCTGCCATTTTACTTTTTGTTTTCTGTTTTTTTCTATTTTCCATTTATTATTTCTTTCCTATCTTTGGATTACTTAAACATTTTTTAGGATTCTGTTTTTGTCTATAGTATTTTTGAGTGTATCTCTTCATGCAACTTTTTTAGTGGTTGTGCTAGGTATTACAGCACAAATATATAACTTATCAAAGTCTACTTGTGTCAACATTTTACCAGTTTGAATAAAGAGTGGAAACTTTATTTTGCTTATGTCCCATTACTCTCTCCATTTATATGTTATTTTCTCTTCATACATTGAGAATCACATTAGGCTGTGCTATAATTTTTTTTTTTTTGAGGAAGATTAGCTCTGAGCTAACATTTGCCACCAATCCTCCTCTTTTTGCTGAGGAAGATTGGCCCTGAGCTAACATCTGTGCCCATCTTCTATTTTTTATATGTGGGACACCTGCAACAGCATGGCTTGATAAGTCATGTCTAAGTCCATACCAGGGATCCAAACTGGTGAACCCCAGGCTGCCAAAGTGGAGCATGTGAACTTAACTGCTGTGCCACCAGGCCAGCCCCCAAGGTTGTGCTATAATTTTTCATTCAACCATCAAACATAATTTAGGAAACTCAAGAAGAGAAAGAAAGTTTATTGTATTTACCCATACTTATGCTTACCATGTTCTTCTTTCTTGGTGTTTCAAGGTTTCTTATTTTATCATTTTCTTTCTGTTTATAGCACTTTTTAAAATTCATTCTTTAAGAGTACCTCTGCTGGCAACAAATTCTTTTAGGTTTCTTTGTCTAACAATGTCTTTATTTATCCTTCATTTCTGAAAAATAATTTCACCAGATAATAAGATTTAGGGTTGACAGTTATTTTCTTTTAGCACTTAAAAAACATTGTGCCACTTCCTTCTGGCTTCCATGATTTCTGATGAGAAAACCACTGTCATTAGAATTGATTACCTACTACTGGTAGCTAAATGTTTTTACCTTGATATTTCTTTATTCAATTCATTACGCCTCCTTTATACACTTTCATATCATGTCTTTGTTTTTAATCTCTTGTACTAATAAGAGGTTATGCGTTTTATATCTATTGATACTAACTGTATTGGAAGTTAAAACTAAAAACTTTAAAAATATTTATGAATTCATTTAAAGGTAACAAATCCATTTTATGTTAACACAATATGTTTAAGAAAAATAAGTTTATTTTCTAAAACAAAAAATTTTACTGAGAAGTGTGGCATCTTTTTACATTTTTGCAAATCTCTTTAGTGTCTATCTTAATAGAAAACAGCTAGATTCTCACATGTGCTTTTTTAAAATAACAGCCTTATTGAGATGTAATTCACATACTATACTATCCACCAATATGGAGTGTACGGTTTAGCATTTTTTAATATATTTACAGATATGGGCAACCATCACCTCAAAAAGAAATCCTGTACTCCTTAGCTATCCATCCTACCCTTCAGCCCCCAGCCCAAAGCAATCTACTTTCTGTCTCCCTAGATTTGCTTGTTCTGGACATTTCATATAAATGGAATTATGTAATATGTGGTCTTTCGTGACTGGCTTCTTTCACTTAACATAATGTTTTTAAGCTTTATCCATGTTGTAGCATGTACCAGTACTTTATTCCTTTTTATGGCCAAATAATGTAAGGAGATGAATTGTATGGATTTACCACAGTTTGTTTATCCATTTATCAATTGATGGGTGGAGAGCTGATTCCTGTTACGGTAGACAGGTAACTTGATTGGACTCAAATTCCAAACTCAGCCTCCCCTGCTAAATCAATGCAAGTCTCACCAATTTCCTTCTTTCAAGGATTAATGCTGCTTGAGTTTCTGCGTATTTTTGATTGCTCTCTAGTGCCTTCAAGTATTTTTATGTTTTGTCCAGAATTATAATTTTTCTGTATGAGGGTTAGCCAGTAGAATCTACTCCACCATTACGGGGTGCAGAACTCACAATGCCTTACGTTTTAATTGGCATTACAGCTTACAGAGTCTTCCGCAGACTCATCTCCTTCAACCCTCAAAAGACAGCCCCCTCTCCTGACTCCAGATAAATGTCTTAGGAAGAGAGAGAATACTACTGGTGATTTGAAGTTGCTCTATCAATATCAGTTAAGAAGTTGAAATTTTGGAAATGGAGATTTTTGAGTTTGAGAGGTTTATTGAGTGAGGTTATTGCCAATGAAATTCAAGTATTCGTTTTTTACTCTTTACTGTTATGATCACTGGACTTCAAGACTTGTAAATTTTATGACTCCTGGTGATTTGGGATCGTGCCTGGCCTGAGAGGCTGTTAAGTTCAGCCTTGCCCTTTCTGTCTTTCCAAAGTAGGCTGTTAGCCTGCCTCCCTAGAAAGGCAGAGGAAAGGAGGTGCTGGGTCCGAGAGTACCACCATTCTCTCTCCCACCTTTGGGACTTAGTAATAACAATGATAAAATCATCGTCACAATACAAATATCTCTGGGAAGCCTTACCTCATCTTCTGTCCTGCCAAGTTGTAGTTAGTCCTTAAAGCCTTTCTGTAGCCTTCTGTTAGCTCCATGAAGGAGTAGACGTATGTCTCAGGCAGCACTGTCTTCTCATCCGGTAAGCACTGTGCCTCGCACACAGTGGGTGCTTAGTGTTTGTGCCATGTGTGTTGAATAGCTGAGCATATAATCTAAGGAGAAAATCTTATGGTTTTGACATTCCGTGTGAGTATTCTGACTCCATTACCTTCTTGCTTCACTTCACTCATTTATTCATGAACCCCCCCAGGAGAGAGCAATAGATAACATCTAAGTTTAAGTTTTAAAATTCTGAAAACTAGGTCGAAGTCCTGAATAAAAGCTGTCGGGAATTAAACACAATTGCTCTGTTGTATTTTTGACCTTTGCCTTAATCATTCTGGACAAAAGAACCAGGAAACCAAGGAACAAACCCTGTTCTTCCTCCCTATTCATTCATGCATTGAAGGATTACACCCGCCATAAACAGTTACATTTATCATAGCACCTAGAAATACTCCATTATTTGGAACAGAATACGAAGCATCACAGATTGTTGGTGTCACCGGGGATATATTTTGAATGGCGCCAGAGAAAAGCATTTTGAAATAAAAATAAAAAGCTTTGGTAATGCACCATTTTGAATGCTTCTCTTTGTAAACATGCAGATTATGTGACTTCTCTGGGGAGACCTGTGGCTTCCCGGTATGCAGATGGTCTGTTTCCACAGTTCTACAGAGCGGAAGATGGCAGAGTATACAACGTAAGTCAGAGTCCCCTTGATGGACAGGTCCTGTGAGCGGATGCTGAGGTCTGGGAGTGGGCTCCGTGGAGAGGCTCACGCGGCTTTGCACCGATGCAGCAGAGCCTAGGCCTTATCGGGGCTGGAGGTTTTCTTCTGGCCGTGTGCAGAGTGATGAAAGTCAGGGCCATGGAGCCGGAGAGGGAAGCACTTGACCTATTAGAGATGAGTGCAGAAAGCTCTTGACCAGAGGTGAAAACCTTTGCATATCAACACTTTATTTTCCCTTGAAAATAAAGGAAAAAATCAGTAGGACAGAGGTTAGCTGAAAAGCAAGAGCCAGCTGATGTTATCTGACGGGTGCACTGGGACTAGAGGGCCGCTCTCGCAGGTAGTGGCGGACAGAGAGCGAGCAGCGCCTCCTACTGGAGTCTTTCATTCCCTTGCGCTCCCCTCCCCCGCACCCCCCCCCCCCCCGCCCCCCGCCTCCGCCCCAGCACGTCAGGCCCCGTGGACACCCTGGCGCTCCACGAGGAGCTCACGGAGGTGCACATCCCATCGCGCGGCTTTATGGACATCTGTTCATGTCAGGGTGCATCCATGCACCACTGGGACTGTTAATTATTAATATCTAAAAATTTACATTACTTTTTATGCTTAGCCTGGTCCTAAGCAATAATATCCATGGATTTTTGAGTTTGGTGGGCTAAATATGTTTTTTCATCTGAACCACAGTAAAATCCATACAGAACTGTTGAAAATGTCTGTCTTCGCCACCTAACTCCACCTCCACAGCCCGTGTCACATGTTCGCACCCTGGTTTCCGTGTTGTGGTGGAGACTTGTAGTAAGTGCTGGGGACGCTGCTGGGGGAGTTAGGAATTCTGCCCGAAGGAGCCGTGGAAAGCAGCAGGAAATGATGCTGGAGCTTGAGGAATAGGCTTGAGAGACACAAAGGGATGGGGAGGAGAGGAGTTTAAGGCAGAAGGGACAACACAAGCTGAGGCATGAAAATGTGGAATTACGTGATGTCTTCAGAAGACACATTTTTCTTAACAATTTAGGTATTTGGGGGTGCTCTGAGGTTTGTTGAAGTTTTTTTTTTTAAAGTACCAGATCTTTTAAAATTTGATTCTTCACAGAACAGGGAACATTTTTTTCTTATTCCTTTTCTGTGTCTCCTATCTCCCTCCACCCTGAAAGGCCTTGCATGATTGTGCCTGATCTATGTGAACAATGGTTTATGTGTGTGTACAAGAAATTGCCCACAAGTCTCTGTCACCTTTCAGGGGCAGCCCCTAGAGGTGTTGGTGACAGCGATGGGTGCTCAGGTGATCCAGGCACAGGGGAGCTTGGCCTGAGAGACAGAGGACATGGGACAAAGGTCGTGATCAGGAGGAGTCACGGGGGCGGCAGCTCTCCAAGGGAGCCAGGCAGATGCGCTGGCATGTTTAGAAGCATTTTCAGAAATATTTTTGGCATGTTGTACTTAGGAAAACTTTTTAGTGCGTTTTATTTTTTTGCTGATCTCTCTTTTCTTCTACCTCTGCCCTTGGGCATTTTCTGATAAAGATAATTCTGTAACTACAAAGATAAAACACAATCTAGAAACACATTTGGTTAAAAGAGTGCTCTATTTTGAATAGAACACCTCATCACGTTTTCTTCTGTCGGGAATCGTCCAAGCGTTTTTCAGTTGAAAGCCGGGAATTTGGAGGGTCATCTACCAAATTGTTACTAATGCACATTAGTGTAATTAATGCACAGTTCTTGAGGACGGGAGCCATGACTCAGTGGACCCTGTTGTTTCCGGCTACACTGTGGTTCAGTTGACTTATTTTGGGGTGTTTTAATTTTGTTTTGTTTTTTCAATTTTATTTTAAGTTGACAGCCAAATCAGAGCTCATCTGTCAGTTTGTGGAGGACTTAGCAGAGGCCGTGGAGACCTACAAGCTGCGGATGGACTGGCTCACTAGCAAAAGCCGGCAGATTTTTGGTGTCATCTTGGAACAATGCATCACCATAGTGCTGGATTTTGGTGGCATGCTGGAGGAGGAGCTTAATCTGTGCCAAGATGCTCTAATAATGGTCCTCCAGGAGCAGGTGGCTCACATAGCCAAGTTCAATATCATATGGTGAGTTTCCATAGGAAGGAAATTTGTAAGTAATTTTCATATATTTGGAGTTAAGTAGCATAGCTAACATGGTTATCTCTGCGGGGAGGGAGGCGGTATTATCTTGTAATTTCCTAGGATATGTAATTCCAGAAGAAAACCCACAAGGAGTAAATCTTAGAAAACTTTTATCTGTTTTGCATGTGGCATCTTAGTTTTAAAATTAGAAGAGATTTAAAAACAGACTTCTTTGTCAATGCATGGCAAGGTCAGAATATAAGAGTGTGAATTGTATTGAATATATATTTAAGGCATAAAATCCCTTTACATATTTTAGCTTTTGGCTTGGATAATGAGTTCAGACTTGTCCCAGATTTCACTATTTTTCAGACTGAGTTTGCAACTCAAGTTGACCTCCTCTGTAAGTTGACCACCTTTAATCAGAGCGACAGGTGGCTGGCTTTATAGAGTTTCCCATATTTCAGAGTTTTCACAGTCAATTATTTACGGATTCTTGGATTCATGAGAATTTGGACTTTAGTGCAAACTTCTCATGTGGAATAGTGGCTGGACCTCCTTGACAGGAAACATCTGGATGAGGGGGGCATCTACCTAATTGAGTTTTTCTTTTTTAAGTAAAATATTTCCAGATCTTTGGGGATGTTACCTAGTTGTGTTCTGTCCCAGGTTCCTGTTTCTGTCACAGGCGTATCATTGAAGGAAGGAAGTACTTAAGTCTGCAACACTTTAGCTTGGTTGCAAATGTATGGTATAGCATCTATGCCACTCAGCCGGATTCTCTACCAGGAGGGGCCACTCAGAAGTGACACAAGTGTGAGCTGGCCTCTGCTTCTGGAGGTGGGCTATGAGGGACAAATCAGGCTGATTCATTTAGTCTATGATTCATATAATTCTTACAATTATGAATTCATATATGATTCATATAATTCATTCAATTAAAAGCACAGAGATAAATAAATTCAAATGCCATTCTTTTTCAGGGGGAGGTTCCATCACATTTCCAAGCCCAAACTAAATGATTTAATCAAATTACCCCAGGATTTAAAAACGTATGTTCTGCGGAACTCAAAACAATACTATCTTTGATCCAAAAAAGGCAACTGATGGGAATCTTTCAGAACATGAAAACAATGTCATAAAAGAATCAGAAGTAAAATTTTACAGTAATAAAATGGTTGCTGATTTGCATATCTTAATGAACCCTTATAAATTTACTACTGATAGAATATAGTTGCACATAAACCTGCCTGTTCATGAAAATAACTTCCCTCAATAGTTTTGTGTGTGTGTGTGAGGAAGATTAACCCTGAGCTAACATCCGCCACCAATCCTCTTTTTGCTGAGGAAGACTGGCCCTGAGCTAAGATCCGTGCCCATCTTCCTCTGTTTGATATGTGGGATGCTGCCACAGCATGGCTTGATAAGCAGTACCTAGGTCTGCAATCACTGTGCCACCAGGCCGGCCCCCTTCCCTCAATAATTTTAGTGTATTTGTTAATGTTTACGTTTTTGAGATCTTTTAGTCTCCTGTAAACATTGTTTTTCCTGGTCAGTGCAGCTTGTGGAAGGCAGCGGTGCTCTGGAAACCTGTTTTAAACAGCTTGCCTGTTTTGTTGGTAACTTTCGGAGGACTGGGAGGTGCTTTTGCTTTCTTTCAGCTCTGGTGCCGCTAAGTGGCTTGTTGCCTGTAGCTGTGAGACTGCAGGCTGCTGACTGTGTTGACCACTGGCTAGTGACAGCCCCATGTGATTCCTTTCAGGGTTTCTCAAGAGCCTGTGAAATGGCAGGAAAATGCTACTCCTGTGACAGAACAGTCCATCGCTGCTGCCATCAGTTGGGTTGAGAAACTGACTTTCGAGCTGGCTGTGAGCCAGTCTAGCCGCCTGGACGCTCTGCTGGAAGCTGGGAAAGACACCACCGTAAGTGAGCATGCATGGCTGGCCCCAGGTCACGAAGGTGGCTTCGAACTTGTTTTTTCACACTCAGTATCCTCATACTGCCTTTCAGCTGACCTTGGTCCCTTCCAGTGGCATCCCACAGAGAGCCCATCATTAGCTTTGAAGAGCCCCGTAAGGCTTAATCCGATTCACCTCTGAATTTGGAATCAGTGGAGAAATAGGTGACAGGCCCCAGATGGGGAGCAAAATAGCAGCTTTGGTGATGGCAGAGCAGGACCAACCAAATGAGAATCCTTAATACCTGCCCTTGGGCCTGGCTGGGCTCCCCCTCCGGGGTGATTGGGTGCAGGGCAGACCTCATCTAGCCAGTGTCGGGAGAGCCACCTGCTGCTCACAGCCACTGAGCATCAAGAGGACAGGGAGCTAGGCCTCGCTGTGCGTCTCCAACATTTTAATTCCACTCTCGCTCTCCTGACAATTGGATCAATCAGTCCGTCTCTGCTGAAGAGGAGAGGTTGAAAATCTCCTCATGGAACGCTGCGGATGAGGAAATAGGGTTTCCCCAGCGTCCGTGTTCTGAATCTCTCCTACTTCCTCTTCTCCACAAATGGGTCTATCCTGTGCTTTCCAAGGTGAAGTATGTCCAAGCTGATGAATCATTTGTTTTCAAATGTTAATGTATTCACATACACATTTTCATAGGGAACTTTTAGGAATAAAGCTTTACCTGGAAGAAATGATTAAATGGTGGTATTTTACATTCTTTTAGCCACAAAGGGTGTGTGGTTTTGGAGTGGCTCTGACGGTGGGAATGTTAAGGCTGGTGGCTAGTTAGAGAGGAAGTACTCTGGGCAGGCAGGGTCCTTTGGCCAGCTTCAACTCCCCGGGTGGGGGTAGGTCAGCTTTCCTTTGGGATACAGATAATTAATATTAATTAATTAATTAGTACTAATTAATACTTAATTGTTTCTGGATGCCCGGGGATTCTGTAGATTTCAAGCTTTTTTTTTTTTTTTTTTTTTTTTTTTCCTGCTGCCTTAAGAAGTCTTCTCTTGGGCAAGGAGGCCATGTGCCGGCACCTTGAAAGGACAGTCCCCAGTGGTCACCAGACTGTGTGTTTATTGATACTGAGGGTGATGGTTTGAAATTGGAAACACCTTGTTTATCCTCATGAAGCCAGAGGAACAAATGTTTCCCGTTAAAGAAGAATAAAATACAAGCTACTTTGTTCTTTGGCCTTTCAAGTTCATTTTAACATCTGTAAAATTTCAAGTGTCTGGACACCATCATAAGCGTTCAAGAAGGAACATTTCACAGGCTCTTGGATGTGTGTGCGCACGCACATGGGTGTTCTCTCTCTTTGTCTGTCCACTGGCCACCGCCGTCATAGCTGAGTCTGGTGACCCGATGTGACTGCAGGATTTCCCGGGGACCTTCATTTTCTCTTTTACTTCCCGCTGGTTTGTGCTTCCCCTTTCTCTGGGGCTCATCCCTAGCCCAGGATGTATGGACCAGCTTAGCGGGCTCCAGGGAAATCCTACAGAAGAGGGAGACGAAAGCAGCTTCCAGGCACTGAGCATCAAATGCCACTTGAAAACTCTTGAGACTGTGGAGCATGGGAAATGCAAACCATGCAGACCCGGGCGTCCCTCCACCTACAGCTTGTGTCTGAGTGTGGTCCCAGGGAAAATGCTAGTAAATGCAACTGCCTCATGTATGGAAACACCGTGTCCTATGTTTTATGAGGAGTAGAAAGAAAGCATGTGTGTGTGGGGGTGGGAGGGGAATGGGTTCCCGTAGGGCCTGCTCCTCTGCTCTCTGCCCCTCGCGTCTACCCTAGTGAGTTTTAAATTGATCCAAGTAGCTGGAGTCTGCTATGAATAGAAAAGACTTAAGGCTTAAGAAACTTTTTGAACAGTAAATCTAAACTCCAGACTTTTCTTACTAATGATAACCTGCTTTGGGTTAGCATCTCCCCTGACTGAGTTCTGAAAGGAACCAAGAAAGTGAGCATTATCTTGTGTCCAAAGATTAACACAGAAGTTGGGTTTTGTACAGGTCCACATGAGAGGAAGTGCTGACTGATGTGCTTGGTTACGGTGAAGGAGGATGCCCAGAGGCCACTGGCCTCCTCCAGGACCGGGCTTTGTAACCACAGGTGGACCAGGAAAATTGAACAGAGAGGGCTGACCAAGAGTGAGCCTTCAGGTCCCAAGGAGCCTGGGCAGAACGTGGGATCTGTCTAAATCGTGGCTCTAATAATGTCATGTGAAGAGCTGTATTGATAGATGAATTACTCGTGTATTCTGTGAAAAAGAGCCTGGTTCCTGGGAGGGGCAGCCTGTCAGGTACTGAGGAAATATTGGCAGTATAGAAGGACTGGTGTTGTCTTCAGAGCCCAGGCATGTTGTCTAGCACAGGGTTTCTGCTCTGCAGTGTCCTCTGGTCCTAGGACACATCTTTTGGAAGCTGGTGGCTTCCCTGGCCTTTATGAGGAGGGGTGCTGTGCCAAGAGGCCCTGGAAGGCCTTCTGATCCAGGAGGGGAGGGGACTTGAGGAAAGAAAAGGCTGCCTATCCAGAGCCCCGATTCTCAGCTGCCTGAGAAGGCTGACCCAGGGGCTTTGCTTCTGCTTTCAGCAGAAGTCCGCCTGCCCAGAGGGCAGCTGGATTTCTCTTTGTGATCTCTCAGCCTCTCTCCCATCCGGATCTGGAAGTTAGACTCAAGGTCTGGTGTTGGTCAAAACTGTTGCAATGGTCAAAGTTGTACAAACAACAAGACAGAATGTTGGTCTAGCTCTTGATGCTGCCCTGGCTGACTTTCACTTTTGCCTCATTGCAGAATGGAGATTTTTATACCTGGAGGCCTTGAGGGCTTCTGACGAGCGGGAGCAGAGGGCAGTGGCAGCCAAAGCAGCCTCTCCCGGTCTGGTTCTTCTTTTCCCCCAAACCTGGGGCAGGGATGGCCAGGCAGAATACAGATGACCATAGGAAGCTGCAGAACAAAGGACCGAGACAGAATAAGTCATTTCAAGTGAAAACAGAAATGCTCCATCCTATTTTCTGCAGTATAAAATGGCAAGAGTTTTTGACTCATGGAAAAATAGCTGCATGGAACTCAAATATTTTCCATGCATTGTTTTATCAAATTCAGTGCAAATCAGCATTTAGGGAAATGCTGGTCAGTGAGGAAACTGTTCCTGGTCCTGGCTGCTGCTGCTGATCCTCAAGACTGGCCCTTGTCCTCAAGGAGCTCAGAGGTACTGGTTAAGGGGTGAGGATTCCCATTAAGATAATTGCCTTGAGCCAGATGACCTCTTGGACCCAACTTTTGGTCAGTGACGTTGATATCTGGGGGCAGGAGCCTTGGATGGTGTGGGGGACAATGAAGTGAAAGCAGTGCCTGTCTCTGGCCACCTTCTTGTCCTATGATCTTGCTTTCGCAATTCTGGGATTCAGGTTCATCTCTAAAAGGTGACTGGCCTTGCCACGATGAGCCAACAGAGTGTGGGGTTGAAGGCAGGGCAGAAGCTCATGGGGTCAGGCACCTGGGTGGACAGCTGCGAGACCAGGCCAATGATCCTGTCCAGGCCTCAGTTTCTTCATTTGTAAGCTAGGTGTGATAATGAGAATTCATGTTCTGCAGGACTATTGGGAGTGTTGAATAAAATAATTTATGTTAGCTTATCATCCCAAATAGCCGATGGCCATTTCATCTCTGTTTAAAAGGCATTTTGCCAATTTTGGGGGGATGGTGATAGGTAGCATATGTTATCATCCTCTGTGTTTTTCTAAATGTCATTCTGAGCAGAAAGGAGAGGTGGAGAGGCAGTGTGCAGGGGAATGGAGTGGCATCGGTGGTCTTGTCAGAAAGCACAGCCCAGGAAATCGGTAGCATGGATAACTGAGTTGACTGCAAACATAGGCAATTAGGAAGCTGAGTAAGGGACTTAATGAGTAGTGAGAGGATAACTCCATCGCTTTAGGAGAGGAAATCCTGACTCATGGCTGGCTATAGCAATTTTTAGTCTGATGAAATCTCGAGGGAAAAACATTTCTGCACAAGGATTTCGGACCCTTGGGTTATTGTCAGAGCAAAGAAGCTGAGTTTGCATGACGTGCCACAGAGATGCAGGGTGTCAGAAGCCGCTGACAAACCGCCTAGAGATGTTCGTCCTCACTCACCTCCCTGCTGATTTAACAAATCCTGGGAAATACCCACTGTGTCTGCTCCGCTGTCTTGGGCTGTGTGTGATTTTAGATCCTTAGGAGAGGATGAACCTGTCTCCATGCTAAACTTGGGCTCTGCAGCTGGAAAACTAACAACCGTGCAGCTCAGTGGAGCCTGTTTAACGCATCCTACACGAGGTGCAGTCTCACACCAGGGGCAGAATGAGATGGAGTGCGTTTGCCGGCAGAACAATATCGGTTGTCTCATAAGGAATCTGGAGAACACTGTGTCTTTCTTCTTTCGGTCTTTTTTCTGCCTCTTGGGTGACTGACTAGAAGAAGTTTACATTCCTGAGTCTTTACCTCCCCTAGGTGCTTTTTAAAATCCAGGAGCTGGCGTTGAAGGGCGGAGAGAAGGAGCCCTGGGTGGGGCAGGGGGCTTTTTTCCCACCTGCCTCCTTGGCTGCCGCAGACAGGCGTCCTAACCAGCTGGGCAGCTGACCTTAAGTCCACCTCTCTCTTAAGTCCACTTCACCCACCAAACTCATAAGGTGGGTTTATGTCCCGGGTTTGAAGTCAAGGTGAGGTAATTAGTTATTTACGTTTAGTTAATGGGGGTTAAGAGAATGGAGACATCTATCTATCCCTTAAACACAAATCGTTTGCTGGGGTTTCTTCCCGGTTATCTGTGGAGACAATCCATAAGGGCGTTTTTAGGGTTAGGTTTAGATGATATGTATTCCTGACTCTCCCTGGGTTTTTACTTTCTGAGATTTACGTACATACATAAGGGTGTCATCTTGTTTAAAGTCAGCCATGAGGTAAACCGCTTTATCTCCCTTTTCACAAGTGAAGAAACTGGAGTGGAGTCACTTGCCCGAGCTTACAGAACTCGTGAGCGGCAGGGGAGACAAACACCGTGGAAGGCACAGAAAGTCCTGGGAAGAGCAAGAGCAGTGTGGTTGAGGTTGGGGTGGGACTGTGTCACTGGGCCCTGTGGATGGATTTTACGTCTCTCTAAGTTAAGCAGGGAGCATGTGGGATTGTGTCCTACCTGGGTGAGGTGTGCATCTCCCAGATGCCTGGCTTCAGGTTGGGGTGTATGTGGCTCCTGACACAGGGGGTTGTTCATTCTCCCATTCTTCTCCTGACCTGGCACGGCAGTGAGAGGCAAGGCCGGGTGGGTGGACCTGGCTCCTGACCTGCTGTGTGAAGTCAGGACAGCTTTGCCCCCCAGGCATGTGTTTCCCTGGGAGATGAGACCAGAGGATGAACCAATTGGGAACATGCCCTCCTTCCCGCATCCTGCCTCGAACTGAGGATGGATGAGTTTGCTGTAGAATTCTGGCCACTCCATGGGAAATAACTAATAAGCCTCCTGCCCGCAGTGGCTGTGCCAACACCTCCTTTGTTCCTAAACTTGAAAATAGCCACTCCTGACCTGTGTAATGTATTCATGGGCTCGGAGGAAGCTCTTCTCCAAATTTGCCAACCGTCTCGCTCCTATGCAAAACTGAAGACTGTCGCCACTGCCCATAGACCTTCTTGACACCGGGCGTGACCATCTCACTTCTTGACTTCGGCCCCAAGCGCCCTCGCAGAACACAGAGCAGTGCTGCTCTTCTTCTGCCTGTTTTTTTGAAGAGGGGGTTTTGTAGGGAGTGTATTGCCCATGGGTCTGGGACAAGGCCAGGGTGCGTCTGGGAGATAAACTGTTGCCACCTCTGTTTTGCAGATTGAATCCATTTACTACTTTGTGGTGGGGGACGTTCCTGAGGAGTGCAAGGAGCTTCTCCTTGAGAGCGCTTTGGAGAGCCCGTATCCTGTCTGCACGGTGTCCTTCAACGCCAGAGGAGAAGGCACTGTAGCTTTCTTAAAGGACCTGAGCGCCAAGACCTGCAGCAGGTAGGCGGAAGACATGCTCTTGAGGGACCGCGAGGGAGTTGCCTGCTTACATGAGGTCAGCAGTGGGTCTTGGGTCTTTGTGGTCTTCCTGACCCCTCTGTTGCTCTGTTCTCCCCTCTTCTCAGTGGCGTTTAGTCTCCACGCACCTTTTCTTCTCTACCCTGTTTTAATCCTGCCTTTTTATTTTCTGTAGTTCTGTTGCTTTGATCTTGGGGCCTTGCTGCCCATGGAGGGATGGCCCCTTCCAGGACTGGCTAATTCCTAGAGATAGTGAATGACTCGCTCAGGAGCGTACCTTTCCTATGCAAAGGAACCAGTCCAGAGCCACACTCTCAGTCCAGACGCTCATACTCTGGGCTACTGTCCCCTGCGCTAATCACCCCAGGGCCAGGTACCAACCATTCGGGACAGCCTCTGCACCCTGACACTGCTGAAATTATGCAAACTAGCCAATCCTAAACGTGCCTACTCTGCCTCACCCATTCCTTCCTGCAGAATCCACAAGAAACACTGTTGCCCACATTTTCCCCTTGTCCCCTCTGCCTCCTGACCAAGCCTGGTGCTTCCCTGTGTGGTGTGGCATGCCCCCTCCTCTTAGGAACTGTATTAGTCAGTTCCGGCTGCCATAACAAGATATCATAGACTAGGTGGCTTAAACAACAGAAGTTTGGGGCCGGCCCAGTGGCGTAGTGGTTAAGTTCGTGCGCTCCATGTCAGCGGCCCAGGGTTTGCAGGTTCGGATCCTGGGTGCAGACCTAGCACTGCTCATCAAGCCATGTTATGGTGGCATCCCACATAAAGTAGAGGAAGATTGGCACAGACGTTAGCTCAGGGCCAGTCTTCCTCACAAAAAAATAAACAGAAAAATTTTAAAAAACAACATAAGTTTATTTCTCACAGTATTGAAGGCTGGGAAGTGCAAGATCAAGGTGCTGGCTGGTTTAGTTTCTGGTGAGAGCTCTGTTTCTGTCTTGTAGGCAGCTGCCCTCTTGCCGTGTCCTTCCATGTTGGGGGTTGTGGGGGGAGGAGAGAGAGAGAGAGAGAGAGAGAGAGAGGGCATGTACGTTCTCTGGTGTCTCTTCCTAAAGGGATACTAATCCTATTGGATCACGGCCCCACCCTATGATCTCATTTAACCCTAATTACCTCCTTATAGGCCCTGTCTCCAAATACAGTCACACTGGGGGTTAAGACTTCAACATACGGATTTGCGGGGGGTGGGGGGGATGGGGGGAGGTGGGGGGGGATGCAATTCAGTCCATAGAAGAAACTGTGAGTAGCAAACTCTCTTTTCAATGGCAATTGTCTCCTGATCTAATGGCCTCACCATATCTGAATCATAATAAAATCTACATTTTAAGACATTCCCCATCCCCCCATCTGTGTGTGTATGAGTTTAGGTCCCTTGTGGAGAGAGACCAACTACTTGTGTGGTTACCGGTAGAATGACTGAGTCCTTTCCTAAGTTAGCTGTCTGAAATGGGTACCATGCCCACTCTTGAGCATTTGTTCTCAAATTTAGTTGCTCATCATATTTGCCTGGGGGGGCCTGTTAATAGTTCAGAGGCCTGGGCTTCACCTTGCGGGCTGATTCCACATAATACAGGGGATCCTGGAAATCTGCGTTTCAGCCTTTCACTTTGCATAAGAACTACTGAGGGAGCTTGATTAACGTGCAGACATCGTGGCCACGGCCTCAGAGATTCTGATTTTCAGGGTCTAGCGTGGGCAGGAATATGCATTCTAACAGGACCCCTGGTAATTCTGAAGACCACCGCTCTGGAAGTTCTTAAAGCTCTTTGGAATCTTTTAACATCAGCTGTGTGGCTTTGATTCTGGGTTCCTGAGCCCCGCAAAATAGAGAAGGGGCTCAGTGCCCCACTTTCACTGGTGAAGAGAGAAAAAGGCAACTGGCAGGGCGGCCTCTCTTGCTTGTCCCCTGCTCAGCTCAGGAGGGGCACTTTCTCTGGGTGGGCAGAGGCCAGGCGGTGATTAACATGGGAGAAGCTGCAGTTCCGCTCCTGACGTTTAGGCCAGGCACCGTGGAAAGCAAGTTTTGCGGGAGAGGATGAGGTGAAAATGTGCGCTCCTGTCCCTGCTCTGGTCCTTGCCAGGGAGCCCAACCCAGGCCCAGCGGTGCTCCTGCCTTCTCCGCCCTGCTGGGCTCCCATCTGGTTTCTGCGCACGCTCAGTTGTTGAGCCCAGCTGAAGCGCAGTTATTATCTAACTGTGAAGGGCGCGTCCTGAGCATCCCAGCTTGCAGTGCTGTACTCTGTGGCTCTCCGAGAGCCCTTCTTAATGGTGATTTGCTTTCTGCTCAGTCGAGGCTGTATTAGCCAGAGGGAATGTCTGCCTTGTCTTTTCTAAGCTGGAGAACACATCAGAGAGTAGAAAGTCCTGGGCACCAAAGGCCTTGGCGCTCAGGGTGTGGGGGCTGCCAGGGCAAACCTCAGCCATTAACATCCCCCTCCCCCAGCCCTGCAAGGAGGTCACAGGACGAAGGAAGCTGGCCACTTCTGCTCCGGAGGAAGCCCCTGCAGGAGGCAGGCACGGCCCCGTTAGGAGTCCGTCAGCCTCGTGAGGGGTTTGTTCGGTGCCATCAAGTCCTCGTCCTAGTCTTGCCCGAAACCCTTTAGAAATAGACGGGACGGAGGCTTTCCATGGCCCAGAGGAGGCCCCACCCCTCTCCCGCCATCTGCCCGTCCATCTGTCCGTCCCAGCCCATGGTTCAGGATTCTCTGTGTTGCGTGCATGGCAACAGGCGGAGCTGGAACGCTTGAGAGGCTGGAGGAGCTTTACTTAGAGCTCTCTTCTGCCAAGCTGAGAGAAACTTCCGGCGATTACTGACTTTTTGAATTCCAGATACTGGGCCTCGAGAGTGTGACTGAGCCCATGCCCCCATGTGTGACGCCAGGGCTTCCTGAGCTTCAAGGCTCCCCTGGGATCTTGTTAAAATGTGTGTTCTGACCCGTCACCCGAGGGGTCCCGGGAGTGCGCATCCCTCGCCAGCTCGCAGATGCTGCTGCTGCGGCCACACTCTGAGGAGCCAGGCCCTAAACATTCGCCCACACAGGAACTGTTTTCATCAGTGCCATGCTTAGGTCCTGGGGAAGCGTGCGTTTGCTCAGGTGAGGTTGAAGCCCGTCAGCGATTGGCCGATGAGCCAATGGTGCCTGTTGTCACCAGCGTTCAACACTGAACCCGCAGGGCTGTAGGCGCTACTGGGCCCTCATTAGCCTCTTGACTTGTCAAAACTGTGTTGACGTGATTGAACCCTGGGAACAAAAAGGATAATTATAAGCACAGGGTATCATTTTTCCTGGGTCAATAAATACCATGAGCTAATTACCCCCTAATGAAGAGAAGAGTCATCAGTAAAAATCCCAACGCGTCCACAACTCTTTGCTGTTGTCTGCCTCCCTGTCTTTTGTTTGTGGGAACTGACAAGGTGCAGGGAAAAGCAGTGAACACGTGTCAGATGCTCAGCCCCACAGGAAAGCAAATTCAGTCTTGGGAGAATGAGTGGACGTGTGCAGATACCACTTGCTAGTCTCATGTTGCTCATCTCTTCATGTTTCAGATTCCACGCATTTGCAGAGAGAACAGGGTGTGTGGAATTTCCCGCCTTCCCCATCAAGGATGGTGGCAGTGTCAGTACTTGGAACTCAAGGAAACTGAAAGGACAACTCCCTCCAGGTATCTGGAATCTAAAAGAAACTGTGTAGTTTATATCTTAATAAATTCAGATGAGCTGTCTCCTTAGGAGGTAAAGCACTAGGGAGGGACTAACCGTATATTTTGTATTATTTATGTGATAGAAGGGGCAGAGTTCATGGATGTTAATGGTGCACTTGTCAGCCTAGCGACCAGGCATACATTTCTTACCCAGGAAGTGGCCTAAATGATATGTGTTTACTAACTTGGGGACCTTCTGGAGACGTGGCCCCGGGCGCGTCAGAGCAGGACTTAGTTCTTGGCAGGCAGAGCTGCTCTGCTGCCCGGGTCAGCTGCAGGCTGAGGCGAGGTTGCCTGCACTTCTCGGGGTTCTGTGGAACTTCTTGCCTGTGACAGCAGTGCTTGTCGGTGCCTGAGTGGGATTGACCTGCCTCCTATGAGGGCCAAGGCAGCACCGGAACCTCCAGGGAGGCTGAATGAATGCCCCCTTTCATTCAAAGGATGTGATCAGAGAGTTCAACAGGCATAGGGAACGAGATCACAAAATCAGTGAGAAGTAGGGTTGTGATTTGGGAAAACAGGACTAGAAAGTTACTCAGAAAGCCAAGAGATGGGAGTTTCCTTGGGGCTGATGAAATTGCAAAGTGCCAAAGGCACTGAGTAAACACCGCCAAGAAAGGAGGGAAGGATGCTCTGTTCCGTGGTGAGGTGATGTGGCACAGGGTAGTTAGAAGTCTGAGAGAGCCCCGCGACCCCCTCCACCCTCTTGCTCCTCCTTAGTAATCGGTGGAAAGATTTCCAGCTTCAGTACGAGGCAAGAACTCCTCTTTGGGGTTGAGGAGAAGCTGCCGTATGCATCTGCTTGAAAGGTTTACATAACGGTGTTGCAAAGGCTCCCAGGAGAAGGGCACTGGGACGGAATAGAAGGCAGTTGTGTCACCAGGCTGGGTGGTCAGGTGGAGACAGAGGCAGGGGTCGAGTCACAAAGCCTGTCCCTGTCACACCCTTTGTGGATTCAGATTCTGAGTGCCCCAGAGCAGAGCAGGGGAGGGGTTCCTGTCCAGTTCACTGGGGACACTGCTCCAGGTAACTTACATTTTTGTTCTGATGGTGAAGTGGACATCTCCAGAGAGTTGGAGAAAATGTCAATTGACGACAAGGTTGATGCTAATTTAAGAAAAAAAAAATAATTGAGGATGTATGCCATGCCTACTGAAAGTAATTTACAAGATTAAGCCTAGGGGCCAGTGAATCAATCAGAGTAAAGAATGTGAGATGTCACCAGCGCTCCAAGGCGTGCCAATTACCGTAAATGGGTTTAATTTTGGCCTATGTATTCCTTGGCAACTTAGTTATAAAGGAAAACATATCTGCCCGCATAGCTTACATTTTCAGCAGCTACCGTCTTCCCAACCCTGCGAAGCATACAAATTAAATTACAGATAAAAACATTTTTCTTAGAATGAAATGCTGGGAGCATAGTCTGCCATTCTAATGCCATTTCAGTGATCACGTGATCTGAATTTGGGGAGAGAGCGCCAGATCCTAAATATGCCATCTCATCTCCTCTATCCATCACAATGTCCCAGAAATGCCAACATTTCAGAGCCTACGTCTCCCACTCAAAAACTGCCCAGAAATCTTTGACAGACTATTATTATTCAAAATGTGTGGTTTCCAACCTACCCAGGGCCCCAGAGGCAGTTCTGCAACCTTTTCCTGGTCAGCCCCTCTCCCCCATATCCCCGCCCTCTGTTTCCAGCATTTATCAGTGTTCATTTTCTCAGGCCTGTCTCTAGTTTGGGAGGGAGGATGCTTCCTCAGGAGATGTTTTTGCCTCCTGTAGGATAGAAAAGAGAGGCTATGCAGGGAGGGGCGGGAGGAGCCTTGCTCAGAGAACTCACCGGGAAATTTAAAGAAATATCCTGCTATTGTTAATGTTTTGGATTTCAGATAATTGGCCTACTTACCATTACCCCATGCACTACACCAATGCAAAAAACCTCTGTAGTCAAGATAAGTAATAGTTTCAAAAATTGTAGTAAAGTATACGTAACGTAAACTTTACCATCTTAACTATTCTTGAGTGTGCAGTTCAGTGGTGTTCAGTACATTCACGCTGTTGTGCACCAATCTCCAGAACGCTTCACATCCTGCAAAGCTGAACGTCTTATAACCACTAACCAAAAAGTCCCCCTTCTCCCCACTCCCAGCCCCTGCACGCACCATTCCAGCTTCTGTCGCTGTGTCCATTGTTTACTTATTATTATTTTTAAATTTAACAAACACTTAGACGTTGCCTGGTATGTGCCAGGCACTGTTCCAGCCTCTTACCACATTTTAAGTCCCTTGGTCTTCATAACAACCTTATGAGTAGGTACTGTTATGATCCTCATTGTAGTGATGGGGAAACCACGACAGAAAGTGGTAAAGAGACTTGTCCTAAGTCACATAGCGAGTAAGTAGCAACTCACTGAGTAAGGATTCTGAGTCAGTTTATTCTCTTTACCTTTGCACCAGGCTGGTTTTCTTTAGCAACTCATTTTAAATGTAAAGTGTGATATATCACCTTTGACTCTCTCTTATATCTACCATTTTCTAATATTTTAAAAAATCCTTTATTTCTGTTTGTGCTCACTTTCTCTGGTTTCTTACAGTGACTTCCATAGTATGTTTTCTTCACTGTTTCCATCAATTTTAACTTCCGTGATTTTTGTTCTGCTTTCCTGAGTTTTTCATATTTCATCTCTTCCTGCTGTCTTCTTATCTCACTCCTGAGTTTTTGAATTTCTGCTTTCTTTTCTTCTTTCATGGGGATGATGGCTTCATACATATTTTTTAATTCATGGTGAAATATTGGATCGTAATTTTTATGTATTCCTTGATAACTTTCTAGTGAGTATTATTTATCTCTTGATAGTTTTGCTGTTTTTCCCCTAATTTGTTCCTTGTAACGCCTTGTTCGGATGCTGCGGGCTAGCTTCCTTTTTATCGTTCACCACTGAAAGGAGACAAGGTAGATATCTGCAGGTGGTCCGTGGGGGTGGTGCGCTAGGGAACTCAGAGGCTCCCTCCTCTGCTGCTGCAGAGAGTGATTCCTGCAAATCAGCTCCGAGCGATGCTTTGTGGAGCCCTCTCTCTTTGGCCTCTCTGAACCAAGCAGACAGACTTTTGCTAGTAGCCCTTGTCATTGTTCCGGCATCCAACCAGGTTCACCTTTGACTTAGGTGGTTCCCCCACTTCCTAATACCTGCCCCAGCTCTCTGGAGCACTCCAGCAGTGCGTTCTCTGTGCTTTCTCCTGCACAGCTTCTGCTGCATCTCTGCTGCTCTTGACAGCCCTTATCTGGATGCTGTTTTTGTCTCCTAATTTAGCAGAAGAAAGTATTTGTGTTTTCTTTTTCATTCTCATTCCCCCCCCCACCCATAATTTCTAGGAAAAAGGGAAAAGACATTGACTTATCTATTTGTATTTACCCTGGAAGTAAAGGCTAAGTCTTAAGTGTTCAAAGGTGTGTTCAAGTGAGCTCTAAGACCCAGTGCGAGCCCCGAGGTCTTCATCCACTGTGTAAGGTGGACGGGATCTTTCACTTTTTCTTGTCATACGTTTACGTCTCATACATTATGTTGCCACTCACTGTATTTATACAAAAAGTATCATTTGAATACTTAGCCTATCTATTATCAATTTCTCAAATTCCAAAATAACGTTTGATAGGTTGGTATAAAATTCCGGTGTTTCTAGAGAGAATATAATTTGCACATATTAAAACATAACTTTTAGCATTGTCTGCCTTTTCTCTCACCATTACATCAGTTATTTTCTAGAAACCAGGATGCCACTTCTAATTATTGAATGAGACTGATGAAGTATGCTAACCCTCTAAATGTTTAACTTTTGACATTTCAGAGGATTTTTTCCCAAGCTCGTTAAAGCTGGTGTGTGTGTGTGTGTGTGTGTATGTTTCTAGGTACATTACACACGTTATCTCATTTAATCTCCACAACAACCATGTGAGGTGAGTGATACTATTATCTCAATGTTTTGGGAGAGAAAGAACCTTAGAATTATTTTCTGAGGTTACTCGATGGCTCAGAGGCAGATCTTGAGGTCTGGGCCAGGCTGCTGTGACCGGTTGGCTGCCTTGTACTCTGCAGACAGCGTAGACAATATGGAAAATACAGAGAAGAAAGGGAAAGAAACATTGTTGCCACACTAACCTTTTCACTGTTGAATAAATTGGTGTATTTCTTTCCAATCTTCTCATTGTATACTGTTTTTAAAGAAGTAAAGCATAAATATTATATTGTGTGCCAATTTGAATATTGCATTTTCTACTTAATATTGTAGCAAGTATTTTTCCATGTTCCTATGAAACTTTTCTAAGTGATGTTAAAAATACATAATACATCATTAAAGTGGTAAACTATAATTTTGTTAATCATTTCCTTTTGGATATTTGGGTAATTTTTTTGCTATTAGAGATGATATAGCACTTATCTTTTTCTTGTGGTGTTTTCCTCCTACATTCTATATTTTTGGCGGATATATTTCTAATAGTGAAAATACTGGATCAACAAGTTTGAACATCTTGGGGTAATCTCTCATGTTGAATTGCTTTCCGTAAAATGCTTTAAGACAGCATAACTCACATCAACAGTGTATAGGGAATACCCATTTCACTGAACCTGAATTAGCATAAAAATATATCTCTTTTCCATCTGAATTTCTTTGATGAAGAAATTAATATCAATTAGTGAAAAGCAGTGAAATCGAACATTTTGTGTTTAACTTCTTTTGTGAATTACCTGTTGGTCTTTTGCTTGTTTATCTGCTGGGTTTCTTATCACGTTGTATGAACTCTTTGTGTATTAATGACCTTAACTATTTGGTGCCATTACTTATGGATAATTTATCTTATTGTTTTCCTTTTCATTTTGGCTATGTTTTATATGCAACCTTATGTTTGCACAGTAAGTTCAATCCTATATCACTCTTTAGTGATTC
This sequence comes from Equus przewalskii, assembly GCF_037783145.1. Classification (NCBI taxonomy): domain Eukaryota; kingdom Metazoa; phylum Chordata; class Mammalia; order Perissodactyla; family Equidae; genus Equus; species Equus przewalskii. The sequence continues at coordinate 11,168,906 of NC_091844.1, read as the reverse complement.
CATCTCTTTTCCATTTAGTTCTTTATGGCCCGAGCTTACAACAAAAACAAAAATATTTTTGGTCCATCTAGATTTATTTTGAGGTATGGTGTGATGTAAGGATATAAATGGATTTTGCCTCCAGTAGCTAACAACATTATTCACACCATTTACTTGCTAACCTTTCATTCTCCGCTGGTGTATGTGGCTTCCTTTGTAATATATTACACTCCCACTTGTGATGGGCTTGTCCTGGGCCGTGTGCTGTCTTCATTGTCCTTTCTCGTTCTGGTCTTCCTTTCCAGTGATGACCTTTTGACATTAATTTGTTCTTCTGTCTTCCCTGTATGTTTATTGTAGACGTGAAAAATGGGTTTGATATTGTCCATATAAACCTTCATTTTGTGCATTGCTGGACTGATTCTTCTAAGGGGAAAGCACATGTCTGCTTAGTTTCTGTGCTCTCTTGCTCAACACACTCTCCTTTTCTCGTAATATCCATTGACATTTTAAGCTTTTTATTTTTTTCCCCAAATATATTTTCCTTCCTTCCTTTCTCTTTTTTCCTTTTCTTCACTCCTCCCCCAATGCTGTTTATTAGTATAGATTTGGGTGGGTCCAGGGGTTCAGTTTGAAAGGAAAACAAAAGATTGAGCTGTATCAGCAGTTTGCTTACTGCAGCTTTTCTTGTCAGTGTATTAAAGCCTTTAAAATTTGGAACAATAATAATGCACTTGTACCCATTATCACTTGGAGATTTAAAAGGCTATAATCATTCTCTAAAGTTTCGACAGTCCTTTGGACTGCTCCAACTTAAATTAGTAGAGACTGGATAAATTAGATAAATGCATTGCCAGAAATTCTAGTTTCATTTAATTTTGACGTTTGTTTCTTGTTGGTAACATATTGGTAGCAATCTGCCTTTCTTATAATGAGTTTGATAAATCAGTTGTAATAGTACCTGCAGATAAATTCATCGTGTGTGAATTATTACCAGCTTTAGGCCTTGTATTTTGGGGTGATTCCTTACATCACACTCCTCCTCTAAGAAAGCAAAACATGGTTGTAGGCTGAGAGAATTCGTCTTGTTTTTTGCTTCATTTCAAGGACAAGAGATACATCGTGTACAATCATTTGTTTATTCTGTGCCTGCTTTGGATTCTTATGTGTACATTAATTCCTTAGAAGAATTTCCCCCCAGATGGAATTTTTTTCTGTTTGTTTTTCCAGGACTGCTCTTTTCAGGCGATGGAAAGTTTTTCCAGTGTTTTGACGTGGACAGTGTGTGCTGCTTAGGGTGGTACATTAAATAGCGCATTACGTTTGAAGTTTTTCTTACATTGCCTCCCAAGAGCTCATGGTCAATCTTCTTTGGCTATCAAGAATATTTCGAGAGAGGACAGGATGAGGACTAAGCTTCATGGCACCTATTGTGTTAGCCCCTCTGAGCACTTGTGCAGATGGTGGTGCCTGCCCACCTCAGGAATCAAGAGAAAATTGCTGCTAACCCCGATTCTGCAGTCAGGTGCTGTCTAAAGACCTTCCTCCTGGATTTCCTTGAACCTGTAGAGGAGGAGGCACACCCTTCCATTTCCATTGCCCTCTGGGATCCTCTGCCTGTGCTGAGTCTGCTTTTTCTACATTAGCCTGGATGAAAATTCAGCTCCTCTGTTTATTCCCTCCAACCACGCTCCTCTCACACTCTTCATTAGGTGTGATTTTAATAGATGCTACTGACGTCTAGAGGTTGAGGAAAGACTGACGTACATCCTCCCTGGCTCCTCCTTTCTGTTTCTCCTTTTGCTTTCTGAAGGCTCTCACCATTTCTTTTCAAGAGCAAAACACGCCACCAAGTGTCCCCTCCAATTCTAATGACATAAATATTGCACCTGGGGTTCGTTGAGCTTCCTGGACCTGTTGGTTTATAGTTTTAATCAAATTTGGAAAAATTTTAGCTGTTATTTTTGATCACAGGTCTGCAGATCAACTGCAGTTTGACTAATCTAGGACTCACTTGCCCTGCTTGAAGTAGTGCTATCCAGGGTGTATTCTTATTGTGGTGAGTAGCATGTGCACAAGAGCCAAGCCAAGCCATGCAACCATGCTAAGGCCCCTGCTCATGACACAGTCACTAATATTCTGTTGGTCAAAGCAAATCATATGACCAAGTCCAACATCCATGGGATGGGGAGGTCTACTCCACTCACACTGAGATAGGGAGGGAAGTAAATATTTGCTGAACAGTAATGCAAGCTATCACATCTTTTGTTCTTATGTGATTCTTTTTTGGTTTGGAAACAATGTTTGCTGGAGAGTGAATCAACTTTGGAATCAAACCTGGATTCAAACCCTAGTTTTGCCACTAACTACTCGTGTGACCATAGGCAAGTTACCTAACCTTTCTGAGATATGTTCCCTGAGTTATAAGAATGGAATAATAACATTTACGTCATATGGTTGTTGGAGAACTAAAGCATATAACACACATGGAAATGTTTAGTACAAAACTGGCATTCAATTAATGTTAGTTTCCTTTTGGGATTCCAAGTGAGCTTTTATTGTAGACAATGGTTCTAGAAAGGAAGAGAATCCAACAGGATATGGCAGCCTCTGTTGGAAAGACCACTTTTAGAATAATCATGACACTATCCAGTTTACTTGCATGCATAATGATGGATGGGAACCAGAATTTGGACCTAGGAAGTGAATGCTATGCTGTTAAGCTGTGTCCTGATGGGAGGAAGATCCATTTTCAAGGTTGATCCTAGGGCCAGGCCTCTGGGACCTATCCAGAGGAAATCGGGAACCCCTGTTCTTCTACTGGAAGTGATAAGCAGGGTTATATGGTGGGGCCCTTTCTGAGCATGGCTTTCACACACTTCCGTGTTGTCAGACTGGGCTCAGTGAGAGGACTATTTGTAGATCGGACATGGAACTTTTCAATTCTCCGAAGCTTTCATGTAGGGATGGATTGTTCTGGATGGGGGCTGGGTTATTACCACCTTGGGAAGGAACTTAACCGCTGGTGCTTTCCAGGGACGGTATCTTTAAGGGGCACCATCCTAATCCCGTGGGGAGCTACCCCTTAGGTGATGAATGCCCCAGGCGCCCAGGGCGAGGGCTCTATTTAGTGGGCTGGAGACTTCGTCTTAGGAAGGAAAAAGGCTTTTGATCTCTTGGTTCAGAGCACACCTCATCTTTTATTTTGGTTCTTTCTTCCTGTTTTATCCTTGAAAAATTTAATTAAACTGAAATACTAAATATAGATAAGTAAAATCATATTAGAGTAGAAATTTTCACTGAGGACCTAGCATCAGACTAAAAAAGGGAAATAACTTCAGCATCGATGCAGCTGCCCAGGATCTGGACTCATCGGTGAAGTGACAGTGGACTTATTTTAGATGGCCGGTGGTATCAGGCTCTTCAGATTTGGAAATTCAAGGCGCTCCAGTGGTAGGATGAGCGCCCATGCTGGCAGCCATGGTCAGAGCTCTGAGCTCCCGCTTCAAGCCAGAGCACCAGGCTTTATACCTGAGGAGCAGCAGGCGGCAAGCTGCAGACAGCTGGGGCACAGGTTTAAGTTTAGCACGGTTTCATACACGCAACCAAGAGAACCCACAGCCGAGAAGCCTCTCACGGTTCCAGGAGATTGGGGTTGGGCAGAGCAACACCTTTCACTGCCCGGCCGCCCCCACCCACTACAGCCATCGCTAACCAGTCTATCGTGACCCCTTCCCACCTCACCGCTCTCAGCACAGCACGCTGGCCGGGCCCTGCTGACTGGTCAGAACCGGCCAGTGTTCAGTGTGCTCACTACCGTATTTCGCTTATGGGACAAGAGAGGGACTTTGCAATGAATAAGGAAAAAGGAGTGAGTATTGGGTAATAGGAAAAGGCAATTTTTCCAGAGAGTATTTTTGTTTGTGTCCAGGACTCCTGGCAAAATGGGGTTAGAAAAGCTGCTCTGCTCCATGACTGTTATTCTTGAGTCCAAAAGCGGTGTAGCCATAAAAATGTGGTTGATTCCACCTTTGGGAACTGCACTTTTTTGTGTTGGTAGAGAAAAAAATGCATGAACTAAAACTAAATACTATGAAACCAAACTTTATTTACTTTAAGATGTGTTTGGGCTGTTGGGCTGAAAGAGAAAAAATAACCAAAGTCCCATTCTTGGAAGACACTGTGATCTTTAATTAGATATTTAATGTTTCCTGGGCCGTCACTCGGGCTTGGCGCTGCTTCCCTGTGTCTAATCTCTGATTTAATTTGGAAGCCCTGACTGGTGCCTGTTTACAGCTCCCTGACAGCAGCAGGCTCTCTCAGAGGTCTCCTTCCTTCTCCCTGGAATTCAGGTTAACTCCACGGGTGGAGCCGGAGCAGCTGCGCTTCCAAAACTGTTGCCACCTTATAGCTTATACGGCTGAGAGACTTTCATTATCCCCAGAGTCCTGCTGCTTCTAACAATGGGTTGCTTTGCATTTTTTTCATGGCTGCCATGAGACAATCCTCTGGTTAGTTGACAACATTTATTAAATGCCTTCTGTGTGCTTTAGAGTCTCGTTAGGGGTGAGGAAGAGATTCAAAAAGGAATAAAAGACAAGGTTCCTAGTCAGGGAACCCCAAACCCTTCGAGTGTCCATCGTGCTTCTGGTTGATGATTTAAAAGTTGCTCCCTCCCACCATACCTCCGGGAGCCTGGTGCAGAACTTCAGAACTGCTCACCGGCCCCTCGTTTTCCCTGAGGTCATGCCCTCACCTGTTGGATGTGAAGGTTGAGTTTTCCCAACTGGAGAGTGAGCCCCCCGAAGGGCTGGGAACCCCATGTTCCTTCGCCCGTGGTGGGTGTAAGTCCTGGGTTCCTTGTTTTATTCTTGGCTCCTGGCTGCAGCACAGCCTCTCCCAGGACCCCTCCGCCGCTCGCTGTAGCCCCCTGTTGGCAGCAATCAGTGGCAGGTTCAGCCGGGTCCTTCAGTCACCACCACAGGCAATCTCTTAGAATCGTGCTGAAATAATCGAGTGGGTCCAGGCATGTTGTGTCACCTAACGAAGCATGAGGCATGGAGAAGCCCCTCAAAAAGCTTTTTAAAATTGAAATGAGTTACTCGGAAGAAGAGCTAGTGTAGATTTCTGGTTGCATTTGAACAAGCTTGCTCGGATTTCAGGGTGAGAGATCCCATCCACAGTTGTTTGAAAGTCTGGCACTGTGCTGAGCTCTGGGGATGCTGTGATGAGAAAAGGAAGTCCCTCTCCTCAATAAGCTTGTGTTCTCCAACAGCCTATTGGCGGTATCTCCCAGGAGTCAGGGACGTACCAAGGAAAGCAGTTACTAAGACAGCTCAACATGGTTCTGTCTTCAAGGAAGTCACAGTTTGATACGGGAGACAAACGTGCAGATAGTAGAAGCAACACTGGAGAGCTCGCAGGCTTGGTAACCCCGTCAAGCCCATCCTGGGGTGACTGCCAATCCCGGGGCAGGCAGATTAGAGCTAAGCCAGCAGGTGTGTGCTGTTACTCATCAGGCTGTCACATTAGGCCCTGGCGATACAGCTCACCACCATCGTCACCTACGGATCGGAATTACAGATTGGTTCATCCCAGGAAGAGATGAGTCAATAAGCCCCTTGAAGGAAACTGAAAACAACCAATACGTAACACATGAGGTTTCCCTACATAGACCTTGCATTGTGATGATTGGCGAGGATCCACACGGACAGTGTCCCAGTGTGGAGAGTATGGGCTTTGGGGACAGAGGTTGAATCCTGACTTGACTACTTATTAGAGAGTGGCCTTGGGCAAGTCCCTTAATTTCTCTGAACCACAGTTTGCTCATCTGTAAAATGGGGATGATCAGCCCTACTTATGTGATTGTCGTGAGAGTAAACGAGGTAATGTGTTTAAGTGCCCAGCACAGTGGCACATAGTAGGTCCATAGTAAACTTTAGTTTCCTGTTCTTTCTCCCCCTCTGTGTATCAGCAAGAAGCAGCCGTTATAAAATACATCTAAAATAAATGACACTTTTAGACATGGTAGAGTGTTGTGAACTGTGTCAGTGAGAAGTGGCCCAGAATGGGTACCCAGAAGATGGCATGTCAGGGACTCCCCCACACTGTGAAGGGGAAAAAGAGCCTCAACTTCTTAGGGGAGCATTTCCTTAGGGCGGAAAGAGGGAATAGGGTATAGAGTGTTGCTCCTGGAAATCACTCAACTTTTATTGTCCCCAAGAATATTTTGGATAGAAATTATTTAATTTACACGCCTGTCTCACCATGAGACTAAAGCTTCACAAACTTTAGTGGCAAAAGAATCACTGGGATGCTTTTAAGAGAACCGTTTCCTGGAACTCTACCCTCAGAATGAGTCTGCGGTGGGGCCTAGGAATCTGCCTTTTGACAAGCAGCTCAGGAGGCTCTGACACAGGCTCTAAGGACCACACTTTGGGACGACCACCCTGGAGCCAGAGACTCTTCAAAACTGGGCCTGCTTCCTGTTGGCTCTGTGTTTCCAGTGCCCAAACAGAACAGACATTGACCAAGTTTTCGTGGATCAGTGAGTGAATGATGATTCTCCTAGAAGATGTCCTGCTGAGAGGAGAATATTTTTAAATAATTGGCTTCCTGGTTTCTAAGTCAGTCTCTTGTGAGTTTGAAGAAAACAATTAGTCTCCTAGAACTTGCTCCTTCCTGATGACCTGGCAGAGCCATGTGAGTGAGACCCCATCCCCAGGAGGCCACATGACTCATTTTCACAAAAACAGGCTTCTGTTGAGGCCAGGAGGCTGCGCAGATGCTGGTGTGGGGTTGCTGTCCAATGACAGTAGTCCCAGCCTCACTGTTTCTCTGTTGATTCAGTTGGATGACAGAATCAGGGGTCAGTTCTGTGAGCATCTTGCATTCTTTTTGTGCACTGTGGCTCCCTTAGATCCAAAAGAAGTTTGGGTCTTTTTGCGATGGAAAAACTCAAAAGCAACAATTCTGATAAATTTCCTCTAAGGAAATCTTTCTCTAAATTTCCCCTGAATTTACTTTTCATTAAAACATTTACCCTTTGAGTTGGTGTCTTTTAAAAAGTATGACCTATTCTAAATAGAATAGGCTTATTCAACTCAACTTTAGTGATGGGCATTTTTTTCTTTAGATGTTCTTCTCTCTCCCTGTGCTCTTGTCTTTATCGCCTGCTTGCCCAGGGACACCCAGAGCCTGCGGTCAGCGCTTCTTACTGAGTTTGCTGGAGCACCTGCTCTTTACCAGAATAGTGATAGTTCCTCTTTAGGTTTTCTAGGTGAAGATTGGACTGTTAGGCTGCATTATATTGCACTTTACAGTTCTCTGCTTAGAAGCGCTCCACCTATTGAGAGTTGCCCATACGTGGTATTTGAAATCGCTCTGTGAAACACATATATTCATTGCCCCAAGAAAACATTAGACATATATCCAGATGGCAAAACGACTCTGTTTGCTTTACATTAATTCATGGTAATTTCCATGGCTGAGACTGAGCGCAGCTCCACGCTCACCTCAGCGGTTAGAGCCCTGGGTCCAGATCAAGCCCAATCAAGCCAGCAGGTGTTCAGTGACCTCTCGACAACAGAACATCTTAATGCAAGTAACAGGGAATTTTTCCATTACAACAAAAACTGCTGATTGCACCTCAACATAATAAAGGCCATATATGACAAACCCACAGCCAACATCATACTCAACGGACGAAAACTGAAACCCATCCCTCTCAGAACAGGAACAAGACAAGGGTGCCCACTTTCACCACTCTTATTCAACATAGTACTGGAGGTTTTGGCCAGAGCAATTCGGCAGGAAAAAGAAGTAAAAGGAATCCAAATAGGCAACGAAGAAGTAAAACTCTCGCTGTTTGCAGACGACATGATCTTATATATAGAAAACCCCAAAGAATCCATAGAAAAACTATTAGAAACAATAACAACTACAGCAAAGTTGCAGGGTATAAAATCAACATACATAAATCAGTAGCATTTCTGTATGCTAACAATGAACTAACAGAAAAAGATCTCAAGAACTCAATCCCATTCACGATCGCAACAAAAAGAATAAAATACCTTGGGATAAATTTAGCCAAGGAAGTGAAAGATCTATACAACGAAAACTACAAGACCTTCTTGAAAGAAATCGATGACGACATAAAGAGATGGAAAGACATTCCATGCACATGGATTGGAAGAATAAACATAGTTAAAATGTCCATACAACCTAAAGCAATCTACAGATTCAGCGCTATCCCAATCAGAATTCCAATGTCATTCTTTACAGAAATTGAACAAAGAATCCTAAAATTCATATGGGGCAACAAAAGACCCCGAATTTCTAAAGCAATCCTGAGAAAGAAGAACAAAGCCAGAGGCATCACAATCCCTGATTTCAAAACATACTACAAAGCTACAGTAATCAAAACAGCATGGTACTGGTACAAAAACAGATGCACAGATCAATGGAACAGAATTGAAAGCCCAGAAATAAAACCACACATCTATGGACAGCTAATCTTTGACAAAGGAGCTGAGGGCCTACAATGGAGGAAAGAAAATCTCTTCAACAAATGGTGCTGGGAAAACTGGACAGCCACATGTAAAAGAATGAAAATCAACCATTCTTTTTCACCATTTACTAAAATAAACTCAAAATGGATCAAAGACCTAAAGATTAGGCCTGAAACAATAAGTCTTCTAGAAGAGAATATCGGCAGTACGCTCTTTGACATTAGCTTCAAAAGAATCTTTTCGGACACCATAACCCCTCACATGAGGGAAACAATAGAAAGAATAAACAAATGGGACTTCATCAGACTAAAGAGCTTCTTCAAGGCAAGGGAAAACAGGATTGAAACAAAAAAACAGCCCACTAATTGGGAAAAAATATTCACAAGTTATTTATCCGACAAAGGGTTAATCTCCATAATATACAAAGAACTCACACAACTCAACAATAAAAAAATCAAACAACCCAATTACAAAATGGGCAGGGGACGTGAACAGATATTTCTCCAAAGAAGATATACGGACGGCCAATAGACACATGAAAAAATGTTCATCATCACTAATCATCAGGGAAATGCAAATCAAAACTACACTAAGGTATCACCTTACACCTGTTAGAATGGCAAAAATATCCAAAACCAAGAGTGACAAATGTTGGAGAGGCTGTGGAGAAAAGGGAACTCTCATACACTGTTGGTGGGAACGCAAACTGGTGCAGCCACCATGGAAAACAGTATGGAGATTCCTCAAAAAATTAAGAATAGAAATACCTTATGACCCAGCCATCCCACTACTGGGTATCTATCCTAAGAACCTGAAGTCAGCAATTCCAAAAGTTCTTTGCACCCCTATGTTCATCGCAGCATTATTCACAATAGCCAAGTCATGGAACCAACCTAAGTGCCCAGCAACTGATGATTGGATAAAGAAGATGTGGTATATATATACAATGAAATACTACTCAGCCATAAAAAAGGACAAAGTCATCCCATTCACAACAACATGGATAGACCTTGAGGGTATTATGTTGAGTGAAATAAGCCAGATAGAGAAAGACGAACTCTGTATGACTCCACTCATAGGTGGAAGTTAACATATAGACAAAGAGAATTGATTGGTGGTTACCAGGGGAAACGAGGGGTGGGGGGAGGGCACTAGGGGTGAAGTGGTGTACCTATAACACAACTAATAATGATGTACAACTGTAATTTCACAAGGATGTTAACTTTCATAACCTTAATAAAAAAAAAACAAAAATAAAACTACTGATTGCACCACTTTCAAACCCTTTATGGATGTAATATGTCCCCTTTCACCAGATCTACATTATAATTTTAGCTTTCTGGGAATTTTAGACACCTTTTAATTAATTTAATAGTTTGTTAACTATTTTGAATATTATATTGTTTTCTGAAAATAGAAGTATATGCTGCTTTTTCCTGAAAATGCTGCCTTTTAGATCCTCATGACTGGATAGGCGGTTAGGGCTCAGGCAGATGGCGATGTCTCCACCCAGCTGGGCCCATTCTTCACCCAGGAGTCCTGGGCGCTGGGGAAAGGGCCACAGAGAAAGGAGCCCATAGAGGACCTAGGGATGGCCTGGGATTCAGGGTGGCCGAGGGTGGTTTTAATTTCTGGATTGCCCTCTCCCGGTACTACATTTAATTGTCCTCAGACCAGTGCCTTTTCTAATCGCCTTTCCCCTCCTGCCCTTGGAATGCTAGTGTTTCGGGTACATGGGGGGAGCCTTGCCCAGCTGTGGCACAAAGATCTAAAAGGAAATCACTTACTGCTTTAGGGCATATCATTGCTAGTTTCTGGAATGCCTAGGGCAAAGCCACACGCTCAAATGATATAGGTCTGTTCCATACCACTCAGAAGAGCTTCTTGCAGTATCAGGGGCTGTCCATCACGAGGCAGGGCGATTCTTTGAGAAAAGAGTGCATTAGGTGCTTGATAATTGTGTCATTGTAATAAGGAAAAACAAAAACAAGAAAGGATAGAAATCCTTACCAAAACACTGGATCTTGTGCTGAGTGCTATGGAGGATACAAAGAAAGAAAGGACATTGTCCCCATGCAGAAGACATTTACAGTCCAGTGGACAAAGTCAGCCTGTGCAAACGTCACCAGTAACCCAAGGCTGAATGCTGATACTGTAGGAGGCCTCAGCTCTTGACAGCAGGGCGGCCATGGACACGCTGCTGAGTGGTGAGCTGTGTTGTGGGCAGCTGCCTCCTAAAAATAGAACATCATGTTTGTGAAGGATTGACTTAAATTAGACTGGATTCAAGGTCATGCATATGCTAATCCACCATCCTGGCCGATGCTTCTTTGTGTTCTTTGGAATCGGAGGTTGGAGTGTCAGGCAGCCGGGCATCACATGTACTATCAGACCACCTGATGGCCTGGCCTGAGAGTGTGTCCTGGCAGCAAAAGACTGAGAACAGTGGTTGTGGCCGCTCCGTTCCCTGGGAGCTGAGAGGGAGCAGGAGGCAGATCACTGTTTCTAGGGGCGGCTGGGCAGAGCTTGATGGTGGAGGCAGGACGGTGCCTTGAATGAAGGGTGGGGCTAGGTGAGTGAATCCCTTTAGGAGAGGACGGTGGGAGGACAGAGGCCCTGGAGGGCTGGGAGCACAGTGCTCTGCCCGGTTCATGGTGGCAGAGTGTTAGAGGGAGTGTTATGGGAGGCCTTGAACCCTGGACTCATCTCCAGCACTGGCAGTGCCCACTCACCGCATAGTAGATGCTTAACAAATATTTGCTAAACGAATAGATTAATGAACTGGACTCTGACAACTGGACTTCATCCTGCAGGTGAGACAGGGAAGTTTTGACAGGCAGGTGGTGTTTGTGGCAAGTACTCAATGGGCTCTTCCCATGACACATCAAAACGTATCTGTCCTGGGTCTTGTTTCATTTGTAAAACTAGCCAGTCTGAAGAATCTATACCGGATGCTGATGAAAAGCAGCAGCTTAATATGACGTCTCTCCCAGCTGATGTCAGCATTCTGCAGCTTTCAAATGATCATCGCACGGCATATGGGGGATGTCAGGGGTTGGTGCAGGAGGGGGCCATTAGGGTCGGAGGATCTTTTAGGTCACCTAGATGTCTCTGTGGGGAACCATATCCTGCTTCTGTGCATCTCAGGCCTTGGCTGGCTTATCCCTTGATGGTCAAGATCCATAAGGCTTCATTGTTGTTTCTTCCCCTCTCTGGTTGGGCCTGGAGAATTTCAAATTCACAGAGCTGTCTGAACACTGGATTTCCTGTGCCTCGTCCTCCCTCCTGTTTTTCCAGCGGAGCTGTCTCCCTTGCCTGCAGCTGTCTGATAGTCCAGCTAAGTCCCTTAGAAGTGGCTCTGATCAAAATGGTAGCTCTTCCTCACTGCTGTGGAACAACTTGAAATAAGCCTCTCCATTCTAAGTTATGCTTTTCACTGCCCTGAGGCTTTTCTTATTCGATAGCTGGTTTTGTTTTTAAAGCAAAGCTAGTTAAAGGGATAGTTTTGAGTTGTTTTGTTTTCTGATCACCATCGTAGGAATCTGTAGCTGCCTAATTACAGTGACGAAACGAGTGTGGCAATAACCCTAATTACTACCTGTGCAGGGGAGCCCGTCCCCGCCACTGCTGCCCTTTAACACACTTTCCCGTCCCTGGATCATCAAGAGTCAGCTGTATTTCTTTGGAAAATTTTCCTTTGAGGCTGACTTGTGGTACGCTCCCTCTTAAGATGTTATGGACAACTCTGGGGGAAATGGAAAGCCTTGACTCGTTTGAAACTTTTACAGAGAGAATCCTGCTACTTAGCGCCTCCGTGCTGAGGCAGGCAGCTGGAAGGCAGTCTTGCTTTTCCCGCCGTCAGGAAGTCCTGTGAGCTTCAGGTTTGCATTTGGCAGCAGCGTGTGGTATTTTCGGAGTTCCAGCACAGAGCTGGGTACACATCACGTTTCACTCCTTGGACTGTTGATGGCTGCAAAGCCGTGGTGGCCATCCGTCTCTGTCAGAGCTTGTCACTTGCTTCTTTATGATCACAGCTATTAATACTCTCTCACTTGATCTGACCAACTTCGGGGGGGCCAGAGCTCTGGTGTCCCTGTACTTCTGCCCTGCCCTTCTTGACTATGTTTGAAGAGCCGGAAGCATCAACTCTGGTCTGCCCTGGTCTGTCCTGGGTGGATGAATCGCCCGGGTCATCCCTAGACCTGATTGTGGTCTCTCATTCTCTGTGGCTGTGGGATCTTGGGCATCTGTGAACTGTTATGTAGACAGTCTTGGCAAGTGGGGGTCTCATCAACAGCTGGGGGCGGGGCTGCAGTGCCCCCTCTGTAACCATGCATCCCTTTTCCAGGACAACTAGTCAGAGCGGCTGAGTTGGTTTAATCACACTAACTTGGGTTTGACTTCGGGCTCTGCCACTCATTGATGGTGTGACCTTGGACAACATTTTCTGCCTCAGTTTATGCAGCTGTAAAATGGGGACAGGAATAGAATTTGCCTGCAGAGTTGTGATGAAGAGAAATGAGAAAATGTTTAGAAATTTCCAAGCACAATGCGAGGCATATAGCAGGTACCCCAAAAAGGTATTTATCATTAGAGAATTTGCACCCCACTTACTTTAATGATGACACCATTAGTGTTCTCCGAGCAGACTGTGTACAGTCTGTGAAACAGAGTTGTGGGTTTTTTTATTAAATTTTTTATTGGAATGGAATTTTTAAAACTAGACCCTCTAAATACATCTGCTAAATTCTTACCTGTACTACTATATTAGGAGCAACCTCAGAGCAGAGACTGCCCTGTAGCCCCCACAATGCCTTGAGTAGTGCTAGGCTGGTGGCTGGGCCCATAGATGCCACTGAAAATGGGTGGGTGGCATCTTCCAACTGTGGAGTCACTGCTGGCCTCGTGTACACAGCAGGCTCTGGCTGAGAGGCACTTGGAGATAATTGTAGGTTCACACATAGTTGTAAGAAGTAATAGAGAGATCCCACGTACCCTTTACCCAGTTTCCTCCCACAGTAACATCTTGCAAAACTACAGGACAATATCACAGCAGGACATTGATGTTGATACAGTGAAGATACCACCACAGGTTCCCTCATGTTGTACTTTTATAGTCACACCCATTTCCTCCTCCTACACCCTCCGTATCCTCTGGAAACTACTGATCTGTTAGAGCCTGGAAGGCAGAGCCTCCATCCCAGCCTTGCACCTCTTCCCGTGGGATGAAATCCTATTGACTGACTGATTGTGAGAGTGACGTAAATATCTATATTAATGAAGCCATATCACTTAAAAAAAATGTCATACAGGCAAACCTAACCCTGAACTGAGACAGCGAGTTCCAGAAAAAGTGGCCAAAGAATTTTATTACGTTAGGGAAAATAAAGACTTATGCTGTTGGTTTCAAAGAAGCAGGAAATCTCAGCTAAATCAAGAAAGGGTTAGGGGTTGTTATTTTCACGTACTATTGAATTTCTCTCCCTCAAAGTGATCACCCTGGCTTTTATTAGGTGCTTTTGAATATTTTTATTCCTTATCTTATTTGAGTATTACCAATAATTTATCTTAAAATATTCTGGCTACTACAAATATTTACTTTACAAGGATTTATTGCATCCATACGAGGATTTCTTGAGGTGACAGCATTTCCTTAGGGATTTCAGTTTGGAGTCCCAGAAAGAGATTAGTGGAGAAAGTGGAATTTGATGTTCAGAAATGTTCTAGAAAGTTGGCTAGGATATGCCAGTCCTGCTGGGACTACCAGAGAGTTCTCAGGCCTGCCACAGCCGCCCACTCACGCTGTGTTTCCGTTCCCAGGAGCCGGGGTCAGAGAGGACGTGTTTCTCATTTGGAAGGAGATGGAGGAAGCCTGCAGCACGCTGGCCCAGATTCAGAGGCTGGTGGCTGAGCTTCCCAAGTCCGCCGTGGCCACAACGGACTGTGGTGGGTGCTGTTTGTGGTCACGAGTGTGAAAGAGTCATGACCGTTAGTTGTTGCGGATGGGGGACTGTTTCCATGCTCCTTACCAAGGAGAGCTCCTGAGGCCAGCTGTGAGGAGCTCCTGAGGAGAGCTTCCAGAGCTGTGCTATAGTGTGTGTGTGTGCGTGCACACGTGTGCATGCATGTGTGCACGTGTGCGTGTGTGCGTATATGTAGGTTGTCAGAAAAACCAGAGCTGGACAGTAGTTAAAGTGGTAAAAGCAGATTCTATTCAGGAACTATTGTAATAGAAGAAAAGAGACCTCAGGACTGGGCTCAGTTGTGAAAACAACATGGACAAGTCAGGACTTAGAGCCAGGGAGCCGGGAGAGGCGTCGGTGGATGGAAAATTACTAAGAGGGAACCTCAGGGGTCGGGGGGATTTCTGGCTAAACCCACTTGACAGGATCCTCGCTGAAGACAGGCCGGGGTGATCAGACACCACCTGGGGGGCGGGAAGTATGAGGAATTTTTCAGATATTGAGGATGGGGGATTCTTGCTAAACTGACTTAGGATTTTTGCTAAAATTGGGTGAGGCAAAGACAAACACAGAACTCCAAGGGTTGAGGCCACGTTGAGCAGACGATTCAGAGGAGGCTGAGTTTGGAGTGTAAATCCCAACTCCGTCACTAGATTAACCTGAATTAATCTTCTTAAGCCTTAGTTTATTCTCCTGTTAAATAATTGTAATATCGGTCTTGAGGGATTATTGTAAAGATTAAGTAAAATAATGCCGGCTTTGCACCAAGCAGGCACTTGATAAAGGTAGGGAGCTGTGTACTGATCCCCCTTTCTAATTCCTGAGTTAGTGCAGGCTGTTCTCTGTTGGGCTCTGGTTTCATTTAGGGCACCCCTGGTAATAATAGTGATTAACACAGCACACACCTTACATGTGAGGCACTGTTCTAAGCTCTTCACAAGCATTAGCTCATTTAATCCTTACCACCATCTTATAAAATAGACACTACTCTTATCTCCATTCAGGATTAAGTAACTTGCCCAAGGCCACACAGCGAGAAGTGATGAAGCTGGATTCAAAACCAGTTCCTCAGTAAAAATACCCATATCTGGTTCTCACCCCAGATGTTCTGATTTAATCTATAAGGGATGCGATCTGGACAGCGGGGTTTTTGAAAGCTCCCCAGATCACCATTAGGTGATCCTAATTGTGCAGCAAAATTTGGGAATCTCTGCCAGGCTGTCCTGCCTCCTGGTACCCTGCCTGTATTACAGAGGTGTCAGTCTGGGAGGAGAGCAAGGGGGCCATGCTGGCTGGGGACAAGAATGCAGTTGAAGAGCAGAGAGGGGGAAGAGGACATGTGTAGAAGGAGGAAGAGTTTAAAGTCATGGGCAAGCTTGCCCTGTGTGACAGTAAGTTCCTGGGAACAGTGAGTTTTTCCTGTGAGTGGGTGTCCTGACTTGGTCCTGGGGCAGCAGCAGCTGTGCCTGCTATGCCAGGACCATCTCTCTGGGGTTCCCAAGGAGGGGCCTCATCAGGCTTGTCTGGAAGGGCTGCTGTCTTGTAGCGACACCCCATTCAGTACAAACTTAGAGTCAAGAACCCAGAGAGTCCTCTGTCCTCCTGAGAGAATAAAAATAAAGCAGGGGGACCTGGATTAAAGTAAACACCCAGGCCTGGCAAAGAGGCTGGTGAGCCTGCTGCTAAGGGGTGTGTTTTGAGGAGTGTTATGGACTGAATTGTGTCCCCCAAAATTCATATATTGAAGCCCTAACCCCCAATGTTACTGTATTTGGAAACAGCGCGTTTAAGGAGATAATTAAGGTTAAATGAGATTGTAAGGGTGGGGCCCTAACCTGATAGGACTGGTGTCCTTATGAGAAGTGGAAGAGATGCCAGAGACCTCTCTCTCTCTGCGGGTGCACAGAGGAAAAGCTATGTGTGTTCACAGCAAGAAGGTGGCTGTGTACAAGCCAGGAAGAGATGCTGCACCAAAACCCAGCCCGTGGGCACCTTGGTCGTGCACGGCCAGCCTCCAGAACTGTGATAAAATCAAATGCTGTTGTTTGAGCCACACAGTCTATAGTATTTTGCGATGGAGCCTCAAGCAGACTAATGACAGGGAGTACTTAAGCATGGGAGAGTTAGTCCTGAGGGTTGATAGGAGGTTTTTAGACGTTATTAGTGAAGAAACAGAAGCGCTGTTGGCCTCTGTAATCAATAAAATGGTAGACCATCATCCCTTTGTTTCAATCTAAGACACACACACCAAAAACTGGAAACCAGAATAACTCCAAGCATGAATTTTCAAAAGATCCTTCAAATGTACCATTTCTATTTAAAAAGGAAAATTTGGTCAGTACCTTTCCACTGTTGGACTCCCATCAAAGCTTTTGTAACCTTGTCTTGGCCTCAGAGGCCACATGTACAGTGTCTGACCTGCTCCCCTTGCCACCCAAAGCCCAGTGTTTTTGGGTGCAAATGCTGTGTCAGCCCAAGACCCTATGTCTGCTTCATGTGAAGGCAGTGACCATCCCCTAAGTTTGGCTGCCAAAGCTCTGCTGGCCAGAGGAGGTTGGTTTCCATCTTGAGAGGGGAAGGGTCAGAATGGAGGAGGTCAGGCGGGATGCCATTGCATGTGGAAACTTCTTGTGAGTCAGACAAAATCTGGCTTCCTGGGCATAGCAGCCCTCACTTGACCCCTGGGCTGGATGCAGTAGCTCAAGGGCCAGCTCACACCTATAGCCATAGGGCCACAAGGGAAGTTTCTGGCAGGGCTGATCCATCAGCCTGATGCCTGGAATAAGAAGATGGTGATGCCAGACCTTCTGGCCACTGGTAATTTTGACCTCTTTTAATTACCAAGAGCAGGTCATGAGAATTCCCTGGGGGAAAAAACTGACAAAAATATATAAAACAATGGTTTTTAAAGACACTGGATACCAAGCATTGAAGGCCAGTGCTTCCTGAGATACAGGGAAAATCCAAGGTGAGCTCTATGATTGTCCCTGCTTAATGCTTTGAGAGCATTTCCAGGCCATGGTATGGGGAGAAGGATCTGAGGTGGAGCACAGCAAACTTCTGAGTTTATGAGACAGCTAAGAATCCAGGGAGGCCATGATTTTTAGATTTCACAGGACAAAGTACCAGAGAAGAGAGAGGCGCACAGAGAGAGAACTCTGGAAATCTGCAGAGAGCCGCCCTTGAGAATTCGGCTCAATACTGATCAGCTCATTCTGTGAGAAAATGAGATGAGGCTGGGAAGATCCATTGGAAAGAATTGGAAAGAAAGTGCTTGGAGCTCACACGAGGCCAGGAAAGTGCCTGTTCTCACCAGCCTGACTGGAAAAATTTCCAACTCATGGGGCACTGGTTAGACTACTTGGGAAGGTCTTGCCTCAGTAATAGCCAGCCTTAAACTGAGCTCTGGGTCCTCCTGAGAAATCATCAAAGCAAGACATGAAAGGAAAGAATTTCTTTATAGGTAACTTAACCACCTCTCGGAACAAAGCCCAAGAAAATTTATAAGAATACAGAAATATCTGGTATCCAACAAGGTAAAATTCATGATGACTGGTATCCAATCAAAGATTACTAGGCATGAAAAGAAGCAGGAAATGTGTCTCTTAATAATCAATCAGAACTGACTGGGAACTGACATAGACATTAGAATTGGCAGAAAAAGACATTCAGTTATTATAAACATGTTCCATATGTTCAAAAAGTAGAGACAAGGAAGATACGAAAAAAGATACATATTGAACTGTTAGAGATGAAAACTTTTAGGGAAGAAAATGTCTTAGCTGAAAACATGCTGAATGGGATGAATGGCAAATTAGACACTGCAGGAAAAAAGATTAGTGAACTTGAAGACATAGCAATAGAAACTATCCAAAATGAGACACATAAAGAAAAATAATAATAAATAACAAACAAATGAAAAGCAAGCAAATAAAATAGCATCAGTGAGCTGTGGAACAACTTCAGGTGGCCAAATATACACATACATAGAACTCCTGAGGTGAGGAGAGAAAGGGGAATGGAAAAATATTTGAAGAAATAAAGATTTAGAAATTTCCAAATTTGATGAAAACTATAACCCAGAGTTTCAAGAAGTTCAATGAATGCCAAGTACAAGAAAATAGAGAAACTGTACCAAGGGACATCATAATTGATTTGGTCAAAACCAGTATACAGAGGAAATCTTAAAGCCAACGAGAGGGGAAAAAAAAGACATGTTACGTATAAAGGAACAAAGATAAGCATAACGCAGGTTTTTTGTTGCAAGTGAAAAAACAGTGGAGCAACATCTTATTTTTTTTCATTCAGTACCTTAAACTTTCAATCTAGAATTCTATATTCTGTGAAAATATCTTTCAAAAACAAAGGCAAAATAAAGACATTTTCAGACATAAAAAGTTGAACGAATTTATTATCAGCACATCTGCACTCCAGAAAATGTTAGAGGAAATCCTTTAGGTGGGAGGAGAATGAAACTTTTATATGGAAAAACGAATAGAAATATGGATCTATACAAAGGAATATGGATATCTTTAAAAGACAATTGACTTTTTAAGCAAAAATAACAGTGTACTCTGGGATCTATAATGTATGTATAAGTAAAATGTGTGACAACAATAGCATAAAAGCCAGGAGAGAAGTAGCAGCACTATTCAAAAGTTCAAAAGATGAACAACCCAAATATCCACCAACTGATGACTGAATAAACAAAATGTGGTATTTATACTAATTTGTGGTAATTTATGGTATTTATAGATTGGTATTTATTTATAACCAATGGAATATTATTCAGCCTTAAAAAGGAAGGAAATTCTGACACATGCTACAACGTGGATAAACCTTGAAGATATTATGCTAAGTGAGATAAACCAGACACAAAATGACAAATATTATACGATTCCATCCATGTGAGGTAGCTAGAATAGTCAAATTAATAGAGACAGAAAGTAGAATAGTGGTTGCCAGGGACTAGGGGGAGAGGGAAATGGGAGTTATTATTTAATGGGTACAGAGTTTCCCTTTGGGCTACTGAAAGAGTTCTGGAGTTAGATAGTGGTGATGGTTGCAAAACAATGTGAACGTACTTAATGCCACTGAATTGCACACCTAAAAATAGTTAAGATGATAATTTTTATGTTATGTATATTTTACCACAATTAAACAACAACAACAACAAACCACTGCATTGCGAAAAAACCCAAAAAATCTAGGAGGAGAGAAATGGAAGTATACTATTGTAAGGTTCTTGTTCTATGCATGAAGTGGTATAATATCAACTGAATTAGACTGTGATACATTGAAGACGCATACTATAAACTTCAAATAACCACTAAGTAACAAAACAAGCCAACAAAGGACATAAAATGGAACTTAAAATACTCAATCTAAAAGCTGTCAGAAAAAAAAGAGAACCAATGGCAGATAGGGCCAATAGAAAACAAATAGCAAGATGATAGACGTAAACCTAACCATACACGTGTCAAAACTTACCAATTAGTACACTTTAAATGTGTATGGTTTATTGTATGTCAATTATACCTTAACACGGCTGTTAATAAAATGAAAAAGGAGGATGTGGATCACTCCTGAGATGCTGAGCTGTTCAGAGATGTTGGTGTTGGTACATTTGAGCATTCTATGTGTGTGTGTGTGTGTGTGTGTGTGTGCGTGTGCGCCAGGTATGACTCTCAAATGAGAAGACAGTTTTTCTCACAAAATGTTCAAGAATTTGTCCAAAGTTAGGGAGACTTCTTTGGGTGATGCAGCAGCTCAAAACATTTCATTTGGAATAACCTTCACAGCCATTTTATGACTCACTAGAGATAATTGGTCTAATCATGTTGTGTAGTCGTGCCAAGATTGGATTCCAAATACTTGGTTGGTTCAAAATATCAAACTCAATGTCAAAAGACAAGGGGCTAGAGGCTCATTCAAGCTCTGCAGGCAGTTCCAACCAGGAGCTCTACAGGAGCTTTGAGCACTTTTCTTTTTTAACAAGTGGAGAGGGAGACAACTCTCATTTTTATTGGTATTTTGTTAAATAACCAGATTTCTCTGTAGTTGTGGGTGGTGGTGAAGTACACATGTTTAGAGTTAGAAAGATATTAATCCTGGCTCTGCCCACTCCTGTGTAACCCTGAGCAAGACATTTATTATCTGTGCCTCAGTTTCCTTATTTGCAAAATTGAGATGATAATGATAATATCTACCTTATGGGGCTGTTGTGAGAATTAAGAGAGAAAATATGTGTAAAACACTTAGAATTGTGCTGGCATATAATCAGAATGCAATGACAGCTTAAGAAAAGGTTAATCCACTTATTTATTCTTTCATTTATTGAGTGCTTACTATGTGTAGCTCTGTGCTAGACAATGAATATAACAGTGAGTAAAACAGACATGGAACAGGTCCTTATAAAGTAGGACCTTGTACCATTTCTTGCTCAGTGAGGGTAGAAAATCAGATGCACTTGGAAGTATAATTACCAACTGGGGTAGTATGACTAAGGAAAATGTGAGCTCTTGAGCTATTCTCTGTGGTCAAGGAAAGCTTTGCTGAGAAAATCACATTGGAGCTGATATCTGAGTATTGAGGAGGCTAGTTAATGAGGTGAAGGGGTTGGGGGTAAGGGGAGAATGTATGCCAGGCAAAAGAATAGCACATGCCAAGGTCCTGAGGCAGGAACGAGCATGGCACTTTAGAAGAATTGGAAAAGATGCATGTGGCTGGAGCTCAGATTTCAAGGCAGCAATAGGCCTGTGATGAGTCTGGAAAGGTAGGTAAGGACTGGATCTTGCTCAATCTGGAGCCCATGGTATGAGATGTCAATCCTTAATTTCAGACCATTGGGAAGCCATTGGAAGATTTTAAGCAGAGGAATGATAAGATCAGACTTGCATTTAGAAAAAAGTCACTTTGGCTACTGGGTGGGAAACAGATTGGAGAGGAGAGGCCGAGCAAGGATGAGGGAAGAGAGTTAAGGTGTTCGTATAGATGAGAGATGATGGCATCTTGGTCCAGGGTGGTAGCATGTGAAGGATAAGTGGGCAGATCTGAGGGAAAATTCAGATATTGAACTTAGCAGGGCTTGGGAGTGAGGAAGATGTAGGTGTCAGAGCTAAGCTCCTATATGGATATTGCGCTGAGGGAATGCTGGAGGAGAACCAGGTTTGGGAGAAAAGATGGTGAGTTTTGTTTGGACCTATTAAGACTGAAGCCCCTTAGAGAGACCCAACAGATAAGTGAGGGAGGCAATTGACTCTGCAGGTCTGGAGTTCAGATAACTGTGAGTGACATTGCTGTTGAGGTGAAGTGAACATTCTTGCTATAAAGACAAATATGGGCCCATCAAATGGAATCCCATGTTTCTGAATCTCTGACCCCAAGTTCTTTAGATTCTGATATCCACAGAGAAGAACATATCATGTGAGTTTTCTGTTCTGTATCAATGATGTCCAATCACTGTATTAAACAAAGACTATTTTACCAACATGATGACTTCAGGTTTGAAGGCAGAACAGGCTGATTTGCACAGCAGTTGTACATATTTACCTTCTCAAGAGTATCTTCCCTTTTTGTTCAAGTAGGACTGCGGGATGAGATCTGTGGTTGGGCACTGCTGGTTTCTTATGCAGCCAGAAGCAAATGGCACACTTGTCAAAGTGCTCACACTTAAGGCAAGGCAAGGGGGAAAATAATATTTCTTCCCAGAACTGCCATTTTCCCAGCATGGCTTTCCACCATTAGAGCCCCTTACAGTAAAATGAATATTGACAAGCTGATTAATAAGCAACAAGTGAGAAGGCGAGGATTTTGTTTAACTCAAACAGATATTTTCTCATGGGTAGCGAGCTCTATATTTTCCAGACAAAAAACACAAACAGAAAAACATCTGTATAAGAATTGCATGTAATACTTCCAAAAATCAGAGTTAAAGCTCTCACTGAAAACTTTACCCCAAAATGTGGGAGAAGAATTAGTTCATTAGGATTCTGTAGATGTGATGCATTTAATTTAGGAAGCATACTGGAATGTAATACAAGGTATGATGAAAAGTTAAAGCTAGAATCATGTTATTAAAAGGTGACTGTGGTATACGAAAATGCAAATTCAACTTATCAAAATTTGTGGAATGCAGTGAGAACAGTGCTTAGAGGGAAATTTATAGCACTGAATGCATAAATCAGAAAGGAAGATAGATCTAAAATCAATAATCTTCCACCTTAGGAAACTAGAAAAAGAAGAGCAAGTTAAATCCAAAGTACACAGAAGAAAAAAATAATAAAAATTAGAGCAGAAATAAATGAAGTTGACAAAAGAAATTAGTAGAGAAAATCAACAAAATAAAAGCTGGTTCTTTGAAAATATCAATAATATCAACAACCCTCTAGCCAGGCTAACCAAGAAAAAAAGAAAGAACACACAAATTACAAATATAGGAAATGAAAGTGGACACATCACTAGAGATCCTGTGGGAATTAAAAGGATAATAAAGGAATATTCTGAACAACTCTATGTCTACAAATTTGATAACCTAGATGAAATGGACCAATTCCTTGAAAGACACAATCTGTCAAAACTTCCACAAGACGAAGCAGTCTCAATAGGCCTATGTCTATCAAAGAAATTGAATCAATAATAATAACCTTCTGCAACAGAAAGTAGCAGGCCCAAAAAGAGAATCTTGAAAGAACAAGAGAGAATTGACTCATCACATGCAAGTTGTCCTCAATAAAATTAACAGCTGATTTCTATCAGACACCATGGAGGCCAGAGATAGTGGGATGAAATCTTCAAAACGGTGAAAGAAAAAGACTGTCAGCCAAAGAATACTGTATCTGGCAAAACTATCCATCAAAAGGAAGAAGAAATTAAAACATTCAAGATAAACAAAAGCTGAGATATTTCATTGCTAGCAAATCTGCCTAACAAGAAATACTAAAGGAAGTCCCTCAGGATGAAATGAAAGGATATTAGAGGGTGACTTGAATTCACATGAAGAAATAAAGAGCACCAATAACAATAACTACATGGGTAAATATAAAAGACAGCGTAAATGTAGTTTTCATTTGTAACACCTCTTTTCCTCTTATGTGATTTAAAAGACAACTGCATATAGCAATAATTATAAATCTGTGTTGGTGGAAAAATAGTGTATAAAGATATAATTTGTATGAGAATAACAGCATAAGGAGAGGGGCGGGAATGGAGCTATCTAGGTGCAAGGCTTTTGTATACTATTGAAATTAACTTGGTACTGATCCAAGCTAGATTGTGATGTTAAGACATTAATTATAATCCTGAGGCCAGCCACTAAAAACTTAACTTAAGTAAGTATAGTAAAAGAAATGCCAAGGGAATTAAAATGGTATACTAGAAAATATCTTTTTAACATAAGAGAAGGCAGTAATGGAGGAATACAGGAACAAAAAAGATTTAAGTCATATAGAAAACAAATAGCAAAATGGCACATGTAAATCCTACCGTATCATTTATTATATTACATAAGAATCGATTCAACACTTCAATTAAACAACAGAAATAGGTAGGATGGATTTTTTTTAAAAACATGATCTAACAGTACACTGTCTACAAAAGATACACTTTAGATTGAAAGACACAAATAAGATGAAAGTAAAAGATGGAGAAAGATATGCAAATAATAATCAAAGAGCTGGAGCAGCTATACTAATTTCAGACAAAATAGACTTTAAGACAAAAATTTTTACAAAGTGGCACATTGATAATAATAAAAGGGTCAATTTGCCAAGAAAGTATAACAATGATGAACATATATGCACCTAACAATAGACCTCCAAAACATATGGAGCAAAAACTGACAAATTGAAAGGAGAAATAGTTCAACAATAATAGTTGAAGACTTCAGTATTCTACTTTCAATAATGAATGGGATAAACTAGGCAGCAGATCAATAAGGAAACAGAAAACTAACACCATAATAAACCAACTAGACCTAACAGATACCTCTAGAATACTCTATGCAACAGCAGTAGAGCACACATTCTTCTCAAATGCACCCTAAGTGTTCTCCAGAAAAGACCATATGTTAGGCCAGAAAGCAAGTCTCAATAAATATGAAAGGATCAAAATAATACAGATATGTTCTCCAACCACAATGGATGAAATTGAAAATCAATAACAGAAGGAAAATTTGGAAATTGACAAACGTGTATATTAACAACATACTCCTAAATAACCAATGGTCAAAAGAAATCAAAAGGGGAATTAGAAAATACTTTGAGGTGAATGAAAATAAAAACATGATTTGTTAAAACTTACAGGATGCAGCTAAGGCAGTCCTTACAAGGAAATTTATAGCTGTAAACACCTATATTAAAAAAAGAAAAAAGATCTCAAATCAATAAACTAATCTTCCACTTTAAGAAATTAGAAGAAGGGCAAACTAAACTGAAACCTGCAGAAGGAAGGAAATAATAAAGACTGGAGAAAACATAAATGAAATAGAGAATAGAAAAACAAGAGGGAAAATCAAAGAAACCAAATGTTGGTTCTTTTAAAAGATCATCAAAATTGAAAAATCCTTATCTAGACTAAGAAAAAAGAGTGAAGATTCATATTACTAAAGTTAGGCATGAAAAAGGGGGCATCACCGCTGGCCTTGGAGAAATAAAAATATTTATTAATGAATACTATGAACAACTGTATGCCAACAAACTAGATAAACTAGATGAAATGGTCAAATTCCTGGAAACATATAAACAACCAAAACTGACTGAAGAAGAAATAGAAAATCTGACTATACCTATCATAAGTAAAGAGAACTGGTAAACAACACCTCACCCCAAAACAAAGAGAAATCCAGGACCAGATCACTTCACTGGTGATTTCTATTGAGTATTTAAAGAAGAGTTAACACTAATCCTTCACAAATTCTTTCAAAACACAGAAGAGGAGGGAACACTTCCCAATTCATTCTATGAGGCCTGTATTGTGCTGACACCAAAACAAGACAAAGACATCACAAGTAAAACAAAACAAAATAAAAAAAAAAACTATAGACCAATATCTCATATGTAGATCCAAGATCTTCAAAAAAATACTACCAAAACTGAATCCAACAACATGTAAAAGGAATTATACAACTCAACCAAGGAGAATTTACCCCAAGAATGCAAGGTTGGTTTAACACACAAAAATCAATCTAATCTAGGGGCTGGCCCAGTGGTGCGGTGGTTAAGTTTGCACGTTCTGCTTCAGTGGCCTGGGGTTCGCTGGTTCAGATCCTGGGTGCGGACATGGCACTGCTTGTCAAGCCATGCTGTGGCAGGTGTCTCGAATATAAAGTGGAGGAACATGGGCACATGTTAGCTCAGGGCCAGTCTTCCTCAGCAAAAAGAGGAGGATTGGCAGCAGATGTTAGCTCAGGGTTAATCTTCCTCAACAAAAAAATCAATCTAATATACTATGTTAGTAGAGTAAAGGACAAAAACCACATGATCATCTCAATGGATGCAGAAAAAGCATTTGACAAAATCCAGTACCCTATCATGATGACCACACTCAACAAACTAGGAATACAAGGGAATTTCCTCAATCTGATAAAGAGAATCTATGAAAAACTCACAGCTAATTTCATGCTTATAGTAAAAGAGTGAAAACTTTATCCTAAAATCAGGAACAAGACAAAGATATCTTCTCTCTGTACTTCTATTCAACATTGTACTTGAGTTTCTAGCCAACAGAATTAGGCAATAAAAAAAAAATAAATGTATCCAGATTGGAACAGAAGAAATAAAACTATCTCTATTTGCAGATGACATTATCTTGTCTATAGAAATCCTTAGGAGTTTGACAAACTCTTACAGCTAATAAACAAGTTCAGCATGCTTGCAGGATAGAAGATCAATATGCAAAAACCAATTGTATTTCTCTACACTAGCAATGAACAATTTGAAAATAAAATTAAGAAAGCAATTCCATTTACAATAGGATCAAAACAATAAAAAGCTTTGGAATAAATTTAATAAAAGAAGTGTAAGACTTTTACATGGAAAAACTTGCAAAACATAATTGAAAGAAATTAATAAGCCCTAAATAAATGGAAAGATATCCATGTTTAAGGATTTAGAGACTTAATATTTTTAAAATAGCTATACTCCCCAAATTGATCTACAGATTCAATACAATCCTTATCAAAACCCCAGCTGGCTTCTTTTTTCTTTTGCAGAAATTGACAGGCTGATCTTAATTCATATGGAAATGCAAGGGACCTGGAATAGACAAAAATAGTCTTGAAAAAGAACAAAGTTGAAAGACTCACAGTATTTTCAAAATTTCCTGTAAAGCTACAGTAACAAACACAGTGAAGTACTGGCATAAAGATAGACATACGGATCAATGGAATAGAATTGAGGGCCCAGAAATAAACCCATCCATTTATCGTCAATTGATTTTCGACAAGGGTGCCAAGACAATTCAATGGGGGGAAGAACAGCCTTTTCAACAAATGATGTTGGGACAGCTGGATATCCACATACAAAAGAATGTAATTGAACTCCTACCTCACGCTGTATACAAAAATTTAACTCAAAATGGGTTAGAAACCTTAGTCTAAGAGCTAAAATTATAAAAACTTTAGAAGAAAACCTAGGTGTAAATATTTGTGACCTTGGATTAGGTGATGGTTTCTTAGCTACGACAGCTGAAGCACAGGCAGCCAAAGAAAAAATGGATAAATTGGTTTTCATAAAAATTTAAAAATTTTGTGCTTCAGTGAACACTAATGAGAAAGTAAAAGACAACCCACAGAATGGGAGAAAATATTTGCAAATCATATCTGATAAGGCTCTAGTATCCAGGAGATACAAAGAGCTTTTTACAATTCAACAAGAAAAAGACCAATAACCCAACTGAAAAATGGACAAAGGATTTGAATAATCTCTCCAAAGAAGGTATACAAATGGCCAATAAGCACATGAAAAGATGTTCAACATGTTATTAGAGAAATGTAAATGAAAACCACAATGAGATATCGCTTCACACCCAGGATGGCTATAATAAAAAAGACGGAAGTGTTGGCAAGGTATGGAGAAACTGGAACCTTTATACATTGCTCGTGGGAGCATAAAATGGTGCAGCCCCTTTGAAAATAGTCTGGCAATTCTTCACATGTTGAACATAGAGCTAGCATATGACCCAACAGTTCCATTCCTAGGTATATACTTAAAACATATGTTCTCATGAAAACTTGTACGTGAATGTTCATAGCAGCATCGTAATAGCCAAAAAAGTAGAAACAACCTAAATATCCATTAACTGATGAATGGATAAACAAAATGTGGTATTTATATACACCAGAATATTATGCAGCCGTAATAAGTTGTTTGGTACTGATACATGTTACAACATGGGTTAACTTTGAAAATATTATGCTAAATGAAAGAGGCTAGCAACAAAAGGCTATAATTTGTATGATTCAATTTACAGGAAATGTCCAGAATAAGCAAATCCATAGAGTAAATTCATGAGGGGAAGAGGAAAGGGGAAATAGAGAGTGACTTCTAATGAGTATAGGGTTTCTTTTGGGGGTGATGAAAATGTGCTGGAATTCAATAGTGGTGATGGTTGCACAACTGTGTAAATAAACTAAAAACCACTGAATTGTATGATTTAAAAGGGTGAATTTTATAGTTTGTGAATTATATCTCAACAAAAATTTTTTAAAGAATACAGGAAATATTATGAATAAAAATAAAAGAAATACCTTGGCAATGGTGACACAAGATGAAAAAAAGTGGCAAATATTTTAATTTCCCAAAGGAAGCAGATCCAGATTGCAGTCTTGGTTTAATTCCAGGATTCCCACTCTGTTTCAGAGTTCCCATCATCGCTACCACATGAATTTCAGGTTCTTAATCTAACGTTCCCAAACTCCGTTAATCCTTTTCTTATTTCTTAATCTCGATTTTTCTACTTTATACCAAGCATCTTGAATTGCTCTGTGTTTATCTTGCCATGTCGTGCTATTTTTAAAGAAATAGTTGCCTAGGGTACAATTTGTTACCTACATCACTGATCCTTAACTATTTTCAGTTTATTTTAAATGTCGTTTTTAGATGTGGACACGTTAAAATGTGGCTTTCAAAATTCTCCTCTTGGAGTCTGCGCTCCACAAGTGGTTTCTTCTCAGCCTTCATGCAGGTCTGTCCCTAAACTGACTATTGCTCTAACTTCTCAGTAGCTGGTTGCAGGTGATGTAGTCCAAACATTCCTCCTACCACTGCCTCATCCACAGCCTACGTGTAATGTAATCTTTTTGGCTTCCTTCCTTCAGAATGATGAGGCAGAAGAGAAAGTACGGGAAATGTAGAACGATGTCTTTGAGAGGGCATTTGCTCCTTGTGTATGGGCTCCTGCCCATTATTGGTGCTTTTTATTCTTTATTTTTATGCCTGCTTCTTTTTTGCCTCTTTATTTATTTATTTATGTATTTATGTATTTTTGGTGAGGAAGATTGGCCCTGAGCTATCATCTGTTGCCAATCTTCCTCTTTTTGCTTGAGGAAGATTGTCGCTGAGCTAACATCTGTGGCAATCATCCTCTCCTTTGTATGTGGGATGCCACCACAGCATGGCACGATGAGCAGTGCATGGGTCTGGACCCAGGATCTGAACCTGCAAACCCTGGGCTGCCGGAGCAGAGCATGTGAACTTAACCACTACACGACCACGCCGGCCCCAACCTCTTTATTTTTTTTAATTTCCTTTTCCTCTCACTTTCAGTCCATGAGGATTATGGGAATTAGGGACACTCAGGTTTGGAGTCATTTTTCCACTGGTTTATCAACAAGTTGGGTAAGCCATGGAAACTTTCTTTTCAAAAGAGATTTTACTTTTATTTTTAAAAGCATTGCCAGGGAGAAGTAAAAACCATTTCATGATATTCCAGGGGAGAAAGGGCCTAGAATTCGTCAGGATTCTTTCCCATTCTCCTACAAACTTAATGGTTGCACACTCTAATCATCTTCCTCAAGTCTGGTCAGACTCTAGAACAGCCCATTTGGACTTGGTCACATAGGAGAGATGTGACCTCAGGCACGTCACTGCATCTCCTGGTTCTTCAGCCTTCGTGTGTGTAACCCCTGGGCACTCCAAGCACGTGTACCCCAATCTGCCCAGCGAGTCAGTTTCGCAGAATATTGGTGGGTACCATTTTCTGACCCCCATCCCCTCCGTGCCTCCCCTGCAGTGCCGGGCAAGCTTGCTCAGACTTGGTGCTTTAACAAGTTTAGATGAAGAAAGAACATCAGTCAGTCAGTGAGTACAGTGAACAAGTGTGTAACTGCTCAGGAGCAGGCTCCTCTCTCAAGCCACGCTGTCGGCACCTGTGTCCTGGAGCCCAGATCCAGGCGAGCTTCATCACTTCATTCTCAGAGAAGCCTCGGCCCTGACAGCTGCTGTCTGCTGAGCTGGCTCACATGTCTGAAATCTCACCCATCTCACTTCCCTCCTTTCCCTCTTTCCTCCCTCCCCCTTTCCATCTTTCTTTCTGTCAGACATCACTTCCAGCTTCTTCTCAACCTTTTTTTCCCCACTAATTCACAGCCTCCTTTCCCATGCCACTTCCCATGTGGCAGCCAAGGGTTGATTTAGTGTCTCATGACACCTGTGAGAGCAGGAATGTTGGACAGTGTGTCCCAAACTGTAGTCTATCAAATATAAGCCCTCCAAAATGTTCTATGCAAAAAGGGCCTGGGATTAAATAACTTTAGGAAATGCTATTTATGCCTCTGCTCATGGTGAACCCCACTGTCAATTCCTATGACAAAGAACCTGTTGAAACTGTTTATTTTCAAGCTTCTCAAATTTTTTGCTAAGGAACCCTCTTTCTGAGTAACTGCCACTGACATGCAATAGAAGTAGTGTTTGTGGAACACAGCGTGGGAAACATTGAACTTGATGCTCTCTGAGGTTGGTTCCAGATCTGGAGCTCTAGTCTATACATTAGCTGACGGTTCCCTTGAAAGGCACATGGACCTGGCATGGCAGCAATGAGGTGCTGGACAAGTAACTTTCAGTGGAGAAGGGTGGGCATATTAGGGTTCTTCAGAGAAACAGAACTCATAGAATGTGTGTATGTGTGTGTGTGTGTGTGTGTGTGTGTGTGTGTGTACAGAGAGAGACAGAGAGATTTAAGGAATTGGCTCACAAGACTCTGGATGCTGTCGAGTCCAAAATCTGCAGGGCAGTCTGGCAGGCTGGAGACGCAGGGAAGAGCTGGTGTTGCAGTTCAGGTCCGAAGGCAGTCTGCTGTCAGAATTCTCTCCTCCTTGGGACATCAGTCTTTTTTCTATTAAGACCTTCAACTGAATGGATGAGGCCGACTAGATATGAAGAGTAATCTGCTTTATTGAAAGTCTACTGATTTAAATGTTAATCTTGCCTTAAAAGTACCTTCACAGGAACATCTAGAGTAATTTTTGATCAAATATCTGGATACCGTTGCCCAGCCAAGTTGACACAAAAGATTAAGTTGCCGTGTGGGGGGAAGTTATGTGGTGATAAATCCTGACGGCTGTGAGCCACTAGGGCGCTGCACCTTGAGAGGAAGAGTGGGCATTCATAAACTGTGCCCAATTTGTCTTTTCGCTGTGGTCCTGGCTATAGCGGTGATGTTTCAGAAGTGTTGGCCAGTAGATGGTACTCACTAAAACATGTTCCAAGGTTGATAAGTAGGACACAGAGGACTGGGAAAGTTAATGCTGTGGCACAGAAGTGATCTGCCATGTGCTTCTCCTGCCTATAACTGAGAGGAAATCTTTACGATCTGTCAGATGGGCTAGGAAAGCAGTGTAAACAGGGTGAACCATGAGCTCACGTCTCTGTGATAAATGAAGGTATTACCCTAGGCTCTGTAGGTGAGAATTGACGTGACACTTTTAATTAAGATAACTGCAGGAGAATGGAAAGGACCCCACAGTAAGTGACTTTAATGAACTTATGACGACCTTCTTCACCACCCCCCGCCCCAGAGAAAATGAGGTTCAGCCACTAATTGGTGTAATTAGCACTGACAGTGAAAGGATTCCCCCTCTCTCTCCTTTTTCAGCTCCGGAGCACCTACGCTCTTTGTTCATGCAGCCTGGCTGCCCCTTCTCTCCTTAGGAAATGAGAGGTGCTTTGGGGTCTTCTTCCCAACCCCCTTTTCAGCTAGAAGGAGTCAACAGTTAGTTTCTGGCTCTTTAAAATCCCTTGTTAGAATTGGTTTGATCTGTTTTAAGGACATTCTTTATGGCAGGCTTGAATTTATAATTGCTAAATGGCTCTTGTCTCTTTAAAAGAAGGCAGACCAAAACAGAGCAGAAGTGTACGATAGTGTGTGTTGCTATGGAAATAATTGAATGAAAATTTTGTTTCTGGCTACACCTATTAATCAGAAAGAAGGGAGGAGAATGAAGTAGGACTAAAGAGGAGACAAAGGCTTAAATGTAAGTAACCATAATTGAGGGAAAATAGTCACCCAAAGAGTTTCTCCAAGGAGGCTGACCCCACTGACAGAAAGGGCTTCGTTCTCTTTTTGCCATTTCCCTGTGAGGCAGGAGAACCTGGGGGATCAGAAGCTCTGGGAAACCTCTGATTTGAGCTTCCTGTGCAGGGCGAGAAGACACTTTGTGAATCATAGAGAAACCAACTGCTGGCCCTGGGGATGGTACCCTAAGGGGCTTTTGATGCCAGATTGGTTTAAAGTTCAAAAGCCAAAAACAAGCTTCTTTGAGAAGTTCCAGCTCCAGTAGGTTTCAGAGTGCATTATTTAAACGGTGTTCTATTGAAATTTGAGGACATGATCCTTTTTGTATTTTTGAGAAACAATTGACTCTGAAGTGTTTTATTTCTTCAAATTTTATTCTATATATCCCCTTAAATATAGTAATGGCTAATATTTTTGTTCCCTTAATAGTGAGTGCTGCTTTTTAATGAAAAGTATAATTTAACTTGAGTCTGTGTCTGGAGGAAGCATAACTGATGGGTCAGCAAATCATAATTTAGAGAGCTCTTTCTGTCTTACCCTCGTTGCAAAGCTTGGCTGCCCAGTATAGTCACCCAGGGAGCTTGGAAAAGTCCCAATGTCCAGACCAATTAAAACAGAATCTCATGGGTGGGGCTCAGGCATCAGTATTTTGTGTGTGTGTGTGAGGAAGATTGGCCCTAACCTAACGTCTGTGCCAATCTTCCTCCGTTTTATGTGGGATGCTGCCACAGCGTGGCTTGATGAGTAGTGTTAGGTCAGCGCCTGGCATCCAAACCTGTGAACTCCAGGCCGCCGAAGCAGAGCTTGTGTACTTAACCACTATGCAACCAGGCCAGCCCCAGGGCATCGGTATTTTTTAAAACTCCTCAGAGGATTTCAGTGCACAGGGTTGGGAACCACTGATCTAAGCAGAAATAAACTCTGAAGGCTGCTGGACCTACTATGCGGCAGAACACGTTATAAAAAACCTCCTCTCTGCCCAGCACCCCCTCCCTGTCCTCCTAGTGCTCTGCTGTAGGAAAGGGCCTAGGGTCCTTTCTGCCTTCCTTCTAGTGGCACGCAGATAAATGTTTACCAATCCACTCTCTGCAATAAAAAAGCTCTGATTTATAGCATCTGCTGGTTTCCAGATTCTGTAGATACTCCCAGCATGGTCAATTTCTCCCTACCAATGTGCTACCACTGAACATGGAGTTGGGAGGAGAGATGCACAGAGAGCTCTCCTGGGCCAGTGGAAACCATCTCCAGACCCCAGTGCCACCTTCTTACCTTCAGATTTGCTCACCCGCTCCTCTGTGCCCACCTCCAGATACCCCAGTCTCCCTTAGGTGGCAGTAGGGGTTTTGAGCCACCTAAAGACTTTCCTGCTTGTATGATAAGCTGGCTTATATGGTGTTCTGCTCAGGTAACATAACACCTCCTCCCACTCAAAGAGTACAGATAACCTTTGGAAAACACTAAGGCAATGTGCCTAAAGCTGGGGATATTTGTGCAATTGGCCTCCTGGGTTATACTTTAACCTGTGACCTGAGTTGTCATTGATATGGCTCCAAGTGCCTGAGCTGACATATGAGGTTTCTGAGCCTGCAGAGTTGAGGGCCGGGCTCTGAATAGGGATAAATTCACCAAGTTAACAGGGGAGCTCCTGGGAGGCAGCCTGCCAGCCTTCTTGGGTTGACTGACTTCCACCTCAATGCAGGTTACATGCCCCTACTTCTCTTCCCACCTCGTTACAAAGCACTTTGACATGACTTTTCTCATTGAATCACTTCAACACACTTAGGAAGGCCAAGCAGGTGTTATCTTCCATGTGTAGGTGAAGAATTCTACTGAAGCTCAGAGAGGTTAAGTGGAGTAACTCACCCAAGTTTGAACAACTTGCCCAAGCTAGTAAGTGGTGGAGTCAGAACTTGAACCCAGAGGTTCTGACCCCAAATTAATGCTCTCCTGACGCACAGCTTTGGTCTGTTGGCCATCCCCACCTCTGCATGGGCCAGTCAACTCAGGTAGAGGAGGAAGTGAGATGAAGAGTGGCATTTGCTGCCTTCCCGTCTTGTGAACTAATTCTTTGCCAGTCCTGCTTTGGAAAGCATGCTTCCTGAAATGAATGTGATCTAACAAAGAACGTGTTCCAGCTTGGTAAATATTAAGTTGAGGGTGAAATATGAATGGATTGTGTAATATGAATGGCTGATGAACTGTGATTCCAGAAACAGAATCTGGAGCAACCTCTGTTGAGAACGAGTCAAATCCAGAAGTCACTTGGGACTCTAAGAAGTGGCTCCAGAAACATGGCTTGAAAGCCCAGAGGCTGTCATTTTATGATGTCCTTGCTGACTGCGCCTTCCGCCACGCTGACGGAGTTGTTGATATAAAAGCCAAACCGGAGAACGAGTCCGTGCAGACTAGTGCGGTAAGTGAAGTGAACCCCTGCGCAGGGCTCTGGCCTTCCTTTGGTGCCTTGGGGGGTAAGGCTTCCCTCAGACCAGAGCCCAGGGCGGGCCCAGGTGTGAAAGGCAGCATGCAGGGAAACCATCTTTGGTTTCCATGAAGAAGGATGCCCCTCTGCTTCCCACCTTACACTTCTCTGAGTGATACTTTTGGGCATGGAGATCAAGTCTGGGAATGGTTTCTGGATATAAGCAAATTAAACAATAATTATACATAAGCCAGGAGCTGGGCTTGTAGAAATTCAAGGCATTATAAGTCTCAGAATTATTCAATATTATGTCAAAAGAGAAGCCCTTTGTTCCCTCATATTGAATAGAAGAGAAATTGCTGGTGACTATGCCTGAAGCAGGCATTTCTGTGGTCCTCTTGCATTGTCATGATCTTAAAGATATGTTATTCTGGTGACTACCAGCCAGCATTTAGTGGATTCCCAGTAAACATAAAATCAGATTCTCTAAGGGGGTGTAGCACTGGAAGGGTGCACATTGAAAACTTTTGAAACCTGTAGTTCCGTTGTGTCAATGGGTCTGAAAGGAGTACAGCTTCTCAAAGCGCCCAACTCTGGCTCATGATGGAAGTGTAATGAGCTATAGCAGGGGCTCCTGAGCTTTAGCATGCGTGAGTCAGTGAGTCTGAGGTGGGGCCCAAGAATTTGCACTTATAGCGATCTCCAGATGATGCAGAAGCTGCTGGTCCAGAGGCCACACTGAGAAAAACATCGAGGTGCAGAACAGGCTCCGGAAGACTGTCAAAAGTTTAGAATTATGGAAAGACTAAAAAGTGTCACAATGTGAAACAGAAAGTAGGGATAAAATGAATATTCTGATTTTGTAAAACTGAAGGGAAGCTCTTTCAGAAGATAGTAAAGGCCCAGATACACAGTGAGAAGCGAAGGCTACAATGCAAGCAACAGAGCAGATGTGCCGGGAATGGCCCAACAAAGCCTGCTAGGAGAGGCGATGTCATTCACCGTCACTTTACGTACTGGCTAAGGCTCTGGTTCAGTGTCAGGATCATCACTGAGACGTCTGTCACTCCTACAGAGGGGAAAGCCCAGTCTCTTTGATGCCTCCTCTCGGGCCATCTGGCCACTGGGCTCCACACGTCCCCCAGGAAGGGTCTTTCCTTTGGGGCTACATTAGCCATGCGATGTTGTATTTTTGCCCTCTTACTCTTGGGTGTTTACAATGAACTGCAAGGAGGAAAATATAAAAATTGAATTAGAAACAGAATTGATGCAAGACTTGTTTCCTGGCTTATATACTGGGACGTGGAGTAATTGCTGAGTGCAGAGAAATCGCATTTGTGGGCTCCTCCCCCGGCACAGTTTTCTGATTTTGTAGGCATTATTCAGTAATGTTATTAGTTTAGGAAATCATACGTAACTAAGTTTTCATTCTTTAAATATATGAAGCCCTGGACATTTACAAATATTAATCCCTGTTCATTTGAACATAGTTCGCTGCAAGCTCCTGTCTGCGTGGAGTGCGCAGGTCTATTTTTGACGCTGATTTTCTCCTTGTTCTTTCTTGACAATTTTAAATGAAATTTTACAGGGACGGTTTGAAAAATTTGGCTTGTAAATGGAGACTTTTACTTCAAATTTCTTGTGCTAACAAGTAATAACATAGTAAAAGTTGAGAAGTATACAGTACAGCTATCCCCTCTCACAAATGTTGATAAAAAAGGGACAATTTTATTTTTAGTATTTGGGGCTACATATCCGAAACTGGATTCACACCTGAAATTGTGATGTGTGTAAGGTAGGGAGACACTGAGGCTATGAAATAAGTTGATTATTTGGGGTTCCCCCAGACTCCCACTGGCAGGACCCCCTAAACTTAACCGTAAAAACCAGTTTGTAGGTACAGATCCAGGGAACTCGTTTGTACTGAGAGATAAGTGAACAACAAGGCTTTGCTATGTAGCATTTCTAAGATGCATGAGCCTGTGGAGGAGGAGACACAAATGCATTTCAAATTAGGGAATTTCGGGCAAAGCCTAGTGACTTGATATTTTGGGGTGCCCCTGAAATCACATGGCATTCATGGTTGCTTATGCTGCTCATGCACAAGCCAGCCATTGGTGTTCAGCAACCCCCTCTAGTCCCACCACTTATTCCTCTGACAGATATTTATTGACCCTTCACTGTGTACAGGCAGTGCGGTGCGGTGGGAAGTGCACTGGCTTTGGAGCGAGAAGGCCTGGGTGTAAATGCTACTTCCACCAGTTACTAATTATGAGATGTTGAGCAAATAATTTAACCTCTTTGAGTCTCACTCTCCATTTCTGTAAAATGGGTGGTGTAAAGTCCAAATTATAAAACGCATGTCTGAGCACACTTAGGAGATGCCCAATAGATGTTACTTGCTTTCTTTACTTTATGACAAACATTATCTAAGTCAGAAATGAGCATTTATGGAATGCCTATATGCTTTACGTACACGGTGAATATTTATGCTCTCATTTTGCACATGAGAAAATGAAGTCATAGGGCCTCTGAGAGGTTAGGCAGCTCACCTGCCATCTCATGGTGAGTGGAGGAAGGATTGGGACTCAGACCTGCTGGGCTCTCACACTGTGCTTTTCCCATCCTGACACTCTGCTGCCTGACACCTGTATTTGTGTAACTTACCATCTGGTGTGTCTCTATTTGGGAGTGCTTAAGGCACAGATGGGAAACGCCATATGATGGGATTGAGAGTAAGGAGGACTCTCTTGTGTGACATCGCCAGGAGTGTGGCAAGGATCAGAGAGAGGACACTTTCTCCTTCCATCATTGCACTGCAGTGGAGATGTGGTTCCCCTCTGCCTGCTTTGGAGGACTGATCTCCTCATGCCTCCAACCCTGTTCAGATCAGTCACCACTGGACCTCTGAATTCTCATCCCTGTGTGGCTCTGACATTCCTTGTCTGAGCATCCTCCATTCTTCCCTGACTCCTAAAATCCCTCCACCATGACCTCTGGAAATAGAAGTCATCAACAAACCCCCTATAGCCTCCAGTGCTCTGAAATATTCCCGTCGCCTGCGTGTCTGGATTCTCTCTCTTGAAGACCCTTGTTTCTGCCACGTTGTCCTGTGGGCCAGGAGGCAGGTGGTGTCCCCCTAGCTCCTCTTTGCTGCTCCTTGATCATTCTCCCTCCCTCTTCGTATGTCATCAGAATGTACCACCTGCTACACCTCCTGTAGGTGTCACCTACTGAGCCTTAGGTCATCTCCACCAATCTTTGAAGATTATAGCTTCTGGCTTGTTCTCACTGGCTCCAACTGTTTTAATTCTTAGTGATGTCAATCCCATGTGGATGACCCTTCCCATACCCTAACCTTTCATTTCTCTGACTTCCTCTCCTTTAATGACTTCCTCCTCTACTCCATCTCTATCACTTCTGCCATAGGCATACTCTTTTTTTATTTGTTTGTTTATGCTTTTTTGGTGATGAAGATTGGCCAAGAGCTAGCATCTGTTGCCAATATCCTGGGTTTTTTTCTCCCCAAAGCCCCATTGCATAGTTGTATATTCTAGTTTTAGGTCCTTCTAGGTCTTCTATGTGGGACGCCGCCTCAGCATGGCTTGATGAGTGGTGCTAGGTCCGCGCCCAGAATCTGAACTGGCAAAACCCTAGGCCACCAATGCGGAGTGTGCAAACTTAACCACTACACCACTGGGCCTGCCTCATAGGCATACTCTTGATCTTTTCATTACAAATAACTGTGTAATCATAACCCACATAATCAGTTCCAGAGGTCCCACTCTGACCACTTTTTTTTAGGTCATTTCCTCTACTGCCTTAATTCCACCGATCTTTCAACCCCACTGGGATATACAATTTGTTGTTTCCACCACCTTTTCTCGGTCTTCTCTATCCCTTTGTCCCTCTCATACATCCTCAACTACTTTCCCCCTCTCTTACACTATTGCACTCATCTGGCAAAACCTCAACGCTGGGTAAATCCAACTTTCTGCCTTTTCTGCCTTGCAACTGTGTGTTTGATCACAGTAGAGGAGAAAAACACACAGCCACGATGCCTGTTTTCGCTTTAAATTTATAACCTGTATCAGGTGCATGTTTTGTGTTGCCCAGCAATCCTACTGTGCTTTTCTGATCTACTCGGACTCTCATTCTCCAAGGTGTCTACCTTGTCCTTTGTCCTCAAACTTCAAATACCTTCTCCTCCATGCTCACTCTCCGCAGGTGGCTTTGCTTCCCAGTCCGTTGCACAGTGAAGTGAACGTCCATGAACATCTGCTTGCATGTATACAAATCCCCCAGCATCTGCGCCTGTGTGTCCCTTATTTCTTCTAGGATGACCACATTGTTCTCGCTTATGTCTGAAGACAACCCCTCTGTGTGTGCACGGATCTCTATCTCCTCATTCACTCATTTCTCCTCCTTTCTGTTCTATACGTCAATATTGCCCTCATTTCTAGATCTTTCCCATCAGCATACAAACATGGTGTTATTATTTCTCCCATCTTAAAAATACTGTATTTTGACCCCCGTATTCACGTCTGGCTCTTCCTCATTTGCCTCATTCCTCTGCTCATCCTTAGAATTCAACTCCTCAAGAGTTTTATTCATTCCCTTTCTCCCCCTTCACAGTTCTCTCATGCTCTCTTGAATGCACTCCAACCAGGCAAAGGCCCTCTCTCCAGCAAAACTCACTCTTTCCGGTGATGCCTGAATTGTTAAATCTGGGTCAATTCTCAGTCTCTTTCTTACTTGACTTATTATCGACATTTTATATAGATGGTTACTTCCTTGAAATTCTTTTGCTTACAGAAAATGCTCTGTCTTGTTTTTTTCTCCTACATCACTGCTGTTCTTTCTCAGTCTTCTTTGTTACTCCTTCCCATGTCCTCAACCTCTAAATACAGAAGGGCCTCAAGGCACAGTCCTCGGACGTCTTCTCTATCTGCGCCCATTCTCTAGGTGATCTCGTCCAGTCCCTTGGCTTGTGATACTGTGGGCACACTGGAGACTTCCACATTTAAATCTCTAGCCCTGAATCCTTTGCTGGTCCCCACCTGAAAAGTTGCCACGTTACTAGACTGTCTAATAGGTGTCTTGAACCTAACATGTTAGTCACTAAATCCAGATTTTCTTCTTCAAGATTGCTCTCCTGTAGTCGCCCTAGCAATTTATTGCAATTCCATTTTTTTAGTTCTCTGGGCTGAAAACCTTAGAGTCATTCCTGGTTCCTCTCTTTTCTCTCATACCTACATCTGACCTCTCCTTAAATCCTGTCAGTTCCAACTGCATAATATATCTATAATTCAGAATCTGACCACTTCTTACCATTTCTGCCAGTACCCTTTGTTCATGCCTAACTGACCTCTTGACTCCCTGCTTCTGCCTTTGACCATCTACAGTCTATTCTCAACAGAGTAACCAGAGTCATCTTTTAAAATGATATAGTTTTCGAAATCAAACTTTAAAACTGTAAATAAAACTTAAAACTATAAATTGTGTCACTTCTCATGTGAAGGCCCTTGCATGGTTCCTTTTTCACTTGGAGGAAAAGCCAGAGTCATTTCTATCGGCCAGCACGCTTTACAGAATCTGCTTCCTGGCCCTCCTCTTCATGTTCTGCAGTTCCTCTCACTCTTTCCCTTGCTTACTGTATTTCGGCTACACCGGCCTTTCTAAAATTCTACAAACATGCTAGTCAAACTCTTACCCCAAGGCTCTTGCACTTGCTGTGTCCTCTGCATCCTCAAACATCCCTCAGGCCTCCATATGGCCACACTCTTTGTTCCTGCATGTCTTTGCTGATATTTCACCTTCTCTT
Source organism: Equus przewalskii (assembly GCF_037783145.1). NCBI lineage: Eukaryota > Metazoa > Chordata > Mammalia > Perissodactyla > Equidae > Equus > Equus przewalskii. Next base: position 11,128,703 of record NC_091844.1, on the reverse strand, counting down.
GGAGCCTTTGCCTGTTTGGTTTTAACTTGTCCCCGTCCTGACCCCTCTCTCAGCACTCTTCAATCTCCTTCCTTGCTTTACTTTTCTGCATAGCATTTGTCATGATCTGACCTGCTGTATAATTATTTGTTTATTACCTGGCTCTTCCCCTGTACTGTGAGCCCCGTGGAGGTGGGAATTTTGGTTTTGTTTATGGATTGTATTCATGATGCCTAAGAGAGTGCTTGGCATAGAGTAGTGCTTGATAAATTTGTAAAATGGTTGGATGAGTAATAGAGAGTGACAGACCTTATGAAAGCTCTTTGTGGGAAGCGCTTGTCCTTGGGCCAGTTCTGTATGTCCCAGTAAGGGGCACTAGATGTGGAATGGGGTGCTTGGCTGCTTCACTGGGTCTACTCCACTGCAGTAACAATGGAAAGATGTTTTGTGTGAGTCTCAAGTCCCACCTCCCCTAGATATTCTCCCTGACTCTCTAGTCCACTGTGAGCTCTTTCTTCTCTGCCAGAACTTGCCCAGTTGTTACTATCTCAACTCAGCACCAGGTAGTGGGTGTCCAGGTCTCTGCATTGCTAACTTCCTACGTTTGTATGTGTGTGTGTCTGTGTCTGAGTGTGAGGACAATGTCTGCCTGCTGGAAACATTGCTTCTCTGGGGCACAGATGGGATTGCACGTCTTCCTGACATCGTTCGTGACATTTAGCACAGCGTTTCATTTGGAGCAGGCCCAGTACATGTTTGGTTGAACCAGCAGTTGAGTGATTTTATGGTGAGAATGAGTGCTAAGAGCTGTATAAATAAGGCAGAGATGGAGGTGCCATCTGGAGATTTTTGTTCCTTGAATGGTTTCTGAGTGGCTTCTGTCCTTTGTCCTTTCCTTAGGAGACCAACAAGAAGACAATCCATGCAAAATACTGCAGCAGGTTTGTCCATGCTCCCTGGAAGGATGGGAGTTTGGTCCACGTCTGCATTACCAAGGAGAAGTGCACATGGTACAGTGAGAGAGTTCATGCAGTCCTGGCCTGCATCCAGAGGAGGTTGGTGTATTTACAGGAGGGTATGCGTGGTCTAGTCTCTTGAAATTCAAATCTACTTGATCTCTTGGTCAAGCTCAACCAGGAAATGGTCAATAAACATTGTTAAGTCAAGGCTGCCACCTGTTGGTTTGCTGGTGGCCTTATTTACAAAGGAGGATGTTTAGATTTGGATTGCAAGCTGCCTTGATGCCAGCGCAGACTCTTAAAAACAGCAAACAAAGATGTAATTATCATGTTGGTTGTACATCACTGTAGGAGGCTAAGGAATGCTTCTGCTCGTGTCTTGCATTTTTTGTGGGCCACAGGTATGTTGCACACTGTATTACACCTGTCCTCTGTACTCTTGAATATTACATTTCAAGGCAACTGTTACAATGTTGTAAAACATTTAAATACAATGGAATTATATATATATACACACACACACATATATTTATGTACGTATGTATATTTTAGAAATCAGTTAAAAATAACTTCATGTGATCCCTCTCAACCCTGCTTGTTCTTAAAACCTTGTAATGCTCACAAGTCTGGTGTACTAATACTGCGACATCGATGTCAGTCCCAGGGGGCTAATCTACCTTAATGCTTTCATCTCCTGGATGCCAGGGACAGCTTTAGACCGAGAAAACCAAGTCCATTTGGCTACATGGGCTCTGAGGGCAGATAGAGCTGGATTCTAATCCCAGCTCTGCCACTTGTTTGTGACCCCAGGCAAGTTAGTTGATGTCTTTGTACTTTGGTTTCCCTGTTTATAAAATGGGAATAATAATGCCATTTATAAATGAGTTCTCTGGATTAGATTAGATGCTAAATATAATAAGTTTAGGCTGGTACCCAGCCTGCAGAAGCCACTTGAAAATGAGAGCTCCTCCATCTACGTTTTCTTTTCTAAAACCGCAAGCTCCAGACGCTTGTCTCCTCCCGTATTAACTCTCCAGAGCCCCCGCTTCTCAAAACCAAGCTGGTGATGGGTTACTCAGAAAAAGTAATACTTGTGTCTGGGGTCTTCTCTGCTTATAGTTTTGGGGTTGACTTTTGGGGATAGTAGTTTGTATTTCAGATTGGGAAAAAAGATGCTGCTTAAAAGACACCCCACCTGGAAGCTGCCAGTTCTGTTTATCCGTCTCTTCTCACCAGGTTTCAGGGGTTGTTGGAGAGTTTTCTCTCCTTTTCTGTTTTCCAGAACACTTTGTGGAGAATTGGTATCATGTCTCCCTGAAATGTTTGTGGAATTCACCATTGAAGCCATCTGGACCTGGAGTTTTTCTTTGTGGGAAGGTTTCTAACTATGTATTCAATTTCTTTAAATGCACAAAGATAGAGCTGGTGTTGGTCATGTATGTCATCTTTATTTCCTAATCAGTTTGGCTACAGGTTATCCATTTTATTGATCTTTGCAAAGAACCAGCTTTGGGTCTCATTGGGTTTTTTTCTCTGTATGCTTTTCTCCTTTCTGTGTCATTGATTTCTACTCTTTATTATTTCCTTCTTTCTCCTTACTTTGGGTTTAAGTTTCTGAAGATGGATGCTTACATCACTGATTTGAGAACTTTCTTTCTAATATAAGCATTTAATTTTATAAATTTTCCTCTGAGTGCTGCTTCAGCTGCCTATCACAAATTTTGATATGTTGTATTTCATTTCATTCACTTCAAAATGTTTTCTAATTTCGTTTGTGATTTCTTCTTTGACCAAAGGTTTGTTTAGAAATGTGTTGTTTGCTTCCCAAGTATTTGTGGATTTTCCTGATAGCTTTTAATTTCACTGTGGACAGAGAAGCACTGTATGATTTCAATTCTCACAAACTTATTGAGACCTATTTTGTGGCCCCCAATATGAAGAAAAAACCACATTCTGCTTTTGTTGGGTGGAGTGTACTATAAATATCTCAGCTCAACTTGGTTGATAGTGTTGTTGAAGTCTTCCATGTTATTACTGATTTTTGGTTTAGTTGTTCTGTAAATTATTGAGAGAAAAGTGTCAAAATCGCCAACAATAGTTGTGGATTTTTCTAATTCTCTTTTAAGTTCTATCCGTTTTCTCTTCATGTATTTTGAAGTTCTATTAGGTGCATGTACATTTAGGATTGTTCTGTCCTTTGATGAATCGACTCCTTTATTATTAGGAAATGTCCCTTTTTTTAAATCTCTGGTAATATTCTTTGTTCTGAAATCTACTTTTTCTGATACCAATATAACCACTCCAGCTTGCTTTTGATTATTATCTGCCTGGTTTACCTTTTCTCTATCATTTTACCTTCACCTGTCTGTGTCTTACATTGAAATAGGTTTCTTGTAGACAGACATATAGGTATTATTTTTTTAAATTCAATCTGATAATCTCTGCCTTTTAATTGGAGTGTTAAGGTCGTTTACATTTAATGTGATTATTGATTTGGTTGGATTTAAACCTAAGACATTGCTATTTGTTTTCTATTTGTTGTACCTGTTCTTTGTTCTACTTTTATTCCTTTTGCTGAATATTTTTTATGATTCCATTTTCTCTCCACTATTGGCTTATAAATTCTAACTCTTTGTTTTGTTTTGTTGTGTGTGTGACTGCTCTAGTATTTACAATATACATCTTTAACTTACCACAGTCCACCTTCAAATAACATTATGTTATTTCATGAGTATCATAAAAGTCTTACAACTTCCATGCTTCCTTCTGTCTTTTCTTTTTGTTGTTGTTTATTTGTTGTTGTTTTTAATTTTTATTTTTTATTGCAGTAACATTGGATTATAACATTATATAGCTTTCAGATGTACATCATAATATATTTCGAATTCTGTGTAAATTGCATTATGTTCACTACCCAAAAACTAATTATAATCCATCACCACACGTGTGCCCAATACCCTCTTTTGCCTTCCCCTCTCCCCTTTCCCCTATGGTCCTTCTGTCTTTTCTATTGTTGTCCTACACTTAATTTCCACATATGCTTTAAACCCACAGTACATATCAATTGTCTTGTAAATAGATTTAAAATGAGAATAAACGTATTTTGTATTTATCCACATATTTGATATTTCTGTTGCTCTTTCCTCTTTTGTATAGATCCTAGGGCAGGTCTGTTGGTGATGAATTATTTCAGCTGTTTTAGTCTGAAAAACTCTTTAATTTACTTTTATTTTGGGGAGATATTTTTGCTAACTATAGAATTCTAGGTTTATCATTTTATCTTTCAGTATTTTAAAAATCTTTCTCCATGTCTTTTGCCTTGCATGATTTATGATGAGAAGTCTCCTGTCATACTTATGTTGTCTCTGGCTGCTTTTTAAGATTTTTCTCTCTGTCACTGGATTTCAGCAATTATATTATGATGTGCCTTAGTTTATGTTTGTAAATTTTGCTTCTGTTTGGTTTCTTTGAGCTTCTTGTATCTATGGGTGTACTGTTTTCATAAAAATTGAGAACATTTGGCCATATTTCTTCAAGTATTTTTTGTCTCCCCCTTTCCTCTTCTTCTTAGTCTCTAATTACACATATGTTAGACTTCTTGATACTGCTCTATGGGTTGCTTATTCTCTGTTATTTTTTCAGGCTTTTTTCTCTCTGTGTTTTATTTTTAATTTTTTCCTATTGCTATGTCTTTCTTAAAGTTCCCTGATGTTTTCTTCTGCTAGGGTCTAATTTACTGTTAATATCATGCAGTGTATTTTTCATTTTGGTTATTGCATATCTCTAGAAGTTCCCACTGGGTCTTTTTTTATATCTTGCATTTCTCTCCTCATTCTGTTCATACTTTATCTTTTTGAACATACAGATTATGTTTATAATAGCTGTGTAATATCCTTTTCTGCTAATTCTATTGTCTGTGTCATTTTTGGGTCTGTTTCTGTTGATTTATTTCTCTTCTGGTTATGGGTGATATTTTCATGCTTCTTTGTGTGTCTGGTAATTTTTTATAGGATGCTAGACATTTTGAATTTTACCTTCTTGGGTGCTGGATTTTGTTGTATTTTTTTTTACATGTGTTCTATGATGCAGTTGTTACTTGTAATCACTTTGATCCCTCTGGGGCTTGCTTTTAAGTTATGTTAGCTTTGGTCCAGGGCAGCCTTTAGTCCAGGGCTAATTTGGTTCTAATACTAAGGCAATACTCTTATTGGACTCTACTTGATGCTCCATGTACTAAAGAGGCTTTCCTACTCTGGCTGGTTAGAAAATGAACTGTTTCCAGCCCTATGTTAAGCTCTGAGGGGTGGAGCTACCTACTCTTTTTTGGTGATTCATTCCCTGGCTTCAGTAGTTGCTTCACACACATGCTCTGATCATTACTTTGCCAAAATCTCCAGGGCACTCTTCTGGAGATCTCTAGAGTGCATTCTCTCTCTCTGTCTCCATCCTTCCTCACCCTCTCTCTCTCCTTTTATGCAGTAATCTCTTCTTCAGTATTTTGCCCTACAAATTCTACTTGCCTAGGCCTTGCTGAACTCTGAACTCAGTTTCAAGTATTCTTCCATCTGCCCTGCCCCCTCCTCCAGGCTTTGCCTGCAGCTGTGAACTTAATTTACATCCTATGATGGGAGCCTGAGCTTTGACCACGAAGCAGTCCTGCTCATACAACCACCTGGCATTTGCTTATTGTAGGGATCTGGGGTTGCTTGATACTGTCCATAAGCTTCATTGAAGCTTCAGGAATGTGCTGGCTTTACTAGCTTGACTGCAGTCAGCAGACTTAGAAGAACAAATGGTCTGAAGTCATGGCTGAGGCTTCAAACTATCAGATGACTGGAGGTAATTTACTTTTGACTTTGGAACCCAGTATTGGATTTAGTTTTTCTGTCCTATTGATTTTGTAGTTTGGTTTCACTTGGATTGATGACGGATAGCAGAGGGAGGGAGTGGTGATGAGAAAGCCAGCCCAAATGTAGGATTTTCCACAGAAAACCCTAAAAGTGAGTAATCCACTTTTAAGTGTATTGTTTAAGTGTATAAACAATATAGCACAGCTCTGGCCTCTGTAGATGTATCATTAAGTTCTTAGGGAGGTGCTCATTGCTGTGGGCTCTAACCATTCACTTTTAACCTTGTTCCTGCCTAGGATTAAATGGCTACAGGAGAGGAGTCAAATGCTCTTTGGAAAATTGCGTAATGATTGCGTGTACATTCTCATCGATACATCTCACTCAATGAAGGGAAAACTGGACTTGGTGAAGGACAAGATCATCCAGTTTATACAGGTTAGATGGGGCTGTCAGGTTCATGCATTTGGGGGCCTGTGCATCATGAATGCACCTCCACCAGTCATCACCTACAGTTGTTATGAGAGGTGCACAAGTAAGATGTGCACTCAAGATTCTGTAGGAAAGCCACTTCAGGAAAGAGCTCCCTATTGCAGGTTAGAGAATTATCAGTTCTTCTTTGCAAACAGACCCTTCCTTTGGTGGATCCTTTCTGTAATGCATGGGTTGCTAAGGGAGTTTTTGTGTCCATTGCTTCAAGTTTTCTCAATCCTGAAATCTGTGATGTGCACATACTTCCATCATTTTCCATATAACCTTCAGCTCAGCATTTTTATTTTAATTACCAATGTTCTTCAGGGATACTGTGTGCACTGGCCTCAGAATTGATGGATGGGAGTAGTGTAAGCTGATGGTTAGGAGCTTCCTGTTCTTATTCTGCCTGTGCTGCCTCTGAGTTGTATGACCTGGAGCAGATTGCCTATGGTTCCTGACTCCTAGTTTCCACACCTATAACGGGGACCATAGTAGTGCTACTAGTTGGTGATATTGATGTATTAACCACAGGAAATAGTTGTGGGGGATGTTGACAAATACGAAATATGGTTTTTAATTTGATAAATCTCTGCTGGAGAAATATGGGCTGATGGAAGACAAGTGAATAGACACATAACTGAATAATAGCTTTACCAAAAGACCATGACCAAAACAATGACTCCATTTTGAATTTCATTTTTTTAAGCAGATTGCAATAATGTGCATATTTGGTATAATATTAACATTAGCATTAAAGACAACATTTAATATTACATAATGTATGTAAACATATATATGAGATGTATATAATATATATTCATACATATGTACATTTGTAAAAGTTTAGTATCCAAACTGTGTATAAGTTTTATTTAAATGCTTTTTGTACTAGAAAAGATTTTCTCTATTGAATGTAACTTTTAGCTTCTAAAACGGAAAATAGCTATCATAGTGATTAAAATTTATGAAACCATGACCTGTCCTAACCTTTTCTTACATTTGAGTGGTTTTATGGTTAAATAATAATTGTCTCTTACAGGAACAGCTGAAATATAAAAGGAAATTCAATTTTGTGCAGTTTGATGCTCAAGCAATTGCTTGGCGGGAAAAACTTGTTGAAATTGATGAAGATAATTTGAAAAGGGCTCAGTCCTGGGTTAGAGACATTAAGGTAAGGCTACGTCTGGGAGAAGAAGCCTGACATGATCACCTGTTGGGTTTATTCATAGGATAGAAATGCTTGAGAAAGTTCTTTGAGCCCCAAGGATGGCAGTGGCTTCACGTAGACACTCATTTTGTTTACAAGGGTCACATTAATCCAATCTCGTTAGTCAATATCTTAATATTTAACTAAGCTTCTCTTCACAGCATTTCATTTCCAGATCTGCCCTGGCTCGTGTCTCAGCCCCTTTATGAAAACAAATTTCAAAATGCAATTTTTTTTGTACTCAAACAGATTTGTTCCCTCTGAAACTTCATTATTGTTTTAAGTGATATATTGTAGCCATTTTTAACAGTGGACTTTGTTCAAAAGTAATGAACTTGTGGAAACATACAGTCCAAGATGAGTGGTCAAGACGGAGAGCAGGGAGAGAGGAGAGCAGGATGCAGCAGGAGGTGAAATAATTTCTTCAGGCCTGCACTTTACTTGGAGAACTTTAAAGCTATTGTTTTTGGCATTTACACAGACTACTGGGGAGAGTTTTCCTTTCCTTAAATTTTCTCTTGTCTTGAACTTATCTTAATTTTAAAAGGTTTTTTTTTTTTCCCCCAAGAACCGTATAGCATTCCAGGTATTTGAGATACACTAAAATTGTGACTAAGGGCTCTTTTTAAAAGTCAAACATAGATCATAAATATCTTTAAAATAGTTCAGTGCCTGAGTTTAGAGTCAAGATTTGACGGGAAGCCACAAATGGACATTCGGGGGGCTCCCTGGTTATTAACAAAGCAGGGCCTGTGCCATCATTGGGATGTGCTGGAGATCCCTTGGGATTTGCTTTTACAAATTGGGAGGAGGAGGACATATGTTCTATAAGAAATAATAATGCCTGTAAAATTTTGTCCTAACTGGCCACTTTAGCCTGGGAAAGCGTATTAAATTCATACCCAACTTGGTAAATTTCCAGGATTAACCAAGGATGTTACGTGGGACATATGTTCTCTCCTTTTACAGAGCATCTATAATAGGAAATGTCTTGTTAATTCAGAGTCCACTAATTTAGGGTTTGTGATAACAAGATATCACATATGTAATCTCATTGGATAAAAGCATTAATGGGTTCTGCTTTATATAAGAGTCACTAATGAATAGAACCAGCCATCTAAATGGCTAAAAAATATAACTCAGATCATTCTTTGTATAGTATGATTCTGCTCTCTTCAAAAGTCTGCATTGAAGCTCCCTTACTTGCTTGTTGAAGGTGCAAAATTCATTTTCAAGTCCAGATTCCTCTATAGTTCTTTTGGCGCGCTTGGTCCAGGAATCAACCCAGTACCTTCAGCACACCTCTCAGGCTCTGAGCCACCATGTGCTGGTGTCACGGAGCAGGAGTTCCCCAAACAGGCATCGCCAGTCCTAAGGTCAGAGAAGCACAACTTGAGGCAGTGCCTGCCCAGTAGGGTAGTGGGAGGTGGGGTCTGGCCCAAGGCTGCTGTGGGTGCAGGTGTGAAACAGGCACCAACTCCTGGCCAGCGTTCCCATGGCGCTCAGTGTGACTTTCTCCCAGCTTTTCCAGTACCTTTTCCGCATACCCTGAACAGTGGGCTTGTCAACAAGGGACTATTGAGCTTGGGCTCAGAGGGAGGTTGTTCTTCTGTTTACATTTCTGCTGCCCAAATGCTGCAGGAGTTGTTTTTTTTAACTTTTTAACTTGAAATCGTTTTAGATTTACATAAGAGTTGGAGAAATAGTACAGAGAATTCCCATATACCCCTCACCCAGCTTACCCTTGTGTTAAGATCTGACACAACCATAGTACAAATATCAAAACTAAGAAAAGCACATTGATATTATTGGCTATATTACAGACTTCATTCAGAGTTCATTAGTTTTTCCACTAAAGTCCCTGTTACGTTCCAAGGTTCAACCAAGATTCAGTCCACCTTGCACTTAGTTGCAGGGTCTCCTTAGTCTCCTCTGATCTGTGACAGCACTCTGTCTTTCCTTGTCTTTCTTGACCTTGATACTTTTGAAGAGTACTGATCAGATGTTTTGTCGAATGTCCTTCAATTTGGTTTTGTCTGATGGTTTCTCATGACTGGATTTGGGTTATGGATTTTGGGAAGAATACCTCAGAGGTGGTGTGTCCTTCTTAGTGCATCATATCATATCAAGTACATATCAGGTACACAATGTTGATATGCCTTAATACTGGTGATGTTAACTGATCACTTGCTTAAGGTAGCATCTGCCAAGTTTGTTGTGTATAGTTATGCATCACTTACTTAATCATGGGGATATGTTCTGAGAAGTGTGTCATTAGGCAATTTCATCATTGTGTGAACCTCATAGAGTGTACTTACACAAACCTAGATAGTGTAGCCTCCTACACATCTAGGCTATATGTACTAATCTTATGGGACCACTATCACATATGCGGTCCATTGTTGACTGAAACATAGTTATGCGGCGCATGACTGGATAGTTCTGTGGATTTTGACAAATGCGTAGTCATGTGTGTAAACCACAGTACCAAAGAGAGTAGTTACATCACCCTTAAAATATCCTCAAGAGCCCTTTGTAGTTAACTCCTCCCCTCCCGTGGCATCCACTGCTCTCTCTTTCTGTCCCTATAGTTTTTTTATCATTTCTAGAATGTCATATAAATGGAATCATATCCTAGGTAGCCTTTTGGTTCTAGCTTCTTTCATTTATCAAAAGATATTCAAATTCATCCAAGTTATTTCATGAATCAAGAGTTTGTTCCTTTTTATTGATGCTCAGTATTCCATTCTATGGATGTAAAACTGTTTACCCATTCCCTGTTGAAGGACATCTGTGTCATTTCTCATTTGGGGCATTTATGAATAAAACTGCTATGAACATTTGGGATACAGCTTTTTGTGTGAATATATGTCAAGAACTGTGAAGGATCTGAGATTTTACCTTATTTGCAAACTAACATGAATGTTAGCAGAAGACCCAAAACTCCTGGGTCAGAAACAAAGGACTTAGTATTCACGGCAATAGCAGTAGCCAGAGTATCTGCATCTTCTGGTACCAATTCTCTGAACTCCAATTCCCACAGGGTGATGTGAAGAGGGACAGGTGACACTTGCAGACAAGGTAGGTTGTGCTAAAGAAAAGGGATCCTGAACATAGAGGAACTGAATTTTCTATAATGGACTATAAACATGCTTGTCCTTTGTTCTAGAATTAGATATTATTTTTATAGTGGATAATAAGCATACTTGCCTTTTTCTTTGAAGGAAGACATTATCTCTATTTTCAAAGGCTGTTTGCTATATAAACATCCTTGAAAAGATAGACCAGAGGTTCTTGAGATAGGAATATAGAATATTGATTTGAGACATTTCCTCTTTTCTAATGTAGGATTTTAATACTATAAATTCCTTCTCAGCACTGCATTAGCTTCATCTCACATATTTTCATGTTGTGTTTAATTTTCATTCAATTCTATGTAATTTTTTATTTTCTTTGTGGTTTCTTTTTTGAACCATGAGTTATTTAAAGCCCATTCTTTAACTTCCAAGTGCTTGGAGATTTTCATGTTATCTTTCTGTTATCAATTTCTATTTTGATTCCACTATAGTTAGAGGACATACTCTGTATGATTTCAATTCTTTTGAATTTGTTAAGGGTTGTTTTATAACTCAAGATATGGTCTATTTATACGAATTTTCAATGTTTGTTTGAAAAGAATATGTATTCTGTTGTTAGAATGTTCTCTAAATGTTAATTAGATGTGGCTAGTTGAAGGTATTGTTCAGTTACTTTATATCCTTGCTGTTTATGAATGCTATCAACTGTTACAACTATTGAAGTCCCCAATCATAACTGTTGAGTTGTCCATTATTTCTTTCAGCTCTGTTAGATTTTGCTTCATGTATTTTGAAGCTCTGTTGTTTGGTGCATACCCATTTAGGGTTGTTATCTTCTTGTTGGATTGATCTTTTTATCATCATGTTCAGTCCCTTGTAATTTCCTTTTCTTTAAAATCTGCATTATGTGATATTAGTATAGTTACTCATAATTTTTCAAAATTAATGTTTACATAATGTATCTTTTCTGTCTTTTTACTTTCAACCCACCTATGTTGTTATATTTGATGTGTTCCTTTTAGACTACATAGAGTTAGGCCATATTCTTGTTCACTCTCCAATCTCTGTCATGTTATTGGCATACTTAGGCCATTTACATATAAAGTAATTATTGATATTTAAGGCTTACGCCTCCCATTTTGTTGTTTTCTGTGTTTTTCCTCTATTTCTCCTTTCTCTTATTTTTCTTGCCTTCCTATGGATTAATTGAAGAGTTTTAGTATTCTATTCTGATTCACTTTTAATGTTTTTGAGTGCATTGCCTCATATGGTTTTCCTCATGGTTGTTCTAGGTATTTTCTTATACATATATGTAGCTTATCACAGCCCACTGATGGTTTACCGCTACAAGTTAAGTGTACAAAACTTCCTTCCATTTAGGTCCCTTTACTCTCACCATATACAAACTATAATTTTCTGAACTATTTCCTCTATGTTCATTATACATCATATTAGATAGTGTTGAACTTTTGCTTCAGCTGTAAAACATCATTAAAGACACTCATGAGTTCATTAAAGATACTCATGAGGTTATGGATTCTTTATTATATCTACTTCTATATTTACCCATTCCATTGTTTTTTCATTTCTGAAGGTCAAAGCCTTCTTTCTATTTGGAGAGCTTTCATTAGCCATTCTTTAAGGGTAAGTCTTCCAGCAATAAATTCTCTTTGTTTTCCATCTCCTTCAACCCTGGCGGAGATTTTCACCAGATATGTGATTCATGGCTTGCAGTACTTTTTTATCACTATTTGAAAAATGTCATGGCACTGGTTTCTATGATTTCAGATGAGAAATTGCTGTCATTTGGTTGGTGTTCCTTTATAGTTAATGTATTATTTCTCTTTGGCTATTTTTAGGATTTTTCTTTGTCTTAGTTTTCATAAGTTTTGTGTCTTTTCAGAAGTGTCTTTGTGTAGATTTCCTTGGTTTTACCCTATCTGCAGTTTGCTTAGCTTCTTGAATTGTAGTTTTCATCAAATTTGGAGAGTTTTTAGCCATTACTTCTTTAAATACTTTATCGGTCCCACACTCTTTCTCCTCTCCTTTATGGGATTCTGATGGTATGAATGTTACATCCTTTTCATTGTCCCAGAGATCTCTGAGGCTCTGTTGGTATTGGCATCAGTTGATTGCTTTTCTCATTCAAATGTAGTTTTCCTGGTTCCTTGGTATGATGAATGATTCTTTTATTGGATCCTGGATAATCTGGTTATTATGTTAGGAGACTCTCTATTCCCGTTTAAATCTTCTCGTTTAGCAGGCAGTCACCTTGTTCAGGTTTAGTATGTTCATTCCAGCATAACTTTGTGGGCTTTAGTTCCAATGACACTTTAATTTTCTAAGCCATGCAGTCATATTCTGGTCTGCTTTGTTCTCCTCATTCTGCTGGGACTCCCACTCAGTTCCTGTTTGGTGCTGTCTGTGGGGGTGGAAGTCATGTCCCTGGGCTGCCTATTGTTGCTGGGTGACCCTCTGGGGTGCAGGAGCAGAAGCTGCACCCTTTGTCACTGAGTAGAGGGCAGGAAGACACAGGGCTTGGTGTTTACTGTTGTTGTAGGATTGGACTGCCCATCAGTGCTCCAGTTGTGGATCTGGGAGAGTCAGGGACTTTGCTCATGCTGACGGATCACACCACCCACTGGTGAGCTGGTTGTAGCATGGTGCTAGATTAGCTGCACTGATGCCACTGCTGCCAGTGAGCCAGACCACCTGCCAGTGCCCAAGTTTGGAAATGAACAGGACTTTGTTTACTGTGCTGAAGTTGCATAGAACCACCTGCCAGTACCCCAGGTGTGGAGTGGGGGCCGAGACAGCCTGAGATATTGCTACTGCTTTTGCTATCAGCAGATCAGACCACTGGCACATGCCCCAGAGTTGCAGCATGGGGGCTGGACGCCTGAGTGCTTTACTGCTGCCGTTGTTTCTGGTGGATCGATTTCCCGAGTTGGGTTGTGGAACAGGGTCTAGGCAGCTGGGGTTTTGCTGTTTCTGCTGGCAGATTGGTTTGTAGAGCAAGGACTGGGACCACCATGACATCAATACTGCCACTGCCTCCAGCAAACAGGGCCTGAGTTGTGGAGTAGAGGTTGGGGATTTCCACTAGGTCTCTGTTGGACTTAACCTTTCCCAGTCCTTTTGTCAGAGCAAGTGAGTTTTTGGCTTGTTTTGTTTGTTTTGGTCCATGCCTGTTAATGGTTTCCAGTTGCAGGCCTCTTTGGTACCCAAACTGGAAGCATATGAGAGATCAAAAGAAGACCAAGGAACTCACTACAATGCCTTTCTTCAAGTCTTGAGGTCCCTAGCCAGTCCACCTTCTTCTTTCTAGCTCTTAGAATCCTTTTATGATTGTCTGTTAAATAATCTTGAGGGTATTTCATTGTATTTAGAGGGCAGAAGCAGGGAAGAGTGAGTCTATGCCATCTTGCTCCAGACCCTTCTTCAATTTTTGAGAGATGTTTTCTTTGGGAATAGAATTCTAGATTGACAGGTTTTTTTCTTTCTGTATTTAAAAGCTATTATTTTATTGTCTTCTAGCTTTCATGGTTTCTGTGGAAAAGTCTGCTATATTTCGTACCTTTGTCCATCTGTATGTGCTGTGTCTTTGTTCTCTGACTGACTTCAAAGTTTTTCTGTCCTTTGGTTTCAATAGTTTGAATGTTATTTGCTTAGGTGTAGAGTTATTGTTGATGTTTATTTTATTTGTACATATATTGTTATTTTGTTCACATGTATTTCTAAGCTAAACTCATTATTTGAGATAATTATAATTCCCATGCAGTTGTAAGAAAAAGTTCAGAGAGATCCTGTATAATAGTATACATAAATGCCAAGAAACACAATTGTTAGCTTGTATGGTAGTTGCATGTTTAGTTTTTAAGGAAACAGCCAAGCTGTTTCTAGAGACTACTGTTTTATATTCCCACCAGCAATGTATTAGTGATCCAGTTTCTCTGCGTCCTTGTTAGTATGTGGTATAGTCACTCTTTTTTATTTTAGCCATTCTGATCAGCGTGAAGTAATATCCCATTGTGATTTTAATTTTCATTTAGGTAATAACTGATGATGATGAGCATCTTTTTATGGGCTCATTTTCTGTGTGTTTATCTTCTTCAACCAAATATCTCTTCATATCTTTTGTCCATGTTCTAATTGAATTTTTCATTTTTTTTACTGTTGATTTTTGAATGTTCTTCTTATATTCTAGATACTAGTCCTTTGTCAGACATGTCGTTTGTGAATACTTTCTGCCAATCCGGAGCTTGTCATTTCATCCTCTTAACACATCTTTTACAGACCAAAAGTTTTCAATTTTGATTAAGTTAAATTTATCAATCTTTTCCTTTTATGACCTAGGTCCTAAAGATTTTTCTCTTATATTTTTTTCTAAAAGTTTTATATTTTTGTGTTTTATACTTAAGGTCATGATATTTTTTGAGATAATTTTTATATAAAGTGTGACTTTTAGGCCAAGGTTCGAGGTTCCTTTTTTTTTTTTTTTGCCTGTGGACATCAATTCCTCTGGCTCCATTTGTTGAAAAGTCTGTCTCTCTAGCATTGAATTGGTTTTTCATCTCTGTCAAAAATCAGTTGGGTATATTTCTGTGGGTCTATTTCTGAATTCTCTGTTCTCTTCCATTGATCTATGTATTTATCCCTCCACTAATACCACATGGGCTTGATTGCTGTAGCCATGTATTAAGTCTTGAATATGAGTAGACTGACTCCACTTTATTCTTCTTTTCCATAATGATCTTAGCTTTTCTAGTTCCATTGCCTTTCCATATAAATTTTAGAATAATCATGTATATATCTGCAAATCTTGGGGTTTTTTTTTGAAGTATGAATTACATTAAACCTGGATATCAGTTTGGGAAAAGTTGATGTCTTAACTATGTTGAATCTTCCAATTCATGAACATAGTTTATTTCTCCATTTATTTAGATCTTCTTTGATTTCTTTCATCAGTATTGTATAGTTTTCAGATATAAGTCCTGCATATGTTTTGCTACATTTACACTTAAATATTTCATTTTGGGGGGTAATTGTAAATGAGTATTGTATCTTTTTTTAAACTTCATTTTTTTCTTTAAAGTATGATTTTTTTTTTTTTTTTTTTTTTAGTGAGGAAGGTGGGCCCTGAGCTAACATCTGTTGCCAAACTTCCTCTTTTTTTTTCTCCCCAAGCCCAAGTACATAGTTGCATATCCTGGTTGTATGTCATTCTAGTTCTTCTATGTGGGACGCCACCACAGCATGGCTTGATGAGCGGTGCATAGGTCTACGTCCAGGATCTGAACTGGCGAACCCCAGACCACCGAAGCAGAGTGTACGAACTTAACCAGTCAGCCACAGGGCTGGCCCCAAGTATCGTATTTTTAATTTTGATATCCATGTGTTCATTGCCAGTATATACAATTAACTTTTGTATATTTCTCTTGCATTCTGCACCCTTTTGGAATTCACATATTACTTCAAGAAGGTTCTTTTTGTAGATTACTTATGATTTTGTAGGTTTTTGTAGCTGCTCTTCTTCAAGTTGCAGAAGTTTCCCTCTGTTTCTATTTTTCTTGAGTTTCTGTTATTACTGGGTGTTGAATTTTGTCAAATGCACTTTGTGTATTGATTGATATACTCATGTGTTTTTTTCTTTAGCCTGTTAATATGGTGAATTCCATGGGTTTTTTTTTAATATGAACCACCCTTGCATCCCTGGAATAAACCTCACTTGGCCATTGTATATAATTCACCGTATATATTGCTTAATTTTATTTGTTGATATTTTGTTAAAGATTTTTGTGTCCATGTTAGTGACAGATATTGGTCTATAGGTTTCTTTTTTTTGTACTGTCGTTTTCTGGTTTTGGTATCAGAGTATTACTAGATTCATAACACGAAGTGGACAGTATCCCTCTTCTTTTGTTTTCTGGCAGAGGTTGTGTAGAATTGTGGAAATTTTAAATGGTTGGTAGAATTCTCCAATGAAACCATCTAGACTGAAGATTTCTTTGTTGGGAGTTTTAAAATTATGATTTCTACGTAAATAATAGTTATAGGGCTATTAAAGTTTTCTGTTTCATATTAGGTGAATTGTGGTAGTTTGTGTGTAAGTTGTCAAATTTATGTGTGTAGGATTGTCTGTGGAATTCCCTTATTATTCTTTTGATATCTACAGCATCTGCAGTGATATTCCCTATTTCATCCCTCATATTAACAATTTGTGTCTTCTCTCATTTTTCTCTTTGTCAGTCTTGCTAGAAATTTGGCAATTTTATTGATCTTTTAAAAGAAGCCATTCTTTATTTCATTGATTTTTCTTGATTCTTTTACTGTTTTCAATTTCATTGGTTTATTCTCTTTTTGTTATTATTTCCTTCCTTTTGCTTGCTTTGGATTTACTTTGCTCTTCTCTTACTATATTCTTGAGGTGAGAATGTTAATTATTTATTTGACTTTTCCTCTTTTCTAATGTATGCATTTAGTGCTATAAATTTTCCTTTTAGCACTGCTTTACCTGTGTCCCACAAATTTCTATGTATTTTCATGGATTCCTTTGGGAGTTGCTCAGTTTGTTGAATCTATACATTTAGATCTCTTGCCAAATTTGGGAAGAGTGAGGTGTTGTGTCTTCAAGTACTTTTCCAGTCCCATGCTCTGTCTTCTCTCTTTCAGGAACTGATAACAGAAACATTAAATCTTTTGTTACAGTCCCACAAATATCTAAAGGCTCTGTGTTTTTTTCTTCAGTTGTCTTCTCTATATTCTCAAATTAGGTAATTTCTATTGTTCTATTTTCCAGCTCACTGATTTTTTTCTTCTCTCCCCTCCATTCTGCTGTTGAGCCCTACTGTGTTTTAAAATTTTAGTTATTGTGTTTTTAAGTTTTAAGATTCCATTTGGTTCTCCTTAGTATCTTTTATTTCTTTGCTGAGACTTTCTGGTTCTTTGCTGATGCTTTCTAGTTTTCGTTTGTTTCAAACTTGTTGGTGATTGCTATTTGAAACATTTTTATCATGGCTGCTCTAAAACCTTTGTCAAATAGTTCTAACATCTCTGTCATCTCAATGTTGGTATCTATTGTCTCTTTCATTCAGGTTGAGATCTTCCTGGTTCTTGGTATGATAGATGACTTTCAATTTAATACCAGACATTTTCGTTTTGTCTTATCATGCTCTGGATATTATTCAAACCTTCTATTTAGTTGGCTCTGTCTGACACTGCTCTGTCAGGGGATAAGAGGACCCTGCTGCAGTACCGTCAGGTGGAGGCTAAAGTCCATGTTCCCCACTCAGACTCTGAAGGGGGAAGAGCACCTTGTTACTGCTGGGTGGGAGTGACACCATCGGGCATGGAGGACTTATTACAATTGGTGGGGATGAAAGTTTTGGCTTACTACTTGGCCTTCTCTGACACCCCCCTGGCAGAAGTGTTAGGGCATTTTATTTCACTTATCCTACCTGGTATTCTCTGACTTTCTTGGGTGCATAGGTTTGTGTCTGTCATTGTTTTTGGAAAATTCTCAGCCACTATTTTTTCAAGTATTTCTTCTACCCTGTTTCTCTCTTCTCCTGTGTTTCCAAGTATGCAGCTGTCAGACCATCTGATATTGTTCCACAGCTCTTTGGTGCTCTTTTCTGTTTTGATTTACTCTTATTTCCTCTTTGTATTCATCTGTGTTACTATGGGTTTTTTTTTGTTGTTGTTGTTTTAGCATTTCCATTTGATTATTTCCTAAGGTTTCCATCTCTGCTGAAATTACCCACCTGGTCTTGAAAGTTGCTGACCTTTGCCATTAAGGTTTTAATGTCTTAATCATAGTTCTTTTTAAATTTCTGTTAGATCGTGTCAACATCTGTCTCATATCTGAGTTTGTTTCTGATGAGTACTTTTGTCTCTTGGTAGTACATTGTTTATTTTTTCTTTTTAATATTTTGTTGTTGTTAAAGCTGGACATCATGTGAGGTAGATAGAGATTGAGATAAATATTTTTTAGGCCTGGAAATGAGCATGCCTTTCTTTTTAAAATATGTGGGAGCGATAACATTAGTCTGATTAGGAGTTGGGCTGGGTTTGAGGTTGGTTTGTTATTGTTACCTTCAGTGCACATACCCTTGAAGTCTTGTAGATGTTTTGTGTTAAGATGGTGGATGATGTGCTAGATGGTTATTTTTCAATGTCTGCTCCACCCTCAGCTTTTGGTTTTCCCTTTACTCTGGGCCTCAGAGACAGTCTGTCTCTTGCAAGTTACTTGCTAGTCAGTGTTTGCAGGAGAGTGATGGGTGGGTGGGGTTTTTTCAGTTATTTTATTGAGATCACAATGGCCTGTAACATTGTGTAATTTCAGGTGTATATTATTATTTATCAGTTTCTGTATAGACTGCATTCTGCTCACCACCAGTAGTCTAATTTTTATCCATCACCATATATATGTGCCCCTTTACCCCTTTCACCCACCTCACTACCCCCTTCCTCTCTGGTAACCACTAATCTTTTCTCTTTATCCATGTGTTTGTTTATCTTCCACATATGAGTGAAATCATGTAGTATTTGTCTTTCTCTGTCTAATTTCGCTTAACATCATACCCTCAAGGTCCATGCATGTTGTTGCAAATAAGGTGATTTTGTCTTTTTTATGGCTGAGTAGTATTCCATTGTGTATATATATATATATACACACCACATCTTCTTTATATGTTCATCAGTTGATGGGCACTTGGGTTGCTTCCATGTCTTGGCTATTGTAGATAATGCTGCAATGAACATAGGGGTGCATAAATCTCTTTGAATTATTGATTTCAAGATCTTTGGATAAATACCAGTAGTGGGATAGCTGGATCGTATGGTATTTTTATTTTTAATTTTTTGAGAAATCTCTGTCCTGTTTTCCATAGTGTCTGCACCAGTTTGCGTTCCCATCAGCAGTGTCTGAGGGTTTCCTTTTCTCTGCATCCTCTCCAACATTTGTTGTTTTTTGTCTTGGTAATTATAGCCATTCTGGCAGATGTGAGGTGATTTCTGAATAAGCCTTGGTCTTAGTCAGGCACGGTGTCCCAGAGTCTCAGGGACGTGGCCTTCTCCGTAGTTCTGAGCCCAGCACCTTTCCCTGCTCCTTCTGCAGGTGTGACGGGTTTGTTTCTCTCCTCTTCCCTTCCTCCAGCTGTCCTGGTTTTCACCCATGCCCTGAGGGTGGCCATGTTTGCTGCCCTTCCCTCCGCTTCCCAGCACACATAGATTAAGGCTTTGTTCTGTAGGGGAGATAGAGGAGAAGGCTCCCTGTGGAGATTCCTGTGTCGGTGGCCCTCTCTCCCACTTCTGCACATGAAAGATATTTTCTTAGGACTCTCCCAGTCTTTTCTGTGAGTACCCTGTGGGGTTTGTGGTGAACAGCCTTCAAGAGAGTGCAGATCCCCCTACATTTGTGGCCTCCGGACTGTACCCTCTCACCAGTATACACCTGGCCAGACTCTACCAATTTACCAATCGCCCCAGCCTAGCTCTTCTTCCTAGTGTCTGGCTGCCTCTTGTCCCAGAAAGCCAGTGCTTGCATCTTGCCCGGCTCCGCAGATGCCCATCTCGCCCCAGGTGTTGGGCCAGTTAGTTGTCCTGGGACCTGAGCCTTCTGACTGGCCTAACAAAAGTCGCGTGCTTGCTGTTTGTCGGCTTTCGTTCATTATGAGTTTTGGAGTGACTCTTGCCAGTGCTCTACATACCTGGGCAGAAACTGCAGGAGTTTTAAAAATGTACTGTTTCTTTGCTGTACTCCCAGGTTGCTAGTGATACCACACTCATGTTTGCTGCATGTTGGGTGTCGTGATTAAATCCTGGTTGGAAACAAACATGATCCCTGCCAGGTGTATTCAGGTCGCATGTTTAAGCGGTGTTGACAGCTGAATGAACAGTAACTGAGTTAGTGCCTCACACAGAAGCACACAAAGGTAAAATTGCATTAAGAACTCTGTCCTGAGGACAGGAAACCCAGAGTCTTGGCAGCTAGCAGTCCTGGAACTGTCTGAATAGAGACTTTTATGGCACACCCAGGGGTCAGGCTTCTTGGAACTACTGGGCTCAAATTATTATCTCAACATAATTTTAATCTATCTTTTATATCACAAGTACTTTTCTTTCTTGTTTGGAAGCAGAAAATAAATAACATTCATTTGAGACCTTTTTTGAGATTCGAGTATGTGCTTGTCATCTCTCTCTCTTTTCTGTAGATTGGAAGTTCCACGAACACCCTGAATGCCCTGCAAATTGCTTTTGCTGATAAAGAAACACAAGCAATCTACCTTTTGACAGATGGGAGGCCTGATCAGGTACTTAGCAAAGTTGTGAACAAAGACTAACCGATTCCCTGAAAGTGAATGCTGAGAATGGGTTTGGGGGATCTTTTCAACTGTCACCAGAAAACTGCTGAGAGATATTTTCTTGGTTCAGGAACAGAGAACTGAGGTGAGAAAATCCACTGAGGAATTCCTTTGTCTATTAAAACACTGAGGAGAATTTATGTGGGCGTGAGTATTGTCTGGTTAATGTGACACACACTCCCAGAGCGGGAGACCAACCTCATGAAAGGAGACGTCCGTCTTCCACTGAAGACTGGTTTATGTTTTATTGCAAACTAAGAGTGAGGAGATCCTTTTTGATTTTTTTCCTTTGAGGACTCTAAATCTAAACATGTCACTGTACGCTGTCCTTGGTTTTACCTCTAATTTTAACTTACTAATCATTTAAACAAAAGCATGCCTTTCCAGTGAAACGTTCTTTGTTTTGTTTAGCCTGACTGGAAACTATTTGAAAAGTTTTAGCGGAGTCTGTTCGTCTTCTTTTGAGCTTTGTGAATGAAAGACTAATGCTCTGGGCCTTAAATAAACATACGGATTTGCAGGCCAGTACAGTGTAAATTAACTAAAGTGAGTTAGGATCAACGTATTGTGAGGTGTTTGCCTGTGAAGACTGCTAGGCAAATATTGTAAAATATCCTATGTCGAATGGTCCAGGGCTTAAACAGTAAAGCAACTGGATTTTACTACAGTGTTAGATTTGTGGCAGAGAAGTTTATGTAAAGTAAAATTTTATTTTGAATGATTTTCCTATCAACTTCACTGTACTTTCTATTCAGAAGCGGTTTTACTGTGCCTGGCTTGTGTTCCCTGTGTGGTGCCCAGTTTGAGGCTACAAAGCTGACTAATATCTCATCCCTGCCTAGGGAAGTCTCCAGGCTGGGTGAGGTGCTCGACAGATGCCTTTAACTCTGATACGTTTTGGGGAGTGGGGTTGCCAGTGCTGGGAGACATCTGGGAGCACAGAGTGATGAGTTCTGCTATACGAGATGCAGAGAACACCAGGCCAGGTTCCACTGAGGAGGGGACCTTTCAGCTGTGTCTAGAAAGAGGAGAAGGAATTTTCTCAACAGAGGAGATTCCTGGTATCCTGGGTAGAAGGAACAGAGGCATGAAAATATGTGGGCTGCTCAGAGCAATAATCTGAGGGCAATGATGGGAGAGTGTCAGGGCTGAGGCTCGAAAGTTAGGTTGGGGGAGATCATGAAGGTCCTTGACCACCACATGGAAAGGATGGGCTTTGCCGCGATGGGGGCTCAGAGGAGCAGGTGGTCCCGTCCACCTGTATTTTAGAAATATGCCTCTGTAGTGCCAGGGAAAGACTAGATCTCGATGAGAGCTGGTCAGGGCCCACCTCAGGTAGGAGCAGCAGAATTGGGAGAAGGGGACTCTCTTCAGAGATGAGTTAAGACAAGTAGCAACAAAGGGCTTGGTGGCCAATTTGGGAGGAGGGGAGGGTGGAGTGAGGAGAAGGTGGGAGCAAAGGAGAAAGGGGTCAAGGTGACTGATTGCTGGCTTATAACAATTGTTATTAACTGATTTAAATTTAAATTTAACGCAGGAACAGGCTTGGGTGTGCTGGTGGAGGATGCTGAGTTTGGGCGCCTGTCGTTCATGGATGTCCAGAATCCCCTAGAAATAGGAGGCTAGTGTCTGGAGAAGATGTGGGCTGGAGATTCTGATTTGAAAGTCATCTGGATAGGGATCTTTTTATTTTTAATAAATTCTTACTGATTTTATTGCAGTTTAGAAAATACAGATACGCACATAAGCATAAGAAGGAAGAAAACTTAAATCGTTCATAACTCAATTTTGCGTTCTGCTTTCTTTCATCTAATACGCACAGTTTTTCCAAGTCATCAGAAATTCTTTAGAAACATCATTCTCAATAACTATATCATATTTTATTATATAGATTTAATAAAACTTCTACCATAAAAATTAATTTTGTTTATTTAATTTTTGAATAGTAGTACATTCACATGGTACAAATTACAAAGGTACAAAAGGACATATAGAGAAAATTCCCCTCCCACCTTTTGTTCACCAGTTAAGAGGCAATGTGTGTTACCAGTTTCTTGCATCTTCTTTCAGAGATAGTTTGTCATGCAAGCAGATGTATATTTACATATATATTTCCTTTTAGAATATATAAATGGTGGCATATTATACACACAATCCTGCACCTGTATTAATAAAACCATATACCTTGGAGATTGTTTAATATCGTTTCATAAAGAGCTTCCTCACTTTTTTCATTGTTTCCTACTATCCCATCACATGGCTATTTAGCCATGTCCTGTGGAGACGGACATTTAGATTGTTTTCAATTTTCATGTTATATACAACGTTGCAAAAGTAACCATGCACGTGTATCATCTTGCACATGTATGAGCATATCTGAAGTGTAAATTCTAAGAAGTGGACTTGGTCAAAAGGTATATGTTTTGACGGATACTGCCAAATAGCCTCCCAAAGAGGATGTACCAAGTAACACTCCTTCTGGCAGTGTATTGAGAAGGGTTCTTGATCTCCAATCCGTCATAGACTTCCGAGGGTCCAGAATCTCCCAAGAATATATACAAAATGGCTTCATATATGTCTCTGGGGAGAAGATCAATAGCATTCACCAGATTCTCAGAGGGCCTGCGGTCCACTTAAAGATGAAGAACCAGGGATACGGGTGATAGTTGGAATCAGAAATATGCAAATTACCCCAAAAGTAATTTATAAACTCTTACTTAGGCATGTCATATTTCTATCTGGCTTTTTCCTACATGCAGTCTATTTATTTTGCATTATCCCTCAGATTCTCTCAGAAAAGTAGATGAATATTTGATATTCACACTCTATGTAGAGGACATTGAGACACTAAGAAATCTCCATTCATTTTTGAATTTTCACTGACTTTGTAGGACCTGCTATGTAAGGCCAATGTTATTATTCCTAACACTCAGCAGAATTTATACTTGGAAGACCAGAGATGCTGTTCAGGATTCAATATCACAGACACCAACTTACTGCCTGTTGATTAAATGTCCAGGGCAGAATTATATAGCAAGGCAAGTCTTTAAAATTAATCAAGTTAAAAGAGTTCTAGTAATATTAGTCTTCATTAAGATGGAACCGATGGGTGTCCTTTGGTGGACACCTGTAGGTGTGCATGGACACTGCCGGGCCTGTGCCGGGAGCAGCCCAGCACATCTTTGGCTGCAGTCATTTTGGGACTTCTTTGAAGTTAGGGGCTCGCCCTGGCAGGAATCAAGAAAGTGGATTTGAGGAAGGCTTCTGCATCATTCTAAACAAAAATGAATGGATGAAGTCTATCATGGGGTATGCTATGGGTGGGGACGTGGGGAAGGCACCAGGTGAGCCACCTGCACACAAATCCTTCAGGCAGTTAGGAGAACACACCCCTGCCTCTCTTGCCACCCCAGATTGACTTCTGTGGTGAAAGGGACATCTGGATGCACATCTGTCTAGACTCAGAGAAGAGGGAACTGGGCGTTCTCTCAGGTATGCTGCTTGGCCTCGTCTTAGGGATTGAAGGGCCCCTGTGGAGAACGTACTCAGGAGTCCTGGGCTGAGAAGGGCTTCCTCAGTGTTACAGAGGAGCTACACAGGGAGTGGCCCACCACACTCCACAGCCCAGCGGAGCTACTAGAGTAAGTGGCTGGAAAGAGTCAGGCTTAGTCAGGCTGCGGTGGCGAAAGTTTTACTTCAGTGTTCTGAGTCTACTCTTCAAAACTGTGAGGACATAAGGCAATAAAGGAATCCCTGGAGGGTGGAGGGACAGGAGGACAGGAATGGCTATTTCCCATCGCAGGGCTGGAGCTCCTTCTGCAATCAAGGTGCACCTCCACCCTCTGCCAAGCTCTCCAACACCACACTGGGCTCTAGGACTTCAGTTTAGCAAACACTACCTGGGGTGGGTGCGGGTGAGAGGCTCACAACAGTACATATAACAGACTATCTCATGCTTGCGCTCTCTTTGGCTCTATGGAATGATGGAAATAGCTTTAGAGATAGAGACCGGGGTTAGAAGGTCATCCCCAGCATGCCCATCTGAATGACCTTGGGCAAGTGTCCTCTAAGGTGAATTTCCTCATCTGTGGCTTAGTGCTAATGCTCCCTCCTCACAGGGTTGCTGTGAGTAGATGAGATGATGTTCCCATGAATGCATTCTACAAATGTTTACTGAGCACCATGTACGTGCCAGGCTATCAGTCTGGGATACAGTGGTAAGCAAGATAGACAAGGTGCCTGCTTTCGGTGAAACTTATGTTCTACGGGGAGATAGGCAATGAGCAAATAAATATATGAAATAGTGTCAGGTAGCATATGAAAATGCTACCCACAGTCCCTGGCACTCTCATGGTCAGTGTTAAATCAGTGTTAGTTTCTTTGCCTTCCCATATATCTCAGCTGTAAGTCAGTATAGGAGTAGTTCCTGGCTAAAATTTATTTATCAAATTAACAGAATTTAGGTCTAACATCTCCAGTCTGGTATATGGGACTGAGGGGCAGTGGCCAGGAGTTCCTGGTAAGAAATAAGGATGCTGATGGTACCTACCTCAGAGGGTTGTAGGAAGGATGCAGGGAGAGAGCACAAGCAGAGCTCTTATTGCCTAGTACACAGTAAATGCTCAGAAATGGAACTTAGGTGGAAGACAGAGGAGGCAGCAGAGAGGGCTTTGCTCTGTCCTTACAGTTGACAATAGAGATGAGGTCAGGACTTTAGCTAGGTTAGGTTGCTGTTTGGTTAGGAAACCAGCTGGTGGCCAGAAGGGAAGAAAAAAGAAGAAAGGAGGAAAGATGGCTTAAGGCCAGGGCAAGCTCAAGGCTGGAGCCGGAGCCAGAGACTGAGGCTGTGCGTAAGTGGTGGATGCAATGAGATCAGACCCTGAGGGACCACTCAACTGGCTGCCTCCCTGGGCAGTGTATGAGCTTCCCAAGGCCAGCCAGTGATGAGTCCAGAGTCCTCTCTCCCTCATCACCTTGCCTTCCCCAGGACTCAGGAAAAATATTGGAAGGGTTAAAGGCCAAAGGATAGAGCTGGAAGTGGAGAGTGGGGACTGGCTGAGGGAGCCAGCAAATTTGGTCAATCAAAGAGGGACTCCTAGCACTGAGAAATGCAGAGAAAGTCAGGGAAGGACAATCAGAGGAAGTTTCTGAAGGTTCTCAGCTGGGCTGTCATGGAGAGGCGGCAGGGGAATTTATCAATTAATCTTTCCTGAGAGTCAGTAATATTTACTAAGAGTCAGTCGTTACCAAGAGACAGTTTTTATTGCAAACCAGGGAGACAAACAATCTGGTATTGCTTCTAGTACAAAAATTGTCTTCGAATTCCATTCTTACCACTTAAGAGCTTGACGACCCTAGGAAATCTTTCTGAGCATCGATTTGTCTATCTGTAAGTGGAGCCCATACCTACTGTGCTGATTAGAGTTGCATATTACTGGGGAAAAAGCAGAAGAGCAGACAAATGATGGCTGAAACAATGGAAACATTTATATTCCTACTGAAAGGAAGCCCAGGGGTAGGTAGTCTAGGTTATACAGCTACTTAAGGATGAGTCCCAGAAAACAGCTTCTTTTTATCTTCATGATCCATCATCTTTGTATATGACTTCCACCCTCTTTGTCACAAGATGGCCGTTCCACTTCTAGGTAGAGTGTCCATTTTCCAGGGTTTGGGGGTGGGAAAAGGAAGGACATTAGCTTTTTTTGTTAAGTCTTCATCTTTTTATTAGAGGAAAGGGATCTCTCCCCTGGAACTTCTACCTATATCTCAACGGATAGAATTGGGTCACATGACCACTCCTAACTGCAAAAAGTATCAGAAGATGTTTTTATGTGTGCATGTGTTGTTTGTTTGTTTGTTTTTAACTGGGCACATTGTTGCCATGAAAAAAAAAACCAGAGCTCTGATAGTAAAAAAGGAGGAGAGGAATGGATATTAGGTAGGCAACTATCAGTCCTTCCAAAACTACCTCGTGAGATGGTTGTGAGGATCAACGGGGATTTTCTGTGCCCAGTAGGGTTCCTAGCACATGGAAGGACCCTTAATAAATGTCTCCTCTTTTACTCTGTGGGGGACACGTTCACCATGGCCTGTCTGAGCTGGAAATTGCTCCTTTGGAGTAGATGCTTTGGAAGCCATCAAGATCCAGTGGCCTCACTCTGTTGAATCCCAATAGACAGGATGTTCCACCCGTGACCCTAGTACTTTAAGTGCCCTCAAGTATAGCCCAACACTTCAAAAGGGTGGACTCCAGGCTTAGGTGCACCTAAAATTGAGTGATTTGGTTAGTCAAATCTTTCTTTCAGATTCTTTTCCCACCAAATTGTGAGCCCTCAGAGGGCAAGGGCTGTGTTGTTGGTCTTCATACTCTCACCATCTGGCAGTGTTTGCTTTGTTTATTGAATTGAATTGACACCTTTCCGAGAAGTCATTCACCACTGTGTAAGGAATTACTAGTTGAGAATTTCACGATCTGTAGCAAATACTAAGGATTTTCATGTCTTATTTTTTTCTTTCTCTTCTTCTCTCTTTCCATCTCCCTTTTCTCCCCTCAAAACATATCATTTCAGCCACTTGAAATGGTTATAGACCAAGTGAAAGTTTTTCAGAAAATTCCTATTTATACCATCTCCTTCAATTACAATGATGAGATTGCAAATGGATTTTTGAAAGAGCTTGCTGCTTTGACTGGAGGACAGTTCCATTCTTATGATTTTGGCTGCAAGGATCCTTGTCCTTCACAGGCTGTTCAGGTAAGAGTTTAAGAGCTGAGAAGAGAGTGTTCACTTATTTGAGCTTTCCAGGCTGGGTGCCCATGGACAATGCCTTAGATGGGAAAACAGCAACCACAAAGACAACTAAGTCGAGCAAATGGATCATTTGACAATGAGTGTACTGAAAAATGTGATCCAAGGACCACCTGAGCTAGGGCACTTGTGAAAATGCAGATTCCAGGGTCCCACTTCAGAGCTACTAAGTCAGGCTCTAGGCATAGAGGCCCAGGAATCTTAATTAATATATTTTGTTTCTTTTCTGAGCTTTTTATTATGGAACGTTTATTTGAATAATAACATTTATTGTTCAAATATACGCTAAAGTAGAAGAGTATATGGACCCCTCATATACCCATAAATCAAATTCAACAATTATCAACATTTTGCCAAACTTGAGGAATCTGTATTTTTAACAAGCATCCCCAGGTGTCCATACATGAAGGTTGTTAACCACTACTGTTTGCAGACATTTTGGGGAAACTTTCAAAAACTTCAGATGCTAGGTAGTTGTCTCTTGACTTCTCAGACTATATAACCATGTGACCATCTGATAAAGCAATTCATTCTATTGGGAGAAAGTAAGTAAAATTCTTTTCTCCAATCCTCCAATCTTGGCCTGAGGATATGCGTTTCAAGAATGCCCTTCTAGAGAATGTGTTTTTCGTCTTATCATCTGTCCTGAGGAGTGACTTTAAATCCAGGACAAGTCAGATTACTGATCAGTGCTTGCATGTGAGGAAACTGCGGGAGTCTGGGGAATGAATCATCCAAAAGGATTAGAGGGAACAGTATTTTGAGCTCACACAGGGCAGGGAATAGTGACAACTCCCATCAGCTGGACTGGAAAACCTTATAATCCTATTGGCGTTGGGTAGAGTATACAGAAGGGTCTTGCCTGAGTAGTGGGAACAACCAAATGCTGCTCCAGTTCTGCCTAGGAAATCTTAAATGCAAGACCTGAAAGATCAGTCTGTTTCCAAGGAACTTAACTGCATCCCTGAACAAACCCCAAGAATAATAGTAGGAAAGCAAAAATAGCCACCACTCAACAAAGTAAAATCAACAATTTCTAGCATCCATTTAAATAGTACCAGGTATGCAAAGAAGCAGGAAAATATAGGCCCATAATGAGGAGAAAAAGCAAATAGGAAAATTAAAACATACCCATAACTGACTCAGATGTTTGTATTAGAGCATTAAAACAGTTATTATAACTGTATTTGATATGTTCAAAAAGTTAGGGAGAGACATGGAAAATACAACTAAGACACAAATCCAACTTTTAAATATGATAACTACAATGTATGAGATGAAAAATACATGGAATGGGATGAACAGCAGATCAGACATTGCAGAAAAAAAGACTAGTAAACTGCAAGTCAGCAATAGAAACTATCCAAAATGTAACACAGAGAAGAAAGAACTAAAACCAAAAAACAGAGAACAGGGTGTCAGTGAGCTGTGGAAAAATTTAAGTAGACTAATAAATATATAGTTAAGCAATAGTGGCCAGGAATTTTACAAATTGGATTAAAACTATAAACCTACAGATCCAAGAAACTCAATGAACCCCAAGCACAAGAAACATGAAGAAAGCCATACCAAGTCACATCACAATCAGTGTCAAAGAGAAAATCTTAAAAGAAGAGGGTGAAAGAAGACATATTATGTACAGAGGAACAAAGATAACAAAAACAGCAGAGTTCTCATCAGAAACAATGCAAGTAAGAAAACAGTGGAGTGACATTTTTAAAGTACTGAAAGAAAAAATACTGTCAGTGTGGAATCTATATACAGTGAAAATATCTTTCAAAAAGGAAAGTGAAATAAAGACTTCTAAAGATATATGAAAACTGAAAGACTTCATCACCAATAAACTGGACGTACAAGAAATAGTAAAGGGAGTGCTGTGGGCAGAAGGAAAATCGTAGTAGATGGAAATACAGATCTGCACTACGGAATGAAGAGCAAGGGATATGGTAACTGCATGGGTGAATATGTAAGAGCTTTTCCTTGTTATTTAAATTAATTATAAGATAAATAACTGGAGAGACTTCCAGTTCCAGCAATAATGGAGTAGCCCTGTTCCTCCTAGGTCCTCCATCTTACAGCTAAAAAGCCCTGGACGTAAAACTCACACACAAAAACAAGCATAGGAAGACTCTGAAAGATGGAAAGAAGGTGGGATGCTTAGGAATAACGTGGTAATGAGTCCTGAGGATTTTGTTATCACCTTCCATCTGTCTCAGATAGGGCACTGCTGAAGCCTCCAACCTGGAAACTCTAACAGGCACAAACAAAAAATTGACACAAGAAAAGCCTATTGCCCCTAGACAAAGGACTGGAAAGAGGGTGGTCTAACAATAACAAACCACTTTGCCAATACTGGCCCTACTCCAGCCATACACCAACGGAAAAACTGCACCCGCTTCCCCAGGATTTCACTGGGAGCTGATCTTCCACACCATCCTCCTGCTCCATGGAAGCAAGTGATGGTGTGCTGATCCCTCTGCCAGGTGGTATAAGTAGAGCTGACCAGAGAGCTAATCTTCCATCCCCCGCATAGTGGAAGCAGGTGGCAATGCTCTGACTTCTTGGCTGGAGTAGTGTGAATAGGTCTGGATGGAAAGCTGATTCTGCACATCCTACTGGGAAGAAGCACATGATACTCCAAATCCTGTGCTAGGGTAGCATCAGAAGATTGAGACAGAAGCTGATTGTCCATCACCCCCTCCAGCAGAAGTAAGCACTCCTTTGATTCGCCCACTGGGAGAGTGTCCATGGAGTCCAGCAGCAAGCTAGGCCTCTACCCCTCCAGGTAGCCCCAAGACTTAAGGCAATGTGGGGACAGTCCATTCACAATTATGCTTCACCACAGTTCTCATGTCAATGGGACTCAGCAGGGAGCTGAGTTTCCACAAACACCCAGCATCAATGAAAATGAGAAAGGAAGTGTGAGTTAGGGATAAGCAACTCTCCACTTTCCCCCATCCCTGGTGTCAGTCAAGGTTGGTGGAGAGCTGAGCCTTCACAACACCCAGTGGCATAACAATAATTGAGGTAGTGTGAAACGGGACTCACAGCACTGTGGTCCTTCCCCAGTGGAGAGCTGAGCCTCTACCCCCATCCAGAGTCAATAAGACCAAAGGAGGCAGGGTTATGTGGGGTAACTTAGTAACTTAGTACGCTGTTAATCCCCTACCCTTAGGAGCTCTGTCTGTGAACAAAGTGGAGATAACTGTCCCACAAAAAGAGAACTGAACTCATGACTCTGGCCACTGTAACAGCTCGCCTTGACAAAAATAGGTGGAAAAAAAAACCAGATACACAGTTGTGCCCAAATGAAAGTGAAATTTAGCTATAAAAGTCCCCAAACACATAAAAAGTGTTCTAGAAAAACAGATTTACAGGGGTAGGTGGGCAGTACTACCCAAAGTGACACAGCCACAGGTGGGCTAGTCTTGGAGGCCCCTTTGTCCCTGCAGATCTGAGACTCTCCTCCTCTGCCCAGAGATACCACAGTGAGTGGGAAGAACAGGCAAGAGGGACCCAGCCAGAGCCAGTGGCCCATTCCAGAAGAATTCTTTGTCCCTGTGGGCTAGGGACCCTCCTACCCTGCCTAGTGACACAGGGATGCCTGGGGGGACAGCAATAGAGGCACCAAGAAACACCTGGCAGCCTGATTGAGGGAAACCCCTGCTCCACCCTCAGGCAGCACCAGCAGGGACCAGCAGGAGCCCCATTGACACCAGAGTAATAAAGAAGACCAAAATAATATCAAAAAGGCTCTGAAAATCAAACTGCCATTGGAACAACAAATAGGAGAAGTCTCACATGCTAAATTTAAACAGAGCGACTATCAGCTAAAATAAAAGATTTAAATAGGGCCCAGAGTCTTCTAACACAATGGACAGAATGTCTAGTATACATTAAAAGGTCACCCATCATATCAAGAACCAAGAAAACTGCAACTTGAATGAGAAAAGGCAATCACATGATGACAGCACAGAGATTAATCAGATGCTGAAATTACTTGCAAGGATTTTAAAGAAACTGCCATAAAAATGCTTCAACGATCAATTACGAATTATCTGGAGACAAGTGAAAAATAGAAAATCTCGGCAAAGAAGTAGAAGTTATAAACATTTCCAAATGGAAATTATAGAACTGAGAAATACAATAACAAATAAATGCACTGAACGGGCTCAATGGCAGAGAGGAAATGACAGGATCAGTGAACTTGAGGTCAGACAATAGAATTCAGCCAATCTTAACAATGTAGAGAAAATAGATTGAAAAAAATAACAATAACAGAACCACAGGGACTTGTGGGACAATAATGAAAGATTGAAAGATCCAACATTAGTATCATCAGAATTCCCCAAGGAGAAGAGGAAGAAAATGGGACTGAAAGACTACATGAGGAAATACTAGCTGAAAACTTCCCAGATTTTATGAGAGATATAAACATACAGATTCAAGAAGCTGAGGAAACTCCAAATAGGATAAAACCAAATAAATCCATGCTAAGACACATAATAGTTAAACATTTGAAAATCAAAGACAAAGAAAAAATCTTGAAAACAACCTGAAAGAAATGACACCAAGTTGAGAGTGGATTTGCCAGAAGATTCATCTGAAAACAAGAAAGCCAGAAAAGAAGTGGCACAATATTTTTCAAGTGTGGGAAGAAAAGAACTATCAACCACAAATTTTATATCAGACAAGACTGTCCATCAGGAATTAAGGGGAAATAAAAATATTATCAGACAAATAAAAATTAAAAGGATTTGTTGCTAGAAGACCTACTCTTATATTGGCTTCAGGAAGTTCTTCAAGCAAAAGGAAATGATAAAAGAAGAAATCTTGGAGCATCAAGAAGGAAGAAAGAAAGAGCAAAATTATGAGTAGTTATAACGGACTGTCCTTTTCCTCATGAGATTTATAAATCATATTTGATGATTGAAATAAAAATTACGGCACCATTTGATACTCAAGACAATGATATTTAGAAGTGAGGAGGATAAAAAGACCTAAACGGAAGTGAGGTTTCCATATTTCCCTCAAAGTAGTAAAATGCTGATGCTAGTAGACTGTTATAAGTCACATGTATGTCTGTCATACCTAGAGAAACCGTTACAAAAGCAATACAAAGAGATGCATTCAAAACACTACAAATCAACCTAGATATAATTGTAAAAAAAAAGTTCAAGAAAACTGAAGGAAGGCCAGAAAAGAGAAACAGGGGAACAAAACCAATAAAAAAAAGAAAACAAATAATAAAATAATGGAAGTAAGTGATAACATAGCAATAATTACTTTAAATGTAAATAGTCTAATTACACCAATCAAAAGACAGATATTGGCAGAGTGGATAAAAGAACATGACCAAGGGGCTGGCCCCGTGGCCGAGTGGTTAAGTTCGCGCGCTCCGCTGCAGGCGGCCCAGTGTTTCGTTGGTTCGAATCCTGGGCGCGGACATGGCACTGCTCATCAAACCACGCTGAGGCAGCGTCCCACATGCCACATCTAGAAGAACCCACAATGAAGAATATACAACTATGTACTGGGGGGCTTTGGGGAGAAAAAGGAAAAAAATAAAATCTTTAACAAATAAATAAATAAAAAAAATAAATAAATAAAAAAAAGAACATGACCAAGTTATATGCTGCATACAAGAAACTCACGTCAAGTACAATGACATAGGTAGGTTTGAATAAAAGGTTGGAAAAAGACATACCATATAAATATTAATAAAAAGGTGGACTGTCTATATTAATAATAAAGTAGACTTCAGAGCAAAAAATTTGCATGCATACGTAATAAAAGGATGAATCCACAAGGAAGATATAAAGGTCCTAAATGTGTGTGCACAAACCAAGACAGCCTTAGATTATATGAAGCAAAAACTGATAGAGCTGAAAGGAGAAAGAGACAAACACAAAGTTATAGTTGGAGACCTCGATGCTTCCCTCCCAGCAACTGAGAGAGTCATTAGATACAAAATCAGCAAGGATAGAGAAGATCTGAACAACATAATCAACCAACGGGATCTAGTTGACATAGGTCAAACACTCCCACCACAACAGCCGAACACAGTTTTGTTCCTAGTACTCGTGAAATGTTACCAAGATGGGCTATACAATGGGCCATAAAACAAGCCTCAACTCATTTAAAAGAACTGAAATCACACAGAGTTTGTTCTCTGACCATGGTGGAATCAAACTAGAAATTAACAATAGAAAGATAGCAGGAAGATATCCAAACACATGGAATTTAAACAACACAGTCCTAAATAATCATGGGTCAAAGAGGAAGTCTGAAAGGAAATAAAAAATACTTAGAACTGAATGAAAACAAAAATACCACATAACAAACTATGTAACTATGCGGAATGTAGCTAAAACAGTGTTGGGAGTGAAATTTCTAGCACTACTTATATTGGAAACAAGGAAAGGACTTGAATCAACAATCTGAGTTCCATCCCCAAGAAACTAGAACAAGAGCAATAAAATAAACCCAAAGCAAGCAGAAAGAAGGAAATGAAAGATAAGAGCGTGAATTAATCAAATTGAAAACAGTAAAACATTAGAGAAAATGGTAAGACGTCCATTCTCTCAATTGATCTATAGACTCATTAAAATCCCAGTCAAAATCCAAACAGGCTTTTGAGAGTAAAACTTGACTAACTGATTCTATAGAAATGCAAAGGATTTAAAATAGCCAAAGCAACTTTGAAAAAGAAAAATGAAGTTGATAACTAACTACCTGATTTCAAGACTTATTATAAAACCATAGTAATCAGAATCAAAGTTAGATATACAGATCAATGAAACAGAAGAGAGAGACCAGAGGTAGACTGACACATGTGTGGACAAATGATTTTCAACAAAGGTGCAAAGACAATTCAGTTAAGAAAGGATAGTTGTAGTTTTTTCCCCCAAGAAATGGTGTTGGAACAATTGACTATCCATATGCAAAAAATGAACTTTGATCCATATTGCACTCCTTATTCAAAAATTAACTCCAAATGATACATGGACCTAAATGTAAAACCTAGGTTTTTCTCCTTCTAGAAGAGAACATACAAAAAACCCTTTTGTGAGCTTATTAGACCAAAAAAATTTAATAGGATATCAAAAGCATGATGTATATAAGAACAAATTGATAAATGGACGTGATCAAAATTAAAAGTTTCTCTTTAAAAGCTAATGCTAAGATAATGAAAAGACAAGCTGTAGACTGGGAGAAAATATTTTCAAATTGCATAGCTAATAAAGGACTTGTATCCAGAATATATAAAGATCTCTTAAAACTCAATGATAAGGAAACTAAAAAATGGGCAAAAGATTTGAACAGACATGTCACCAAAGAAGATATATGCATGACAAATAAGAAAGTGAAAAGACGCTTAATGTCATTAGTCATTAGGGAAATACCAATTAAAACCACGAGATACCACTTCATAGCTGTTAGAATGGTTAAAATTAAAACGACTGACCATACCAAGTGTTTACAAGGATGTGAAGGAACTGGAACTCTCATACATTTCTGGTGGGAATGTAAACTAGTGCAACCATCCTGGAAAAGAGTTTGGTAGTTTCTTTAATAGTTTAACATCACTAACCACATGATCCAATCATCCCACTCCTAGATATTTACCCCAGAGAAATGAAAGTCGATGTCCAAACAAAGACTTGTATACAAAGGTTCATAGCTTTATTTATAATAGCCCAAACTGGAAACAACTCAAATGTCCATCAACAGGTGACTAAATTTTGGTATTCAGTATACAATTATAATACTACTCAGCAATAAAAATGAATGAACTGTCAATCCATGCTACAACATGGGTGAACCTCAAAATAATTATATGAGTGAAGGAAGCTAGACAAAAAAAGAGTACATATTGTGTGACTCCATTTTTATAAAATTCTAGAAAATAGAGAACTAATGTAGACAGAAAGCAGAGGAGTAGTTTCTTGGGAATCGGGGAGAGGAGTTTTGGGGGAGGGCAGATTTACAGTGAGGCACAAGGAAACTTTTGGGGGTGATGGGTATGTTTATTTGATTTTATTTTGATGTTTATTTTGCCTTGATTGCAATGATGATTTCATGGATGTGAATGTTGAAACCGTTCAAGTTGTACATTTTACATACATTCAGTTTATTGTATGTGAATTATGCCTCAACAAAGCTGTTTAAAAATGGAATAACAAAAGAACTGCATGAAATCCTTTGGATTCTTCTTTTCCTGATACAGTTGGTTTTCTGTTAGAAATGTTTGAAATTTGAGCTCTTTTATACAATTTCATACTGTACTCACTTCTCATTTTGGCAGAATGAAGATCTGACACTTCTGATTAAGGAAATGGAGCAGGGACGCAGTGACCTGGAGAAGGTGCAGAACCTTTATTCGGAGTCCTTGATCATGGACTGGTGGTACAACGGAGAGAAGGAAGGCGACAATAAGTGAGCTTGCCAAACCTCCTGTTTTCCCCAGCCTTGGAGATGTCCTGCTCGCTCTCCTTGACACTTCTTTCTGCAATGCTTTGTGAGATTTCTTTTAGTGAAAAGAATCACCTAGTGTGATTATGTTAGGATTTTATTTTTAAGCAAAGAGAATTCATAATTTAATGATTTAATAATGATTGGCTTAAGGAGGCCACATATTCACCTTTATATAGAGGTTCTGAAATCCTTGCATGACACCTCAGAGCAGTGTTAGGTTTCATCTCCACCCAGTGTGGACAGGTGGACCCCCACCCCAACCCAAGTGATGTCAGAACAGAGCAGGAGTGCTGTGTAGTGGAGGAGATTTGACTCAAGGATCAGGAGGTCCAAGGCCCAAACTTCACCCAACTGGATGTTGGCGAATCTCTAACTTTTTTCCACACCTGTCCATTGCCATGGGTCTCAGTTTCCTTGTCTTTAAAATGGTGGTTGTGGCAGTAGGATTTGGGCTAGATGATTTCTCATGTCTTTTCCCGCCCTATATTCTAATATGTTTCAAATTCGTTTTTAAACAAAAATCAAAACCACCCCAACACTCAGAAAATGTGTCAAATCTTATTAAAATGATTTCACATTGTACAGTTATTCAAGTGCCATAGCTTCATATACACACCCTATCAGGAGTATGTCTTTTTATTCAAAAGAGTGATAGCAAAATGGAAAGAAGTTGAAAAAACATTTATTAATCGTGATGATTTCTTTATCAAAATTTGCTGTCTTCCTGTTACCAAATTAAGCATTAATATGGGCTGTGGGCAGGGCATGAGCAGGAAGTCAGTAAAAAGAGATAAATGTTATATCAGGCATCTCTTATAATGAGATTTTACAGCAATATTTTTCAAGCATTTGTTTGAGAAAGTTCAGCTACATCTTCTAAGTCTGGAGAATTTGAACAAATCAACTAAGAATCAAATAAATGGATAGCACATTAGTGCAAATTACCTTCTCCGTACTTTCAGCCAGTGCCTTAACTGGCTTCTTCCCCTGACTTAATCAAACTAAGAAATCTCAGGACAAAATGGCCGGCAATTGCTTGGAAATCGGCTTGGTCAGTTGACTGGATCTGCTCTTGACCGAGTAGTGAATGCCTTCTTGTTTTTTTGTATTTGTTTTTTAGCGGCTGAATGGGGCAGGTTCTAGAGTCATGCAGAGAAATGTTTTAATCCAGACTTGCCGCTATTACATGTTAGGTAACTTTGGGCAAGTTACTTAACCTGGCTGAGCCTCAGTTTCCTCATCTATAATATGGGAATAATGGTAGTCATAGGGTTGTTGGGTGGATTAACCAAGGGCATGCCTGGCACATAAGAAGAGCTCTAAACTGATATAAAGGAAAAATAAAGCTCAATTCCTCATTCTACAGATATCATGCTTCTCTACTTCCTTATAACATAACAACATTAGGAAAAGTTAGTTCACCCACTTAGCTGTGGTCAAAAACAAATGGCCCTTTCTAGTTTTCCACCAGGTAAGAAAATGTTACTGCCCCCAGGTCTCACCTCCCTTCCTCCTTTTTTCTCACATTCATTAAGTACAAATCGTGTGCCAGGCGAACTGGGATGTGCAGATGAATGTAAGCCTGGTCCTTCCATCATGGGATGTACAGTGTGGTGGGGGATGCACAAAGGTTGATGGAGCACTGCGGGGGGGTGCTCCGTGGAGGTAGGCATGGGGTGGGGGTGAAGGAGGGAGGGCATGCTTTGCAGCGATGGAGCAGGGGATTGTTCTGGAAATTCCTTTCTGTGGCTGCTGTGTTCTGAACTTCAGAGAAGCTGTGTCTGGGAAAATACTCGGGAGTTTCTGGTGTCCCTCCAGGCCCCAGATTTTCACCAGAATGGTTCACCACAATCTAGTGCTGGCACAGAGGGTCCAGGGCAGGGGGTTCCCATCTGTGGCTTTTCTAAGAACTGGCTGTTCAACCCTTTGGTAGAGAAACGGGTTTCTGTAATGCTTTCGGGTTTACAGCTGGCCCTCCTTCATGTCAGTCCTTACACCAGCCCCACACGGTCGGTGCGCAGCTAAAGTTTCCCGCACTTTATAGGTGAGCAAAGTGACGAAGTTTAGAGAGGATTGAGTGACTGCGTGCATCACACAGCCAGGATGGAACAGAGCTGTGATGGGAGCCGTATCTAACGACTCTGGAGTGGGCCCCTGTCCAGTCTTCTGCATGGGGCAGGGATAAATGACTATTCTTACATTAACCCAACAGGGAGAGGCTCATTTCTTTAAGTTTGCAGTGTTCAACAGGACCGTATTGAGCTAACGCTGCCTTCCTGATGGAAATTTTGTTTCTCTCCCTTTTTTTTTTGTTCTTTCTTTTTCTTTGTCTACTTTTTATCTAAATCAAAACAGGCATCAAAAAGAGATCTGTTCTATGGTTTCAACTCCAGAAAAATGTGGAAAACCTTACTCTGATGTCGAATCAGCACGAACGTCATCCCTAAATATGTTGAAAGTACCAGGGGACCTTTCAAACCAAAAGACTCAGAAAAAGAAAGTGCTCCACGCAGGTATCAGTGAACAAAATGGTTTGAATCTCATTACTGGTTTTCCTTCAATGCAAAAAGGTAGAATAAAACTAAACTCACATAGCGTTTTAAAAGAAGCCTGAACCTGTGATTTTTACATTGAAATTTTTATTGTGATAATTCTACATTCACATGCAGTTGTAAGAAATAGTACAGAGAGATCTTGTGTACCTACCTTTCACCTAGTTTCCCCCAATGATGACATCTTGAAAAACATAGTACAATATTGCAACCAGGATATTGACATTGATACAATCCATGATCTTAATCAAATTGGCCCAGTTTTACTTGTGTTCGTGTGTGTGTATGTGTGTACTTCTATACGATTTTATCACATGTTGTTTTGTGTTTCCACCACCATAGTCAAGATACAGAACGTTTCCATCGCCACAACGATCCTTAGTGTTGCTCTTTTCTACACCCACCGCACCTCCACACCCTTTCCTAACCCTTGGGAACTATGAAGTTCTCCATTTCTAAAATGTTGTCATTTCAAAGATGTTATGTAAATGGAATTATATAGTATATAACCCTTGGGGACTGGCTTTTTTCACTCAGCATGTTTTCCTGGAGATTCATTCACATTTTTGTGTTTATCAGTAGCTCATTGCTTTTTATTGCTGAGTAGTATTCCATAATATGGACATACCAGAGTTGGTTTAACCATTCAACTGTTGAAGGAGATCTGGGTTGTTTCCAGGTTTTGGCTATTTCAAAGAAAGCAGTTACAAACAGCCGTGTACAAATTTTATGTGAACATAAGTTTTCATTTCTTTGAGCTAAATGCCAAGGAGTGCAATTGATGGGTCATATGGTAATTGAATGCTTAGCTTTATAAGAAACTGCCAAACTATTTCCCAGAATGGCTGTGCCAGTTTACATTATCACCAGCAGTGAATGAGTGATCCAGTTTCTCTACATTCTCACCAGCGCTTGGTGTTGTCACTACTTTTTATTTTAGCTGTTCTGATAGGTGTGTAATATTTCCTGGTGGTTTTAACTTGCATTTCCCTAATGACTAATGATATTGAGCATCTTTTCATGGGCTTGTTTGCATTTTGTATATCTTCTTTGGTGAAATGTCTATGCATGTGCTTTGTCTATTTTCTATATGGATCATTTGTCTTTTCTTGGTGAATTTTGAGAGTTCTTCATGTATTCTGCGTACAAGGCCTTTGTCAGATATGTCATTTGCAAATACTTTCTCCCAGTCTTTAGCTCATCTTTGCATCCTCTTGTTAGGGTCTTTTGCCAAGCAAAAGCTTTTAATTTTGATAAGATCCACTTTACCAATCTTTCCTTTTATTGGTCATGCTTTTGGTGTCCAAATCTAAGAATTTTTTCACTATCTTTAATTCCTAAATATTTGCCATTATGAAGTTTTTTCTAGAAGATTTATAGTTTATATTTTATATATTTAAGTCCATGATCCATTTGAGTTAATTTTGTATAAGATGTGAGAATTAGAGCAAGGTTTTGTTTTATTTTGTTTTGTTTTTGCCTATAGATGTTGTTCTAGCGCCATTTGTTGAAAAAGCTATACTTACTCCATTGAATTAATTTTGCGCCATTGCCCAAAATCAGCTGGGCATATCTGTGTGGGTTAAATCTCAATTCTATATTTTGTTTCATTGATCTATGTGTCTATCTCTTCACCAAAACCACGCTGTCTTGATTAATGTAGCTACATGGTAAGCTTTCATATCAGATACAATGATTCCTCCAACTTTATTTTTCTTCTGCAAAATTATTTTAATTATTCTAGGGTCTGAAATTTCTTTTTAAATTTTAGAATGTCTACATTTATAAAAAAGCTTTTCTTGGATTTTGATAGGAATTGTATTAAACCTATAGATCAATTTGGGGATAAGTGGCTCTCTATGACGTTGATTCATTCAGCCTGTTAACATGACATAACCCAGGAACATGACCATTTTATTTAGGTCTTCGATGTCTTACAGTAGCATTTTGTAATTTTCAGTTTATGGATCCTGTACATGTTTTGTTAAGTGTA
Organism: Equus przewalskii; assembly: GCF_037783145.1. Classification (NCBI taxonomy): domain Eukaryota; kingdom Metazoa; phylum Chordata; class Mammalia; order Perissodactyla; family Equidae; genus Equus; species Equus przewalskii. The sequence goes on along the minus strand of NC_091844.1, from coordinate 11,087,967 downwards.
TAACTAATTATCTCTTTTGGGGGGAACAATTATGAATAGTATAGGTTTTTTAATATAGGCTTCCGTATGTTCATTGTTAGTATATCGAAATGCAATTGATTTTGTGTGTTGATCCTGTAACCAGTAGCCTTACTGAACTCACTTCTAGGAGTTCTTGGAGTTCTAGTTCTAGTTTTTTGTGTTTTGTGTTTTTTTGTGTGTGTGTGGATTCCTTGCCATTTTCCACATAGACAATATGTCACCTGCAAATAGGGATAGTTTTATCTTCTCTTCCAATCTTTCTGGCTTTATTTCTTTTTCTCGCCAGGCTGCAGGAGCCAGAACTTCCAACACTATGTTGAACAAGAGTGACGACAGTGGCCGTTCGTGCCTTTTGCCTAGTCTTAATGGGGAAAGATATTCAATATTTCACTGTTAAGTATGATTTTAGCTGTAGATTTTCTGTAGATATTCTTTATCAAGTTGAGGAAGTTCCTCTCATTCCTAGTTTTCTGAGAGTTTTTTTTTTATCATGAATGGGTGCTGGATTTTGTCAAATGCTTTTTCTGAGTCAATTGATGTATGATTTTTCTTCTTTAGTGATACGGTGATCTCATTGATTGATATACAAATGTTGAAGCATCCTTGTACGTCTTGGTCTCAGTGTGTAATACTTTTAGTACGTTGCTGGATTTGGTTTGCTAATATTTTGTTGAGGATTTTGTATTAAGTTCATGTAGGGTATTGGTCAGTAATTTTCTTTTATTTTCTTAATACTATTTTGATCCGGTTTTGGTATCCAGCTAATGCTGTCCTCATAAGTGAGTTGAGAGTTGTCCCTCCTCTTCTGTCCCTGGAAGAAGTTGATATAATTCTCTTATGAATATTTGGTAAAATTATCATGGAGGCATTTGGGCCTGGAGGTTTCTTTTCCAGGAGCTTTTTCATTAAGAATTCAATTTTTAAAAATGATGTTAGGGCTATTAATATTGTCTATTTTATCTCAGTTGAGTTTTGGCAGTTTGAGGTTTTTGAGACAGTGGTCTGTTTTGTCTAGCTTGTAAATTTATGAGTGCAGATTTGTTCACTGTATCCCTTTATTACCTTTTTAGTGGCTGCAAGGTCTATAGGGATGGCCCATATGTCACTCCTGATGTTAGTGCTCTGAGTCTTCTCTTTCTCTCTTTTCTTCCTGTCTTTTCCAATCTTGATAGAGGTTTTATCAGATTTATTGGTCCCCCTCTCTGAAAAAACAGCTTTTTTGTCTCATTGATTTTTCCTAATGTTTTATTTTTTTAAGATTTCATTTTTCCTTTTTCTCCCCAAAGCCCCCCGGTACATAGTTGTGTATTTTTAGTTGTGGGTCCTTCTAGTTGTGGCATGTGGGACGCCGCCTCAGCGTGGCTTGATGAGCGGTGCCATGTCCATGCCCAGGATCCGAACCAGTGAAACTCCGGCCGCTAAAGCAGAGCACACAAACTTAACCACTCGGCTACAGGGCCGGCCCCTAATGTTTTATTATTTTTAATTTCATTGATTTCTGCTCTTCATTGTTTCCTTCCTTCTGCCTGCTTTAGTTTTATTTTGCTTTTATTTTTCTAGTTTCTTGAGTTAAGAATTTATTATTTATTTGAGATATGGTCACGTGCCACATAATGATGTTTTGGCCAACAACAGGTTGCATGCATAATGGTGGTCCCATAAGATTAGCACCATAAGCATACGTGTGTAGTGGGCTATACCATCGAGGTTTGTGTAAGTGCACTCTGTGATGTTCACACAACAATGAAGTCACCTGAGGCATTTTTCAGAATATTTTCCCATTGTTAAGCAACATATGACTATATTTCCTCATTTCCAACGTAAGCATTTAGTGCTATAAATTTCCCTCCCAGCACCCTTTTAGCTACATCTCACATACTTTGATTTGTTGTGTTTTTGTTTTCATTCAGTTATAAGTATTTTTCTTTCCTTTAAGACTTCCTCTTTGACCCACAGATTATTTATAAATGTGTTGTTTAACTTCCACGTGTTTAGAGTTTTGCCTGTTGTCTTTCTGCGATCGATTTCTAGTTTGATTCCACTATGGTCAGAGAACACATTCTGTATGATTTTAATTCTTTTCCTTTTTTTTTGAGGTTTGTTTTAATGCCTAATATATAATTTATGTTGATAAATATTTGATGGACACTAGAAAAAAATGGGTATTCCAGTGTTTTTGAGGACAGTGTTCCCTCTATGTCAGTTAGATCTTGCCGGTTTGTTCTGTTCAGATTTTCTCTGCCCTTGTTGATTTTGTGTGTAGTAGTTCTTTCATTTGTTGACAAGGAAGTTATGAGATCCCAACTGTATTTGTTGACTTGCCTACTTTTCTTTTCAGCTCTTCGACTTTTAGCTTCAAATATTTGAGGCTGAATCAGTTTGTGTATACCTATTTAGGATCTATGTGTCTTCCTGATGGATTGATCCCTTTATTATGTAAATTTTCTTTGCTCTCCAATGTATTCTATCAGATATTAAGATAACCACTCCATCCTTTCCCTTCAATCTACCTATGTTGCACTTGAAGTAAATTTCTTCTAAGAGTCTATCATTTAATAGTGGTCTTTTATCCACTCTACCAATATGTGTCTTTTGATTAGTGTAATTAAACCATTGACATTTAAAGTGATTATTGGTATGTTAGCACGTACTTCTGTTATTTTGTAATTTTTCTATTCATTTTCACTGGTTTCATTCCTCCATTTCTCTTTTCTTGCCCTCTTTCAGGTTATTTGAACTTTTAAAAAAATTCTATCTTGGTTTATTTGTAGTGTTTGGAGTGTATCTCTTTGGTTTCTGTAGTGATTTCTCTGGGTATGAAAGCATATGGATGAGACTTATAAGAATCTACTAGCATCAACATTTTACCAATTTGTGTGAGTATGGAAATCTTACTTCAATTTAGATTTCTTTATTTTCTCCCTCCTTTTTTTGTTGAGGAAGATTGTCCCTGAGCTAACATCTGTGCCAATCTTCCTCTATTTCATATGTGGGACGCCACCACAGCATGGCTTGATGAGCGGTGTGTAGGTCCATGCCCAGGATCAAACCTGCAAAACTGGGGCTGCCAAAGCAGAGCATGTGAACTCAACCACTCTGCCACCGGGCCAGCCCCTATTTTCCTCAATTTTAAATATCATTGTCTTGAGCGTCAGGTGGTGGTTTACTTTTTATTTAAATCATCAAATATGATTTATAAATCTTATGGGGAAAGGATAGTCTATTGTATGTACCATATTTTTGCTCTCTTTCGTTCTTCCTTCCTGGTTCTCCAAAATTCCTCCTTTTATCTTTTCCTTTCTGTCTGGAGAATGTTCTGTATTCAGTCTTCAAAGACAGGCCTGCTAGCCACAATTATTTTTTTACTTTTTCTTTGTCTAGGAATGTTTTTATTTTCTCTTCATTCCTGAAGGACAATTTTGGCATATTCAGAATTTGTAGTTTATTGTTCTTTCGTTTTTGTAGTTGAAAATATTGAGCCTCTTTCTCTGCCCTGCTACATTTTAAATGAGAAATCTACTGACACCCTATGTGGTGTTCCCCTATAGGTAATGTGTCCTTTCTCTCTGGCTGCTTTCTAGATTGTTCTCTTTGTCTCTAATTTCCAAATGTTTAACTGTAATGCATCTTGGCATGGATTTCTTTGAATTTATTATGGTTGGGATTTTCTTAGCTTCTTGAATCTGTACATTATGTCTTTCAGCAAATTTGGGAAGTTTTTATCTACTATTTCTTCAAATAATCTCAGTCCCACTTTCTTTCTCCCTGTCCTTTTGGAACTCTGATAATATGAATGTTGGATATTTTGATCTTGTCCTACAGTTCCCTAAGACTCTATCTTTTTTTCAAGGTATTTCCTCTCTGTTGTTAAATTGGCTGAATTCTACTGTTCTGTCCTCAAGTTCTCTGATACTGTCCTCTGTCAATTCCACTCTACTACTGAGCCCATCCAACAAGTTTTTTTTCTCTCTTTTTTTTTTTTTTTGAGGAAGATTAGCCCTGAGCTAACATCTGCTGCCAATCCTCCTCTTTTACTGAGGAAGACTGGCCCTGAGCTAACAGCTGTGCCCATCTTCCTCCGCTTTATATGTGGGATGCCTACCACAGCATGGCTTGACAAGTGGTGCCATGTCCAGACCCAGGATCGGAACTGGCCAACCCCAGGCTGCCGAAGCAGAATATGCGAACTTAACTGCAGCACCACCGGGCCAGCCCCTGAACAAGTTTTTTTGGTTTTTGTTATTTTATGTTTCAGTTCTACAATTTCCACTTGGGAATTTTTATAACTTCTATTTTTTTGCTGAGATTTTCTATCCGTTCATTTGTTTCAAGGTAATTTGTAATTAATTGTTGAAGCATTTTTAAGACAGCTTCTTTGAGACTCATGTCAGATAATTCCAACTTCTGATTCATTTTGGCGTTGGAGTCATTTGACTGTTTTTTCTCCTTCAAGGTATGATTTTCTTGGTTCTTGATAGGGTGGGTGATGTTGTAATAGTATCTTTAACATTTTGTCTATTACATAAGGGACTCTGGCTCCTGTTTAAATCGTTTATTTTAGGAAGTGCTTGCCCTGGTTAAGGTGAGCACATAGGCCTTGGCCTGCTTTTGTGAGCTGTGGTTCTGATGGCAATTTAATTTTCACAGCCTTCGTGGTATTATTTTGGTGCTTGGTTTTCTGGTGGCACTGGGGCTCCTACTGGTCCCTGCTGCAGCTGCCTGAGAGAGCAGCAAGACTTTCCTCAGGTTGGGGTGCTAGATGTCTCTCCATGGGGGAGGACTGTTACAGCTTCCCCCACTACTGTCTCACGTCTCTGGGCATGAGGGGAAGATCCTTGAACCCAGAGAGACCAAGAGGCTTCCTGGAATGGGCTAATTACTATATCTTGGTCCCTCCTGCATGAGCTGTCCATTTATCCTTGTGTCTCTGTGCAAGGGAGGCATGTCTTGGACCCTGGGAACAAAGAGGCTTCCCACATCGGGCCCCGAGTGTGACTGGATCCCTTTTGCCAGGCCTGCTCCCCATTCCAATAAGTCTGAGTTTTGCTAAAGAAGCTACTTGCTATTCATCCTAAACATTTTAAAGGCCTTTTATTGCTTCCACCATTTCACTTAGATTTTGGATCCTTGCTATTGATAGGCAGTCCTGTGCTGAATTTTTATTCTGTTTCAATTTTTAATGTAGAAGAGTGATGAAATGTGGGGATTCAATATACAGAGCTTGGGGAGTAGTTAAATGCTTGAATACACTGCCAGAAAAATGTGTTTTTATTCAGTATTTGCAGGGTTTAAGAAAAGTACAGTTTTTATATTTGGGAACTTTTGGAGCTAAATGTCATTTTCATTTTGGCACACCAGTGTATGTGGTTGCTTTTGCCTAGTGCTTCTGGTCAAAGTGGCCTGTAAGTGTGGTCAGGGCAGGAGTTCACCTCTTCCGTGTGGATCATTTATCTCTTTTGCTGATAGGCATAGTTCCCGAGGAAATTTATCCTTAATTTCTGGTCACAGAGGCAACCAAGATGGGACTCACCCTTTTGTTGCCTAGAAAACGATGAATAGCACACTCCTATTTCTATGCATGGAAACCACTGATGTTGCCTCTCTGTGCCAAAGATAGACAACTTTTAGATTCTTAATCTTCATTCTAATTATCTAATTTCTTATAGGAGATGGTAAGTCCCTTCTTGTTGAAAACAAGGATACATTTCATTCATAAATACTACATAAAGCCTTGATATTTCTGCTTCTAAATTGTGAAGTACAGAATACATTGACCATTAATGTAGCTTATTTAATCACATTTGAAAAGTAATCAAAATGTCTTGGTACAGGCTCATTGTCCTCTAAAGCACACAGATTAAATGTCAGTGTGTGATAAGTGTCTACTTGCTAGTTAAAGGGACCCAACCAGAAGGTAGAAAATAATATAAATAAAGTTGTTGGACAGCAGCTGTGGTAAGAAGAGTTTCTAAAATGGCCCACCAAAGATGGCCCACTCTAAACCCTGCATCTTGTGAATATGATGAGGCATCGTTCCCATGATTATGTTGCGTTGACCTTAAGACAGGGTTATCTAGGGGACCCAGTGTACTCACATGAGCCCTTAAAAGCAAGGGCTTTTGCCAGCTAGCGGCAGAGGGAAAGTCAGAAAGGCTTGAAGCATGAAGGGAACTCAGTGTGTCGTTGCTGACTTGAAGATGAAGACGGTCATGTGGGTAGGAGTGCAGGTGTTTAAGGAGCTGAGCGAGGCCCCCGGCTGACAGCCAGCAAGGGAACAGGGACCTCAGTCCTACAGCTGCAAGGAAGTGCATTCTGTCAACAACCTGAATGAGCTTGGAAGCAGATTTCTCTCCAGGAGGGGTAGAGCTTGGCTCAGATTGATGGACCAAGCCATTACCACAGCGTTCAGTTGCTGGCAGACTGTCCTCTGAGGGTTGGGAAACTGAAACTGCCATTTTTTTTTGAGGATCCAAGGAAATAGTTTTATCTAATAAAATTTCTTCTTCCATCCCAAGTTTCTTTAACCCCTCTCCCTGTGACACCAACAGAATCAACCAAAACCAGCCTGCTCAGAAGCCAGATGTCCACCCTCAAGAGCTCAGCTTGCAGTGAGAGGAAGGACGGCCTTTCCCATTCCAGCAGCTGGAACACTCCACGTGACAGAGGCAAGCCAGAGAGGGGTCTCTAGGTCAGGAAGCCCAGGCTGACCTCCCTTCACCCAGTGTGTCTGCTCCTGAAAAAGCGGGTATAGATGCTTTGAGGGGAAACAAATCATCGTTAAGTGGGTCCAGATTGCTTCCTTTTCAGAGGACTCCACTGTAAATCAGGTCTATCTGCTTTAGTGAACTAGATTTTCCTAGGGCAAGACTCACGCTTACTGTGCCCGGGTGTGTAATGGACACGTGGCTCGCATCACTGTGGTGCTAGTGGTAATGCTGCTGCCACTCTGTGGCTGGAGTTTGAAAATCTGACTTCATAGTTGGTTTATTTTCTTCCCTTCATTCACAGGTGGTGATGCCATCTAAGAGCCCCTCTCTGGCCCATACTTTCAGCCTTTTGGGGGCTAAATGTGAGGAAAATATGACATTTCCACATAATTTTTATTACTATTGATAAAAGCACTATTCTTAAAATAGTAAATTTCTGAAAGTTTAAGTCCTGTAGTACTTTCCCCTGTATTTCAAATAGTTCATAGATGATAAATCCCAGCTAAACACACACACACACACACACACACACACACAATCCCCTAGGTAGTAAGAAGCACCTGAGTGGCAAATTTATACGTGTTGTTACTCAGTCATAGCTTAATCAAACCTCGTGTTCTTCAGTGCTGATGGGTGTGATGGCTTTTCCTCAGTTTCAATTAAACTGTCATACTTCCTCTGTCTGCTATGTGCACAATCCTTAAAGGGCTTATCGTATGGTGATTAGGATGTGATTTCTTAGACATTTGGCTAACTCATTCCCAAACGCCCTTCCTAGATTCTGCTGATTCAACTAGCTAATATACCTTTCCATTTCTAAATCCAAGTTTTCTTAAGGATATACATTAAAAACTCCAAATATTAGTTTGGAGACTTGAACCTACAACTAAACAGGACCTAGTAGAGATTTGGGTTTTCTGCGTAGAGCAGAGGAACCACAAAACAAACTATCAGAAACTAAAATGTTGATCAAGGCTCCCTTGTATAACTTGGGGGTAGTCTAATGAGGGTAATATTGAACAATTGTTGGTTAATCGTGTTCTTATTTAACATTTAAAAAACGTATTTTCTGGAGAATGAGAGAATGAGTGTGTCTCATTCTTCCATGGAGAGAGATCTCAGTGAAGATGGGGTGAGGTAGATAAACAAAGCAATGATGGTACCATGATAGTACAATGATAGCACCATGTTTACCTATGCATTGGTCTTTAGTATAACTTGCAAATGAATCTTGCAAATGAATCTCCCATGCTAACAGATCATTGTTCTCTGAAATGTGGTCCATGTATTAGCCCTCAGTCACAACTGAGCTCAGAGATGAGTGATCTTTTTGCATTTTGATAAAACCCCATATATCAGGAAATTATACAACTGCCATTTCCCCTTTCACAGAAATGAGCATCCTGCTGGCAAATGGGTATCCAGACGACAAAGCATTAGAAAGATTGACTCTAGAGGGTAGCCAGGTTTATGACCAAGAGTGAGTACTTTAATTTTACTAGGACAATTTCATTATGTTTTTGTCTGTTATAAACTTTAAAACATCACAGTCTTGTGTTCTTAGTTCTTTAGCTGTGTCTTCAGCAACCTGGCTCAAGACGCACGGCTTGGTCGCCAAGAAGCTCACCATCATGGATGCCTTGTCAGTGACAGCGGTCCCTCACAGCCCCACCTATGTTCCCATTCTGGACAAGCATGTTGTTTCCAAGGTCTTTGATGAGGTAAACCTGATTTTCTATATGTCCCTAGTTGATATATTTTTCATTTCCTGTTCGAATAAAAAGTAGTTCACTTCAGTCTTGTACAGTTGTAACAGAAATGTATTTCAGCTATTGGAAAAGCATTATTTTAAAGGCAGTAAAATGGAGAGAGAAAAGCCCTTAAGCATTTTTATTTTTAAGGCGAGAAGAAATTGGCCTTTGTCAGGTTGGTTGTTCGTGGCTCGCTGCTGACGGGTAGCAGTGTGGAGCTGCAGAACTGTCTGAAAAGCCTCCAGCTCAGAGTCCTGAGTCTTGAGTGGACATCACCCAATGTCAAAGGGTAGGGAGAACTTGAGAGAGGTTATGTCTTTCCGTTGCTTCCCTTCCCTTCCTAAATACAGTGCTGCTGTTCCATCGTAAAAGTCTCCAAAGGAAATGTCAGAGAGAGAAAGAGAGAGGGAGAGGCAGAGACAGAGACAGAGAGACTGAGGGATTGTGAGAGACCCTGTGAGGGAGCCAGAAAAGAAGAGAGTGATTGTCATGTCCTGGAAGGAGAAAAAGAGCTTCCAGTAGGAGGGCGTGGTGGGGTTAAATGTGGAGGAAGGCAAAGAAGTAGTGAAAAGCTTCCCTTGAATGGGGCAGCTGGTGGGTCCTGGCCCTCAGCAAGAGCAGCTGCAGTGGGGCAGCCAGATTGCACAGGGATGAGGAACAGGAAAGAAACAAGGATATGAAGATGGAACCCCGGGGCTTCCTGGCCAATGTAACAGTAGCTAAGAATTTCACGAGGAGTATATCAGGCTTTACAGTCTCTAAATGCAAATAATATCCTTAAAAGACCTTATCTCATACTGAAATATTTACAGGGGAAATGTGAGTTGTTCGGGATATGCTTCAAAATAATCTGGATGGTGGGAGTAGTGGAGGGGCAGGAGGAGTAGATAAAGCAAGACTGGCTTGAGCTGATAATTGTTAAATTTGGGTAATAAGAATATAGAGTGAGAGGAGGCTCATTCTACTCTTCTGGCTACTGTTTTACATATTTGAAATTTCCCCTAATAGAAAGTTGAAAAGACCCCAGCTTTATCTACCTAGTCTTGCTCTAGCTGAGGTTCGATGGAAGGAACCAGGAGGAAGCAGATGAATTAGTGAATTTTTCGATTAGTCACAGTTAAGAAATTACAGCCATGGAGTTCAGCATGCGTCCTGGTTTGACATGGCCCGTGGTTCTTGCTCTGGAGGTGGTGTGTGATCGCTTAGGCTGAGCTCCTGATGACTTTGCCGCAAGGTGCGTGGTCTTTCCCTGGCTGTCATCTTGTGACTGGCAGATTCTATTTATACCTTCAGTGAGCTCTAACCTGATTAGTCAGATATCAACTTATCACGTGAACTTGACTTCTTCCGGAAGCAACACAGGGAAACTGGGCACTGATTCATTTCTTCTAGGAAATTTGTTGACAGCTTCTCATATTCTCTGCATTTATTTTATTAATTTTCTTGTTTTACCTGGAATAAAATATATTTAGTGAACTCTCCCTAGGAATAGAATTTTCTTGCGCTTACCCTGTCTCCTTCTAAACCTCCAGTTACCTGAGATGCATTGAAAAGTAAATCCCTCAAAAAACTAATATGATAGGGTGGGGGAGCATAAGCATAAAATTAAAGGAAAAAACCATAAGGGAAGGATTTATAGAGTGAATACATAAAAATGTTATTTTGCATAAAAATATTTTAATCAAATAAAGGCAGATATCAGAAAAATATTTTTAACATATCACAGAGTTGTATGAGAAATATCTTAGATATGTGTGTTTGTGTGTTTGTATCCATATAAATCCATACGTGTGGTGTGTGTGTGTGAGTGTATAAATCAGTGTCAGTGTTCAGTATATATACAGATATGCACACTCATGCCATAAAGGAATAAAAAAATGATAGATACCCTAGTGGAAAATCTAGGAGAAAAAGGTAGGAAAAAAATAAGGTCAAAACCAAAGACAAAAATATTTCTTACTGATAACCAAATATATGCATTTAGAAAAAAAGCAGATTGAAAAAAAAATTAGACAACTCTCAACCATTATCAAATTTTTATGGTTAAAAAATACTAATAAACAGTGATGGCAAAGATGGGATGAAATTAGAACTTTTATGTCCTGCTGGTGGGAGTATAAATTGGCGCAACCTTGGCAATGTGTTCAGAGGTGTTGGCTTACAGTCTTTCCTCCAGCAAACCCATATGTAGATATTTCATAATCTATGCAAGGAAACAATCAGAAATACTGACAAATACATTGTCAGAATTTGTCAGAATTGTTATTGCTGCCTTATATCTAAAAATGAGAAAATTGAAAACCATCTAAATATCTGGTAGGCACATCTATATGATGGGATGTCATATATCCATTAAACACTGTGTTTCTGTAGCATAAGTAATGACGTGGGAAAAAGCTCTCAATATAATGCTAAATGAAAAAATCAGGGTACAAAACTCTGTATATAATATGTTAATTTGTATATAAGTATGATGTGGGCATGGCACTCTTTCACCCTCCCTTTTCACTTTTACCAAAATGTTAACAGTATTTATCTGAGTGGTGAGATTATTAAAGATTTTTGGATTTTGTTTATGTGCTTTTTCGTTTTTGTGGTCATACTTTTAACTTTGAATATGTATTAATGATACACCAAGAAAAAATGTTAAGAGAAACAGACCTAAAACAAATAATAAAATGGTGTAAATACCAAAGGAACTTAATTTTTAATTAATTTGTTGGTTTATTTTTATTTGATAAGTAATAAATGAATACGTTCTAGGTATAGAATGACCAATTGAAGCCTTTAGAGAAAAATGTGGAAGCTTCTCCCTCAACTGCTCTCATCTATGAAGGGAACACTGAATAGTTTGGCAAATATCCTTTCAATCCTTTTTCTACACACACACGCATATGTATGTGTATACAGAATGTACATTTATATACATATACATGATAATTTTAATAAACAAATCAATCCCATATGGACTTGATGTTTTATCTTTTCTAAATTATCTTTCATCTTATACAAATTATCTTTAAAAAATTAAGATCTTAGAGACCTTTCTGCGTGCATAGACATGAGTGTATCTTATTCTTATTCTTTGCAAGCTTCTTCCCTGTTATTAATGGACATTTACTTTGTGTTTGTCTATTACAACCAATCCTGTAACAGATTTCCTTGCAGATAGATTTTGGGCACATGTACAAGTGTGTCTTTAGAATAGATTCCCAGAGATGGGATAGCTGGACCCAAGACAGCCTTTTTCCTAACAGGAACTCTATATAATACTTGTTGATAAGCATTAGTTCAACGAGTGTAGAAATGTTTTGAGAACCATGAAAATAGCAGGCAAACATAAAATCTTATTCTTATTCAACTTGTCCTCTTCTCACCGGCTCTTACTCTGAATACGTGAATGTAGTAACTCCCTCCAGCATCCAGAAATTTGCTCTCCAGGATGTATGTAATATATCTGTACTCTGGGGATCATAATATACCTACTCTGAGACTGCTGTAGGATTAAAAGAAGTAATGCATATAATGGACAGTACTTAGCAGACACTCAATAAATACTGGCCTTTATTATAAAAATATTCAATAAGTATTACATGCCTACTGTATGCAGGCCCTGAGCTGGCCTCTAGAATACAGCCAAACAAGACAGCCAATGTTCCTACCCAAACACAATTTATAATCTCGCAGAGAAAGGAGCAATTAAAATAAGTTCTAGTCGAATGTGACGAGTGGGAAGTGCAGCGTGAGGATGCAGGATAAGCCCCTAGCCCGGTGTCAGTTGTCAGAGGAGGCTTTGGACCTGGCCTTAAGAGTTCGGACCTGAGGGATCTGTTCAGTCCAAGTTTGGATGGAGGGCAGAGAGGAGTTGTGAAGGTGATGAGGCAGGAGGAGTGTCCTAGGCAGTGGGGGAACATGTGGAGAGGTCCAAGGGTCAGAGAAAGTTTGTCATTCCTGAGAAGGTTTAGTGTGACTGGGGGAAGACGTTAAAGCTGGTGAAGGAGGCCTTGGGTGAGTTAAAGATTTCCAATGTCATCCTGAGGGGAACTGAAGGGTTTTTAGCAAACAAGAGAGAAGATCAAATTTGGATTTTGGCTGCAGTGTGGAGAATAGTTGGAGAGCTCTGAGTTTGGGAGGATAAGGGGCAGTCAGGAGGCAAGGCTTAGGCGACTCTGTCCCAGGTGCCAACACTGGGGGTGGGTCCAAGGCTGTTTGTAAAGTCAAGAGGACGGGACTAATCACATGTGGCTGAGAGAGAGAAGAATGTCGAGTGATTATCCAGAAGGGAAAACCAGGATAAAGAGTAGTGAGAGTCCTGTTCTTCAGAAGAACATTCTAGTCTTCTGACTCTAGAAAGCAAAGCCCAGGGAAGAGGGTGAACATTTTTCAAGTGCATTCCGTGGGCATTTGTGCTTGGTGCCTTTTGTGGCTTTGTAAATTCTCATCGCGAACCCGTGGGTGGGCAGCACACTGCCCAGCGTGCATAGCCTCCTCCATTATTGGCGGAGCAAGAATCACGATGGTGGTGGAAATACACTGCAGTTAATTCCAATTTCACCCTCAAAGCACGCTCACTTCTTTTATTCCTTAATATTTCCTCTGACTGCAAGAGACCCTCAGCTATAAATGGAAAGAATAGGAAAACAATTATCGAAACATATATCCCACTTAGTGAGATGTATGGCCTTTTGAGATTTGGTCCTAACATTTTATGAAAAAGTAGACAAAAAGTGGAATGAAGCCGAAAAGGATACATGAATCTTAACCCACTTCACTGAGAACTGTAATTGACTTTTTCTCCTATGTTCTGTGCACGGCCACATCTGTCTGGGTAGAACCATAAAGCAGTGTTTGGCTTTGTTCCCAGCTCTTTGTTTCATTCATGACTTATGTACGGGCTCTTTCTTCTTCTGGAGCACAATGCTGTTTTGATTTTCAGTGTCTCCTGGTCCAGCATCAAATCTGTCACCTTGGAAATGAAGTACTGAGCAGGCAGGTTGCCCTGGCAACTCTTCATTACATGATGCTAACTGGCACTTTTAGTTTCCAATGGACCAGAAAATTTTACCTTAGGTCTTTCAAAAGATTAACTCATCCCCAAATCATATACAGAATAAAATGGTTTTAGTTATTTGATGAATCTGGAATTCAAAGCTGTGTATTGCCAGTTGCTTTGAAAATAAAAGCGAAATAATTTGGGAACATTAGTCTGTACCTTTGGAAAGTCCACATCAGCATCATCATGATCATCATCATGTCTTTAGCAGCATGGAATCAGGCGTCCTGCCTTGCCCTTATCTGGGTTCAGCATGTAGCTTTGTGGTCAGGTAGCCTGGGCTTGCACCCCAGCTCTGTCATTTACTCCTGATGGGCCATGGCAAGGTCCCAAATCTCCTATGTGGTGAGACCTCATACTAGGTTCTGAGAGAAGCATTTGATCTCATCAAAGTTTCTCATCTAAAACTTAGAGCAACCTAGTGAGGTGGCTGTTCATCTCATTTCGCTGACAAGGAATGTTAGGTGCCAAGAGCTTAGGCATACCGCTAGAGACATGGTGATTTGTTGCTTTCAAATATTGTAGCGTTCAAAACTGAACTGATAGAAAAGCTTATTTTAATTCAAAAATTAAAAGGACAGTTATTACAAAAGCTGTATGTATTCATTGTGTAGACAAACTAGAAGATACAGATAAGTGAAAGAGAAAGAAATGAGTTTTAATTCCCCAAAGATGAATCATTTGGTGGTTATCTGGGCAGACCTTTTTCTCTACATATTTATCCGTTGTTTTTTGTTTTAGTTTTACCAACATGAAGTCAAACTGAATATACTGTTTTGTACCTTCATTTTTACTCAACAACCTATTGTGAACATCATTTCATGCCAGCAAATATTCATCTACTATTCATCTACTATACTATTTAAATTGAAAAAATAATCTTTCTATCTTTTAAAAGTGTAGATTGAAAAATGTGAGATGTAATCTACACTGCAGTAACAGATTTTCATGCATTTATGCAGGATCTTATTGACACATATGTTTGCCAGTTAATTTGTGGCCCTGCCTTCATTTTCTTCTGTGGAGCCTGGAGATGTTTCTGTTTGAAAGCAGAAGTTAAGCTTCAGCGCTCAGCAATGTGTACAACTGCCATGTCTATAATGTCATCGCCTCTATGTCCAGAGTCATCCGCGTGGGATTTGCACAGCTTTTGCATTTTCATTACTCAACGGCCAATCAGACCTCTCCTTGGCCAATCTGGCAGCAAGCTCAGGGATATTTATTGGAAGAAGTGATTTACTTGAAAAACAGTGAAGTTGGTGAATTTAGTTGGGGTTGAACAATAAATATGTAAACACCAGTTTCACACTATTTTCCATTTTCAAAATGCTGTGGGATTGCTTATAAACACGGCCAGGATGTTGTCAAGTAGAATTCTACCTGTGTTATTTTAACAAACAGCTGTGTGTACAGTTCTGCATCCTGCTTTCTTCATTTAGCATATGTTGTGAACATATTTCCTTGTAACGACCGTGTTTAGATGAACTTTAATGGTTGTACTAATATTCAATAATATGAATTACCATGATTTATTTAACTATCCCCCTGTTATCGGGCAGTTTACTTTGAATTTTAAGAGTGCCTGTTTTTCCGTATCTTTGCCAATTGCTGTGTGAAAATATTTCATTTTAATTTTCTGTTCTTTTATTATTTGAGAATAGTTTTCTTATGTAAGTTAAATATACTCTGAAAATCTTGTTTGCATTATTCTCGTTCTTAGCAAACACCACTTTAAAAATAGCAGAGTTACACTTTTCCCACACCTCAATCACCAAGAATTCAAATTTGGTAGAATCCAAACTTAATTATGTCTTATAATATAGATAAACTTTTAAAAGTTGTTGAGCCTTGACCATTATTTTAATTTATATTTGGTTTTAGTCTTTCATGTGTTCAATTAGTAGTTACTTTGTACATGTATTGTACTAGAAACTACTGTTTTTAAAAAGGAATAAAGAGCTATAGAGTTTAGTGGAAAGGGAAGCCATATTAAAAAACCGCAATTCAGTGTACATATCTAGAGAGGTTGAATGAGAAAATATGTAGAGAGTGCCCCGTGCTTGGTAGAGAGTACAGGAGAAACACTGTTATTATTATTGATGAAACTATTCTCAACTACAGTGGTTGCTTACAGGGTATCTCTGATCCAACAGTGGGAAAAGTCTAACAGAATCAGCCCAAATTGGCAGTGAATTCCAGCTCTTCTGCTGTTATCGTTTCTCTCTCGATCTCAGTCTCTCTCTACCACCTTTCCTCCCTCCCTCCCTCCCCCATAGTTAAAATCTTCCCACACAGGGTGTGATTATTAATATCAATTTGGTTAGGCTTCTAGGTTAACATCAAAAGAACTGAAGTAGGTAATACCTTGAGGCTCTCTTTGGTTATCAAATATTGTCCAGAAGAGCCCCTCATTAGTTGGTTTTGCTTGATTTGCATTATAAGAGGTAATAAGTAAACCATTTTCAAAGGAAGTGTGATCAGCTGGTTTTCTTCCCTCTCAAACAGAGCTGTCAGTTTCTTCATTAATCTCACTCTCCTCCCAACCCCCTTCCTTGCAGAAGTAGAGTGGCCATGATTCCGATCCCTTAAGTCCCTATGAGAATGCCCCTTATGACCTCATAATCACAGTAAATTTGACATCATAAAGAGAATATCTCATGGGACCTCCACATGACCACCATGTTGTAAAAGCTAAGACCACAGACTGCCGGTGTGGAGTATGACTTTGTCTTTCCCTAAATCTGCAAGCAGAAAGGAATGAGAGTGGGTGCACATGAGCCAGATTTGAACTACTACCACACAGAAGTACACGATGGCCGTACAACGCATGAGATCCAAATTCACAAAAGAGGCAGGTAGAACATTAAACAATAGGGTTTCTTTAAGTACATTAAGTACATTCTTCAAGTACATTAAGTCAGGAGTCAAGCTGAGCATGGTGAAATACTATAATGTTGTTAAATATTTTGTGATAGTGATTTGCAATTGAGCCATAAAAGCTGGCAAGCTTGAAGAGCTATTTATAGACTCCTTAAGGATGTTTTTTCCAGGGGTGATGAAAACATGAGGGTCTTTCATTTGTTGAGACTGACTTTTTTTTCTTCTGAAAGTTCCTGTGATATGTGGCTCTATTTTGAAAGATGGGCTTTGGATTTTTTTTCACTTCTGCAAGCTTTCCTCTGTTTTCAAAGTCCAGTCTACTCACCTTTTAATGCACTGTTCTGGCTCTTTCCCTTTGATGAAGGTGGCTTAGAAGCCACGTGATAAATTTATGTGTCTGACAAGTTTGACTATGCAGCCTCTTCACTTCTTTCTTTTCAGTTTTTTAAAGCTTTGCCTATGTTTTTGCTTAGGTCTTGATGTTTTAATTAATTAATTAAAAAATTAAATAAACAAAATTAATATATGTAATTTTCCATTTTAATGCCTATGTCTTCCAAGATATATTTTATTTTATTATTTAAAATATTATTCTTTTTCTTATCCATTTCTCCCCATCACACTTCTGTATGTTTTTGTACTTCTATATGACTGTTACATCTTTGAACAACGTAATCATAATTAATTTTAAGCATAATTAATATAAAGTTATTGTTAGATGGCTCATAAAATTAACCTCTTCTCAAATGAACTGACATTCTGATTGTTGATTTGCTCAGCTATCATTTTTGGCATTTTTTGTGTGTATACTTTGGAATTTTAGTTTGCTGGCTCATTTTAACAAGATGTTTTTAATCTGTCTTTCTCTCTTTCTCCTTCTGTTCTGTAGTTGCCTAAGTCCATCCCCTGGCACCCCCTGGTTGGCGGTTTGAGCTCCAGTTCCATGTTGATAGGGGAATGCTGTAGACGGCGGGTGGCTTGGTTGAGTCCTTGGTTGCGAGGCTACATCAGGGCTTTTTCTCGATATGCAGGGCCTTCTTTCAGGGGTGAGACATCCTCACACCAGTGCTGGCTTCAGGACTGAGGCTGATGTGGGCCCTTGTCTTACAGAGCGCTCATAGTCTCACTTGCTTCCCAGGAGTTGAGCTCCCACTCCCCTGCCATCTTTGGACACAGAGTCAACAAGCCCAGAGCTTCAACCCTGCCGACTTGTTCACAGTTCTGTTCAACTTTCTGTCTCTAGAAATCTGTCAACCATGCATCTTTCTTTTTCCTTCTTTCCTTCCTCTTTTCTTTTTTTTCTTTTTTTTCCTTTTTTTCTTACATAACAACAACAGTACAATTTTGGCATGATTTTGGAGGCAAGGGGGAACATAAAAGCACGAACTATATCATCTTGATTGAAAGTAAAGATTTACTTCTTAAAAGTAATTCCCCACATTTCCAAAATGCCTACATGCTCCTTGTGGTTGGAATCATAGGCAATATTGAAATGATATCGTGTCTTAGTATTCTCCTATTAGACTTTCTTTTTCTTTTTTTTTTAAATATTAAGATATGGAATATACCTTTTCATGAACATACATTTGTTCATTTATCCACAAATATTTGTTGAGGACACATTATGTGCTGGGCACTGTTCTAGGTGATAGGAATACAGTAGTGAATAAAGAAAAGTTCCTGCTCTGATGGAGCTTACATTCTGTTAGGGAGAGGTAGGCAATATGCAAAAAGGTAAACATATAATATTACCGGTAGTATTCAGATGGCGTGGAGTCAGAGACATCCCCAGACCCAGGAGTAAGCACCAGATGTGGCCAGAAAGAACTCAAAAGAAGCCCTCTCTTTCATTGATCACCAAGCCTTCTCTATTTCATATCTATAAGAACCTCATAAATTGAGAAAGAAAATGGTCAAAAGAAAGTAACCATAATCGGGTATCTTCAAGAGAAAACCAAATGAATAAGTATATGAAAAAAGATGTTTAACCCAACTAGTAATTTACAAAGTACCAACAATGAGCTCCGATTTCTTATCAGTCACTCTCATCAATTTGACAGAGGCTTATGAAGATAACACTCAGTTCTGACTAGGGTTTCCTGAAACAATTTTGTTTTCTTGTGTGTGTGGTGGTAGTTATTTTCAAAGTATATAGTTTTAAAAGTTGAAATGAAAAGGGTAGCAATGATATCTCTGATTCTTACTTTTTTCTTTATGATTGTATTTTCTAATTTTTCTACTATTATAATGTATTGATTTTACAGTTGGAAAAACATACCGTCCAGCCATGTAGACCATTTTTGAAGGCATGCATTAACCTATCAAATGACACTTTCCTTTGGCATTGATGCACAGGTGTTCCCTCTGGCACATGTGTGCCACGACACAAATAAGATGACACTGATTAACCCCCAAGGAGTCAACCTCAACATCTACAAGCAAAAAGTAGAACAGGCAATTAAGTCCTATGAAAGGTGAGTATCACTCCTGGCTGCTCTTTAATGGATGTGGAATTTGTTTGTTTTGACTTGCTTTCTCTTGTTTTAACTTGGGTTTTCCTCTGGAGCAGCTATTTAAAAATTGTCCATGCAGAATAGCAGCGGTAGCAGCAGCAGCTCACACAGGGGGCCTCCCGTGTGCAAGGCACTGCATTAGGCGCATCGCCTGAATATGTCCGGCAGAGTTTTAAAGAAACCGTCTTCCCTTTCCAAAATCTATAGAAATCTCATCTCCATGAGATCTTTAAAGCTTTCCCTTTGGCAGAGGGAATACAATCATTTCAGCATCTAACATTCTGTGAAGTGACTAAGAAAACTCCACAGTAATGAGATAATGGACATAATATATGTTATTATTTACATAATTTTTTATCAACATAAAGATGATGATCAAGTCGACCAGAGTATAAACTATACTCTTAAATGGTCACTGTGTCAGTGCTGAGATGGGGCCTCCTTTTCATGAGGGCAGATGACCCAGTCTCACCCTTGTCCCAGCTCCCTAATCCCCTCCCCAGCCCGCCCCTCAGCACTTAATTAGTCCTTAGTGCACAGCACTTAATTAAACTTTGAATGTGCCTAGCTTCTCCAGGCAAGCCTATGCTTGGTTCTGGAAGCTGTGCAATTGGGTTTCCATTTACCATCACGTGGGTGGGAAAAAGGAAATAAAGTACACAAAAGTTAACAGTGTGGCCCAGGCCAGCGTTTACTGGTCTACTGTCGTTTTGCAGCGTGTCTAGTGTGTGTTCAGAAGAAGTATAAGGCCTGACTCCTGCCACGTGGAGCCCACAGTCCAGTCCAGAGGCTGGTCCTTCCACACCATGCCCATCACAGGCCTCTCCAAATCTTATTCTTGAGCCTCTTCCGCTGGCCTCACCTGAGAATTGAGGCTGTCCTGCATGAGCCTCTTCAGCTGCCTCCACAGGCTCCTCAGGATTCCTCTGAGTCTTTGCCCGCCCTTCGTTTCTCTCTCAGGCAGCCTGACTCTGCAAGGCTCACCCTCCCCGTGGGTCTGAGACTTTGCTCTGCAGTTGCCCTCTCCCGTGGCGCTGCCTCTCTTCTCTGCCTTGGCACCAGGCAGGCCTTCCTTGCCTCTCAGCTCTGCTGCCACTCTTCCTGTCCCCCACCTGGCCTCTTTCACCCCTTCTTGCCGCAGCACCAATGGCCCTCCTCAGAGAGGCCTTTCTCCAGGGACTCTCCGCCCACCCTACGTGTGGCCCTCAGAGCGCTCACAGCCTCTGCACAGGCCTGTCTCTCCCCTGTGAGGACGTCAGCCCCCTTGTGTCCTCTTCCTAGCAGGTGTTGGTCTATATATATTTGACTACTGGAATTTAATTTGAATTTGATCTAATTCAAGTTTAGTTATTAACATCCATCAAATTCAGTTATTCAAAAATGTAATATAATAATATCATTCATATTATAATTTAATTTTCTTGAATTAATGAAATAGTTGAGTTCTGTAATTACCTGGTCTGTGAAAGCCTGGTGCAGGGCCACAAGCTAGGGCTCTGAGGGGTCAGACAGTTCTGCCTTTCATCCTTGGCTCTGACGTCTACTTGGCAAGCCAAGTGACGGTTGTGAGTGTCAGCTTCCTTATTTACCAGATCTATCTCAGGGTGGTTGTGAGAGCTGTGTAAATTATAGACGAAGAACAATTAACATTAATTACTTCTCCCTTTCATTCCCTGAATCTGCTGATCCTAAAATAACCATAAATAGATGGAATGTAATAGTCGCACAGCTCTTCCCATGACGTTGACCCTTTCCCGAGGGTCTCCAGCAGGACAGGGAACCTCCCTTCCCAGGCAGATGAGAGACCTTCTTTCTTAATAGGAAAAACAAAATACAAACAGTAGTGATTTGTCTCAATCTCTGGAAAAGCCTTTAGTACCCTTAGAGAAATATTATACTACATTGTTATTATTAATGATATTATTAATTTTGATATGATCAACATTTTAATACGATTAATATTATTTAATATTAATTATTGAATCATTATTAATTATTTGATGTTTATATTAAATGAATTTAATATTGTTTAATATGGTTATGTAATAATATTAATATTAACATTAATATTATACAGATAAAACTTCATCTTTTGTATTCAATATTATTTAAGAATTTGTTGGTATAAATGTCAGTTCCATTTCCATCTTGTTTCACTTGTCTAAAGATATGCAGAATATGAAACGTAATTAGTGAAACTCAGAGAGGCCCTCACGTCCAGTGCCCTCCCAGCACTGACTGCTGTCATCCCACACTCTACGAGGCTTTCCAGCGGTCGCCTACCCAGTCAGCTGGATCAGGATCAACACACTCTCAGCCGCCCTCAGTTTATACTCACCCACTTTGTCTTCCCTGTGTATTTTGAAATATTTCAGTGAAGATGGAAAATAAGGAATAACAAAGGTTATGAAAATATGCTCTTGGAAAAATATTTTCAAAAGGATTGAATTAAAATTAGAGACATATGGTAGCTAATTGGACCCACATTCACCAATGGTTTCTCAGAGTTTCCAGACCTCGCCCTTCTTCACGACCTGGAGGGAACGAACGTTGTTATTCCTGCTCACTTTATGGATGCAGCTCACTAATCCTCTGCACCAAGGGTGGCTGGTGTGATTCTTGTTTTATTGATGAGAAAGCAGAGTTTCGGGAAGCTAGGAAACACAGGATCACACAGCAGCAATGTGGAGACGCTGAGATTTGAACCCAGACCCACACAGCTCTGAAGCTCTTGTCCACACTGCCTACTATACTGCTTCCACTTTCAAGGTTTAGACCTAAGAGGATTTTTAAATAAAGGTTTTTGTTTTCAGAAAGCACGCCTGCAAAAACCAAAAATGCATCCTATGAATCCTCTGAACAAGTCTTAGAAGCCCTGATCGTTGTTACCGAACCACAGGGTTAAAGAGATCCAGTTTCCAAACAGGCCCACAGAACCAAAACCTTAAGTGAGACAGAGCGCTGAGCTGCCCTGTTTCCGTCTTCCAGACTCTTTCTATCACTTGCAGAGTATTTATCTGTGTCAGACACAGTTCCGTGTGCTGTGCACACACTCGCGCATTGAGGCCTCACAGCAACACTAGGAGGGAGGTACTATATTAGCCTCGTTCCACTGAAAAGTTGGCTGCTGGCCTGAAGTCTCACAGCCAGTGAGAGGAGAAGCTAACAGAGCTCTTGGCCCCGCAGGCTGGCTCCAGTCTGTGCTCTTCACCACCATGCCTCACACCCTTTCCATGATCTCACCAAGCCTGCGATGGGCAGTCAGGGCAGGATAATAGCACCCAAAGTGTATTCCCAGAGCCCTGTGCCACTGATGCTGGTCCTGTGGTTAGAAGAATGCCTCCTGGAGAGTGACAGTATCCTCCCACCTCATTTTATGGAAGCATTTGTTTTCATGGAACGCCAGCTTACAACCTGCGGAGCCAGTGTTCTGTGCCCTGCACTCAGGGAAGGCTGATTTGGGTAATGATGTGGCGGTACGGAAATGGGCTGGAACCTCTGAAGGCAGCATCAGTGACTAGTAACAAGAGAAGGAGCTGTAACTACCCTATAGAACCCACCACTCCGACTTCCTCCTCTCCTCTTGGGTTGACAGCATCTCTTTGCAAACACGTTCAGTGACGAGCGTTGGTCTCAGCACCTCCAGCTGGCTGTGGTGGATTAGCAAGGCCCTGCATCTGTTTGCCCCTCTCCACAGCCTCATTTGGAAAACAAGGAGGTCAGGCTGGTTGATCCCTAAAGTGTCTCCTGACCCTTTTTTAATGACCCTATTAACCCCTTTTGCTTTGAGGATCCAGGCAGGAGAATGTCTACAGAAGGCAAGCGAAGGGCACAGGTATATTTTTCCATAGGGAGAAAAATGGTGCGTGTTTAGAAACATCTTGATGCAGAGATAATGAGGACCAGTTTGTTTACTGCCTTTTCTCTGCCTGGGTTGTACCTGATTGAGCTGAGAGCTATGGCCCTCCTTTAATATTTGACACGATTCCCACAAAGCCATGAGGCTCTGCAGTGGTGCTGAGGGGGGGGGGGACACATATCCAATCTGTTTAAGCAAATGGCAGTGGCGTGGTCCACTGGTGGTGGCGCTTGGCTTGGCCTCTCCCTGAAGTGCCCTTTAGAGCCTGGGGTCAGCCGTTTGCCGTGAAATGAAGTATTGCTACTGAATAATTATTGTTGATTTTCTTGAACAGGCACTTGAATAAAATTGTTTGGCGAGCATTATCTCAAGAGGAAAAAGAAAAGTAAGCCAGTTCCTCCTCACTTTTTTTTTTATTTTGGGGAAATTCACATAACCGACAATTAACTGTTTTAAAGTGTACAATTCAATGATATCTAAATTTTTCAAAATTTTGTGCAAACCACCACCTCCCTCTAGTTTCAAAACTTTATCCCCTCAGGAAAACACCTTGTACCCATTAAGTAATCCTTGCCAGACCTCCCTCCCAGTCTGGTAACCACCAGTCTGCTTTCTGTCTCTGTGAATTTGCCTATTCTGGGCACATCATATGAAAGGAACCACACAACATGTGACCTTTTGTGTCTGGCTTCTTCTACTTCATTAATATGAAAACTTAATGTTTTCAAAGTTCATCCAAGTTATAGCATATCTAGTACAGTTAAGCGCCAATTAATGATAGGGATACATTGTAAGAAATGTGTTATTAGGCAATTTCATCACTGTACAAACATCATAGAGTGTCCTTACGCAAACCTAGATGGTATAGCCTACTACGCACCTGGGCTGTATGGTACTAATCTTATGGGACCACTGTCGTATATGCGGTCCATAATTGACCGAAATGTCATTATGTGGTGCATGCCTGTACTTCATTCCTTTTTATGCCTGAGTAATGATCCATTGCATATATGTGCCAGTTTGTTTATCAGTTCTTCCATCAATGGATATTTGTCTTGTTCCCATTTTGGGGCTCTTACGAACAATGCTGCAATATACATTCATGTAGAAGTTTCTATGTGGACATATTTTTATTTTTCATGAATATCTATCTAGGAGTGGATTTGCTGGGTCATGGGGTAATTCTATGTTTAACTTTTTGAGGAACCAGAAACTGTTTTCCATAGTAACTGCGCTATTTTACGTTCCCACCAGCAATATCTGAGGGTTCCTGTTTCTTCACATCCTTGCCAGCACTTATTCTCCCTTTCATTTTTTAACTAAAGCCATCCTATTGGCTGTGAAGTGATATCTCATTGTAGTTTTCATCTGCATTTACTTATTGACCAATAATGTTGAAAATCCTTTTATGTGCTTGTTGGCCATATGTATATCTTTTTCAAAGAAAAAAATCTATTTAACTCCTTTGCCTATTTTTAAATTGAGTTGCTTATCTTTTTGTGGTTGAGTTATAAGAGTTCTGGATATTAAACCTTTATCAGATGTATGATTTGCCGATATTTTCTCCCATTCTATAAATTGTGTTTTCACATTCTTGATAATGTCCTTTTTTTGCCCAAAAGTTTCTAATTTTTAGGAAGTCAATTTATCTCTTTTTTCCTTTGTTGCTCATGCTTTTGGTGTCAAATCTAAGAATTCATTGCCAAATACGAGCTCATGAAGATTTACCCCTGTGTTTTCTTCTAATCCTTTTCTGGTTTTAGCTCTTTTGTTTAGGTCATTGATCAACTTTGAGTGAACTTTTACATGTGGAGTGAGGTATCTGTATCTGCAGATAGAGATAATCTTACTTCTTTCCATCTTGTATGCCTTTTATTTCTTTCTCTTGCCTAATTGATCTGGCTAGGACTTCCAGTGTAATGTTGAATAGCAGCGGTGAAAGAGGGCACTCTTGTCTTGTTCCTGATCATAGGGAGAAAGCTTTCAGTCTCTCACCATTGAGTAGGATGTCAGTCGTGGGTTTTTCATAAATGTCCTTTATCATGTTAGGGAAGTTCCCTTCTATTTCTAGTTTGATGATTGTTTTTATTATGAAAAGGTATTTGTTGAATTTTCTCAAATGCTTTTCCTGCAGCTATTAAGATGGTCATGTGGAGTTTTCCCCCTTTATCCCATTGATACGGTGTATTAAATCAATTGATTTTCTTAAGTCGAACCACCCTTGCATTTCTAGGGTAAATCCCACTTGGTCATGGTGTATAATGCTTTTAATGTTACATCGGATTTGGTTTGCTATTGCTGGGGCTGTTTACCTCTATCTCCATAAAAGAAAATGGTCTTGTGGTTTCCTTTTCTTTAGTATCTTTGTCTGGTGTTGGCATCGGGGTAATGCTGGCCTCATTGGATGTGTTAGCAAGTGATCCCTCTCTTCTGTTTTTTGGGAGAGTTTGAGTAGGATTGATATTAATTGTTCTTTACGTGTTTGGTAGAATTCACCAGTGAAGCCGTCTATCTCGTCCTGGACTTCTCTTTGTTGGGGAATTCTTGGTTACTGATTCGATGTCTTTGTTATAGGCTTTTGGGATTTGTCTATTTCTTCTGAGTCAGTTTGGTAATTTGTGTGTATGGCAGCCTCCTTGTGACTGTCACTTCATCAGAGTCCTCTTGATCGCTCTAGAGCTCCTCCTGTTTCTTTCTCTCTCAGTACTACTTGTTTATTTCCCTCTTGGCATTTGTCACAATTTATAATTATATATTTTCTATATTACCTTGCTTATTCTCTCTCCCCACCAGACTGTAAACTTCACAAGGCTAGGATATGGCTGTTTATTCATCAGAGATACCCATTCTAACAGTGTAGCCTACATAGCATGTGGTAGGCATGTGGTAAATATTTGCTGAATAAATTGATGAGTGAAGTCTATTAGAAATGACAGTTTTAAATATTTTTACCAATCTCTTTCCCTTTACAACATTTTAATGCCTTCAAGCATTTTAAGAATTTAATTCCTGTATCTGCAATCAGGGAGTGATTATTTCTACTTTAAAAAATATCTGATATTTGGTTGTACTTTGCAGCCTTCTAAAGAATGGTTTCTAACTATATTAAAATCTTCATAAATTGAGAAAAGTAGGATGTATTTAGATAATGGATTATTAGAAGGCCAGTTCTGTACTCATATAAAGAATAGCTAAACTTTGAGAAATTGCATTTGGTAAAGGGACTATAGAATTTGTACAAATCCCCATAATCCAGGTAGAGTGTTGTAAATGTCCATTGAATCTCATCTCACAACTCTTTCAAATTAAAGAGTTGAGCACATGAATAAGATTTTCTCCCTTCACTACAACCCTCTGGAAACCATCTATCTTTCCTTGAAAAGGTTACTATTAATTTGACAGTAGAAACATTTTCCTCCATGAGTAGGTTAACATAACCCAGAAATCTTAATTTAAATTTATTTTATTTTAAAAAATTTTAATTGTGGTAAAAAAATGTGTAACATGTAGTTTATCATCTTAACCATTTTTAAGCGTACATTTCACTAGTATTAACTATATTAACATTGTTGTGCAACAGATGTCTAAAAATTTTTATCTTTCAAAACTGAAACTCTGTAACCACTGCACAACCTCTCTCCATTTTCTCCTACTCCTAGCCCTGGAAACCACTGTTCTATTTTCCTTTTCTGTGAGTCTGACTACTTTAGATACCTCATATAAGTGTAATCGTACAGTATTTGTCATTTGTAACTGGCTTATTTCACTTAATATAACGTCCTCAAGGGTTATTCACGTTATAGCATGTGAGAGAACTTCCTTAATTTTTAGGGTTGAATAATATTCCACAATACCTATATACCACATTTTCCTTATGATAGTTGCTTTTGCCTCTTAGCTTTGTGACTAATGCTTCAATGAACATGAGTGCGCAAATTACTCTTCAAGATGCTGTTGTAATTCTTTTGGTTATATACCTAGAAATGGTATTGCTATATCATATGGTAATTCTATTTTTAATTTTTTGAGGAACCTCCATACTGTTTTCCGTAGCAGCTACACCATTTTACATTCCCTCCAACAATATGTAAGGGTTCCAATTTCTCCACATCCTCACCAACACTTGTTATATTATGGGTTTGTGGATTTTTTGATAGTGGTCATCCTACTGGGTGTGGGTGATATCTCATTGTGGTTATGATTTGCGGTTCTTTTGTGATTAGTGATATTGAACATCTTTTCACATGCTTGTTGACCATTTGTATATCTTCTTTGGAAAAATGTTTATTCAAGTACTTTGCTTACTTTCTAATTGGGTTATTCTGTTGTTGTTGTTGTTGTTGTTGAGGTGTAGGAGTTCTTTATATATTCTGGATATTAACCACTTATCAGATAGATGATTTGCAAGTATTTTCTCCTATTCTGTAGGTTGCCTTTTCACTTTATCTGTTACCTTTGATGCATAGAAGTTTTTAAGTTTGATGTAGTTCCATTTGTCTATGTGTGCTTTTGGTATCATATCCAAGAAAGCATTGCCAAATCCAATGTCATGAAGCTTTGTTCCTATATTTTATTCTAGGAGTTTTATAGCTTTTGGTCTTATGTTTAGGTCTTTTCTCCATTTTTTAGGTTAATTTTTATATATGGGATAAGTGTCCAAATTCATTCTTTTAGATGTGGATATCCAGATTTCCCAGAGATATTTATTGAAGAGACTGTCCTTTTCCCCATTGTGAGGTATTGGCACCTTTGATGAAGATCATTTTACCATATACATAATAGTTTATTTCTTGGCTTTTGGTTGTGTTCCGTTAATTGCCTGTCTTCATGTCAGTATCACATTGTTTTGGTTACTGTAGCTTTGTAATATGTTTTGAAACCAGGAAGTGTGAGGCCTCCAACTTTGTTCTTTTTCACAATTGTTTTGGTTATTTGGAGTCCCTTGACATTCCACGAATTTTAGGAAGATTTTTTTTCTATTTCTGCAAAATATTTCATTGGGATTTTGATAGGGATTGCATTGAATCTTTGGATGTATGGATATTTTAACAATATTCAGTCTTCCAATCCATGAACACAGGATGTCTTTCCATTTATTTGTGTCATCTTTACTTTTTTCCAGCAATGTTTTGTAGTTTTCAGTGTATAAATCTTTAACGTCCTTGTCTATCTATTCCTAAGTATTTCTGATGCTATTGTAAATGGGATTGTTTTATTGATTTTCTTTGGATTGTTCATGGTTAGCATATAGAAGTAAAACTGGTATTTTTGTGCAACCTTTATGGTTTTCTACACATAAAATCATGTCATCTACAAGCAGATATAATTTTACTTCTTCATTTTCAATTTGGATGTTGTTTGTTTCTTTTCCTTGCCTAATTTCTCTGGGTAGGACTTCCAGTACTTTGGTGAATAAAAATAGTGAAAGTGGACATCCTTGCATTGTTACTGATCTGAGAGGAAAAGCTCCCGGTTTTTCACCGTTCAGTATGATGTTAGCTGTGGGCTTTTCATACAAGGTCTTTATCGTATTGAGGTGGTTTCCTTCTATTCCTAGTTTGTTGAATTTTGTCAAGTGATTTTTCTGCATCAATTGAGATGATCAAGTGGATTTTTTTTTCCTTCACTCTGTTAATGTGTATTACATTGATTGATTTTATATATTGAACCATCTTTGCATGTCAGGAATAAATCTCACTTTTCATGGTATATAATCCTTTTAATGTGCTGTTAAATTAGGTTTGCTAGTGTTTTGTTGAGGATTTTTGTATCAATGTGCATAAGGGATATTGGTTTGTAGTTTTCTTGTCGTGTCTTTGTTTGGCTTTGGTATCAGAGTAATGCTGGCCCCATACAATGAGTTTGGAAATATTCTCTCTTCTTCAATTTTTGGAAGTGTTTGAGGAGGACTGATGTTAATCCTTCTTTAAATGTTTGGTATAATTCTCCACTGAAGCCACTTGGTGCTGGGTTTATATTTGTTGGAAGGTGTTTGCTTACTGGTTCAATCTCTTTACTAGTTATATGTTTGTTCAGATTTTTTATTTCTTCATGATTCAGTCTTAGCTGGTTGTTTGTTTCCAGGAATTTATCCATTTCTTCTAGGTTATCCAATTCATTCATGTATTATTAACCATAATTGTCTCTTATAATCCTTTTTATTTCTGTGACATCAGTTATATAATGTTCCTCTTTCCTTTCTGATTCTACTTGATTCTCCCTGTTTTTCTCTTAGTTAATCTAGCTAAGCATTTGTCAATTTTGTTGCTCTTTTAAAAAACCAGCTATTAGTATTGTTGATTTTTTTCTATTGTTTTTCTATACTGTATTGCACTTATTTCTGCTCTAATCTTTATTATTCCTTCCTTCTGCTAACTTTGTTTGGGTTTAGTTTGTGGTCTTTTTCCAGTACCTTGAGGTGTAAAGTTAGGTTGTTGATTTGCGATCTTTCTTCTTTTTTAATGTGGACACTGAGCACTATAAATTTCCCACTTACTACTGCTTTTACTACATCTCATACATTTTGATATTTTGTGCTTTCATTTTCATTTATCTCAAAATATTTTCTACTCCCCCTTGTGATTTCTTATTTCACCCATTGGTTGTTTAAGAATGTGTTATTTAATTTCCTCATATTTGTGGATTTTCCAGTTTTCCTTCTGCTATTGATTTCTAGTTTTGTTCCATTGTGACTGGAGAAGATATTTTGTATGATTTCAATCTCAAAAGCTTTTAAGATCGTTTTGTGGCCTAACGTGGTCTATCCTGGAGAATGTTCCGTGTGCACTTAACAAGAATGTGTATTCTGCTATCAGCTAGTGGTGTGTTCTGTATATGTCTGTTAGGTCCAATTGGTCTGTAGTGTTGTTCAAACCCTCTGTTTCCTATTGATCTTCTTTCTGGTTGTTCTATCCATTATTGAAAAGGGGGTTTGAAATCTCCTACTTTTATTGTGTTGCTGTCTATTTCTCCCTTCAATTCTGTCAATATTTGCTTCATATATTTGGGAGCTCTGACATTAGGTGCATATGTATTTATAACTGTCATATCTTCTTACTGGATTGACCCTTTTACCATTATATGATGTCCTTCTTTGTCTCTTGTAACAATTTATGATTTAAAATAGTCATAATTTGCTGATTGTTTCTTATGCTTGAACGAGTCTGCTTTTGAACCTCTCTAGTGAATTTTTCAATTCAGTTATTGTATTCTTCAGATCCAGAATTCCTGTTTGGTTCTTTTTTATAGTTTCTATATCTTTGTTGATATTTTCATTTTGTTCGTGCATTGTTTTCCTAACTTCATTTTGTTTTCTATTTATGTTCTCTCTGAGCTTATTAAGGATCTTTAAGGCAGTTATTTTGAATTATTTGTCAGGTAATTTATTGATCTCCTTTCTTTAGGGAAGATTTCTGGAGGATTTTTTTTGTTTCTTTGATTGGGCCATCCTTCCCTGTTTCTTTGTATGCCTTAGGATCTTTAGTTGAGATTTGAGCATTTGAAAAAACAGACACCTCTCCCAGTCGTTGCAGACTGGCTTCTGACAGGGGAGGGCTTTCAGCAAGGTCTAGAGCTTCTGGGGACCTCTCAAATCTTTTCTGGGGCTATGTCTTCTCTAGGCTTGTGTGCGTAATTTCCCAGTTAAAGAGGTTTGCTCCTGCTTCTTCTCAGGAGCCCATAATCTGTTGCTCTCCCTGGTGTTTGCTTTTGGTACTGCAGTATCTCTGGTAACATGCGGGGGAACTTGGCTTTGTTCTCAGCCACTCCTAACCTGGCACCCAAAGTGTGCTGACATTCCAGTCAGCACACTGATTCAGGCAAGACAGAAACCAGTCTCTTGGGCAGCACCCCCAAAAAAACAGAATCTTGGATGCATGTTCCACTCTTCTCTTTCTCTCCCAAAGGAGAAGCCAGGATTTAGGAGTTTTCTACCAATTGCACTGCACTGTGCCAGGGAAGGGGAGGGGCTAGGCCAGGCAAAATGCAGCAAACATCCATACCCACTTCAGTGCCTATTCTTCTTGGCTTTGTGCTCATCTGGAGTGCTGCAACCTCTTAACTGGTTTCTGGAATTCTCACAAATGCAATTTGGTCCATATATTGTTGTTAAGTTGGTGTCTCTGTGGGGGAATGAGGGCCTGAGTTTCCTTATTCCACCATCTTGCTGGCGTCACTCCAATTTAGATTTTTAATAAGAATTTTTGCCGTTGTCTAGAGACAAATTTGTTTGTGGATTGAGTCCTGTGGTTGTGCTGGGCTTACGTTGTACTCTTCTAACACCTGACATGCAAAGGAAGTGACACTTTCAGCAATTAGAGAATGATAATTACGGCATGCCTTTCTCTCTCTCTCTCAATCTCTCTCTCTCTCTCTCTCTCCCCTTCCAAGAGTGTCTGACTCAGTGGTACCTGGGACTGGAAAAAGAATCCAGGACCTGGGCCATCACACCTCACTGGCTTTCCCTGGAGCCTCAGCCTGTTGATCAGCTCATAGAAAGTTTGGCTTCTGTTCTTTGTCTGCCAAAACAATGAAGCCAGAAAGTTTAGGCCTATTTAGACTTACAAGGAGGAGAGGAGATCAAAATAACTAAAATGAGCTGGTTGAAGAATAACTGCACGGAGGCACATATTTTGGTCTTGTTTGGTTTTGCTTTACTTTGCATTGTTTTCTAGAGTCACTGCTAGGCATAGTGTGTGACATCTCTTTGAAGCTCATTTTTGGTTCTGCCAGATTTAAGGCCTAGGGAAGAAGAAATGGATTCCAAATATGCCATAAAAAAAATGTTGAGAAAATGTCATGTGTGTCAAACTTCTTTAAAATCAGATAATCACATTAAGTAATGGGGAAAAAGCCCTATCTGAATTCACAGAGATATTTTTTCTGAGAAAGATTCACCCTAAACTAACATGTATTGCCAATCTTCCTCTTTTTGTATGTGAGCCACCACCACAGCATGGCCACTGGTAAGTGGTGTAGGTCCACGCCAGGGAACCGAACCCAGGCTGCCAAAGCAGAGCGTGCCAAATTTAACCACTAAGCCACCGGGGCTGCCCCATGAGAGATGGTTATTTTTAACTTCTACAAGCTACCAAAGTCCTGATGGACCAGAGGGTGTGGCTGTGATTCTGCCAACTGACACCTGACATCTGCTTTGATGGATGTTCCTCAGGGGGAGGGTTTACTGAAAAACCGTCTTTCCATATTTTTTCTGTTATGGTCACTTTCTTTGTTTTTTGTTTCTTCCCTTTTTTGTTTTAGGTTAGATGCAAACAAACCAATCCAGTACTTGGAAAACAAGGCAGCTTTAAACGAGGCATTAGAACGGTTGAATTGGCCCATTTCATTGAAGGAGTTGTCAATGCTGGAAAATGAAATCCTAGCTGGGAAAATCTACGTCCAGCAGGCCATGGAACTCCAGGAGGCTGCCAAGAAGAATTACGTGAGCAAGGCACTGGGAGAGGTGGGTGCCGTGGAGGTGTCTGTATTCCTCCCTCCTTCCTGTCCCAAATCACTGCCATCCTACGTTGGCCTTCCTTCTCTCTCCCCTACTCCACCATGCCAATTTCTAAAAGAGTGCGAGCCAACCCAGTCAAGATCGGGGGACTTTTTTTCAACAGAAGGAAAATACCATTTGATTTTACTATGACCTTATTTTTTAAACAATACTTCTTTTAATTGGAAAATAAAACCAAACAGAAGTATAATGCAGTGACTTTGATCCAGAGTCTAGCCTGCAGAGTCTAGCCTCAGATGTGCATCTAATCCCTGTGTGATCTTGGCTCTCTAAACCTTAGATTTTTTATCTGTAAATTAGGACTATTAATAGTATCTGCCTTGTAGAGCTGTTATGAGAGTAAAGTGAGTTTTAAAATGCTTGGTATTGAAAGTTTCCCATAAGTGTTAGCAATTATTTTTAGTAGTAGTAAAACAAACCTTCTAAAAAGAAAAAATAATTTAATATTTCACTGCCTTATTATTACCATTTTTGATCATTTACTTTTAGTTTTTTTTCTCCTTGAATAAATTTTTTACATACAAGCAGTCAGAGTGTCCATAATCATTTCATGTTCTGTTTCTAATTTTAGCCTTATCCCACATGCTTTCGCTGTGTTTTTTCTGAATCTTCAGAGTGACCTTTTTTTGTGGTTACATAATATTCCATGATGTATATATACCCTGATTTATTTAACTCTTCACTGAATATTGGACACTTGGGATATTTTCTAGTTTTCTTCTCTTTCATGTGATGTTTTAATGACTTCCGTGGTGCAAATAGTTTAACTATTTTGTTCGGATAAACTCTTGGGAGTATGATCCCTGGATCAAAGGTCGTGAACATTTGGGAGCTCTAAATATGTGTTGCCTGTATAAACTCCCTTTCTGATTGTGCCTGGGTGTGTGTAGACCTGGGGTAGATCATCTGAAGTCTTACTGAATTCTGTGTAATTTTCATATTTTCACTATATGATAGTCTAAAAAAATATGCCCAAAGAACTGACCTTTGAGATTCATCTTTTTGGTTTCAGTCTTTGCTAAGTGATACTTGCTTTGCCTGGTTTTAAATTCTTTATTTGTGGCTCTAGATTCTTGTATTCTGTTTTGTTTGTTTTTGTTCAATTTTACTTTTCTTCTACAAATCGCTTTTTTTCCTTCAGTGTAGAAAGCTATGTCTTTTGCACAGAATGCAAAAATTTTTTCACAAAACATCTTATGCCTATGACTGTTATTCAAACAAAGTGACTTCCTCAAAGAGCTGTTTAGTGTTTCCTTAGGAAGCACCATCTGATGCCTCCAAACACAAGGCTGCCCACTGACCTTCTTCACTTGGATGTCCCGTGGGCACCCAAGAATCAAGAAGACTGAAAGTGAATTCTCTCTCTCCCTGAAAACCTGCTCTTCCTTTCATCACGCCTCTTCCTCTCTGCTTGTTCTTTCATTTATTCGTTGAAATATTTACGAGTTCCTACAAGGTGCCAAGCACTATTCTAGGCACTGGGAGGACGTAAACGGACAGCAGTGTCTCACCCTTACTCTAGTGGGGCAGACAGACCATTACAGGTCCCAAATGGTGGACTTTCCCAAGTTGAACTGTGGAGACACCACTGCCTAACGGCATTCTAACACTATTCTTTTATTTATACTTTATATTAAATTTAAAAATTGGAAGTGTTGCTAATGGAGTGAAAAGAAGCCTCTTGTGATTCAGACCAAAGATGGTGAGTACTATTGAATTTGTCTGGAGTTCTGGGAATCAAAGCTCATCGTTCATGGGATGTGAATTAAATGTTCTACTTTATTCCCTGTCCACAAAGTGGGAATAAAAATAATTCCCATAATTTCTTCATCTAAAAATATTTATTCATTCCCTAGAGTGGATCAGATTCTATGTTTGGCACGGGCGATCTCAGGCAGTGAATAGCATGCCTCATTCTTCTCTCTCTCCTCGGGGCCTCCCAAGGTGATACTGTACGTTGGACACAAATTGGGAGTGTAAGTGCGTTGAAGACATGGGCCCAGCCTAGTGGAGGAGACATGTTAGAACAGGACGTAACCTCCGTGAGAGCAGAGACCTTGTCTGGCCTTATTTGTCTGCGTCCATAGCACACAGGGGGCACTCAATAAATATTTATAGAATGAATGGAACCCAGATCCTCATAGCAGAGTGTTATAAATATGACAACAGAGGCACTCACAGAACAATTAGAAGATGGGAAAAAGTAAATGATTCTGGCTCGGGAGTTGGGGCAGGCTTCAGGGAGGGGACAATTAAGTTTGTCTGGAAGGATGTGTAGGAATTTGAGGGTTGGAGTGTGAGAAATGTTTTGAGTTAAAGAATCAGCCTGTGCAAAGGCAGGAGGTGGGAAGAACATGGCATGTTCACCAGAGCAATGGCAAGAGACAAAACAGGAAAGGGAAGATGGCACCAGAATCCAAGGGACTTGGAATTCTCTCCTAGAATCAAGGACTCGTGCCTGTAAGAAATGGATTCCCAGGGAAGGCTTTTCAGCAGGTGGAAGACGTGAACAGGTGTGAGTCTTGGAAAAATTATTTTACCAGCGTGATGAGGCGCACTGTTGAGGGGAAAGACTAAAACCAGATACAACACTCCACTGAGAGGTGTGAGTCCTTGAGCCAAGCTGGAACAGTGGGGAGGGAATAAGCCAAAGACACATGAGCTGGTAGAAAGTGAATGTGTGAGGTAAGCCAAAGGGCAAAGTTGAGGATGCCCACAAACTTTCTGTCTTGGACAACTGGGAGACAGAGGCACTGTTAACCACCATATCTGCATCATCTCTGCTCCTCAGGGAGACAGGTGTTCCCTGGCCAGCCCATCTAAACCCCCTGTCATCCTCTAATCCCTCACCACATGTTTGCTTTCTTCACAAGCATCTCGCCACCTGACGTTACGTACATATTTGTTCATGATCTGTCTCCTCCTCCACAAGAATGGGGTGGGACTTGGTCCCCTGTGTTCTGGGCATTCCCAGTCACTAGAATAGTGCTGGGTTCCTTGTAAGAACTTATAAGTATTTGAATGAATAAGCAGGAGGAAGAGGTTAAGAAGAAGAGCATGTTTTCAGGGAAAGGTAATTCACTTTAGGTCCTCTTCATTCTTCGATGTCCACAGGGCACCCAGGTCAGAAAGACCAATAGACAGCTGCATCCTTGGAGCTTAAGAGAGAAATCTGAGTTAAGGAGATAGATTAGGAGGTCATTTGACGTTCTGCAAGAGGAAGAAGAGGCAGTGGAAGGGACCAAGCCAGAAAGTTAGAGGAGCGGATAGAAGCTAAAAAAGTAAATACAGGAAGTGAAGATTTTTATTTCAAGATCTTCATAGGGAAGGAAAGGAGAAAGGGATGGTGGGAACCTGAGGTGTGAGCCAGAGGGAGAGAAGACATTAAGTTTGTTAGTGGTATTGACGGGTCCACTGCTGCCCCCTTTCTAGGTCAGGGGCTAAGGCTCTCCCTTCACTGCCCTGTCCCCACACCAGGTTTCCAAAGCCCCCACTGTCTGTTCAGGGGAGAGCCCACGTGCCCAGGACAATTGTCCATAGTTAATGACTGAGGGGGTTTATAATTGGCAGCTTATCTACAGAGGTCTTTCCACTCATAGCGTGACCCTCTGCAATGGAAGATTCTGTGTATTATTTTCTTAAAACAATATTTCTCCTTACCATGTGTGATGTATTCTGTGATATTTTTGTTCCATTTTTACCACGCCCCACTGATCTGATCTCATGACCCACTAAGAGGTCTTGACCTCCAGTGTGAAAACCATTGGTTGGAACCAAAGCTCAAGATGGCCAGGCCTTTTGAGATCCCAGGGTAAAAATTCAACACAGATGCAAATCATCTTTATTGATTCATACAGAAGTACAGTCTCATTTTAAATTCTTTCAGCGAAGGCCAAAGATTTTGATCAATGATTGTAAACTGGAGAGGAAGAAACCTGTTATTCATTAAGACCAACCTCCGCTCCCTTCAGGGTTTATTGATAATGTGTAGCAGAGGGTGATCAAAGTTTATTTGAGTGGAGTCCAATCCGAATGCCCATGCATGTTCAGAAAGAAGTGGTCACTCTATTTGACCCCCTCCAGGGTACATGATGGAGTCTGGAAGTCTGTGGCGCTCTCATACTCTCCTCTGCAGTACACTGACACCCAACGTAGCCATCCCATTGGTTCCTGAGTTTGGGACAGCTTTGTGTTTTTCCTGTGGTGAGGATCAGAGGTGGGGAGAAGTGGCTGCACATGCCAGTGTCCAGCTAGACTGCGCCCCACTTTTCTACTCCGGCTTTCCTTGGCAGTCCTTTTCTGGCCCCTGGATCAGACCTAAGGTGAGAACCATTATCCCACCTGATCTGCCCAGCGCCCTGCTCTGGGCACATTCCTTGCTTAACTATCTAATTGTTTCACCCTGTTTCCAAAATCTACTAGTTCTGTGGCCTCCCTGGAGACAAGTCCTTGGCTCACTGACTGTATAAAGAAAGGAGAGGTCTTAAGTCTGAAATTTTAAATTCCCCTTGAATACTCTCTTCACTAGCACCCCTCTGAGGCCATAGGTGCAGATTTCATGCTCATTGGCCAATCTGAGCCCTCAGAGCTGCAGTATGGTGGAAATCAATCACCACAGGGCATCTGAATTCTAACTAACCTTCTTTAGAGCCTGGTCTAGGGCAACTAATGCATATTTATTAGGTTCCTTTGCAGCTACCAGAAAAAAGAAAACGCACACAAAAACTTCATCCTTTCACAAGAGCCCTTTGGGTTGCGAGTGACTATCGTTTGGTTGGAGACCTCCCTCTCAGAGTGGCTAACTCTTCTCCATAGCCCGGGGCTGCTGCTGGTGCTGGGAGGGGAGCACTGTGTTGTAGTCCAGGCTTCACCCTGCAGGTGTCTCCTCTGCTTCCTAAGGAACCACTCACCCAGCACAGGAACCATAAGCTGGGACGCGAGTCAGGCCGCAGCTCCCCACATCGTCTGCTTAGGAAGCAGCCCCCAGCGAGGGAAGTGGAAACTGCGCACAAGTTTTGGGGATGTGTTTTTCTCACGCTGGGTTTGCTGCAGTTACACTATTCCCTGAGGAGGAGGGGAAAACAACTCCACAGAAGCACCTCCCACACCCCTTGGGATTTTGGAGCAAGGCTGAGTGCTCGAGACTTC
This sequence comes from Equus przewalskii, assembly GCF_037783145.1. Classification (NCBI taxonomy): domain Eukaryota; kingdom Metazoa; phylum Chordata; class Mammalia; order Perissodactyla; family Equidae; genus Equus; species Equus przewalskii. Next base: position 11,050,521 of record NC_091844.1, on the reverse strand, counting down.
TTAAGAGGGATAACAACGCTCTCTGTACGTCCTCCTGGCCTCAGTTTCCCCCTTAAGCCCCGGACTCACGTGCAGTGTCCTCGGTGTCCCCGTGAGCCCCAGCACCAACCTGCTGTACCCATGAGAGGTCTTGCAAGGAGACTTCTTCAGAAGGGCAGAGCTGAGGCAGGAAATTCCACTTACAGCTTCACTCCTTTAGCATAATGGTCTGCCTCCTGTTAAAATGCAAATGCCCCAGGAGGACAGCACACTGAAGCCTTCCCACTCATGTACCCTGGGTGGTTCCTCCAAGGCCTAGAGGGGCTGTACAGAAGTGCGGCACTCCTGCGTTACATTTTCCTGTAACGTCGTTTTCTCATTCTCTCTCCAGAACCCATTTTTCAAAGGGATGCAGACCTTAGATGCTCTCAGAGTGGAGGAAACCCCTCTACATTTAAATGAGGGGAGAGACTGCGAAGATCAGAGAAGGCTCCAGGCTGGCCCTGTCCTCCTCACCAAGGATTTGAAGGGTGGTGAATTGCTCACAGAGGCAGTTTGCAAATATTCCTATAATTAGGAATCCTGGAGAGAGGAAAAGTCAAAACCCGCCCCACACTACATGGGTTACCTTGACTAGAGCAGTCAGAGCCTTTAAGGACAAAACATGGACAGAGAGGCGCATGGGAATTGCTGCCGGTACAGTTTGGGGATAGTGTGTGGCAGAGTGCAATGATTTGGGGCGGGAAAAAATATCCTAGTAGTGGTTTTATAACAAAATTTTAAGCCAACGACTAGTGCTAGTTAAATCATACAAATGCGTTCTGTACCTGATGTGGAAACACGTTGTTTGGTAAATGGAAAATTTTAAAGCATCAAACATGTAGTAACCTCGCCGTCCCCACCAATGCAAACCTGAGAGCATGACCTTGAAATTGAGTAATGACATGAAAGGAGGGTGGCACCATTTGGGGTCCTGCTCTATATCACCTAATAATTGAATCTGGCAAAGAAATGAATGAGATTCTCTGGATTTTGGAGACAAGGCAAAATCAAATTACCCAGCGGACAGCGTCCCTGCTGCCAGCATCATTGCCCTTCTGACTTCCTCACTGAAACTGGCATGCAGCTACTCTCATGCACCTGAGCCCAGAGGTGTGTCGGCTTATTTATTTAGTGCTGGCATTTCTTCTTCTCACCCCCATCCCCTCTGACTCTCATCCTCCAGGGATGTCTTTTTAAAACCCAGCGGCGTGATTCTACTGTGCACGTGCATAGGTGAGGTGTGGCAGGAAAAGAACAGGGCTAGGAATGTTCTTTGCAATGGACTGCACGGTGTCTCTAAAGTCTTTGGCAAAATTCAAAAATGACAGGATATTATCTTTCTGGAAAGGTGCTCCCAACACTGTGACTGAAGGGATGGGGTGTCTAGCTGCCCTGGTGGATGTCCTTCTATTTGGGAAACCAAAGGTCTGTTTTATGGAATGAAAGCTGGCCCCGTAAGTTTGTTTTGCCGTGGCTGCTCTCATTTACCCGTGGTGTAGCTGAATTGATTGTGCTTTGGTATGGAGGAATCACTGAGTGTATGGTGAATGGTTCCTTCCATAAAGCTACGTGCTGTGGAAACAAGCAGAAATAAATTATTGCCAATAGTAGTAACAGTTGGAAACAAAAGTAAAGTAAATGTGCGTTACATGTACAAAGCCCCTTAGTGTCTGTAATGGTCCTTACAGGTGAACTCACAGCTGTGTGAATGACTTGAAGGAGAAGTGATACTTTTCAGCCATTTAGCAAAGTATTTTTTTAGGTGGCATTTTCAGTGTGTTAAAAATGAACACTGTAGCACTCTGCCTTGGTACCATTGGTTGTTGCTCGTGCAGAGAAGGTCGTCCCAGAGTAAGCGGTTGCTCTATATCAGAGGAACTGGGAAGCGAGTGACAACTATAAAAAAAAAAAAAGAGTTCTTTGAGGATTTGGGGCAACTGGCTTCACAAATTTGTACCTGTGGAAACGTAGAAGGTAATCTCATTGGTTAGCTTCTGGCTCAGGTATTGAGAGGATCAGTGTTTAGAATCTAGAGATGAAAGGGGGCTTGTTAAATAAATATGCGGTTATACTCATTTAGAATTTTGAAAAGGAACTTTAAATGTCTCTAGGCACAGGTTCTAATAAATGGCTTGACTGTTACATTGATGAAATCTAAAGGGGAAAAATGCCTTTCTGGAAGTGAAGTGGACTCTTTTTGGAATAACAGGATGTTATTGGTCTGGAGGTGAGGCTGTCTGGTGCCTCAGTGACCAATAGCCCCTCCCTGGCCGATTGGGCTTTGATGTGAACACTGGTGGCATGAAGCAAGGTGGCCTTGGAAGTTAACCTTATGTAAAGGTGAGGTTTTTAAGTAACAGCTGATTTAACTTGAGATGTTCCAGATTCTTAAGATTCTAAATTCTACCAAAAACGGGAATACTTTACCTGGAGTCTTTCCCTGAAGAACTGACTGTAGGGAGCCGTGGTGTGGGCATCTCTTTGGAGTAGATGACAGAAAATGTGCCACTCCTGTTCACAGTCCTGGCCGTTACATTTCCCTCATATTGTAAAAACTGCAAACAAAGGTCGTGTCCCTGTCCTTGTATGCACATGGCCTGACAGTTTCTCTAGTACTGCAGAAGGGCGTAGTAAGATGTAGGCTCTCCTGGACAGAAATATGGAATTAGAGGATGTTAGAGACCATTTACTTTGTCCCCTCATTCTGCATATGCATAAGCTGACAGCACTTGGTCCTGTTTCTCCTGTCTCCTCGCCCAGTCTCCTCCCTTTGAGGCCATTTCAGACTGCAGCAGGTCACTGTGAATCTCCCATGGGAAGGAGTGCTTAGGTTTCTCCTCTGGGAAAGCCCGGGAACAAGCAGATAATATTCACCATCCACCAATGATGTTGGGCCATCCTCTTTGACATGCATTAGTGCATTAGTAAAAATAGAAATTCCATGAGAATGGAGAGACCCAAGCAAAATCCAGCTGAATGGGAACATCATAAACAAAAGGATAGTGTTCATTTTACATTTTTGTCTGTGGCTGCATAGGCTACAAGCAACACAAGTCTGAAGATGTGATAAGATCCCACAATTCCTTCAAGAGCGCTTAACCCCTTAGTTCATTATTTCTTCACTTCTGAGGACCTGGATCTTAAGTTTTCATCTTCCGGGAAGTAAACCTTGCTCCCACTCCTTTCAATGAACCTGAAAAGCATCTCCAAACAGATCCAGATGATAGACAGCTGGAACAGAACCCAGTTGCATCAGGGCATCAGGGAAGTGAGCCCACTTATTTCCAGAGCCTAGGCTGTATTGAACATGAATAATGACCCAAGAGCAAACAGCGTTCAGACTACCTGAAGTTATTTACATTTTTATAGTCAGTGGCCTCATAAATTAGAGGCTTGCTTAAGCAGAGGCCTGCAGATGAATTCATAAAATATGCATTCAATACTTTATTGATATACAGCTGTACCACAGCAAAATGGTGGCATCAAATGCATGTGAGCACACTGTGTATTGGCTTTGTACCATGGAGAGGAGCAGCATTTGATAGTCTGCAAAGAAGAGAAGCTGGAGATAAAGTCGCTGGGCACTCTGATTGGGATGGCGGACTAATTTCCTTGGGAAACCCAAGACTTAACAAGTGAATTGTCCTGAAAACAAAAAATGAAAACAGTATAGGAGGGAAAATCCCCAATTTCTGCAATGTAGTGATTTGAAGAAAATGCCTATGTGGTTTCCCTTTTGATTTAAGAGTAAATTCAAAAGTGTCTACGATCATTCACTCATTCAGCCCACTATATGCAAAATACCACGAGCAGTTACACAGAGCAAACCAGAAATAAATGACTGCCTATCTCTACCTTAAAAGCAGTCAAATAAATATAACTTTCACACCATAAAATTAACCTATTTCAATCCAGTGATTTTGGTAAAACTGACTGAGCTGTCAACCACCACCACAATCCAGTTGCAGAACACTTCCTGACCCTAAAAAGGTCCCTTGTGTCCATTTGCAGTCAATCTCCGGTCTCAACCCAAGCCCTAGGTAACCGTTAATCAATTTCTGTCTCTATAAATTTGCCTTTTATGTACATTTCATATATAAATGGCTGAATAATATTCCATTGTATGGATATACCACATCTTTTTATTCATTCCTCAGTTAATGGACATTTGAATTATTTCCACCTTTTTCATTATTGTGAATAATGCTGATATGAACACTCACATAAAATTCTTGGTGTGATATAAGTTTTCATTTCTCTTGGCTAGATACCCAATGATGGTATTTCTAGGGCACACAGTAAGTTTATGTTTAATTTTTAAAGAAACTGCCAAAACTTTTTCCAAAGTGTCAAAAATCAATTAACCATAAATGTAAGGATTTATTTCTGGGTTCTCAATACTGTTGCCTTGATCATATTGATGGGGATTTTAGGCTGGTTAATTTTAAAACTGCAGATGAGAAGCAGGCTCCAAGGAGCGGAGTTTGCTTGCTCTTTATTGGGAAATATTTACATTTGTAAGGGAAACCTCCATCTGTAAAGATGCCTCCCTCTCTGTGCCAGGAAGAAGGGAGATGAACTTATCTCTAGAAACTCTTAATCAATGCCAAAGGCAAGAACTTAAGTTGTTTACTGTCTGGCAACCTCATGTAACTGACTGCCCCCCCCCACCCCACCCCCCCCCCCCCCCGGCCCCGCCTGCCAACATCCTCCTTTGTCTTTAGCTGAAAATAATATTTAAGCGGTGACTTCTGCCATTTACTTAATCCGGTTTGATTCTTATCTAAAAGTTATAGGACCACCCAACAACCAGACCCCACCTGCCCTGATACCATTTTAACAACTCTTTTTACATATTCTTTCCTTTGTCTTGTAAAGAGATAACTCACATACCTATGGCTTAAATTTAGCCTTACTCTCCACCCATGTTTGCAGCAGCAGCGGCTCCCCATGCCAGCAGCAGCTCTGACTGCCTGCGGGTCCTGTCCCCATGCTATTCCACACTATTCTCTAAATAAAAGAGCACTACTGCCAGATCTTGAGAGTCCAAGAAATCTTTCTTTCGACTCCTCGGCTCACCGACCCCCCCATCAATATGACTATCCTTATGTCAGTAACACACTTTCTTGATTACTGAAGTTTTAGAGTAAATTTTGAAATTAAGAAGTGTAAGTTGCCAAATTTGTTCTTTTTCAACATTGTTTTGGCTCTTCTGAGTCCTTTACATTTACGTGTAAATTTTAGGATCAGCATCTCAATTTCCACAACAAACAAAAATAAAAAAATCTTACTGGGATTTTTTTTTTTTTTAAATTGGCATGTGAGCTAACTCTGTTGCCAATCTTCTTTTTTCTTCTTCTTCTTCTTCTCCCCATAGCCCCCCCCAGGACATAGTTGTATATTCTAGTTGTGGGTGCCTCTGGTTGTGTTACATGGGATGCTGCCTCAGCATGGCCTGATGAGCCATGCCTGCGCCCAGGATCCGAACCGGTGAAACCCTGGGCTGCTGAAGTGGAGCGCCCAAACTTAACAACTCGGCCACAGGGCCGGCCCCTTACTGGGATTTTGATATGAATTATATTGAATCTGTAAATCATTTTGGGAAAAATGGCTGTCTTAACCATGTCAAATCTTCTCATCCATGAACATGATATGTCACTCCACTTCTGAGATCTTTAATTTCTCTCAGCAATATTTGGTAGTTTTCAGTGTATAGGTCTTTCATTTATTTTGATATATTTATACCTAAACACTTTATTCTTTTGATGCTATTATAAGAGGGATTCTTAGTTTTGTTTTCAGATTGTTCATTATTAGTACATAGAAATATAATAGATTTTTTTGTATATTTACCTCACCTCATGACATCTTGCTGAACTTGTTAATTCTAGTAGCTTTGGGGTGGTTTCCCTAATCATTTATGGTGGTTTCCCATATCATTTATGAATAAACACAATTTTTCCTGCTGCTTTCCAATCTGGATGCCTCTATTTTTTTCTTGCCTGATTGCAGTGGATAGAACCTCAAGTACAATGTGAAATAGAAGTGGCAGGATTGCCTTACCTTGTTTCTGATCTTAAGGGGAAATCATCCTGTCTTTCCCCATTAAGTATCATGTTTGCCACAGGCTTTTCATAGATGCCTTCATCAAGTTGAGAAAGTCCCGTCATACTCCTAGTTTGTTCAGAGTCTATATGATAAAAGAGTGTTGGATTTCGTCAAATGCTCTTTCTCTGTGCATTAAAATAATAATATGGTTTTATCCTTTATTCTATTAATTTGGTGTATCACATTAATTGATTTATAGATGTTAAACTAGCTTTGCATACCTTGGATAAGTCCTACTTGGTCATTGTGTATAATCCTTATATGTTGCTGGATTCATTTGCCAATATTTTCTCGTGGATTTTTCCGTCTATATTCATGAGGAATATAGGTCTATAGTGTTCTTTTTCTTGTGGTATCTTTCTGATTCCGTATTGGGGTATTACTTGACCTTCTCTTTTCTAATGTAAATAATCTTCCTAGTAATTTCTGGTTTCCTAGGGCCCCTCTTTCCAGTCCTCCAGCCTGGGGTTTTATGTTCCTAACTCAATTGCATGCTTCCACCTGTTGTACTTACATCTGGGGACAAACAGAAGCCAGGCACAGAGAAAGAGAAAACAATGTGAGTTCCTCCCACCATGTTGGGACCACAGTGCCACTAATCAGACAAGAAGGTTCCCCTCCTTCAGAGTTTTGGCTCCTTTAGGCTCATGTTGCCAACACTGCTGCCAGTGCCACATGATTGCTTGGGGACTTGGGTCTGAGGATGGGGGAAAAAAGGAAGGAGGATTTCTGCATCCTTTGAGTGTTAGGATTTTCTTTTCCCATTCCTCAAGCCAGAACTAGAGACCTTCTCCTAGGCTCTCTCTGTCTGCACCCAGGTGCCCACTTCTGTGTATTAGGTTGCCTTGAGATCAGCCCTGGGAATACGAAAGGAAAAAAATAGTAAATTCCCCACCAGTTTGGTGGTACTTCAAATAATTCTTGTCTTCTTTCTCAACCCATTTGCTACTGTTTGCTCTTTAGAGTCCCTCAATAGATTTTACCCAGAAACCCAAACACTGTATGTTTATTTTATTTTCTAATAATTCACTTAAAATATATATTACAAGAGCACTGGTCCTCAAATTGATGGGGAATTAAAAATAATGACTATTCTGGAAGGTGGAATGGAGGCTTTTGGGTTGTTTTTTTTTTTTTGTGGGGGGAGGATGAGCAAGGATTGGGTCTTTCTATTAATGATCAATCATAAAGCATAGAAAATTGGATTTTACAAATCAAAAATTATGCTACCAGTTTCTTCATCTAGTGGACACAGCCGTCGCATTCACTCCAAGCCTTGATTCATAGGTACCATTTGGAAATAACAAAGCAGTCCTTTGCCTTGTTTTTTCTGAAATTGCCTGGGGGTAAAGTCTTCCCAGAGAGATTATAACTGAGCTGGGCTTTGAAGGAGTTATCTAGAACAGGAAGGATCTTGCTCATTTTTTAAAATATTTTTTCTCTGTGTTCTTCAGATTGCATAATTTCTGCTGACTTGTTTTCAAGTCTCTTTCCTCTGTCATATCAGTTCTGCTATTGAGCCCCTCCAGATATTGTATGTTTTACTTCTAAAATTTTCATTTGGTTATTATTTTTACAGTTTCTATTTCTCTGCTGAAAACAACTACCTTACCCTTCATTTCAAGAGTATTTACCTATACCTCATGGATTATGGTTATAATTGCTGATTTAAGGTCTTTATCTGATTAGTCCAAAACCTGGATCACCTCAGTACTTTGATCTACTGATTGTCTTTTACCTCGAGAATTGGACATATTTGTTTGCTTTTTTGTATGTTGCATTTTGGATTATATATTGGATATACTGACCGTTATGTTTTAAGACTCTGGATCCTGTTTAAGTTCTCTGCAAAAGGTTGACCTTTTTTTGTTTTGACAAAACGTGATTAGATTTGGACTGCAAATTCTGTCCTACGTTCTATGGGCAGTGATTAGCCCTATCAGTTCAGTTTTAAAAGCCTGTTCCCAGCAACAGAGAACAGAAAGTACTCCAGAGTGAGTAGACAATCCATGTATGTTCCATAATTCTTCAATAGTTTGATTCTCAGTAGAGAATCTCAAGATACCCCATACCTGTGATTTTCACTGTCTGCATTGTCTTTTCCTATCAATTATTAATGTTTTATCTTTTTTAGCAAGAGAAGTTTCAAGAGAATCCAACAAAGAAAATCAAATCAAAAAAATTGGATCCCCTCAAAGGCCAGAAGGTTATTGCAAGATGTGATGAAAATGGCTTTTATTTTCCAGGTAGATATTTTATTTTATAAGATTCTTTTGTTAGAAAATATGATATCAGAGACCAGAGGTTCTCAAACTTTTCTTTCCCATGAGCTGCGCTAAGGTATTCCACTTGTAAAATGAAACGATGATGAGCTTTCTCCCCATATTTATGGGGGAAAAATAGCCATAAAAATGTATTTATTTTAATCTCTCATTTGTTCAGTGAACCATTTTTACTACACATCTGCTATGTTTCATGTATGTAATATTCCTAAATATTGAACTACACATCTGCTATGTTTCATGTATGTAATATTCCTAAATATTGAACCACACACTGGTCTAGTGTAGTGAGCAAACAGATGGAAATGCTTGTCTTCATGGAGCTTACATGCTAGTGAGGGAGACAGACGAGCAACCAAATAAATAAAATATGCAGTGTGTCAGATACAGTGCTATGAAGAAGGATCAAGCCATGAAAGAAGGTTGAGAGTGTCAATGTGAAGGTTGCAATATGGCGGTCAATGAAGAGCTTCCGGAGAAAGTCACATCTAAGTAATGATTTAAAGGAGGAGAGGTAAACCGTGAGATTATCTGGGGGAAGAGAGTTCTAAGCAGAGGGAATGGCAGTACAAAGTCCTGAGGCTGGAATTCTCATGGCATATTGGAGGAAGAGGCTACTGTGGCTGGACCCAAGAGGTTTGCCCAAGATTTTCCTGGGACATGTGATCCTGAAGGAATCAGCCAGCTGAAGTTCACTGAGAGCTTCACAGATAGTGAAAATAATATGTATGTGTGAAGATCTAGAGGTGAAGAAAAACATTTTATGTCTGGAGAAATAAAATAGGTTATGGCTGGAACCTAGAATGCAAAGGAAAGGAAGAAAATAATAAAGCTCTTCAGAGGAGTAAGTATGGGGTAGTTCATAAAGGGTCGTGTTAAATAGGATGGACTTTATTGGAGAACCACATTTCAAGCAGGGAGAAACACAATCGCACTTGAGGTTTTGAAAAGATCCTTCCCATTGCTGTGTAAAGAGTGTACGCAGAGTGGGTTAGGATGTCGCTCAGGTAACTGGCTTGTGTCATAAGGTAAATAGACATACCTACAGGAGATAGTGGTGTGGACAGGAAGATAATGAGGTATGTCTGGGACACGATGAATTGCAGGGGGCACCATGAGACAACTGAAGTTGTCAGAGAAGCAAAGATAAGGGTCTAGAGTCTGGGGAGGCAATCTGTTTGGAGATGGGAATTTTGACACATCAACACAAAAGTAGACATTGAAATCATGGTAAAGGCTTGTAGGGAAAAGAGAGCTTAGAGAAAGAATCCTGAGGATGGTCTGTCAAGCAAAAAGATCAGACTGCAGAAATAAGCTGGTCTTCCGTACCAGGCATTATCTATCAATCACCAGTTAGAAAAATTCGTTATTAATTAAATTTAATTAAATCTTCTTTTTAAGTGGAAAAAATGCTTCAGGAAGAGTTTTGGTTTCCAGCAGGCTTATGTGTAGAACTGGCAACTGGGACATTTTACTGGAAATTTGGTAAATGTGCGTTGGAGTTGACTGGATGAGAGTAAATACGGATCTGGGCTTCTGAGATGCTCATGAAGGCATGAAGCTCTTCTTTGCAAGAGAGCTCCTGAGAACCTGCCAAATCTTTGGGGCTCAGATTTGCTGGGAGGTGATGATAGGAGACCACCTCTACTTGATTTGCTGAATGGGAGCCCTGGAGAGGGGTCCCAGGCCAATTTGACAGTTGAATGGGAATGCTGGAAAGGACTGGATTCCAAATGGCTGGATTAGGGCTTGGGATCAGTTTACTGGTCAGGGTCTCAGAGAAAAGTAGGACAGCTTAACCTTTTCCCCAGCACCATTCCTGTGTGAGGAGAAAATGGGAAGACCTGCTGCAGGGGGAGTGGAGGAGACACGGGTAACAGCACAGCCACATGCAACACCTGCGGCCGCACCAGCGATTATTGCCCTGGTTTTTAAAAAATATGCAACTAGAGGCAGAGAGCACACCCTCCTAAGAGCTGCATGGGATCTGCCTATTCAGGAATTTCAAACTTGTAGCTGTGATTAAACTCAAAAAAGTCAGTTTAGAGGAAATAAACATTTGAATTTAGTCATATAATCAGTCATTTTGATTGGTGGCTAGTTAGTAAATATTGATTCAGCCAAATTAAATGACAGCACATGGCTTACTGGATCTACTGAGTTTGTGCTCCCCCCCAACCCAAAGTCAATGGGTCTTTTCCTCAGTTGGGAATTTCAACTCCACTTTACCTTCATAGAGTTATTTTTTATAAAAAATAATTTCAAACTTAGAAAAGTTTCAAGAATAATAGAGAACTCCTGTATACTCTTTTCACAGATTTGCCAATTTTTAACATTTTGTCACATTTATTACTTTATTTTATTCTGTCTCCCTACTGACCTTCACACACACACACACATTATTTTTTCTGAACCATTTGAGATTAAGTAACATCATCATGTCCCTTTAACCATCAGTGTGTATTTCTCAAGAACAAGGGTATTCTCTTAATGTAACCAGCATAAAGTTATAAAATTCAGGAAATTTAACATTATCATACTACTTTTTATCTGTATATTTCAATTCTATTAATTGTCCCAATAATGGCTTTTGTAGCATTTTTTCCCCCGGTACAGGCTCCAACCTAGAATCATATATTGCATTTGCTTAGCGTCTCTTTAGTCTTCTTTAATCTAGAATCATTCTCCAGCCTTTTCTATCATCTTTCATGATACTGACATTATTTAAAAGTAAAGCCAATTATTTTATAGCATATTCCTCAATTTGGTTTAGATTGGATTCAGGTTATGCATACCTGGAAAGAATGCTACCTACGTGATGACAATGATGTCACGTCCCGCTCAGGGCATCTCATCCAGAGGCACCTAATGTCCATGTGCCCTCATTAGTGACGTTAATTCAGATCACCTGGTCACGATGCCTTACTGTTTTCTCCCTTGCAAAAAAGAAGGTGAAAGAGTTTTGTGGAGCACAGGCATGATACTCATTGGTGACTCCTTTTCTGATAACTTTTGTCCCAAGCCTCCTAAACATTTTTCATGGAAAATAGCTGGCTTTAAGACGAACCTCAGCAGAAGGTGCTTTAGAGTAATTGGATCAGAGCGTCCGTGGCTTAAGGCCAGGTCTACACGGGAGCAGAGCTAGTCCGGTGGTTGCTGCCATCCTTGGGAACCGGGACAGGGATTTCCATGTGGCTAACTCTCTTCCAGGGGTCCGAGTGGATTATCCAGTTGAGGAATGACTGCACTGTTCAGAATGGAAGTGACAAGCTGACGGCCTGGCTTCTCAGGATGCTGAAAGGCAGGGAGGAAGACACATTTCAGAACCTTATTTTAAATCATTATTTGTGGGAATTGGGTCATCCTTCCTGTTGTTCAGTAAGAAGGAGCATTTTACTTTAGGACATTCACAGTGATGTAAATCCAGGTTGCAAGGTTTCTGCCTTGTGCCAAAGGAACAACTTACAATGGAAGGCGAAGGCGGGGCAGGGAGGGGGCCGGGAAATGTGATACTTTCTCAAGGGTGATGATTTAGGGTCAGAAAATCCTGAGTTTTCATTTCTTTGAAGTCTGCATCTTGTCTCCATGAGCCCTGTAACTGGAATCACTGAGCCTCAGTTTCCTCATCTTTCCAAATGGGATTTGAAACACTTTAAATGCCCATTAGATTATTACATATGCTAATATACAATATTTTGTAAATTGGAAAGCGTTAATTACACGTCAAGAGTTTTTCTATCACCCATGTGAGAGCTCCTCTTAGGAGACATAAATAACTCCCGTCCTCTCCTGGGGGTAGAGGGCGCTGCTTGGAATTTAAAAACTTTAATAAGCAATTCAGAAAGGCAAAAACCAGCACAAGGGGCTAGAGAGGAACCCTCTGAGACTAAAGGAAGAGGAGAATGTGATGAACAGACGTGTAGGGTGACACGGTGGAGTGGGGCAGGTGGAGGGCATGCTTCTGGTGGAGCAAAGCTAACGCCTTGTTCAGGAGCTGGAATTTAAGCTGGGCTGTAAATATAGGAAGGTTCTTACAGCCAGAGGTGAAAAATCCATTCTCCGGCCCAAGAAATTCCTGTTTGGAGCAAAAGTTGAGAACTATTCCTGCATCTTTCACCAGATGAACTGACCTGCCTTGTGTGCTTAGACTATTTCTAGACTCCTCTGACCACCGAGCATGGGCCACGTTTTTGCTGAGGGTCTCAAAAGGGGTGCATCCCCTTTTCCCCAGCCTGAGGATGAGACAGCCCTCTGGCAAAGGTGGGGAGCCTGACTCTAACCCAGGAAGATGCCTGGGATCACCAAGCCTCCACCAGGAGAAAGATCAAAAGCACTGGAGGGGCTTCTGCGTGCTGGTCCCAGCTCCAGAGCCCAGGCCCCTGAAATGGTTCCCAGAGACCTTTGAGAGCCAGGAGACACGGCCTCACCTCTCTGGGGCCGAGGGCAGAGAACAAGTGCAGCTGCTACTGGCCAGGGAAGGTCCATGTCAAAACTTCCCCTTTGGGGCTGGCCCCGAGACCAAGTGCTTAAGTTTGCGCGCTCCGCTTTGGCGGCCCAGGGTTTCACCGGTTCGGATCCTGGGTGCAGACATGGCACCACTCATCAGGCCATGCTGAGGCGGCATCCCACATGCCATAACTAGAAGGACCCACAACTAAAATATACATCTATATACTGGGGGAATTTGGGGAGAAAAAGCAGAAAAAAAAAAAAAAAGGATTGGCAACAGTTGTTAGCTCAGATGCCAATCTTAAAAAAAACAAAAAAACTTCCCCTTAATGTTTGTAATCCCTCCTTAATGGGAAAGTAAATTTCAACTAGGATGCGTGACAAAATGCATGAACCTTAACACACGTATTTTCTTTTCCTGTTATAATCCTCTCTTTGAGTATAACTAAAAGGAAACTTCTTGCTTCTTTTTTCTTTTTTCCTGTTTTGGCTGTACATTTTAAGGAAGCCATGGAGTATGTTCAGCCTAGTTACCTTATCATTTATTAGATGAAAAGCTGAGGATGGTAGTTCATATTTCCTTTTCTCTTTCACAATTTAATAGCTACAATTATCTATCTCTAAGTATTATAGAAGGAAATATGGCTAAAATAAATAAGGAAGGAAATCAGCAGGTAGGAAGCGTCCAAGGAGAGGAAATTTGTTTCTAGGAACGATGTCCTCTCAGGACGGTTGCTGGTGATGCTGGATGAACAAGTGTCTGCACGTTCTCTGGGCTTCCCAGCCCAGCAGGTGCTCTCAACCAGAGCACTGTGCTCCACCACTTTGGGTTGGTCAAGCACAGTATGCATCACACGGTATCCAATGCTATCTGGGGGAGAAATCAGAGGGGCGCACTGATTTAAACAGGCAAAATGTACAACTTAGCGAAGCCAACAGGTTGGGGCAAGCCTAAGGGAATAGGTATTATTTATTTTTGATTTGAAATTTGGTTCCTTCCAGGGGTTGTGAAGAAGTGCGTGAGCCCCACCCATGCACTGGTGGGCTTCACATATGGGGACACCAAGATTGTGCCCACTTCGTTCATCACACCTGTGGGGGGCGCCATGCCCTGCCCACTACTCCAGGTACCTCTCCAGCGATCTGTTCCCGGGGCCCTTTTCCTCATTCCCAGAGTTGTGGATAACAGGAAGTGGCGCAGCCACGGTTTTGCCCTTTACTGAGCATCTGGTTGGGCCACACAGGGAGCTTAAATTTGGGCAGGAAGAGCAGTGGCACCTGTTCCTGTGACCTCCTTGCCTGGTGATTTCTTTGCTCGTGACCCTGATCTGCTAATGTCCTGTTAAGTAGCTCACAAGAGCACAGACATGCTTGCATTGCATCTTGAGGCTATTGTCACTTTACAGATGATTGAGTGTCGGAGAAGGGAGTTGCTGTAACTGCTGGTGCTCTTGAAATTTTCACTGCAAAACACTATATTAAAATGGATTTCAGAGCCAGTCCCGGTTGCCTGGTGGTTAAGTTTGGTGTGCTCCACTTCGGCAGCCCAGGTTCAGTTCCTGGGCATGGACCTACACCACTTGTCACTGGCCATGCTATGGCAGTGGCTCACATAAAAAAAGAAAAAAGAGGTAGGAGGCCAGCCCAGTGGCGTAGTTCACATGCTCCACTTCAGCAACCCAGGGTTCACAGGTTCGGATCCCAGACACACTGCTCATCAAGCCACACTGTGGCGGCATCCCACATAAAATAGAGGAAGATTAGCACAGATGTTAGCTCAGCAACAATCTTCCTCAAGCAAAAAGAGGAAGATTGGCAACAGATGTTAGCTCAGGGCCAATCTTCCTCAGGAAAAAAAAATGGATTTCGTAACAAGGACAGAGGTAGTGCTTTCCCTGACATAGTAGTCAATTGATGCCAGACCCTGATACCATGATCCAGTCACCCCTGAACATGCATTCCACAGGTGAGCTGGGCGGATGTGTTCTCACCTGCTTATAAATTCATAAAAGCTGTGCTATGTCAGGCCCATCCTCCTGCCACTACCCTCATCCTGGCACCAAAGCCAGAGAGTGGAGAGAGAGACCCCCAGAGCTCCACCGCTGCTGTTTCTTGGATAGTGGGAGGCAGGAGAAGTGCCCAGGGAGCAGTCACAGGATTCCGCTTTGGTTGTCTGGTCCAGCCTTCCCCGGCCAGACCCAGAGCGCACATCAGTGTACTGTTCCCCTGACAATCAGTCCTCTGCATCTGGCAAGTGCCCAGCGGCCTCTGTACGCCCCTTCACAAGGTTTTCTCTCTGCTGGAAGTTCTCTCTTTATGGCCTTTACCCGGGATGTCAGGTGTGTGCTTTGGAGCAACATCAAACAAACCTGCTCCTCTCCTTGTCCGTGACAGCCCTCGGATGTGCGGGGGCACTGTTCACATCTCTCCTCGGTCTTCATGTGAAGCACTGCAGGCTCCTTCCACCAGTGTCTGTAGGGTACCGTTTCCAGACCCCTCGCCATCTTGCTGGCTGTCCCCAGGCCCCTTGTCAGGTGAAGAGGTCCTGCTAGACAGGGGCTTCCCCAAACTGGTCACAAAATTCCAGCTGTGGCCCAGTGAGCCCAGAGAATTTTGGAACTGTGGACTTTTTCCAACTGAGAAAAGATAGGTATTTGAATTTTAGCATCAATATTTGCTAATCATCTTATAAACAAGCTTATGTTAATATTGTCTGTAAGATCTATAAGCAAAATATTGGCTGTGAAATGTGTTCTCGTCTACAGGTTGGAGATTATGTGTTTGCCAAAATTGTGGTCCCCAACGGCTTTGACTTCTACGTCCCTGCCATTGTCATAGCACTTCCGAATCAGAATGTGGCCGAAGACAAGTTCTACACGGTTTTGAAGTGTAACAATCGGAGAGTAAGTAGACTTTCATTTGGAAAAGGACGTCCTTGCTAGGCAGAAAGTGGCTGCTTTTACGCCCGCCTATCTTGTGGGCACTGCCCAGCTCTTCCTGGCGCTGCCAGCGGTCTTGGAAGAGAAGTTTTCCTGGCTGGATCTATTCCACCTGCACGTCCACTCCCTGTGGTTTGGATTCTGCCCTCTCTATGGCACAAAATTGGCCCTTACTAGGATTGCCGTGGCCTCCTCACCCCTCTGTCAGATGGACTGTGGGCTCTCATTCCACATCTGACGGCCGGGGCTCCCTCCGCTTCTTCAGTGGCCTCCCAGGTTCTTGCAGCACCACTCCTCCCTCTCTGCTGTGACTGCTGGTCCTCCCTGTGTATTTTTCCTAAAAGTTGTAGGAAAAAATCTTTATCAGTTTACAAATCTGATAATGTCCCTTGCCTGCCTGATGTCCCCCATACACACACTTATCAGCCTCATTGAAAAGCCCAGCGTGGCCCCAGCCCAGCCGCAGCCTGCCCCGTGAGCTTAGTTTCCAGCCCCGTGGAAAGCTCGATGCTTCCTGAACACAGTGGGCTTTTCCAAGGCCGTGGGCTTTAACTCTTCCTGGACTGCCCTCCCCGTCTTCTTCCCATGAGAACACCTGTCACGCTCAGGGTTCCCTCGCCCACTGTCCTGCCCTCCACTCACACTGGCTTCCTCACCAATGTCTCAGCTCCTGAAAGACGGGGACTACGGCCTGTGCATCTTTGCACCCCCAGCACAGCCCCTGATAACGAGAAGATTCTCCCAGTTGCTTTTCAATTACTTGAATAAATGATGTTTCTAATGGAAATAATGTTGTCTTCACGGACTACTTCATATGCCTAGAAAAGAGACTAGCAAGCAAAATAAGAGTGGCTAACTTTATTAAGCACTTCCTTTGTGCCACAAGTACTAATCCGATCACACATAGTGAACGATTGAAGGCTCAGAACACTGTGAGGGAGGTACTGTTATTATCTGCATCTTCAGACCAGAACCTGAAGCCGAGAGGTTACGTCAATACAGGGTCAGCCGCAGAGCAGAGGTTTGAACCCAGACAGTCTGGCTCCATGGCCTGCACGCTAAACGTCTGTGCCGACTGCCCAGTGCACAGAATAAAAATATCCAGTCAGGTCTTGACTGTAGCGTGACGTACATCCATCAGGCAGGGGTCATGGTAAATGAGTTTTAGAATTAAGAGCAAAGAGTAATGACGTCAGAGCCAACGGGCCCCAGGAGCACTGTACCCAATCCGACAGAGCGAGAGGGATCAAGAAGTGCCTTCTCATCATGAAAGGCCCCGGAGAGAAAATGGATGTTCCTGGAGCTGTTTAGATGAGAGTGAAAAAGCAGTCTGGAAGGGCGGCAGGTGGGGAAGCATTTCTGACATGTGGCCCTGCTCTGGGGATAGCTACTAGGCAAGAGAGGAGAGAGCCAATCAAGGGACGTTTGAAGAGATGTCCCTGAGCCCCACAGGGTGGGGAGACGTGAAGCAGGTGACCTTGGATGCCTGAGGAAGAGCCTCAGAGCCCAAGAAGGACCTTGAACGTACCCACAGGGCAGTGGGGCTCTGGCAACTAGATGGCATGGTCTGAGAGATGGACGCTAAAGACAGTTCTGATAGAAATTCTGGGAGACCCATGTGGCAATAGTTTATAAGTCCAGGAAAGAGATGGCCAAGGCTGAAATAAAGATAGGGACCAAGGTGGTTATATGAAAGGATGTAGGTGTGCACGTGCACACATGTGCGTCTTATGTGAGTGGACTTGGCAAATGATCCAGCATATGGAGAAATAACAGGAGTCAACAATGACTGTTATTCAGCATATGATTATCAAGCTAGACTCTGCATTTAGACTGCACTCTTCGGTAGCACCCTGAATGGGATAATGGCTCGTAGCTACTGTAATGGGTTGAGCTGGAATAAAATTACATCTGAATTGTGGATATTTGTGATTTAAATTGAGTGAACCCTTTTGGTGTTATTACAGGAATTCTGCCTGCGGAGTGCACTTATTAAGATCAGCCAGAACAAGTATGTTCTCTCTTGCTCTCATATAAAGTCACTCCCAATGCAGGACTCAAAAATGTAAGTGGACCCAACTTCTTACTCCCTGAATTTTATTGATATCTCTGCACTTTTCATTTGTTTCTGAGTTTTTATCCATGATCTCCAAAATACTTGGGGAGAAAAGCAGAGGTGGAGGACTTCCTACTTAAAATGTCATTCTGTGATCATTATTCCTTCAATGCCACACCTTTTAGCTGCTGGTCATTTGCCTGTCTGGTTCTAATTTCAAATCCAACATGATTTCGCTGAACTTTCAGAAAAGCATTCAATCCTGTCATGAATCTGAAGGAATGATTCCCCTTTTATTTGTAAGCATTCAAGGCCTTCTAATGAAGTCCTATATAAAGCGAAGGTTAGAGTTAGTTGCAACTGGGACCAATCCCCCGTCTGCCTCTCCCCTTGGCGGTAAGAGTAAGCTGCTGGCCCTGGCTTGCCCGTGCCCGGGTGAGGGTTGGGGGGTGGGTGGTAGTTTCCAGGGGCTACAGTGAAGCGAACACATTTTCATGTGAGGCGGTAGGATTGCTAAAAGCTGGAAAGGTGGATTAAAGCAAAGTCAATAAGAAAAAACTGTCCTAGAAAGCAGGCGAAAACCAAGTCCATGGGCCCAACAAGGGGCATCAAGGTTGGAGTGAGAGCCATGACCTTGGAGGTGAAGATGGGTTGGGGAAAGGGATCCAGGAAACCCTCATTAATTTCACTTGGGGTTTGTGGGTCATATTTGAGTGTCAACCGTCATTCTCCCAATGGCCTCACCTTGTGCTTCATAAACAGAAACCATCAGACATTCTCTCCTCCGCTTCCTGTCCCCACCTCTGGGCTTGTGGAAACCTGCATCTTTTTGTTGAAGTTCTTCCTCTCATCCAAGGCCCTCAGGATCTGGGGGCCTGTCCCCACAGCCCCGGTCCTTGCCTTGTCAGTTGTCCCTGGATTCTTCTCTCCTTTCTCCTTCGCTCCTCTCCGTTGATTCATTTTCCTCAGCGAAAACCCAAGTTCGCCTCCTCTGTTTACACACATGCATGCAAGTGTGCACACACACACACACAGAATCTTACCTAAATAGACCTCTCTTGGTTCTGCAGTGTGATCCAGCACCCTCCTTTCCCTTCACTGCCCAGCCCCATGTGCAGTCTGCAGGCCTGATGTCTCCACTCTCTTCCCTCCTTCTGACTCCCTGAGCCTTGGATATGAGCTTTCCCTGACCCCTCTGAAGAAACTATCTCCAAGGGGCCTCTCGGGACCTCTCACACGCTCACACCAATGAACTCCACCCACCCCAGTGACTATGCTTGCTCTTTCAGTCCTATTTGACGGTGCACCACTCCTTCCTCTAAACCCTTCCTCTTGAGGCTTGTTGTGGCTCCTCCTCTCTCTGGATTTCCTCCTGCCTGATTTCGCCCCACCCATTGTTTCCATAACTCCACTTACACTAAGGACCTCATATCTCCATCTCCAACCAAGACTGCTTCTGTGCTCTTGCTCAGAATCGTAGTCTCCGAGAGTGGGACCTGGGGTGGATTATCCTAAAAGCTGCCCAGGTGGCTATGATGTGCAGCCATGGCTGATAACCGCGGTGGAAAGAGCCTTGGAAATGAAGACTCGTGTTCGATCCCAGCCCCACCCTCACTTAGTTCTGTGACCCTGGGCAGGCTGTTTATCATCTCTGAGCTTGTTCCTCAGGGTAAGTAAGATCAGAGTGGTGTGGGGATTGGACATGGTCACGCCGTGCGTGGCATAAATAAAGTGGGTGCTCAGCAGCTGGTGGGAATCATATTCTTTCCGGCCATCCCCCTGAGTGTACAGAACCTCAAACCCAGCACATCTAAAACTGAAATCGTAGCTCTCCACAAACCTGCTCCCGTCTCCACCTTCCCCGTCTCGGTTCACTCTTGTACCCACCAGTCACAGAGCTGTCCAAGCAGAAACCTGGTAGTCATCTTTGGCTTCTCCTGGTCCTTCACTCACCCCACCCCACTGGTCTCCAAGTTATATTGATCCTAACTCGAAAATATTTCCCAGCTCTGTGGACTGGTGCTGCCTTAGTTCAGGTGCTCTCGTTCCCTGAGGGCTCTGCCTCCGGCCTCCTCCTGCCTCGGTCCCAGCCATCTCCCATAAGGGATGACCAGAGGAATCTTCCTAACATGCAAATCTGCTCTTGCCCCTTGCCCACCTAAAAACCCTCCAGGGCCAGCCCCAGTGGCCTAGTGGTTAAGTTCAGCACACTCTGCTTCGGTGGCCCAGGTTTGGTTCCCAGGCGTGGACCTGTACCACTTGCCTGTCAGTGGCCATGCTGTGGGGGCAGCTCACATACAAAAAAAGAGGAAGATTGGCAGCAGGTGTTAGCTCAAGGCAAATATTCCTCAGCAAAAACAAATAAATAAATAAAAATAAAAATCGTTCAGAACCTCCCCCCACGCCCCTTCTGTTTTTTAAAAATTATTTTATTAAAGTCATATTGGCTTATCACATTGTGCAAATTTCAGATGTACATTTTTATATATCAGTTTCTGTGCAGACTGCATCATGTTCACCAGCGATAGTCTAGTTTTTATCCATCACCGTACACTTGTGCCCCTTTACCCCTTTCACCCTCCCCTGAGGCCCTTCCCCTCTGGCAACCACTAATCTGTTCTCTTTGTCCATGTGTTTATCTTCCACATATGAGTGAAATCACACGGTGTTTGTCTTTGTCTGTTTGGCTTATTTTGCTTAACATCATACCCTCAAGGTCCATCCACGTTGTCGCAAGTGACACGAATTTGTCTTTTTTGTGTCCATGCCCCTTCTTATCCTAGCTTAGCCTCTTGTCAGTCGAACCCAGGCCTGCCTTCCTGGCCTCACTTCTCCCTAGCCACCCTCCAGTCAACACTAACCATACTAAACTACTTGTTGCTTTTTCCCCTCACCATGCTTTTTCAAGGCTCTGTGCCTTTGCACAGGCTAAGTATTCCCTCCCTGGAATGCTCCTCTTTGCCCGTGGCCTCCTGGGGAACTCCACCACTGAACTCAAGCATCACCACCACTATGCGACGTGCCAGGACTCCAGCCTCCTATGCAGTGAGGTGATTCCACTTCACTGTGTAGAGGTTTTCATTACAGGAATGAATTTATTTATTTATTTGTTTGTTTGTTTGTTTTTGGTGAGGAAGATTAGCCCTGAGCTAACATTGGTGCCTATCTTCCTCTATTTTGTATATGGGATGCTGCCACAGCCTGGCTTGATGAGCAATGTGAAGATCCATACCCGGGATCTGAACCTGCAAACCCCAGGCCACCGAAGCACAGCGTGCAAACTTAAGCCATTGGGCCGGCCCTCACTACAAGAATTTTCCTTTGTGTTGAGCCATGTACTTTCATGGCCATCACTCCTGTCAGGCATGAGTCCTTGAAAGCAGGGGCCAGGTTCTATCACTTCTGAATCCTGGTTGCCAGGGTTCAGCTCACAGGATGTGCCCAATGACTATTTGAAGAGTGAAGCAATGAGCAAATGCTGGTGGGTGCCCACCAATACTCCTTGAGGTGTACGTAGTTCCATAGCGAATCTTTCCTTAGGTATGAGTACTGAAAATATATACTACAATCCTTTATTCCTTTTCTAGATGAGTTTAATATTTCATTTAAAGTAATAGCACATTTTCTGTTAATCTCAAAATTCTACTCAAACAATATGATATCCAAATTACAGTACTTTATAAAGGACTATGAATAGATATGGCTAGGTCTTGACCATTTTCACTAAACTCAACATAGTCAATCACTATTTCAAAATTAAAATTCAATTCTTTCTACGTTGAGAAAAGCCTTTAATTGTTTTCTATCTTAGTCCTACTGTGGGCCTTATTTAAAGCCCTTAGCTGCTAATTTTCTACCCTAGCTTCTAGGGCTTTCCACAGCAGAAGCGTTCCCTGACTCCCTAGTCTCCCCACCATAATTTCTACTGTCTGCTAGCAAGAGACTGCATTTAATTCTCCTAAGCAGAGGCCACATCCCCGCTAAGTTTAAGCTTAATCTCTCTCTGTTTCTGTAATCAGGGCTGGCGGAAGTGAGCACACAAAATAAAGGGGTAGGGCTTACTTTGTGTCTACACTGGGATTTCCCTGTGGCAGGTCCTTTCTCATCAGGAGCTCTTTCTCACTTACTTTATAAACGTGCCATCTCTTTTCCATTGTTCTTTAGGAAGTCTTCACACCGTTACACCAAATAAGACCGTTTCAAACAAAAAAAAATCCCGGTGCTTTCTTCATGGGCTAATTAAACAAATGACCTATAAGTTGCAATGCCGACAGGACATATTTGACTAAATTTAATTTAAAAATATTGAATCCACTACAACCATCCACTTGAAGTTGGTAAGACAAGGGGTACATGGCCCCAAAGAGCAGGGTGGCCCGGGGCACCCGAAATCCAGCTCCCCATCCTTGGCTCCCCTCTTTTTCTTCCTTCTTGGGGCCTTCAGTTTGGGGTGACTGAGAGTATCTTCTTCAGGCCCTTCTTCTGGTTCCTAACTGAGGGTAGTGCACAGTAAAGGCAAGAAGGAAAGTATTTGGAGGGTGAAGCATTCAAAACGATTGAATATGGACACAGCTGATGCAAATTTTCATTTTCAACTCAAAATTTGACACCTAAATGATTCTTGAAGACTTTTAATAAGGTCGGTTTGCAAAATATGTTATCCATTTTGCTAAATTGCAAATAACTAGTGCTTAAAGGACAGAATTTTGGTATCACCATGTTTGCAATGTGAAATCGAGTGAGGCTGTTACTGATTTTCTCTTTCCTTTGCTTCATGGCGACTGCGTTCTCTGACAGCACAGCTGGGAGAGAGGTATGTCGTCTAAGAGTGTCTTTGACAGAGGGAAATGATTGCTCTTGCCTTACGTTAATTCTGGTGGTGTTCCTGAGGTGTTTTTTTTTAACATTTCATGGCATCAGAGATGTCTGTTCTGAGCGAAAATCTTCTCTAACCTGTCTATAACTTTCTCCATTTAGAGAACACACATGTGATTTCTCCCATGTGATCTTCTCAATAACTCCAAGATCAAGCAGACCAGAAGGAATTTCCCCCCATTTGGCATCCTCCCTCCTGGCCAGGCAGGGGAGGCACAGCCCGACTTCTTCCCTGACTACCTCCCCTGGGGTCCTGTTCACATCAGAAGGCTGTGGCATGCATGTGGGAAGCTCGCCTGGTGGGTTTGATGCTCTGGCTTCTGGTTTCCTCCAGTGAAGGGAAGTGCCTCAACCAGGCATTACTCAACCACCCACAGCCTGGGGACCATGTGCTCCTCCAGCTAGGGCACCTCTGGCAGCCTTGATCTGAATCCACACACCTGGTGCTGTGTATAACTGGCTGGACATCTCTACCAGTAGAACTGGAATCTATCCTCTATTCTTTTTCTTTTTCTTTTTTTTTTTTTTGAGGAAGATTAGCCCTGAGCTAACATCTGCTGCCAATCTTCCTCTTTTTGCTGAGGAAGACTGGCCCTGAGCTAACATCCATGCCCATCTTCCTCCACTTTATATGCGGGATGTCTACCACAGCATGGCTTGCCAAGCGATGCCAGGTCTGCACCCGGGATCCGAACCAGTGAACCACAAGCCGCTGAAGCGGAACATGCGCACTTAACCACTGCGCCACCAGGCTGGCCCCTATCCTCTGTTCTTGACAGGCCCTTCTGTCAAGAGAAAAGCTCAGAAAAATTACCTCTGAGGCTCCTCCTTAAGAAGATTCACTTTAGAAGGAGTTTGATTTCTTGAAAAACTTAGCAACATTCTAAATGTGATCAGGAAAGCCAGATAGGACTAATCATTTTCTCTGTGCTCCAGAAAAATCACTGGGCACCTGAAGGAGGTTGTTGGGCACTGAGATCCTGAAGGCAAGGAGTGTTCTGCCCTTGATGTGTGCTTGTAATCGTGTGGTCTTGGGGACGTGCCTGTGGCTGAGTCTACAGGAGGGCAGACCCTGCTCCCAGGGTTCAGATGCGGTTTGTCTGGATCTGGGGTCACCTGCCAGTTCCTATTACACAAAATATTAGCCTCTCACCCTCTCTCTTTGAGCAGTTGAGTAATTTTCCATCAAGCCATTTGGATTAGAGTATGTCCCAAAGGAAATTATACTTCGCATGTTATTTAACACTCCTGCCTTTACTCTGCGTGGTGGCTTCGCATTGTCTTCCTGAAGCACTGATATTAAGCCATTGATTGAAACCTCAAGATTCAGTGCTGCCTCTGGCATTGCACGAGATGAATCACTTCCCATAATCTCGCCCAGTCCCTACTGACTATTTTGCCCTTGGAAGGAGCTGTGCATCTGAAAGCGTTAAGCCTCTGTATGTCATTAGCTCCCTCGTCCCTCTGGTCAGATTGGGAGCCCCATTTCCTCGGCTGGAGCAAAACGCTGAAAAACAAGCAGTTCAGCCATAAACCCTGTCTGTGAGTGTCCTATATTATTCAGGGGGACAAATGCCATTGCCTATTTTCAGAAAGCGTGCTGTGGTGCCCTAGAGCCCGGGATGAGAGAACACAGAGTCACAGAGATTCGTTCACTCTGAGGGCCAGTGGTAACAATTTGGATGGCAATACCCCATCTTATCAGTCTCTCCATTTTCTGCCCCTTCCATTCTTAAAGCTCAGAGGTCCTCATCAAACGTCTGTCTGGTGCCTACCCCGTAGGCTCTCCCATTCTTTATGTTCTAAGATGGCTTGCTGGCAGACACATAGGGCAGAATAAAAGTGAGGCCTCAGGGAACCAGTGAGAACATGGGCAAGCTGGCAATGCTTGATCAAGCAAATGAGGTGGGTTCTGACCCAAGGAGAGCAGGGAGTGGGTGCTCAGCATTTCATTCCCCAAAGTGGACCCAGCTACTTCTGAAGAGCCAGTGAAGTCACAGTGGCTTCCCGCACTTTCCTCCCCACGCTCACATACACACATAGTCTGGGCCTATTTGTCATATTATTTGAACAAACTTATAGCCTCAAATAATTAATATGGCACTTAATTTAACTAGGTTTTGGTATGAGATAGGGCAAAAGAAGGCCTTGAGGGGCCAGCGCAGTAGCCGAGTGATTAAGTTCACATGCTCTGCTTCAGCGACCCAGGGTTTGCCAGTTCAGATCCTGGGCACGGACGTACACACTGCTCATCAAGCCATGCTGTGGCAGCATCTCACACAGAAGAACTAGAATGACTTACAGCTAGGATATACAACTGTGTGCTGGGGCTCTGAGGGGAAAAAAAGAAAGAGGAAGATTGGCAATAGATATTAGCTCAGGGCTGATCTTCTTCATCAAAAACAGCATGCCTTCAAAAAAAAACAGAAAGCCATTGAGCAAGGCCTTTCCAAGCCTGCTGGTGGAGAATGTCCACTGGCTGGAAGTCAGGAGCGTGGCCACCCTCCCCTGTTCCTCAGAGTGGTTTTGGGCCAAGCGGAGTGAGGGTGCCTGGGGTGGGTGGATAAGAACTTTCCTGTCAGATTCACACCTACCCTTCCCCCGCCCACCCATACGGGGACATTTCCTTGGGGAATAGCTTAAACTTGGCCGGGCAGCATCTGCTTACTTGATGTAAAGCCCTTTCCTTGATTAAAATCCCAGTCTGCTTTTTATTCTAATTATGACCGTGTATTTTTTTATTCTTCTTCCAAAAGCAATGAATAGTTAATATAATTTAGAAATTAAAGGCAAAAAGGATATAAAAACAATCCTTAGTCCCATATTTCAAAAGTAATCACCATTTATATTTTGATACATATCCTTCTAGACTGCTTTCTTGCCATGTTGATTCTTCTTCCTCAAAATAAAAATTTTTGTTTCTCCTTATTATTTATGACAGTTGCAAAAAGTTTTTCAAATGTGGAGAAAGCGACAGTTCCACTGGAATTCTTTTCCCTGAGGCAACCATTAACAGTTTGGTGCAATGGTTTCCAGTCATCTTTATGGATTCACATTCTTAGTAACAAAAATGAAAATGCGACGTACATGCCACATATAAGTGAGGACATACAGTATTTGTCTGTCTCTGTCTGACTTATTTCACTTAGCATAATACCCTCAAGGTCCATCCATCTTGTCACAAATGACAGGATTTCCTTCCTTTTTGGCTAGATAATATTCCATTGTGTGTATATCACATGGATATCACACTTTCTTTATCCATTCATCCATTGATAGACACTTAGATTGTTTCCTTCTCGTGGCTATTGTGAAGAATGCTGTAGTGACATGGGGGTGCAGATATTTCTTCACGATAGTGATTTCATTTCCTTTGGACATGTACTCAGAAGTGGGATTGATGGATCATATAGTAGTTTTATTTTTGATTTTTTGAGGAATTTCCATACTGTTTTCCATAGCGGCTGTACCAATTTACACTTCCACCAGCGATGCAAAAGGGTTCTCTTTTCTCCACATCCTTGCCAACACTTGTTGTCTCTTGTATTTTTGATAATAGCTGTTCTAACAGGTGTGAGGTGATATCTCATTGTGGTTTTCATTTGCAGTTCCCCAATGATTAGTGATGTTGAGCATCTTTTCATGTACTTCTTGGTCATTTGCATGTCTTCTTTGGAAAAATGTCTATTCAGGTCCTCTGCCGATTATTTAATTGGGTTATTAGTCTCTTTGCTGTTGAGTTTTATGAGTTCCTTATGTATTTTGAACGTTAATCCATTATCTAATATGTGGTTGGCAAATATTTTCTCCCATTCCATAGGTTGCCTCTTCATTTTGTTAATTATTTGCTATGCAGCAGCTTTTTGGTTTGATGTCCCATTTGTTTATTTTTGCTTTTGTTGCTTGTGCTTTTTGTGTCATATCCAAAAAATCATTGCCAAAGTCAAAGTCAAGGAGTTTTTCCCCTATGTTTTCTTCTAGGAGTTTTATGGTTTCAGTTCTAGTATTTCCATTTCAAGTTAATTTTTGTGAGTGGTGTAAGATTGAGCATGTGGATATTCAATTTTCCCAGCACCATTTTTTGAAAATATCTTTTCCCCATTGAGTATTCTTGGCTCCCTTGTCAAGTATTACTTCATTGTGTGTACTGTATTTTCTAATTGGTAAATCCAGCTCTATGACTTCATAATCATACCTAAGTTTTGTCAATTAAATTTAACCAAAAGTCATATTGTTTTTAGAGTTTGGGGACATTTTCCCCATAGTACAACTTAGAGTAATTAGAGAACCCTGAGGGTGTAAAAGAATGTCTCTATTATACAAGCTCAAGTTCAGTATATCAAGAATGAACTGGACTGTGATGTGGCCAAGCTTATCATCTTGGGTTGGACAGGGGTCAATTCTGAGGCACGCCAAGGGGCTTGTTGGTCAGGAGCTATTCCTTTACTGACTGACTTGATCAGGACAGAGTCCAAATGGTTAGATTCTCCATGCTATGTGAGGCTCCCACATATCAAAGGCCTGTGGAAATGACTTATGTGGAATAAAGCCCAGCCCAAACTTTCAGGGCCCACAGGACTCATGAGATCCATTCCTTGGGAAGAAAGATAAGAGACAAAGAGCTGAGTAACGCCCACGGGGCTGGCTTGGACATCTCTGTAGACACAGCAGCCATCAAGACCAGGGTAACCCTGATCTTTCTGTCTCTCTCTAGGGAGGATGTGGACACAAGGAACTCTACTTTCCTCGTACGGGCACTCAGAGAAGTTGACACTAGGGATTTACGAGAGCTGAGACAGGAGAACCCTAGAAGGAAGAAAAAGAAACCCGCCAAGAGGCTGCCTCTCCAGGAGATGGTGTCATTGGACTCAGACGACTCTTCTCGTGGCATCAGGTCCCAAGAATCCTACCACAAGAAACACCCCAAACCCAAGGTGGGAGGGGGGTGACATCGTTTATTTTCAGAACACCCTGAAATCTCTCTCAAGAATAGTGCATTTGAGATCACTCTCCAGTTTCCAGGGCAGTTTAGGTCCCAGTAAAGCAAAAACTCTAACACCCTTAAGTAAGGCTGACATCCACTTCCCCAGAGAAGGTCCTCAGCCTGGGGTCTAGGAGGCAGCCAGCCACAGCATTTCCGCCACACTTCCACCTCTAGCACTTCCTGCTCTGCCCTCATAGAGCCACCCACAGCAGCAAAAGGCTGAAGACCTTAAAACAGTCCAGTGGCAACTGTGTTTAAGAAAGCCAGCGTTCCTCCAGGGCTGCCCACACCTCAGCCACTTGACACTGTGACAGTTGCTCCTCTGCTGAGACAAGGCCACCCTTGATTCTACCTGTGCCTTCCCTGTTTCTAAAAAAGGTGGACTCCCCTGTCATCTCCCACTCGGACCTCCTCCCTGTTTGAGCTTATGGGTTCCGGCTTTTCCTGACCATTCATCACCCTAGTATTTTCCCTGTCCTGACAAAACTGCCCTCAGTCCTCTGGTAGACTCTCTGCACCCAGAAGCTTCATCTAACAGATTACTGTCATAGGATTTTCAGATTTTCTGAAAGTCTGTGCAGTTATAAGCCAAGCTTGCAGTCTTGTTTTAAATTGATTATCTCATCTGAATTAGAGATTTTATGCTTAATGTTAGAAATGAAATTAAGACCTAAGAATGTGTCTGAGATCTGTAAGACTGAACATTCCCTATTTTATTGTTTTCCGGAAGTTTTAATAGAGCTCTCCTTAATTATTTTTGTCTGTAGTCTGTTGTAGGTACCTCTAAGTGAGCATGGATCCAGAATAAAAACTCTTACTTTGAAAACATTTCAAAACTATGGATTGTTTATTTGTTACTGTTGTCTTTGGACACATCTCAGGAATGACGTATAAAAGTGTTCAATTCTGTTCATTAATTTCTTAGTGAAATTAGCGTCACTAATTTCAAAAATGAAATAGCTCTCCCAAATTCTCTTTTTCTAGCCAGTAATGGCCCCTAGATAATAACAGGGTGCAGACTATTAATAAGAAAAATGTTGGATGCTTTTTGCAAATGGAAAAAATAGAGCAGCATTTTCATACTTCAAAAATTTGCAACCTATTAAAAGTGGTGCTTACGTTCTGAAAGCTGGGGAGTCACCAAGGTTAGGGAGCAGAAATTAAAGAAAGAATCCACTTCCAAAAGTTTGAAAGAAAAAGGAGACATCAGCTCAGCGTCAAGCTAAAAGCAGTAAGGCAGTGAGGAAGGAGTTGAGGAGGGAGGAAATGATCCACAACGCAGTGGAGGACAGTGTGTGGGGAGGCATGCTGCCCCCCAGAACCTAGAGGTTCCTCCCAGGCAGGAAGCTCTGGAGCAGTCATCTGGTTTTGTCTGCACAGTGGAGAGCTGGTGGAGTAGGAAAGAAACCGTGCATCCAGTCATAGTCATTCATTCAGGCATGCATGCATTCATGTAAGCCTGCATGCATTCATTCGATTGTTCAACAAGCAACTGAGGGCTTCAGAGAGATACTGTCAGACGTTAGGAAAGTAGTTACCTTCTCTATTCTGCCTCTCTTCATCTCCACTTTATTTTTGGACCAATCACTGTTGTCTGGTATTGGGGGATGAGCAGGGAGGAAAAAGTACAGGACAAATATACATAATAATAGTTTGTTGATATAACAATGCATGATATGCTCAATGACATTAAGTGATATATTCAATGTGTTGTCCTTTATTGACAATGCCCAGTTCAGTGTGCTGGGGAAAACTGTAATCACAACAGTATATTTCCACTTCCAGCCGATATCGAATAACAAGAACCAAATTTCACCCCCAACCTCCACCCCACCTGAAACAGCTAAAACACCTGATAAAATGTTTCTAAAACATTGGACATAGTCAGTGAGGTACAGTGATCTCGGAGAAATAAATGAGTGCCCAGCTTACTGCCTGGGGACAGTTTCCAGGCTGCAGCAAAGGGAGCAGGAACTCAGGGAGAGCCTGGCAGCCTCTGTGAATGGAGGAGATGGAGCTAAGATTCTGAGGAGACGAAGGCAGCTGGAGTCCACAGGAGAGAGCACTGGAGAGGAGAGAGCTACACAGAAAGAACTCTGGAGATCTGCAGAGAAGCCCCCTTGAGTCTTCAAATCTGTACTGATCAGTGCATGGCTGTGAGGAAACTACTCAAGCCTGGGGAAGGAACCTCCCAAAAGAGAGTAGAAGGAACAATTCCCATAGTTCACACAGGGCTGAGAATATTTCCTGTTTCTTCCAGTCGGAGAGGAAAAACTCATTATTCACGGATCGTCAGGTAGAATACTCAGAAGAGGTTTACCTCAACAGTGGAGCAAAATTGGCCTTAGACTAAACGCTTCTCTGGTCCCATCTAATAAAGCTTAAAAGAAGGCCCTACGATAATCAAACTGTCTGCAAGTAACCTGTGTCCCAGAACAAAGCCAAGAATGTCTGTAGGGATAAAAAAATAAGTATCCCCCACCCAATAAAGTAAAATTCACAGTGTCTGGAATCCAATCAAAGATTACCAGGCATGTGAAGAAGCAGGAAAATATGCCCCATAATGAGGAGAAAAATCAATTGAAATTAACTCCAAAATGGCATAGATGATGAAAAGTACCAGAAATGGTTACTATGTTGGTATATATAAAAGACTGTTATCTTATTATTTAAATCTCTTTTAAAGCTAGTTGGCAGTATAGGGTAATGGCAGTGGTGCACTACTGCATTTCCATCTACCCCTCAAGATGCATCTGTAGGCATTGCCTCAGGTGATTTGTGTGTTTGATTTTCACTGAATAAATCTACACTTTTAGCATATGCCAGAAGAAGTGATAAAAGGGGCTCACTCTGTTTTTTTTAAAAAAGTAATAATAGCTATGTATTCAGATTTTATGGCCACTCTATATAACTGGCCTGGACCAAAAGCCAGGGATGGGGCTTCAGGATGGAGTGATTGATAGTCACATAACAACTGTGTGGAATGGGTACAGAGTGACTCCCTGAAAGAGAGAGATATGCTCTTACCAGAAGAAAGAGAACAGATGTTCAAGAAGAGACTGAATGACCACTCGAGTGATGTAGAAAAGATCCATGCATCAAGCAACAGACATTACCTCTAAGTTCCTGTTCAGCCCCAGGAGTCTGTGGATCAATGACCTGGTCCATTACCAACTCACAGCAGTTCCACGCAGATGAAAAACTGTCCTTATAAAAGCGGGGAGGAGCTGTAGTCAAGATAATTCGACAAGAGAAATTACCTAGGGGAATATAATTGAAAAAGAAGTAAAATTATATTTGCATATGATAAAAGAGTATACCTGGAAAACCTGAGAGAATCAGTGATAACACTAATTCAAACAATAAAAAGAATTCAGTGAGGTGGCAGAATAGAAATTTAATATACAGAAATCAGTAACTTTCATATACACAAATCATGATCAATTCGAAGATATGATAGAGAAAATCTCATTTACAGTAGTAACAAAAAATAAAATACAGCTGATTCTCATTATTCATGGTACTTATGTTCTATAAAGTCACCTCTAACTCTGAATTTAGCAAATACTGAATCATTGCTCCTAGGGGAAATACAAGGTTAGTTTCCTGCAAGCCTGTAGTCATATCATTTTCACCAACTGATCTGTACACAGCCTTCTTTTATGTGTGTTTCTGTTTAAAGACACCTTATTTAATATATATATTGATTTATTAACATAGAACTCATAGGCAACAGCACTGTAACTCATGCCTGAATAAGTTTATCTAACACATGTTTTCTTGGTAAGGCACATCACAGGCTTCTTGCACTTAGGAATACTAGAGAGCACTTCAACACTACGTTGGGGGTCATTTTAATCAGTGAAATCATTAACAGTAAGCAGAAAAATGTGAAAAGTGTGGCACTAAATATGC
This sequence comes from Equus przewalskii, assembly GCF_037783145.1. Lineage (NCBI taxonomy): Eukaryota > Metazoa > Chordata > Mammalia > Perissodactyla > Equidae > Equus > Equus przewalskii. The sequence continues at coordinate 11,018,892 of NC_091844.1, read as the reverse complement.
TATGAGAAGGACACTGTTTTACAGGAGAGCTGAAACAATAAAGCAGTCAGGTGACTCAAATTTTTCGCCACTCTGAGCATACACATATCTGCAAAATGCCTTGAGCATTGATTTTGGAGTTAAAAATAAATTTTAGTGAGCAGGTGAATTCAGAAATAGTGAATCCATGAATGATGAGGATCAACTGTTCCTAGAATAAACTTAACAAGAAATGTACAAAAACAAGATGAGAAAAACTTTAAAACACTCCTGAAAGGTGCAAAAGTAGACCTAAACATCCCTTGTTTTCAGGTAGGATGGCTCAATGTCATGAACATGTTAGTTCTCCCCAAGTTCATTTATTAATGTAACACAATCCTAATAAAAATAACAGCAAATGTTTTATGAGATTTGAAAACTTGATAGTAAAGTTCATTTGGAAAAATAAATATATGACAGTAACTAGAAAATACTGAAAAAGAAAAGCCATATAAAACTCTATAACATCTTTATGCTTAAAATAGTGTGGTCCTAGCACAAGAAAAGACAAATAGACTAATAGAATAGAATGAAATCCAGAAATAGACACTAATATATATGGACATTTAGTATACTATAAAAGTGGCATCTCAGATCACTGGTACTCTTTAATAACTGATGCTGGGATGGCTAATACCCACTGGAAAACAATAAAATTAGATCCATGCCTCATACTACACACCAGAATGAACTCCAAACAGATCCAAGTCCTAAATGTAAGAAAATGAAAGCATACAAGTACTAGAAGAAAATGTGAGTGGATTCCTCTATAACATGGGTGTAGAAAAAGATTTTTTAAAGTACAACTCAAAATCCAGATGCAATAAAAGATTGCTTAACTCACCTTCAGAAAAATTTATCTGTAAAAATGCATTACCAAAAGCACCATAAGCAAAGACAAAAGATAAATGATAAACTGGGAGAAAGTCCTGGCACAGTATAGCACACAAAAGGCTGATGTCCCAAAATATATAAGAACACTTAAAAATTCAGGGGGAAAAAATGACTAAAACTTGGGAGAAAAATAGGCAAAAGCCATGTACTATTCACAAAGATAGAAGAATATACCTAAAAGTATGAAAAGATGTTTAACTCCACTAATGATAAGAAATGATAATGTAGATTAAAACTACATTTAGAGAACTTCCAGTAATGTGGCCATGTGAAGTGGTAATGCAAATCCATTCACAAATAACAATTCTGTGACCTGGATAAAATATTTCTAAAAACCAACAAGTGTTTAAAGGCACAATCAAATGTTCAAAAGCAGGCAGAATGTGAAGAGTCTCTCACAAAACTGCAACTGGTGAGATTGTGACTCTCTGGCCTAAGGGCACTCCCCAACTTTCAAGGCCAAGGCAACAGAAAACTGCAGCCTGACTGACTCCAGGTGTCAGAGGTAAGAGTTCAAGGCTAGAAAAGAACTGAAAATTTAAAGAAGAAATCTCGGCAGCCAGAAACTACAATAAGAGGGAGTCATAAAATCCAAGCATAAACTCTGTTCTAATTTCTGACTGATGACTAAATCATGCATGTACTAGAGAGAACCAAAGGAGCCTCATTAAAAAAAAGAAGAAGTAGGCAGAAAGCTGAGAGAAATCTATTCTTGAGAAACAGAACTTTTTGGAGTAAAGTCTGTGTTTGCTGCTTTTTGACTGAAATGCTTTTTAAAACCATGTACATCTTAGGTAGCAGTAATCCAAGCTTACAGGATTAAAGTGTCGGGGACAGAGACTGAGTCTGGCAGAGCAGTTGAAAATTTAAGCAAGGAAATCACTGAAAGAGTGGGCTCCAAAATCTGCCAAAATCCTTGGCTTATCACCAAATTACTAGGCATAGGAGAAATACCCAAGCTGCCAGGATTTTAAAAAAACAGCAGTAAGAAGCCATAGAATGAATAGAGATGTGAACTCCTTCATACTATGGGAGAAAAAAGTTTGCGGTTTCAGTACAGGCAAGATAACTTCCTATTAGAATAGAAAAAAAAATCAAGCAGACCAAAAAAAATCCTTGAAGAATGCATTAGAATCCAGCATCACTAGACCATATTGCCTAAAGCATCCAATTTTGAACTAAAAATTTGAACAAAGAAACAGGAAAATGAGTTTCATTCTGATGGATAAAAGCCTTAATAGAAACTTTGACTGAGTCCAGATGTTGTATTTAACAGACATCAAAACAGCTATTCTAAATAAATGCAAAGAATTAAAGGAAAATATAGTATCAATGAAGAAATGAATAGGGAACCTCAATAGAGAAATGAAAGTATTAAAAATGCAAAAGGAAAATTCAAGAACTGAAAAGTACAACAAAACATATGCTAAATGGACAGAACAGCAGAATGAAGAGAGCAGAAGAATCATTGAGCTTGAAGATAGATTAATAAAAATTACCCAATCCAAAGACCAGAAAGAAAAAAGGGTTGAAGAAAAGTAAACAGAACCTCAGGGACCTGTGGGAAGATTTCAAGCATTTCAAAATATGTGAATTTGGAATCCTAGAAGAAAGGAAACAGAGAAAGAGAAAAATAACATATTTGGAGACAATGTCCAAAAACTTCCAAAATGTGGTAGAAAACATTAATAGATCCAAGAAGCCTAAGTAACGTTAAACATGATAAATACAAACCACTCCAAGGCACATCGTATTCAAACTGCTAAAAGATGGCAATAAAAAGAAAATCTTGAAAGCAGCCAGAGAAGAACAATATGTTACATTGAGGGGAACAGTGACACAATATGAATGATTTCTCAACTACAACCATGGAGACCAGAAAGAAAAAAATAACAAAAGCCTATAACAAACAATTGTGTATTCAGTGGAACTAACCTTCCAATATGAAAGTGAGAGGAATTTCACCCTCAGTATGACTAAATTCAACACAGAACCCTCTGACAGATAATAACTATCCAGAGACTCTGGAGGGTGACCAAAAGCAGGCAGATTCTGGTGTGGTGAGTTTCCTGTTATTGCATGGTTTAGCTCAAGAGCAGGCTGAGGCAGGATATGGTTAGTACTACATGTGAAAGCTTAATCTCTGAATGAAAACATTTAGTCTTTCTGGCTTGAAAAACCAGAAAACAGAGTTTGGAGAAACTATAGCTTCTGGAAAGTACAGGAGAATCCCAAGAAGGACAGAGCCAGAGCCACAGGGAGCCACAAACTTTGTGTATATAAATTTCCCAAGTGTCTCACTGACGCCTTAACCACACATGCACAAGCAGGTTACAGGAGAATCATCTAAGGCTAAAATAATTAAACAGAGATTTGAGCTGCCACCTAAGAGGCAGAAATTTCAGTTTTAAGTTCAACAAAATTAATGTCTGCTAAAACAAAAATATGCAGACTTCTAAGGAAAGTTACAGAATCCAGAGTCTCTACAACTTAATATGCACAAAGTCTGAGATACAACTTTAAGTTATTCAAGATATAACCATGAAAATGTGATCCATTTCAAGAGAAAAGGCAACAAGCTAACTCTGAGATGACCCAGCTGTTGGATTATCAGACAAGAACTTTAAAGCAGCCATTATAACTGTGTGCATTAATGTAAAATATGCTTATAATGAATGAAAAGACAGGAAATCCCAGTAGGAAAACAAACTATAAAAGAACTAAAGAAATGGAAAGTCTAGAAGTAAAAAATACGATATCTTAAATCTACTGAGTGAGCTTAAAAGCAGAAGAGACAGAGGAAAGAGTCAGAAGATCTGAGATTTATTAATAGAAATTGTCCAGTCTGAAGAAGAGATAAAAGATTTTTTTCAAAAATGAACAGGACTTCAGGGAACTGTGGGACAATACAAAAGATCTAACACACTCTGTAATTGCAGTTTTAAAATGAGAGGAGAGAGATGATGAAGAAAAAAATATTTGGTGAAACAATAGCTGAAAAATACTTCAAATTTCTTGAAAGACATAAATTTACAGATTCAAGAAGTTCAGTGAACTCCAAACAATAAATAAATAAACAATAAGAAAATCAATCCATTTTAGGCTCAGTGTTGAAACCAAACATAAAGAGAAAATTTTGAAAGCTTCCAGAAAAAAATGATACATTGCATAAAGGGAAACAATAATTAGAAATCACTGACTTCTATAGAAACTATAGAAGTTAGAAGGCAGTGGAACGATATCATTAAAGTGTTGAAAAAAGGGGCCGGTCTGGTGACACAGTGGTTAAGTGAGCTCATTCCACTTCAGCAGCCTGGGGTTTACTGGTTTGGATCCCCGGTGTGGACATGTCACCGCTTGGCAAGCCATGCTGTGGTAGGCATCCCACGTATAAAGTAGAGGAAGATGGGCATGGATGTTAGCTCAGGGCCAGTCTTCCTCAGCAAAAAGAGGAGGACTGGCAGTAGTTAGCTCAGGCCTAATCTTCTTCTTCAAAAAAAAAAAGTGTTGAAAAAAAATAAAACTTCTCCACCAAAATTCTATATCAAGTGAAAATATCCTTCAAAAATGAAAGTAAAATAAAGACATGTTCAGATAAAAGTAAATCAAGAGTAGTTATCACCAAAAGAATTATACTATAAGAAATCCTAAAGGAAATTCTCCAAGCTGAAGGGAAATGATACAAAATAGAAAATCAGATCTTAAGGATAGAATGAACAGCAACAGAAATGGTAATGTGGGGACCTGGATTTGGCCACCCCAAGATACGTCTCTTTGGCATGATGATTATTTGAGGCTAGTTACTTTGCAGACAGGAAAGCAACTGAAAAGTAGAATTTACTTACCCTTTGTAAGAGACATTTACATTGTAAAGGAACTCTCCATCTGTAAAGATATCTCCTTCTGTACCAGGAAGAAGGGGAGATGACCTTGTCTCTAGAAACTGTTAATCAATGGGGAAGGCAAGGACTTAAATCTGCATTTGTTTATTGTACTTGTCTGGTAACTTCCTGTAACTGACTTCCCTCCCCGCCCCAACGTTGGCATTTCCTTAAGGATGAAGCATCTTTCCTTAGGCTAGGAACTGATTGCTGCGCTCACCTGTGACCATCCAATAGGCTTGCCTCCTGCTATGCCCTCTGAGACAGCAGACCCACTACCTGCTGTGTCCTTCAAGCACTGTGCCGACAGGGCAATCTTGTGACTATTGTGGGAGGGACATTTCAATCATATGTGAAACACCCTGTTTGGGGATATATAACCACTCTGTGCACCCCACTTCTTCAGTGCCCTTTCTTCCTTCAGGAAGAAAGGCCCTGAGCCATGGTCCTCATAAAGCTTTATTTAATTTTCTCCTGCTATTCTGTCTCATGTGAATTTAATTCGTTCTCCAGCCAGACGAACCCAGGTAATGTAGAGGAAAGGTCTTCCTCCCCTACAGTAAGTATCTAGGTAAATTTTTTTTAACTGTTTTTTCTCTTAATTTCCTTGATAATACATACAGATAGAATACATATAGCAACTACGGCATAAAAGGCAACTGGTATAGTGGTAAACAGACCTATATAGCTGCAAAGTTTCTATATTTTACATAGTTGTGGATTTTAACTTCTTTTTCTCAGCACTCCATGGAACAAATAGACAAAAAAAAAAAAAAAAGAAGTAGAGACATAGATTATCTCAACCACCTTGACTTATGCTCCAAATCCTAGAAAACATATTCTTTCCCAGCATGCTTAGTACTTTCAAAATAGCCCATATTCTTGGCTATAAAACAAGTCTCAATAATTTTAAAAGAACTGTGATCATACAGAGTATATTCTTGGGCCACATGAAATTGAATGAGAAACTAATGACCATAATGTATTCATTAAAGTCTCAAAACATTTGGAGTTTAAATAAACACACTTCTGAATAATCCATGGAGCAAAGAAGAATTACAAGGTAAAATGACAAATGCAAAAGTTGCCTCTTTGAAAAAATCAAGTTAGATAAACCTCTAATTAGCAAGAAAAGGGGAAAGAACACAAATTAACACAAAGAGGGGTTAACACTACAGATCCTACAGACATTAAAGTCAGAATAAAAGAATATTATGAATAAATTTTTCCTGAAAAATTTAAAAGTTAAGAGGAAATGGACCTTGAAAAATACAACTAACCAAAACTGACATAAAATGAAGCAGAAAATCTGAATCATCTTATCTATTAAAGAAATGTAGTTCTTTATTTAAACCCTTTCCACAAAAGAAGCTGCAGGCACAGATAGTTTCACTGGTGAATTTTGTCAAAGATTAAAGAAGAAATAACACCAAACTCTTTTAGAAAATACAGGAAGAAGTAACACTTCTCAATTTATTTTATTGAGCCTAGCATAACTCTAATATCAAAACAAAGGTTACAATAAAAGCAAATTACGATATAAGCAAATCAAATTCAACAACACGTAAAACAGATGCTACCTCATGACTGAATTGGGTTCATCCCAGGAATTAAAGATTGTTTTAACAATCAAACTATATCAACGTAATTCAATTCATTCCATTGTAAAGGATCATCTCAATAGATGCAGAAAAATGTATTTGATATAATTTAAAATCTGTTCATGATACAAACTTTCAGGAGAATAGGAAAAGAGAAGAACTTCCTCAGACTGATAAAGGGCATTGTTATATAAATGAACCAAAGAGAGCATCTGTGTAATGCCCCTGGGTTGTTTATTTCTTCACTGCTACCTGATACCCCTTAGCTCAAGAGCCTGCTGGCACCAAACTCAAATTTTTGCTCATTGAATTATTTTTAAAATAGTCCAAACAAGCATGTTTTTAGCTATGTAGACACAGCTTGCTTTGCGCACTCCTTGCAACCTCACTCAACAGCTGTTACCTATTGATAAAATAGCCTGTAGTTATTGGGCCCTAAGCAGCTGCTGCCCTTCAGCCATCTCTCACTGAGACGCACCACCTTGTTGCTGAGTGACATCCCCAGCACGTAAGCCCTCCCTGCGATCTTCCTCTCCCCTAGCAGTCTCCTTGTCTGCATTCTGGAAGTGACCCCTCTCTATAAGCCTCTGAAAGGCCTCATACTGTGACGGACTTTCCCTCTCATTCAGCTCTGTCCAAGTGCCACCCAATAAAGCCTGTTGTGTGTTACTGCCTCTGCTGGTGATATCTTTTTCCTTGATCAGTCTCTGAATTCCTCAAATTCCCAACAGGCATCCACCAAAAAAAAAATTTCTACAGCTATTATCACACTTAATAGTGAAAGAATGAATGCTTTCCCCTGTGATTGGAAGCAAGGGAAGGATGCCCACTTCCACCACTTCTGTTAAATATTGTAGTGAAGTTCCTAGGCAGTGCAATAGGCAAGAAAAGGAAATAAAAGTGATAAGAACCAGAAAATAAGTAAAAAAATTTCTATCTTCAAAAGTCACAATTATTTACATAGAAAACCCTAGGGAATATTCAGCACTACTAGCAGAACTTATAAGTGAGTTTAGTAAAGTCACAGAATACACAATCAATATAGATAACTCAAATGTATTTCTACATACTAGCAACCAAACAATTGAAAATGAAATTTTTAAAATTCCATTTAAAATAGTGTCAAAATCCACAAAGCACTTAGTAATAAATTTAACTAAAGAAGTACCAACCTCTACATTAAAAACTACAAAACATTCCTTAGAGAACTTAAAGACCAAAATAAGTAGATATACTATGTTCATAGATTGGAAAAATCAAGATTATTAAGATGTCAATTTTCTCTAAATTCATCTATAGATTCCATGTAATTCTGCACATAACGCCAGCAGGCTTTTTGGAAGAAACTGAAAATCTGATTCTAAAATGTATGTGGAAATGTAAAAGAACTAGAATTTACAAGCCATTCTCAAAAACAAAGTTGAGTGACTTAAATTACCCTATTTCGGGCCAGCCCTGTGGCCAAGTGGTTAAGTTTGAGGGCTCTGCTTCGGCTACCAGGGTTTCACTGGTTCGGATCCTGGGCGCGGACATGGCACTGCTCATCAGGCCAGGCTGAGGCAGCGTCCCACATGCCACAACTAGAAGGATACTCAACTGAAATATACAACTATGTACTGGGTGGATTTGGGGAGAAAAAGCAGGAAAAAAAAAGATAGGCAACAGTTGTTAGCTCAGATGCCAATCTTAAGAAGAAAAATTAATTAATTAATTACCCTATCTCAAGGCTTACTCTAAAACTACAGTGAACAAGAGTGTAGAATTGGTGAAAGGTTAGCCATATAGATCAATGGAATGCAAAAGAGAATCCAGACATGGACTCAGGTATATATGGTCAATTGATTTTCAACAAAAGTGCCAAGGCAGTTCAATGAGAAAAGAAAGTATTTCAACAAATGATACTGGAAATACTGGATATGCACATGGAAAAAAATGAACATCGACATTTGTATCATACCGTAAATAAAAATTGAAATAGATCATAGACCTAAATGTAAATACTAAAACTACAAAACATCTAGAACGTAGGATAAAATCATTGTGACCATGGGAGTAGGCTGATGTTTCTTTGTCAGGTCACAAAAACCAGTAAACATAAAAGAAAAAGATTATAAATTAATTTTCATCAAAATTTAAAACTTCTGCTCAACAAAAGATACCAATAGGGAAATGGGTTAAGCAAGTCACAGACCGGGAGAAAATATTTGCAAAACATATTATCTAATAAAAGACTGGCATTTAAGATATCAAAATAACTTTACAACTCAATAAGAAAAAGGCAAACAACCTAATTTTTTTAACAGGTAAGACTTTGTTGTGTACTTCCCAAAAGAAGATACATGATTGACCATAAGTGCATGAAAAACTGCTTGATGTCATCAGTCTTCAGGGAAATTCTGATGGTCTTTGTTATGTGTCAACTTGGCTAGGCTACAGTCCTCAGTTATTCAATCAAACACTAAGTGCTGCTCTGAAGGTATTTTGTAGACATGATTTAAATCCATAACCAGTTGACTACAAGAGAGATTATCCTAGATAATCTGAGTGGCTCTGATTCAATCATTTGAAAGGCCTGAAGAGCAGGATGAAGCTTCTCTGATAAAGAAGAAGTTCCATCTGTGGACAGCAGCTTCAGCCCGTGCCCGAGATTTCTGGCTTGCCTTTCCTGACGGCCTGCTCTATGCATGTCAGCTTGGCCAGATTGGAGAGTATGAAGGTGTGGAGTGGGAAGGATATTGTCTGGCAGCCCTCGGAGACCCTATTTGAGACAGCTGACTCCATCAGCAGGATGCTGTATTGGGATCTTTGGACTTGTAAGAACTGGGGCAGAAATACCACCCATCCTGCTACATTCTGGGGCTGCTACCCTGGTATGGGTTTCCTGGGACATTAGGCTCACCATCTTCCAAAAGAAGGACTACCCAGGGCCATTCGGGGTGCAGGAAATATTCTGGGGCTAGATGGCCAACCTTGGACACTTGCTTACACGGTATTTCCAAACCCCAGCCTCCAACGGAGGATTTGTATCAAACTGAGAGGTCTTTTTCCTTTACTTTCCCAAGGGCTAGGATTTGGAGGATGGTGGTCCAGGGACTTGTAGTTCTGGGACCGCTCTCCTTCCCCCTTCTTTTCCACATCCCCTCTCTTCGTTAATGTGTTACCTACACCTCATGCCCAGCAGAGAAACACTTTGCTGTTTTGCTGTGACTGAGATCGTGAAAACCAAATCAAGTTCCACCAACAGTTCAATACCCAAGGCACGCCTTGTGTCTCTGCTCCCTGGACAATGATCTGCTTTCAGTCTACTTTCTGTGTGAATTATCTGTATTCATGCCTGAAGTATTCTAGACACTTCTAGGGAGATCTCTGGGGTTTCTGCTCACTCCCCATTCAAGCCTGGGTGCCCAGGCAAGGTGTTAGTTAATTGGGAGTCTGCATCAGGCGGGCCTTCTCTGAACCCTGGAAGAGTATGTTACCGCAGAAGCTTTCCTTTTGGCGCAAAGGCGGGGGTGCCTCAGGTTCACTTTTATTTTAAGTAAGTCTGTCATTTGGATCTATACATGGTCTGCTGGGGGGTGTCATGAGGCTTTAAACCTCGCTCTGGGGTTTTTTGGAGGCACAACCTAGCAATCCTCTTCACATTATCAAAAGCCTTCAGTAGTTTTTCTCTGCTTCCAGAGTATATTTGAATATAAATGATTTACCTCCTGCAAGGAATCCAAAATTGTATTCCTTTATGTGAGTCTTCCCAATACTCCATCCTTACCTGTAGAACAAAGCAGAAACTTGTTCAAGGTAGGAATTACACCCTACAGTGGAATTTTGCAACTTTAATATGGCTATATGTAAATTGCTATGTTGAATATGCAGATTCCCAGGCCCCACTCTCAGTGATTCAAACTCAGTGAGCCTCGGGCGGGGGGGAGCCTGACACCTGACATTCTGTATGTTTAACAAGCTCCTCAGCAGGATCTCAAAAAATCATACACGGGGAACCAGCACCTAAGCAGGATATCTGAGAGGAAATGCTCCTGCCCATATGCTCAGGAGAATCAGAGGGCCTTTGAGACCCAGAGTCAGTTTGCCTCTTGGCTGTCAGGCTTGTGGTCCCTACAGAAGGTACCCTGGGCACCTAGAGTGAAAACTGTACCTGCCTCACAGGGCTGCCGTGGGGATAAAATGGATAGTGGGCTTAGAACAGGGTCTGGCACACAGTGAGAACTCAACAAATGTTAGCTGTTCCATAACCAACATCACTGCTACTGCCATCGCTAACACTCCCACCCAGAGATGGCAGGGCGGCCTATATCCCTCCACCCTCATACTTTGTGAGGAAGAGAATACCACTCAGAACAGTCAAGAGCCATGCGAAACAAATTATAACCATGAGCTCAGCATCAGCACCAACTCCTGTCTCCTTCGTACTGGGAGACCTTCCCAGGGCTCTTGCTGTCTGCAGGAGCAGCCCATGTCTGCCCACCCAGCAGCAAATCATCCTCCACTAAGAAGTTAGTATCTCATAGCCCCTCTCCACGACTGTTCCCTTCCTACGTGCCACTCTAATCCCCAAATCCCCCTTCTGTCATCCCGGACATGCATGGTGATCTTGCTCTGATCCAGCTCCCTCCTTACAGGCACCAAGTGGCTGGTGAAGACATTCACCAAGCTCTCCTTTGGAGTCAAAGTGCTATGAATCTCCCCCAAGACACCAATAACCGTGTTGATCCTTAGCAACTTTCTTGGTGTTCCTAAAGCAGTCCTTCAAAAGCTTTGGTCAAGGGAGTGCATGGCCATCTCTTGCGTGATTTTGAGGCTCTGCCAGACCATTCACAAGGAGTAGGAAGTCTTTCTCAATGTGATGAGGTGAGCCAAGCACATAGAAGGTGCTCAATACATATTTGTGCAATGGACGGACGTTGATTTAGGCAACCTTTCTCTTGGGCTTCAAAATTCCCTGAAGGAGTATGTGCACCTTAGAGAAATTGTAACTCACTCTAGGCCCCAGAGGTGTCCAGCATGGACTGGCTGGTGCCTCCCCAGGCAGCACCTCTGGGCGTGGGGAGTGGAGAGGATCTCTACATTACCCAGAGCTACAGGAAGGCCCTCGCCATCCTTTCTGATTTGACCTCTGGCAAAGAGACACATGTAGTATGGCCTGGCCATCCATGTCCCCTTACAGGACCTGTAGACACCAGCTCTTCGGTCCCTACTTGATGTTACTTTGCATGGTATACTCAGTATTCTCTGGCTAATATAGAAATTACAGGTGAGCCAGGATTAAAATGGGACACCCCATTATCAGAGGGTCTGGCCAGGGAATATTGTTTGCCAGTGTGCCCACCATTAGGCATGATTATCTAAATGGAAATGGAAGATGTCTACAATTCATAGCTGCTTGCTGTTTGAGGGCAACCAATGAGATAAGGCAAGGACTCTCAACCTCATTCGTAATGAGGAGGTAAACATCTATTGATTGCTCAGTAGCTGGCCCATCTGAAAACTGGCCACTCAGGATAAGGTCAAAGTGACTGCACCTTACTTCTTCCAGGCTGTTTACCTCCCCTTTGACTGTAAATGGGTTTGGATGGAGAGAACTTCACAGACACATCAACAACCATTTTTATGTGGCCGGAGAGGTCACATTCTTCTGCCCAGTGTCTGGTGGGAGGATTCTGAGTCCTAGAAGCACCTGAGGGCCCAGCTTCCTGGCATGACAGAGACACAGGGACACAGTTTAAAAGTGTGTTTAAGAACCCACCGCTGGTGCCAGCTTAGCTTTATGATGGTGGGCACCCCTCCTGTGCCTCAGTTTCCCCCTTTGTTACTGTGAAAATTAAATGAATTGATTAAGTGTGCTTTGCACGGTGTGTGACTTAGAGTAAGTGCTGTGAACATCTTGACACTATTACCACCAGGGCTTATGTTTTCTCAGCATCTCTCTCTAAATAACAAGCAGGTTTCATCCCTGTAGGATTGTTGCAAAGTATCTTGTATGAAAGGAGCAAGCCTTAGCTCTCCAAATCACAAAGCTATCAGCCTGTTTGAGAGCTCTGCAAAATTCTACGATTTCTTTTTCGTAGGCTGGAGGCATAACCCAAGCATACTGGGCTCACGTCCCCTGTGATAACACTGGAGGGACTCAGGGGACACGTGGGGCAGGACATCTGCCTAGAAAGATAGTTGGGACGTGATCACAAAAGGTAAAGAGTGAAAGTAACTTGTCATTTGACCTTGAGCTAATTCCCCCCAACTCTGGGCCTCAGTTTCTTACCTGTACAGTGGGCAGGCTTGAGGAATGGGGTGGGGTGCGTGGGAGGAGATCTACTGCATCCAATGATCCCCAAAGAACCTCCCAGTTCTGCCTCCTAGAGCCCCCTCTCCATTCTTCTTCCAGACCCAAAACGAGCATCAACAGTAACCATGGGCCCATGCAACACACAGAGAATGTGAGCTTACACAGGCCAGGAGAAAATGGTGGAGATCACCTCATCCCCAAAGGTAGGTGAAAGCCAGCGTGGGGAGATGGAACAGAGAAAAGAAGTGAGAAAAAGGGAGAGAAAAGAGGAAGAAAGGATAAAGATTGAAAGAAAAAAAAATGGAAGGAATTAAAGAAGGAAGGGAGGGAGAGGCAGAAGAAAAAAAGATAAATTCCTTTGTATATCCACTTGGTAAGAAATCAGAATTCAATAGAGAAGAAAAATTCAAAAGCTGAACTTCACAGAGTCAAATGGAAATGTAAAATACCCTTGTCTCCTCTGGAACATATTAGTCATTGTTCTGTGTCACGGCAAATGGGTGTGCTGTGTCCGCTCACAGATAAGCAGGATACATTTGCATGATGTAAATGTCGCCCAGATGTCGCCCAGATCTCGTGAATAATAAACTGCATGAAGTCATTCTAGAGGGTCTGAATCAGTTTTCCTGGAAACCCTTGCTTCATCAGCTAAGCCCCCATGCCAGGGTCTGAAATTCTGGGTGTCTGTGACTTCTTCCTGTTCAGCATCATTACTCTAAGAGACATCAGAGTCAAAACAAACCACGTTCCCTTCATCAGCAGCTTTCAAACACCCCCAGTACATGGGGCCACCTCATCACCATATTAAAGAAGTTAAATCTAGTCCCTTCACCCACCCCTGGGAATTTTAACATCCAGCATTGAAAGAGGCAAGTTATAGACATCTGCAGGATGATAAACAAGTCAGGTGATTGTGAAAGGGAAAAAAATGATCAGCTTCTCCCAGAGTGGTATTCACGGAGACTTGAGCATAGTTTTATTTGTCAAGGCATTCTGACATGTATCATCCCCGTTATCTACATGGCGGGGAAGAACTCCTCTCCTCACTTGCAGTCTTGGAACTTGGTAACCAAAGCTAGGATTCACACATTTAGAAAGTATTTATTGAGTTGCTACTACCTACCAGACTTCATTCTAGGCTCTGGGAGGTGTAGCAGTAAACAAAGGAGGGCAAAATCCCTGTCCTCATGGTGCTTACAGACCATGGGGGTGATAGAAAATAAATGAATAAAATATGTCGTATGTCAGATGGAGATAAGTGTTTGGGAGAAAAGTAAAGCAGGAAGGAGAGATCGAGATTGTGGGTAGGACGGGAGAGGAGTCTTGAAATTTTGAATAGGGTTTTCAGGAAATCCCTTCTTAAGAAAGTGGTATATGAGCAAAGGCATAAAAGAAGTGAAGGAGGGAGCCACATGGATGACTGCCAGACAGAGGGGAAAGCAGTTGCAAAGGTCCTGAGGCAGAAGTGTGCCTGATTGTTTGAGGGTTAACAAGGAAGCTAGAGAAGGGGCAAAGGTAGAAGCAATGAAACCAGTTAGGAAGTGATTGCAACAATCCAGACCAGGCATAACAAAAAATGTAACAGTGGGGGTGGTGAGAAGTCATTAAGCCTAGATTTATTTTGAAGGTACAACAAGTGAGATTTGCTACTGGAGTGGATGTGGGTCATGAAAGAAATAGAGGAGTCAAGGATGACTCTAAGGGTTTAGAACTGAGTGTCTTGAAGGTTGACATTGCCATTACAAGAAGGTCTTTAGTAATGCAATTCAAATTGGAGAAGGAGGGAATGAGTCTTTTAGCATATTAACACTCAGGAAGTGACTCAGGAAGTGAGTCATGGAAGAGGGAAAGGCTGGGACCAGACTCTGGGGGATGAATTCCCACCCTTCTTCACTCATAAGCACCAAACACATCCCACACTCTACTCCATTTTAGTGGTCACTGATTTTAAAAAATATTTAATACAATTTTTAATGAGGTATAAATTACACATAATAAGATGCATAGACCTTAAGTGCTCAGTTCAATGGGTTTTGACAGTCACACGCACCTGTGACAACATTACCCCAAACCAGATATAGAATATTTCCTTCATGCCCAGCTGCAGTCAACCCCACCCTAACCCCCAGGGAACCAACGTTCTGATTTTTCTGCTCCATGCATCAGTCTAGCCCATTCCAAGACTTCATGTAAATGGAAGCATGCTGTGTGTACCCTTGTGTCTGCATTGTTTCCCTCAGCAGAGTGTTTCTGAGAATCGTCCACATCGTTGCATGTGTCAGTAATCCTTCTCTCTCCTTGCTGAGTAGTAGCTAAGCTTGACTAACTCACAGTCTGTTCTCCCTTCATCTATCGATGGACTTTTGAGTTATTTCCAGTTTGGGGCTATTATAAATAAAGCTGCTGATGGGGTTCAGGGCAGGCCACCCCAAGATGTGCAGCTCTGGTATGTGGATTACTTTTAGCTGAAGACAATCTCAGACTCAGCAAGAACATTCTACCTTTCCCCCCTAACTGCCTAAAAGAAATTTAAAGTAAAGCCCTGTCCCCGGGACAGGCCATCATCATAGATAACTTTGGGTTCCGGTAGACTGGAAGGATCCTTGCTAAGCCCACTCCTATCAAAGTTCTATTTACCAAACATTTGCTTTTCCATTTCCATGTGGGTTGCCTAAGCCCCAAACCATTACCCCAAATGTCCTCCTTGTCTGTAGCTGAAGATACTTAAACAGGTAGCCTCGGCCAGTTGGCTGAGTTATTCAGTTTTTCTGGGTGTCTCTCATGTATATATGTCATAACAATTTGTTTAATATTCTCCTGTTATTCTGTTTCATGTGAACTTAATTCTTTGTCTGGCCAGAAGGACCCAGAGCGGGTAGAGGAAATGTCTCCCTCCCCCACACTGCTATGAACATTTGTGTACAAACCATTTCAATGACCAATGTTTTCATTTCTCTTGAGAAAATATTTAAGAGTGGAAATGTGGGGTTGTGAGGTAAGCATACATTTAAGGTCATAAGACGATGCCAAATAGTTTTCTAAAGTGGTTGTATCATTTTACATTCCCACCATCAACGTGTGTGTTGCTCCAAATCCTCTTCAAATTTAGTGCTGTTCATCTTTTTAATGTTAGTCATCCTAGTAGGTGTGTTGTAGTATTTCACTGTGGTTTTAATTTGAGTTTCTAATTTATAATTCATAATTTGATTACTAATGGCATTGAATACTTTTCATGTGTATATTTGCCTTCCATATATCCTCTTTGGTGAAATGTCTGTTCTAATATTTTTCCCATTTGTTAATTGGATTGTCTTTTTATTATTAATTATATATATATATTTTTATATACTTTGAAAATTAGTCCTTTGTTAGATATATGTATTGTGAATATTTTCTCTCTGTCTGGGGCTTATCTATACATTTTCTTTTTAAATATTTATTTTGAAATAATTTAAGACACAGAAAAGTTGCAAAAATAGTCCAAGGAATTTCCATGTGCCCTTCATCCAGAACCCATAAATGTCAACCTTTCATCATTTACCATGTTGACTTTATCTCGCTCCCTTTCTCTCTTGTTCCTTCTCACACACACAATAATTTTTTTCTGAACAATTTGAGACTAAATGACAGAGATGATGTTCCTTTATCCCTAATACTTTAGTGAGTATTTTTGAGAAATAAGACATTCTCTAATTTAACCATAGTACAGTTATCAAAATCAATAAATTAACACTAATGCAATACTATTGTCTAACCTACAGACCTTGTTCAAAATTCATCGGTTGTGTATAGAAGAATTTACATAGTATCCCAGGGTTGAAGGACAGTAACCAAGAAAGGACAAACTTGGAATGGTTACCCTCTCCCCAAGGCTAGCATTTACACCTTGTTGGAGCTGTTCTAATGGATGGCAGCCAAGGGATGGCAGAAAAGTTTACTGGTTTGCACAGGCCTGAGCTGCTCTGTGGCTGCTGGGCGAGCAGGAAGCTACCCTCATTATGCAGGTGGGGTTCATATACGCCACACAGGTGTGCAGAGAAAATGGGGGCACAAGTGTGACTAGGACACCTGGAGCTATGGTGCTTGTGTCAGCAGGGTCACAGGAGACAAACCTGGGACATGGGTGCATAGGGAAGCAGAGGGAGTTGCAGCACTGGTGCAGGCGAGAGGGCTGCAACATTTAGTGTCCATGCTGAGAGAGCCGCAGGAAGGTGATCACCTGGTTGGGATGGGGCAGGGACATCATCAAGGGAGTGGGTGTTCCAGGCATGTGGCTGGGGCAGAGCGCTATTGGACATTCTCACATCCTCATTGCTGACCAATGGTGTAGCCACCAGAAACAGCAGGACAGTCTCTTCCTGCTTCAGGGTCACTCCAGCATCCTCTACTGAGAAAGCTTAACATCGTGCTCACTATAAAGAAGTGTTTAAAATAATTCTGCAGAGCAGGTATTGAAGGGCAAATTTGGAGCTGAGAGGCAATGAATTGATAACTGACATAGCATGGTTGAAGAATGGGTTTTTCTAGGCAATCAAGTATTTGACCTACCCAATATTCTATTAGAGCTTCCTGGAATAAAAGGGAGAAGTGGGTACCTTTTTTTTTTTTTTTTTTTTTTAACAGATGACGAATCTAAGAACCACACGAACTTAATTGCTCAAAGTTATGGAAATTTTAAGTAAAATTGTCTAGACCTTACGTCAAAATAAGCCCAATTGTACTAAAGAGTTAATATTAAGAATAAAAACATATAAAACCATCAAAAAGGAATAGACATCATATATGTAGTGGAGTTATGCATCATAGGCTTTCAATGAATTGAATGAATCTCAGTGGGAAATGTTTGCAAGTCTCTAGAATAAATATTACTGTAACTCAAATAAAAAGGCAACAAGACGGGGGGAAATATTTTCATCAAATAAACCAGGCAAAAGTCTTTGTAAGCATTGCATGAAAAGCCTCTGAAAATTGAAAGGAAAAACATCAACTTTAATGTAAATGGGTAAAGGACATGAATAGATGATTCACAAAGAGGAAATACAAGCAATAAACTGACATAAAACATTCAACTTTACTACCTTTTATTGAGATGCAAATCAAAACTGTAATGGGGTACAGTTTATGCATGAAATTTGAAAAATAAAATAGAATGCTGGAGAAAGAATGATGGAAGTACTAAATGATTGATAGCAATAGAAATTGCTAAAACTTCTCTTGAATTCAAATGTTCACATCTCTGGAATAATCCTACTTTGGGAATATAACCTAAGGAAATAATTACAAAACATAGGAAAAGGTTCTATGCAGGTGTTTATGGCAGTCATTTAAAGGACTGGAAAATGGGAAATAGTTTAAATGTATGTAAAAAGGTCAATAATAGTGTAAATCATTCTATTAATTATGTAATTTACTTGGCCATGATCATGGCCATTGATAAACAACTTGGTCATGACCAAAAATCATTGGAAACCAATGCAACAAGATGGATTATTTCTCAAGATATAACGCATAATTAAAAGCAGAATAACAAAGTTGTATTTACATATCATTATCACTATGAAAGAGAATGATACATGTATGTGAAGAAAAACTAGAAAGTAACATAAAATGTAGAATTGTTCTATTAAATTGATTTTTAAAGTTATATTATTAAGATAATATTGCTTGTGCAACACTTTTTCTAAATGAAGCAACTAAAATGAAAATATCCAGGTATGTCGACAAGAGCAGAGCTGGACAGGCTCACCTCTTTTCTATATGATCTACTTCTATTAAGTGGCATTATTTCTCATTAGCTTTAGGCCAGTTTTTGTGGAGACACATCATATTGAATGAGATTTGCTAAGCCATGTCTCTCTTCCTGTATGTGGGTACTTGGACCTTTGTGCAGAATCTTACACTTGTTCCTGTTACATTTTTTCTTGGTCTATGTATTCAGCCCATCATTAAAAGCTCTCAAGATTTTTCAGATCCTTATTTACACCCCTTATTTGCCAAGTTTCCTGAGTGTATGTTAATTATACATTCTATCGATATTCAAATATACAGGAGACCGTATGTTTACTCAAGCCCTTGATGAAAATGCTGACCTGGGCAGCGCTGAGCCCCAGGGCCTGCCACATCTATTAATGAGCACCTTTCATGCCATTCATGTTATAATGCGCTAAAATAGCCTTGCATCCGGTACACATTTGCCAGCTTTAACAATTAGCCAAAGGGATCGTCCTGCTTTTGTGGGTAGAAAACGAAGGCTTTAGGCTTAGGGGAAACTCAGGTTACTTTCCTGGGCCAGGACCAGGCTCATGCCCTCACTGCTCAGTATCTGTCACCTGGGCCCTTTCTCCAGCTGATACTACCCCCTACTGCCATGGCATCCATATCATCCCACCCTCACTGGTCTCCAGGATCATCAAGTGCTCTTCTCGAGCTTTCTTATCAGACTCTTTTATTCTTTTTCTACACTCTACAGCCTGGAGTTACCTGCATTTTAAAAGGGATCAAAGATTGAAAATAGCAGGATGAAGTTCTGATGGTGGAATTTCAGGCACTGATGGTCAGATGAGGAGATATGGGTGGAGTGGGAAGACTGACACTGGGGCCTTACAGGCAGCCCCACACGTCCCCTGCCTGCAAGGCTGACCTGAAACAGCACATCCAGGGGGCACAGCAGACTAGACACCACAGTCCTCCTCAGGCTTTTAACGATACTTGGATGGAATTTATAACTCTTCAAGTCTCATTAATTTAATTTTATTTTCCTTCTATTCTTCCAACCGCTTGGTAGGTAAGGGAAGCAGATTCCATCATCTTCGTTGTCTGAGAAGGAAGCAGGCAAAGTGGGCCTTAAAAACTGAAAACGACTGCTTCCCCCCACCCCAGGGCCTCCTTGCCTTAGACGGCTTTGCACTGACTGAGAGAATTCCTGCTGGCGAAATTGATGCATCATTGCTTCTCATGTGAACCTTGCCTGCCTCTGCGTAAGTGTTTTATTTCCAAAAAGCCATTCCTACAAATTGCCTTATCATTTGCCAAGGATCTAGACCATCTGCCAGAGCAGGCCCACCCCCCACCCCCTTACTGATAACTGGGCTTATCTGCTTGCGTTTCTGCTTATCATCTGCTAGTCTGGTTTATCCCCTTATCAGATTGTGTGTTCTTTAACACGCTGGACACCATATGGTCCCAGCAGAAGTAGCTGTCTTGCTGCCCGCCTGTGGGCACAATTTGTGTGCCTTTCAGCCCTAACCTATAAATATCAAGTCCCCAGTACATCTGAAATTTGTTTGCACTGGGCAGATTTTACATCGTTAGAATAGCAAAAATTTAGTTCTTCTCCCCAATTTTTGAAATCAAAATGTATACTATGCACTGAGAATAAATAACAAATTATATATTTACACAGTGAAACTGAAAGAACTATGACTACAAGCAGCAACATCACTGAATCTTAATGTTGATTGGGGGGAAAAAACCCGCAAATGCCAGAATACTATGTAGACCACAATGACATTTTCTAAATTCTATAAACAAATAAAACTACATATCCCTGAGGAGTCCCCTAAACCGCACCTGTGCCTACTCATGCTCGGACTCAATCCCTCTGGGCATGGCTAGTATTTGTCCTTTCATTTCTCTGGCACTGAAATCACAGGTGGGTAGAAGTGGTCTCGCCAGATTCCCTGGATCCAGCCTTCCTCAGCTGCTAGTGATAGGATGCCACCCTTTTCCCTACAGACACTTCCTCATTTCCTTAGAGAGTCTAGACTGAGGCTGAAGTAACCTAGTCCTCTCCCCGCCCCTCCCAATCTCACCTGCCCCATCAGAATGAGAGATGGTGTCTTTTCTGTAGCTGCCTTCCTACTGTGGTCTCCCTATTCTGGAACAAAGCTTTTGGTTTCTGAGGATCCCTCTCCTGGGTCTCTTGGTGCCATGGACCCGTTAGGACATCCCACTCACTTGTCTGGGATTGTCTAGTGCTGATTGTGTCCTTCATCTTGACAAAGGATTGCTGTCCCTTCCACACTGTGCCACACACACACACACACATGAGGTACATAGTTGTGCCTCAGATGAAGCTTGAGCAACAGGACAGGTCCCCATAGGCCACCGCAAGCAGTGAGTCTTCGGGCAAATCTGAACCCTCCATCCTGGCAGCCCAGGATCTTTCTGTTGGATGCCTTTGGCAGGCAAATTCACAGATATATCCCATCCAGGCTCTTTCTGCTCATTTCCTGGCTCAGTTCATCTGTTTCCACCTTTCAGGTACTGAAAGTTCTTCAGTGGTAACCTCTGCCACACACATCATTTCCTAAGGGCCGATTACGTCCTGACGCCCGATCCTGTACTGGATGCTCTATCTCATTTCGTCAGACTCAGTGCACTTCTCCAGTTCATGGTTAATTTGTAAGGTCTTCTTTCTCCCCTCAGATCTTAGAAATAGTCTGCATTTCAAAAACAAAGTCCAAAGAGATTTTTCATTTTTAGGATCATGCATTAAAATTGTCTCATGATAACCACTACTTCCTCCAAAATCAGTATTTCAAGATTCTATTAAAGCTCTGAAATGTTTCTGGACAACAGAGGATAACCATCTGCTTCCAGTCTTCCCTGAGGACACGCTAACAAGAAACAGCTTTAACTTGTAGCATAAATTACAGGAATTAGAGGAAATAAAGCATTTCCTGACAATGAGGGCTGTAAAAAAAATTGCACAGGGTAACTGAGGTATGTTGGAGATTCTCTGGATTAAGGATACTGAAAGTCTTGATGAAGCATAACCTCGTGAATTATATTTTCTCTTGTGTTAAATTCACTTCAGGTGTCTTTCAGAAGTCCAAATGATAAAACAAGAACTCTGCTCTCCTCCAACTTCTGTGACTTCAACTTTGTTTTGCTGATTCACCACTTCCACTTATTTGTTTTCCTACGACCAGAATCCCTTGAACCTGAGCAATTAAGCCCAACTTTTCTTTGGAGGAAATATTTCTAGTTTTGCTTCCCTTCTTTAAGACGAGTGTGTGTGCATGTGTGCGTGTGTGTGCACGTATGCGCCATTCTAATTCTTTATTTTTCGAGTGAATACTAAACACTTCAACTCTCCCTTCAAGTGTTGCGTGAACTCGAAAACTTAAGCCTGCTACAGACATTCTGCCTCACGGATAGATAATTTAACAGGTACGTTCAGGAAATGTCATGAGTTACAAGTCCTCGGAAAAGCCTCTGGTTTTCAGGTGGCTGTGGGATCTGCTCCTGCAGAGTTTCCTCCATAAGAGTGTCAGTTATGGGAACCCGGAATCCAGGAGACTTCCAGCCCTTGTCCCAGACAAGAAGGCTGGATTCCTCCTGGGACCTGCTCCTGGGATCCAGAACCAGAGCGTGAGGGGGAGGTGAGATTAGGTCTTCATTCCTGATGGAGATATGTCCTTAGACATACACCATATCTGGGGGGAGTGAGTTTCCAGAAATGTGGAGGCTTTGTTAAATAAAATTATTTTCTCCAAAAAGAGTTTAAGCTCCTTTGGCTTCCATAGAGGGCAATGAATGCCAGATGGATTGGTGGGTTTTAATTTTTAGTTCAGGGAATCTGGTGTTGTCTGGTGTAATAGGAGAAAATAAAAACTCTGCAAGGAGAATACACAACAGCCCCAAGAGGGATTTGTTTTAGAAACAAATCTCCCTAACATTTCTATATTTCCACCTTTAAACTTCCAACTGCCGGATCTCCGCTGTGTCTTCATCCAGTGTGGATTACATCGCTGGTAAAACATCCCAGGAAAGAGTCCAAGGTGGCCGCCCGCGGTCAGGAGACAGCCCTGAGCTGACAGAGGGACTTTCCTGCTGTCTTGTTCCTGGCTCGCCCCCTCTTCCCTTGGAGGGGATGGTGATATGAAAGAGTGCCTTCTGCCTCTTCCGGGACCGCCTTTGAGGCTCCAGAGCCTCACCTGACTTTCCCAGAGAGAGGGAGGCAACAGGCTCCTTCCGCCGTCCGCAGAGGGTCCTGGGGCCGGAGCGTGGGGGAGGGAGCGAGGCCGGAGCCGCTACCCAGAACCCGGAGGGAGCGAGGAGAAGCTCTGCCAGACGGAGGCGCGCCGCAGAGAGCTCACACTTTGGCGGGGTAAGGATTTTAGGGGTTCTTGAGCTAGGAGTTCTTGGGGCGCTGGGAAGTGTGCTGGGGACACAGACTCCAGCCGGGAGGTGGATTTAAAAAGTACCAGCACGGAGTGGGGCCTCGGAGCCCAAGGACGCGCGCGGCGCTGTCCGCAGCTCCCGGTGCTGAAACGGGCCGCGGCGCGGCCGGAGAGAAACGGGCAGAAAGTAAGCGCCAGCTGTGGCTTCTTCTCCCAACCCCGGCACACACACACACTCCCCCTCCAGCTGGGATCAAAGGACAAGAAGCTGTCACCTGTGCCCCCCAAGTCTATCGCACCTCTTTTTACTCACGTCTCGCAGCCGCGCTGGGCCGACCCGGGCTGAGCCGTCGGGGCAGGAGACAGGAGCCGGGCTAACTCCCGCTGGGGAGGGAAAGGGGGTCCAGCTGCGACACCACCCCAGGACACCTCCCCAAGACACCTTGTACCCAGAGGCCGCATCCCGCTTCTCCAGGGCCGACCTTCCGGGAAGGGGCTTCTTGGCCGCCTCACGGCCCCCGCTCCAGGTTGGGGACCCGCGCAGAGTCTCCCCCGGTCCACGCCGCGCGTGGGGAGGTTGTGTCCGCAGCTTGGGGACAGCGAGATCCAAGGAGAGCAGCGGATTGGGGTCAGGGGACTGCCTCCGCCAGACCCTACTCTGCCTTGGGGAGCCAAAGAGACAGGTGGGCTGAGGAGGAGGCGGGGAATTGAAATTCTTAGGGGAGTGAGCAGTCACTTTTTTTTAATGATAAAATCATAACCCGCGATCTTGGCCTCGAGCGGCCTCGGGACTTAGTGCTCATGTAGCAGAACAGGGGGCGGCGGGCCCTCTGATCCTTTGCAATCCCCTAACCAGATAACCATACCAGCTCTCTGTGCTTGGGTTACTCTCCCCAGCTCAGCCCACACCCCAACTCCTGGCGCCCGGAGGGGGCGGGGTCCGCCGGCGAGGCGCTGGGGCCTCCGGGACGAAGGCTGGGGCTGGGGGAGAGGGGCCACGGAGGGACTGTTTCACTTTTCTCCCCTGGTAATTCCCCAATTCACAGCTGCCATATTTTACGCCGTCAGGGAGATTTTAAACTTTGTCACTCTGAAGCAGGTATCTACAGCTAGACGCGGCGTAAGGCCGAGGATGAAGGGGGCGAGAGCAAAGCGGACCAAGAGCCCGCGGCCGGGCCTCCTTGGCTGCGAACGGGGTGCTTCGGACACTCAGTCCGCTTGCCCAGGACCCTCCGCGCAAGGCGGCCCCGCGGGTGCAAACTCTGGGCTGGAAACCCGACAACCAGACTGTGGACGCTCTACACCAAGTCTTCCAGAATCCGGGGTCAGCGGCACAGTCCTTAGCACCCCAATCCCTTAGGCAATGGCCCCCCACCTGGCTTCAGGCTCCATCCCGGAGTGGGCAGCCCAGATCCCTAACTTTCTCTGTGGACTGTCCGTCAGCACCCCCACCCCACTCCCGCACACACACACACTCACACACCCACACTTTCATTCATAAAAACGAGCAACAATATCGTTGTCTGGCGATGGGCTCACATACTTCCTAAGTGAGAAATAGTTGGAGGCGGCAGTGGAAAGTTGGGCCGGGAGAGGGGAGGGGCCCCTTATTACTGTCGCTCTCCAAACCAGGTCTTGTATGCCAAAGTCCCGGATTCCGCCAAGTCAGGGAACCCAGCTGGGACTCCACTGCGCTAGTGGGACCTCCTTTGGTGGGGCTGGGGGCGGGGAAGACAAGAACTCCCCTTACTTCATATAAATGCCCAAGCGCACACACTTCCCCTTCAGCCTCTGTTCAGTCATGTATGGGGTCCTCGTTGGGCGGCAGAAGGTGGAAGGTGGCTCCCTGTGTAACTGGCTGGTCAGCGCAAGAGCTCAGTCACTTTCGCTGGGACTTGGGGCGGGGCTGCGTGTGCCCCTTGCCTTTGATGCACCTGTTTTTCTGCCTCTTCTGTCCTCATTCACTATCTGCCAGCGGTCGCTGTGTCTGGTTAATAATGGGGTTGCCATAGAGACCAATCCCCCGTCGCCATGACACCCAGGAGGTAAACATTGGAAGCTGCAAAGGCTCTTTGCTAGCTCCCTGGCTGCGTGCGGGTTTCCTGCGGGAGTCGGGAGGGACGGCAGTAACCAGGCTCTGCGACCCACTTCCTACCCCCCAGCGGCCTGGTCATCTGAAACCCTCTCTAATCCCTGCCACGGGGGCCTCCTGACTGAGAGGTGTCAAGCTTTTTCCTCCATCCCCCAACTGCATACACTGGGACCAGGGGGTAAATGTTCTCCCTCTGACCTAATTCATGTAGGCTGCACACTCACTACTCCTGAGTACAAATCACAGACCACCTTCTTTGGGGGAAACAGAACCAAACAGACACAGTCCCTGCCCTTTGGACATCACCCTGTAGTGTGAGAGACAAGCCCTTACAGCCCCTGTCAGCAGGCCTGTGCCCTGGGCTGAAACAGAAGTGATAACAGTGCCCTGGGGTAGAGAGAGGAGGGAGAGACTGACCCCTGGTCAGGGAGGGCGTCCCAGGGGAGGTCATATTGGAGTGAAAATTGAAGTATGAAGGGAATTTCAACTGGTGAGCAAGAGAGGAAACCTCTCTCTAGGCAGATGGACTAACCGAAGCAACGACGTGTGGCTTGGTCAGAAGAGGATAGGCTTTACTGTGGTAACATATAGACTTGGAATATCTCCATGGCTTAGCCCACTGCTTATGCAGTGCCTGAGGTTATGAGGCACTGGGGGACCCTGCATTGTGGGAGGAATCCTCTAGCCAGAGTCGGCCCCACCTGGCCTGGAAGGGAGACTGGCATGTACAGGAAGCACAGGGCGAGCTTTGGTGAGCAGACGCTGCCAATAGGTGAGGCGAGAAAATTCACGGCACACTTAAAGGAAAAGTGAGTAATTTGGTTTAAATGGATCGTCCCCTTGAGGCTGATACGGTCCAGGTTACGAAAAGTCTTGAGTGTCAGGCTAAGACTGTATGCTGAACAAAATAGGCAACTCCTGAAAGTTTCTGAGTGACATGATTAAAACTACCTTTTAGAAAGATGCTGGTGTCAGTGTGGAAGATTCATTTATTGAGCACCTCCTAAGTGCCAGGCCTTGGATGGGTTGCAGAGGCAAGACTGAAGATGGGAGATGAGCAAAGGGAATTATATCAACAATCCTGGGGAGGGGGACAACCCTCGGACAAAGATGGGAGCAGAACTTGAGGAGGCCAGGAGCTGCCTCTGGCTTGTTCACTACCATACCCACCTGCCTGGTAGAGCCCCGGCATGTGCTGAGTGCTCAGTCCACTTCTGACTTAGTGAATGAAGGAGTGAAAGGAGACAGAGGGGACAGGTCGTTGGTGGTGTAACAGAAGGCTTGGTGACGTTGGATCTGCGGATGTGAGGGAGAGGGAGGAGTGACAGCATGACGAGTCTCAGCTGCGTGATCAGCTGGCTCCAGGTGTCATGCATAGCGTTAACCAGGACAGGGGCTTGGGAGAGGAAGAGTGTATTTGGGAGTAGTTGGGGTGGTGCCGCTCCAGTTAGTTTGGTACCAAGAAAAACTCTTCCCTGGATATGCTGCATCCTCACACTGCCTGCGCCCTGGACCTCATCTGACCCCAGAGCGTTTCTTTTGTCCTCCTTTGCAGGACTCCACACATTTCATCTTGTATTATAGTAATGCAGCGTAGGGGGTTAAACTCAAACACACTTTTGTTCCCCGGTTCTGCCACTGGGTGACTTTGAATAAGTTATCTAACCATTCTGAGTCTCAGTTTCTTTACATGTAAATTGGAAGTAGTAGTTATAATACCTGTTCAGTGGGTTCTCGGGAGGAGTAAATGAAGTAACTGGTGTGAATTCCTTAGCATAGTGCCTGACATGGCAAGTGCTCAAAGTTAGATACAGCCATCTTATCATTTCCTGTGATGACAGTATATTACTTTTATAGTCACATCCCCGAAGTTAATTAAGATAAAAAACACTTTACCTCTTGTGCCTGCAACTAGGCTTGGTGAAACAGGTCTTTGGGGGAAAAAAGGAGGTCCCCTGACTGTCCTTCTTGGCTCTAGGTGTGTGTGTGTGTGTGTGTATCAGGGGTTGGGGGTGGGGGAACTGATGGAGTTCTGGGTTAAGCATCTATACCACAGGCTACAGAGATCTGGGATCTCCAGCTCTAGCAACATCTGGAAAGCAGTTTCATCCTTTGGAATCTCAACCTGAGCAGCTGAATCTTATTGCAAAACAATTATTTTGAAACTGAGTACACTTAGCAAGGAGGAAACCAGAGTCCCACTAATTCTGAGTCATCTCCGCAGCAGACCAAGACACTTTCTAGGCATGAGATAGGCCTCTGTCTGGTGGTTGAATAACATAATTGATAACCTTGTTACAATTTCAGTGCATTCTCTTTCACCCCAAATCTCTTCCTGTTCCTGGGAACAGTGTTAATTTTTCTTCTCAGGCCGGAATTGAAAATCTGCAGCTGGCAATATGCAAGCTTCCCTTTGCTTTGCTGGTGTTATAAAAATGTGTCGAGTTCAGAAGAGGGAGAACTCTACCTCACAGCCATTCAGAGGTTTCCTTGGGAAACAAGACTCAACTCTTCTAACTCAGCGTCCTTCTCTTTCTCTTGGTTCAGGGACATTCCTGGGTTTGCCCGGGCTCCACAGAAAAGGGAGGGGGGATTCTGACCTCCACGTCCTCTCATCACCTGGAGGCTCAAGCCTGAGCACAACCGGACACGCTCTCGTGCTCTAAGACCTGAGCTGCCCTCTTGAATCTTTCTTGGGCAGATGAAAGAAGCTTTGATACTTACTGGTCCCAGAAATTGGCCTTGTTTCTTGAGAGGCAGGGGATTAAGCCTGCCGGCTCTACAATTAGATAGCCTTCTATAGTCCTGGCTGTGTGAACTGTGTACCTTGTTTTGCTCATCTATAAAATAAGGATAATAATAGCACCTACCTCACGGGATTATTGTGAGGATTAAATAAATTAATTCGTGTAGAGCAGTGCCTGGAATAGTGTAAGCCTTCAAAAATGTGATGATGATGATGATTATCATTATTGTGATAGTTTGACATCTCTCCCCTTTATTACATTTATATTTTGTGAGTTCCTTGTAGCAGACACTGTGAATTTTGCATTTTGAAAGTGTTTTGGTTTTAGATTTAACATTACTTCTTTTTTTATATATAATTCACTTGCTATAAAAGGCATCCATTTAAAGTATACATTTCAGTGATTTTTAGTATATTCTCAGTTGTGCAACCATCACCACAACATAAGTTTAAAACTTTTCAACACCCGCAAAGAAATCCTGTAGCCATTAGCAGTCATTCTTTTCTCTGACTTTCCCCCACCTCTCACCCCTGGCAACCACTAATCTACTTTCTGTCTTTATGGATTTGCCTGTTCTGGACATTTCATATAAATGGAATCATGCAATATGTGGCCTTTTCTGTCTGGCTTCTTCTACTTAGAGTGTTTTCAAGGTTTATCCATGTGTTGTAGCATGTATCAATATTTTATTCTTTTTTGTTGCCTAATAATATTCCATACAAATAACATTCCATTATGTAGATATACCACATTTTGCTTATCCAGTTATTAATTGATAGACATTTAGGTTCTTTCCCCTTTTTTGGCTATTGTGAATAATGCTGCTATGAATATTCATGTACAAACTGTCGTGTGGATGGATGTTTTTATTTCTCTCAGGTATATATGCACTTAGGAGTGGAATTCTTGGGTCATATGGTAACTCTATGTTTAGCATTTTGAGGATCTTTCCAACTGTTTCCCAAAGTGGCTACACCATTTACATTCCCACCAATAGTATATGAGGATTCCAGTTTCTCCACATCCTTACCAACACTTCTTCTTATCTGGTTATTTTATTATAACCGTTGTAGATAGTACGCAGTGGTATGTCACCATGATTTTGATTTGCATTTCCCCATGACTAAATATATTAAGGATTTTTTCATGTGCTTGTTGAACATTTGTATATCTTTTTTCAGACAAATGTCTATTCAAATCCTTTGCCCATTATTTAATGAAGTTACTTGTCTTTCTATTATTGAGCTGTAAAAGAGTTCCTTATATATTCTAAATACAAGTCCCTTACCAGTATATGATTTTAAATTATTTTCTTCCATTCTCTGGGTGGCGTTTTTACTTTCTTGATGGTATCATTTGACGCAAAGGTTTTTTATTTTGATGAAGTCTAATCTATTTTTTCTTTTGTTACTTGTGCTTTTGGTGTCAAATCTAAGAAATCATTGCCTAATCCAAGATCATGAAGATTTATTTCTATGTTTTCTTCTAGGAAATTTATAGTTTTAGCCTTTACATTTAAGTCTGTGATCCATTTTGAGTTAATTTTTGTGCATGGTGTGTATTCTTTTGCATGTGGATATCCAGTTGTCCCAGCAAAATTTGTTGAAGAGAATATTTATTCTTTCCCCTACCGAATTATCTTGTTACCATTGTCAAAAATCGATTGATCATAAATGTGAGGGCTTATTTCTGGACTCTCAATCCTATTCCATTGACTTATCTCTTATTCTTACATCAGCATCACACTATCTTGATTACCGTAGCTTTGTAATAGGTTTTAAAATCAGAAAGTGTGAGTCCTCCAACTTTGTTCTTCTTTTTCAAAATTTCAAGATTGTTTTAGCTATTCTGGGTCCCTTGAATTTCCATGTAAATTTTAGGATCAGCCTGTCAATTTCTGCAAAAATTCCAGCAGGAATTTTGATAAAGATTGCATTAATCTGTAGATTAGTTTGGGGAGTATTGCCATCTTAACAATATTAATTCTTCCAATCTATGAGCAGGAGATATCTTTCCATTTATTTGTATCTTCTTTAATTTCTTTCAACAATGTTTTATAGTTTTCAGTGTACAAAATCTTCCATTTCCTTGGTTAAATTTATTTCTAGGTATTTTATTCTTTTTGCTGCTATTAAAACTGGGATTTTTTTTTCATTTTCTTACTATTTATTACTGGTGTGTGGAAATACAGTTGATTTTTTTTATGCTGATCTTGTATCCTGCCACAATTCTAAACTCGTTCATTAATTCTAATAGTTTTTTAGTGGATTCCTTAAGGTTTTCTATATACTAGATCATGTCATCTGCAAATAGAGATAGCTTTACTTCTTCTTTTCCCATCTGAATCTTTTTATTTTTCTTGCCTAATCGCTCTGGCTAGTAGTACAATGTTGCATAGAGGTGATAAGAGTGGACCTCTTTGTCTTGTTTCTGATCTTAGGGGGAAAGCCTTCAGTCTTTTCACCTTTAAGTATCATGTTAGCTGTAGTTTTGTCATAGATGCCCTTTATTAGGTTGAGGAAGTTCCCTTTTAGTCCTAGTTTGTTGATTGTTTTTATCATGAAACCATGCTGAGTTCTGTCAATTGCTTCCGTGTCCACCGAGATGATCGTGTGGTTTTCACCCTTTGTTCTAATTAATATGGTGTATTACACTGATTGACTTTAGATGTTACAATAACCTTGCATTCCTTGAAAAAATATCACTTGGTCATGGTGTAAAATCCTTTCTATACCTTGCTGGATTTGGTTTGTTAGTATTTTGTTGGGGATCTTTGCATATTAATATAATTTTCAAAGTGCTCTCTCACATAAGTTCTGGTATTCCAGTAGTTTTTACTTATATTGTATCATGTCCGGAGAATATTAACATTATATAGTTTTTTCCTTTCCCATTTTTTAATCTCAGGAGTATTTTCATTTCCTCCACATAGGATCACATTCACACACAAAATATGAGAGGACCATCAGGTACAACATTTGCACTGTAGAATTTTGTCCCATCGTGGAACTTCTGGAATGGAAGGACCTTTAACTATTAGTTGGACCTTCGTTTTCAACTTTGTTCCACAGAGTTCCCTAGGGTGTTCTGTACACGTTTTAAGGGAGTTTTTTAAATATATATTTAAATATCTGAAAAACCCAAATAAAGACAGCATTGACACATATCCCATACCACACATTAATCATCAAAATTAACTTGTGTCTCACTGAATCTCTTTATAAAAGTTATCAAATGCACTTAAATAAAATATACAAGTGAATGTTTTATGCAGTGGGTTTCTGTGGAAGATTTCATTTGCAATAAGTCCATGTCCATCATTGGATGAAGAAACTCAAGTGCTGGTTCACTTGCCCAAATTGGAGGCTGAGCTGAGAAGAGAATCCAGCTCTTCTTTCTCTCACTACAGTGCCCTCGACCACCCATATTGTCTTTCCAATGTTGTTTGTCTCAAACAAAAGATATTTTACTCAGGGTTTTCCCCGTACATAAGCCTAGGATGGCTTGAAAACACACACCCGTCATCAGTGGGCATAGTTATGCCTGTTTTGCTCCTTGTGTTTGCTCTGTGAGCTGCCTCTCAGCTCTTGGAGTGAGTAAGTGACTTAGCGTTGGATGTTTTCCCTCTACCTTGCAGTGCTCAGATGGGACAGGGGAAGAAGGGAAAGGAGATTAGAAGTGGGTTTTAGAAAAAAGTTCCAAGGCATGTGGACCTTATGGGAGTTATTGACTTATCTTTAGAGTTTAATTTGACAAAGTGAACCTGTCCAACCTCATATGTACTGAGAATTTGTTGAGTGCTTTTGCCCAGAGTGATGCTGTGAAAGTTGAGTTGTGGAGGACAGAAATGGAAGAAACCCAGAGAGATATTCCTTTTGAGAAGATCAAAGACCCCCAGTGGTAAAACTGATTCGTTTCAGCAGCAGAAAATGGAGGCCTGGGTCAAGCATGCCTGTCCGTCAAGACAGGGGACTCTCCCGGGCCGGCCCGGTGGCTGAGTGGTTGGGTTCGCGTGCTCTGCTTCGGCAGCCCAGTGTTTCTCTGGTTCGGATCCTGGGCACGGACATGGGCACTGCTCTTCAGGCCACGGTGAGGCGGTGTCCCACATGCCACAACTAGAAGGACCCACAACTAAAGAAAAAAAAAAATATATATATATATATATATATACACACACACACACACACACACAACTATGTATTGGGAGGATTTGGGGGAGAAAAAGCAGAAAAAATAAATAAATAAAATAAAATAAAATAAAAAATTTAAAAAGACAGGGGGCTCTCCCCTGGTTGGGGTTTTGGTTTGTTTGGCATGGCTTTGTGTCCAGACTTGGTGCCTCACTAATGGGACCTGCCAGCCCCTGACTGAATAGGAGTCATAACCAAGGACAGTGATAATTCAGAAAGGCCTCCAGTGGGCTTGAGGAGCATGCATATTGGGCTGTAGGCACCTCTCTGTTGCCTAAGCTACATTCAGGGCTCAGAAAATGATAATGTTTCAAATGACCCAAATTGAACCAGGACTGGTTTTCATGTTTAAGCCATAATAAAAAAAGAAGATAGAGCATAGACAATACTCTTTTTAGTATAAAGAGTTAGTCATCATGAGTGGGACCAAAACTTTTTTCCAGAAGCACATTTTAGTTTAGAGCAAATGGCTTCACATATTTTGATCTCCTTTGTTGTCACTTGCTCTCTCCCTCATAAATTCTCCGTTTTGAAGCAGGATAGAAATGTGCACTGTGACTCATTCATGGGAGCGTTGTGGAGGTCAGATGAGTTAACACACATTTAAAGCTATTAGAACAGTACCAGGCAAAGAGTAAATGCTCAGTGAATATACTGTTGTTATTATCAGTATCATCATTACAATTACCTGTCCCTCCTCCATTTATGCCACCTACTTTTTATTGCCTGCCATTTGTATATGCTGGGTGTTTGGGAGGATAAAATATTTTTTAAGTGGAAGGAAATGCTTCTTGCCTTCAAGGCTTTTGGAGTTAATAAAGGAATGAGAAAAGTACAAGAATAACTGGAATGCAGGTGAGCTGTGATAGAGTCCTGGTCTTCCTAGGTGTCCAGGCCAAGAATAATGAGAGAGGGTTAAAGATATGCACCAGAGCACAAAAATCACAGTTAAATCCTGGAAGGTGCTACATGGCCGATGCGTGCTAAATGTTGAATAATGTTAAAGAAAAACTGTGATTGCTCCTCACCTGGGAAGCCTCCTCTGACCTCAGTAGCCCCTGAAGCAGAGTTAGTCCGCCACTATCCACATTGCTCCCCATCATGCCTCTATCTGTGTTTCAGCACCTCTCTATCCTACCCACTGTTTATGTGCCTGGTTCCCCCATGCAATTTTGTGCTTTCAAAGGCAGGGACCTATCTCCTTCATCTTCATAATCCTCAGGGCCAGGTACAATATCTGCGACATTGAAGGAGCCAATAAGTGTGTCGGGGAGAAGAAAACATATTGGATTTAGTAATGTTGTAAAGAAAATGAGAATTGTCTGATATGGTATGTTCTTAATTCCCCAATCAAGCCCTAGGAAACACACACTCATCTGGGAGATGCTCATAAACCACTCCTCTCCTCCCGCCGGGGTCCACTTCAAAGTCACCCTGCTAGTTGGCAGGATGTATCTTCTGCCTGTGCTTGAAAATTAAAATTATATTTGTGCATTTCTAATCTCCTGCAGTGAGTGTGATAAACCAAACACACACAACATGGACTTCGGGGTCAGACAGACCCAAGCCTGCGTTTCCTCATCTACAAAATCAACATCACTATTACCTCTTGGGATTCCTGAGGATTAGCAAGTAATGGATATGAAAATGCCTCATACTCAGGGGGCCCTGGCTGGACGGCGGTTTTCATTTTCAACAGAGCCTCAGGATGGCTGATTGTAACTTCATAGTCTCATTTGTTAGTGCTCCTAGTGTTTATGGGGGCGAGGAGATGTGGAAACGCATAGGACAGTAAGGGAATCTTTTAGGATGTCATGACTTAAACACTTAAAGGGAAAGAATTAAATGTTTATCCGGCCTCTCCTGTATGAACTGCACCACTGAGCAGCCAAATAATAAGTAAAATTTTCTTTTTTAAGAACATTTCAGCTAACTGATGAAGAAGGAATGATAGACTACCAACTGTTTGCAGCTCCTAATGAATTCATGGATCTAGGCAATGATCGTCAATGGCTGTGAAAATCACCCAAAGAAATATTCTTGCAAAAAAAAATTGAACAAAAAAAAAGTTGAACCCAAATTTGACCAAGCCTCTGAGTACAACTGCCAATTTACAGGAAACATTGTAGAGTTGGAACCGGCAAAAATCCCCATTATAGGAAACTATAGTACAAACAATTATGTTTCTTACACAAAGAGAAAGAAGAGAAATGCACAGAAAATTTTAGATGAAAAAATACCAATGAGATACATCAACCAATCAGAATATATAGAACTTATTTGGATCCTGATTTTTTTAAGCAATTTTTTAAAAAAGACACTCGTGACATTTATGAAACAACTGGGGAAAAAAGATTTATGACTTATCTTAAACTAATGTTTCCCTTTAATGGTGTACATTTTGCCCTGTGCTACCCAACATCATTCTCCTGGATTAAGAACACAGAATTCACAAGGAAATTAGATTTACTTCTAACTCTGGATGAGCCTGGGTCAAGAGCACACATGGCTCTCTTACCATGTATCTAAATATCTAAAAAATGTTCTCTAAACAGATGTAATCCCCTCCCCCACGAAAAAACAGAAACTTGGACAAGGGCATGTGGCAGGCAGGCTATTTGGGGAGCGATTCCAAGGAGGAGTAGAGGCCTTGGAAGAAAGAACAAGGGAAGAAGGGAAAACTACCCCAACTGTACATTGTCAAACTGATCGCCACTCTGGGCAACTGTCTTGACCCTTGATCCTTGATCCCTAGGGCTTCTCCAAAAGACCGTGTAGAATGTACCTGTGAATTATCTTTGTGAGAAATAGAAGAGGGAAACAGTTACTCATGGTTCCTAGATTCCGTTAGTCAAGGGTTTCCCATGGTAGGTTAACTCCCAGCTTTTCTAGGTATATATGTGTGTCAGATTGGCTGACATGGTCCCAGCAGGTGCTCCCTGGGGGAAGCAGGGAAGCTCCAGGGAAGAAGGTGGACAATCCACAGTGTAGCTGAGGCAAGGTGCTACTGGGCTACCCAGGATGCAGCTGGTTACCATAGTAACAGCTGGACTGAAGGATGGGCAGGAAGGATGTGAGGTAGAGGGCAAGAGATGCCCATTACAGATCCCGAGCCGGCACATTGCTAAGTCAAACATAGCCTATCTTCCTATCTTGCACATCACTTCCACAAAGACTTGGAGACCAGGTTCAAATCGAGACTTCTCAGCCCACTTTGAGTTCGGCCTCCGAACGTGATGGCATCGGGAGATTTGATCTCTCCTCCCAGACCCGTGGCTCTTCTCTGCCTAGCCCTGGGTCTACCTCATGTCATAGGGGCTTTTCACACATGCATGTGGACAACCTGCCTACACCTCCAAGTTCCATTCACCCCTCCCTCACAAACAGCTGCTCCTGGGCCACGTGAGGCCTAGAGGAGTGCACACTAGGGCCACTCTCAGGAACACATGCCTGTGAAGAGGCCTAGGCAGGCTCTAGAACCAATCCAGAGCCTCCTGGGCAGAGAATTGGGGGTTCTGGGCACTCAGAGCATAGTCTAGAGCAGGAGGCAGGGTTCTGGGTGGGCATATACCTTTGGCCTCATGAGTTTCTCAATCCATTGTGAGGGATGTGGCTGGAGGAGGGCGAGAGTGTGGCCCATTAAAGCACGGGGCCCCAGGCAGAGAGGGACCACTTCTGCTCAGGCCAAAAGGCAATGCCAGTTCTTTGCCACCCGTTCACTTTAGATCATAGGCCACGGAGTCAGACAGATCTTTGTCAAGCTTACTACTCACCTGTTCAGTTTCTTCAGTTGCAAAAGGGAAGGTTGTGAGGATTAAAAGAGAAACTATTCCACAAACAGCTGCCCCGTGCCTGGCATATAGTGGCCCTTCACAGGAGGCAGGTCTGTGAGGGGCCGGAAGTGCTGCCTCTGTACAATGATCTGGGGCCAGGTTTTGTGCTCAGGGTGGAGGTATGACCAAGGAGACTGAGGGAAGGGGCACAGGTTGGAGACAATGAACTTTTTCTCTATCTGGTGCAATTTTCCTGGAAATGTACAAAGAAGAGCAATTTGATAGTTTTTCCACACAGTCCCAAAACTTCTTTAAAGCTTGTTGCAGATCCCGCTGGTCTGTGAGCTCCTTGAGTACAGACTGCATATTGTTCTCTGATAAAACCCTACCTCTTTGCTCATTGCCTGGCACTATTATGGTAAGTGCTCTCTAAAAAAGTGTAGGATGGATGATTTCAAATTGGGTTTATTGCTTTTAATGGAAGACTCTCATTGGCTCTCAAGTTGGCTCTCAAGTTTCCATAGACGTCTCAGACTGGAATCATTCTCTTCCTCCAATCTGCTCCTCCTCCCAGTTCCCTGCCTCAGTGCGTGGCACCACCACCTACCCAAGCCAGCAGTCAGGACATCATGCTCGGCACCTCCCGCTTCATCACCCCTTATACCTGATCAATTATCATGTCCTGGAGATTCTCTCCATTTGGTAGTTTTTGAATGTATCTGATTCACTACCACAAACCTAGTTCAGGCCACTATTCTCTCTCCCTTTTAGTGCTCACTTCACACCCATTCAGGTTCCCTGGATATGTCCTCCTCAGTGCAGCCAGAGTGGCCTTTACACATCTGATCACATCCCTCCTGGGCTCAGGGTAGAGCCCAAGCCCCTTGGCACAGCCTGCAGGACCCTCTGGTATCCATCATCTGCCCCACTAGCCTGTAAGGTCCTTGAGAACAGTCTTTGTCTTATATTTCTTTGTATCTCCTATAATCAACCAGAAACTCACTAACTGTTAGATAAATAAAATTTTTAAAAATCAAAACCATTTTTGACCTACTGAGAAAATTGTAAAATTTAAATCATAGACTTATACTATCAAACCTCAGATGAAGCAGGACCTGATGATCCAGGGCAGCCACTGAGTAACTCCTGGTGAGTTGATCTTGGTGAGCAGGAACCATACCTACGTTGGTTGCTTGGGTTCAGGGCTCTAGGCCCCTTGCATTGACCTTCTTTTGGATGTGAAGTTAATTTAGTCCTGGAGTGAGTCACTGGGCTATTTCTAGGAATCACCATCTTTCTCTGGAGTCATCTCTGCTGACATCTGACACATTTACGCCATGTGGCTGCTCGACGCAACCTGTGCTTGTCTGTTGCAGAGAATCCATCCTCAGGGATTTATCTCCTACCGGGAAGATTTTGATAGGAAATCATTGAACTGGCCAGTCTTTGCTTTCATCAAACGAGCCCCACACTCGCATCAGCTTTCTTTTCTCATCAATCACAGGGGCCCCTTCTAATGTTTGTTGAGGGCAAAGGATTCGTGGTCTGATTTCTAGCACAGGGAGCATGCCATCAACAGGTTTTACCTATTTCTTTGGCTGGACAAACTGCTTAACACCTCTGAGTCTCAACTTGGTCATCTTTAAATGGAATAAAAATCATAATTATCTAATGAGGTTATTGTGAGGATTATGAGATGAAATGTGTATTGGGTTTAACATTGCATTGTAAAGGTTCTATGAATGCCAAGTATTATTTGTTTTTGTATGCTTTGTTTTAAAACAGGATTTGGGGAGCTACTAAAACATGCAAAATTATAAGATAAAAATAAGTAAGTGAGAAAACCAGAGTGACGAGGGACATTGCATCATTCCAGAGAATCATGAGGATTTTAGCTTTCTTACATAGGGTACCAACTTGGCCTTTCAGTCATTCATTGGCTGGATCAGCACTTAACTTTGAGCAGCTCTTCGGCATGGCACCCTATACAAAGGAGGAAAGGACCTTGTTTGTGTTTCAGCCTGGGACAAAGAGCCCAGAGACACCCAACTAAAACACAGTGTGGCAAGAACTGTGAGAGAAGTTGGAGGAGGGCGTGTGTGCAGGGCTTGCCTGGGGGAGTAGCCCTTGCATACAGCAAGCTGGGTTTGCAGCTACTTCCCTGTCCTCATGACATGTCTGCTTTGTATTCATGTTTCAGCAACCACTTTGTGGCTGAATGTGACAAATCAAGAAGATGGCCAAGATTAACACCCAGTACTCCCACCCCTCCCCAGCCCACTCTGCGGTAAGCACCACGGACAGAGATCTTGATCACGTTGAAAATGGCCTCAGCAGGTAAGATGGCTTTTCATTTTACGCCTGGAAGAAGTTATTCCCATAGCTGATCCGGACTGTGGGGGAAAGAAAGCCTTTGGAGGGCGAGGGCTATTCACAGTGCTCCTGCTAACTGCATTTTTCATCTCACTTAATCTGCACAACCCACACTGAAGCAGTTTTTATTCTCCTTTTAGAGATGTGGAAACATGAGGCTAAAAAGTTACATAACTTCTGGAAGGTAACAAATTGAAGATTCAAATGCATCAGACTAAATTCTACTGCAAAGATTTTAAAGTGCCACACTGTCCCATGTATACATCAGACATTTATTGGACTTTCTCTGAGTGTGTTCTGCGCACTAGGGACGTAGTACAAACCAGACATCCTGTCTCTCACTTCCAGGGGAAGATCGGGATTCGTGCCATGCTCATGGGCCTGTAGGCAGTGCCATGCCTTGGCAGCAGAGCCATCAGCCCCATCAATGACATGCCAACACAGGCAGCTGTCTGGAAATCTGGGTTCTGCTTCTAGCTCTGTTCCTAACTTACTAGTACACCTGGGAAAACTCACTTAACCTCTCCATGCCCCAGTGTCTTCGACTGCAAAAAATGGAGCAGCATTCTTTTCCAAGCTCCTGGCATACTAGTGAGTGAATGGAAGAGGACCTATTTGGTGCAAATGGACTTAGGTTTTATGTTTCTTAAGTTCTCAGTGAGTTGATTGAGTTGAACCATAGGAAACTTTATTTCCAATAATTATGTTATTTTTGTCCTACATACATAACACTGAAAACCTCCCATGATAGCTGCATATTATCTGATGGCCGAAAAATGCAATGACAGTCCCTCAGTCTCACATCCCTATCACCGGACCCTCCTCCATCATTTCTCCTCATTCGCTTGTTACGTCACTTCATCTCTCAGATGCACATTTGTTTTTGTTTTTACTCTGTCTTGGTTCTTGGTCCCAGCTCCTTAGCAAACTCTGCTAATAAGTGATGGACAACAATTTCCAAAGAGATTAAATCCCTATTATTGCAAACTTATACAGCCTTGGACCCCACCTTTTGGGACTCGGGCAAAGGAAGGAAAAGCACAAAGCATCCCAACAGATATTTATTCCCTCCAGCCATTTTAACTTGGTGCTGGGGCCCCGGGAAATTTGATATGACTCAGAGGCATCAGAAATTCCCACCCTACTAACATCTCTCTCTCCTAACGGGCCTACTGTCAATACCGTGTCCCACTGCCAGGGACTTGCTCCTTCAGGTTAAGGCATTGCCCCTTATTTAAAAGAAAAAAAACACTATTATGACAGCTATCTGCTATGAAAACTTTGGTATGCATTAGTAGTTTCTTTCCCACATCAGAGCTAATAAAACCCCTTGAACGGGAGGCTGCAAAGGGGGTTGGGGTGGAGGGGAGAAAAGGCCCAAGCTTGGACGTATCAGTACTGAGCAGAATTGGGCTCCTGGGATCTCGGGCCCAATGGGAGTAGGACAGAGGCTGGCAGGATCAGAGAGAACTTGAAGCAAAATGGAACTTTGCGCCATTGCTTCCTTTTGCTTCAATGGGGCATGACCTAAGCATCTCACGGAGCTTCCAGACTCCCTGCAGCAGAGAAGGCAGCAACAGGGTCTCAATCCGACTCCTTCCAGTGAGGTGCTCAAGAGGAGAAGGCAGCCCAGTCGGTGGGCTAGGGCTCCTCCCCAGAACTCCTGCTTGATCAGACAAGGCTGAGACAAGACCCCAGTCCAGCTGACTTGTCCTGGCTCTGCCTCAGCCAGCGACCTACACACCCAGGCTGACTTGTGGGCTGTTCAAGAGGGCTCACGAGGTCTCTTGGAAGACGACTCTTTGCAAAATGAATTGCTAGCTCATTAAGCCACACAGACACCTAGCCGTGGGCATCTAGCTTCCAGGAGACTCTCTGTGGGCTCACACTGGTTCATGCACACTCAGGGGGTCGGTCAGCCACACGATCAGGGACTCTGAATTGATGCCCTTTGACAATGCTATTTGCTGTCTTCGAGGGTGAGAAAATGCCCTCACTTCTCCTTTCTATCCCCTATTTCCTGAGCAGCATGATGACTAACAGCACAGACTCAGGGTGAGAATGCCTGGGTTCGAACCCTGACTCTGCAAGTGACCAGGTCCCAAAAGTTGTTCAACCACTCCAAGCCTCTCCGAGTTTTCTCATTTGTACTAGTGCTGACCTCAGAGGGTTATAGTGAGGTTAAAGAGGTTAGAGCTCTTGGCACAGCCCCTGCCATGTAATAAGTGTCAATCACCACTCACTGTCAGTCTTGGTATTGATTCCCCTCCTGTGGGCCTTCTCTGGTCACCCAGGCGGGAAGACGTCTCCTCCTCCTTTGACCTCAGGTAGCCCCAGCTATCTCAACATCTGGAACTGGCCATTTCCTCCCTGTGTCCAAAACATGCTTTCTCAGCCTGACCACCAGCCAAGTCTCACCAAGCCTCAGTTGGGGCCTTGCCTGACCATTCACATAGTGAAAGCTTGTTGACAGATTAATGCAGAATCCTGTGGAAACACTTCAGAGATTTCACAAGCAGAGTGAGAAAGAATGCTTCCTTCATGAGAGAGATGTGCTTTATCTTATGGAGGCAGGAGTGGGTGAAGAGATGGAAGTTTCCAGAATGGGTTCCTTAGCGTCACCAAGGATTGAGAACGCGTGTTCAGGCTGGGGATGGAGCAGCCACAGGCCGGGAGGCTGGGTCCAGGCCCCTCCTCTGCTTCCCAGCACAGCCCAGCATCTGTCTATTCACCAACTAGTTTTCCCTGTGAGATTTATTAGAAAGAAGGACTCTGGCACATACATATCAAACTTTAAAGTTTCCAATCACTGTTTTAGAGGAGGAAATGGTTTTTGAACAAACCATAGATCTTTGCCTTAAAATTCCAATCCTTTTAGAAAGCTCTTGGGAGAAATAATTGAGAATGTGTGTCCTTAAATATCAATCACTTTTTATTTATTGAAGAACGGCCTCAAGCAGTTGTGCTGGGAACCTGTGTGTTGGTGTGGCCCTTTGCTGAGTGCCCCAAGAGGGAGGAGCTACCATGTCCCCAGCCCCAAGGCATCCCTGCCCCCCAGGGCTTTCACCAAATTGGACATGCAGGTTTCTGTTTCTCTTTTTAAATTATTGGTATCATTTTCCTAGTGAAGAGTCATAGGAAAGGATGAAAATGTCTCATACAAACAAAGAATTGTTTACACCCTGAAAATACCAGAAATAAAAATGTCTTGCATTTTTCCTTTCTATTTAGATCTGTTCAGTTGACTCAATTATTTAAGAGTTGTCTGGCATATTTTTGAAGATAATGCAATAGAGAGAGACTTGAGAATCTGCTACAGAGAATTGCAGCTAGGACCCAGGGCACCCCACATCCCAGAGCAATCTCCTGGTGGAGCTATTTTGGGTGAGATTTGCGGCATAGGGATTTGTGTCCTGCAGAAGAGAAGCCTTCTTCATACTGCTCCCTGAGCAGAGCCCAAAGCAATTATCGCCAAAGAAAACCACTTTCAGCCTGCTTCCCCAGGACCCAAGACAAAAGCGCACTGACTTCAGCGCCCTGGCCACATGTGGCCAATGGCGATGTACGCCAATCATTCAAGTCCCTCAGGACTTGGGAGGAGGAAAAGAAAAATAAGGTATCTATTCCCCACACTTGTTCTAGAAGGTCACTTCTGTTTACCCTCATGTCCCCAAAGTCACCAGAGGAAGACACCAGCTGCTCCACAGAGTGCAAAGTTAATTACCACTTCCCATTCTGATGAGAACCTCTGTCCTCTCCCAATGACAGGAGAAACCTTACCTTGTGGACATGAACTCCTCTTCATAAATAAACTTAGAAGATGAGCATTACAAGTCGAA
The DNA here is from genome assembly GCF_037783145.1 of Equus przewalskii. Classification (NCBI taxonomy): domain Eukaryota; kingdom Metazoa; phylum Chordata; class Mammalia; order Perissodactyla; family Equidae; genus Equus; species Equus przewalskii. The sequence goes on along the minus strand of NC_091844.1, from coordinate 10,977,062 downwards.
AATTACCTTGTCTTTCAAAAAAGTCTCTTCATTGTGTTGCACTAGTTGCTCTTGTTCTTGGTAATTGCTACTCCACGGGCTTCTTCTTGCAAAGGCCTCCTCACCACCCAGAATCAAAGGGGGCTCGAAAGTGGGAGGGCAGCTTCAGGGCTGTCCTGGCCTGACCTGCGCATCTCACAGAGACCAAGGCCCAGGCGAGTCTTTGCCCCAGCCCCTCAGCCAACTCTGGGCAGCACAGGGCCTGGCCTGCCGTCTTTCCTGCCCCTGTGTTTCCCTGAGAGGTTCTAGATCCCCATTCTTGCATTGATTGCCAAAAGTTCCTCCTTTTTTCAGTAGTGCCTGTGTGTTCTTGGGGACTCAGAATGTCACCTCAGACACTCAGTTCCTCTCCTCTCTTCCCATCTCCCCCTTCATCTGCTTGGTAAAATCAGTTTCCCTGAGGAGTAGCTAATTGGATTTACTATTTAAATACCCATGGGCATTTAACGAGGGTAAAGACTGGTAGTGGGTAAGATTCGGTGCTCTCATTGCAGTGACCTGGGTTCATTTCCCCATCACCACACCACCTGTCTGTCGACTATCATCGTGCGGCGGCTGCGTGTTGCTGTGATGCTGAAAGCTATGCCAGTATTTCAGATACCAACAGGGTCACCCATGGTGGGCAGGTTTCAGCAGAGCTTCCAGACTAAGACAGCCTAGGAAGAAGAACCTGGCCACCCACTTCCAAAAAAATTAGCCACAAAAACCCTGTGAATAGCAGTGAAGCCTTGTCTGATACAGTGCTGGATGGCGCAGAAAGACTGGGTAGGGTTCCCTCTGCTGTACACAGGGTCGCTAGGAGCTGGAATCGACTCAAGGGCACTAACAACAACAAGGACTCTGGAGCAAGAAGAAGGACATCGATCTGGTAGAATTTCAGGCATCCACAAACAAGTGGAGAGATGCTCGGGGAAGAAAAGTCGCCCCTGAGTCCTTTGAACTGACGTCATATAAGGCTCTCCCTATTCAGCAAAATGTGCCTTTCTGGGCTTGGGTCTTTAAACAATACTTAAATAAATATGTAATCAACAATTTTTTCTTTTTCCCTTTTTGAAGACCAGGAAACTTAAACTCAGGGAGGGTAAGAGACCAGCCCAGAGAACACCTAGCTAATAGGTGCTGGGGTACAGATTTGAACAAACCAGGCCTCCCAGCTCCCTACTCTACCGCCTTCTCCTCCAGTGGGCTTCGTAGATCCAGCCCGCCTGTGGCAGCTCTCACTACTGCCCGTGGCAGGCCTGCTTTGGGATCCAGGGTGAGTTTTGCTCCCCTGGCCTGCCCACCAGCTCTGATGTCACGGGCGTTGATTCCTTTGCTGCTAATGCAAATAAATCTGGTCTCAGGATGTGCCCTCACGTAACTAACAGAAAGCAGGCTAGGCAGAAATGCTGAGACGACGGCTTGGTGGCTAGAGTTCCGTGAGGAGCTCCTGGTGGGAGAGAACACCTCTATCCTCGGGATTGCCTCCAGATATTCCGGCACACATGCTGTGACAGAGCGCCAGCCCAGCTGCCAGTTGCTTCCCACATACAACGGCTAGGATCCAGGGACTATCCCCCTGCCTCCTCCTCCTATAACTGACCCACATGCCTTGGAACATGCATTCCACCTTTATAGTACAGGCATGTGCCACGCAACGATGTTTCAAGCAATAATGAACCACAAATATGGTTGTGGTCCCGTAAGATCAGTACCATACAGCCTGGGTGTGTAGCAGGCTATACCATCTAGGTTTGTGTAAGTACTGTAGGAGAGGAAGAGATTTTCCTGTACCCTTCTAGGTTCTTCTGGCTGGTCTAAGAATTAAATGATACAAGACAGATTAACAGGAGAAAAACAAGAGTTTAATAACATATATATATGGGAGAAACCCAGGAAAACCAAGCTCACCAAAATGGCCAAAGCCCTCACCTTAAATATCATCCTCAGCTGAAGACAAGAGGAGATGATGGGGGTGGGGAGAGTCAGGGACTTCAAAAGGAACGAAGGTAATTCGTAGGCTGGTGAAAAGGAGCAAACATTTGGAAAACAAGCACTTGTTTGGCCACACAGAAACAAGAGAACACAGAGGGGAGCCCAACAAACAGGCTTTTCTAGATTCCTCCCTGTCTGCCACCTCGTTCATGTTATGCCAAGGTGAGAGCTCATTTCCTGAGACAGGAGCTTTTATCGGAATTCTTTTAGGCAGTTAAGGGGGATGTAACAAGAAAAACTTTCTGAGTCTTTTGTTTCTTAAAAATAATCAGCCTAAAATAATCTTCATGTTAAAGAGGCACTTTTTTTTTTTTTTGAGGAAGATTAGCCCTGAGCTACCATCCACCACCAATTCTCTTCTTTTTTTCCCCGCTGAGGAAGATTGGCCTGAGCTAACATCCATACCCATCTTCTTCTACTTTATCTGTGGGACGCCTGCCACAGCATGGCTTGAGAAGCTGTGCCATGTCTACACCTGGGATCCAAAGCAGTGAACCCCGGGCTGCAGAAGCGGAGCATGCGAACTTAACCACTGCACCACTGGGCCGGCCCCAAAGAAGCACATTTTGAGGTGGCAAATTTTGTTCCCCTTCAGTAGGCTTTATGATGTTTGCACAACGAAAAAAATCACCTAACGATGAGTTTCTCAGAACATATCCCATTGTTGGGTGACGCGTGACTGTACACAATATTAGAAGGCCAGGGGATTGTAGCTTCCTGAGTGTGGCAGGGCCTCTGCCAGGGTCTCTTATATGTAAGATGATGAGATGTAAGTGGTCTCTTATGGGATTAGAGGAAAAATTCAGTTAGGTGGTTTGGAAATAAAGAGCCATGCCCACATAGTGCGGCCAAGGGGAGCAGAACCATGTCTCCAGTGGCATGAAACATGACTCAGTCCTCAGCCATGTCCTATTCAACTGTAGCTTTAATTGGTGCCATACATGAAAATACAGAGGGCAGCTTCACGGAGTAGATGAAAGCAGGCTTTGAAATGGGACGGAATGACATTCTAATCTCAACTTTGCCACTTGGCTGTGTGACCTTGGCAAAGTTACTTAACCTCTCTGAACCTCGTTTTCCTCTCTTATAGGGTTATTGTGTTGATTAAGTGATAAAATACATGTGACGACATACAATAAGCAGTCAATAGATGGTATGCGGTTTGTGCACTGCATTTGTGAATGAGATGAGTCAGGAGGAAAGGCTAGTAAGATGCCACTGCATACTGAGGGTCCCAAAACATCAAGTGACTCACATGAATGTTTACCTCCAACAAATCAATTATACATGCACGAGATAGGGCCTTCTGGCGTAGCAGCAGCCCATGTTATAAAACTTTGGGTTTTGGCTGGTGGTCACTGGGGATGGAGCCACCAAAAGCACACGAACCCGCAAACTACAAAGACTACTGGCTTGGGCTCCAGTAAGAGCAGGGTGGTCTCGGTCTCCCTGTCTAGTCAGTCAAGAATGCAGAACCTGCTCACAGGAGCATGACCATGATGGGGAAGAGAATGGAACCTGCAGAAGAATGGCTGGGTGAGCTGGGGTCTCTAGCCTGGAAAACCAGCTGCGGCACAGGTATGAGAGCCGTCCCATCATTCAAGGCAGTCATGGAGAAGATGAAGTTGCCTGATTCCACACAGTTCCAGAAGAAAAAGTGGCACTGATATGGGGAGACTGAGGATGGAAGAGCCTGGTGGCAGTCGGGGCTGTGCGAAGATGGCCTGGATGGGCCACAGGATGGTAGAGAGCTCCCCGCTGCTGGAGATGCAGGGATGTTGTAGGAAGGAGGAGGCGGCAGCTCACTGGCTGGGGTTCAGGACTGCCTTCGAATCACTCACTGGGGAGAGACGGAGCCTTTCCCTGGTGTTAATTCTTGCCTGCTTCTTGCCACCTTGTTAAGAAGGCTGATTAGGCTGGATCGGTCACGTGATAGACTTAATTTGTCTTGCCTGGGCTCTTCAAGATTCGTAGAATGAAGTGCAAATTTCTGGAGGCCAATGCCTGGAAGACTTTTAATCAGGCCGATCAAACTTTAACTCTATGATGTTTAAAAGAAAGGGAAAGAAAGGAAAATATGCCCAAACACTTTGGCTTATCCAGGCGATTCAACCCACGCCAGGCTCTGCGGAGCTGACTGGCGCTCACCTTGAGTTGTGAGCACCTGTCCAATGTGTGCTCGTGCTTCTCACCCTGAATTGCACAGGTGAGGTCACCAGCCCAGTTACCTCTGCATCACAGGGGACAGAGGTTAGGGTGTGGTATAAGGACACAATAGAGAGGATGGCCCGTGGCGCAGTGATTAAGTTTGTGCGCTCCACTTTGGTGGCCCAGGTTCATGAGTTCAGATCCCAGGCACAGATCTACATCACTCATCAGGCCATCATTTCAGTGACCCACATACAAAAGAAAAAATAGAGGAGGACTGGCACAATTGTTAGCTCAGGGCTAATCTTCCTCAAACAAAAAAAAGGAAGATTGGCAACAGACGTTATCTGAGAGCGAATCTTCTATACCAAAAAAAAATAAAAGGACACAGTAGAAATGGATTTTCATTTGAAAGCACTGTACAAATGCCCATGGCGGGCTGGGTCAATTCCACACAATCTTCCAGGACCCTCTGCTTAATCAGTAGGCTCCTGAGGAGGCTGCCTGGCCAGCAGGCCAATAACTGCCCAGGCCATGTGACTGCAGCACACAAAGTGGAGGGCAAGCTAAGGAAGGCCTCTTGAAGGAGGCGACACTGATCTTGCCTTCAAAGGTAGAATTTCGGTATGCAGAGGTGTACTTAAACCCAAATCCATGTTCTGGACTCACTGTATGGAAATAGCTGCTATGGCTCTGGATGGCAGGCACTGGGACCCCCCCGCCGGTGCTCTGAAGAGGACCATTCGCTGCTGCCTTGCCCCCTCTCCCCCAGCCCATGGGCAGTAGCTGGGCATGAGCCACCTTCCTCAGTCAGGCTTACTATAAAGGAAGGGCCACATTTATCCTAAAAGCCGGGATCTGCTGGATCCTACTGGAGAATGAACGGAAGTGGGAGCCCCCAGGTTGGGGATCTGTGAAGGCGGCTTTCCTCATTAAGCAGGGCATCTGGCATTCTCATTTCTGAGTGTGTCCGGGAGGTAGATGAGCTTGAAATCAATTTAGCTTGCTGCATATTTGATTTCCTAGGACCCACTCGCCATGCCAGGAGACATCGTCAGAACTGCAGCAAGGGATCGCCATGGAGACCAGAGGACTGGCTGAACCCAGAACACGCTCCTCCACTGGCCACGGGCCTGCCAGGTAACTCACCATTCTGGGCCCTCACCTTGGGAAGCGGGAGACTGAGGCAGAAACCAGGTAGACACGTCTCAGGGAGAAATGGTGGGTACAGTGGGGTTGAAGATTGAGAGAAGAAAGGGGCAGGAGAAGAGTGGTCAGAAATCTATCTGTCAGTAATTTCCTCTTGGGTCAGGTGTTCTGAGCTCAGAAAAGTTTAAGAAGAACTGCATTTATCTGAAATTGCTTTAATAAAAAGTGATATTGAGGTCTGGCTCAATTCTGGAAGAATTCAGAAAAAAAGCCAACCAGGGAAGTTTCAGAAAAGAATTCAGAAAAAAGACCAGCCAGACGTGGGAGACCATAGGGTGGACCACAGTGGCACGCAGAGGACAATAGTGACACTGTCCCAAAGAGCCTCCGGTGGTGCTCAGTCCTGCATGCACCATAGCATGCACCCTTGCAAAAGCATTGGGAAGATTAACTAGGCTCTGTCTGCCTTCTGATGACAGCTGCACGCCGCCTTCCGTAGCTCTGCCACCTCGAGGAAGTCACTGCACCTCTTCAAGTCTCATTTAGAAACGCGTCCAACAGTGCCTACCCCTCAGGCGGCTGGGAGGGCTGCATCAGAGCCCAGGGCCGACTCACGACAGGTGCTCAACACAACAGGGCTCATGATTTCCTTCCACCAAATTTTTTAACCAATGCCATAGTCATTTTACATAGTCATCTGTTCTATGGTTTTTGATTAAGGTTATTGCAAAATATTAATTTATCTATTTATTCTTCATATTTTTCACTGTGGAGGATGCTACCATTATTTATTTCACTAGTCCCATTACAGCTGGGCATTTATGTGATTTCCAGTGTTTTTGTCTTACAATGCTGTCTTAAGGTTCTTTGCAGGGAAGTGAATGCCTTCAAACCAGCTCAAGTTAAAGGGCCCAGGGCAGGGCTTGTGGAACCTAAGATACAGGCCACCTCATGGAAAGGGAGCCAGTGGGGCTCATGACGGGGAGCTGGGAAGGTAGCTGCCTTCTCCCTCTCATTTTCTCGTGGAGTTTCATGGTCTTTGCACTTTTTTTCTGCATGTCTTCTCTGTTTCCGGCTTTCTCTGCTCACACATCAGCAGGCACAAGCTGAAAATGACCTTTGCCATATGACCTTGAGTTGAAACGCCCAACTCCATCTTGGAGTGGCTCTTAGTTCAGAGGTTTGAGTGACTCCCTGCGAGTCAGGTGACCATCCCTGAGCCTGTTGGCTGAGGCTGGAGCAGGGAGTATGACCGTGGTTCCACATCCTCAGCAGAGGGAGGATGGGGGGGTGGGGCGCATCCGGAGCAGACAGCTTGGGCTGGGCAGCCACCCCATGTATGCCTGCAGCATCGGCTCTAAGCATCTCTGTGCATGGGAAGTTTTCCTGCTTCAATTTATTCTCTTTGGCTAAGGTCACGGTAGTGTGACTAGGGTCAAAGTGTGTAACAATTCATGACATTGTTCCAGGTTACTCAGAACTGATTTTATTGAGGACGGGGCGTTCACTGAGGATGCCACATCAGGGAAACCAGGCCCTGAGATACAGGGTCAAGTCTCTCTTCCGTTCCCCTCGGGCAGAGGCAGGGATGGCAGGAGGCAGGGCTGAGGGAAGGCTTCCCACAAAAGCTGGAGCTAAGACGAGCTCTGGGGACAAGGCCTGCGGGGTCTCAGAGCTTGAGGCCTTGGTGGGGTCTGGCTCTGGGAGAGGGGTCAGGGCAAGCTGCAAAGGAACTTCTGTACAGGTCTAGGGGGAAAACGAGAATTTGTATGAGAAACAGTAAGACAAGAGTTGGGGAAAGAATCTAAATTGTATCCGGGTGCTTGTGCATTTAAACCCTGCTCTAAATTTCCTACCATTTGGAAATGCATTTTTACTCTTCCTATGCTTCCTGGTCATAACAGAGCCCTACAGGGGCAAAGAGGATGGACAGGCAGGAAAGCTGGCTAATGCCCTATTTGAAGGATCGTGCCTTTGGTAGGGTCAAGATGTTAAAAGGACAAAGCCCTAAAGAAGACAATGTCTCTTTTCAGAGAAGCTCCGTCTCAGGCCGCAGGTGACAGAGGAGAAGGGAATAATGGTCCGGCAGAGGGGAGGTGCAAACCTGAGCCCCCAGGGCCCCAGGACCATGTCCTGCTGGTCATCTCTGCTTCTGCTCGGACCCTTGAGGAGAGGGTTTCCAACTCCTTCTCTGTGCCCACTGGCTGTCTGTGCCCTTCCAGGTTGTCGCACCTTATCATCTCGCTGCGCGCCTGGGCCTCCAGGCACTTACACCGCCAAGACGGGAGACCTGACTCTTTTCTGGAGCGTTTTGGTGGAGCCGAGCTCAAGGAGGTGTCCAGTAGAGAAAGCAATGCCCAGTCCAACGTGAGCAGCCAGGAGCCACGGAACAGAGGGAGAAGGTAAGAAACCAAAAAAGAGCAAGAGCTGCCTGCACCAGACAGGGCAGGGCAGGAAGCATTTGCCTGCTCTGTGCAGCCCGGATCCACCACACCCGAGGGTGACCCTGGAGCCCCGCCCCCTCAGCAGTTCCTTGAAGAAGAAATCTGTCTTGGAGGAGCAGCCACACTCTAACAGTCCCTGTCCAGATCCAAGAAGCCCTGCAGGAGAGGAGACCCTTTAACCAGAGCCCCCAGCCTCATTCTACCACTGACCCCATCCTACGTGGAGCTCCCTGGAATTAGTGTTCTCAGAAACCATCTGGGGATACTGGCTTCACCAGTCCGTTAGACCAGGAGCCTCAAGGAGTGTCTAAATGGAATCCACAATTGTATGCCTAGGTATATGTGCATTTTTTTGGGAAGAAGGTCAGAATTTTCAAGGGGAATCATCCAGGTCCCAGATCAGGTTAAGAACTATGGGGGGCGGTGGATGGGGGATGGGGAGAGTGTTTGCTTTTTGGTAAGAGAAGGATCTGCAGAGCAAGGATTCTGAGCATCTTCTTGCATGGCCCCCCGCCCGACTGGGAGCTTGTGGCTGATGCCGTCGGCACAGAGAGGTAGAGAAATTGGCAGGTGCTGGACTGACACCTCCCAGGACCCGCCCCACACACAGCCCACACACAGAGCTGCGGCCTCCCCCTTCTTGTTCTTGAGAAGTCTCCCCACCCAGTGGTCAGCCGGGAGACTGCTGGGCCACCACAGGTTGTATCAGTTGTCTCTGAGCAGCCGAGGTCTCTTCAGGACGGTCAGGGCAGGTGGAAGGGACAAGGAGGGGAAGCAGGCCTCTCTTTAGCCTCACAAAGTCCTCTTAGCGAGGACTTTGGCTCAGAATCTGCTTTCTGAAAAAGGGGGTTTAAAAAGATCCTGCGGCCGAATTCCGTAGGTAATGCCAAGATTTACAAGACGTAAAGATGAAAATAAGCAGGAGTGTGGCAGAACAGACGGTCCCTATAGAATTTGCTAGAGAAAATGCCATCTGTCTTTGTGTCAAAGAGCAGAAGAAGGACTCAGGTGTAGGCATCTGGGCCCCTGGGGAGTGAAGGTCCTGACGCCTCAGAGGAAACAAGATGGATCTTCCTGAAGCTTCCATCTTGCTTCCATATTTGTATGTGTATATGTATGTGGGGGGAGCATATTTTTATTATAGGTTATGAATTAGATTGCAAAATGTACAGGCGTATTTAAGAAAATACGAGACTTCAAGGAGATTTCTTGCTGGTGGCCACATTAGGAGACCCCCGTTTAGTCTTCATTGCAGGGGAAAGGTGTGAGAGCGGCTGGCTGAGCTCCGAGGGTCCCCTGGAACAGCATTCCCAGGCTCACATTTTCACACGAGCTTCGGCTACAAACCCTCAGACTCCCTGGGCTGCGGGAAAGGGACCGTGGAGGGCCTGGGTGCCGGCTTGGGCATGTGCAGGGTCATCCCAGGTTCCCAGGGCCAGACATCCCAGACGGTGAGGGAGCTCCATGACTGTAAAGCCTGTGTGCTGTTCACTACTGAGCCAGGAAGACGGGGAGATGGCAGCTAAAGAAAAAGAGAAGATGGAGAGAGAGAGGCAGGAGGAGAAACAGGAGGGGCGGAGGAGAAAGAGGTTTGCTAGCAAGCCAGCCAGACTGGTTCAGTCCTCTTGGGAAAGCAGAGACTTCCCTGGCTTAATTGATCAAATTCTCCTCTCCACAACCTTAGACTAATGGAAATGAACATTAGATTCTTTGTTTCCCTGTGTGATCAGATGAGCAGAGGCTTGAGCTAGGACCCCGTCGGGGCAGCCCTGACTATACCACAGATGCCTGTCCACTCACTGGAAGGTTCAGAGTGAGTAGATGAATGCAGTGGTGCAGAATAATAGCTGATCAATCAGGGAGGCCTCCTTAGGGAGGAAGACTTTGAATTTTCCAGGCTAAGTCCCTTGGCAATGCAAAATGTGTGCAGAGACGGGCCTTAGTTCTCCTGTGGGTTTCGCCTTATGAGATTATGGGCACAGAAGCGTGGTAAACGTGGGCCACTGCACCCCAGGAGCTAAATTTTCCTTCGCGATCTCCCAGGGCTTTGATTCCTCGACGGCTTTCCGATGATCAGAACCAATCCTGAAACACGCAGTTGGAGCCACGTGCTGGTCGGGGAGAGGGAGGCTAGCGCAGGGTGAGCAGAAGGACCAAAATGGCATTTGGCGAGATGTTCAGCATCGTGGAAGAGGGGCCCTGAGAGTCGGGCTGGCGTGTCACTGGCCACTAGCTTTGGTCCCCAGGGTCTCCAATGAGCGGTCTGCAGTGACCACAGACAAGCAAGCCACCGCCCAGCTCTGTGAGGCCAAGCTGGATTTCTGACACCAGCTGTGTCAAAAACGTGTACCAGCAGTTGGACACCCGGAGATAATACTCTTTCCTATAGAGCACCATGAGGTACTGAGCGACTCAGCTTTAAATAAATGTCCAGTTGGGTGCAAAACTAGCCCCCACCTTCTAGCCAATTCTCCCACAGATCAGGTGGCAGGGCCTGAAGTTTTAGGATTAACATGGGGGCAGGGGACACAGCAAGGACAGACTAAACACTGGGACAATTCTGCCCGTGGTCTATGTTTTGCTTTGCAAATTGGAAGCCGCTGCTGTGATCGAGTTTCCAGGGAGCCACCCTTGGAGAGCCAAGCCTCTACAGATGAGGTAGCAAGTCGTCGTGGCTGCTGAATGTGTCCGTTCTGGTGGGGAAGGCTCTCGACCTGCTTCACCAGAGAGCACCCACAGGGCAGGTTCCACAGGGGGTCCATTTCTGTGCCCCTCATAGAGCCTGGCACGCTGCCCGGCGTATGGTTAAACTGAAGGAAATCGAGCGGAATTCGAGGCCAGGAGGCAGGATGGGATTCCAGCAGTTAATCCCTGTTTATTCAGAAGCCTCCGTTTAGCCAAGCGTTCATCCTCTCCCCCACAGCTAACTAGTCACAGAAAATTTTGCCCCTGACAATAACAACACCCTCTGTTCTTCAAGCTGTGTGCTTGAAGTGTGCTTCTGTGTGAACCCCAGGAGACCGGGGGTGGGGGCCCCAGAGTAGTCACCTGGGGGCAAATGGTCCCCACGATCCGAACTGAGTTCAGACTCCCATGCTGCGTTCTCTCCGCCTCCCTGCAGCGGCTGGCCCCTGGCCAGAAACAATGTCAACTCCAGCAACAACTCAGAGAAGTGAGTACCTCTGCTCGCCGCAGGGCCCCGCTTGCCTCCCCCGTCTCTGTGGCCACCCTCCTCCCCATGGAAGCCCCAGCTTTGCCTCCCTCCTTAAGTGCTCCTGCCTCCCACCCACCCAAACACCACTAGATTACTCTAGCATCCTGTTCCTTTTATTGGAAATCTGTCCCCATGGACAAACAGAGGGAAGGGACCTGCTCTGTATGACTTCTTTGGACAAGTCATTTTATCTCTTTGTCTCTGATTATTCTTATCTATAAAGCAAAGGGTTGGATCGGATAAATGTTTTAAGTTTTAACACCCTCTACTGCTAGATATTCCACGGTGGCAAACTGGGGTTCCTTTACAGAGCAGTGGGTCTTCTCCTTCTGATGAGAATGCATTTTCTGTTCTGCAACCTCAAGCTCCCGTGTGCCAGTGAAATGCCCTTGTCTTAAGGCCAATTTGGGCCAATTTGAAGGGTATAATCGGGGCAGTGGAAAAAGGAAATTTAAATATTTCCAGAGATTAGCCTTCTGAAATCGTGACGCGCTGTAATTGTTTTCCATCACCAGATGCTGAGCCGGCAGATCAGTTTGACGTGTGATTCTGACAAGCGCCACCCAAGAGCCCAGGGAGGGCGTGTGCATGTGTGTGTGGGCATACACGTGTGTTAGCGTGTGTGCGTGTGTGCACTGTTCTCCAGTCTCCCTTTATGGAACACCGTGGGGGTCTCATGAGAGGTCTCATCTTAGAGAGAAAGCCCTCAATATCCACAAGAAGCACCAATTTCTTGACTTCCAATTGAAAGAGAAACGTGCCAGGGCTTTTTCTTGTTATTTCCCTTTGTTCTTCTGATAGAACTTTTTTCCATTTCCTTCCATGAACCTCTGTTGCATTTTGTTTACATAAATTTGGACATCAAATTCAGAGACCTAAATGCCAGCAATCAAGAAAAATGATTTAACTACAAAATAATGGTTATTGCACTATGTGTTGGATGTAAAGCCAAACCTGATATTGAAACCCTGGTGCTGAGTCTCAAAATCAGCAAAGGCTCAGGGCACTGGAAACCACCGGTGGAGGTCCTGTGGGTCTCTAGGCTTCTCTGTCCTGAGGCTGGGCTGTGGGTAAGGATGGAGGCAGATGGTGTTGGTTGCACCAGGCTCTTATAAATCCTTTCAGATGGGCTCATATCATGGGTCCACACTGCAGCCAAGGACCGAGGGACAAAATGGGAGGCTGTCCCAAAACGGGGCCACCTGGACACAGAAGATACGGAAATAATTCTTATGGACACCCTCCTCCATTCTTCCACCACATTTCTGGCATTTTCACTTGGTCTCATGGGTCCTGAACAATTTCTCCCTGCCGGATCAAACTATTCCTAGCCAAAAGCAGCATCATTTCACAGCTCTAAGTAGGTCTTTTGGGGCAGTGCTGGATGGATCTGAGGACGCAGCTGGATGGCACTGGGTCTTTCCTAGGCCCTCAGCAGGTTGGTAGCCAGAGGAAAGGCCCAGACCTGGATAAATCCTGGACCAAAAGCCCTGGGCAAGGGTGGCTGAGCCTGGTGTCATTAAACTCCCAGCAGGGCTAAATGTGCCGACAAGCTTGTGGGCAGCACCCTCTGCCGGTGCCTTGACATTAAGACCAGAGGCAGGAAGCAGACTCCAGTAGACTCAAGACGTCAGAGGATGGGTGACTGTCCTTACTCTTCTCATTTAACGATTTTAATAACTTCTTATTGTTACTCAATTTATTAATACACTCATTGTCAAAAACTTTTAAAACACAGAAAAGCACCCATGAGCATACACCCACAAAAAGTGCACTTCATGTTAACAGTAGAATTCCGTCATCAGAGACAACCCCTCTTAACGTGTTGGCAAATATCCCAAGTTTTTTCTAGGTATATATACTAGATAGATAGATAGATAGATAGATAGACAGACAGATAGATATAAAAATAGATAGAATGTATTTAATATAGATCCTGGTTAAGAACATTTGTATCCCAACTTGGCCACCTAAGAGCTTTGTGACCTGGGCAAATTACCTGACCTGTCTGTGCATCAGTTTCCTGACTTGTAAGACAGGGCTTGGAATGGTGTCTTAGTTACAGGGCTGTGTGAAGACTAAATGTGTTAATATATGTAACATGCTTAGAACAGTGCCTGGTGCATAGTAAGTGCTCAACAAATATTGACCAGTGTGGCAAGCAGAATAATTTCAGCCCCCTCCCCCAAAGATGCCTATGTCGTAACCCCTGGACCTGTGAATAGATACCTTATATGGCAAAGGGGACTTTGTAAATGTGATTAAATTTAAGGACCTTGAGATGGGGCGATTATCCTGGATTATCAAGGTGGGCCCAAGGTCATCACATGAGTCCTTAAAAGCAGAAGCGGGAGGTGGAGGAGCGGGTGAGACACATGAGACAGAAGAAGGAGGAGGAGACATTCGCAGTGTGAGAAGGACTCAGCCCATCGCTGCTGCCTTCGGAGGAAAGGGGGCATGAGCCAAGGAATGCAGCAGCCTCCAAAAGCTGGGAAAAGCCTCCACTCACAGCCAGCAGGAAAACAGGGACCTTGGTCTTCAGCTTCAAGGAACTGAGTTCTGCCAACAGGCCAAACAAGCAGGAGACAGATTCTCCCCAGAGGCTCGAGAAAGGAGTGCAGTCTGGTGACGCCTTGATTTTCGCCCAGTCAGACTCATACCAGACTTCTGATCTCCAGAACTGTAAGATAAAAAAGTGGGGTTGTTTTAGGCCCCTAGGTCTGTGGTATTTGTTATGGCAGCTATAGAAAACTAATAACAGAGCTTTTGATGCCAGAAGTGGGGGCTGCTGTGACAAATACCTAAAAATGCGGACGTGGCTTTGGAATTGATCACTAGGAAGAAGGTAGAAGAATTTTAAGGAATGTAATTTTTTTTAAGATCTAGATTGCTTTGAACAGGTTGTTAGAAGAAATATGGATGTTAAAACTCTGCCAATGAGGGCTCAGAAGGAAATGAGGAGCACTACAGAGAGAACCTAAATTGCCTGAATACCTAATACCTAAATGGTCATAAATGGACTGTCGGTAGAAACCTGCACTTTGAGGATGCTGCTGGTGAGGGCTCAGAAGGAAATGAGGAGCAGGCTGTTGGGAACCGGAGGAAAGGAGAGTCTTGTTTTGTGACGGCAAACCACTTAGCAGAATTGTGCCTGCAGGTGTGTGGGAAGCAGAACCTGTGTGCCATGAACGTCAATATTTAGCTGAGGATATTTCCAAGCAAAGCGTTGAAGGCAGCGACAGGTTTCTTCCTGCTGCTTGTGGTAAAATTGAGAGGAGAGAGATAAATTGAGGGAAGAACTGTAGAATGAAAAAGAAACAGGACTTGATGGTTTTGGAAATTTCAGTTTACTCAAGTGACAAAAGATACTAGATTTTAAAAACTCACTGTCAGGAGACCCGAGGGTATGGCTGAACAACCTTTTGCTAATAGCTCAGATAGATCAGAAGGTCGAGCACTGAGTCACACCAAAGACTCTCGGAAGAGACTGAGGGTGTGGCGCATAGCTCCCCGCAGCCATCCCAGCTCGAGCCAAAAACAGAGATGAGATTTTTCAGAAAGATCTGTGGATGAGTCTCTGGTCTAGCAGAAAGCATCCCCCTGGTATACATGACTCACAAAGTTCTGGAAGATTTTATACCAGCAGAAACACTGGCAGCTTGGACCTGAAGGGACAGAAACAGTACAAAATGAAGGAATATTACTGGACCCCTAAATTCTAGATGCGGGAAACAAGCTAATAAGACCACTCAGCTACAAACTATCTTTCATGAGAAAGGGTGCTACCTCTCATGAAAAAGAGAGCATGACCCAGAGGACAGAGGCGTAAACCACAGAGGAGCATTCTTAAGCCTTGAAACGTAATGGTGATCACCCTGCTGGATTTCAAAATTGCTTGGGACCAGTGACTCCTTTTGTCCTTCCATCTTCTGCCTTTTTGAGCTAGACTATCTAGCTCTGTTATCTATGCCTGCCCTTCCATTGTATTTTGGGAGCAAGTGATTTGTTTCTTTAGTGTCACACGTCCACAGGTGGAGAGGACTCATGCCCCAGGTGATTCACACCCCGAGCCTCACCCATACTGATTCAGATGTTGAGATTTGGGACTTTTGAGCTGATGAGACTTAGATGATATTTTTGGATGCTGAGTTGATGCTATAATGGGATGAGACTTCGGGAGATCTTGGAGTGGGAGTGAATGCATTTTGCACATGGAATGCATGTAAATCTTTGAGGGCCAAAGGACAGACTGTAGTAGGTAGAATAATGGCTCCCCGAGATACCCGTGATCTAATGCCCACATCCTGTGACTATGTTACCTTACACGGCAAAAGGGACTTTGTACTAGGCATTAAGTTTAAGCACCTTGAGGTGGGGAGAGTACCCTGGATGATCAAGGTGGGGCCCAATCTAATCACATGCATCCTTTAAAGTGGAGAACCTCTCCCAGCTGCAGAGAACCAGAGAGATGTCATCTTGAACCTGCTGTTGCTGGCTTTGGAGAGGGGGGTCGGGTACCGTGAACCAAAGATGGAGCAGCCTCTAAGCACTGGGAATGCCCTCAGCTTACAGCCAGCAAGAAAATGAGGATATTGGTCCTATAATCACAAGGAATCGAATTCTGCCAACAATTCAAGTGAGCAGGAAATAGATTCCCCCCAGAGTCTTCAGAAAGGGTCACAGCCCTGCCGACACCATGACTTTAGTCTGGCAAGACCCAGACCAGACTTCTGACCTACAGATCTGCAAGATGATAAATTTGGGTCGCTTTAGGCCACTAAATTCGTGGTAATTTGTTCTGGCAGCAATAGAAAACTAATACAGCTATTATTATGAACTCTTTTGTAGTCTGCTTTTTTTTTTTTAAAGATTAGCCCTGAGCTGTTGCCAATCTTTTTTTTCGTCGTCTTCTACTCCCCAAAGCGCCCCAGTACATAGTTGTGTATTTTAGTTGTAGGTCCTTCTAGTTCTGCTATGTGGGACACCACCTCGGCATGACTTGATGAGTGGTGCCATGTCTGCGCCCCAGATCCAAACCAGCGAAACCCTGGGCCGCCGAAGCAGAGCACGTGAACTTAACCACTCAGTCACAGAGCCGGCCCCCTGCAGTCTGCTCTTTAACTTCATGAAATATTAGGAAAATTTTCCCATGTCACTGAATATTCTCCCTCAATACCATTTCAAGTGGTCTCATCAAATTCCGTCATTGATGATGAAGATCATACTGTTGGGTGATTAGGCTGCTTACACTTTTTGACTATTAGACAGAATGGTAGTGATTCTTCTCGATGCGTGTTCACACACGTCTTGGATTATTTCCTGAGGAAGTTCTGGGTAAATCATATTGGTCTTGTTCAACAAGGGTTTAATTTGCAGACACTTATTTCTCAGCCCGCGCCTTCCTCAGGGATGTAGAATAGAGGAATCCGAGGGGCCCGAGATGATTCCAGTGGATGCCCCATCGGGCAGACTGGGTCTTTTACCTTTCACCTTGGTCTCCTCAACTGTTCCCTGGGCAATGATGCCTGCTTGCAGAACTACTATAACTGTTAACGATAACCTTTAGAACCATGCCTAGCCCACGAAAGACATGCAATAAAGAAGACGAAGCAGGGCCAAGCCACGTGCTGAGGAGACACTGCACCTGGGGACCTTCCTGCAGATGTGGGCGGGAGGGGCGCTGTTCCACCTACCGCCTCACAGTCCGGCAAGGGCCAGGTTTTCGTTTGATCCACAACAAACAACAGGCCACACCTTTCCCTCAGATCTGACGGCTTTACATGTGACTTCCAAAGCTCCAAGTGACTTCTCCGCCCTAAATGTGTGGTTTGGGGTTTATTTCCCTTTACCTCAAAATGTCTCCCGTCTCAAGCTGTCTGTGAGTTCCTAGGGGCTCATGAACATAGGTCAGGAACTGTAGAACGTTAGACTTGACCCCTGTACATGTATACCTCAGTGTATACAGCGTGTGCTTCCGGGGGTGGCTTACCTCACTCCAGGAATAGTAATTATAATTATAATAAAGATATTATTATATATAATAATTTTTTTATATATAATATATATAATATTATATATATTATTATATATAATAATAAAGATATTATTATAATTATAATGTTGAAATAAATAACCTCATTTCTTCCCAGCGTGCTGGAAACGTCCTTTCCTACACCACCCCCTCTCCTCCATGTTACCATAGCCTGCCCTCTCCACTTGGTAGTGTCCTTGGCATATGAAAATTGCTAAATGTCACCCTGTATCATCCAGTGACAAGGCGAAAAAGGAGGAGAAAGAGAAAAAGGAAGAGAAAAAGGAAAACTGCCCCAAGCAAGAGGAGTAAGTACTGAGAAAAGCTGCCTCCAAAGGCAGGGGTTCAGAGGTCACCGCAGGCCTGCCGCTCCCGGGGCCCAGGGCTGGGGAGTCTGAAGGCCATGCGGCTCAGTCAGAGGGGCCTGCTTGGGCTGTGGAAGAGGAGCCTGCCCCGGCAGGAGTCAGGCATCCTGAAATCACGTGAGGGGCCCATTCTACAGGAAGAGTCCTGCCCCAGCTCTGGGAGCCCAAAGGGGGCTGACAGGTAGACCAAGGAGCAATTCGGGGCTGTCCCTGTGGACCTGCCCCGTGTCCTCTCCCCAGGCATTCTGTTTGTCCACACAAGCGGCCGTCCACACAGTTGGGGTAAGTTGAGGCTTCCTGGGCACTAGAAAACTCTATTCACGAACTTTAATCCAAACCCCGTGGTGATGAGCGTCGGGAACATTCCAAAGCCCTGTCAGTGAGCAGTTGATCTGTCACTCACTGAGTGGAGGCGAAGGCAGGAAGGCGCCCCAGGGTCTCCTCTGGGGCATAGGAGCAGCCCGGCAGGCCTGGGCCAGCATGTGGGGGCTGTGGAGTGTAGGAGGAGAACGTGGACACAGAGAAAAAGAAGACTCTCCCGGACTGCCTGTAAACTGTAATCCTCAGAAAATCCTGAAAATAAAACCGGAAGGCACCCTGAGCTGCTCCTTCCATTCACTGTTGGCCCATGTAACCTAGATGAGTCCCAGCTTGGTGGTTTTGATGGACAGGCAGGATCCAAGTGCCTGGAAATGAGTCTCTAGAATGTCTGCACAGATGCAGTGAGCCAGATGGAGAGCGTTCCCAAGGGAATGCCCCAGGGCTCCCAAATTCAGCCCAGAGAGGGGCAGCCTCAGAAACCCCCTAAGGCAATGTTAAAATGCACATTTCCAGGCCCCAGCCCTGGATGGTGGTCCAGGTGGGCCCTGGGAAATGGCATTTTCACAAAGCTCCCCCAGACAGTTCCCACATCACGATGCTGCATGTTTGTTCTCAGCATCCTGAAGGGCATGGAGGACACCCCAGGACACAGGGGCGTGACATCACCGTGATTTTATAGTCAACTGTGGCTTCCTGGGGAGCTGAGCAAGGAGGGAAGGAGCAGAGTCTGCCCTGTTCCCAGCCTGTCTTCCCATAAAGGGACACCCTGTGTGACCTCTTGAGACTGACAGGACACTGTCCTTGGACTGCCATCTCTTGAGCTTCAGCCTGCAATTGCCCCAGGGTCTCTAAGCTAGGCCAGGTCTCTAAGACCCTCCAATGCTGTGGTCTTCCAACACACTGCACTGTTTGTGTGTCTCCGTGTTTCCAGAAAGAAGAAGGAACCCATTGTGGTGGACCCCTCCAGCAACGTGTACTACCACTGGCTGACTGCCATTGCCCTGCCCGTCTTCTATAACTGGTGTCTGCTCGTGTGCAGGTATGGGTGTGGGGTGGGGCCTCCAGCCTGGGAGGGTCAGGGAGGGAGGGGCGGGGAGTGAGGGCAGACAGCCCTCCAGACTGAGCTCTGAGTCCCACTCAGGAGGCTGGACTTCTGGTCCCCTCACAATCACCATCCAGCTATATGTGCCTCGGTTTCTCCATTTGTAAGGAGGATCTAAAAGAGGACCATTAGAGTTCTCTGAAGCACTGATGGGGACTGTGCTTGAGATCAACAGAGGGTCCTGGCACCTTGGAGCCCTGTTAATCCAGTTGTAGGAGGAAGATTCAGGAGCGAGTTGCTGCTCCTCGAGGGGAAGTGGGTAGGGGTTGGGGCATTCCTGAGCAGGGGAGGGCGCTGATCTCTGATCGTAAGCTGGGCTTTGGGCTTTCCCAAGCAAGATGCAGTTCCGGTGTGCAGGGTGAGCCGCTGCTCCTTTGTGAGGTTAGATGTGGGCTTTGGGAAGTTCCTGGGCAAGTGTGTACTTCTGGGATGAGGGCCAAGCTGTTGCTCTTGTGGGGATAAGTGGCGGCTCTGGAACTTTCCTGAGCAAGCTGCAGGACGGGGATGCAGGGCGAGCCGCTGCTGTCTGGGCACGCGGGGGTTTCTGGGCATTTCTGAGAAAGTCTACAGGAGAGGCATGGAGGGCGCCTTGTTTCTCCTCTAATGTGGCAGGCGGGGGTCTGGCTGGCATTTCTGAGCAAGGTGCGGGCGGGGATGCAGGGACAAGACGCCGCGTTTCTGAGAGTAAGCAGGGGGCCGTGGGGTATATGTGCTCTTCCCAGGGTGGCCGGGGCTGTGGGAAGTTCCTGAGCCAGAGGTTCAGGAACAGAGGGGCAAGGTGCTGCTCCTCTGGAGGTACACAGGAGCCTTCGGGGCTTTTCTAAGCAAGCTTCAGGGTGGGATAAGGGGTGAGCTGCTACTCTCTGAGAGTAAGCAAGGGGTTGGGGGCCTTCCTAGCGGGCCTGTGGGACCAGGATGAGGGTGAGCTGCTGCTCTTCTGAGGGTAGATGTGGCGGTGCAGGGGAGGCAGGGGGCTTGGGTGCATTCCTAAGCAAGCCTGCAGGACGGGTAGGACTATTTCCGGGGGTGAGCAGGGGCTTTGCGACTTTGCTGAGCATGTTGTAGGACCACAACGTGATGCCGGCCAGAGGTGCTGCTCTGTGAGGGTAAGCGGTGCCTTTGGGGCTTTCCCGAGCCCGACTGCAAGATAAGGCTGCAGGGGAGGCCCGCTGTTCTGAGAGCAGATGGTGGGCTCTGGGGCAATCCTGAGCCAGCCCGCAAGACGAAGCTGCTGCTCTTGAGGCTGAGCGGTGGGTCTGGAGGCCCCGGATCCTGCTGCACGTCAGGGATGCAGCGGAGACCTGCACTGCTGTCTCAGTGTGAGCAGGGCTCTCCGGATCGTCTGGGCCAGGGGTGATCCCTTGCTCTCCTGAGGGTAAGTTGGGGTGGGGAGTGAGAAAGAGGAGAAGTTGGGGCCTTTCCTAGCACACCTGCAGGAGGGGACACACAGGCAAGCTGCTGCTTTTGGAGTGTCAGCTCTGTGGCTGCAGGGACCTGTTGCTGCTCTGAAGGGGCAGCAGGGGACTTTGCGGTTGCTGAGCAAGCTGCAGGATGGGGACACAGGAGCAACTGCTACTCTTTTGGGGCTGAGAGGGGTCTTTGAGGGTATTGCCTTTATGAGGAATAGCGAGGATAAAGATCTAGGAGGTAGAAAATATTTACTGGCTTGTTCAGTGGTTAATCTCTCAGAAATTCTTATATTTTCGTTGGCATTTGATCCCAGAAAGGGCAAGTCCTGAGCCTCTTCACCTGACTCCACCGGTGAGGCCTAGAAAGTTTGCCACTCCCGGGGTCTCAGAGCTTACCGCTGAGAGGCCACAGGGCCCCGTCTTTGGGGTTGATCCCAGCTCTCTGTGACCTTGGGACAGAAAAGCTCTTCAGAGCCTGGAGTGATGACACGGGGTACAAACCCTGCAGCAGGGCTGCCACCAGGATGGATCAACCCACTGTGTGCAGCACAGAGCAGGGGCCACATTGGTCCCTGTCCCTGACATGCCTGCTCCTTCCCGCACTTGTTTAGGGCCTGTTTTGATGAGCTTCAGTCTGACCACCTGATGCTGTGGCTGGTCCTGGACTACTCAGCAGATGTCCTGTATGGCTTGGATGTGCTGGTGAGAGCCCGGACAGGTGAGTGTGCTCCAGGCCTGGGGACTACTCTGGGCCGGCCCACAGACCACACAGAGTGCATCAGGAGGGGGACCAGGGGCACATTCAGGGAGATCCAGAACAGTAGGGTGGACATTACCTACCCCAGACCAGGAGAGGCCAGGCAGGTCTGAGGAACCCCCAACAGTGAGCATGGGTGGTGCCACAATAACCCCTTGGATGAGACCCTAAGCAAGGGTTAGGACACCTGGGTCTCTGCTGTCCCAACTAGTTGTGTGACGTTGAACAAGTCGAGCTGTCTCTCTGGGCCTCATCTGTATCAACTTTGAAATAAGAAGGCGGCCAACCCGTCATCTCAAAGGACCCCTCCAGCTGTGACTCTTGGACATGGCAGGAAGCAGGAGGGAGAGCCGGCTCAGCCTTGGAGTTCCTCTTCTTGGACAGTCAGTGGATCCGGGACATATTACTCTGTGGCTGCAGAGGAGTTTTAATATATGGAGAACTAAAATTTGAAGCAGGGCCTAGGCAAATGACGACTTTCTTTCGGTGACCTCCGGTTGTAAGTAGGGGCTGAAACCCCACCCATGCCTTAGGCTCCAAGCTCTGCACCCTTGAGGCACCTTTTTCAAATTTGCTCAGAGACATCACATAAGCTGGTGGAGGCCATGCTTGTCACTTCCGAGATTTTTGAACTAAAAACCATGCCATGGTTGTCGATATAAACACCACCAGATCACAGCAAGAAACCTCGGTGTGACTGCACAGTGTACGAAGCATTTCAAGCACGTCTTCTTTTCTCGTTAGAACTGCTGCAGGAGACAAGAGGTGCTGGTGTGATTATCTCCATCTTGCTGATTTAGAAATTGAGGCTCAGAGACACTGAATGACTTGCCCAAAGTCCACAGTCACTACCCAGCAGGACCAGACTGGCACCCCATCTGCTTCCATGTTAGTGCCCAGCATCATCACTTAAAGACCTCAGGCACACAGCTTGAGGCTTGCATAGGTGACTGAGCCAGTCCTGGTGGTCAGCCACTCCATGGTCACATAAGCCCACTGAGACAGAAAAGCCCCGTGAGTGGCCGGACTCATTCGGCCAACTGTTCCTGTTTCAACCAAGCTTCAGTGGGACAGGTCACCCTCACTCCGGCATTGACTCCACCCCTTCTTGTGCTTGGGTACTGTCCTTGGCAACTTAAGATTCAGCAGGAAGCCAGGGAAGCGGGGATGGGGGGCGAGGGGGCAGGTGGGCATAGAAACCAAGTGGTCATGGATGATCCTTCAATGGGAAAAGTTGTCAGAGTTAGAGAAGACGTAGTAAAGAAGTATCGAGGAGTTCCAAGGCACAAGGTGTACCACATAATGATCTAGGCACTCAATTAACACAGTGTATGCAAAGAATGATAGAGGGCCTGGGAGCCAAGAGGGAGGGTGTCCCTAACATGTGACAACAAACTTGATGTTTGCTTTTCACAGATGGAGCAGTCCTATCTCAGTCTAGCCCTCAAAGTGTGGCCCTGGGCCAGCACATCACTTGCATTTTGTTAGAAGTGCCCCAGACCCATGGAACCAGAGTTTGGGGATGGACCTGGCACTTGGTGGTTTACAGAACCCTCAGGATGATTCTGATGCTTATCAAAATTTAAAAAGGATTCATATATTATTTTCTCTACTTTTGTGCATATTTGAAAATATTTTGGAAAAAGAGAAGGAGAAGAAGAATGCAAGTCATGGTCTACTTGATTGATTTCACCAGTACAAATGCCTCGCAACTTCCATTGGCCAGCCCATCTCGAGGCAGGCGGGGTCCCAGCGGGTGGGTCCCAGGCTTCATGTGTTTTAAAGGCCCCCTGGTTGACAGTAATGTGCAACCAGGAAGGAGAACAACTGTGCTCTTGGGCAATGTTTTAAAAAAACGGGTCATGCTCCATTAGTGACTGGGCAAATCAATTTGACAGGCCATGACCTGTGTTTTTAAGATTTTTATTGTTAATGTTTTCAAACTTGCACAGAATCATAGAGAGTAGTATTATGCATCCCCACGTACCCTCATCTAGCTCGACTGTTATCAACATTTTGCTAATCTTGTTTCATCTATCACCCACCCTCTGTTCGTGGCTGGAGTATTTTAAGGCAAATCTCAGACAGTAACCACTTAGTGTGTATCTCTAACTTTAAAGGACACATTTTTTAAATATAACTTCCATTTATCTTTTAAAACTTAATAATCATTCTTTGCTATCATTGAATAACCAACCCACAATTAATTTTACCCAATCGATCTATATTTTTAATCAAATAAAATAGATTAGAACATCGTAGAATAGAAAGTAACCAAGTGCATTTCCTGTAGTAATGGTAAATGTGGTTTTTGAAAATTGTTTCTGTTATATATGTATAACTACGTCTTCTGTAGTCACAAGGTAAGATATCTTTCTGTGGACCACGGTCAAAAAAAGGCAGACCCTGTTGCCCAAGTGACTTCCATCTTCTTCTTTAGGCTTCCTCGAGCAGGGCTTGATGGTCAAGGACACCAAGAGGCTGTGGAAGCATTACACAAAGACCTTGCAATTCAAGCTGGACATGTTGTCCCTGGTCCCCACGGACCTGGCTTATTTTAAGCTCGGCATGAACTACCCAGAACTGAGGTTCAACCGCCTACTGAAGTTTGCCCGGCTCTTTGAATTCTTTGACCGCACGGAGACGAGGACCAACTACCCAAATGTGTTCAGGATTGGGAACTTGGTCTTGTATATCCTCATCATCATCCATTGGAATGCCTGCATCTACTTTGCCATTTCCAAGTTTATTGGTTTCGGGACAGATTCCTGGGTTTATCCAAACATTTCAAAACCTGAGAACGCACGGCTCTCCAGGAAGTACATTTACAGTCTCTATTGGTCCACCTTGACCCTGACCACCATCGGTGAGACCCCACCCCCTGTGAAAGATGAGGAGTATCTCTTTGTGGTCGTAGACTTCCTGGTAGGTGTCCTGATTTTTGCTACCATTGTGGGCAATGTGGGCTCCATGATCTCAAACATGAATGCTTCACGGGCCGAGTTCCAGGCCAAGATTGACTCCATCAAGCAGTACATGCAGTTCCGCAAGGTGACCAAGGACTTGGAGACACGGGTTATCCGGTGGTTTGACTACCTGTGGGCCAACAGGAAGACGGTGGATGAGAAAGAGGTGCTCAAGAGCCTCCCAGACAAGCTGAAGGCCGAGATCGCCATCAATGTGCACCTGGACACTCTGAAGAAAGTCCGCATCTTCCAGGACTGCGAGGCGGGGCTGCTGGTGGAACTGGTGCTGAAGCTGCGACCCACAGTGTTCAGCCCTGGGGATTATATCTGCAAGAAGGGGGACATTGGGAGGGAGATGTACATCATCAAGGAGGGCAAGCTGGCTGTGGTGGCTGACGATGGGATCACACAGTTCGTGGTCCTCAGTGATGGGAGTTACTTTGGGGAGATCAGCATCTTAAACATCAAGGGGAGCAAATCAGGGAACCGCAGGACGGCCAACATCAGGAGCATTGGTTACTCAGACCTGTTCTGCCTTTCCAAGGATGATCTGATGGAGGCTCTCACTGAATACCCTGATGCCAAGAAGGCCCTGGAGGAGAAGGGACGACAGATCCTGATGAAGGACAACCTGATTGACGAGGAACTGGCCAAGGCCGGGGCGGACCCCAAGGACATCGAGGAGAAGGTGGAGCACCTGGAGTCCTCCCTGGACATCCTGCAGACCAGGTTTGCACGGCTCCTGGCCGAGTACAACTCCACCCAGATGAGAGTGAAGCAGCGTCTCAGCCAGCTGGAAAGCCAGGTGAAGATCTGTGGGACAGATGTCCCATCCGATGGGGAAGCTCCTGGGGATGCTACAAAAACAGAGGCCAAATAACAGTGACAATGCAGATGTCTGTCTTCTGTCTCCCACGGTCCTGTCAGTGGGATGCTCTGTGGCCGCAGGTAGACGACACGGGACGTGGCCAGGGTTGATTTCCAGCTCTCCTTACCCTTTGCAAGCTGTGTGGCCTCGGGAGAGAGGCTCAGTTTCCTCATCTGAAAACAGGACTCATTACCAGCTAGGTGCCAGGCTGTTGTGAGGTCCACATGAAACACTGAGTGACACAGGGCTTCTTAAAGTATGAGGTGTCCCCAACCCAAACATAGGAAAGGGTGTGCACAGAACTCTTATTTTTTTATGCACGAGGATTTCTTAGACTTTTGGACTTCATTTTCTTGTAAATGGAATATTGTAGTCACCCTCCGCCTCCCACACGTCACCCCACCTCCTCTGATAAGGGAGACATATCAGAAGCTGACAATACAACGTCGTCACTCAAATTCAACCTTACATGAGACAGTTTGGAGCATATTTCTGAATCTGGTATCTCCCCAGGTGCTCTTTAGGACCCCAGAAACTCTGGCCTTTGGTCGTTCTGTGACAAGTACAAGGGATAAAGCGAGGCCACCCCATTTGAGGTCACGCCACGTCTGTGGAGCAAATCCAGACTCCCTGCCCTCCAGCCCCTGTGAAGCCAGAGTGTGTTTCACGGAAAAGAGCATCTCGGTTAGGAAAGAGACCCCTCCTTCTCATCGGCCAAAGAGATTCGGAGACAGCCTGTCTCCCGGTCCAGGGACGGGGCCTCTGGGGCGGCCTGTTCTGGCTGCGGCAAGAGAGCTGTGCTCCAGGTGAGCCCTTCAGGTTGGAGGTTGGAATGGGGTCCTAAGCCAAATAAAGCTGACGACCAGAACTTTTAGAAGACGAGACTCTTAGGCTGTGTCTTTGCAAACTGCCCCTCCACCCCCACAGAGGAAGCCCCACCCTCCCTTGGAATTACATCCCCAGACGAAGCTCTTAGCTAGCCAGAAGCGTGCAGAGTACAGAAACTAGCTTTCTTTTTTGTAACCCAGTAAATAGAATTCCATTAGCATTTTATAAGACATTTATATATTCAGGTTCTATGATTGTGAATTATGACCTCAATGGTCTATCCTTTGCTTAAATACACACTGTAAATTACCCAAAAATGAATCATTTTCCTGATGCAGAGAAGCCATATGTGCAGGGTTTCCCCTTCTCTTCTCTTCAATCTCTCTCCTTCCTTCCTTCCCTTCTTTTCCTCCTCCTCTTCCTCTTTCTTTTTCTTTTCTCTCCTTCTGGGACAAAATGGCCGGCTTTGCTCCAGCAGCTTTGAAGTCTCTGTGGTCTGATGTCATGATCCATGTAACCGGGCCCTAGTATAGTTCATGTGAAAGATGCTGCACTTTCAAGCATGTGTTTTGGGTTCATATGAATCTCTTCTGGTTTTTATTATGGATCATTGGGCCATTTTAATTTTTTTAAGTGAATTTAAGAGGTCTCTTAAAGGAAGGTGTGATCCAAGCTCATATCAACTGCAAAATGTAACTAGTGATGTATTCTCAAAATGCACATATTTTAAAAGCCTTAACTATTAATTATGCCTATATTCATATTTGCACAGGAAAAATAAAGACCTACATTAAAAAAACATTGACTGACTCCTGCTTCAGATTTTGTCAAAGGGAAGGTTCAGTCCTGGCTATGTTACTAGGGCAATGAAGCTGGCTTCCCTAGAGAGAGCAGGCGCTGGTGAGCAGGAGACGGCACGTGCCCCGTGTGGGGATATGCACAGCCAGAAGCAGGTGAGAAAATGTAACCGAAGCTGCAACAGTAGTCAAGAGCAACGAAGTCAAAGCATTCAAATATATAAGAAGTGTATCCCAGCACGATGCTAAGTTTTCTGGCACCATTTGTCCAGGCAGTTCGGGAAGGCATGGTGGGCTGGAGGCGGGGGGCAGCCCGGGTAAGTGTGTCCCAGCTTCTTCCACTGCTTATGCCAAGGAGTTTGGGTGGGAAGTTAGAACGTGGGCTTTGGGGAGTCAGGCCTCTTCTGGTTCAAGTCACGACCCTGCCATTCAGACAAGTTATTTTACCTCTTGACGCCTTACTTTCCTCACTCGAAAAATGGCAATGATACTGCCCACCTCACAGAGTTGCGAATAAACTTTTAAATAACACAATATAATGGGGATGGCCTGTTAAACTACCCAGGTGCAGAAAACATCACATTATTTTCCTAGAGGAATAAATGGATACAATTTCCTCTAGTCAGCCTCCAGCTGCCAAGATGGCTGGAAGCTGAGTCTCAGGTTGGTTTTCTTCATGACTCCTATTCACCGTCTTGGAATCTGAGACAGGGTTTGTGGTCTCCCAGCCATTGTGGCTGGAGGTCGCCCCTCCCACTGGACCAGGTTCAACCGTGGGGACCCACACTGGGAGACAGCTTCTCTTTTCACCTTTTTCAGGGAAGTCTGTGTGTGTGTGTCTCTGTGTGTGTCTGTATGTGTGTGTGTCTCAGGAGAGAGAGTTCCTGAGACAGGAAAATGTTGGTGAGTCCATTTGAGGTACACACTGATGCAGGTTCCCTAGCAGAACTCCAAGGAGATGGGATGTGGCAAAACCTCACATGAGAGGGCTGGAGCTCTGGGGAACCCAGCCAGGCAAAGATTCCAGTGCCTCAGGCTTGTAAAGTCCCAAACTGCCAGACCTCAAGGAACCACACAGAGTTGGATAAAGTGTACCTTGGCAGTAACCAGTATAGTGTCTGAAAATACTTGTAATTCAACTGAAGCATCAAGAGAGAAGCTTGCTCCATCTCCCTGAGTGTTGGCCCTCGCAGATCTGATGCTACCAACTATCAAAGTGAAACAATGCCAGGGATCTGTTATTGCTTTATCAGCAAACTCTGGTTTATAAAATTCATCAGGATTTTATCAAATAGAAGCCAAGGCAGCTTCCTTCTCTGGGTCTTGGCGCCATTAGTAATACCCTGAGGAAGGAGAGGTGAAATGCAAACAGTGATGAACAATATGGTGAATAAAAATGCTTCTCTAAAGTGCAGAGAGTGATTTTGTCTAGTAATGTTGAAGATGCTTGTACCTGTGACCTAGGAACCCTGCTTCTGGCTCCACATTATAGAAAAGCCTTTACATACATGTACCCAGAGACATGTACAAATATTGACTGCAGCTTTGTTTTTAATATAAAAGAAGGAAATAACCTAAATATGAGAATCTGAGGACAAATATATAATATGGTAGGTAATTCACCAAAAAGAATTTAATACAGGGAATTGATCACATGGGCTGGATGGAGGGCTGAAAGAACAGAAGTGGAGCACTGAGGTTGTCCAGAGAGAGTAACTGCAGGAAGGAACCATTGCCCCTAGGGCTGGGGGAACACAAGGGAAGGGATGCTCAGAGGACGGCCCCTCAGAGCTGGAGCCCAGAGCTCTGAGGAGGGGTTGCTGGCTGTTATGGGTAATTTAGGGGCTCAGAGGAGTTTGGCAAAGATGGAGATTTGGACATTATCTGAAGAGGAGCATTGCAGGGGAGTCTCATAGGAAGTCCCAAAGGAAGTCTGGAATCAACTGCCACTGCCAGGATAATCTGTGGCTGCTAGGGCTATATAACCAGGACAGCAGGCAAACAGGAAAAAGGAAGTCCCTTCTCCCCTCCCCTTGCCTTACCATCTTCCTCAATTGCCTCCTAGTAGAGAGTTCTAGAAAAGTGAGGGCAGAGAGTAGGACTTTGGACTTGACCAACAGAATGTCTTCCACAGACTTGAGGCCCTACCTTAGATGAACTTGGAATAAGTGGTGAAGACCGAGTGTCTAAATTAATGACCCTCTCTCCAGTGATTGATATCTGAAAGTCTACCGTCAAAGCTTCCTTGCTTGACTGGAAGCTTTTTCCTTTTGAGAATGCAGAAATCTCTGAGAAAAGACAGGATGGGGATGAGGGAAAGTATCACTCATCAGCACCTCCTGTGTGCCAGGCTGCTCTTCATACTAAAATATAAACTTCCTCAGTTAGTATCACACCTATTGGGGAAAGCTTTTCACTTTCTTTAGGCATTTGTTCTTTGAACATAATTAACTTCATTTATTAATTGATTTTTTTAATGTACGCCTACTCTGTGCAAAGAAAAGAGCTTATGAATTTCTTTCCTAAAAAACATTTATGAGAATGGCTAAATCCGAGAAACTGACAACGCCAAGTGTTGTCAAGGATGTGAAGTAACCAGAACTCCCATTCGTTGCTGAATGGATGCCAGTTCATGCATTGGTATGCAAAATGGTACAGCTACTTTGGAAGACAATTTGGTATATTTTACAAGGTTAAAAATACACTTAATATATCATCCAGCAATCACGTTCTTAGGTATTTACCCAAGAAAATTACAAACCTATATTCACACAAAAACCTGATTATAAATGTTTATATCAGATTTATTCATAATCACCAAAAACCTGGAAACAATCATGATGCCATTCAATAGGTGAATGGATAGAAAAACAGTGGCACATCTGCACATTGGAATACTATTCAGCAACGAAAATGAACAAGCTATTGATTCATACAAAAGGATTCCATTCATGTGACAGTCTGGAAAAGGCGAAATTATAAGGATGGAAAACAGATCAGCGGCTGTCACGGGTTGAGGGAGGGTGGAGTGGTTGATTACAAAGGGGACATACAGGGGAAGTTTTAGAATGATGGAACTGATTTGTGTGGTACTGGGATAATGGGTGGATGACTCTGCATTTGTCCAAACTCACAGACATGTACATCAGGAAAGGTGAAATTTAACTTGTGCAAATTTTAAAATATCAACCAGGATATGGGGCAATCCCAGGATGGAAAGGAGATTGCAACTGATGAATTTAACTGTATTAAATATATGACATATGGGGCCAGCCTGGTGGCATAATGTGCTCCACTTCAGCTGCCTGGGGTTTACAGGATAGGATCCCAGGTGCTGACCTACATACCACTCATAAACCCATGCCGTGGTGGCAACCCACATACAAAATAGAGGAAGATTGGCACAGATGTTAGCTCAGGGACAATCTTCCTCAAGCAAAAAGAGGAAGATTAGCAACAGATGTTAACTCAGGGCAAATCTTCCTCACCAAAAAAGACCCCAAAAAACAGCACATTTCTAAATAACACATGGGTCAAAGAATAAATCTCAAGAGAAATTTTAAAATGTACTGAACTAAATAAAAATGACAACAACCTGTGGGATGCAGAGAAAGCAGCATATAGAGGGAAATTTATAGCATTGAATTCATTTATTAGAAAAGAAGAAAGAACTAAAATCAATCAATCATCTAAGCTTCCACCTTAGGAAACTAGAAAAAGAAGATAAAATTAAATCCAAAGTAAGCAGAAGAAAGGAAATAATAAAAAATAGAGCAGAAATCAATGAAATAGAAAAGAAAAAATCAACAGAGAAAATCAATGAGACCAAAAGCTGGTTATTTGAAAAGATCAATAAAATCAATAAGCCTCTAGCCAGGTTATCAGTTTTTGCCTCCTTTCTTGAATGAATCAGTCTCATTTCATTTTCACAGCAATGGAGAAACTCTATTAGAAAGACTCATAGAACTTCAGTAAAATGCCTCAGGCCACAGGACTCTGAAGAAGCACAACACAAGCTTTAGAACTCGTATTCTTGACATTACACTGATAGACTCCACAAAGCAAGCAGGAGTGTTAGAGATCCCTATTTCTATCTTTTACATCTTCTGTAAATAAACGGAACTCTTTAGCATAAATGTTAGTCCCTGTGTGTTCCCAAATAGTGTAACAGGAACTTTCTTGTGAGCCAAAATTTGAACTTACTTCCCATATCTGAGGAATAATTCACTCTGAAACTTAAGGTAAAGCAGTACTTGCATCCTTTTACAGAATACTCAGTATTTAGATAATTGCTTCTCCAGCCTTCCTTGCAGCCCAGCCTGCAGATATATGATCTAGAAAAAATCTGTAGATATATGATCTAGGCTTAGCCAATCAGGCTCATCTATCCTGATTTGTATGAGGAGGTTGTGATGAAATGAAGCAGTAATAAGAAGTTCTCTGGTGGAAGGGAATGCACAGCAACATCACCCATTTTCCATGGGCAGGGGTGGCAGCTGGACCAATATTGGCCTGCAGTGTTTCTTGCTGGCATCAGCAGTACATTCTCTGTTCAGTGGTTGGTGAGGTAGCATTAGTTCATCACCGCTCTTTCCATGGCATCATTTTGGCCCTGGTGCTGGCTACTTTGCCTCTTATTTTTCTTGTCTAGCTCCCCAGTCTTTTTGGAGTTTCTGAGAGTTTCAACAAATTCATTTCTTTGCTTAAATTTGCCAGAGGAGATTGTAGGCACCAGGCACTTAGGGAAATCGAGAGGATCACCAGCTTTGGCTTGATGAGTGCTGAAAATAGTGACAAGTGAGCTGTTATGGTGCTATGAGATTCTCACAGGCATGTTTTGGGTCAGGGGGTATGTGAGAAATCTCTGCAGTGGGTAAACACCTAACCTCAACTGTCATGTGTGGAATAAGTGCCACTTATTGTCACTGCAGACTTAGTAAAATAAGAAGGCAGGAGGAATTCAAGGAGTGGGGGATATCTCCCTCACTACAGTTGTGGACATGGTAAAAAGAGATTCACAGTGAAATTCCTTAATTATCAGCATGAGGCTTATCCTGAAATCCCAAAGTCCAGAACCCTCAAAGCACAATTTCCACTGATCCTTTGCTGCCAGCTAAGGCAGCCACTCATTTTATAACCCATGAAGCTGCTTCTGCTGTGCTTTGAAGGCTCTTGAATGATATGTGATGCATGACAGAATGTCACCTCTGAACGATTTCTTGCAATTTATGCTCCTACAATCAGGAGGAAGGCAAAACGCTTGGCAAGACTCTTTGGATTTTGTAAGAAATATTTACTACATTTAAGAGTAAATGTGATCTCTCTGATTTTCTGGGTGACCTCAAAGGCTGCCAGCTTTGAGGAAACCTGAGAAATCTAAAATTGGTGGTGAAGAAAGAAGTAATACATATTTGTTAAAACCCTCAGACAAGAACAAAAGAAGATCCAAGGTCCATGTTGAAGGTGTAGGTCCAAATTCCAGCTGAAGGTCATGTCCAAAAAGCTAGATAAATGCAAGTATGTCAAGGTTCAACATCCAGGTCCAGATACAAAGTCAAGGTCCAACATGTGTGAACAAAATCAGATCTATGTTGGAGTCAAATGTCCAAATCCAAGGTCCACAACTGAGGGTAGCCGTCCATGTTCAAAGTATATATATAAGTTCCAAGGAATAAATAGAAGGTCCATGTCCTGGTCCAGGTCCAAGGTTCAGTTCCAATTCCAGGGTCATGTACAAGGAACTAGACAAATTCAGGTTGGACAGACTCACCTTGAATCTGGAGCTAGAGCTGACCTTGGACATAGGTGTTGGACCAGAACCATGGATCTTGGACCATAGACCTGGACTTTGGACTTTGATGTTGGATCTGGACCTAAGACCTGGATTTGACCTGGAACTTGGACCTGATTCTTAGAAATGGATCTTGGACCTTGGATCTGAACCACTCAATTCAGATCTATACCTTGAACCTGGACTCCGGATGTGGACCTGGATATTGGGCCTGGAAATGGACTTTGATAGCGGAAGAGGCTCTTAGATTTTGTTTCTAAACCTTGGATCTAGGCATTGAACCTGGTATTCAGACCCAGACTTGCAAGTTGGATCTGGCTTGTAGATTTGGACCTCGGCTAGTCCTTATCCTTGGACCTTGACCTGGACCTTAGATATGGACTTGGACTTTAGACTGGACAACAGACCACAAACAGAGACCTAGATTTTTCCAGGATCTTTGACCTCAACTGAGACCTGTTGCTTGGTCATGGACGTAGACCTAAAACCTCAAGCTTGGACCTCAGATCTGGACCCTGAACCTCAGATCAGGACATGGCTGTGTATATAGATCTATATACCAGGATCTAGATCCTGAATCTTGACCAGGGACCAAGACTACAGACGTGGACCTTGAACCAGGATCCTGACCTCGTGCTAGACATTGAACCTGGGACTTGGGCTTGAAATTAGACCGGGAAGCTGGACCTGGACCAGGAGCTGGTCTTGATAACTGTACCTGGGAACTATGCCTTGAAGATGGACCTCTCATCTCAGATGAGGAACTAGACCTGATCTGGGTCATAAATGTTGGATCTGGACATGGACATTGAGCCTAACCTTGGAATTATATTTTCCTAGTTTTTTGGTCAGGACATTGAGATGGAATTTAGACTTTTCACTTTGCACTTCACTCAGAACCTGGACCTGGATCTTTGATATGAATTCGGACATTGGACCTCAACAGTAAACTTCAATAGTTGACCTGGATTTGTCCATGATGCTGAACCTAACCTCAGTCTTCAATCTTGGCCATCAGCACAGTGCCTGGACCTTCGCTCTGGAGCTTGGACCTGGACCTTGGACTTAGACCTGGACCTAATCCTGGATATTCATTTGACTAGGACCTTGGACCTGGATTTGACCTACAACTTAAATCTGGCAGTAGACTTTTCTTTGGACATTATTCTGGACCTAAACCTAGGAACTGTACCTTAGAATTTGGACCTCGTTCTCTCAAATCTGACCTACCCTTTGTCCCTCAACCTTGAATGTGAGCCTGGTTGTAACACGGACCTCAAAAACAGTTATGGGCCTTGGACAAAACCCTGGACTTGGACACTGGAAGTAAACCTTGGCCCTTGCACCTGAACTTTGAGCCTGAACTTTGAACCTGAAACTCAGACGTAGGCCTAGACCTTGGACCTCACCTTTGGATTAAACCTCAGATCTCAACCTGGTCATTGGCGTTGGATGTTGATCTTGTCTTTGAACTTAGACTTGGACTTGAAAAATAGACATCAGGCCTCGGCCATGAACTTAGATTGGTCCTGAATCTTGGATCTGATCTCAGACCTGGTTTTAGTTATGGACCTGAACCTTGGTACATGGACCTCAAATCTGAACCCTAGACCTCAGTTCTGGACCTAAACACAGACTTTGAACCTGCACTTGGAACTTGGAGCTCCATATTTGATCTGGATTTGTCCAGGAGCTTGCAGTTCACTAGACCTAGGGCAAAGGTCAGGATAGAAGAAAGCTAACTAATTATTCATTGTTATAATAACATTTTCTTTATCTAACCTAATAAGAGAATGTGGATTCCATATGGAGAATAATCAGGTATTTAAAACGTCGGTCCATTTCAGGGTTCTGGGTTCTGGGCATTGATTTTTGTCCCCAGTGTTATATTATGAAAAATTTCAAATATGCAGCAAAATAGAACTAATTCTACAGTTGAACACCAATATACCCCCCCCACCCCCGTCTAGATTCTGCCATTTACATTTTGGTGTATTTATTTTATCACATGACTATCCAGCTATCCATTCATGTATCCATCCATTAATCTACCTATTTTTTTGATGTATTTCAAAGTAAATTGCTGCCATCGGTACACTACCCCAAATACTTCAACATGCATATCGTTTTAGTTCTGTTAACAGTTTTTTTCTTTCAAGGCAAAATGCATGTGTGAACTATGAAATGCAAAAATATTAAGATATGTCCTCTGAGTTTTGGTAAGTGCATACCCTGCAACACACCCTTATCAAGGTACAGAACATTACCAACACTCCAGAAAGTTCCTCATACTCCTCTCTAGTCAATCCACCTTCCATCCTCAGAGGCAACCACCATTCTGATTTTTTTCACCATAGATTATTGGGTTTTTAAAAATCTAACACAGGTTATGTGTTGACCTTTCCTAACATATGGAGCGAGCCTATATGTCAGTGGTTAGGGCTGTGAGTGGCTTTTGGTAAATGGTGGGGGGAAGTGAGACCTCAGGATAGGTCAAACCCTGACAGTTCATCAAGGGTATCCTGCATTTGCAGATGGAAAACCTAGGATTGAGGAATGGAGTCTCGCTTATGACCGTAAAGCATTAATTTGCCATTGCAGACAGAGAACTGGGATTTCCCAGACCCAGGCTCTACTCAGTTGAGCTAATGGTAATAGACTTGGAGATGTGCAGTAACACTCCCGGGCACTGTCTTGTGTCTGGCACAATACCAGATGCTCTGCATTTCTCTTATATTCAACTCTTGGAGGCAAATGGTAGAATCCCATTCTACAGCCTTGGAAACCAAAACTCAGAAAAGTTAAATGTCACATCTAGTGTCAAATCAATTGAGATGGAGGACAAAGCACCAAACACTGGAGTTGAGTTGGCCCATACAAATTATCTGTGACTGCAGGATAAACATTTATTACTATATATTTTGTGGCCAATTTTGGATCCATGCAATTTTGTCTAGCAGAATAGACAAAAGTGAACTTTTTTGTAGCTCAATGAAAACCTAAACAAACGACGGCCTCGCAATCTCTTAATGCTTTACTGAGGATAATCATAGCGTGGAACACAGAAGTTTGTCTTAAATTTTAATCTGATTCTGGGTCTGGTTCTCTCCCTAACCTCTAAGTACTTCTGTATGTATTTTTTAAGAACAAGAACATTGTCCTCCATAACCACAGGACAGCTATCAAAAGCAGGAGGTTTCACACTGATGTAATACTTTTATCTAACCTTCAGTGCGTGTTCACATTTCTCTAATAGTCGCAATAAGCCATCCTCTTTCCCCATCCAGGATCCAATCCAGGATCACAAATTGCACTTACCGTCACATCTCCTTAGCTTCCTTTAATCTGTAACAGTTAGTTCCTTGATCTTTTTTGGTCTTTTGCTCCTTTGACAATTTTGAAGCCAATTCTTTTGTAGAATCTTCCTCAATTTGGGTCTGTCAGATGTTCCACATATTTAGATTTAGGTTGTGCATTTTGGGCCCTAGGATTTAAATAATTCAAGATTGAGCATCAAATTGGGCTCTGAGCACCCTAACAAGAAGAGGAAGAAGGCAAACATTATAAGTTTCATGGCTCCAATTATCGAAACCAAGGAAACATGCCATTCTTATTTCACACATTTAGCATTTTTATCCATATTGTCTGATTCTCCTCAGAAAAGTTTTTTAGTGCCCACTCAGACCAGCAGTCTGAAAAAGCAAATTCTCCCCACTCTTGCCAGTAATGAACATGGTCACTCTTTTTTTTTTAATTGAGATCACATTGGTTTATAACACTATATAAATGATCATTATATTTCAACTTCTTTATAGAGTGCATCGTGTTCACCACCAAAAGTCTAGTTGCCATCTATGACCATACACATGTGCCCCTTTACCCCTTCCACTCTCCCCGACTCCCTCCACCTCTGGTAATCACCAATCTGTTCTCCATATCTGTGTATTGTTTGTTTGTTTATCTGCCATATAGGAGTAAAGTCATATAATAATTGTGTTTCTCCATCTGACTTATCTCACTTAGCATAATACCCTCAAGGTCCATCCACGTGGTCACAAATGACAAGATTTCATCTTTTTTATGGCTGAGTAGTACTCCATTGTATATGTATATACCACATCTTCTTTATCCACTCATCTGTTGATGGGCATTTACATTGTTTCCAAGTCTTTGAGATTGTGGATAATGCTGCAATGAACATGGGGTGCGTATAACTTTTTTAATCAGTGTTTTCATGTTTTTGGATAAAGACCCAGAAGATGAATAGCTGGGTCATATGGTAGTTCTATTTTTAATTTTTTGAGAAATCTCCATACTGTTTTCCATAGCGGCTGCACCAATTTACATTCCCACCAGCAGTGTATGAGGAGGGTTCCTTTTTCTCTGCGTCCTCTCCAACACTTGTTATTTCTTGTCTTCTTAATAATAGCCACTCTGATTATGTGAGGAGATATCTCATTGTAGTTCTAACTTGCATTTCCCTAATAATTAGTGATGTTGAACATCTTTTTATGTACCTGTTGACCATTTGTACACCTTCTTTGGGAAAATGTCTGTTTATACCCTCTGCCCATTTTTTTATCGGGTTGTTTGTTATTTTTGTTGTTGAGTTGTATGAGTTCTTTATATATTTTGCATATCAACCCCTTATCAAATATATGATTTACAAATATTTTCTTCCGGTTGGTGGGTTGCCATTTTGCTTTAGTGATGGTGTCTTTTGCTGTGCAGAAGATTTTTAGTTTGAATGTAGTACCATTTGTTTATTCTAGGAGACATGATATTCAAAAAGATATTGTTAAGACCAATGTAGAAAATCATACTGCCTATGTTTTCTTCTAGGATTTTCATGGTTTCAGGTCTTACATTCAAGTCTTTAATTCATTTTGAGTTAATTTTGGGATATGGTGTAAGATAATGGCCTACTTTCATTCTTTTGCATGTGGCTGTCCAGTTTTCCCAACACCGTTTATTGGAGAGACCTCTTTTTCTCCATTGTACACTCTTGGCTCCTTTGTTGAAAATTAGCTGTCTGTAGATGTGTGATTTTACTTCTGGGGTCTCAGTTCTGTTCCATTGATCTGTGTGTCTGTTTTTATGCCAGTACCATGCTGTTTTAATTACTATAGCTTTGTAGTATATTTTGAAATCAGGAGTGTGATACCTCCAGCTTTGTTCTTTCTTCTCAGGATTGCTTTGGCTGTTGGAGGTCTTTTGTTGTTCCATATAAATTCTAGGATTTTTTGCTCTATTTCCATGAAAAATGTCTTTAGGATTCTGAGGATTAAAGACACGCAGGGGGCTGGCCCAGTGGTGTAGCAGTTAAGTTTGCATGTTCAACTTTGGTGGCCTGGGGTTCTCAGGTTCGGATCCTGGGTGCAGACACGGCACCACTTGGCAACCAATGCTGTGGCAGGTGTCCCCCATATAAAGTAGAGGAATATGGGCATGGATGTGAGCATAGGGCCAGTCTTCCTCAGCAAAAAGAGGAGGATTGGCAACAAATGTTAGCTCAAGGCTATTCTTCCTCAAAAAAAAAAAGAAAAAAAATTTTTAAAAAAGGATTTGAGAGAAAGTGATAGACATAGAGGCAAGCAATGAAGACTTAGTATGTTAGTAAGAACCCCCAAAGAAGTAATTCAAAACTCTGGACTAAAACAAACAGTAAAACCTATAATTTAAGGAAAGTTTCCTGAAATAAATGTCAACTTGAATTGTATATTGAAAAAGCATCCTGTATCCTAGCAAAGTTGACCCAGAAAGTGGCACTGAGACATGTTCTAGTAAATCTTATGGACTTTAAAGGAAAAGAAAAAATATTTTAGGCACTCAGGCAAAAAGACAAAGTCACCTATAAGGGAGGAAAAGAATCAGGGAGGACTTTTAGAAAATAGTACTTGATGCTAGTAGAAAATGGAGTACACATGTAATATATTCAAAAAAGAAAATTTGAGCCATGAATTTTATATCCAGACAAACTGACCTTGAGATATAAAGCCCACAGATGAACAGTTACAAACATGCGAGAACTCAAATAATATTGTTTCCATGAGCCTTTCTTGAGTAACCTACAAAACTACAACCTTTGGAAGATCAAAAAGACTGGGAAGATATTGACATCAGGACTGTCCATTGAAAAATCTCAGAAGCAAAGACAACTCAGTAGCACGGGGACCCATAACTCCCAGATCGTGATCTCTAAGTACAATTTCACATTTAAAGAAACCAAGATGAACCTAGAACATTTATTTTTGCCAGAATGTAAGGGAGCTATCAAAGACTACTGGGGTTATGTCAGTAGGACGTAGGAGCCAACCTGAATGCACTTCCACTGGCCAAAGAGAGAATTTGAGCATCAAAAAGTAGCCGCAAATATTTGAACTAAATCAAATTCATTTATTAACATCTGTGAGTTGGTAAGAATACTAAAAAATAACTCATTAGTCGCCATTGCAGTTCAACATTCTGAAAACTGTCGAAGGGAAAGAATCAAGCACTTATCCTGACTTTTCCATAAAAATCATAATTCAGAGTAACCCAAACAGTGAGAAAGGAAGGTTCTTGTTTATAGAAGAATTTCAACTGAAAAATATCCCCTCATGAAATATTGGATCTAGTCAATGACATAAAATGGATGTCAAAACTACTAGTTGAAAAGTTGATGAGGAACTTTATCATGGAAGGATCAGGCTGACAAAGCTGAACTCAGTGATCCCTCTTAACATCACTAAAGGGGAGCAATTGGGCATTGTATGCCCCTTCATTTATTTAACAAAACGTACACACCACCAGCTGCGAAACATTTTTACCAAAAATGAAAGGAAGGAAAGAAAGAAGGAAGGGAGGAAGTAGAGGAGTGAGGGGGAGGAAGGGAAAAAGAGAGAGAAGGCGAGGAAAGAGAGAGGGAGAGAGAGAGAGAGAGAAAGGAAGGAAGGAAGGAAGGAAGAAAGAAAAAGAAGGAAAGAAATATAAATAAGCCTCTAAATCAAAGGACCAATTTATGAAGGATAGAAGAACAAGACAAAACACACCACAAGGACACGATTGGCTAAATCCATAATATGAGATGTTCTATAGAAAAAATGGCCCGCTTCCCTTAACAAATAAATGGCATGAAACAGAAAAAGAGGTGAATGGTTGTAGATTAAAAGACTTAAGAGTAAAAAACAGCAAAAGCCCACTCTGTTTAACTCAAGTTACAGGAACCACTGAAAGTATTTATTGGATAAATTTTCAGAAGAAAACCAGAACAAAGGCACGGTTAATTTGGATTTGACATGAATGGATCACTCCAGAGAAACAGTTCCCCTCTGTGTGGCTTATCCTGAGAAGGGTCACACCATACCAGCCGCAGAGTGAAGGGGTGGGGGGAGCGGAGCGAGGGGAGGGCAACATTCTTAGTTGCCGTTTCTTCTCTCCCCATGGTCGTCACTGCTTGTCCTAGGTCAGGGATGTCCCTTGCTATCCATCCTTGTCTTTTAATCCCACAGCTGAGTGTGACTTCTTCACCTCAACTAACAAAAGCCAGTCTGTACAACAGACTGCATTAGTCTGCCTGCTAAATTTTACAGAAAATAAACTTTGGGCTCATAGAACTTCTCCCCAGTGTACAGAGCCAGAAGCTACTCTGTAGAAAATTCTTCCAGCCACCAGACATCGAAAACTATAAGCAGTTCTCATGAACATCTAGTCATGTGGAATATATGTCAGGAATACACTTGATAGTGCAATGAGTGCAATTTTGAGTACATCACAGTAGTTTTTTTATGAGAATCACAGGAAATTAATTGGAATTCCTGTTTTTGGAATGTCACAAACCTGGAGGACCAGTAGCAGGTACAGCTATGCTCATTCACATAAGAAATAAACTTGGTAGAGGCTTCCTCAAATTTGACGGCAATCCTAAAAATGTACATGAATTTACTGATAACAAGTTGTATTCCACTAAAAGAAAACTTTCGGGAACATCACTTGTGAAAAAACACAATTTGGATTCAGTCATGCTACAGAAAACACAAAATTGCCTCTTTTTTTTCTTTTTTAAAGTTATTCATGTTTTATCTTCTTTTTCTCCCCAAAGCCCCCAGTACATAGTTGCATATTTTCAGTTGTGGGTCCTTTGAGCTATGGCATGTGGGACGCCACCTCAGTGTGGCCTGATGAGCGGTGCTGTGTCCGCGCCCAGGATCCCAACCAGTGAAACCCTGGGCCGCTGCAGCGGAGTGCGTGAGCTTAACCACTCGGCCACGGGGCCAGCCCTCAAAATTGCCTTTCTCTTCTATCAAAAATCATAATATGGATTGTTGCTATGTGAAGAAGTGATCAGAGTAGACAGCCAAAAATATGTAGCCAACATATTGTATCATCCAGTTGACTAATAAAATATTACGGTATTGTTCTGGATTTTGTGATGTTTGTGGAATTTTTCATTTGCACTATGTCGCGATTTTTCTCTTTCTAAATAAATATTTTCTTTTGTTCAAAGTTTTGAATTTGTAACTTGGTATCCTTTTATTAAAGACCCTTCTCCCATGTATAAGATTGAGCGCCTCCCCCACGGCCGAATCCTGGATCCTGCTCTGATCGCTAGCATTTCATCTGTGGTTTCTCACAGTGAATTTATTGTAATGAAATTAGAAGGTGAGTTTCCCATGGTGCATTTAAATGCTTGGGCCAGGTGTCTAGAAATGAAAACTAAGCGTCAGGCAGGTGTCTGTGTTGGGATCACCACTTGGATTTGGTGGTTTTAAATGCTGGTGCAAGTGAGAAGTTATACCACAGAATGCAGTAAAAGGTGATCTTAACATTGCTATCCGGCATCTTGAATTTAGTGGGTGGAGACTGAATAAGTTAATAAACAGTGAAAGCTTGCCCTGGCTGACTGACAATAATAGGAACCAGAGCGCGGAAGCTGGAGAATGCCCTTAACCAGTCACACACAAGGAAAAACTCTATTCTGAGCTAAGAAGAGGCTGGATATCTGGGTGGAATGTAAGCACCAGGACCCGTGAACACGGGGATGCTGAGCCAAGATTTTATTGAAATTTCATTTCAATAAATAAACTCCCATTTTTTAAATTAAGATTCCATTTTTCCTTGGCACATCCTCCCTGAAATAAGACAGTCATTATAGAAGAGATAGCTTCGGAGAGGTTCTGGACCCTCAGCTCTACACCTGCACTAAGTGAGTGTGAGCACATGGTCACAGCAAGGAGGTTAGTCCGGGTGAGGCCTGGCCGGGAACATGAGGGCTTTCTGCGACCACGTGTACCCGCCACCACAGGGCCCTTCTGCTGAGAGAGTGAGGAGAAAACAGCCTTCCAAAAGCCTGTTCAGGGATTCTCAAAGCCATGTTCCCACAGACCATATTTGTAAGCTACATTAGTATTTTTCTCTGAAATTTAGGAAGGGTAGTCTTTTGCCAATTAACAGAAAAAAAGTAATAGCCTTCTTTTTAAACTTTCCCTCCATAAAGATTCCTGAAACTTCTGCTCCCTGGTATCACTTGTCAGCTATTAGCAGCAAAAATGCATTAACTAATAGTAAATCATGTTAATAAAGGTAATGCTAGCCCCTGTGATAAATAAACTCCCAAAGTTTGGTGGCTTAATGCCATATACCTTTCTTCCTCTGTACCAGCGCAATGTGGCTGCTCCCAGCTGGCAGGGACCCAAGCACTGTCCATCTTTAGGGTCTGCTCTCTCCTCGGGTTTCAGAGCTCTGAAGCCTGCAGATGGAGCAAGGGAGATGCAGAAGTTACCTCTGCCTCATAATCACCTCGGCCTAGAAGAGACACACATCACTTCTGTTGGTGAAAACCTGTCACCTCTAGGTGCGAGGGGGAGTGGGGAAGGGAAGTGGAAACTCTGATCCTTGACCAGGCAGTTGCTTCCCCATGACATCTCTATACTCTGGAAATGGAGCACAAACTTTTCATAGATATAGAGCTGTCCCTGCAAACTAAACTTAGCTGAAAAAAACCGCAGAATTTATGTAGTTCAGCTGCTGTCTTTTATGTCCTCATGCTTGCTCTTGAATTTAACAATATTTTGTATACGTATAATAGAGTCAGTCCTATTTCCTGCTGGCTAAACATGCCAGGGAAACAGGGTCACTCTGTATGTAAGGGCTGAGTAAGGAGAAAGTCAAGTGCAGTCAAAAGGAAATCTCTTGCGATGCCCGCTGCCTATAGTCTAGAACTATCTGTTTGGTCCAGTATAGCCAGTATGCCCATCGGTGGGGCAGATTGCTCACTTTGTGGCTGGGAACCAGAGCAAGGAGTTGGATTGTTTTTAGTGGCTATGTTCAGGGCTGGCACATATGGTTGCTTCAGGTTTGCACTGCTCAAAATGGTCCCTTCTAAAGGAGCATCCTGCCTTGTCAGTGTCATGGATTTTTGTATTCATTTTGACTGTTTTCCAGCAGATGGCAGTAGAGGGTCTTGTTCTAATATAGTCAGCGTAGTATGACAATCCTCCAACAGGGGGAGATAAAGAGTCGGGTCTGGACAGTGCGGCTGTGTATCTTTCTCTTTCACATGACAGGGGAGAGGTGGGTTAAGCAATTTTTTGACTTCAGTGTTGCAACATGCTTGGCAGCAATGTTTTACTGGATTCATTTCTGAGTTCTTTAGTATATATTTACATACAAAATCAGTTAGCCAATATCAGTTGCCAGTGGAGAATGTAGCTTCTCCTTAGAGATTTACAGTGCCACAAGAAAAACTAGCAAATGCAGTGGTCATTTTTATAGAAAAAGATAATGAGACACATAAGCGTTAAAACTATCAGAGACTTTCATTTTCACAAAAGCGATGTATCTATTTTATTAAAAAATTAACATATCAGTGATTTTGAGATCCTGTGACAACTCAAAATTTCTATTTTTATGTTTGATAATTTGTCTCATATAATTTTAAAGAATGACTTTATGTTTGCTATAATTGTTCATATTTCCAAATAAAAACTCTACTAACTAAAAAAAAAAAATGTTTGCCTGGACCTGAGATGTCGAATGTCAGTGAGGTGAGCTGCTCACGC
The DNA here is from genome assembly GCF_037783145.1 of Equus przewalskii. Taxonomy (NCBI): domain Eukaryota; kingdom Metazoa; phylum Chordata; class Mammalia; order Perissodactyla; family Equidae; genus Equus; species Equus przewalskii. The sequence continues at coordinate 10,933,820 of NC_091844.1, read as the reverse complement.
TCTGAGATGCTCCGGCATCTCTGCTCACTTCAGCAGCAGAGTGGTGGGCAGAGTCTCCCACACGGGTCAGATTGCTTCCTCCCCTTCAGCCAAACTCAGACAGTTGGATTTGCAGAAGTTAAATGAGCAAATGGTACAGCTCTACCATGTTTCAGGATGCTTTGTCAGCAAAGAGTACTGTGTTCAGGGCTCTGGAGCCTCTGTGGGGGGTTAATGTTGCTGCCAACAGGGTGACATCAGGGCTATTGCATCTCTCTGCACCTGAGGTGGGGCCGGCAATGTGGGGTCAGCCAGTTTCCAAGGCCGCTCCACCTCTGCCCTTCTCTGACCTGCCAGGAGGAAAGAGGAGGACAGTGGCCCTTGTGTTTTATAGATGACTCTGGTGGCCACTGGCCCTTTAACTAATGCTGCCCTGGCAATTAAAATGGACCCAAGAACGGTAAAAACAGTTCATGATGGAAGGAAACAGCAGTTGTAAGTGGCTGGTTCTAAGTTACTACTGTCATGGGTTATGCAGTCATTGCCAAGGGCAGGGCAGCTCCTCTTTGTGTTGGAAGCATTACACTGAGGACATTGGCATCGGGCCCCCATCCCCGCACCCCCACACTAAATGCCATTAGTGACTGACGTCACCTTGACAAGCCAGTATCTTTTCCACATACTTCCCAGAGCCCCCCAGGGAGGGGGCTGGTTGAGAGCCACTGAAATTTATTCTAATTTCAGAAATTAATTAGGCTTTTTAAAAATTCATTTTTGGGGAAAGTTCTATTTGCCTCTACATTTTAAGTTAGACACGTGTATAATATAGAGTGCTGTCCTTGTAATTCATTTTCATTTTCTATAAGCCATTCAATAATTTTGGTCAAATGTACTTAAAAGTAATACCATTTTCAATTTAAAGCTCTCTATTTAGACAGGTTGCTCACTGTTAGATCAAAACCCACTTATTTTGAGCAAAAGGCAAATCCACAGGTTTAGGAGTGGGTGAGAAGAAAGGAGGAAAAGCTGCAGAGGAAGCCCCATGTCCAGCCTCCCTTCCCCTCCCCTTGTGCCCGCCTGGGCCAAGCTTTGCTCCACGCCCTCCTAACTTACAGCCCTGATGGCACCCCTACTACCTCCATCTGAGGAGATGAGGTTGCCTATCTTCCCAAGCCTGACAAATGGGTGCTGGGCAGGGGCAGGCGTGGACAGTGCAGAGGAGATGGCCTGATTGCAGCAGAGAGCTATCTGATGGAACTTTGGTTTTATTTTCTTTTGGAAACGTTGTTATAATATCCATTAAACAGAAATCTGTAGGCTCCCTGCAAACTTTATCCCCATTTGCAACACTGATTCTATAGGGGAAAAATGCAACTCCAATTCTAAACAACTTTGCAAACTAATTGTTCTTTTTGGCAACTCCTTTTATAGGATTTATTTTTATTTGGGGCAGTGAAAAAGAAGACTATAATGAATGACTCCTTTTTCTCCCCTATTAGTCAGAGGAAACACTGATATCTATGCAGACATCAGTTTTGCAGTGTACTCGGGAGCAGCTTACATGTTTTTGATGAATGCATGATCCTACTTTTACTGCGACCTGGGAATTTACGTTTGTATGCAGTTTCTCGGGTGAGTCATGAGCTTTTCTGGTCTGTTCTTTGTGCTCAGAAGCATGCATTAGCATATCCCCAATAATTGTGGAGAGGGAAGTCATCCCACTTGTCCCTCTGCCACCTTTACTACTTCCTCACCTAATAAAAGTCCAGCACCGTTCCACACTGGGATTCAGGACCCCTTCCTCCAATGCCTTTCTGGATCAGTTTTTAACTCAGACCTGAGCGGGAGCTCAGTGCTGCTCACTGAAAGGGCTACTAAATTAAGCTCCAGTTAAAGAGCGAAAAGAGGCTGCTGCCTGCATTGCGCTGAGGCTGTTGGCTTTCTGGATCCTCATCTCCTCTGTGGATAAGAGATGCTGGGACTATGGACATAACTTACTGAAAGCTCAGCATCCTTATTAAGATAACACCTTTATTTCAGGCTACCACCGTCATTCATTCATCTATTCATGCATTCTACATCCTATAGCCAGCCCTGGTGGTCTAGTGATTAAGATTCAGTGCTTTCACCACTGCCCCCAGGGTTCATTTCCTGGTCAGGGAACCACACCATCTGTCTATCATCAGTTGTCATACAGTGGTGGCTGCATGTTGCTGTGATGCTGAAAGCTATGCCACTGGTATTTCAAATACCAGCAGGGTCACCCATGGTGGACAGTTTTCAGCAGAGCTGACAGACTATGAAGAAGGACCTGGCCATCCACTTTGAAAAAAAATTTGGCCATGAAAATCCTGTGAATAGCAGCAGAGGATTGTCTGATATAGTGCCGTAAGGTGAGGGGACAGTGCTAAAAACTGGGCAGGGTTCCGCTCTGCTGTACAGGGAGTCGCTGGGAGTCAGAATCAACGAGACAGCACTAACAGAACTTCTTATATTGCTAGAACATAAATATTGGGAGCGGTTTGAGACAAAGTAGGAGAGACAGACCAGAGCTGACCCCCTCATTTCATGGTACATTTTCCTTCTTCCATCATGCTTCTCCCTGGCATGGGACAGGAAGTCATCCCATTGCCAACTTTATCTCCTAAAGATATTCGCTAAGGCGTTTGCACTTTACCCGTGGCAAGAAAGAGACACTGTAAGGTTCTGAGCTGCCTCTTAAATAGACCACTCTGATGTGGGAGTTGGATTTGAAGGTCCAGGAGACCAGTTGGGAGGCCTTAGCAGTGGTCCAGGTAGGGGAGAAGGCAGGCTGAACAGTGGAGAGGTGAAGATAGAGTCAAGACACATTTAAGTGGCCAAATAGCAGGCTTTTAAAGCCTGGGAGCATCAATCTTTTTAAAGCGTAGAAGAAAGAAGACACCCTTACAAAACCTTCAGCGAACTGAGGCGTGCAAGTGGTCCCGGTGTGGTCAAAGTCAAGGAGATGGAGATCGAAGGAGGAGGGTGTGATCAACGATGTCACCATCTGGCAAGAGTTGAAAAGTGTGCATTGGATTTGGTGATGAGGAGGACGGCGGTGACCTCGGCGAGTTCTCAGGTGCTCAATCTCATTCTCTCTTGCATTCCAAAAGAGGTAGGTGTGATTGGAAAAGAGTGGAAATATACACGCACTAAACCCTTAACATTACTGTCTCACGGCAGAGTTACGAATGATCTTTATCTTTGCCCTTCTTCGCTTATCTGTACTTCCAATTTTTTTTAAACCACAGCATGTATTACTTTTGTTATTAAATTATTTATGAAAAAAGACACGAAGGAGGCATAACCTGGTGCCAGGGGCTCCCAGAACCTTTGGTGAACATCTCTAGTCCTCCAAGCCATCTTGGCCAGAGAGGACCCTGCATGTCTAATATTCCCGATTCTCTCACTTTTGTTTTAATGCTTGGCTTTAAGATTGCATTTGCTAAACTTCATCATGAACACAAAGACTAGATAAGCAAGTAAACATGAATGAAACCATTCCAATTTAAATGATGGAGTGTTATTATTTGTTTCTATACACAGGCATTTCATGATGAATAAATTTTACAGGACCACAACAAAGCAAGATCTTTTACCCAAAAAAAAAAAAATCCATGCCCATGGCATTGCACTTCAAAAGTTGCCTGTCCCCAGCACAAGGCAGTTATACAGAAACCAGGCTTTGTAACTGCAGTAATTGCTATAAGGTGGCACCTGCAGTCAACAAGAATCTGATGTCAGTGAGCTTGAGTGTAACCATGTAACCTTGGAGCTCACTGGCTCCTCAAGCTGGGCAATGATGCTTTAGATATCAAAGATAAGCTTCCCTTAAAAAATGAAGCATCTGTCTTGAAAGAGTGGGATATGAAAATTCAAAGCCCTTTTGACAGCTCCTTTGGAATAATTTGAGCTCTGTTTCACTAAAACAATGATTTTAAGATGAAAATTTCAAGATGGTCTTTGTAAATTTTGTAAATTTCAGATATATTTTCAAGTATTAAAGCTAAATTTTGATTAATATGTTAATAGACATCTTATATTCCCAATGAAATTGCGTAAAATTAGACAGCTATGAATGACACATTATGAGTCATTTGAGTAACATTTCTCCGGGGGGCTGGTATAGCCGCTAAAGCAAGCGGACACTCTTACCCAGCTCGTCATGGCTGCTGGCAGCAGTGGTTAACCCAAGACCAGATGAAAAGTCTGCTTTGACAGAATGATTTCCTTCTTCCATCCGTTTCAAAACGGTTTGCAAGATCCATACTGTTAATAGAAATCAGTGTTCACGGATTTGGTGGCAATGTTGGACTCTCTCATGGTGTAAGCACAGCCCATATCTTCCCTAAAGGCATTAGAGAAGAGAAATCTTGTGTGATTGTTGTGTACAAAGTTTAGGTTAATAATCAGGGGAGGGAGGGATCCAGAGGGCACTTCTTCCAGTACTCGGAGTGGTTTTCCAGGGAAGGAGAAGGCTGAGCTATGCACACATCCCCGGCCAGAGGATACGCCGAGCAGAGAACACGCTTCAGCGACAAACAAGTAAGAGTGGGAGGGAACAGCTCTTCTCTGCAAACGTCAGCTTTCAGGGCTGGCAGCGAGGTATGGTTTGGTCTTTTTAGCACACTGCAGTAACGAAGCCAAGATGCCAAAGTAAGAATGTGGTTGACATCATTTGTAGGATTTAAGATCCAGTAACAATAACAAATAAGCACTTAGGTGTTTGTCCCTCTTGGTGGGTGGGATGGCTTTTGATGATGACGGTAATGGCCACAAATGCCTTCCCTCCTACCTAGTCTCTATGGTGAGGTGGTGAGGGCTCACCAGTGCCGTGGTCCCCTCTGCCTCCCTTGCCGTTAGGCTGACCAGGTGACCAGTCCTGGCCAGAGATGTGTGAGTGAAAGTGGTGTAAATGTCCAAGTGTGCCTGCCCCATGCTCTCCTCCTCATCTTCAGTGACTGTGCAGGCCTCACATTGGATTTCCAAGCCATTGCTACAGCCCACAAGACTGTGATATCGGTGAGAAATAAAACTGCACATACAAAGCCAATTACATTTAGTGTTCATTTGTTTATTTCATGACATCTGTCTTTGAATAAGGAGGGAAGCATTTTCCTTCCTGTGCCCGTCAGTAGGGGTTATATTTCTATATATATCATTTACAAACGTTCTTCCAGAGCTGTGATGCTCCTGAGGGTGCTGTCCTCATCCCCAGGCTCCTGCAGTGCCGCTCTCCCATTTCTGCACAGAAGGCCCTGGATCCAGAGGTCCATCATTTATGGCTACCTGCAAGACAGCCAAGGGTGAACTCAGTTAGGGGAGAGATTTAGGGAAGAGGAAGTGGCAGGGGTTGGGGAGACTGTAATTACTCCCATTTTCAAATGGGGAACTGAGTCTTAGCAGGATGACGTTACTCATCCAGAGCATACAGCTTTGAAGCCAGGAAGCAATTCCGGAAGCCATGTATTTAACCATTATGCTAAACTGTGTTTCAGGAGTTGGGTCATCCCAACAAGTTCAAGGAGAATGTGTCCAAATGCTTTCCTTGTAAATTTACTATGATTCTGTGGAAAATATTTTTATTCAAATTGTGGGTTGCAATGCATTTTTGCGTCATGAAGTCCACCTAATGAAATTCCTTTTTTTTTTTTTTTTTTTTTTTAGTGAGGAAGCTTGTCCCTGAGCTAACATTTGTGTCACTCTTCCTCTATTTTGCATGTGGGACGCCGCCACAATATGGTTTGATGAGCAGTGTCCAGGTCCACACCCATGATCTGAGCTGGCAAACCCCGGGCTGCCAAAGCAGAGCGCACAAACTTAACCACTATGCCACCAGGCCAGCCCCTAATGACAAATTTTAAAGGAATATAATAGAAAATAGCAGACTGCATTGGCACCATTCATAGAGTTATTGCTCCATAAAATTTGTATTTGTTCAACCCATATATCATGTGTTTGATTGAGATGTAAAACTCAATCCCTTGCTACAAAATTAACAGTCTAAAAGCACACAAGAATTAGGCCTTAAGTGTTTGTGAAGTTAATGGAACAAAAAAAAATGTTACATTTGTGGGTAACCTGTGACCCTCAATGGGTCAGCCCTCAAAAATGCCCCACTTTATCTTTATCTCAAAAGCAGGAGGTGAGCAAGGGGGCTTTATTTACCCTGTCAAGAAAGGCATGAATGCCAGTGTGCCCCCTGGCAACCAGCTCCGCTCCAGCCCTCCAGCACACAAGGCCGCAGCATTCCCCCCACACACCTGGCTCATTCCCAGGAAAGTGGCAATATCAGAAGCAGGAGTCACCCCTTCTGAGCAACCCATCCCAAAGGCCTCCCTTACATTGATCCTCAGTGTGCCAAGAAATGCTTCCATCTTTCCGAGGGCCAACCACATCTTCCCCCTTCCCTCCCTCACTCAGGGGATCTGCTGTCCACTATCTCCTCTCACTTCTGTCTGGTCTCAGCCATGCTTTGGACCGGATGTTCCATTTTAGCTGGAAAATAGAATATTACATGACACCCTTTTAAAGGAAAGCAAAGCAGAGTGAATAAGAAATGAAATACAATTCACACTGAATAAGCAATTTGACATTTGTGTGATATTACAGCACTGTTTCTAGACCTTAACATGAGTGCAAATCACCTGGACATCTTGTTAAATGCAGATTCTGACTCAATAGGTCTGGGTGGGGCCTGAGATTCTTCATTTCTAACAAGTTCCCTAGTGATGCTAATGCTGCTGGTCCACAAAACATACTTTGAGCAGCAAAGGCCAGTCTACACAATGGCTGGCGCAGAGAAGGCACTCCAAAGTATTTGCTAAACTGAATTATATTGCGAGAGAAGTTGGGTTTTATGGCAGGCTCATCTGCAAGAGCAAGTGTGATAAGGCAAAGCAATCAATTAGTCCAGTGGTTTGAAACCCTGGCTGCACATTAAAATCACCCAGGGAGGCTTCTAAAAATCCCAATGCTTGGGCCCTTCCCTTAGATATTCTGATTTAACTGGTCTTGGGTGGAGCCTGACAATCACGATTTTTAGAAACTCTCCAGGTGATCCTAATATGCAGCCAGGTTAAAGAATTCCTGAAAAGAAAACTTTGTTGAGTTCCTGCTATATGTGCACTGAGTGAGGCACTGGACATACAGAGCTGAGTGAGACGAGGTCCCTGCCCTCAGGGGACTTTTCAACTAAGAGGGGAAATAGGTCTATATGCGACTATCATGCAAAAGGTGCTATAGTATATTGATATAAACTGTTTTGGGAAAACAGATGAGGGAGGAACTGATTCAGTCTGGAGGAAATGGGAGGAAAAAACAACAGCAACCAAGAGGTAATGACGTTTGTGTCTTAAAGGATGAGCAGAGATTTCCGAGGCAGACAAGGGAAGTAGCTGTCCCAAACCTCTGTTCGTCCCCATTATTAACCATGGAGAGATGACGTTTGGCCAGGACACATCGTCCCAAAATCTGGACCAGGTGCCTACTGTTGCTTATGAGATTTATGAGGAAGATCTATGCTCAGAGAGGGGCAATCTGACGCATGCTCTTTCTTTTTACCAACTGGGGATATTTGGAAGGCCATGTGTAAGCTGTCAGCATATGTACACAGTCAGAGTGCAGTCAGGAAAACAGCCCCCACCAAATACTCAACAGAAGGAATTTAACAGAGGAACTAGTTATATAGCAAAGTTGCTGAAAGTCCAAACAGGGAACCAGAAGGCAACCCAGAGGTTAGCAACAGCAGGAAGCACAAAAGCTGAAGGGTTTCAAAGAGGTAGTGGAATTACCAGAACCCAGGGGTCAGAGTTGTCTAAAGGGAGCTAGAAACACAGCAGGACCCCACAGAGGGAGCTGACTGACCAAGGAGATGCAGCCACTGCCAATGATGCAAAGATGACACCCACTGGTGGAGGGGGAGGGGGATGCCATTTCCTTTCTCCCCCTCCCCAGTCTCCTGATAATGCCTGCCATTGGCCAAACTTAGTCAGACGTCAGTTGGCAAAGGAGTCTAGGAGATGTAGTTTTCAGGGGTTAATGCCTGAAGGGGGGGGAGTGAATCTAGGTGCTTATAGGCTTAAATGATATATTCTGGACTCCTAGTCCAAGACCTGCACCTAAAACAGGCTGAACAGCCTCCTTGTTCCTTTCCCTTACACACAAAATTTTATCCTGGCCTAGAGCAGAGCTGCTCAAATGGGGTACTGGAGACAGTTCCCTGACAGGGCCTAGGGAGGCCAGAATCCCTGAGCAGTTTACCTCTAGCTGCAAGTGGCTTTTTTCATTTACCCCAGGGTCCTAGAAAAATGTATGTTGTCTGTGTGCCATGGAGCAAAAATATTTCAGGAGCAATGCTATAGGAAATAGCAAAGAAAGAGAAGAGTTGGAGGAAGCCCACACCTAGAAAAAGAAGGTTCTTTTCCTAGAGCAGAGGCCCACCATGAGGGGCTCCACAATGAGGCAGTCCCAGACTCATCCAATTATACTGCAAGGAGAGAAGCACACAAAGGAGGGCACCAATACCAAAAAGGAGAAGTATGATAAAAATCCCTTTTCTTCACATAATCCTGCAGATGGAAGACTTAAAATGAGATCAAAAGTTCTCCTGGCTTCGGGTTTTGGAAGAAGTAACAGGACACTGTAGAATGTCCTACATCTTAAGCAGCTGTTCCTCTCAGTTCCTACATGCAAAGAAACAGAAAAGTGACCCATACACAGGGAGAACAAACCAGCCAATGGAAACTGCCTAGGAGAGGGCCCAGAATGGATTTAACAGACAAAGACTTCAAAGCTATCACTATAAATATATTCAAAGTACTAAAGGAAACCACGCTTAAAGAGATAAAAAGAGATTATGACAATGTTTCATGAAATAAAGAATATCAATAAAGAGACAGAAGTTACAAAAAAGAACCAAATAAAAAATACAGTAACTGACATGAAAGATTTACTATATGGGCTCAACTATAGATATGAACTTGCAGGAGAAAGAATCAGCAAACTTTAAAATAGATCGATCGAGATCATGCAGTCCAAAGGACAGAGAGAACAAATAATGAACAAAAACAAATAGAGACTCTGAGAAATAAAGGACACCATTAAATACATCAACATACACTTAATGGGAGTAACAGAAAGAGAGGGGAGAGAGAAAGGAGCAGAAAAATGTCTACACATCCAAGAAGATTAACCAATTCCAACAAGATAAATGCAGAGATCCATACACAAACATGCCAGTGTAAAAATACTAAAAACAAAAGACAAAGGGAAAATCTTGAAAGCAGCAAGAGAAAATGACTTGTCACATACATGGAAACCCCAATAAGATAAACAGCTGACTTCTCATCATATATGATGGAGGACAGGAGGCAGTGAGTTAGCATATTCAAATTACTTGAAGAAACAAACTGTCAACAAGAATCTTATATCCAGCAAAACTATCTTTCAAAAATGAAGGCAAAATAAAGACATTCTCAGATAAACAAAAGCAGAGAATTCATTGCTAGAATAACTGCCCTACAGAAAAATACTAAAGCAGTTCTTCAAGCTGAAAACAATAAATACAGTAATTCAAATCTACATAGAGTGCCCATAAAGTGCCAGTAAATACATACTATTAAAGACACTATAAATGCATATTTCTTCTCCTGTCTTCTATTAACTTATTTAAAAAGCTCTTGTATAAAATAGTATGCATATTATTGCATCATTAGCCCTATACCACGTAAAAATGTAACGTATTTGCCAAAGCAGCAAAAATAAGGTGCATAGGAACAAAGCTGTATTGGACTAAGAAAATGATATCAGTAACTCAAATCCACAGGAAGAAATAAAGTGATCTAGAAATGGCAGATTAAAAGGTTAACATGACAAATGCTATAGAAATGTACTTGCTCTCCTTTCTTCAGTTAGCTTATTAAACAGATATAAAATTACATAAGACAATAATTATAAAAATGAAGTGTTGCAGTGTTGGGTTTGTAATATATATTCCTGTATGAGGGGAAGGAAGACTACAGCTATATAGGAGTAACATTTCTATATCACTATATCTGCAGAATAGAGCAGATAGAATAGAACAGAATAGATATATCTATAGAATAGAATATCTCTATTCAATATCTCACTGGAGTTAAGTTAGTACAGATCTGAAGTAGATTCTGATAACTTAAGCTACATTGGTGAGTGCTAAACCAGTAAGAAAATAACTCAAAAAGATATAGTGAAAAAAATCATTACAGGAATTAAAATAATGTACTAGAAAATATTAACTTAATGCAGAAGAAAGCAATAAAAGAACAAAGAAAACACCAGACATAAGAAAACAAAAATAAAAACAGCAGGAAATAATCCAGCTATATCAATAAAAACATTAAATATGAATGGATTAAACAATCCAATCATAAGGCTGAGATTATCAGTCTGCATTTTTTAAAAAAGTCCAGCTATATGTTGCAGACAGGAGACACACCCAAAGCAAGAAGAAGGAAGGAAATAATAAGGATGAGAACAGAAATTAAGGAGGTAAGTTGTAGAAAAACAACAGAGAAAAATCAATGAAAATAAAAGTTGGTTCTTTGAAATGATCAACAAAATTGATATACCTTTAGCTAGACAGACCAAGAAAAAAAGAGATAAAACTCAAATTACTAAAATCAATAATGAAAGAAGAGATATTACTACTGACGTTAGAGAAACAAAAAGAATTAAAAGAAATACTGTGCACAAATGCATGCCAACAAATCAAACAACTTTGATGAAATGAACACATTCCTTGAATGACACAAACTACCAAAGCTGACTCAAGAAGAAATAGAAAATCTGAATATATCTATAATAAGTAAAGACATTGAATTGGTAATTTTAAAATTACTCCCAAACAAACATCCAGGCATAACTTACATCACTGGTGAATTCCATCAACATTTAAGGATGAATTAATACCATTTATTTATAATTTCTTTCAAAAATAGGAGAGAAGTTAACACATCCCAAGTCAGTCTATGAGGCCTGTGTTATCCTGATATCAAAGCCATACAAAGACATAAAAAGAAAAAAATCTGTGCACCGATATCTCTTGTGAGTATACATATAAAAATCTTCAACAAAATACCACCAAACCAAATCCAACAATACATAAAAAGAATTATGAACTATGACCAAGTAGAGTTAACCCCAGGAATGCAAGGATGGCTTTACATCAGAAAATAAATTAATATAATACATTCTATCAACAGAATAAGGACAAAAACCACATGATCATCCCAATATCATTTGACAAAATTCAATATCCTTGACAATAAAAACACTCAAAAACCAGGACTGGAAGGAAACTTCCTCAACCTGATAAAGGGCATCTACAAAAAAATCTACACCTAACATTATACTTACTGGTGAAACTCTAAAGATTTCTCTGCTAAGATCAGAAATAAGAAAAAAATGTCCAGTCTTACCGCTTCTACCCAACATGGTACTGGAGCTTCTAGCCAGCACAGTTAGGCAAAAACATAAATAAAAGGCATCCAGATTGGAAAGGAAGAAAGAAGTCTCTGTAGACAGATGACATGATCTTGTGTGTAAAAAACTCTAGGGAATTCAGTAAAAATCTATAAGAACTAACAAAAGCATTCAGCAATGTTTCAGGATACAAGGTCAATATATAAAAATTGACTGTATTTCTATGCAATGCGAATGAACAAACAGGAAATGAAATTAAGAAAAAAGTTCCTCTTACAGTAGTACAAAAAGACTAAAATAGGGGCCAGACCAGTAGTGCAGCAGTTAAGTTCACATGTTCCGCTTTGGAGGCCCGGGGTTCACTGGTTCGGATCCCGGGTGTGGACATGGCACCGCTTGGCAAGCCATGCTGTGGCAGGCGTCCCACATATAAAGTAGAGGAAGATGGGTACGGGTGTTAGCTCAGGGCCAGTCTTCCTCAGCAAAAAGAGGAGGATTGGCAGCAGATGTTAGCTCAAGGCTAATCTTCCTCAAAAAAAAAAAAAAAGAGTAAAATAGGAATGCATTTAACAAAAAAAAAGTGCAAAGGTCATATTCTGAAAACTAGAAAACATTATTAAAGAAATTAAAGAATACCCAAGTAATTGGAAAGACATCCCATGTTCATGGATCAAAAGACTTAATTTTTTAGATGGTAATATTCCCTGGATTTATCTACAGATTCAACACATTTCTTAACAAAATTCTACCCAGATTCCTTGAAGAATTTAATAAGATGATCCCAAAGTTCACTTGGAAATTCAAGGGACCCAGAAAAACCAATGCAATCTTTTTTTTATATATATAACATTTTTAATGCTATCTCTGGTTTTTGGTAAGGAAGATTGGCCCTGAGCTAACATCTGTTGCCAATCTTCCTCTTTTCTTTTCCTCTCCAAAGCCCCAGTACGTAGCTGTATATCTTAGTTGTAGATCATTCTAGTTCTTCTTTGTGGGGTACCAACACAGCAGGGCTTGATGAGCAGTGGGTAGGTCCACACTCAGGATCCAAACCAGTGAACCCCAGGCCACTGAAGTGGAGCATACAAACTTAACCACTCTGCCACGGGGCTGGCCCCCACCAATGCAATCTTGAAAATAAAGAACAAAGTTGGAGGACTCACAATTCCTAATTTCAATTTACTACGAAGATAATAGTAGTCAAGACAGTGTGATACTAGAACAGGGGTAGACACATAGAACAATGAAATAGAACTGAGAGTCTAGACATCAGCCCTCACATTTACAGTCAACTGACTTTTGGCAAGGGTGCCAAAGCAATTCAACGGAGGAAAGGCTAGTCTGTTAAACAAATGGTACTAGGACAATTGGCTATGAAGAATAAAGTTCTACCCCTACCTCATACAATATATAAAAATTAGTTCAAAATGGATCAAATACCTCAATATGAGAGTTAAAACTATAAAACTCTTAGAAAAACACATGGGAAAAAATCTTCGTGATCCTGGAGTAGGCAATGGTCTTTTAGATATGACACCAAAAGCACAACCAACAGCAAAAAAAAAAAAAAAAAAAGATAATTTTGACAGTAGCAAAATTCAAAACTTTTGTTCTTCAAAGACACCATCAAGAAACTGACAAAGCAAATCACAGAACAGGAGAAAAAATTTGCAAATCATATCTGACAAGGGACCTATATCCAGAATATATAAAGAACCCTTATAACTCAATAATAAAATGACAAATTATTAAATAATGGGCAAATAAATAATGGATCTGAGTAGATATTTCTCCAAAGAAGATAGACAAATGCCCAATAAGCGCATGAAAAGATGTGCAATATCACTAGTCATAAGGGAAATGCAAATCAAAACCACAATAAGATACCACATCATACCCACAAGAATGGCTATAAATAAAAAAAAGAAAAGAAATTAACAGGTGCTGGCAAGGATGTGGTGAAATTGGAAAACTCTGACACTGCTAGTAAGAATGTAAATTGGTACAGCAGATTAGAAAATAGTACGGCAGTTCCCCAAAAGGCTGAACATAGAGTTACATATTACCCAGAAATTTCACTCCTAGGTAGATAGCCCCAAATAATTAGAATTTATGTTCATTTGACAGCTCGTACATGAATGATCATAGCAGCATTTTTCGTATAGCCAAAGAGCAGAAATAACCCAAATGTCCATCAACTGATGAATGGATAGATAAAATGTGATATATCCATACAATGAAATACTTTTTAGCAACAAAAAGGAATACCATGAATCTTGAAAACATTATGTCAAGTCAAAGAAGCTAGTACAAAGGATCACTTACTGTATGATTCTATTTATTTGAAATAGCAAAAATATGCAAATCTACAGAGATAGGAAGTAGACTAGTGGTAGCCTAGGGCTGGACAGGATCAGAGTTTGGGAGATGACGACTAAGAGATAATAGTGACTTGTTGGGAAGATGAAAATATTCTAAAATTGATTATGACGATGGCTGCATAACTCTGTGAATATTCTAAAAGCCATTGAATTGTACACTTTTTATTTACTTATTGTTTTGTGAGGACAACTGGCCCTGAGCTAATATCTGTTGCCAATCTTCCTCTTTTTGCTTGAGGAATATTGTCACTGAGCTAACATCTGTGCCAATTTTACTCTATTTTATGTGGGATGCCACCACAGTGTGGCTTGACAAGCAGAGCTGGGTCCACGCCTGGGATCTGAACCTGTGAACCCCAGGCAGCCGAAGCAAAGCATAGAAACTTAACCACTATGCCACCAGGCCAGCCTGAATTCACACTTTAAACAAGTGAATTTTATGGTAAATAAATTGTATCTCAATAAAGGTAAAAATAGCAATGAGGAAATGGAGACACACTCGAGATCTGGTAACTTATTTGAAAGATGCAAAGAACCAAGAAAGGACAAGACTGATATTTAAACCCAGGCAGCCTGGCTCCAGAGGGTCTCTGCTCTTAAGTACTACTCAATGCTGTCCCTTTACAAAATTGAGAAAACAATCCCCACTTCTTTAGGTTGTTATTAGGCTTGAATAAGAAAAAGTAAGTAACACACGCAGTACCGTGCCTGGCCCAAGGTCAGTGTTCAGAAATGTTAGTTCCCCTCTGTTTATTACACTCTCATTTAATCAAGGATGGAATACAGCAGTAGCAAGATGCCAAAAGAAGACATTGCTTGGAGAAAGAGAGAAAACAGGGAGAAGGAAAGGCAGTAGGGGGATTATTTCCCCATTTTTTCCATGGGACAGCAATAAAGGGAGAGAAGGTCACTATATGAAGAGGCTCATCATGCTGTGTGTGGGTCTGCCAGGGTCCATTATAGTTCATCAAAGATGTCAAGATACAGCAGAATTCGTCAAAATCCACGATGATCCATCAGGATGCAACATGATTCAACAGGATGTATTATTAATATATGTCAAGATAAAGATGCTGCTCTATTTTGCAAAGCCAGTGTATAGTTTTAAAGCAGTCACCCTTCTTCAACTCCACATAAGGATACAGAGCTGCAATGGGATAGAAGTGTACAATATATGTACAGATAAAAGTATCCAAATTATGTGCAGATAGTGATTGGAGACTGCATCATGAGGCATCTCCCAAGTCTCCATCCTTCAGCCAAGTTCCATTAGAGCTTGAATAAATGTTGCTTGAATAAATGCACTCTGCTCAGTGTGATAGAATAATGAGTACCCAATTTCACATAGCATGTGTCGGTCCTTAAAAATATATACCTAGGATACGATTCAGCATTCTACTCCTAGGTATTACTCAGCAATAAAAGGAAAGTATATGTCCATATAGATATTTCTACAGAAATATTCATAGAAGTTTTATTATTAACAGACAAAAACTGGAAGCAACCCAAATATCCATCAACAGGTGAATGGATAAAAAATTGTGGTATACCCACACAACAAAAAATTACTAAGCAATAAGAAAGAATGAGCTATTGATACATTCAACAACATGGATACGTCTCAAAATAATTATTCTGAGTGAAAGAAATCAGGCAAAAAAGAGTACCCACTGTAATTGTATGATTTCATTTATAGAAAACTCAAAAAAATACAAACCAATTTACTGTGACAGAAAGCAAATCAGTGCTTGCATGGGGAAGTGGTGAGGAGAGGCAAAAAGTAGAGATTATAAAGGAGCCTGAGGAAAATTGTAGGGGTGATAGATTGGCTCACTGTCTTGATTGTGCATCTCTAAGATCCACATCTCTAAGAATAAGATTGTACACTGGTCATTTACACTTATGGTCAGGTCCATCTCTCTCTTAACAAGAATGCTCCTGTCCTCTCCAATACCTAAGACCCCATAACTTTCTATGTCATTTCCAATCAAAGAAGAAAGAAGCTACAGTAGGTCCCCCTTATCCATGGGGGATATGTTCCAGGACCCCCAGTGGATGCCTGAAACCATGGATAGTACTGAACCCTACATATACTATGTCTTTCCTGTACATACCTACCTATGATAAAGTTCAATTTATAAATTAGGCACAGTAACAGATTAACAATAACTAATAATAAAATAGAAGTTATAACAATATACTGTAATAAAAGTTACTGTAGATCTCAGCAACCTCAGCATATGAGTGTTTCTTTCCTTATTAAGGAAAGAACTTTATTAATTTAACTTTATCAAGGAAAGTCAAGAACTTTCACCTTTTCACTTAAAGGAAGCACTTTATGGCTTTTCTTTGGCAAATTGCCAGCATATCTACTCTTGCGCTTTGGGGCCATTATTAAGTAAAACAAGGGTCACTTGAACACAAGCACTGTAAAACTGCAGCAGTTGATCTGATAACCAAGAGGGCTACTAAATAACTAACAGGTGGGTGGCATATACATTGTGGATATGATGGACAAAGGGATGATTCACGTCCTGGGCAGGACAGAGTGGGACAGCACAAGATTTCATCATGCTACTCAGAATGGCATGCAATTGAAAACTTATGAGTTGTTTATTTCTAGAATTTTCCATTTAATATTTTTGGACCATGGTTGACCGTGGGTAACTGAAACCACGGAAAGTACAGTTAGAGACTAGAGCCTAGGCAATGACACCCCAATAGACAACCAGATGTACTGAGCCTCCTAATAGAAGTACACAGTACTAGGGAGTTCCACTTCTGGAACGACAATGTGAGAAGCTCTGCTGACCTGCTACCCAGTGAACGTGGTGATTATTATCTTTAAAAAAATAATAAGAGGGAGGATCCAAGATGGCACCGTGAGTAGTCCTCTTTGTCTCTCCCCCTTTGAGTCTACAATTATTTGGACACTTATCGCTTAACAAAGGATATCCAGACAGCATCTCAGGACGTCTGAGAGACCCACGCGACTATACATCGGAAGGCGGACAGACTTCCCTCCGGGAGGATGTGGAGATAGATAAAAACTCTCCGACCCCGACCGAACAGCCTAGTACCTGCAAGCGGCTTTCTTCCAACGGACGCCCCCAGAAGATCAACACACACCTAGGGCAGGAGCGAGCACACACCAGAGGAGCGACGGTGGAAACAGGTGACCAGAACCCTACCTAAACCCCCCGCAATTACTCCTAAACGCAGAGGGAAACTCTAGAGTTACACACCTGAGCCTGCGGGGAGAGTCTCTCCCCGCCATTGGCGGGGAGATCCTGCCTAGTGTTCACGGTGCCCGGAGGGTCCCAGAGAGAATCACTGAGGGTACGAAGGCCCCCCGGCTGCCACTGCCTGCACGGTGGGGAAAGGGATTGCCGGAGATCTCAGAGAGGACTGGGGCTGGGTGAAGCTCCAGAGGCCGGCTCCGCGCCCCGGAGGGGAAGCTCCAGAGTTCCGCCCGGGCAGCAGACAAAACTCTCTGTCTGCCATTAGTGGAGGGGCCATACCCAGCATTCACAACTCCGGGAAAGTCCCGGAGAGAATCCCAGAGGGCAAAGTGACCCCCAGCTGCCGTTGCCCGCCCCGTAAGGTAAGGGATTGCCGGAGATCTCGGAGAGGACTGGGGCTGCGGGGAGATCCAGAGGCTGGCCCTGCGGCCTGGAGGGGAAGCTCCAGAGTTCTGCCCGGGCAGCAGACAAAACTCTGTGTCTGCTATTAGCGGAGGGGCCATGCCCAGCATCCACAACACCGGGAGGGTCCCGGAGAGGAGAATATCAGGCAGGGCAGCAGCTGACCAGCTACCACTGAAATCAGGATCTCCGGCTATCCCCCAGACAGGGCAAAGGGCTCCCCGAGTTCCTGGGGAACAGGACTGGGGCTGGGTGGAGTTCCAGCGACCCAGCTCCATAGCCTAGGGGGAAACCCTTCAGGCTCACAGCAGCCTCAGGGAAAGCCTCTGCACAGCACTAGTAGAGAGCACCCATCCAGCAGCCACAAGGCTGGAAGACCCTGGGACAAAAGTAGCATAGCTAGGTGAGCTAACCACAGACTGTAGAAGATGCCAATAGCTCTGCTGCGACCCATAGTGGACAAGTGAGATTTTGTGGGTGCTGACAGTGACGGAGCGGCAAATATAAGTGATCCTACCCCTGGCCGCTGGAAAAGCCCATAACACCGTTGCAGACCCCAAGGAGGGAGCACGTCTAGGTGGGCTGCAACAGTAGGCACCAGAACCCTGAAGCTCCCCCGTGACGGCCCCCACGGCAGAAGAGGGAATCCAAAGGACCACTGTGACTATGAGGAGGGGCCCAGGCCCAGTTAGCAACTGCAGATAGAGTTCCTGGTTGGTGCAGTATAAACAGCTGCTCCCCCACCACAGCAGCAGAAACAAGTGGAAGGAGCAACTAAACTCTATCTCTATGCGGAGGCACAAATCAACAACATCAAGCAATATGAAAAAATACATTAAATCTCCAGAACAGAAGGAAAATAACAAATACACAGACAACAATCCCAAAGAAAATGAGATATATAACCTAAATGATGATGACTTCAAAACAGCCATCATTAAAATACTCAATGAGTTAAGAGAGAATTCAAATAGACAACTCAACGAGTTCAGGAGCTATGTCACAAAAGAGTTTGATACGATAAAGAAGAACCAAACAGAAATACTGGAAATGAAGAACACAATAGAGGAGATTAAGAAAAATCTAGATGCACTGAACAGTAGGGCCAATAATATGGAGGAAAGAATTAGCAATTTGGAAGATGGCAATATAGAAATGCTGCAGGCAGAGGAGGAGAGAGAAGTAAGACTAAAAAGAAATGAAGAAACTCTCCGAGAATTATCAGACACAATTAGGAGATGCAACGTAAGGATTATAGGTATACCAGAGGGAGAAGAGAAGGAGAAAGGGGCAGAAAGCCTATTCAAAGAAATAATGGCTGAGAACTTCCCAAATCTGGTGAGGGAGATGGATCTTCAGGTGACAGAAGCCAATAGATCTCCAAACTTTATCAATGCAAGAAGACCAACCCCACGGCATATAGTAGTGAAGCTAGCAAAAGTCAACGACAAGGAGAAAATACTAAGGACAGCCAGGCAGAAGATATTAACCTACAAAGGAACCCCCATCAGGCTATCAGCAGATTTCTCAGCAGAAACTTTACAGGCTAGAAGAGAGTGGAATGATATATTCAAAAATCTGAAGGACAAAAACCTACAGCCGAGAATTCTCTACCCAGCGAAAATATCCTTCAAATACGATGGAGAAATAAAAACTTTCCCAGATAAACAAAATTAAGGGAGTTCATTGCCACAAAACCTCCTCTTCAGGAAATCCTCAGGAAAACCCTCATTCCTGAAAAATCAAAAAAAGGAAAGGAGCTACAAAACCAAGAGCAGAGGAGATAAGTAGAAGGACAACAACAGAGAGTAGCAGCTCTTCATCAGAACAGATTAAACCATGGGACGAGAAACAAAGGAAATTGAAGAAAACCGGAAAACAAGACACAAAATGGTAGTGGTAGGCCCCCACATCTCAATAATCACTCTAAATGTAAATGGATTGAACTCCCCAATCAAAAGACACAGAGTGGCAGGATGGATCAAAGAACAAGACCCAACAATATGCTGCCTCCAGGAAACACACCTCAGCCCCAAAGACAAACACAGACTCAGAGTGAAGGGATGGAGAACAATACTCCAAGCTAATAATGAACAAAAGAAAGCAGGTGTCGCTATACTAATATCAGACAAGGTAGACTTCAAAGCAAAACAGATAAAGAAAGACAAAGAGGGACAGTAGATAATGATAAAAGGGACTCTCCACCAAGAAGACATAACACTTATAAATATATACGCACCCAACACAGGAACACCAAAATTTGTAAAGCAACTCTTAATAGAACTAAAAGAAGACATCAACAACAATACAATAATAGTAGGGGACCTCAACACACCATTAACACCAATGGACAGAACATCCAGACAGAAAATCAAGAAGGAAATAATAGAATTAAATGAAAAATTAGACCAGATGGACTTAATAGATATATATAGAACACTTCATCCAAAAATAGCAGGTTACACATTCTTCTCAAGTGCACATGTAACATTCTCAAGGATTGACCATATTTTGGGAAACAAAGCAAACATCAATAAATACAAGAGAGTTGAAATAATATCAAGCATCTTTTCTGATCATAATGCTATTAAACTAGAAATCAACTACAAGAAAAAAGCAGAGAAAGGTGCAAAAATGTGGAGACTAAACAACACGCTTCTGAACAAACAATGGATCATTGAAGAAATTAAAGAAGAAATCAAATATTATCTGGAGACAAATGAAAATGAGAACACGACATACCAAATCATTTGGGATGCAGCAAAAGCAGTCCTAAGAGGGAAATTCATCGCAATACAGGCTCACCTCACTAAACAAGAAAAATCTCACATAAGCAACCTCAAACGACACCTAACAGAACTAGAAAAAGAAGAACAAACAAAGCCCAGATTCAGTAGAAGGAGGGGAATAATAAAAATAAGAGCAGAAATAAACGATATTGAAACAAAAAAGACAATAGAAAGGATCAATGAAACAAAGAGTTGGTTCTTCGAAAAAATTAACAAAATCGACAAACCTTTAGCCAGACTCACCAAGAAAAGAAGAGAGAAATCACAAATAAATAAAATTAGGAATGAGAGAGGAGAAATCACAACAGATACCAATGAAATACAAGGGATCATAAGAGAATACTATGAAAAACTATATGCCAACAAATTGAACAACCTGGAAGAAATGGACAAATTCCTAGACTCCTACAATCTCCCCAAACTGAATCAGGAAGAAATGGAGAATCTGAATAGGCCAATCACAAGTAAGGAAATAGAAACAGTAATCAAAAACCTCCCCAAAAATAAGAGTCCAGGACCAGACGGCTTCTCTAGAGAATTTTACCAAACATTCAAAGAAGACTTAATACCTATTCTCCTCAAACTATTCCAGAAAATTGAGGAAGATGGAGTACTCCCTAACACATTCTATGAAGCCAACATCACTCTGATCCCCAAACCTGACAAGGACAACACAAAGAAGGAGAACTACAGGCCGATATCACTGATGAACATAGATGCAAAAATCCTCAACAAAATTCTGGCAAACCGAATACAGCAATACATCAAAAAGATTATACACCATGATCAAGTGGGATTTATACCAGGGACACAGGGATGGTTCAACATCCACAAGTCAATCAACGTGATACACTACATCAACAAAATGAAAAACAAAAACCACATGATCATCTCAATAGATGCAGAGAAAGCATTCGACAAGATCCATTTATGATAAAAACCCTCAATAAAATGGGTATAGAAGGAAAGTACCTCAACATAATAAAGGCCATATATGACAGACCCACAGCCAACATCATACTCAATGGACAAAAACTGAAAGCCATCCCTCTGAGGACAGGAACAAGACAAGGGTGCCCACTTTCACCACTCCTATTCAACATAGTACTGGAGGTGTTGGCCAGAGCAATTCGGCAGGAAAAAGAAATAAAAGGAATCCAAATACGTAACGAAGAAGTAAAACTCTCGCTGTTTGCAGACGACATGATCTTATATATAGAAAACCCCAAAGAATCCATAGAAAAACTATTAGAAATAATCAACAACTACAGCAAAGTAGCAGGGTATAAAATCAACAAACATAAATCAGTAGCATTTCTATACACTAACAATGAACTAACAGAGAAAGAACTCAAGAACTCAATCCCATTCACAATCGCAACGAAAAGAATAAAATACCTTGGGATAAACTTAACCAAGGAAGTGAAGGATCTATACAATGAAAACTACAAGACTTTCTTGAAAGAAATTGACGACGACATAAAGAGATGGAAAGACATTCCACGCACATGGATTGGAAGAATAAGCATAGTTAAAATGTCCATACTACCTAAAGCAATCTACAGATTCAATGCTATCCCAATCAGAATCCCAAGAACATTCTTCACAGAAATTGAACAAAGAATTGTAAAATTCATATGGTGCAACAAAAGACCGCGAATTGCTAAAGCAATCCTGAGCAAGAAAAACAAAGCCGGCGGAATCACAATCCCCGATTTCAAAACATACTACAAAGCTACAGTGATCAAAACAGCATGGTACTGGTACAAAACAGGTCCACAGATCAATGGAACAGAATTGAAAGCTCAGAGATAAAACCACACATCTATGGACAGCTAATCTTCGACAAAGGAGCAGAGGGCCTACAATGGAGAAAAGAAAGCCTCTTCAACAAATGGTGCTGGGAAAACTGGACAGCCACATGCAAAAGATTGAAAATTGACCATTCTTTTTCACCACACACCAAAATAAACTCAAAATGGATCAAAGACCTAAAGATTAGGCCTGAAACAATAAGTCTTCTGGAAGAGAATATAGGCAGTACACTCTTTGACATCAGTTTCAAAAGAATCTTTTCAGACACTATAACTCCTCGGTTGAGGGAAACAATAGAAAGAATAAACAAATGGGACTTCATCAGACTAAAGAGCTTCTTCAAGGCAAGGGAAAACAGGATTGAAACAAAAAAACAGCTCACTAATTGGGAAAAAATATTTACAAGCCACTTATCCGACAAAGGGTTAATCTCCATAATTTACAAAGAACTCACACGGCTTAACAACAAAAAAACAAACAACCCAATCAAAAAATGGGCAGAGGACATGAACAGACATTTCTCAAAAGAAGATATGAATATGGCCAATAGACACATGAAAAGATGTTCATCATCGCTAATCATCAGGGAAATGCAAATCAAAACTACACTAAGATATCACCTTACACCCGTTAGATTGGCAAAAACATCCAAAACCAAGAGCGACAAATGTTGGAGAGGTTGTGGAGAAAAAGGAACCCTCATACACTGTTGGTGGGAATGCAAACTGGTACAGCCACTATGGAAAACAGTATGGAGATTTCTCAAAAAGTTAAAAATAGAAATACCCTATGACCCAGCCATCCCATTACTGGGTATCTATCCTAAGAACCTGAAATCAGAAATCCCAAGAGTCCCTTGCACCCCTATGTTCATTGCAGCATTATTTACAATAGCCAAGACGTGGAACCAACCTACATGCCCAGAAACTGATGATTGGATAAAGAAGATATGGTATATATACACAATGGAATACTACTCAGCCATAAAAAAAGACAAAATTGGCCCATTCACAGCAACGTGGATGGACCTTGAGGGTATTATGTTAAGCGAAATAAGCCAGTCAGAGAAAGACGAACTCTATATGACTCCACTCATAGGTGGAAGTTAGTATATTGACAAGGAGATCTGATCGGTGGTTACCAGGGAAAAGGGGGGGTGGGGGGAGGGCACAAAGGGGGAAGAGGTGTACCCACAACATGACTAACAAAAATGTGCAACTGAAATCTCACAAGGTTGTAATCTATCATAATATTAATAAAAAATGATAATAATAATAATAATTGTCTCTGGAAGTTGTTCTAAGGACATAAAGCAAATGAAAAAACATATATTCAAGAAATCTATTAACACTTAATAAGAACAGCAGAGTCTGTGACATTTGAACTATTGACCACTCCTTCTCCACCTCCTCCCTGCCCAGTGTGATGGAAAATCCACTCCAGGTGGGTACAGCCAAGAAAACAGAGTGCCCTCTCTCCCCTTATCCCAGGAGAGGACTGTGGTATCTTCCAAAGAGGGCCAGGATGTCAACATTTCTTATCACACTTCCTACGTGCTTCAGAGATTAAATTCTGGGCAAACTGAGGGACTCTCTTTTTACGTCCCATCGCTACTCATGAAGCAGAGGCTCTATCTTAGGCACAACGTGCTGAAAATATTGGGCCCTTAATTACCCCTGCCTCAGTTCATTAGTAGGGTGGAGTTTCCATCCTGGGAGAGGCAAACAAGAAGAAGAGAGGCTGTCACTCACCACTCATCTCTGAAAACAGGTGTGCCATGCAGGTGTGTGAAACACAAACAGGTGTGACAACACTCAGAGAAAAATGTCCCCATCCCAAGCTCTGGAGCCTTGGCTCAGATATTTTGCCCAGGGGGAGAGGCAGGCTTCCAAACACTGCTCCAAAGCTCTTTTGAAAGAAACAAGCTTTATTAGAAACAGAATATGGGGAAGTTCAAACCTAATAGTCATGCTCAAAAACAATGGAGCTTTGGTGGAAAACAAGAGGAGATTGGTATAGTTTCACTTGTAATATAACTTAAACTGTAGGGCAGATAGTTTACCATCAAGAATCAATAAAGACAGCTACAAAGAACCCTCCTGGGATTGGAATAAATCTCAAACACTAACTATAAACTGAAAAATTATCCCTGTAAAAAAGCCCAAATTTAATCAGATTTGTCTGTGAAGCAATTTACGCCCCAGAACTTTATTGAAAACAATACAGTAGTACCCAGAGTTCCTACAATATGTTACCTAAAATGTCCACTTTCCAACAAAAATATCATAAACATACAAAGAAACAGGAAAGCGTGACCCATACATAGGAGAAATGCAAGCAATGGAAACTGCCTGTGTGAGAGACCACACATTGCATTTAACAGACAAACACTTCAAAGTAGCCATTATAAATATGTTCAAAGAAATTTTTTAAAACATGCTTAAAGAACTAAAGGAAGTATGATGACAGTGTTTCGTCAAATACAGAATATCAGTCAAGAGATTGAAATTATAAAAAAAGAACCAAATGGAAATTCTGGAGTAGAAAAGTATAATAATTGCCATGAAAGATTCACTAGAGGAGCTCAACGTGGGATCTGAATTGGCAGAAGAAAGAATAATCTAACCTGAAGATAGATCAATAGAGATCATGCAGTCCACAGAATAGAGAGAAAAAAAGATAAGGAAAATTGAAAAAAGCCTTGGAGAAATATGGGACGCCATTAAGCAAACCAACATATGCTTAACAGGAGTAACAGAAGGAGAGGAGAGAGAGAGAGAGACATAAAAAAGGATGACTGTAAATTTCCCAAATTTGATGGAAAATGTTAATTTACACATCCAAGGGCTAACCAACTCCAGTAGTATAAACACAAAGAGATCCACACTCAAACACACAGTAAAAATGCTGAAAACCAAAAACAAGGAGAAAATCTTACAAGCAGCAAGAGAAGAATGACTTGTCACAGAAAAAGGAACTCCCATAAGACTAATGACCAACTTACCCTCAGAAGTAATGGAGGACAGAAAGCAGTGGAATAACGTATTCAAAGTGCTCCAAGAAAACACCTGTCAACTAGGAATTTTGTATTCAGTAAAACTGTCTTTCAAAAACAAAGGTGAAATAAAATTCTCGGATAAACAAAAACTGAGACAATTCATTACGAGCAGAACTACCTTACAGGAAATCCTGGAGAAAGTTCTTCAGGCTGAAAGTAAGTGACCCTAGGCAGGAAATCAAATTCACATATATGAACAAAGAGTAACAGTAAAGGCAATTAGCTCAAAAAACTAATTAATGAGTATAAATAAAAGTAGATTCTGATATTTTAACATGTGTATGGTAAGAACTACAACATCCAATAAGGGAAACACTCAACAAAATATAGTGAAAAAAATCATTAAAGAAATCAAAATGTTATATTAAAATATTCACTTAACACAAAAAAAGCAATAAAGGAAAAACAGAGGAACAAATACAACATGAGACATACAGAAGACAAAAAGTAAAATAGAGCAGACATCAACTACATGAATATATAAAAACATTAAATATGAATGGATTAAACAATTCTACCCAAAGTCAAAGATTGTCAGATCCAACTATATGCTGTCTGCAGGAGACATACCTTAGATTCAAAAATACAAATAGATCGACAGTGAAACAAATGAAAGAAGCCACTCATAAAAGACCACCTATTATATGAGTCCATTTATATGAAATGTCCAGAATAGGACAATCTATAAGACAGAAAGAGATTAGTAGTTGCCCAGGGCTGGGTGGCATGGAGGCCTTTGGGGTGATAGTTAAAGGGTACAAGGTTGCTTTGTGGGGTGATGAAATGTTCTAAAATTGATAATGGTGCTGGATGCACAACTCTGTGAATATACTAAAAGCCATTAAATCATACACTTCAAATGAGTGAATTGTATGGTGTGTGAATTATATCTCAATAAAGTTTTACAAAAAATCTATTAAGGAAATTGAGTCAATAATTAATAACATTCTAAAAAAGAAAGCCCCAACTCAGACAGTTTCACTAGTGGATTCTACCAAACACTTAAGAAGGAAATAAGACCAATTCTCTATAATCTCTTCCAGAAAATAGAAGTAGACTAACCACTCCCAACTCATTCTATGAAGCTAGCATTCCCCTAATACTAAAACCAGATAAAGACAGTATAAGATAGGAAAATTATAGACCAATATCTCTCAGGAAAATATAGGCAAAATATAGGAAATATTAGCAATTTAAATCCAACAATGTAGAAAAAGAATAATACCCCACTACCAAGTGAGGTTTATCCCAGATATGCAAAGTGGATTATAAAATTAATTAATGTAACCCATCACATGAAAGATAAAAAAGAAAAACCATGTGATCAAACCAATTGATTCAGAAAAAGTATTTGGAAAAAATCCAACACTCATTCATGATAAAGACTCTCAGAAAACTAGGAACTTCCTTAATGTGAAAGAACATCTACAAAAACCCTACAGCTAGCCTACAGCATAACATCAATCAATTATGAGAAAGTGGGTGCTATCTCCTAAGATTGGGTACAAGACAAAGATGTCCCCTCTCATGGCTCCTATTAATATTGTACTGGAAGTCCTACCTAGTGAAATAAGACAAGAAAAGGAAATAAAATGTTATACAAATGGGAAAGAAGAAAGAAAAGTGTCTTTATTCACAGGTGACATGATTGCCTATGTAAAAAATTCCAGAGAACTGAAAAATAAGACTCCTGGAACTACCGAGCATTTATAGCATGGTTGCTGGATACAAGATTCATTTACAAAAGTCAATTGCTTTCCCGTGCACCAGCAGCAAGCAGTCGGAATCCAAAGTTAAAAGCACAATACCGTTTACATTAGAACGAGAAAAGAGAGAAATACTCAGGGATAAATCTAACAAAATAAGTACTGAATCTATATGTAGAAAAATAAAACTATGCTGAAAGAAATCAAAGAAAACCTAAATAAACAGAGAGAAATATTCACGTTCATGGACTGGAAGACTCAGTATAGTTAAATCGTCAGTTCTTCCCGCCTTTATCTACAGATTCGAAACAATCACAATCAAAATTCCAGCAAGGTATTTTGTGGATATTGACAAACTTATTTTAAATTTTATATGGAAAGGCAAAAGACCCACTATAAGCCAGACAATGCTGAAGAAGAAAGTTGGAAGACTGGCCTTACCCAACTTTGAGACTTACTATAAAGGTCAATAATTAAGACAGTGTGGCATTGGTGAATGAATAGACAAATAGGTCAATGGAACAGAACAGAGAGCCCAGAAATAGACTGACACAGATATAATCAATTGTTCTTTGACAAGAGTAGAGACAATTCAGTGGAGAAAGGATAGTCTTTTCAACATATGGTGTTGGAACAATCGGACATCTATATGAAACAAATGAATATAGACACAGACCTTAACACCATTCACAAAGGTGAGCTAAAAATGGTTCATGAGACCTAAATATAAAATGTAAAACTATAAAATTGCTAGAAAATAACATTGGGGAAAATCTAGGTGACCTTGAGTTTGGGGCTGCAACACCAAAAGTGTGATTCATGAAAGAAAAAAATGATATGGTGGACTTTAAGAATTCTGCTCTGCGAAAGGCAGTGCTTAGAGAATAAAAAGACAAAACGTGGAGGACACTCAAATGCATATTGCTAAGTGAGAGAAGCCAGTCTAAAAAGGTTACGTACTGTATAATCCCAAATATATGACCTTCTGGAAAAGACAAAACTACAGAGACAGTAGAAAGATCCGTGGTTGCCAGGGGCTGGAGGGAGGGGTGGAAGGATGAACAAGCGAAGCGAAGGGTATTTTAAAGCAATGAGCTTATTCTGTATGATACTGTAACGGTGGATATATGACATTACGCACTTGTCAAAACCTATGTCACTTTACAACACAAAGAGTAAACTTTAATGTGTGCAAATTTAAATAATAATTTAGGATGTCAAGGGATACATACGAATAATTTAATTAACTAATAAATGGGGGTGAAGAGATAAATGTCCAGTGCAGAAGAATTCTGAATAAATTATGTAAATACTCTGCCCTCAAGGAAGTGGAGCATAAGTCCTCACTCAAGTGCGGGCTGCACGTAGTATCTTCCTTACAAAGAATATAGTATAGAAAGGGAGAAAAAGAGTAGCTTTACAGTAGAGAAACCTGACAAACACTGCTTCAGCCAGGCCATCCAAGGCAACATCAATGGTCATAAATCACGTTGATTGTACATACCCTTGATATGATGTAATGAAAACGACACTTCTGTGGTCTTCCTCCCTCAAACCTATAACCTCAGTCTAATCTTGAGGAAAATATCAAATTCCAATAGAAAGACATCCTACAATATGCCTGACCAGTACTCCTCAAAACTGTTGAAGTTATCAAAAATAAGGAAAGTCTGAAAAAATGTCACAGTCAAGAGGAGCCTAAGGAGACAAGAAAACAAAATGTAGTGTGGTGTCTGGATGGAATCCTGGAAGAGACAAAAAGATATTGGGTGAAAACTAAGGAAATCTGAATAAATTATGGTTTTTAGTTAATAATAGTGTATCAATAGTGCTTCATGAATTGTGACAAATGTGTCATGTTACTGTAAGATGTTAATAACAGGGGACACTGTGCAGAAGCATAAGATAACTCCCTGTTTTATCTGTTCAATTTTTCAGTAAACCTAAAACTATTTTATAAAATAAAGTCTGCTAAAATTGTAATTGACCAATTATGAGCTGGGAACATAATAAATGTGTTTTGAGAATTGTTCTAAACACAAAGATTGGAAATATTGCTATTTTCAAGCTTGACTCTTCAACCAAAGGGCGCCATTTGTACATCCTTTGTGAATATTATGAAGGCCACTGATGGGACTGAAACAATCGATAACACAGAGCCTGGTGAGAAAATTTGTATCTGGAAAGTTTAGGTTAAAACACTCATTTATTTTATTCAATTTTTCCTATCTGGTTTTAAAATAAAGTAAATTGTGTCTGACTTCTTGGAGAAGAAATGCTTCATTTGCACTGCTTCACTGAAGCAATAACCCCAAAACCTTAATAACCTACATCAGGCAGAGCTTGATGCAAAGCCTCAAATTATGTTGCCAGGGCTCTTTGGTTCCATCTCTTGACTGTTTTTCTCTGTTTCCTGGCTTCATTTTCAGGCTGGCTTTCTCTAAATAATGGGAAAGAGGCCAGTGTCGGCCAAAAGCACACATCCTTAAGATCCGTGATCCAAAAAGAAGAGAGAGAAGTTCCTTTTCTGGGGTCCAGTGGTCAAATCCCACAAAACGACTGTTGTCTTCCTTGGGTCACCTGCCCTTCCATCGGATCAGTCCCTGTGGAAAAAGGGATGAGGCCCTGTGATCAGCCAGGCCGGGGCCATATGCCTGTCCCCATTGCACTGTTACTGATAACTCCCATCAGAATCACCTTGGAATGAATGATGGGTCTTTCCTTAAAAAGAAAAAGGAATTCAGAGCAAGCAGAAACAATAGATGTTCACTGCTGAAAGCAAAAGTGAAAAACAGGCAATGCTTGAAAAAAGTTTGGAAATGGTAATTACATTTATTCTGATTACTTATTACAGTAGAGGAAAAAATATGAATCCAAGTTTCCAACTTATTTTCAGTATTGAAGAATAATAAACTACAGCTTTTATATCCTTTCAGAGTTCCTTGGAGTCAAAGATATCAAGATATTCTGTATCCCACTTAACCATGTGAGAATTCCACACTGCCACTGGTCATTGTTGCGGAATATCAGTGAGGTCTATTGTGTGTAGCACTTTTCACTGGGAAAGGGAAAAAAAATGGATGTAACTATTGCATATCTATTTAAATGCTCCAACTTTTATTAAAAGTAACATTGATAAAAATCTTTCTACAATGTATTTTGTAACTGTGTAGGAAAGCGTTAACTCAGTAGGCTTGGTTGCTCAACCCTTGCACTTTCCAAAGAAGGGCCTGTTTCCATGACTGGTTCTTGGCTGGCTTCTGGGAACTAAGCTCTTGGAATGTTCTGACCAATAACACTATTTTGCATGCCTAAGTCCTTTAGCCAGGCTCTATCAGTTTGCCCAAACAGTTTATACTAACAACGTGATTTAAAGTGAGTACCTGATTTCCCCAAGGGATCTGGACTTCAGTAACTAAGGTTAGTCATGCAGGTGCTGTGTGCCTGCATGACTGACCTCTGATATAAACCCTGGACAAACAGGCTTATGTGAGCTTTTCCTGCTTGGCAACAGTTTACACGTTGTCACATGTCGTTGCTGGAGGAATTAAGTCCATCCTGTGCCACTCCATTGAGAATGGACTTTTGGAAGCTTGTGGATGATCTCCTCTGGACCTGGTCCCATGTGATTTTTCCCTTTGCTGATTTTACTCTGTATCCTTTCACTGCAATAAACTAATCTTGAGTATAACACCCTCTGGGCCCTGTGGGTCCTTCTAGTGAATTATGGAGTTTCAGGATGGTTTTGGGGATCCCCAAACACAATAATACCCTATTTACTTTTTAAAATAACAGCTTTATTGAGATATAATTCACATACCATAAAATTTGCCCTTTTAAAGTGTACAATTCAACGGTTTTTAGTATATGGAGAGAATTGTGCAACCATCACCACTATCTAAATCCAGAATATTTTCATCATCCCCAAAAGACTCCTTTACCCATTAACAGACACTCCCCATTCTCCCCTCCTCCAGTCCCTGGAAACTACATTTTTATCTTTGTCTCTGTGGATTTGCTTATTCTGGACATGTTATGTAAACAGAATCACAGAATGTGTGGCCTTTCATGACTGGCTTCTTTCGTTTAGCATCTTAGCAAGGCTTATCCCTGTATAGCATGTATCAGCACTTCATTCCTTTTTCTTGTAAATAATATTCCACATTTTATTTCTCCATTCATTAATTGACAGATTTTGGGTTGTTTCTACTTTTTGGCTATCATGAATAATGCTGCTACAAACAATTACGTGAAAGTTCTTTCCCAAATATGTTTTCAACACTCTTGGTTATATACCTAGGCGTGGAGTTGATGGGCATATGGTAACTCTTTGTTTAACAGTCTTGAAAATTGTTAAAGTGGCTGCTCCATTTTACAAAACTATCAGCAATGCGTGAGTGTTCCAATTTACCGCAATTTTGCCAATACTTGTTATCGTCTGACGTTTTGTTTGTTCTAAACAAATGAAAGCATTTTTTTATTGCGTTCATAACAGTTGACATCATTGTGAAATTTCAGTTGTACGTTATTTCTTGTCTGTCACCACATAAGTGCTCCCCTTCACCCCCTGTGCCCACCTCCACCCCCTCTACCCTGCTGTTTTCTTTGTCCATGTGTTTGTTTATATTCCACATATGAGTGAAATCATATCGCATTTGTCTTTCTCAGTCTGGCTTATTTCTCTTCGCATAATTCCCTCCAGGTCCATCCATGTCATTGCAAATGGGATTATTTTTTCTGTTTTTACGGCTGAGTAGTATTCCATTGTATATATATACACCACATCTTCTTTATCCAGTCATCCGTTGATGGGCATTTGGATTGTTTCCACGTCTGGGCTATTGTGAATAGTGCTGAAATGAACATGGGGTACATATGTTACTTTGGATTGTTGATTTCAAGTTGTTTGGGTAGATACCCAGTAGTGGGATAGTTAGGTCATATGGTATTTCTATTTTTAGTTTGTTGAAGGAATCTCCATATTGTTTTCCATAGTGGCTGCACCAGTTTGCATTCCCACCAGCAGGGTATGAAGGTTCCCTTTTCTCCACACTCTCTCCAACATTTGTTATTTTTAATCTTAGTGATTACAGCCATTTTAACAGGCTTGAGGTGGTATCTTAGTGTAGTTTTGATTTGCATTTCTCTGATGATTTATGATGTTGAACATCTTTTATGTGCTTACTTGCCATCTGTATATCTTCTTTGGAAAAATGTGTGTTCATATCCTCCACCCATTTTTTGATCAGCTGCTTGGTTTTTTATTGTTCAGTTGTGTGAATTCCTTATATATTATGGAGATTAACCCCTTGTCGGATATATGATTTCCAAATGTTTTCTCCCAATTGCTGGGTTGTCTTTTTGTTTTGATCGTAGTTTCTTTTGCCTTGCAGAAGCTCTTTAGTCTGATGAAGTCCCAATTGTTTACTTTAAATTTTATTTCCCTTGTCTGAGAAGACATGGTATTTGAAAAGATCCTTTTAAGTTCAATGTCAAAGAGTGTACTGCCTACGTTATCTTCCAGGAGTTTTATGGTTTCAGGACTTATCTTCAAGTCTTTGATCTATTTTAGGTTTCTTTTTGTGTATGGCATGAGATAATGGTCTACTTTCGTTCTTTTGCATGTGGCTGTCCAGTTTTCCCAACACCACTTATTGAAGAGACAACTTTTCTCCGTTGTATGTTCTTGGTACCTTTGTTGAAGATTAGCTGT
This sequence comes from Equus przewalskii, assembly GCF_037783145.1. Taxonomy (NCBI): domain Eukaryota; kingdom Metazoa; phylum Chordata; class Mammalia; order Perissodactyla; family Equidae; genus Equus; species Equus przewalskii. The sequence goes on along the minus strand of NC_091844.1, from coordinate 10,901,254 downwards.
ATGTATATGTGCAGTTTTATTTCTGGGCTTTCAGTTCTCTTCCATTGATCTGGGGCCTGTTTTTGCACCAGTACCACACTGTTTTGTTTACTGTGGCTTTGTAGTACATTTTGAAGTCAGGGATTGTGATGCCTCCAGCTTTGTTCTTTTTTCTCAGGATTGCTTTAGCAATTTGGAGGCTTTGGTTGCCCTGTATAAATTTTAGGATTCTTTGTTCTATTTCTGTGAAGAGTGTCATTGGGATCCTGATTGGGATTGCATTTAATCTGTAGATTGCTTTGGGTAGTATGAACATTTTAACTATGTTTATTCTTCCAATCCCTGTGCATGGAGTCTCTTTATGTCATCATCTGTTTCTTTCAATAATGTCTTATAGTTTTCATTGTATAAGTCCTTCACCTCCTTGGTTAAATGCATTCCTAGATACTTTATTCTTTGTGTTGCAATTGTAAATGGAATTGTATTCTTGAGTTCTCTTTCTGTAAGTTTGTTATTAGAGTACAGAAACGTAACCGATTTTTGTAAGTTGATTTTGTACCCTGCAAATTTACTGTAGTTGTTCATTATTTCTAACAGTTTTCCAGTGGATTCTTTAGGGTTTTCTGTATATAAGATCATGTCGTCTGCAAACAGAAAGAGTTTTACTTCTTCACTCCCTATTTGGATTCCTTTTATTCCCTTCTCTCGCCTAATTGCTCTGGCGAAAACCTCCAGTACTATGTTGAATAAGAGTGGTGAGGGTGGGCATCCTTGTCTTGTTCCTGTTCTCAGAGGGATGGTGTTCAGATTTTGCCCATTGAGTATGATGTTGGCTGCGGGTTTGTCATATATGGTCTTTATTATGTTGAGGTAATTTCCTTCTATCCCCATTTTGTTAAGAGTTTTTATCATAAATGGCTGTTGGATCTTGTCAAATGCTTTCTCTGCATCTATTGAGATGATCATGTGATTTTTATTCCTCATTTTGTCAATGTGATGTATCACATTGGTGAACCATCCCTGAGTCCCTGGTATAAATCCCACTTGATCACGGTGTATGATCTTTTTGATGTATTGCTGTATTCGGGTTGCCAATACTTTGTTGAGGATTTTTGCATCTATGTTCATCAGCGATATTGGCCTGTAGTTTTCCTTTTTTGTGTTGTCCTTGTCAGGCTTTGGTATCAGAGTGATGTTGGCCTTGTAGAATGTGTTAGGAAGCATTCCATCTTTCCTAATTTTTTGGGATAGCTTGAGAAGGAGAGGTATTAAATATTCTCTGAAAGTTTGATAGAATTCTCCAGGGAAGTCATCTGGTCCTGGGCTTTCATTTTTGGGGATGTTTTTGATTACTGTTTCAATCTCTTCACTTGTGATTGGTCTACTCAGATTATCTAGTTCTTCTTGATTCAGCTTTGGGAGGTTGTAAGAGTCTACAAATTTATCCATTTCCTCTAGATTGTGCATTTTGTGGGCATATAGTTTTTTGTAGTATTCTCTTATAATCTGTTGTATTTCTGTCATATCTGTTGTTGTTTCTCCTCTTTCATTTCTAATTTTATTTATCTGGGCTTTCTCTCTTTTTTTCTTTGTGGATCTGGCTACGGGTTTCTCAATTTTGTTTATCTTCTCAAAGAACCAGCTGTTTGCTTCATTGATCCTTTCTACTGCCTTTTTTGGTTTCAATAGCCTTTATTTCTGTTCTGATTTTTATTATTTCTCTCCTGTTGACTTTAGGCTTTGTTCGTCCTTCTTTTTCTAATTCAGTTAGGTGTATTCTGAGATTGCTTATTTGGGATTTTTCTTGTTTGTTAAGGAGAGCCTGCATTGTGATGAACTTCCCTCTTAATATGGCTTTTGCTGCATCCCATATGAGTTGGTATGGTATGTTTCCATTTTCACTTGCCTCCAGATATTTTTTGATTTCTCCTTTAATTTCTTCAATGATCCATTGGTTGTTCAATAGCATGTTGTTTAGTCTCCACATCTTTGTCCCTTTCTCAGCTTTTTTCTTGTAATTATTTTCTAGTTTCGTGTCATTGTGATCGGAAAAGATGCTTGTTATTATTTCAACCTTCTTAAATTTATAGAGGCTTGCCTTGTTTCCCAACATATGGTCTATCCTTGAGAATGTTTCATGTGCACTTGAGAAGAATGTGTATTCTGCTGTTTTTGGATGGAGTGTTGTATATATGTCTATTGAATCCAACTGGTCTAGCTTTTCATTTAACTCCACTGTTTCCTTTTTGATTTTCTGTGTGGATGTTGCCTGCAGCTGCAAAGGGCAGGAAATGACAGGTACTGCCAAGGTTACTTGGTTGTTTAAGCAATCAAAGTTTATTGATAAAGGGAGACAGAACAAGGAGCAGGGATAAAGGGGAACAAGAAATCGGTACTTACAACATCCACACCACAATCAGCTGAGGAAGTCCCAATAGTTTGTACGGCAGGTGGGAGTGCCGATTGTCTGGGTCTGAGGCAAAGTGTCCTTTCCTCAGTGAGACTTCCAATTATTCTCTGCCTGTGACTCCCTTTTATCCTAAGGTTTCTGTGGGTTCTGACTCAGGATTTCAGACATTTTAATATTTTGAGTTACTTCTTCTTGTTCCCAGAGATGGGGTGTTTTTATCTTTTTTGTTCCCACAGATGGGCTTTTTCTAAAGTCCTGTCAGGTGCCCATTGGGGTGGCCAGCCCAGACAAGGAACATGATGCAGGACATATTTTTTGTAACTTGTGCCTTAGAGTCAAGGCTGAAGTGGCCATCTTTGGCCCCCAGTCCAGACACATTCCTTTGTGTGGGGCCCAGCCAGGCCCAGTGTCCTTGGAAGGTTGGGGGGGGCGGTCAATGAACTCTGTACACTGGATGATCTATCCATTGAAATGAGTGGAGTGTTGAGGTTCCCTATTATTATTGTGTTATTATTAACACCTTCTTTTGATGTGTTAATAGTTGCTTTACGTACTTGGGTGCTTCTGCGTTGGGTGCATAGATATTTATAAGTGTTATGTCTTTTTGGTGGAGTGTCCCTTTAATCATTATATACTGCCCCTCTTTGTTTCTCTTTACCTGTCTTTTCTTGAAGTCTACTTTGTCTGATATAAGTATTGTGACACCTGCTTTCTTTTGTTTGCCATTAGCTTGGAGTATCGTCTTCCATCCCTTCACTCTGAGCCTGTGTTTGTCATTGGAGCTGAGATGTGTTTCCTGGAAGCAGCATATTGTTGCGTCTTGTTCTTTAATCCATCTCACCACTCTGTGTCTTTTTATTGGAAAATTCAATCCACTTATGTTTAGGGTGATTATTGATATATGAGGGATTAATGCTGCCATTTTATCACTCGTTTTCTTGTTCTTCTGCATTTCCTTTGTTTCTCATCTTGCGTACTTTGGTCTACCAATTGAGTTATGTAGTTATTTATGTTGCGTTTCTTTGTTTTCTCCTTATTTATTATTGGTGTCTCTGTTCTGCTTTTTTGTTTAGTGGTTACCATGAGGTTTGTGTTCAAAATCTCATAGATAAGATAGCCTACTTTCTGATGGTCTCTTATTTCCTTATACTAAACCAATTCAGTCCCTTTCCTCTTCCCATCCTAAGCTGTTTTTCTCACATCTTATTCCATCTTGTGTTGTGAGTTTGTGATTACAATAACAAGATTATCTTTGTTTTTGGCGGTTTCCTTCTCTTTATTTTTAATGCTATTCTTGAGTATTTGCTAACCTGTTCTGATGTATAGCTACAATTTTCTGATTTTGTCTACCTATTTATCTCCTTATTCTGTGCTTTGTAACCCCTTTATCCTTTTTTTTTTTTTTTTTAGGTATGAGGGTCTTCTTGAGGATTCTTGTAGGGGCTGTGTTGTGGCTACAAACTCCCTTAGCTTTTGTTTGTCTGGGAAAGATTTTATTTCTCCATCATATATGAAGGATATTTTCGCTGGATAGAGTATTCTTGGCTGAAAGTTTTTATCCTGCAAAGATTTGAATACGTCATTCCAGTCTCTCGCAGCCTGTAAGGTTTCTGCAGAGAAATCCACTGAAAGCCTGATAGGGGTTCCTTTGTAGGTTACTTTTCTTCTGCCTTGCTGCCCTTAGTATTTTTCTTTGTCATTCACTTTTGCAAGTTTCACTACTATATACCTTGCAGTAGATTTTTTTACATTGACCTATTTAGGAGATCTAGTAGCTTATTCCACGTGGATTTCCACCTCCTTCCCTAGCTTTGGGAAGTTCTCTGCTATTATTTGTTTGAACAAGCTTTCTGCTCCATTCTCCTTCTCTTCTCCCTCTTGCATACTTATAATTCTTATGTTGCATTTCCTAATTGTGTTGTATATTTCTCAGAGATTTTCTTCATTTCTTTTTAGTCTTAGTTCTTTCTCCTCCTCTGTCTGGAGCATTTCAACATGTCTATCCTTGATTATGCTGATTCGCTCCTCTATCATGTCCAGTCGAGCATTCAGGGAATCCACATTTTGTTTTATCTCTTCCGTTGTGTCTTTTGTCTCCAATATTTCTGATTGATTCTTCTTCATAGTTTCAATTTCTTTTGTGAAGTAGCTCCTGAGCTTGTTGAAATGTTTCTCTACAATCTCTTTTAACTTGTTTTGTTTTTTTATGATAGCTATTTTGAATTTTCTATCATTTAGATTACATATTTCTGTGTCCTCCGGACTGATTTCTGGGTACTTGTCATTTTCTCTCTGGTCTGGAGATTTAATATAATTTTCGATACCGTTAGAGAGCGTGGCTGTGTTTTTGTTCATTGTGGTTTTTGTTCATTGGTCACAGTTATCGCCTATTGCCACTGGATGGAGGTCAAGAGCCACGTATTCTGAGCCCTCTGCATTCCACTGAGATCCCAGGTACTGGAGCTGGGGCTGGGTGGGAGGCGGTGGGGCTGGGGGGATCTGCGGGGGGAGGGGCACTTTCTTCTTCATGCTCTAGGGGTTTTCTCTGCCCTTGCTATTTGCTCTCCTGGGGCGTTGGCTTGATGAGGTCACACATTTCTTAGCTTTCACCTGGGCAGGGGCTTTCCCCTAGTCTGTGAGAGCCCTCGGGGATCTTTGATGTTCCCTCAAATGTCCCCTCACCCATTCCTTCCATCTCAGAGGCCACCTGCAGTCCCAGATCTCAGTCTTTTGAGGAGGAAACAAAGTTTTCTCTTACCTTGTTCCACGTCCTCTGAGGGGGACTCTAGCCTCTGCTCTCCATCATATGGCTGCATGGGTCTCCCAGATATCTTTTGTGTTGTTTGGATGTCCTTTGTTGGAGTATGAATGTCTTTTTCATTGTATGGTGGAGGGGAGAGATCACTGGGAAAGCTCACTCTGCCATGATGCTCACACCACTTTCACTTGTCTGACTTTTTAAATCTTAGTCATCCCAGAGGGTGTGAAGCGGTACCTCACTGTGATTTTGATTTGCATTTCCCTAATGACTAATGATGTTGGACACCTTTTCATGTGCTTATTGACCATTTTAATATCTTCTTTGGAGAAACATCTGTTTAGATCTTTGGTCCATTTTTCAGTTGGGTTATTTGTCATTTTATTGTTGAGTTGTAAATGTCCTTTATATATTGTGGATACAAGTTCCTTAAATATATATGATTTCTTAATGTTTTTTCCATTCTGTAGGTTGTCTTTTCACTTTCTTGATGGCACTCTTTGGAGCATAAAAGGTTTCAATTTTGGTGAAGTTTGATTTATCTCTTTTTTGTTGTTGTTGCTTATACTTTTGGTGTCACATCTAAGGAGTCATTCCACAAGCCAAGCTCAAAGAGATTTATTCCTATGTTTTCTTCTGATAATTTTACAGTATTAAATTTTACTTTTAAGTCTGTCATCCATTTTGAGTTAATTTTTGTATATGACGTGAAGTAAGGGTCTGATGGTATTCTTTTGCCTGTGTGTATCCAACTGACTCAGGACTATTTGTTTCATAGACTATTCTTTCCCCAACTGAATTGTTTTGCTATCAATAAAATCAATAAATTATAAACATAAGGGTTTATTTCTGGACTTTCAATTCTATTCTATTCATCTTCTTATCTACCCTTATTCCAGTATACCACACTATCTTGACTATGTAGCTTTATAGTAAGTTTTGGAATCAGTCAGGATAAGTCCTCCAACTTCATTCTTTTTCAAGATTGTTTTGGCTATTCTGGGTCCCATCTATTTCCATATACATTTTAGATTAGCTTGTCAATTTCTGAAAAGAAGTCAGCTGGAATTCTGATAGGGATTGTGTTGAATTGTAGATAAATTTAGGGGAATGTTACCATCTTACAAGTATTAAGTCTTCTGATCCATGAGCACGAGATGTCTTTTCATTGATTTATGTTTTCTTTAATTTCTATGAACAATGTTTTGGATTTTCAGCATGCAAGTCTTGGACTTCTTTTATTAAATATATTCCTAAGCATTTTATTCTTTTTGATGCTGTTATAAATGGAGTTGTTTTCTTAAATTTCATGTTTGGATTGTTCATTGCTAGTGTATGAAAATATTGATCTCTTATCCTGCATCCTTGTTGAACCAGTTTATTCTAACTCTTTTAATGGATGCCTTAGGCTTTTTTATATACAGGATATGTTACCTGCAAATAGAGGTAGTTTTACTTCTTCCTTTTCAGTCTGGATGTCTTTGTTTTTTCCTTGCATTCTTGCCTTAGTTAGGACCTCCAGTACAGAATTGCATGGAAGCAACAAGAGGGAGCATCTTTGTCTGGTTCTCGGTCTTAAGGGTAAAACGTTCAGTCTTTTATCAAGTAAAATGTTAGCTGTGGGTTTTCAAAAACATTCTTTGTCAGTTTGAGGAAGTTCTCTTCTATTTCTAATTTGTTGAGTTTCGTCAAATTGTTTTTCTGCATCTAATGAGATAATCATGAGGTTCTTGTCTTTTATTAATATGGTATATTACCTTAATTGGTTGTTAAAATAACCTTATATTCCTGGGATAAATCCCACTTAGTCATGGCATATAACCTTTTCCATAAGTTACTAGATTCAGCACACTAATATCTTTTTTGGAGGATTTTCATCTGTATCTTCATAAGGGATATTGGTCTGTAGTTTTGTTTTATTCTGATTTCTATGTCTGGTTTTGGTATCTGAGTAATACAGGCCTCATAAAAAGAGTCTGGAAGTGTTTCTTCCTCTTCTGATTTTTCTAAGAGTTTTTAAGGACACTTTATTTTATTTTATTTTATTTTTTTATTCTGTTTTGAGGAAGATTAGCCCTGAGCTAACATCTGCTACCAATCCTCCTCTTTTTGCTGAGGAAGACTGGCCCTGAGCTAACATCCCTGCCCATCTTCCTCTACTTCATATGTGGGACGCCTGCCACAGCATGGCTTGCCAAGTGGTGCCATGTCTGCACCTGGGATCTGATCTGGCAAACCCCGGGCCGCTGAAGTGGAATGTGTGCACTTAACCACTGCGCCTCCCAGTCGGCCCCCTAAAGACTCTTTAAATATTTGTTAAAATTCATTAGTAAAGACATCTGGGCCTGAGGATTTTTTTTAATGGAATGTTTTAAATTTATTAATTCAATTTTTTATTGCTATATGTCTATTTTCTATTTCCTTGGAGTTTGTTTCATTTGCTTGTTTCTTTCCAGGAATTTCTCCATTTCATCTAAACTCATAGAGTTTATTGAAATAAAGTTGTTCAGAGTTTTCCTTTATAATCCTTGTTATTTATATTAGGTCAGTAGTGATGTCTCCTCTCTCATTCCTAATTTTAGTAATTTGAACCTTCTCTCTCTTTCTTTCTTGGCAAATCTAGCTAAAGGTTTGTTAAAATTGTTAATATTTTCAAAGAACCAACTTTTGGTTTTATTGCTTTTTCTCTAATTGGTTTTCTATTCCATATTTCATTTGTTTCCACTCTAATCTTTATTATTTCCTTCCTTCTGCTTCTTTTAATTTATTTTTCTAGTTTCTTAAGGAGGAAGGTTAGGTTACTAATTTTAGGTCTTTGTTCTTTTTTAATACAGGTGTTTCTAGCCATAAATGTTCCTCTAAGCACTGCTTTAACTGCATCCCAAAAGTTTTGGCATGTTGAGCTTTCATTTTAATTTTTCTCAAAATATTTTCTCCCTTCTCTTTTGAGTTATTTTTTGACCCTTTTGGTTATTGAAGGTTCTGTTGTTTAATTTCCACCTACTTGTCATTTCCTTCTGTTGTTGAATTCTATTTTTAATACCACTGTGGTCAGAGAACTTACTTTGTATGATTTCGATCCTTTTTAATTTGTTGAGACTTTTTTATGGCCTACCATATAGTCTATCCTGGAGAAGGTTTCATGTATAATTGAGCAGTATGTATGTGTGTTCTGACATTGTTGGGCAGAGAGTTCTATAGATACCTGTTAAGTCTAGTCGGTTTATAGTGTCGTTCAAGTCTTCTATTTCCTTCTTAATCTTCTGCCTCATTGTTTTATCCATTATTCAAAGTGGAGTATTGTCATCTTCAACTACTACTCTTACGTTGTCCACTTCTTACTTATTCTGTCAGTTTTGCCTCATGTATTTTGGGTCTCTCTTCTGGAAGCATTATCTTTATAATTATTATATCTTCCCTATGGATTCACCCTCTTATAAAATGTCCTCATTTGTCTGTAGTAATAGTTTTTTGTTTCAAAGTTTGTTTCATCTAATGTTAGTATAACTCCCCACCCCCACCGTGCACTGATGGTAACTGCTTCCATGGTATACTTTGTCCATCATTTTACCTTCAACCTATTTATACTTTTGAATTTTAAGTTTGTTTCTGTAGACAGTACACAGATGGATCATGTTTTGTTTTTTTTAATCCATCTGCCAATCTCTGCCTTTTAATTGGAGTCTTTAATTTATTTACAGTTAATAAAATTTGCAATAAGGTAGGACTTATGTTTGCCATTTTGCTATTTGTTTTCTATATATCTTATGTCCTTTTTGTTTCTCTCTTCCTCTATCATTGCTTTCTTTTGTGGTAAATAAATATGCTCTAGTATACTATTTTAATTCCTTTCTTTCTTTTAATATCTATCTCTATCTCTATCTCTGTCTACACTTAGTGTTTGTCCTGGGAATTGCACTTATGATCTTAATTCAAAATAATCTAGTTTGTGTTAATATTAACTTAATTTCAGCGGTATATGCAAACTTTTCTCCAATTAAGCTGTTTTCTCCCCACTCCTTTGTACTATCGTTGAATACATATCTTTTATACATTGTGATCCTATCAACACAGATTTATATTGATAGCTTTTGTAGCTGTCTTTTAAATCAGAGAGGAGAAGAAAACCTTTTTAAATCAGAAAATATTTTTTTAAATCAGAAAAGAAGAAAAAATTACAAACTGATTTTTACCTTTGTATTTACCTTTATTTTTTATTTCTTTGTGTGAATTTTAGTTACTCTCTAGTGTCCTTTCACTTGAGCCTGAAGGACTCCCTTTACTATTTCTTATCGGGTGGGTTTGCTAGCAAAGGATTGTCTCAGTTTTTTGTTTATTTGGGAATATCTTAATTTCTCCTTCATTTTTGAAACTGAGTTTTGCTGAATACAGAATTCTAGGTTTATAGCCTTTTTCTTTTGGTACTTTGAATATGTCATCTTACTGCCTTCTGGACTCCGTGGTTTCTGGTGAGAAAACAGCTGTTAATTTTGTTGAGGAGCCCTTATACATGATGAGTTGCTTCTTGCTTGGTGCTTTCAAGATTCTCTCGATCTTTGGCTTTTGATTGTAATGTGTCTAGGTGTGAATCTCTTTGAGTTTACCCTAGTTGGAATTTATTGAACTTCTTTGATTTGGAGATTAGCACTTTTCATCAAATTTGGAAGTTTTAGCCATTATTTCTTCAAATATTTTTTCTGTACCTTTCTCACTTCCCTCCTTCTGGGACTTTCATTATGTATATGTTGATATGCTAGATGGTGTCCCACAGATCACAGAGGCTCTGTTCACATTTCTTCATTCTTTTTCCTTTATGTTCCTTAGACTAGGCAATATTGATTGACCTATCTTCCAGCACTAATTCTTTCTTCTGCCAGCTCAGTCCTGCTGTTGCACCCCTCTAACAGATTTTTCATTTCAGTTATTATACCTTTTAATTGTAGGATTTCTGTTTGGTTCTTTTTTTTTTATAATTCCTATCTCTTTATTGATATTCTCTTTTCGGTGCTTTCATATTTTCTTTTAATTTTTGCTGTACGGCTTTGTTTGGTTCTTTGAACATATTTTAGTTCATGAACATATTTATAATAAGTGAATTAAAGTCTTTGTCTACTAAGTCCAACATTTGTGTTTTCTCATGGATATTCTATTGACTACCCTTTAGCCTGTGTTCTTTCCTATTTCTGTATGTGTCTCATAGTTTTTTGTTTAAAACTGGACATTTTAAACAATAGAATGTGGCAATTCTGGAAATCATATTTCCCTCTACCCCAGGGTGTTGTTGCTTTTTGTTAGTTTAGTGACTCTCTTGGAATAATTCAGTAAAGTCTGTGTCCTCTATCATTTTTAGCCACTGAAGTTCTTGCTTGGTTAACTTAATGATTTGCTCAAGATTAGACAAAGATAATCTCAAATGCTGGAACCAGTATGTCTTCCCGTCTTTGTGGAGGGGTTCTGTGTGTATTTTGAGGCATGTCGTCAATGTTCAGGCAGGCAGTTTACAACTCTGCCTTAGCCTTCACTTGCTTGCTCAAAGCCTCAGGGTCAGCCAGAAGTGAGGGATTATGGCCTTCTCAAGTCTTTCCTGAGTGTTTGCACAGTTGTTCACATGTGTGTGTCCTTTACATTTTCAGAAATATGTCAGATCTTTCCAAAGACCCTCTATGGACATCTATTCCTCATTATTTCCTGTTAAGCTATTTGGTCAGCATTTTCTTAGCTCCAAATGGTGTCACCACCTGAGGCAGCTGCAGTGTTAAACAACTGTTGCTTATAGCTTTCACCAAATACCCTGGGGATAGGGCCATTTGCACAGAGTAAGCTCTGAGTCAGGTCAATTAAAGACAAGCCCTGAGAAAGGAGCTTTTCCAGTGAATTGCCAGACCAGTCAAATAGTGACAAAGTCTCTGGTGGTAGGTCTCACTGACGTGCTCCAAATCTTTTTTGTTCCTCCAGTGGCTGCTAGGCTGCTGGTCTTCACAACTACTATGGCAGTAGGGCTATTGGTTTTCAAAGTTACGTATATTCTCCAGTGAAAACACATACACATATAAATAAATCATGTTTAACGGCCCAAAAAGAAATTCTCATGTAGGTTATTTCTAGTCCCCAAATTAACACTGCTCAGCTCTTAGTTATGATATGTAGTCATGTGTCACTTACTGATGGGGATATGTTCTGAGAAACGTGTTGTTAGGTGATTTCGTCATTGTGTGAACATCATAGAGTGTCCTTACACAAACCTAGACAGTCTAGCCCACTACATGCCTAGGCTCTATGGTATAGCCTATTGCTCCTAGGCTACAAACCTGCTCAGCAAGTTACTGTACCGAATACTGTAGGCAATTGTAACACAATGGTAAGTTCTGTGTACCTAAACATATCTAAACATAGAAAGGGTGCAGGAAAAATACAGTATAAAAGATGAAAAGTGGTACACCTGTATAGGGCTCTTGCCATGAATGGAACTTGCAGGACTGGAAGTTACTCTGGGTGAGTCAGTGAGTGTGAAAGTCTAGGACATCACTGTACACCATGACAGACTTTATAAACACTGTACACTTAGGCTATGCTAAATTTATAAAACAAGATTTTTCTTCCTTCAATAATAAATTAACCTCAGCTTATTGTAACTCGATAAACTTTTTAATTTTTTAAAACTTTTTGACTCTTTTGTAATAATACTTAGCTTAAAACACAAACACATTGTATGGTTGTACAAAAATATCTTATTTCTTTATATCCTTATTCTATAAGCTTTTACCTATTTTAAAATTTTTTATTTTTATTTTATACTTTTTAAACTTTTTTATTAAATACTAGGACACAAACATGCACATTAGCCTAGGCCTACACAGAATCAGGATCACCAATATCACTGTCTTCCACCTCTGCATCTTTTTTTAAAAAATTATTTTATTGAGGTCATATTGGCTTATAATGTTATATAAATTTCAGGTGTATGTTATTATATTTCAGTTTCTGTGCAGGCTGCATTGTGTTCACTACCAATAGTCGAGTTTTTATCTGTCACCAGGGAGGTTTCATCCATATCGAATGTTTGCTCTGACAAGTGATTTTCCTCCACAACCAGCATATGTAGAGTTTCCAAAAATGCTTCAGCTGCCGTCACATCAGCATTCGCAGACTCACCGCTCACTTTCACATGATGTAATGAGCAATGATTCTTGAATTGTTTAAGCCACCCAGAGCCAGCAGTAAATTCAATATCGTAGTAGGGTCCAGTCTTTTCTTTCAACATCACTAACTTTTTGCCCTGGCCGTGATCGTCATAGCACCGAGAGGGGTACACTTCTGTGTCTGGTCTTCAATCCAGGTCATTAGAAGTTTCTCCATGTCTGATGGCCCTTCTCTAATTTTTGTTGGTCTTGTTGCCTTCAATAAAGCAGATCCTTTAACAGCTTCTATCACTTTGTTCTTGTTCTTCAGGATCACAGCTATGGTGGACCGGGGCATGCCTGACTGGAGAGCAATAACCATCACTGATCTTCTACTTCCAGGGTCCTTAATCATTTTTAATTTTGTTACCAGGTCAATCACTCGATGTGGCCTCTTACTAGTGACATTAGCAGTGGATTTTGTATGCTTAGGAGCCGTGATGAACAGAACACTAGATTAAATCAAGCACAAGAGAAAATGATGCAATCGAGAAACAGTAAATACGAGATGTATGAGGCTGCTGCTAGTGTAACACAGCATACTGTTTTATGGTAAACTTTTTTTATAAGTAGAAAGAGTACATTCTAAAACAGCGATAAAAAGTATGGTATAGTAAATACATAAACCAGTAACAGTCTTTTATCATCATTAAGTATTACATACTGTACATAATTGTATGTGCTACGCTTTTATATGATGGCAGCATGGTAGGTTTGTTTACATCAGTATCACCACAAACACGTGAGTAATGTCTTGTGCTAGGACATTAGGATGGCTACGGCGTCGCTAGGCCATAGGAATTTTTCAGCTCCATTTTAATCTTATGGGACTACTGTCATATATGCAGTTCTGTTGTTGACCAAAACGTCGTTTTGTGGCTCATGACTGTATAGATTACCTAAATCAGCTTACTCAGTGTACATAGATTAACTAGGTCTGCTTGTTTATCAGAATCTCCTGGAAAGCTTGTTAAAATATATATTGTTGGTGTCATTTTCAGAGTTTCTGATTCAGCAGGTCTGGCACAGGGCCTGGGAATTTGCATTTCTAGCAACTTCTGAGAGGATGTTCATGCTGCTGTTTGGGACCCCGTGCTGAGAGCTTCTACGGGGATACCTTTCCCCCAGCACACTTCTAGGGTACTTTCTTCTATCATGCTGGGATGCTTACGGAATACACAGCACCACGTTTACTAACAAACTTGGCCCCTTTGCTCTTGATGTTTGCTCTACAGTGGAACTGGGCTCCCATTCCTTGCCACACTGAAAATGTGATTAATCTTTTAAGACTATCCTGATTTACACAGCAGTCAAGTGACAAATATTATTGGAAGCCTGACCCTCATTCAGTGTTTGTTACTATGCTAAAGGAATGAATCGTTGAAATTAGACTGATGTCTATTTTTAAATGTTTGTGAATTTAAATTTGTTTCTTTTTTTAAAGCTAATGATTTAAAAACTCTCTTGGCTTGATTAAAGCTAGCATAGCCATAAAATGTATTGTCTGAACACTTTTGAGAGTGAACAGGGCCGCAACCAATAATTTTGCTGGATAAAAGATATAAATTTGGGCTGTCTCAGGAACACCATGTATATTGTTCATCTTAAAATTTTGGAAAATAAAATATAAAAATATTTTTGCATTTCCACAAGTTTGTTTGATTTCTTTGGCGTTAAGTTTATGCTATGGTTAAAGTTCTGCCAATATCTCTTTCCATTTATCTGAAGAAATAATAAAAAGTGTTTTGTTAATAAATTACTTTTCAGAGGATAAATAAACTAAAAAGTCAGAAATTGAACTTTAAAAATAATTTTATATTTGCTTATTGTTATTCCAGACTATTGTCTGCATTTGGTTTTTGGTGACATGGGGGAGGTTCAGATCTAATTCTAAATGAGATCAGAGGATTCTTGTTTAATTTTCATTTCTAACAGGTTAATAGCTTTTCTTTTTTAAAGCAAATTATAAATGCTTGTTTTTATACCTGAGGGATGTGACCTCTGACCTAGAAGTGTTCTGGCATATTGAATTAAAGTAGTTTTCATTTAAGAATTTTTAAGGAGAAATTTTTTTCTGATAAAATTTAAAGTAATCAAGACAAATGTTTATATTCAGTCCAGTATTTACCCTTGCTTAAGCAGAAATATTAAGGTTTAAAGTCATATTAAAGTGAAAAATTTCTTCCAAAACTTTTGACGACTGTATTTTTTTTTTCCTATGGAAAAACAGAACTTTGGAGGAGAAGCGTAAGCAGCTGATATTGGGTGAAGGTCTACAAATGTATATCCATCCAATCTGCCAGCTCAGGTATGGAAGGATGTCAGCAGCTTCTCTCTTCTCTTTGCTTATCTGTATTTTCAAAGCACGACTTTAACTGGGCTTGTTTCTGGGCTGAACGTTCAGTTTCCTAAGCGTCTCCCAGGGACTGCGTATATTTGCATCACGGAAAGCGCGCTGACCCTGGGGACAAACGGCCTGGTCGCGGCTCTTCCATGGAACCTTCTTCCCCAGGGGTGTGTCAGGGCCTCAGCAGCCTCAGTTTGCCTGATAGGCGAAAGGGCAGACGACTGGGCTCCAGCTGACAGTCGGCTCTTGCGGGAGCCCGGGAGTGGAAGCCCGCACCACCAGCCCGACCGCCCGGGAGGCGGAGCCACGGAGTGGGGGCGGGCCCGGGGCGGGCGCTCAGGGAGCGCGCATGCGCGGCGAGGGGCCGTGGCCGGGGCGGGGCTGCGCGGGGCCTCTGGAGCGGGAGCGGCGGCGCCGGCGGTGGCGAGGTTGGGGCTGCGGCGCGGGCGGCGGGTTCGCGGCCGGGGCGGGCGCCGCGGGCCGGAGCAGGAGGACCAGCACCTGGAGCCGGGGCGCAGTCCGCGGCTTCGGCACCAAGCGGCAGCTCGGCTGAGGCGGGGCGCGGGCACGCGGCCCGGCAGGACCGAGGACGGCGGGGCGGCAGGGCGCGGGCGCCGCGGGCCGGGGTGCGCCAGGTGGGTGAGCCGGGCCGGGCCGGGGGTGACGCGGCGGCTGCGGGAGCGAGGGACGGGGATGCACCCGGGCGGGGCGGGGCTCGGCGCGCATCCCAGCACCCGGTGCGCCCGACGGGGACGGCGCCCGCGGTTGTCATGGAAATCGCACAGCTTAGCGGTTCACCTGCGGTTGCGTCTTTGGGGAACAATCCGACCCTGGCCGACCCCCAGCAAGACGAAGACGCGGGCGGGCTCGGGCTGAGGGTTGTGCGGAGCTGGAGCGGGTGGCAGCGAGCCGGGATGCAGGACGCGGCGCCCAGAGGCCGGGTCTTGGCGCCTGGTTGGTGCGTCTTGGGGGCTGGATGTAGGCACTCCAGACGGTGGAGGCCTCGCTGTGTTTCGGCTGCAAACATAACCGGGTTAAAAAAACCCGTGCATCTCGGTGTAGGAAATCTGGTCTCCATTCTCTCAACTCTTCCCTTTTCTGCCGGCCCATAGCGCCAGACGATGTTCCTGGCATCTTTGCTTTTTGTATATATTTTTTTCTGGCTTTGCTACTCCATTAATTGAGGCCTGAGAAATTTGTAGAGATCTGTGACCGTCTGTGGAAAAACCAATTATGCATGTGTCGGCCATAGAAGACTGAAACACTCAAAATGTCAAGCGTAAATTTATGTCTCTGTGGGCGAACGGAACGGTGATGGCTTGGCTTTCCCTCCCCCTTGTCGCCTGCCCTCTGGCATTACATAATGATGTGTTCCTCCTGCCCCGAGTTGATCCGTAATGACAGATCATGAAAATATTCCTCTGGGTAAGAAAAAAGTATAGGCAGTTGTAAAGCCCATCTTCTTGTCTTTTGCTTTGAGATGGAGTGTTTTATGTTGGCAGGCTGCTTAAGAGTAGAATTTGATTTGTCACCTGCCCCTTAGGGCATCTAAACCAAGGGAATAGGGGGTGGGGTGGCAGTTTGAATGTTGCAGTGAAATTCTGCCTGATTCATCTCTGTTCACAGTGGGTTGTGTGGACAGTGGGCAAGCCAGTGGATTTGGGGACAGAACAGGCTGACTTGGGTGTGAATCCTGGATCTGCCACTTGCTCACACTGGTTCTCAGTTTTCTCATCTCTGAAAGGGGAGAACAGAACCTACTTTGCTGAGTTTGTTTTGGAATCTTGATGCTCTTGGCATTGGTAAATGTGCACAGAATAACTGTAGGTTGTCCTAGAATTAATTCTGATTTTTCTTTGGTTGAAAACAGTCTTTCTTAACAGGGATTTTGTCTTTGGACCTAGGCTAGGGCTTTTGTCTTTGGGGTTCTTTGCTGAAATGTTTGCTCCTGGACGATTCAGTTCATTGGTTTCTTTGAAGCAAGGTGAATGATGGTGCCCATGTGGGAAGGTCACGTGGTGGTTCTCTTGGATGTTTGGTGTCAGAATACCATGATGCTGTGCAGGGGTGGCGTTGCTGTGAATGGAACCCCACAAGGCCTTGTTCCCTGAAGGGTCTCGTAGACGCGCCTCTGTAGCAACAAGCCAAAGTTACTGGGAGGGTTTGCCCTGAAGACAGGGGCTAAACGAATGGATGCCAGACAAATTCACAGAGAAAGGAGGGCTGTATTTCTGCTGAGCTCAGCAATAGAATTAGTGGTACTATTTCTACTAGCTAATTTACTTATCTAACTGTTTTTCATTAGGCTTATGCTGTCTCAGAGTGTTTATCTGCTCAGGTACAAGTCCTGTCTCCCAATTAGACTCGAAGTCGAGGGTAGACTTTGTAGTTTATTTCATTGTTTTGGAAACTAGATATTTTGTCCAATTGCCATTAAACTGAATATTGATATTTTTTAAAAGTCACTTTAATAAAAGGATGAAATAAAATAATATACACGAAAGGTTGTTGTAAACTTCGAAGCACCAGAGAGGTGGGATGTATATGACAGAGAGGACTACTGACCCTGCAAGTCCCTTCAGCCACTTGCCTACCTGGGAGCATTCTCTATGGCAGGCAAATCTGCAAATGCCCCAGAGGAATGGAGTGGGAAGGCAGGTGGGACCAACCGATCCCCACCTCGTGGCTTTAACATCACAGGAATCCAGTAAGACAGAGTGGAGGGGAGACTTTGCATCAAAATTATTTTATCCTGGTTTCTTATGAAAAACTCCTTTGTGGATTACATAGTCCAGAAGAATCCCCATAGCATCATCACCTACTCATGGTGTCAGGATGCTTTGGCTTTCTTGGAGGAAAAAATAGCACAAATCTGCAGTGAAGAAAGCTTGATTTTGTTGTTGCTTTTTTTGTGGGACTTGATTAATGAGCTGGTCTTGAGAGAACCTTCAAAGCAGCTTTTTCCAGTGTCCTGGAACAAAAGCTCTGTGAGGAGAACGTATTCTGGGGAGACCAATTTTTTTCTTTTTTTGAGGAAGATTACCCCTGAGCTAACTGCTGCCAATCCTCCTCTTTTTGTTGGGGAAAACTGGCCCTGAGCTAACATCCATGCCCATCTTCCTCTACTTTATACGTGGGACACCTGCCACAGCATGGCTTACCAAGTGGTGCCATGTCCGCACCCTGGATCTGAACCGGCGAACCCCAGGCTGCCGAAGCAGAATGTGTGCCCTTAAGCGCTGTACCACTGGGCCGGCCACAAGGGGAGACCAATATTAACACCAGGGCAGGCCTGCTTCATTTTGTCTCTCTGTGCTTTTAAGGAAAATGCCATAATGAACCTAATCCCCAGGAATTTACCTGTATTTCTTTACATATGCACTCTTTGCTCTGTTTAAATTTTTTTAATATTATTTCAGATTCACTGAAAAGCTGCAAGAATAATCCAAAGAATTCCCAGATACCCTTTACCCAGATTCTCCAAATGTTGACATTTCCTGCATTTGCCGTATCCTTTTCTCATATTTGTGTGTGTGTGATTACCTTTTTCTGAACTGTTTAATGGTAAGTTGCAGACTTGATGCCCTTTTACCTCTAAATACTTTGTGTATTTCCAATAAACAAGGGCATTCTCTTACTTAACAACAGTACAATTATTAAAAATCAGGAAATTAAATGTTGCTACACCTCTATTATTTGATCTACAGGTCTTTGTTCAAATCTTGCCAGTAGCCCCAGTAATGTCCTTTAGAGCAAAAAAATAGCTAAGATTATGTGTTGCATTAATTGTCCTGTCCCGTTAGTCTCCTTTAATCTGGAAGAGTTTATGAGTCTTTGTATTTCATGACCTCGACGTCTTGAAGACTTCTGCCTGATTTTTGGATAATGGCCCTCAACTTGAGGTTGCCTGCATTTTCCTCCTGGTTTGGTTCACATCATGTGCCTTTGGCAGGAGTAGCCCAGCAGTGATGCTGCAGGCTCGTTGGTGAGTGCCCTCAGGGGCGGCATATGCTGTCAGTTAGTCTGTTCGCTGGGCTTGTTAACTTTGATCACATGATTAAGGTGGTGTCTGCCAGGTTCACTCCCAGAAAAGTTACCATTTTGCCTTTTGTAGTTAACGTGTGTCGCATAGTAAGGTAACTTGAGAGTATGTAAATATACGTTACTCCTCATACCTTCACCCACTAGTTTTAGAATCCATGATTCTTACCTGAATGGGCTATTATGATAATTGACAGGTGGTGATTTTCTAATTCTATACTTCTTTCTACACTTACCAGTTGGAACTGTACTGAAAGGAAGAACTTCTCTTTCTCCCTTATTTATTCTTTGATTTGCTTCTCTACACTCATGAATTTCCTGTTTTATGCATATAGATGATAGTCTGTTACTCTCACTCTTCGCTTTGTTGCTTATATTGTCCCACATGGGTCCTGCAGGAGCCCCATCAGGCTATCTCTTATGTCCTTTTGACATGTCCTTCTCATTCTTTGAGGACTTCTTTACTTTCTGGCACAAAACCTTCAAGATGCAGCTTGTACTTTCCAGCCCTGCAATCAGCCATTTCTCCAAAGAGTCCTAGTTCCATTTAGTGGAGAATGGTATTTAAAAACCAAGATCTGGGTGCTGGGTGTGCTCATTGCTACTGAGATGACGTTGCTTCTATGCCTTTTCAGTGGACATATGCTCTCATTGTAAGCATAAATGTAGACACATTATACGAAATTTTCTCTGATTTGCTTTTTAAATTTAATGCTGTGTCCTGGAGACCTATATGTACTGACATGAAAAGTTTGCCTTTTTTGGGTATGTATTCCAGAGTATGGGTGTACCATAATTTATTTAACTATCCTTCATCGATGGGCATCTAGGTTGTTTTCAATTCTCTGCTCTAAAAATAGTGGGAAATCTGTGACTTATGTCATTGTTTACACTCACAAATATTTCAGTCTTCTACATCCATAGAAGTAGAATTTCTGGGCCAAAGAGTAATTTTAAACAAATAGCTTCGCCAAATTGCCCCCCACTTCCAAGAGGCTTTATCAGTTTGTACTCCTTCCATTAGTGTGTGAAACTGTCTATCCTTTTAACTTGGCCAACACTGAAGAGTATACATCTTGTTAATTTTTGGCACATTAATGGATAAAGAAGACATTATTGTTTTAATTACATTTCACAAATTACCAAAAATATTGAAAACCTTTTCTTGCTAGTTTGTATTTTAGCCTCTGAATTATCTGTTCATATCCTTTGCCCATTTTTTCTTATTAGGTTGTTTTTCTTTATCTTACTGGATTGTGGAAGTTGCTATAACTTTGGACATTTATTCTTGGCAGACTTAGAAGTCTCTTTTAAGTGTGATGCATTTTTCATCCTAAAGACAAGGAAACTAACATTTTCTGAGCACCCCCTGCATTCCAGGCCGCTGGCCAAGTGTCCAGATGCATCCTCTGCAAGGTCTTGTGAGGCGGGGAGTTGTGGGATGGAGGAGGAAGCTGAGGTCAGGCGTGTTTAAGGCATCCACCCAGGGGGGTTGTCAGAGGTGGAACTGGCATTCAGACCCAGGTCTGTCTGAATCTAGTGCCATTTCCATTAAATCACATAGCTTCCTTCACAGGATTTTAAAATACATGCTTTACTTTATGTATCAATGTAACTATGAAAAATAATTACCTAGAGTCCTCAATATCAACTCTTTCTGTTTTTAGTATTTTGATTTATAGGTAAGGAACTTTTGTATTCGGCTCTTTTTGTTGAGCATACACATTTCTCAAGGCTATTTATTTTGTTCCTGGAACTATTGTGGACTCTGGAGCCAAACTCCCTGTGAGCCTCCAACTAGCTGTGTGGCTTTGGACAAGTAGCTTAATCTTTCTGTGCCTTGGTTTTCTTATCTGTAAAACTGGGCTCATGGCAGTAGTTACCTCAGAGGCTTGTTGGGAGGTTAAATGAATTAATGCATGTCAAGGCTTGGAATGGCGCCTGGTACCTGCTGAGCACTCTGGGAGGTGAGCCTTTATGATGAGTTCGCTTGTAGAGCACGTGTGGGCAGTGTGGAACTTTGAATTAGAGCAGCCTTATCTCTGTGGGTTTAATCTTTTAACCATCCCTTTTGTCATCACTTGGCTGGGACATGGGAAACCAAGGCCCCTAGGAGCTGTGCGCTCATCTCCTCCTTGTGGTCTCTGCACACACCTTGCTCATGCCCTATCATGTGCCTGCCAGCCCGCCCAGCTGGCCCTTGTGTTTGCCCACAGCCCCTAACCTGGGGCAGGTGAGACCCTGCAGGCCTTTCAATATGGAGTCTGTTCAGTGAGGTTCACCGGGTGAAGGCCTTGGAAGCAGGAAGTGTCCAGTAGGGGAGGGTCATGCTATGGTGATAAAGATGAGGTGTCCATTTGCTGGAATAGAGTCAGGAAGACAGAGGGGTGTCCTCTGGCCTCCAGAAGGAGGGGAGGGTGCCTCTTGAGGAGGAAAGCGTTCAGCTCCTCTCAGTGCCCTTCCTGGGCCCCTCTCTGAGCCTCCCCTCAGATACCTGGTAATTCTCCCCACCTCACAGTGCCCCTCGGTGCCCTCCCGTTGCAGTTACAAGGCAGGATTCTGAGGTCTCCTGAAAACTCCCTGCCTCCCTTCCTGCTCCCTGTCCTCACGCCTCCACTATAGCCCCCGTACAGCTGCTCTTAGAGCCACTGTCAGATAAAATTAATTCACTCTGGGATGTGGAGCACCCTTCCTTCCCTCTCCTGTGTTGCTTGCATTTCAAATGGTGCATTCTCTAACCCATTAATTAGAGTTTTCAAGAAGGATGACCTAGGTGTGCAAATTCTGGAAGTGTGAAGGAAATACATTTAGGCAGGTGGGTGTTTGTGGAGAAGAGGGTCCTATGGACACAGGGATGCCCAGTTCAGGAGTCTCCCTGGATTATGGGATGTGTCAGTTGGGGTGGTTTGGGTTGCCAAGTAAACAATAAGGACATTCATCATCTCACAGAAGTGGAGTTCTGCTCTATCAACAGTTTCACAGTTTCATGAGGATCTAGATTCTTCTCCCCTCTCCAGCCATCACTGCTGGTTTCATCCTGGGGTCAGCCGCCTCGTGATTATGAGTGGTCCTCAGGGTCAGTGGGCCTGCATGTTCCCTGCTCCTGTCCATCCCCGGCCACAGTGTCTACCAGTCCTCCCTCTGGTCTCTGGGAGCAGGGAGGATCCTGTGGCCTCCCCTGGACCAAGAGCTCGACGCTGTGAGAGTGCTGTGTGCTGATTGACCTGAGTGTTCCCCCACGTGTGACAGCATTGATGTCACCTGAGACTTGCTAGGACCGCAGTCTCAGGCCCCACCCTGACCTGCTGAGTTAGAATCTCTGGGTTGGGGCCAGCAGGCTGGTTTTTTTTTTTTTTTTTAGATTTTATTATTTCCTTTTTCTCCCCAAAGCCCCTGGTACATAGTTGTATATTCTTCGTTGTGGGTCCTTCTAGTTGTGGCATGTGGGACGCTGCCTCAGCGTGGTCTGATGAGCAGTGCCATGTCCGCGCCCAGGATTCGAACCAACGAAACACTGGGCCGCCTGCAGCGGAGCGCACGAACTTAACCACTCGGACGGGGCCAGCCCCCCAGCAGGCTGGTTTTTAACCAGCTCTCCAGGTGATTCTGATACCAGGCAAGTTTGAGAGTTGCTCTCTTAGTCTAATCCAGACCCTTCTCCCCCAACCCCCCCCAGCTGGAGATGGGGCTGGCTTTTCCTGAATCGAGAGAGGATAGTTCCTGGAATAGGGAGAAGGGAAAGTGAATGTGGGGTGCTCAGTGCACACTGTGAACTGAGAGGCCTGGGAAGTGTTTAAGGAGCCTGTGGACACCTTTGTTGTGCTTGGCCACCCCTGTCCTGTGCCCCAGCTGAGTTCCCCAGCCCCACTGCCTGCAGCCTCTCCAGCTCCTCTGAGTGTGCCCCGCATCCTCCCTGCAGGACTCGGTGCTAGAGGAAGCAGCACTGATGACACCGCAGCCCCAGGTTCCATCTCTGGTCCACTGGGCCGGGTGGCCCTTATGACTCACCTTCTGAGGCCATCCCGAAGTGTGTTCAGCTGTGTGGGGTTTGCATACTCTACTACTCCTTGCTCAATTAGAAACCGTTGAGAGCAGTACAGTTACCGGGGCTTGGCAGATATTTAAGGAATTGGCCTGGAGACAGCCTGAGGGACTACTTTTAAGGGCAGTTTGTAGTTCTCTCTGGCTTTGCCTCGTATGACCTGCTTTACTGTCCCCTTTGGCAAGTACAGCTCCAGCTTTATGTTTGGGTGAAGTCAAATAGCCACTTCCAAGGGGTAATTTGTGAGATCAAAGTAGCCCACTGTTCCAGAGTTTTCCTGGAACTAGTGAGCTGAGGTATTTCTAGATTTTCTTGACTTTGCAGGGTTTTAAGGGTCTTGATACGTAAAAATGATGTTTAGAAACAGTCTCACGCTGAACTCTCTACCACATCAGTGCTAACTGCTGAGTTGGAGACAGCCTGAAGGGTCCAGAACAGTGTTTTTCCAACGGCAGTGGTTTGTGAAATCAATTTGAGGTTGTAGCAAGCATTTAACATTTTTTTTGAAATAAAATAGAAAATATACAAGTATATTTCCTACAGGAAGGCTTAGCATTTTTTGGTAAAACTTAGTCATCTGCATGTGGTATACGTTTGGGTATTGTCACAATGTGATGGTTTCTTACTGTGGGTTTTGGTAAAAATGTGTCAAACCCAAGGGTTGAGCAGAGGGAGGAGGGGGCACACGGGCACACTGGACATGTATACACACCCGGGGACTTTTCCAGGGGAGAGGCCTGTGGCTGTGTCAGAACCTCGGGGGCCTGTCACTCGCCGTAGGTGGAGAACCAGTGATCTAAAGTGAGAGAGGCCTTTTAGCAGTGTGGGCCAGCAGGCATGGAGCCGGATCCCACGAGGACAGAAAGAAAACGGTCCAAACCTTGTGGTCTTGCTCTGGTTTGTTGTCTGTGGTATTTGACCACCTGGGCCAGATCTTCCTGAAGATATTGGGGGTCCTTATCATGGCCACTCTGAGAGATGGGGTGGCAATGGCAAGGAGTGTGTCGATTTGTCAGAAGTTTAAAATTTAACTCCGGATACTTGACCCATCCTTCTCCTCATAGGGTGGGTCATATATGTCTGCCTACAGAGAGAGAGAGAGAGAGACAGAGGGGTATCTGGATCCGCCATTGTTGCTTGTGGTTCTTCCCTGCAATCCTGTGTGGCTTAACTATAACAGGCCAACTCCTAAGTCACCTTTGGGCGACTTTGGGACAGGTGTGGTATGCATTACTTAGTGCAGGTGTTAGTCTGGTTTGTGTCACAAAGCGTATGCATTAATGGCTTTGGGGTGTCTGTGTCTGTTTTTTGGGGGTGGGGGTAAGTTGGATTGTGGGAAGCAAAAGTGCTGGACATGAACCTGAGTCAACGTTCTCATCTGTAACATGGGTAAAGTGCCCGGCTCAAGGAGGGTTGTGTGGATTAAATAACATAAGCCAGAGAGGTCTGTGAACTGTGGTGGTCTGGACCAGCACAGGTGGGAAGTTACCGTCTCGCAAGAGACTCAGTGTCTCCTCACTGGACTTGATAGTCTTGATGATTCCGTTTTCCCAAGGTGCCCCTATTGAAAAATGTACTCTAAAGGCTGAAGTACATCCCATCTCTGACTCCTGGCCAGGGCACCTCAGAGGGGAAATATTGCAGAAGAAGGAGGTTGTGAGAGGCAAGGGACCGCCAGCAAAGGTCAGAGGAGAAGGATGTGGGTAGAGGGGGAGAGGGAAGTGGGAGGGGTCTGGGCTCAGAAACTTTAAGTTGGGCAGTCACTGGCCCAGCTAAGTCTTCTACTGACGCTTTTTTCTAAAGCACTTAAAAACTTGTGATTGTATGTGGTGGAATGTTGAGTATTTTCACGTTTCTTATTCATTGCTTTTCCTGTGTTCTGCGTGTACAGATGTCAAACAAAATGATCACGTTACATTTAGAGTGATAATCAAATGGCTGATAAAATGGAATAATTGACAGAGCCCAATTAAGGTTGGGCTATCAGCAAAGAAATGTCAAGATACCCCAGAATCTTCCTGACATTGTTACTGCTCTGGTTTGGAAGAGGAGAGAGACGTGGGTGAATGGATCGGTGTTAGGGAAAAACCTTGCTGGTAGACAGTGCTCTCCTCAGGTTGAAGAGAAGGGCATGTTTGGATTTTGCCCCCCAACTTGCTGGCAACTTGGTGGAGTCATGCCCGAATCTCACCTCCTTCCTCGTTCATCCAGTGAAGGTGGGTCCCTTCTTTCCCCCTCCCTCGGCCCCCAATCCGACATGGAAGTGGAGTTGTGATCGTGCCTGTGGGCTGCGTGGGTAAAGTGTTGTATGTTCTTGATTTAGCTGGCACTGGGGTGAGACACTCACACACACAGTGTCTGTTTAGGGAAGTGCTGATTTAGTCTGTGGCCTTGGAAATCAAACTCCTGCCTCTTGACTCTTTCACTTTCTCTCCCTCTGCAGTGATTCAGCAGTAGCTTTCTAGAGTAAAGCAGCTTAGTGTCAGAGACCCTGGAGTACCCCAGAGATGGCCATGGAGAAGTTACCAAACTCCTCCTGGTCCCAGGAGCGTCCAGCGCCTTTCCCTGGCTCCTCCATCCTGCGTCCTGTCCCCACATCCTTCCTCCTGCGCCTTTTGCAAACAGCCCCCCAGAACAACTACAGGTTTCACATTGAAGCCCAAATCCTTGTTGTTCTCCCACGGACTGATAGAGACCACTTTACTCCCTGATATTTTCCCCTGATAATTTCTTCACATTTGTTGTCTGGTTCAGGTTTGGACTGTCTCTTTGTTGCAGCATGGCATCCTTCCCTGACTTTTCCATCTACCTCTCTTTGACCTCCTTTTACTCTGTATTTGAGTTATTTTATTTCCTATTAGCCACTCTTGATCTTCTACATAAAGGGTGCATGGCTTTAAAGTTATTAGTTAAAGCATAAACTGATTAAAAAGAAAAAAAAAGAAAGCGCTTTCAGGTGGAGACAACTCCATGAGTGCTGTCCCTTCAGGAAGAACCCTGGACGTATTTCAGGGCTCCCGCCGTTGCCAGAAGCTTTCACCTTCTTCATTTGCGTGTCCTTCTCCATGAAACATTACAGAGCTCACGAGAACAGAAACTGGCTTACTCAGTAGTTCAAATAGTCCTCCAACTTGTCGGCATGCTACCGGCGATTGCCCAAGACACATGTTTTGTGGTTATCATTAGAGGTGCCTTCGAGGTGTATGGTATTTGCAGTAACTTTATTGGAGGGAGGAAGATCTTTGCATTTTGAGTTAACTTAATTATTTAATCATTCTTTAATTAGTCAAATATCTTTACCAAGCTGGGTATTAACCTTGTTGGTCGAAGAGAGAAGAAGAGCCAGCCAGATGGATTGTGAAGCAGCGAGGGGCCTTTTGCGGGTTGGTTGACCGGCTCAGACAGAAAGGATGCTTCTGTGATAGCAGTACCACTCCTGTACTGACTTGGTTGTTAAGAAGCATCCAGGTTTTAAAGTTATCTCCATCCGTTTCTAACCTGGATGACATTGGCTTTTGCACTGGGGGCTTGACCACTGGGCTGTGTGCCCGTGTGTGCCTGGGATCTGATGCTCTCAGGGCATCGGGGCCACATCTGTCTGGTGTGCAGGTCCATATTCCTTACAACAGCTAGCACAGCCTCAGCCCCTTTTCTAGCAGAGTGTTCTAAGCTAGTAATGGAATGGACTCACTTCAAACAGGAGTAGATGAGATATGATCAAATTTCAGGGCAGTAATCGCTGTGTTATTTCTTGGAAGTGGGCATCACAGGATCTGACCAGTGTTACATTCCCACAGGTTGGCCGTTTTTAAACTGTTAAGGATTGTACCAGTGTTTGTCATGGCAACTAGCTGCCCTTGGCTGAGCCTGTGAACCTTATTTAATGGACTAACTGTAATGAATAAAAACAGGGGCTATTTTTACCTCATAACCTAGATTTGTCTGCACTGAATATGCAAGCCAACCTATTAAATGTTGGGGATAGTAAACGGGAATTCAGTATATTAAGGCTTTTTGAGGTTGCTACCCAGATAGACCTAGAAATAGGATTGGTTAGCTTTTTTAGGATTATAAATGTTGATTAGATTAGGGAGGCACTGTTTTATAAAATAATTCTGCAACAGAATGAAACTATGCTTATCATTTCTTGTAAGAATGTGCTCACCTTAGCCTGGAGCCCAGGGTAAATTTGAGAATGCTTTATTTAAAGGTCTCTTTCTGGAAAAATGGGACTGTAAATGTACTTAAATCTAGAATAGTATCCTTCCTTATTTGTAGCTCTCAGCACTCCAAGATGGTGACATTCTCCACCGTTGGATATAAGTGGGGAATGGTAGAATTGTTAGGGTTAACATTTGGCTGCGTATAACAGAAAAAATCTGAAGGAAAAGAGGCTTAGTCAAGAGGGCATTTCTTTCTCTTTCATGTCCTGGGGTCCAGAGGTGGGTGGTCAGAGCTCGTGCCCTGCCATCCCGAGAGTGAGGCCCCCAGGGGCATACGTCTAGGATGGCAGCTAGAGGTGCAGCCAACTCGTGCGCCTTCCAGACACCAGGCTGGAGGAGGGTAAACTTCCTGCGAACTCCTCATCAGACTTTGTCCGTATATCTTGTTGGCAAGAATTGAACCCTGTCTACACCTAGCTGCAAGGGAGGTAGACAGCCCCGTGCCAACTAGGGTCAGCGTCCTGGGCCTATTACTAAGGAGGAAGGGGAGAATGGACATTGGAGGCAACTTGCTGTGTCTTTCCTGCAAGTTATCTTTTTTGGAAGAAGAGTTTTTTTGCTTCTTGGGAAAATGTTGGGGATATTTCTCGGGGGAGACTGTAGGCATGGGCAGCTAACTAAGAAGTGGCGGGCTTGTGACCTTTCACACTTCCGCATGTGCCTTCATACTCGAGCCTCAAAGAGGTCACTTGATCCCTTTGTGTCTTACTTTTCTCATTTAAAGAATAGAGATGGTAGAATTTCTATCTAAATTCTCAGGGCCAGGGCTGCTTCCCACCAGTAGGCCCCTCGTGTTTCTGGGCTCATGTTGTGCCCTGCAGGGAAGGGCTGACTGGCTGGGGAGGATCCCAGGCCAAGTGCGAGATCCAGGCGAGCATCCACGGATGAGATGCCCTGAGTGGGGAGGGGTCTGGCCTGGAGGGGCCCAGGAGAAAGCAGACAGGCTTCTTCCCACTGTAGTCTCAGGGCCTGGCTCATCCCTCCTCACCCTGAGCCCACCACAGACGGGCCCCTTCCCCTGAGTGTGGGGAGGGCTGGCCTCACCAGCTGGATTAAGGGCTACCCCTGGGCCTGTTTGTGTGTGTGTCCTGCCTCTTCCCCTCTCATCCTGCTTCGCCTTTCAGAAGGGTGATCCCAAGAGCCTGCTCTCTGTTGGGTGAAAGGGATCTAATAACCAGTTTTCTGTAGGTGTCAATGAAAGTGAATGTGTCCTTTTTGAGGCATGTGCCTTTTCAGAAGGATATATGTGTTAGCAATTCCTAAACTCAAAAGAAAGTGTCAGTGATGACGTCAGGCCCAGGAACAGGCATGGATGGGAGAGTTTGGGGCCCTCCTCGTGCCTGCCAACCATGGGGCATAAGCATTTGTCTGCTGCACATCTGGGTAAAGCTGGCCGGGCCAGCTGCTCCTGGCACCTTCCCTCCACCTCAGCTCAGTGCACATGCGCACATCCACCAGTCACACCTCTCACGTGTGCTCACACACCAGTCACGTGCTTGCACACTCCATTCACATGTGCACTTACACCTGCCACTTGCACATGTGATGCACACCTTTTGTGTACACACAGCCCACCCCCTGCCCCCAACAAGGCAGTAGCCCCAGGAAGTGGAGCTCCCTGGAGGAGCCACTCTTTGCTTCCTGGCTGGCTGGAATCCCTGGGAGTTATGGGTGTAGACATGCGTGTATCCAAGAGCCTTTACAGAGAAACACTCCCTGAATTCTTGCATTTGAAAGAAGAATATTTCTGATTATGTTTTCAAAACTAATGATGAAAATTTGCTTATCTGTATTAACAATTTTTCCTAGCCTTTAAAAATGTTTACCCTCACATTTTACAAAGGCAAGGGTTGTGAAATGGCTCTTTCTCCCCTTCTCTGCCCTGGGAGTGGCTCCTGCAGGCAGTGAGTGAACACTGCATCTTTCCTTGTGTCCCACCGTGAATCCTTACTGCCTGAACTGGTGATTAACTTCCACATTGTTTTGCTATCCAATTTCTCAGTTAAAAATTTTTTTTTCATGTTTGAGAGTGAAATATTTTACTTAAGGGAGGTGACCACCAAGCTTTGTAGAAATCCCTTCCCTCCGCCTTCATGGGCGTTCTGGTCCCTGTCATTTGGGACTTGCCTTCCTGTTCCGTGGGGGCCGGGGCCAGGGGTCGGGGGGGTGTCTGGCCCCAGTGAACCAGATGCTGCACGTGTTTTTCACAGGGAACAGTGACTGTTGGGACACCCTAACTATGCAGTGTGAATGCAGAAACTGAGGCCCTGGCAGGAGGGAAGTGTTCTGATTTTCCTGTCTCAGCTCCACTCTTAAAGGGGCAGGCACCATCCACGGAGGACGGCAGGGGAGAGAAGTGCGGGAAAGGCAGATGTTCTTGAGCACACTTGTGTAGCCACTGTGGGGCTTGCCAGGGACATAGCAGGCGCTGGGCAAACGTCTGAGTTTAAGGCCCAGAGACACCTGAAGTTCAGGGGCTGGAGCCTCCCTGGGGCACAGAATATGGTCCTAGGTCAGCATCATGTAGTGCTCAGGCAGGGCTTTGTCCCTGGGGAATGATGCTCACTGTGAGGCAAGGTGGACTGCGCAGATCTGGACAGTCCCAGAAGAAGGAGTTACGCTGACTGGGTGGACCTGGGTTGGGTGCTTGCCCCTAAACCAGAAGTGCTGATGCTGGGCAACTCGGCACTCTGGTTGTCTGGCCTGGGTCTCTTGACCACCCCCCAAGCTGAGTGGGCTGAGAGAGGGTGGGTGGCACAGTTCCCCTGATGGTGTGCAGGGAGCTGTTGTTGGGAGGAAGGGGGTGAGTGCTGGGCAGCCAAAAGGAGAAACAGCATTAAAGTAAAATAATCTACTCTGGGCACGCTGCAGGGCTGGGGTGTGGAGTGCTGAGTAGCTGGCTCATCTGCACCCTGTGCAAGGCCCCCTCACCCTCTCCTTGGGGTATAGGTCCTTGACAATAACTCCTTAAAGATCTAGAGGAATCACTTAAAAAGTTAAATTCTGCTTTACTGTGTTTTACGGGGAACATCATGTCCCACAGTGGCATTCACAAATGTGAAGATTGTTCTCTGGGGACATGCCCAGTGGACATAACAGATCTGGGGTGTTGTAAGACTTGTGTCCTTCAGGACAGGGACAATAGCTCAGTTTTCTTTGCATCTCCAGAGCATCCCATAGTGCCTGGCACAAAATAGGTATATAATCAACGTTTGTTGAGTGAATGGATGAACAACCCATTACATCATTGTTGAAAGTACAAAAAAACTCCTCGGTGCCTCTTTGGGAAGATAGCCTGTTTCCTGGAGGTCAGGTTGGGGTTCAGTCTAACTTAGGAGAGGTAGGTGAGACCAGAGCCCATGGCACAGCTGTCAACCCAGTAAGTTCTCAGGGTGAAACCAAACTCATCAGCTAGTCCCCCTGCACCTGTTGTGTCCTCGCTGCACAGTGATTTTCTGTGTCCTTGGCACACAAGCTCTCTCGTCCGGCTGGTGGAGCCTACGGGCTGCCTCTGTCCCTCTGGGAAGAAGGCGCCTCACCTTAGGCCTTGGTCATCTTGGATTATTTTCTTTCTGAGTTTAATCAGCCTGAGAGAATAATTTTTCCGTGCACACGGGGTTTTAAATGTGATATCATAGGTACTAAAAGATAAAGAGAAACCGGGTAGCATGGGGGCGCACAGGAAACGTGGCCTCCTCCTCTCATAGGTCTTGGGGGGGGCATCACAGGGCTTCGTTCGTGGGTGAGTTACATGTCAAGATGGGGTGATGGCTCAAGCTGGGGAGTTTCAACAGAGAAGTGTGGGGAGGACTGGGGGTGACGTGTCAAGGGGCAGGGCCAGCTCACTGAGGGGCTCAAGGGGCCCTTTCCAGGTTTGGTACTTCATTCATCCCACATAGGAGCTTCTTCAGACTTTCTCAGACCTTTCTGTTCTGTTTTGCTTGTATCAATATTATTATTTTAAATGACAAAAGCAACTCTATTGTCTTAATGGTTTGAGGATAGCCTTTCTTAGGTTGTAATAGTTCTTGTAACCGGGTCTGTGCCCTAACCAGGTTTGTAGGCCGAGATTGCTTCCTGATCTCTCTTCAGGGTTGGCCCAGCAGATGTGGGCACCACAGCTCAGTGAGCCCTGCTTGGCAGTGTGTCCTGGTGCAGGGTGGCTGAAATGCCAACCTCAGGTGGGGTGTCCCCAGAGCCTGCAGTGGTGGCAGTGAAGCCCTGTCTGTGAAATAGAAATGAAACCAGCACTGGGGAAGAATATTCTAAACCACCTGTGAAAACTAGGCTAACTATGAGAAAGAGGAAGAGTTGGGGTGTGAAGAACTCCAGATATAAGGTTTCCTAGAAACGGATATTAATTGTCTCAGGGCCCTCGCCCCACAGTGAAACAGCTGAGGGGGAAGTTTCGATTGGCCCCACTTTCTCCACAGTCACGCTCTCCCTGTGACCTCATGGGGTCTCTGTGTAGTGGGTGGAGTGCAGACATGAAACACAGTCAAGCTTGGTGGCCAGTGGCTGGGGTCGGGGAGGTTGGTGGTGAGAGATGATGGGGACAGGGCTTGGCTTGTGATTCTGCTAAAGCACGCTCCGTCTCTAAGATGCTGTGACTCTGGAACTTGGAACATACACTTCACTGTGCTGTATAACGTGATGTAGTCAGGGAGGAAAATATAGGAGCCAAGTTAGAGAAGAGGGACGTGAGGGGCAGAGAGCAAGGGGTGCTGGTGGTGGCGAGGTGGTGCAGGTTATTGCCAGCAACCAGCATGGCCCTGTCCTCAACTCCCTCACCTGCTGGGGTGACACTGCCCCAGAGAAGGGCCTCTTTAAATCCCCCCATCCTCTTATAAGTGGCTCTGCACTAGTGTCACTTGGTGGGAGTCCTTGAAACCTGCCTGTACTTAGCTTGAGTTGATAAATTTGATAGCATTTTATGTTATGTTTTATAATAGGCATACATTTTCATGGTTCAGAAATTATAGGGTACAGCAGGATATATGGTAAAGTCTGCCTCCTGCCACATCCCCCGGCCACCCAGATCCCCTCCCTGGAGACAGCAGCACCATGTGCTTCTCGTGTGTTCTTCCCAAGATACTCCGTGTCTGTGCCAGCAAGTATGTATGTGTACACAATAATTTTTTGTTACCCCCTGGTATCATGCTCCACGTTCACTGCGCCCCTTGCCTTCTCCTCTTACTGTGTCTGGTGCTCATTGCACATTGGAACGTAAAGAGTTCCTCTCTTTTGCCCAGCTGCACCGCACCCCACTGCCAGGCTGTGCTGTGGATTCTTTCACCGGCCCTCTCGGTGCTTGGGAGGCCCTTTCCAGGCTGTGCTTGGCACTAATGTGTTAACTCTTGGAAGGAGGCTGCACCCTCTGTGCTCTGAGGTGTGGACTGAGTGTCGCCCTGGCTGCAAGGAG
This sequence comes from Equus przewalskii, assembly GCF_037783145.1. Classification (NCBI taxonomy): domain Eukaryota; kingdom Metazoa; phylum Chordata; class Mammalia; order Perissodactyla; family Equidae; genus Equus; species Equus przewalskii. Next base: position 10,868,854 of record NC_091844.1, on the reverse strand, counting down.
ACCGTGGGTTTCCATGACGTTTGGAAGTTCCTCCCCGTTTATTTCAATGCTCATCTGGCCTGTAACTTTTTCTTTGGGGAGTGGACGGCAGTTAGTGAATGGTTAGATATTGTTTGTAAAATATGCTTTCATGTATTACCTTCTAGTTACACACAGACCTTTTAAACTAACGCATAGCATCCTTGTTAAGGCCACCTTTGACCCCAGCTTCAAGAACAGTGGCTCCAAGGGTCTTTCGTCTGCCTGGCCCACCGTGGGGTGAGCTTCAGGTGCTACAGATGGTTCTGGAGGGACGTCTCAGACAGCCAGGACCAGGAATGCACAGTGCTTGCAGAATCAAGTCGATTTCCAGCTGTGATGCTGTCTGGCTGAGGCTGGTTCTGGCCATGTCCTCCTGGCACGTCAGCCGCTCCCACCATCGAGCTGTGCATCTGAGAGGGAAGGGAACAGCCTGGACACGGGCATTGTAAGTGTGTTTCGGAGTCATGTTGGATGGTCATCTTCAGCTTCTAAATCTGCACGTGGGCCTGGTAGTTTATCGCAAGAGAAGTGACTGCGGGGTTACCTCACACGTTGGCTTTGTGGAGGCCAAGGTCGTCTGTGAGGCCCCACCTTCAGGCCCAGCAGGGGGAGTTGTGGTGGGCTCCTCGGAGCACACCTGCTGGTTGCGTTCCTTCCTGTAGGAGATTTCAGGCACCGGGGGAGTGACTGTTGCCACGCTGGCCCTGGGGTGCACTGGAGAGCAGGACTTGATGCTGACCGCCCGAGAGACCTCACAGCTGTGTGTGAGACTGCGTACAGGCCGTGCAGGTTTAGCAGGACAGGTCTGAGCCGGGAGGCCTCCGTGGGGAGTGAAGGGCTGGCAGATGTTAGACGTTAGCCCCCTGGGGTCTGCTGCGCTGTGCCAGTGGCCCAGGAGCACTGAGGTGGCTCTTCCTTCTGACCGTGGCTCCCTCCAGACACACTGCTGCCCTCTGCCTGGGAGTGGCTGTCAGCCAGCTCAGGGCGCAAGTCGCCACTGAGGGAACCCAGCCCTTGCAGGTCAGAGGAGCATGGGTGCAAAGAAGACAGCTCAGAGGGCCTGCAGATGCTGCTTTCAGGAAGTGAACAGGCTTCTTCTTTTTGTTCGTTTTTTTCCTCTCAGATACTCTTGAGGTTTTGAGGCTCCGCCCGGAGCCGTTTGTGGCTGAGGGCTGCTTGGCCCGGTGAGAGGGATGGTCTTCAAATCTGGTGCAGGCCTGAGTCAGGGTGGCGGGACCCTTGAGGGCAGCACAACCCCGGCTCTGAGAGTGAATGGGGGCTGATGGGAGGGCAGAGGTCACGGTCACAGGGCCTCATCTGCGCAGAGCCCAGAGGAAGCTGAGGCCAAGGGGTCTGCGCGAGGGAGGCTGCCAACAGTGGAGGAAGTGGACTTATTGCACATTGTGTTTCGACATCGGGACTCAGCCCTCAAGAAGGAAAACCGAGAGTGGGGTGCATGGAGCAAGGGCTGCAGAAATGAAAGAGGGGAGCAGAGGGCCAGATGTTAACCTCCCCATCTTTTGCTTCCCCAGCGGCCCTTGTCCCGTGTTGGCCCTGTCGGGGCAGAGTTCTCAGGCCCCACATCATGGTCGTGAACTTGGCTCCACCCCTCCTGTGGCAGCTGCAGGGCGTGTGGCTGCGAGAAGTGCTCTTGCTGTGTTTGTTGAAGGGAAGGTGGCCCTGGTCACAGCTCATTGTGCCGGAGGTCGGGAGGGTCACCTTATGAAATATCTGAGTTAATTGTACTGGGTGTTTAAGACAAATAAATGCCTGTGGCAAAATTATATTTATGTAGAATGAGCTAAGAGTCCCTGGGAAGCCTTGGAAACTCCCTTTGGGATGGAGTCAGTTGAGACAATATAGGTGAAGGATAATTTAAATGTAAGCAGGATAATTACAGTATAAGGCTGTAGCTCTTCACACAGCTGGTGAGGACTGGCTGGTGGTCCAGGGTGGGTGGCAGGAACTATTCTTCACTGACGGAGATTTCTTGAATTCCTACTGTGTGCCAGGCGCCATGCTGATTGCTTCATAGCACTTCCCATTTAATCCCCTCTATTAGTTTCCCAGGGCTGCTGTAACACATTCTTACAGACTTAGTGGCTTAAAACAGCAGAAATTTGTTCTCTCACAGTTCTGGAGGCTAGAAGTCCAAAATGAGTATCACAGGGCCAAAATCAAGGTCTCAGCAGGGCCATGCTCCCTCCCGTAGCTGTAGGGGACAATCCATTCCTTGCCTTGGTCATCTGCTGGTGGCAGTTCGCATTCCTTGGCTCATGGCCCCCTGCTTCATCTTCAGTGCCAGCTGGGTAGCATCTTCTCTGTGACTCTGCTTCCCTCTGCTTCTGTCACATTGCCTTCTTTTTTATCTGAAATCTCCCTCAGCCCCCTTCATATAAGGACACTTATGAATGGATTTAGGGCCTACCCTTATAATCCAGGATAATCTCCCTCAAGATTCTTGACTTAATCTCATCTGCAAAGTCTGTGCCATACAAATAATATTCATAGGGCCAGAAATTAGAACATGGACATCTTCTAGGGGCCATTGCTTGACCTGTCACATGCCACAGCAGCCTCATCAGGACGTACAGTGGACAGCGTGAGGAAGTCGAGGCTGGAGAGGCTGAGCAGCTGTTGGGCGGCCATGAGCTTTTCCTCTCTGGATTCTGCAGTAGGGGCCATTTTGTGATGTTGCTGGACATGCACTCGATGAACAGATAAACCCCTAGCATTTTCCTGTGTCGTTAACGTTGGTTTGAAAAAACAAGGGCTTTGGGGTCAGGCGCCAAGGCTGCACCTTGCTAGGGACACGTTTGTTGAATGAGTGAATTCGTTTCTCTGAGGCTGGGTGGCTTCATTCTCCTCATCTGTACATTGACAATAGAACGGCCTGTGGGCCTGGTAAAAATTAGATGATATCACGTGGGTGAAATGGCCCAGCATGGGTGGCCCAGCAGGGGTCTGTGTGCTGTGAGTTTCCAGTCCCCACCAAGGAGAACTGAACAAGGACAGGTGACATATAGGATGGATGGTGTTAATACCTAGTGCATTGGGAGGTATGCACGTAGTTGACTCATTGATGTGACAAACGTTTATCAAATGCCTACTTGTACCAGGCAATCTAGTAGGCCAGAGGAAAGGAGTAGCAACAAGACATACTGTTCCTTCCCTGGGCATGGAAGTCAGAGGACAGAAGTGAAAAATCAGTTCACAGTGGTGGACCAGGAGAAATAGTCTTAAAATATGAATATGAATAGATGTGTGTGTATTACAGATTCATTTATATTTATATATTATAAATTTATGTATTATAAATAACCTGATGAAAATTCATAGTATCCATATTTCCTGTTTGATATCTTCAGCTTATCCCTTTTGTCTCACCCCCCTCAGTTACTGGTCGCAGGTCCCTGAGACCCTGCAGTGGCTGGTTGTAGGTCTCTGAAGTCCCCAGTTTCTGGCTTTTAGGTCCCTGAAGGAGCTAACTAGGCCCAGTTATCTCCTTGCCCGGGGAGTGGAGCTGGCTTCCTACCTCCTCTCTATTGAGCTCCCCTCTGGTTGGGGCATGTGGTTCCTCCTGGTGCAGCCCCAACTTCTGCACAGCCCTCCAACCGACAGCCACTTGGCCTTTGGGCTCTGGTCTCCGTCTGATTACCTGGCTCCCTGTCCAGGCCCTGCCTGCCCACCTTGCTCAGTCATCCGTCACTCCATCTCCCACAAGTCTTGCTCCCATCTCTCCCCACAGCTCCTTAGGAAGGGACCTTTCCTTGTTATTTCTTAAGCCAACCCTTCTGAGCACTCTGTGCGCCAGGGCCTGTTGGCTCGGAAGGGGCGATGCACGTCCCCTGGCACCCACTGCTGTGAGCCGCCACGCTTGTGGAGCCTCGCTGAGGGAGAGTTACTGTGCTCTGCCTCAGTGCCACCACTTTGTTTAGTCCTCTGAGCACCCAGAATGATACGTGTCCGTCCTCGCATTTTACAGAGGAGAGAACTGGGGCAGAGAGAAGTTAGGTCACCCAGCTGGTCAGTGGCAGAGCAGGATTCACAGGTCTTTCTGTCCACAAAGCCACTCGCGGTTACACCACGTAGGCCTTTCCCAGTGATAGACCAGCCACCAAACTCAGAGGACTGACTGGGGTGCCAACAGGCTGAGGGTATCCGTCTGTGTTCTTTTGGATGGGGACCCACAGGTTTGTTTCCATCTCTCTCTCTTTAATACTTGTCTCACCCTTGTGTGTATTCTGACAGTCCTCGAGTGACCACCCAGGCTCTGGACTCCGAGTTTCTCACACCACAGCGAGGGGAGGGTGTTACCTCGTTTCCTCTGGGATGCCTGCTGCCTGTGCCACACCTCCCACCGCACCTCCCCCCGCTCCGTCTCTTTACTCCTCACCACACTGTTAACTTGGTCTCTCCACCTCTTTACCTCCTTTCCCTGTCTCTGTTACCAGTTAAGCCTGAGAACCTGACAGCAATGTTAGTGACACCCCCCCATGTGGGGCAACAGGTATAGTGACGAGCCAGTAGCATCAGTGTCCTCCATCCTTGGAAGGGAGCAGAAGTCTCTTCTCCATGGCCTGAGTTCTGTGTGCTTGATATAAGGCTTCTTTCCCTCAAGGAACAGAGTTTTTGCATGTACCCCCCGCATGTGCACTCAGATTTGATTTTCTTGTTATGTAGGTGCACGTGCAAAAACACTCGATTTTCTTGTGTTCTAATAACATTTTATTTTTTTAAGTCAGCAAAAGAACAAGTGAGTTGAATAGGCATTTGGCTATTAGCTTGGAAACTTAAATACCATCTCAATGGTAATTTGACATGAAATAAACATTCTGTAGGTTCTAAATAACTTATAAATGGGCTTTTGGAGTGTAGACTGTTGGTTGAAGCTCCCATAAGTTCAGCCTCATCTCTGTGGAATTCCAGGACTGAGTTTTAAAATTATTCATCGATGGTTGTGCTTTGTTTATTTCCAGTGCGCTGAGACAATGAACTCATTTAACACATGACAATGCTAAGTAAGTGGAAAAATAGTAAAATGTTGAGGTTTTACAGTAAGGAGGTGAGAGCCTTAGACACCCCAGTTTTGATGTCTCAGTAAAGGAAACCGAACATTTAAAGGTGCCATCAGGGAGGGGTAATAAAGGAAGCACAGGGAATAAAACCCACACCAGAGTCAGTACTGTGTAGTGTGAGGCTGGTGGCTCACGTTTCTGATCCTAAGACCTGCGGCATTTCCTTTTTGATGGTCTTGGGCCTGAACTCAGTGAGACTTCAGTTTTCGAAGGAGAAACAGCACACTGTTTGGGTGGTGAAGGGTCGAAGCCTGTAACGCTTCAGGGTTTGCAGGGGGTGAAGTCACCTCAGTTCAGACCAGACGCAGAGCTCACGCCTGGACGCTGAGGGCTGGAGAGACCTCACGTCACCACACGCCTGTCACGGGGAACTCCCTCCCTGGGAGGCTTGGTGGATGCCTCTTGAGTCGTTGCTGAGGTGGCAGAGAAGGAGTCAACCCTGGCAGAACGAATGTGGACAGCCTGGGAATGGAATTGCTGGGGGCCGGGATCAGAGAAGGGAGCAGGGCAGTGCTGCAGCTTCCTCCTCTGGCTGCGCTTAGAATCACCTGGGGGCTTTTGGAAACCCTGGAAGCTTGCTTTCCACCCTTCTACCCGCACTCAGGGCCAGTGAAGTGATGTGGGGGTGGGGCCAGCATTGGCATTTGTCACCTTTTCCACTAGGTGGTTCTAGGGTGCAGTTGAGGTGGGGAATGCTGGGCCCTCAAGGTTCAGAGCTTGGGCTTCTGAACTCAGCTGACCTGTTTTGACTCCCCACATGGCTGTGTTGAGCTAGTCTCGTAAATGCTGACCCTCAGTCCTCTCCATTTCTCAGAGGCTGTGAAGATGAAATGAGGTGATGGACAGAGGTGCAGTGTCCTCTGCTGGGCACCGAGGAAGGCTCCGTGGCAATAGTGCTGATTATTACTGATGTGAAAGGGCTGGTGGCAGATGGCCTCCTTGGCCCCTCTCTCTTCATGGCCTCACTTGGTGAAACCACAGCCCTGGTTATAGCCACTTCTCAGCGCAGTGGCACGAGGCTGGAGGAGAACATGCAGCCACACTGACAAGTCTCTAAATTCACAGCGTAGGTCATGGGTGGGACCACTTGGCACTCAGAGCATATTTCTCTCCTGTCCTAGACCAGGGGCCAGCTTTTTTGTAAAGGGCCAGATAGTTAATATTTTAGGCCTCGTGGGGCATGCAGGCTCTGTCACAGCACTATTCAACACTGCTGTTGTAGCGCGAAAGCAGTCATAGACAATAAATGACAAATGGATGTGGCTGTGTTCCAATAAGTTTATTTTACAAAAACAAATGGTGGGCAGGATTTGGCCCTTTGCTGATTCCTGTCCTAGACTATTATTTTACTTTTTTTCCTCTTGTCTCCACCTACCCCACCCCACTGCTGGCCTTGCTTCCAATTTACTGAGAAAACAGGCAACCTGGCAAGAACTTCTGTAGCCCCACTGGCCAGCATCTGCCCCATTCGCTTGGCCTCTAAGGCCTGCCTCTTGTACACTGTATCCATCCTTGTGTGCTCAGTCCCCAGGCTTCATCTTAGGTGGCCCGTCAGCATCATTTCTTCAATCCCTCATCCTTGAAACATTCTCCCTTCAGCTCCCAGGACCCCTCACTTGGGGTCGCCCTCCTATTTCACTCAGTCTCCTTGGCTGGTTTCTCTTCCACTCCTCAATGTCACCAGGGCCCAGTCCTGGGACCTCTTCTCTTCTCCCTTCTTTGGTGGTGTCCTCCATTCTGGTGCTTTGTTTCCCGTTGGTAAGCTGGCAACTCTTAAATATACTTCTCCAGTCCAGACTTCTCCCCTGGACTCCAGGCCCAGATGTCCACTGCCTTCCTGACAGGAAGCATGTGCAAAACCAGCCTCATGCTCACCCCTCTCCTCCGCTGCTCCTTCCTCTCCTCAGTGAATGACCACACGCTCCTTCTGTTGCTTAGGTGTTCTCTGAAACCTCGAGTCGTCCTTGACAGCTCTTCGCTTCTCGTATCGTCTGTCAGGAAGTCCAGCTGGCTCCATCTGCAGAGCACACACACTTCTCCTTTCCAAGCGCCCTCACCTTTTGCTCCATTACTGTACTGTCTGTAGTCACCTGCCCCCTGCTGCTGCCCTTGCCCCTGGCCAGTCTGTTTCTAGCACAGCAGCCAGAGGAGCTTTTCAGAGCAAAATCAGACCAGCTCACTCCTCTGCTCAGAACCCTCCAGAGGCTTCTCATGTGTGTAAAGCAGTGGTCCTGAGGTCCCACATCGCATCGCCCCCTCCACCACCTTGTCTCCTCCTACTCTCCCGACTCTGGCCTCAGGCTGACTGCCCTGGCGTGCCCTTCTGCCTGGCATCTCTTGCCTCAGACACCCACATGGCTTACTTGCTCTCATAGCTTCTTTGGGTCTTTGCTCCAATGTCACCTTCTTAGTAAAGCCCATCCTGACAACTGTATTTAAAATTGTGAGTCCCCTGCCTCTCCCCAGCTTTGCCCAGCAGTCTCTGCCCTGGTGGCTTGGGTGCTCTCCCTGGGTGCTTTAGAACCGTGGTGTTGGCATAGGATGGCACCCTCATGAGGTCCTGCGCCCAGGCAGCTGTTTCCAGATCCCCTTCAACAGGATGTGGCCGTGTTTGCAGCAGACATCCTGTGAGTGGCCCGGATGGGTCAGAGCTGCTGACCCTGGGTGCCTCCCACAGCCAAGTGTCCCCCGTGGTGATGGGGGACAGCTGTGGGGAAGCTATGCTTTCTTCTTGAGAAGAGAGGCTACTTTTTCGTTAAGAGCTTAGGATTTTTAGCCACAAAGCCTTCTTAGTGGCATCATTTATGAAAATCATGTTCATCTTAGGTATATAAAGGGGTAACGTGTGGACTGAGGCTGTGAGGTGTTAACCCATCAGGTAGGACCAGCATCAGACCAGCTGTTGCACATAGGATATGTGGCTTCCAAGAAAACTTTCCCCGATTTTTTCTTTTTTCTTTCCTTTTCATTTCTTGAGGTTTCAGAGTAGTACTTTCCACCTTGTCACATCTCTGGATTTTAAGGAGCCCAGCTCTGGACCAGGTGGTGTGGCTGGGGAGAGCTGGCCTTTGGGGGCTGACTAAGCACACGTGTGCCCCACCCCAGGCACCTCCTGACCTCGTGACCTGCAATCCCAGGCGCTTCCTGCCCTCCTGTCCCCCTCTCCCGGGCACCTCTTGATTGGAGCCCTGCATGGCTCTAACCTCCCACTGCGTGGAGGGGAGGGCCGAGGTTCACCTGCTGCTGGCTCTGAGCTCTTAGGGAGCTGACAGCATCCTTGGGTGAGTCTGTGTCCCTGAGTGGACGGCTTCTCCCTCCCCTTCATCGGGAGGCTGGACTGGAACTGGACCCCAGAACCTTAGCACGCTGCCCCTCGGCCCTGTGCAGGGAGGTTAGAGGGGCGTTTGTCCCTTCTTGCCCAGGACTTAAGGAGCAGGAAGAGGAAGAAGTACCATTCCAGGGCCAAGGAGGAAGCTGTGGCGAGCTGGGTGGTCCCTTCCCTGGGAATTGCCTCTGGTCAGGCATGGTTCAGGGCCGTGCTGCAGAAGGAGCTGAAAGATATTTCCAGAGAAACCCTCACTGGCCTTTGAACAGGTTTCAACATGGGTTTCATTTTTGCTACAACCGACTCAGTCTGAAACCAGATTGATTTAGTCTCAGAAACCAGAAGGATTTGGGCAAACATTTGATCTGCTCACATTAAAACAGTTTTTACCATAGGCGTTAGATGTGTACGTGTGTATGCGTGTGCTCACGTGTCTGTGGCTCCACTGTGTATGGCCAACATGAATGACATCCTGACCTGAGTCCTCTGAAAAACACATTTCATTATTTTGCATTCATTCCACGTAGGAGAAAAGAATACATGACCCTGTCGGGTTAAAAAAATATTTGAGTTTTGAAAAGCTTTTTTCCCTCTTTAAACTTGGCAGAGTCACTAAATTATCAGGGGAAAATGTGGAATTAAAATATATAACAGGTGGGAGTGTGTTTTTTTTTTTAACTTAGATTGAAGATTTCTATGGTATCATGTCACGTGTGGAATATTTCTGTTGGGCCATCTGAGAAGTTGAACTCCTGTGGATGAAGGCGAGACGCTTTTGCACGTAAGGCCTGCGATACCGCCTCGTCTCAGAGGCTGGCAGCCTCAGGCCGAGCTTCCGGAACCAGAGACAGAGCTCAGTGTTTGTTTGCTTACAGGGACTGTGAAGTTTTGAAATGCTTAGTCCGGTGGTCCACAAGCTTTTGTTTTTAGTTGAAGCTTCCCAAGATGTTGTTGACCCTGTTAGTGGCTTTGCCCCAGATCCCTGGCCTCTGGGAGTGCCCAAGAACCCCAGCGTGACTGAAGTCATAGACAGCAGTGTGGAGAGCAGCTCATGGATCTGGGATTCCACCCCATCCGGGCAGACTGCTGGAGGGTCCGGGTGGGCTGTGGGCTCATCTAAGCAGGAACCATCTTGGGCGACTTTGAAAGGGTGGGGTAGTTCCGCTGACTGTGGTGTTGGTAGTGGGCTTGTATCTGAGTCCTCTTTCTGGCCTCAGGAGTGTGTGGGAACCAAGAGTATGATTGGGCTGTGGTTGCTCGAGCAAGGCCCCTTTTTTGATCTCCTCTGTGGTTCCATTTTCTTTTTCTCTCCATCGGCCAAGCCCATTTCTGGAGGTGATGAGTGCACGCCACGGGGTGGGGTCCTTGTTGAAGGGAGGAGGATGCAAGGTGCATGACTGGACTTGAACCCAGCCCCTCCGAACAGATTCCTCAGAGCGTCTCCAGAGTGGAAGAGTCAGTGGTGTGAGCATACACAGATGGCAGCACCCAGAGCCTGATTCCTCCTGCAGGTGCTCACTGCTGTCTAGCATGCCAGGCTCTGCCCCCAGCACCGCTGGGTAATGTGGGGAGGATGGGAGTGGAGTGAAACTCCTTTGAGGAGCTTCCTGGTGGAGAAGCCGACCCAAAATGGGAGAGAGGAATACTGGCAAGTGTCCAGGGCACCAGGCCGTCTTGCACAGAACCTGATGCAGACGTCTGTCTCCCTCCTCCAGCTCCTTCTGCCGAGGTGCCCTCTCCCTTGTGTGGCCATTTCTCCCCCTCCCCTGCAGACGGTGACTTCCTGAGGGAGAGGCCACAGCAGACTTCTGTGTCACCTCCTCCGGCCCTGGCCCACACCTCACTAGTGGTCTGTGGTAGGCCTGGAAACCCTGAGCCCTCAGCGTAAGGCATCTGCAGAGAGGCAGGTGGTTAGGGATCTGAGGTACTCCTGTTGCAGAAGTGGGGACTGAGGGCCAGACAGGGCAAGTTCCTTGCACAGAGCCTCACAGCTTAGCGAGGCTCTGGAGCTGATTATCCAGCCCAGACTCCCAGCCTCCCTCTCTCCATGACATGTTCCTTGCTGCTACACTGAGCCGCTCTTCTGCTGGCCACAGAGCGGGCTGGAGGGAGGGCATTGTAGGTGCAGTGTAGAGAGAGTGACAGCCAAGTTGTTGGCTCCTGCCTCCCCCGTATTCTCTGGGTGCCGGCTGTGACAGGCTGCATTAGGACCCTGAGGTGTGGTGAGTGCCCTTACCTGGACTGGGCGGTGGCCATAGGGCTGGTTGCTGCCCAGTGAGCCTTGGTGAGTTGGTGGGTGCCTGTGACAATTGCAGGATGGAATGCCCTCACTCCTGGCCCGCTGACCTTCCTGCCTTCCCCGTGTTCATCCACTCATTCTTCCTTCCTCTGTGCGTCCCAGATCCTGGAGGTGCACTAGCTCCCATCTGCGCAGTGGACGGGGTGCTCTTTGTCCAGTCCAGCTGCCCCTGGGGGCAGAGGGGTGTGGAGTTTACTTGTTTCTCAGAAGCTGGAAGTGGCGCTTTTGTTAAATGCCTGTCCAAGGTCACGCAGCATGAAAAAGCTTATCTGGGCCTTAAATTATCTGGACTTCCCAGTTCGCCAGGGTGTTGCATGAAAACGTGTTTGAGAGTTAATACGTTTTTGTGCCTCCTCCCAGAGGTAGTCTGTCTGTCGCATGCAGACATGTGTGTCTATATCCTCTTCCTTCTCAAGTGTGCCTTAGCTTAACTAGGCTTATTTGGAAAGCCATACACGTAGGGTGATGACATCACTTGTGGTTTTATTTTAGTCTCCCATTATTTCCCTTTTTGTATCAATAGTATCTAATATCACCTTGTTGGCCTCAAGATCACCTTGCTGCCTGCTGGGTGGGTTTGGCATCTGTGGCGCAGGTGAGGGCTGCCTCCTGGCCTTCTGGGTGCTTACCGAGTTCTGTGGCAGGTTCTGTTTTTTGAGCAGGATGCCTACACAAAAGGATGTTTGTGTGTTGTGTTCTTTGTAACATGGAAATGCGTTAGAGATTGAAGTGCTTTGTGCTCTGAAGAGCCTGGGCTGAGATGAGCCCTGACTGGTCCATCTGACTTTTACTCCACAGACATCATGTTGAGGCCACAGTGGATGCATGGCCTGCCCAGGGTCTCCTGGCTGGTGAGTGACAGACGCTACTCAAACCAGCCTCCTGACCTCAGGTGCTGCCCTTCTTGTGCTGTGAGGCTGGGGAGGCTGTAGACCCACCTCCACCAGGCCACCATCACCCCCACTGTTTGCCATTTCCCTGACAGGTGACAGCACCTCTTTGCACATTGCCATTGGCATCAGCCAAAGTGACATGCAGGAAAATCAGTTTCATTATGTGACAGTCATGGCTTAACAAAACATCTATTTCATTGATAAAAAGTACTTGCAAATAATTTTTCTTATGTACTGAACCCATCTGGGGCACTGTGGATACAAAACTTATGTTTTTCTATTATTTAATCCTTTAATAAAAGCTTATTTGGGGCTCCTTCAATAGGTCAGCTTTGTGCTCAGGGCTGAAGGATTAAAGATGAAGATGACTCAGTCCCTTAAAGAGCTCAGGGGAGACAAGGATTTACAGTGTATTAAAGGTTTTTTCTTTATGGCTGTAGACAGGGCTGTGTCACAGAGAGTAGAGGGTATTTATTTCTGGCTGGGAGAAGCTTCACAGAGGAATTGCTATTTAAATTGGTCATGAAGCATGAGTAGGAATTGTCAGCCCAAGCCTACAGGACAAGAACAGGAAGGGCATTCCAGGCGAAGGGGACAGCCTGAGCAGAGGCTTGGAGAGTGCACATTGAGAGTCTTAAAGAGACAGCCTGTGGCTGTGGTACCTAGTAAGCTCGGGAGAGGTGAATGGGCGGGCAGGTGCCCGCTGGGTGAAGGACTTTGGACTGCATCCTGTTCGTGCTGAGAAAGCCATGGAAGGGATCAAAGCCAGGGAGTGAGCCATCAGATTTCCGGGTTCCAGAGAGCCTGCTAGAACCCCGTGGCTGCGGTTCCAGTACCACAGTCGTCTCTCTCCCAGCTGTTGAAACTCAACTCTTGTTCAGCCAGGATGCCGGATGAGGTAGACAAGGGAGGCTAGGCCTTGGATGAAGCAAAATCACAGGTAACACAAAAGGGGTCAAAATATAGTACAAGACGAGTTTAATCTGGTTAAAATTACATGTAAAAGTGAGCAGCACATTCAGCTTATACAGGTGTATTGTTGTTGTACTTTGAGCCACAATATTACATTGCATGATGAGAAATGGTCATAATGGCCTGTCCTTGGCTGTGGCAGACGGGGCTGTGTGTGGGACAGAGGGGGAGCCCAGCAGCCTGGGGTAGGGGCTCAAGGAAGAGCGGGGCAGCACTCCCCGTGGTGGGGAAGGACAGGCCTCTGTATAGGACCCTGTGCATCCTAGTATGGAGTGTGGTTATAATGGTTTTTATTTTTTCCCACACATGCACTATCTTCTCATTGCTTACCAAGGCTAATCCACAAATGTTTAATCCACCCACAGGTAGTCAAGATCTGATGGCAGAATCTTACTAAAATCAACTCCACATAGCTTTGTGGTAACCAGCCTTCTTTGCAATGAGATTTTGCTCACATTTCTCTCCTTAATAAAATGAGTCAGACTTGCCACTTGAAATTTTTTTTAATCTCAAAACTTTTAAAAGAATTTAACCAGAATGGGTGCAGAGGATAACGAAGATTCATATCGTAGAAACTCTTAAAGTATGAGTTTTGGTAGTTCCTAGAATGTGAATTTTGCTTATTCAGTGCCAGCTAACCCCAAGTTTCAGGTCAGGCTTTGCTAGGACACACACGCCGGTGCTAACTGCACGGAGCTCCAGGGTTCTGTATAAACTAGCGCCTGGCTGGATTCTCAGTCAGTCTAAACACAGCTCCCCAGTGAGTGGAGATTGCCCTGCTGGCCTGCCCACAGGAGGTTCAGAACAGGCACCGTCTGCAGCTGGGTTGGACCCTGGGCTCTGAGGACAAGCCCTTCCCCTCCCTTCTCCTCTCTGTCCGCTCCGGTCTAATCTAGTCCCCAACCCTGGGGTCAGCGTAGCCCTCTCCACAGTGGCCCAGCTCAGGGAGTGTGTGTGGGGAGGAAGCTGCTGCAGGAGGAGCTCAGTTGAAGGTGGGCTCCTGGGACCTCTCCCTGTTCCAGAGGAGAGGGGGCCCAGCTCTGGCTGTGTTTCTGGCTACCGGCCAGTTTCCCTCCTGCACCATCCCCCCCTGGGAATGGCCAGCGTTGCCTTGCCGCCCTTCCTGACTTCCACAGATGCTCATAGGGCTCTCTGGCTCCCTCTTCTCCTAGCCAGGTTTTTAATGGGTACTTTTAATAGATTTATTGACCTTCATCAAGGCCTTATTTCCTGTTGTAAGCTTTCCATGTTCTCTGGGTACTCAGAGCCCCTCCCCTGCTGTCCTTGATCTCGGCCTGGCCTGAGTGCTTCCAGAACCTTGTTTCTGAATGGATGGAAGAGTCCCAGGGCCTTGGGAGTGTCGGATGGGCTTGGTAGCAGTGATGGTAATGATAGCAGCAGACACGTAGCATTTCTGTGTGCCTTGTCCAGTTTACAGGGATGAAATCGTCTAGTCCTCGCAACAACCCGATGAGGTGGATGAGTGTTAGGCCCATTTCACAGGGGGAAACTGAGAAGAAGGTTGAGCGAGTTACCCCTAGTTACACGTAACCTGGTGAGTGGCAGAGCCAGGATTGGAACACAGATGGTCTGGCTCTAGGCTGTGCTCCTGACTGTGAAGCTGTGCGCCTTCTAGGGACAGGAGGCATGCTGTGCTGCTCCACCTGCCAGCCCGATGACTCCCTGACTGCCCACATCAGCACACTGTGACCCTTTGTCCTGAGCAGGTGCGGTGGCACATCCTGGTTGTCTTGCCTGGATTGGGGAAGCCACGGCCCCAGCAGTGTCCCAGTTCTCAGCGAGTGACTGGGCCTCATTTCCAAATTCCAGGGGCATCTTTGCTATAGCCTTTCTCCGTCTGAGGTACTGGACAGGGTGTCCCAGATCAAGCCTAACAAGAGAGGATTAAGCAAAGCCTCCATGTTAGTGGGTCTCAGGCCGTTTTGGCTGGCCATCACCTCTCCCTGCCCTGTCTCTCCAGGATAGAACTTCGGTCTTGTGAGAACTGCCCTCCCTTTATGAAAGAGAATAAGACCGTGGTAGTCACAGTCCCTCTGTTAGCGACTGCCCTTCTTCAGCCCAGAGTTTAGGAGTCTGATGAGTGGGGACTCTCTCCCTCCACCCCCACCCGCCTCGCACCTCTCCCTGCCCGGTGCCCATTTCATTGAAGAGTGCCCCTCCTACCTCAGGGACCACAGTTGGGTGAGGGAGGTGAGGCTGAGGGCCCCTCTGACTTGGATGACCTGGCCCCACAGTGGGATGAGAGCTGCGTAGGAGAGATCAGAAGTAGACGGAGTGTGAGTCAGGAGGACTCGAGCAGCCATTTTAGCTCTTGTGGTCTCAGACTCCTGGTCCTTAAAATGGGGCTGGAGTGGGAGGAGGTTAACCACCACCCACCGCCCTGCAGCTCCTCACCTTCTGTGATTACACGGTCCTCATCTTCTAAACTCTGGGTCTATTTTGTGGCCCATTTAGGAGCTGCCTTTGATCTTCCTAAAATAGGATGTGCTATTTTGGACGTTGCTGTTTGTGAGAGGGATGTGTGTTTAAAGCTAAAATAGGGTGTCCTTTTTAATTTGTGGGCGTTTCCTTTTCCTGTCTCAGGCACACTGTGTTTAAGTAGTAGTGTGCTCCCTCCCACCCAAGAGGAGAGCCTCAGGCCGGCCCGAGCACTCAGCTTGGCTTGGGGCAGGCCTCCCTCCTCATGGCGTGCGAGGAGGCCTCCTGCTTGCTCAGCCCCCAGGACTCATCCACGTCCTTGTCCACTGATCTGAGAACCGGGTCATTTACTCAAGAGCCTGAAGGATGCCAGGCACAGGCGGCTGAGAACCTTCCTTACAGTTGAGCCACTGAGTGGTTTTCTGCCAGGCTGTGCTGCAGTTGGAGTCAGAGTGGGGAGGGGGCAGACCACAGCCTTGCACCAAACGGCTGTGGTCTCTCTCCTGGCCTTTTTGATGGTCGCCGATGTGGCTGTGAAGAGGGTACCTACTCCAGTAGGGAGGGTGAGAGGTTGGGATGGGACTGCTGAGGAAGGTGCAGGTGTCTGTCCTTGCTTACTCTGCATTCACTTCTGCTGTCACGGAATGTGGATGTGGCCCACACCCTTGTCTTTCTGTTACAGCACTAGTTTTCACTTTATAGAAAAAAAGAGGTCTGATTTTTCATGGATTGTTAGGACTTAGTTGGAAACAGTTGTGTAAAGCTTCAGGCATCTTTCTAAGACAGCAGGCTAGACACAGCTTCTTCAACTTCAGCATCTAAGAATCACCTGGAGGGCTGGATGCAGGCACATTAGTGGGCTCCACCCCCAGGGAGTCAGCTTTTATAGGTTGGGCACTTCCTACAAGCTCCCAGGTGATGCTGATGCTGCTGGTCCATGGACCACACTTTGCATCATCCTGGAGCACTTGTCCCTGTTCCACCCCCCACTTAAGCTATTAGCTTATTTTTATCACTTTCCAAAAACTGGGCTACTTCTTTTAGTGCTAATTGATAGCACCTCTAATTCTAGGACCATAGGGAGGGTTCCTGCCCCCACTCTAATTGGCAGTGGTTCTGATGGAGGAGACAGAATCTGCTGTGCTCTGGGGAGTGTCTCCTCCTGCGTGTGCCTGGTGAGATGTCCCAAGGCTGCCCCACCGAGATGAGTCGAGCAAGGTGTCTTAGAAGCCAGTAGCCCAGCTGTTTCACCATAATAATTACACGCCAGTTCTAGTTTATAGAGGCCTTAGAGATGAATGGTCTGGCTGGTGACATCTCTGCATGAGGATCACTGGTCTGAACCAGCTTGTCCCGGCCACGGCCACCAGTTGTGACCCTGCTATTTGTGAATCGATAGTGTGTGCTGCAGCAGGCTCTCCTCAAGTGTGCCAGGAGGCACAGAACCCGCTTGTAGCCTGGAGTCCACAGTGTCTGTGATGCAGGCAGTGTGGCCGAGTGGCAGGAAACCACATGGACAGGCAGCTTGGGAGGATGAGGTCCCAGCTGGTTTACCTTGTCTGATACATAAAACATCTGTCCTGCTCCAGCTTCTCTGAAACAAATAACGGTTGCAAATGGAATTTGGGGTACAAAGGATAACAACAGACTTGTTCACTGCCCCCCTTCCCCAAGGGACGGTAGCTTATAAAGAAGACTGAGCCCCGCCAAGTCTCCTTGGTTCCTGGTTGGCTGCTTGGGTTAAGCTGTTCGGACGTGATGGTATTTGGAGCCTTGGGTACCTGGCCCTTGGCTGGGTGCTTCCTCAGGGTCTTCCTTGGGTTGTACCTGGTTCTAAAACTGCTCCCCCAAACCAGGCATCCCTGGAAAGCCTCTCCCAGGGGTGCTTTTATCTTCTCCGGGCCTTGGAAATCCACCCCAGACAGCCAGGTGGAGTGGGGAGCTGCCCCCAGGAAGTCTTGCCTGAGGTTGGCTCTTCCAGCTGGAGCTGTGGGGCTTCCACATCCAGCCGAGCTACCCTTCTAGCCACTGCCCGCCCTCCTGCCCCCTCCGCCTCTGCTGAAGCAGAAACCTCTTTTTTCTCTTTCTGCAGGGTACCTGGTGGAGCCCCTGGAGAGGTCCTGGCTCTCTCACTGTCTTGGCAGGTAGAGAACTCAGCAGGTGAGAGGTCAGCTCACCTGCTGGGCCTTGTGCCAGGTGTTTTTCAGGGAGCAGTTGATGAATCCCCAGCCACCTGACCAGGTAGCTGTTTTTCGTTTCCAGTTGCAGAGGAGGGAAAGGAAGCTCCGACAGAGATCAGGTGACTTGCTCAGATTTTATCAGGTGTCCTGTCACATGTTCTCACAGCTCGGTGTAGTTTTGCTGTAGGAAGGATCACCTGCCTCTTACCTGTTAGGAACCTGCTATCTGACTGTGGTGCCCTGCACCGTCAGTTCTGGAGAGCAGCAGCTGCGTCTGGGCTCACTCTCTTTTGACTCTGGCCTCTCGCGTGGTCCCAGGCTTCAGAGGGATCTCGGGTGCTGGAGAGTAAATGACCCAGGTGACCAGTCAGCTCCTGTGTGTTTGCATACTTGGTCCCTCACTCCTGGCCAGCAGCCTCGCCAGGCAGAATGTGCCTCATCTCAAGCCTCCTGAGTGGCTGGCAACTTCAGGGCCTCCAGGGCACTAAGTCTTCAACCAGCCTGCCTTGTGGTCAGCTGTGGCCCCTGGAGCCCGTGTGCCTGTCTCCCTAGCCAAACTCCCCTGCTCGGGCCTGTGTAAGGGGAGTGGTGGGTGCAACCACTACACACCTGAGACCCTTCCAGCCCTAGAATGAGGACTGATGTGACATGTGCCCCATCCTCACGTGCCGGTCAGGCCTCAGCTGCATGGGGAGTCTTGGCAGCCAGCCTTTGCAGCGGGAGGCACACACCACCAGTGTGCAGGTGAGGAAACTGAGGCCCAAAGAGAGGAAAGGAGTGCCTGGGAATGGACCTTGGGTTACACAGGTGTGCTGCTAGTTCACCTGTTAATTACCCTTCAACTCCAAAACTCTTTGGTGGTGGGGGTCCTAACAAAACAACTTAAGCAGAGTACCTCTGAACTTTTCCTGCATCTGACGCCTCCATCCCAAGGGCTTGGATGTCGCTGAGTGTTGTTCACTGTAAGCCTCACCCCCATAGAGAGGCCAGGGAGAGGAGTGTGAACAGGAGCGGTTGGAGAGCTTCTGGGGACCTGGTGTGACCCTCTGAATCGGGCGAAGACTTCTTCTGAAAATACTCTAGAGGGAAAGAAACTGTGTGCCTTTCCCTAAAGCCTTGAAGGCTCTTGTGTACCAGTGCCAGCTTTTCACTTGGCATGTTTGAAATGTACCACTCTTAGCCCTGGAACCCTTGCTCATTCATGGTCATTTATTCTGATTGCTAGCACCCACTGGATGACAGCGTGGCGTGGCGAGGCGAGGGTGCTCTTTTCTTTAGGGAGCCGCATTTGGCTTAAGATTGCCCTGTGTTTTGCCTGTCTGAAGTGGTTTTAGGTATAAAGATTCAATGACACAATTCGCCTGTAATTTAATGCCACATTTCTCATATGAAATAATCTTACTACACTGAGCCTCAGTAGCAGGTTTATGGGGAGACTTTATCATACCTCCAGGTGATCCAGCGTAAGCTGGCAGGCTTGTGTGAGGGGATAATTCTAGGCACTTGGCTGTTAGGCAAATTGTGCCTTGAGGAGTCCGGGGAAGATGAGGGAAGCCACGGCAGCTGCTAAGTGTGATGCTGGCTGGACTTGAGTGTCTGGTAGCCAGTCTTCAGGGTGCACCCCTTCCCCCCCACCTCTGGGCTGGGCTTCTGTTCTCTGGTGAGAGGCTTTGTCATCAGCACTTTTCCTTTCTTTTGCACTTTATTACGAGTCTGCCACACTGGAGTTGGTGTGATAGTCGTTCCTGGCTTAATAGCTCAACACTGTGTACTTTAAAAACTGGGAAGTTTAAAAGCAGAAGCAGTGTTCAAGAAAGTGGCACACCAGGCGATGTGAAGAGACCTGTGTTCTGGTCCCTTTCCTCCCTGCCTTTACACCTGTAACTCCCACATTATCACATTTTGGGGAAAGCCTTTGGAGACCTGGGTGAAACCACCCCCAAGAGGGGCAGCAGGTTAAATCGCTTCTTCTGACTGTCTTGGCCAGGTGGGGTTTACCTTATTAGTGCAAGTCACAGGAGGGCCTTGAAGAATGTCATGGGTCAGTCACGCCTGGTCCAGGGTGTGAGGGTCCCACAAGGAGGGCAAAAGTGAAAGTGGGCACCTCTGGACAGGTGTAACCAGCTCTCCTGGAAGCTAGAAAGGGGCCGGCTGTGGGCAGCTGAGAGGTGGCCCCTCCGCTTGTCACTCCTGCCTGAATGGAGGTGTCTCCCCAGTGGGCCTGTCACAGAGGATGCTGGTGACCATCAAGTCAGTGCTGACTGTGGGCAGGTATGGTCGACATCCGGGGACCAGGGATGTGATCCAAAATGATAGGTGCATACCCTCCCATTTGAAAGAAACACATGGCTCTGATCTAAGCTTTAAAAAGTTTTAAATTATACTTACATTGCTTTTTTGAGAAGAAAAATGAAAAGACAAGTGAAAATATAATACAGATAATGACTTTTGGGTATACTTTATTATAATAAAAGTATTTGTTACGTGATTCTTTATGTGGAAAACCATAGGAAGAAGAATACAGTGAATGCCCACTCAGCTGAAGACATTTTCATTCCCAATACAACTGAAACTGCATCTGCCCCCAACCTCTCCCTGAGATTACCATCATTCTGAATTTATGCTGTGTTTCCGCCCACTTAATTCTTTCCACTTTGTGACCGAGTCTTCACAGATTTTTGTCCTGGGGCTTGGGAAGCAAGCACTGCTTATTAATTCTCATTTTCAGTCTTGTGATGCTTCTGGTCAGAAAAAGCTGTTTCTTGAAATTGGGCTGGTGGCTGCCCGGCTGCCCTAGGTGGTACGAGAATGGTCAGGTTCAGGGTGGAGCCTGCCCTGATGGAGTGTGCTCCCTCCCTTTCTCATCCTGCCTGCCCTGCCATTGTGAAGGCATGCAGGTGGGCCTGCGCCTGTCCTGGCTCCCAGTGCAGAGCACAGGCTGGTCTGTGTTGCCCTTTGCTGCAGAGTTGGCTTCATTTGGAAAGGTTCTTGCTGCCAGTGAGCATCCCTGTGGTCTCTGCTTCAAGCACCTCGTCATTAACATTGCTCTTGAGCCCTGCCTTGAAGATAGCAGCCTGGACTGGTTCTCTGTCCCCCCTCTTCCGACCTGTCCCGCCTTCCTGTCAGCTGCTCTGCTCCCATCAGTGGTGGGACAGGGAGTGCTCTGCTCTATGGCCGTCCAGGGTCTGGTGAACAAATGGGCTATGCTTGGTAGATGGATTGTGTTTATATTCAGCCCTGTGAAGTCTTCTCTTGCCTGGAGCCGAGCGTTTTGCATAAGAAGCTCTTGCTCCAACACTGCCCCCCATCCCTTGCCCCCGCCACCCCTGCAGATGCCTCTTTACCTCCTCTTGTTGACTGAAACGTGGCTGATTCTCCCAGGAGAGCCAAAGGCCTCAAAGTGGAGTAGGGTCCTTTCTCTGTGCATGCTTCATCTCTTCCCAGAGGTAGGCTCTGGAGTCCCTTCCTACTTGACCCATGACTGTGCTGTCCTCTCCACCTCCTGTCACTGCCCTCTGTCACTTCAGGTTACCCTGGTCTCCAGAGAGGACTGGGCATCTGCCTCTGATGTCCCATCACCTCCTGACAACTCCTATGTCTGCAGGGACGTCTAGCATCACCAAGCCCATGACCTTCAGCTTCTCTCTCCTGGCCATTCCTGAAACTGCCCCCCTAGGTTGCCCACCCCTGGAACCCAGCCTTCTGAACTCTCACCTCCCGTCCTGCTGTGTAGCTGGTTCTTGGCTTCCTCTTTTCTCTCTGTCCGTCATGTCCACTGGAACTTCATGTCCATTGGCCCCGTGGTACCGGGATGACCAAGCTCCGGTCATTGCCCTAAGAGCCCAGAGACTGGAACGTGACAGTTTTCATGTGACTAGCGTGATGGAGGAGATGAGTGCAGAGCACTGTGAGAGACTGGGGGAGGCGGTGAGGTATTCGAGGCAGCCTCTGGAAGGAGAGCTCTTCCCCAGCAGAGTCTGGAGGCACGCGGAGAGAGGAGTTAGCCCCGGGAGCGAGGTGGGAAGGGAGTTACAGGGAGGCTGGGAACTCAGCGTGAAGGTACTAAACAGCCTAATGTGGGTACCTTTTTCCAGTTATTACAGTTTTGCATACTTATTGTAAAGGGTATAGAAAAACATGGTCCTGTAGATAAAGAAGAAAATCATGCTACACCCACTGCCAGTGTTAACCTTTTAATATGTTTTTGTCTCATGTCTTCCACTTTGTGTGTGTGTTTGCTTCTGTGTGTTTATCTTGGCAGATCTTAGAATTTTACTCTTTCACCTGTCGAGTTGTTATAAACTCAGTCATTTCCATTTCAAATATCTACGTGGTATTTCACCATATGACTGAACCATAATTTACTGTTTTCCTGACAGGCATTTAGGCTGCTATGAAGTCTTGCAATTTATGGTATAAAATACATTATGGCATAAGTAATGCTTCAGTGAACGTCCTTGTCTGAGATCCTGCCAGAGGGCAGTGACTTCAGGCTTCTAGTCTCGGCGTGACTGGCCTCTTGGAGCAAATGTTCCTCTGCCACCCCCACCACACAGTGGCCGAGTAAACTCCAGCTGCTGTGCATCTGCTTTGTGGGTGGCTGGCTGGGCCGAAATGAGTGTGACCTCATTGCACTGAGAGGTCCATGCTTTGTGCTATTGGAGACTGTCCCGACCAGGACCACGACCACACAAGGTCCTTATGGCTTTGCTGGTCCGTGGCTGCTTAGGGGCTAAAGAAAGAGCCATGTGTTATCTTCTTTGTAAGACATATTTTAGATTAAAATTAAAAAAAAAGAAACATGCACATAAAGATGTTGATGCAGTCTTTAAAATATGATAGTCATGCAGCCTAGCAATAGCATGAAATATGTTTACAATCTAACATTCAAGTGAAAAAGCAGGATCCTACATCTTTTGTGCCCACTGCTCTTATCTATGTAAAATATGCCAATAAAAACCCGATTTTAGTTAAGGTGTTGTTATGAGTGGGGTTTCCCTCCTTTATTTTCTGAGCTTGCCTTAAGGGAACGATGGTAATAATTTTTCTTTTGAGACTGTCTGTGCTTACTGTCCTTGGCTGACTGCAGGGTCAGCTTCCTTGCAAGCCCCTGGGGTGGGTCCTGGGGTGACTTGGCTGCTGGGCAGCCGGCTGTGTGTGGTTGTCCCCCTACACTGAGGGCCGGCTGTTGCCTCGGGGCCATGGTGCAGCTCTTCTGGTGATGGAACCCAATTGCGGCTTCCTTTATTTTGTTGATTTCAGAGTATAACTATCTTATTAATTTGAAAGTATTTTGATTTTTAAATGACACTTTTGGGAAATATTTTCATTCATCAACCTTTGAATGGTTAATCCAGAGTTTTGTTGTTATAATAATAGAATACTCTTTTCTTGAGGTAAATCTATAACTGAGCAAATAGAATTCTATTGGAAACACTTCGTCTAAAGTACTGAAACGTGTTCTTTGCTAACCACCTACATTTCATTATTTCTCTTCTTTGTAAAAATTACTTAGGTTTTCTTGAAAGGGTTACTGCTTATTAAAACAAGGGGAGGGAGGCCTCCTGATGAGAAAGTTAAATTAGAAACAGGACTGTTTAACAGTTTTGAATCACAACCTCAGTGGGAGATTTGCCACAGGCCCTCACAACGGACCACGACAGAAGAGTCCCAGGGCCCCTGGCAGGTGGCTCCTCTGCCCTGATTCCTCCTTGCAGTGGAAGGCTCAGTTCTAGCGTTTTCTTTTTTCCTGGGTATCTTCATGGGGTACCGTAACTGCGTTGACTGATTTATGTTGTCTCCGAGAGTCTTGTTAATAAATTAGGCTGTTTTATGGAAACGCACGTATGTTGTGCTCTGAGAATCAGATGTGTCCCAGTGACGCTTTGTGAAGCAGCAGAGGTGCTGTGAACTCCTGTGGGTCCTGAAAGTCTAGGAAGTTTGAACTATCTTCTTCCCAGTCCAGGCTACTGCTTCCGTGTTCTCTTGTCTTCTCTCCTCCTGGCGCTTTTTTCCCTGCTCTTGGTTGTCTTCTGAAAGAGGAAACCCTTCAGCCTTTCCTGCCTTTCTCATCAGCCTGAGCATTCCTTCCCTCTCAAGCAGTGGTGCATCTCAGTGGCCTAAAAAGGTGTGGAAACCATTGGATTCGCAGGGGAGCCAGAAGAAGGGAGACCCGGATTGGCGGGCAGGAGCCCCCCAGAGTTGCCCAGAGGCGCTGCAGTTGGGGGTGGGCAATGCAGGCCCAGCTCAGAGAGGTTTTAGATCACGGGGCTGGATTCCTGCAGATGAGTTATGTCAAAGGAGTCTAGGAATAAAGTCAGTTCTTAGAAGGCTGGTTGCATGAAGGGCAAGGCAGCTGCTTCTCAGATGTCTGATTGCTCTACTTCTGATTGCCTGTGCCCAGAGGGAACTGTAGTGTGTGAGGAATTTATGTGCCTTGACCTGGAACAGTTTTATAGTGACCTCAGCCAACAGCGGGAGGTAGGCAAGGGGAGACTGGAAGCAGATGCCCCGGCTAGCCCTCAGATGTACATTGACTGGCTCTGATGGAGGTCAGAGGTAGCTAAGGGATAGGTTACCATCCTTGCTCTAAAAAAAAAAAAAAGAGGAAAGGCTAGTTGATTCAGAGCTAAGATTATTTTTTAAAATCAACTTTTTTGCTTTAGAGCAGTTTTAGATTTACAGAAAAGTTGCAAAGATAGTACAGGGTTCCTCTATTGCCCCACCCCCACCATATTGTTAACATCTTGCATTACCATAGTACATTGTGGTACATTAGTTACAACTAATGAACCAACACTGATACATTATTATTGACTAAACTCTACATTTTATTTAGATTTCCTTAGTTTTTTACCTAATGTCCTTTTTCTATCCCAGGATCCTATCCAGGACATTGCATTGTGCTTACTCGGTTTTTTCTCGTTGGGGTCCTCTTGGTTGTGAGAGTTTCTCAGACTTTCTTTGTTTTTGATGACCTCGACAGTTTTGAGGAGAAACGTTCAGGTATTTGTAGCATGCCCTTCATTTTGGCTTTGTCTGATGTTTTTCTCATGATTAAACTGAGGTTATGGGTTTTTGGGAGGAAGACTACAGAGATGAAGGGCCCTTCTGGTCACATCATAGCAGAGTACATACTGTGAACATGACTTCTCGCTGCTGATGTTGACCTTGACCTTGACCACTTGGCTGAGGTCCTGTTTGTCAGTTCTCTACAGTTACTCTCCCCACCTCCTCCATATGTTCTCTTCTGTGGGCAGCCCCCACCTGAGGGGTGGGAGTGGTTCTCCCCCTTTGAGGGGACAGGGGTATCCTCATAAATTATTTGGAATTCTTGTATATGGGAGATTTGTCTCTTCTTTATTTATTCAGTCATTTATTTATATCAGTGTGGACTCATGGATACTTATTTTGTACTTTGGGTTATAATTCAGTACCAGGTTATTTATTTTATTGCTCAAATTGTTCCAGCTTTGGCCATTGGAAGCTCTTTCAGTTGGCTCCCGTGTGCTTTTGACATCCCTCCATTATTAGGGGTTTTTGGGTTGGTTTTTCTCAGCACATCTTTTGTTTTTGGCGCTACAAGATGCTCCAGGCTCGCCTTGTATATTTCCTGCCCCAGCCTGAGAATCAGCCATTTCTCCAAAGAGCTCTTAGCCCTTTTATTGGAGAACAGTATTAGAAACCAAACTCTGGGTACTCAGTGGCTAATGTTATTATAATTTCAATTTCTGTGTACTCAATGAGCAAGAAAAGCAAAACATATTAAGTAGCAATTCTTGCAAGAAATAACTGAAAATCTCTCTGCGTTTACCAGCTGTGCCCCCTTCTTGGGCTGCACAGACACAGAGTTGTAGTTGTAAACCTAGTATGCACCTCCTTCTGAGTTCTGTTTCTGAAATCGTCTCTGTAGTGATGATGTCTTTGTGCACAGGCTCTCACTTCGACTCTGAAGTCATATTCTCTCTTACCGGCTCCTGGTGGAGATACAGAAAGTAGGTCTTGAATGAATGATTCCAGCTCCCTGAGTCCTGTACTGGCTCTTGGTCAAAAGCAATAAAGTCTAACCCAAGAAAAGAACCAGATGGAAGAAAAATTTTAGACAGATGATAAGTTGTGTTGACAGGAAGCACAGCCGGAGCTCCTTAGAGGGGTTACTTGAGGCTGGGGTTCAGGGAGAGGACTAGGAGATGGGTGGGAGCCAGCTCCTGCAGACCGGGTGGGGGTGGGGAGTGCTGCAGGAATCGTAATGTGGAAGTTACAAGTGCAGGGGACTGAATGAAAGCCTTGCACCCCGACCTAAGACTCTGGACCGTTGCCTTCAAGTGAGTGCACACATTTGTCTACGTGGGTGTGCGAGTATGTAAGTGATGTGGTCTTTTGGCTCTCAGCCTCACTGGGAGGCCAGTTCAGAGCCTGTTGCCTTAGCCTTGTGTGGGGTGGCAGGGGATGATGGAAGCAGAGGAGTCTCAGTGGAAGAGGGGGCAGAACTCAGTGACTGATCTTTGGTCAGTGGTTGGAAAGCAGTATCAGATATGTGTGCACTTCTGAGAATGGTGGGGCCTCAAAAGGAGAGAATCCAGGAGAAGCCCGTTCTGAAGATAATGTGGTCTCAAGTTTCAGTGGGTGCCTGGAGTCCAGGGCTGATGGCTAGTTGACTTGGAAATGCTGTCTTTGCCTTCAAGAGAGTCCTTAGTACCAAGGGAGAGGAATGAAGGCATCATCTGTTGGATGGCTTAGTGGATAAAATTGGCAAGGTGCAGGAAAATAGAGGTACACACTGAGGGCCAAGCCTGGCCTGCAAGCTGTCCCTGTCCCTGCATTTGTCCTCAGTGTTGGCAAAGAGAGATACCCCTATCATGCTGAATGACTCCCATGGGCATTGGGATGCTGAAGGTCCAAGTGGGAGCTGTCATTTACCCACCATCTGTTGGCACCGTTGGTACTGAGTGGTTTAGGGCTTTTTTTTAATTGAAGTCTAATTGACGTACAGTATTATATTAGTTTCAAGCATACAGCATACTGATGGACGTTTATATAGATTACGAAGTGATCACCACGATGAGTCTAGTAATCGTCTGTCACCATATAAAGTTATTACGATCTTATTGACTATATTCCCTATGTTGTACATTACATCCTCATGACTTATTTATTTTGTAACTGGAAGTTTGTCCCTCTTACTCCCTTCACTTGCTTTGCTCATCCTCCCCACTCCTCTCCCCTCTGGTGACCACCAGTTTGTGTTTATATCTACGAGTTTGTTTCTTTTTTGTTTGTTTCGTTTTTTAGATTCCACATGTAAGTGAGATCATACTGAGTTTATAGCCTGTTATCTTGGGGATTCTGGACCACTGTGATGGAACCCTGAGGTGCCCCAATCCTTTGACAGTCTCATTCTGAGGGAGACTTGGCCTTAATGTTGCCTTCTTGGCAGGGAAAACTCTGCTCCTCCCTTTCCTGAGGCTGAGAGGATGGACAGGAATGTGCCCCCCCTGTATCTATGGGTGTGCAGTTTGTTTCTGGGAGGGGGATGGTGTGGGGGCATCTTTAACTATTTGGTCTGAGTTTTTGTCTTTGAATGGCATGTATTTTGTGGAGGGTTTTTACATCCTCCCCCTATGCAGTGGCCAAATTCTATCTGTCTTTTCCATTTCTTCTGTGTGGGATTAACATCTTTGTAGAATCCATGTGCATGTAGAGTGATGTGGATAACCTAGAAAGGCTCAGGGTGATGGAGTTTATCCAGAACTCTGTGTGACCTCATAAGGTCTAGTTGCTGGGACTTAGGTGGGGCCTGTGGTGACAGAAGTGCTCTCATTCTGGGCGTTGTCACTAGGACTTATTGATGGGTTGGATATGGGGGACGGGGGAACTGATAGAGGAAGCAAGGAAAACTGTGTTTTTGGCGTGAACAACCTGGAGAGAGGTGATGCTGTTTGCTGAGATGGATAAGACTAGAGGTGGAGCAGGAGGGAAACCAAGAGCAGCATTGACAATCCCAGAAAGTGGGGAATGTCCTCTTGAAAGGCTGGGTTTTTCTGCTGGTCGTCTTCTGATCACGCTGCTCATCACACAGAAATCTCTAAAAAGAGAGAAGATGGTTTCAGAAACAGTACCTGGCTCTGGAGAATGGAGTCCCATGCGAAGATGAAGATGCCCATGGGGGAGGGACTGCGTTCATCCTGTGATGATCTTCTCATTTGGGCCTTAGGGAGGTACCCCAAGTCACTGCACCTGTGGTGTCATGGTTAATGTGGAGGCAGAGCCTGGGGTTTTGGACAAGGAAGTATACTACAGTGGTTAGATGTGAGATACTTCTGGAGGTATTTGTGGTCTGGTTTGGTCCTGACCCCTTTGTTGTCCTCGTGGGGATGCCTTCCTCCGTTTCATTCTGTTTGAAACTAGGACTCCGAATCTCCTTGTCCTAGAATTGCCATTAACCTGTGACACCAGGGCCTCCCAGTAAACGAGGTGGGAATTTGGAGTGGCCCACCTCCTATCCATGTTGGCGACAGCCAGGTGAGGGGTGGAGAGTTTGTGCCTGCATCTGGCCAAATAACACTTTGAGTTGAAATATTCAGTCCTTTGGTTATCACAATAGATTATGAAGGGTTTGTTTGTTTTCCAAAATTATTTTACAGTACGTGGACTCTTTCTGCTTAGAACAGAATGAAAGACTTTCCAAAAACGGAAGCATTTTAATGTTGACTTCTTAATTTAAGAAAATTACAGTGGGGGAAAAATAAAGTTGCATTTCTTTGTAGTGATGGAACAAAAAACTCAAAACCCAAACTGGGTCAGATAGATAATAGTAGGAACAATAAGTTCCGTCTGTATCTAATTACAGCTGAGACCCAGTTAATCAAAAACAAATTGTATTTCCAAAAGGGAGTGGGAGGTGAGCTGTGTGTACTTCCTGGGTATTTTCACATTGTGGGTAGTAACGTAGTCAGATGGTGGGCTTTTTAAGTTTGGGGTAGGTCTCTGCCTCCCTGAAAGCACACTAAGGCAGGAGGGTCTCTGAGCAGCAGGCTGGACTGGGTGGGGAGGGGCCTGGAACAGGTAAACCTAGTGCCTTTGAGCCCCTTGGGGCCTCATCCTGTGGGTGTTCTCTTTGAAGCCTTCACACGCTCTCATCTGGATGGTTTGGTTTCCAAGCCCCCAGGCAGGGAGAAGCAGCACATTTCAGTCGACAAGAACATTGAAAGCTGATGACTTGATTGCAGGTGAAGAGAGTGAAACTGTCCTAATGAGTAGATGTAACAACAGAAAAGGAGCAGCAAGCCCAGTGCGTTGAATGTAGACACGAGAGGCCCTGTGCATCCTAATAGAAGGCACCTTTGTCTACAGTCACATGCCTGAGTCGTGTTCATCATCTTCCTCCTGTTTCAGACAGGAAAGGGAGGCCCCCAGGGAAGTGACTGATTGACTGTCAGGGGCATGCAAGTTAGGGACAGGATTGGATCTGTGTTATGGGTCTCCTGTTCAAACTAGTCCTTAAAATCAGGGAAGAGTTTTCTTCTAGTCAGAATGCTTTTCTTCCAGCGTGGTTTGCTTTTTAAAAGCTGCCACCTGAGTGATATCTCACTGGCCTGAAGCAGCCGCCAGAGATTTCCCTCCTGGAACAGAGTTGGCCCTATTGGTATGGTGTCTCTGGGGGCCAATACATCAGGCCCTTTATCACTCGTTCCCATCTTACTCCCAGAGTCTGTCCTGCCCTCATCGCTGGGAGGAGATCTCAGAGGGATGTGACGGCAGGGATCTGGATCCCTGTGCTACTGAGTGGCCCTTCAGGGATGACTCCTTTGGTGCGTTCATGATGGTGGGCACAGTCAGGTCCTAGGGGAAATTCAGGCAGGGGCTGACTCTGAAAGGCTGCCCGTGGGGCCTGATGGGAAACCTTGGGACCTTCTGGCATCAGTTTGATATCTGGAGGGACCCATAGGGGAAAGAGAGTCCAGTGAGGCCCCATGTCCAGAATAACAGCAGTTTGCTAGTCCTGACTTTGGACTTCGTAGGTTATTGAGGATCCCTGTTTTATGGATGAGGAGTCTGGACTGTAGGGTGTCCAGGGGTCAGTCCTGTTCTCAGCTCCTCCATGGCAGAGCCATCGTTGGACCCACTCCACCCCCCTCACTGCCTGTCAGGTGGAGATGGTTGGCTGGTGTATTCACATTCCCAGCCCCCTCCTTGATTTGGATTCTGAGAATGCTGTCTGCTACCCTTGGGGAGTGGGCAGCGCTTGACTTCCAGTAATGCTCTGACAGCTCCCCTCTCCCAGGCCTGGGTACCCCAAGCTGGTTGTTTTCTGGGATGGATCAGCACTGCATTTCTTTTGGATGTTGATTGGAACCCTCATGGCCTTCTTAGCTGAGTGGCCGAGAAGGATATGGGCCCCATATGTGTGGAGGGCACTACTTGAGGGGAATTTATTTACACAGTCGTCTGCTTACTCTGACTTCCTGCTGATCTGATCTGTGATCACACACCTCTCATGCATGGTAATGTTCCCTCACATTTTACAAATTACTTGCTTATCAGGATGTACATTTGGGTGACCATTATTTTTAACAAAAATAATGTGTTTTTAAAGGCATGGCTTAGTTCCTGTTGGAGGCAACTTTCTTCATGTTGTGTAGAATTCATATTCTGCTGGTTAATGCCAGCTTTCCTAACATGGGATATTAGACTGAAAGGAACTTGCATATAATATTTTGTTGATTGTTAGAAATTAAGGGGGCGTGCTCTGTGGCCGAGTGGTTAAGTTTGCATGCTCCACTTGGCGGCCCAGGGTTCGGATCCTGGGTGCGGACATGGCACCGCTCGTCAGGCCACGTTGAGGCGGCGTCCCACATCCACAACTAGAAGGACCTGCAACTAAGATATACAACTGTGTACAGGGGGGGTTTGGGGAGGAAAAAAAAAAAAGATTGGCAACAGTTGTTAGCCCACGTGCCAATCTTTACAAAAAAAAAGAAATTAAGTATAAATTTTATTGGCATCCACTTCTAGAATGGTAGTATTAGGAGCTCCGCAGACCTGCTCCTCAGCAAAACAACAATAATTGGTGAAAGTTGTTTTAAGAAAACAATCAATTAAAGTATCTGGCAGTTGTCCTATGGGCATACAGCAAATGAAGAAACGTTTAGGAAATCTACTAAATCTCCGTAACAACAGCAAGGGTCTGTGATACTTGAGCCGTCGTCCACTCTTTCCCTCTCTCTCCCCTCACCCCCTGACCAGCTCAGCATGACAGAAGCTATACTGTGGCCAGGCGTGGCCACGAAGCTGTGGTTCCCTCTCCCCCAAGTTTTCATCAAGAGCTACGGTATCTCCCTGGGAAGGGTGAGCTGCCAGCATTCCTCATTCCCCCAGCTCTGTTGCACAGGCTGAATTGCAGGAAAGTGTAGCCAGTGCTGCTCACAGGGCGAGGCTCTACACCCAGCTGAGAATACTGGGGCCCCAGCTGCCTTCTGTCATGCCAGTTTGCTTGTAGGGTGGGGGTTCCATCCCAGGAGAGAAAGCCAAGAAGACCAGAGGCTACCGTCCCCACCCAGCACTCTATTCATAAAGCAGGGGTATCTGAGAGAAGTGGGTCACTGTCCTTGATCCCAGCTCCAGGGCAGTGACTCAGATTTTGCCAAGGAGGAGAGGTAGGCCATGACTAGAAAGAGTGTGGGGAAGTTCAAACCTAAGGGTGCTCTCAGAAACAAGGAGATTTGGGTGGTAAGCAATTAACAAAGGCTGGTAGTTCCATGAGAGCAACAGTTGAAATTTTAGGCAACAGACAGCTAAGAAGAGCCCTTCTGGGGTCAGAACAAACCTCAAACACTGACATCAAAAATTTCCTCTCTGTAAAGGCCTGTATTTAATTGGATTGGGCTGTGGAGCAATTGCTGTCCCAGGGTATTGTCAAAAACAATAGAGTAGTCAACCAGCAATTCATGGAGCCTAACAGCTGGGTGTGATAACATCAGAGGCAGGCAGCCGAACAGAGAGACTGGGGAAGAGGCAAAGACAGCCCTGATAAAGCCATCATCCTCCCAAGGAGACTGTGCACGCCCAAGGCAGTGCATTGTGGGGAGCAGTGCCAGAGGCTGCTCACTGCAGGGGGTGGTGGGGGGTAGACTTCACTAAGTGAGTCCAGCCCATTCACTGAAGAAATAAGCAAACAAAAACAAGCCCTAGGTGGGAGGGGATCAGTATTCAGAGCTGCTACAGTATATTATCTAAAAGGTCGAGTTTTCAACAAAAAAGGGTAAGACATACAAAGAAATGGGAAAGTGTGATGGGATTAAAAAAAAAAAATAAAGCAACAGAAGCTGCCTGGAAGAGGGCCCAGATGTTGGATTTAACAGGCAAAGACGTCAAAGCAGCCATTATATATATATTCAAAGAGCTAAAGGAAATCATGCTTAAAGAAGTAAAGACAGGTATGATGACAATATCTGATCAATTACAGAAAAAAGCAATAAAGTATGAAAATGAACCAATTGGAAATTCTGGGGTTGAAAAGTAAAGTAACTAAAATGAAGAATTCATTAGAGGGCCCACAACGGTAAATATTAACTGGCAGAAGATAGAATCAGTCAACTGAAGGACAGAGTGATAGAAATTATGCAGTTCAAATGACAGGGAGAAAAAAATAATGAAAATGAACAGAGTCTCAGAGAAATGTGTGATATCATTAAACATACCATCATACACATAATACAGGTACCAGAAGGAGAGGAGAGAGAAAGGAGCAGAAAAAGTATTAGAAGAAATAATGGCCAAAAACTTCCCAAATTGGATGAAAAACAATCTACATATCTAAGAAACACAATGAACTCCAACTAGTATAAACATAAAGAAGTCCACACCCAGGAACATCATGGTAAAAATTTTGAAAGATAGAGAGAAAACCTTGAAAGCAGTGAGAGGAAGATGACTCAGGTTGTACTGGGCAATCCCAATAAGATTAACAGCTGACTTGTCGTTGGAAACAGTGGAGACCAGAAGGCAGTGGGATGACATAGTCTAAGTCCAGGAAGAGAAAAAAACCAAGGATTTTATATCCAACAAAGCTATCGCAAAAATGAAAGTGAAATAAAGACATTTTCAAATTAAAACAACAACAACAGAATTTGTTGTCAGCAGACCTGCCTTGCACGACATACAAAGGAACTTCTTCAGGCTGAAAGCAAATGACCACAGATAGTGGCTCAAATCCATATGAGAAGATAAAGAGTGCCAGTAAAGGTGATTATGTAGTTATAAAATACAGTGTCAATGCATATTTCCCCCTTTCTTAAGTGATTTAAAAGGCAATTTTATAATATGTATATAATTATATTGTTGGGCCTGTGACATTTATAAAAGTAATGTATTCGACAATAACAGCATAAAGGAGGCAAATGGGAGCAAAGCTATATTGGAAAAGAGAAAGGAAATTACACTGCATGGTAACTCAGATCCACAGGACAAAATGAAGAGAACCAGAAATAGTAAATGAGAAGGTTAACAAACTCTGGCAACATATACTTGCTTTCCTTTCTTCTCTCAGCTTCTTTAAAAATGTGAAGTTATATACAGTAATAATAGCAATATATTTTGGGGTTTGTAGTATGGATAGATGTAATGTGTATAATAATAGTTGAACAAAAAGGAAGATGAAATAAAACTATATAGGAGTAATGTTCCCATATCTCACTGGAATTTTGTGAGTAAAGGATTAAAGTTTACACTAGAAAATATTCACTTAATGCAGAGGAAAGCAGTAAGTGAGATAGAGAGGAAAAAAATGACAGAGACGTCAGTGCTCTTGCCACCTTCAAATGGTTTTTATTATAAGGGTATAAACTAAATATTAGAGTTTGACTGTGTTTAATTCTACTTGAAAAGAAATTTCATCAGCCTTCTTTGGGTAGAGCCCTCAGCTGTCTCCTGTTTATTCTGAGTCTTTTTGTCAAAGGTGTATTTTAAATGCTGTATTCCGAGCATGCCCAGGGCTGACCTGGCGGTTGTAAAGATAAAGGGAGCAGCTACAGAGTGAGAAGAAGCTTGGGACCCAGAGTTTACTCTGGGGTTGGAGTGTCCTGGCTCTGCTGCTGTCTGCTTTGTCCGTTTCCAGCTCTGACACTGAGTGTCAAATGGTCACCCTGAGCACTCGGTGAGATAGTGACTGCAGTGCCTGTCCAAGCTCATCCTTTCCCCCTGCCCCCAGCAGGTCATGTGTGGGAAGGGGAGAGAGGGGACTCAGGTCCTCTGCCTCTGTGAGGACACTGTGCCCTCTGCAAGCAGAAAGGGGAGGGCTGCTTTGCCACCTCTGGGCCTTGACTTCTTACTGGCAGCACCCACCAACTCAGATGCTGGACTGATGCAGTGCATTAGATTAGAGGATGCCAGGTATGGTCTGTAAGGCAGGTGGTTATGGACCTAATTGTGTCCTCCCCCGCCCCCCCCACCCCCAATTCATGTGTTGAAGTCCTAACCTCCAATGTATTAACCCCCAATGACTGTATTTGGAGATAGCATCTCTAAAAGGTAATTAAGGTTAAACAAGGTCATAAGGGCAGGGCCATAATCCAGTAGGACTGGTGTCCTTATAAGAAGAAGAGAGGCCGGCCCCATGGCCCAGTGGTTAAGTTTACTCACTCTGCTTCAGTGGCCCTGGGTTCGCCCGTTCGGATCCTGGGTGTAGACCTATGCACCGCTCATCAAGCCATGCTGCGGTGGCATCCCAGATAGAAGAACTAGAATGACCTACAATTAGGATATACAACTATGTACTGGGACTTTGGGGAGAAAATAAATAAAAGAGGAAGACTGGCAACAGATGTTAGCTCAGAGCCAGTCTTCCTCACCAAAAAGCATACTTTAAAAAAGACAGAAAAAAGAAAAGAGACACCAGGGAGGAGTGCACAGAGAAAAGATCCTGTGAGGCACAGTGAGAAGGCGGCCATCTGCATGCCAAGGAGAGAGGCCGCGGGAGAAACCCAACCTGCTGGCACCTTGATCTTGGACTTCAGTCTCCAGACCTGTCAGAAAACAGATTTCTGTTGTTTAAGTCCCTCCAGGCTGTGGAATTTCATCACGGCAGCCTAAGCAGACTAATACACGTGTCTGATGTGGAATCTCAATGTTCTCCTTGATCCCCGCCATCATTACTGCCAATTCTGCCTCACTGAGGAACTGGGAAAGCAGTGCCGCTCCAAATTATGGACGTGCAAGCACGCACGATAATTACAAATAAAAAGACTGTTTTGGAAATTGTCTTCTCTCTGCCTCCCTTCAGATCTATTTCATGATCAACCTGTCGACAGAAGCCGTCTGAATGGTGATGTCAACCTGCCGAAGGGGTCTACGGTCTGGGTGGTGCACACAGCGATGCACTAGAACAGGGTCGCATGGCCACAGTTATCCCAGAAATGCCAGGTTTGCGCTGGATTTTGATCCCGTCCCTGTTTTTCTTCCTAAAACAGTGGTGGTGGATAACCAAATGGTATTTTTAGAACTGCCTTGCAGTTTCTCTGTGTAAACCTTTCCTCTGATACATGGTTCAATCCTCACATTCAGCCTCGTTTAAGATTTACAGAGTGCTATATTTACTTGACTTTCATTGAAGTTTCAGGGCTTTTCAGAATGCTGCTCCAAGAAATCTGATGAATACTGAACTCTAGAATTTATGCCTTACAAGGCTTAAATACTGATATATTTGTAGGCTTTCTTATGACTTATTTTCCTCCTTTTTTTTCTAGACTATTTAGGGCAAAGCAGCTAAAAACTCCCTTGGAATTGGTGTCAGGAAGTTGTTTTTTTTCATTAGTAAACTTTATTTTTTAGAGTAGTTTTAGATTCATACCAAAATGGAGCAGAAAGGACAGCGAGTTCCCATGTACCCCTCAGAAAGTCTTGTGATTGTGCCCTTGTAACCTTTCAAGGACGGAGGGGAGGATTCTCCTTTTTAGAGAAGTAATAAGTTTCTCAGCTGAATTGACAGCCTTCGTTGATCAGATGGATGGTGAGGGGGTCACGCTGCCCACCTCAGTCTGTGTCTTGGGTGAGCTTGGGCCTGGCTCTGAGCAGAGAGTCACTGTGTCTAGGAGATGTCATTGGCAGGCCCAGATCTAATTCCTGGGGAAGACTTCCCGCTGCTCACAACCTCAGGCTGTGTCATTCTCTGGGAAGAATGTGTAATTTAAAGATTTAAATTCTAACTCCTGCCTTTTCAAGACATTGTTGGCTTTGTATCTCATTGACCCTTAGCAAGGCCTAGTGTCACTTAATTTTAACTCAGTAACTTGTCATCTACAAAGTCTTCACACACGCTCTTTCTTAATTGAGATTTGCAGCAAACCTCTAAGGTGGGCACTTCTTCCCCACTTCGTGACCCAGGACTTGGGCTCAGAGTCGTGCTGTTTGGTGGTTAGGGGTGGAGATGGGGTTCTCCATGCACTCTGCTCCAGGCCTGGTGTCTCCTGAAGGGGGCATGTCTGCCACTGGGGGGGGTAGGTGTAAGCCTTACATCTGAAGAGTTAGATCTATACTTAAATCTTTAACTAGTTCAAAATATTATGCGTAGTAAATTTAAGTGAAAACATTTATTTAAAGGAAAACCTATCAACAGCAGTACCAGTTCATGGTAGAAGTCATGACCCCTGAGTGCCTGCCATTCAGGAAAAAAATGTAGTGTCTGCGCTAACTCTGCAAGATGGCCAGAGTGGAAGTCACAGGCTTGCTGTCTGTGCAGCCTTGCTATTGTCCACAGACTGATTTGGGGTCAGACGGCCCTCTTCTCTGAACCTTGCCATCCTCACTGAGACTGGGAGTGATGCTTTCCCTGTGGCTGGGGCAGCCTTTGGGGTGAGAAGCAAATGACAGGGAGGAATACACACAATTCAGACCATTTTGGGCATTCCTCCAGTGTTGCATAGTAGATCGGGGGTGAGAGGTGGGGAGGGGGCTGTATCCGGGAGAGGGGGGACACCCAAGTGCCCAGAGTTTGTGATTCGCTTGAGATCTGATAGGTGAATTAAACCCGGAAGCCAACCAAGAGCCCAAGGGCTCTGACTCTGCGTCAGTTGGGTTTCCATGACATTTCTCTGCCTCTCATTTGTGGTTGATGAATGTGCTGATGCACCAGGTACTGCTTAACTGAGCGATGCTGGGAGAGCTTTCAGCTGCATTGCTCTTATGAGCTTTGGCCCAATGCAGGATGTCTCGGCCTGATCCAGAACTTCATTTGTCTTCATATATCAGTGCTTGCTTTCTTCCTGTATAGTATTCTGGAGAGAGGTGAATGTGTTCACACTTGCCTGATGGGTATGCATCTGGCCCCTTCAAGAATGCAGTCCTCACTGAACCCTGGTGATGGTGAGGCGGGCTCGGCGAGCTGAGGAGTTGAAAGAAAGATTTCTTGGACTCTCAAGGTCTGGTAGCAGTAGTCTTCTTTTATTCAGAGAATAGCATGGGGACAGGACCCATGGGCTGCAGTGTGTTGAGAGTTAGGGCTAAATTTATAAGGCGTGGGTATGTGACTTATTTTTACTAGACGAAGGAAAGATCATGTAAAAAGTCATTAAAATGGTATCAGTGCAGGTGGGGTCTGGTTATTGTGTAGTCGTGTAACTTGAGATATGAATCGTGTCATATAGACTGGCATGCAGGCCAGGACACCTTGAGCTTCTCTCCCTGGGGCAGCCTTGATCCACATCAGTGGGGCCGAATGATAGTTCTGGGGGTGTTAGGTGATACGTATCTGGGACTGGCTGAGTTCTCCAGAGGACGTTCCATCTGGTGGAGGCCTGCCACACTGGCTCTCCCGTTAGTGTCCTGGCCTGCATGGAAGGAGGCAGGGCCTGCAGTGGGCTGGTAACGGGGGCCTTGAGGTGGCTTGGAGGAGGTAGCTGCTACATGCTCCCTTCCAGTTTTTAGTTTTTCTATGGATTTCTTCTAGTAGAAAATGGGAAAAGTTTTGAAAAATGAATTTTTTAAAATTTTATTTTATTTTTTGAAAGATGAATTTTGAAGGCATACTTTCCCTGATCTCTTTATTACCCAGCTGCCAAGAATGTTAAAGAGATGTGAAAGCACAGTAGAGATTTTAATTAGTTTTCACTGTCACTGCTCTTGGTGATGGTGATTTTACATGTGTTATGTGACAGGGAGATGCTTTATGGGGGCCTTTGTTCTCAACGTGTTCTCTACGTTTTCAGAACTCAGCTGAAAATTTTGGAGAAAAATAAATAACGGCAAAAGTACCTCTTGACATTTTGCTTATAGTTACACAGATATCCCAACTCGTTAGCATTTTTTCTAAACGAAAGCACAACTGGCTTAGGCATCTTTCTGGAGCACAGCCGCAGTGAAAGAAAGGAAAGATGGTTCTGGCAGCTTTCTTGAGCGGTCCCTACTGCACAGGTTAGAGTGAGGTCGTCTGGGAAAGCCCACTTAAAGGCGAAGGAGGGCCCTGGTGTTGAGGTATTTGCTGATAGATCTGAAATTGCTTGGCCTCTTGAATTACCAAGTGGTTTTAGTTCACTTTGTGGTTGTCAGCATTGCTGGGTTTTATTTTTTATTTGCAGAATTGAATAGTGCTTCCTTCAGAGCTAGTGAGCATGTCCTGACTTTAGGTTTAGTTGTGCTGGTGACAAAATGACCTTTGGAACCCCCAGGAGACCTGCCGGGACAAGAGAATTGTCCTTTATGAGTTGGTTGTAGATGCTGTCTGTCTGTTCTGTGGTGGGTGCCTTCCCGGCCCAGCATTACGAGGCCTGAGCTGGTTTGTATCAAGTAAGCAAGAGGTTTGTTTTCGAAAGCCCAGTAGGAGAGTTGAAGGGAGTACCAAGACTTTTCAGATTTATTTGAACAATCAAAGTTCTAGAGAGTTCTTCATTGCCTACTAGCTGAAGCCCAGCTCTGTGGTCTGGTATCAGTGGTTACCCAGCATTGACCCTGTGCTGGCTCTCCAGCCCATTCTCTCTGTCCCTTAGAACACTGGGCTTCCCTGTTCCATGAATTAATTGTCCCTGAGCATGCCTGTACCTTTTGAAGTCACATCTGTCCACACTACATCTAGATCATCTTTGGCCAGATTTAAGGTTTCTTCCTCCCCTCCCTTATAGCCTGGGGCATGTGTTCCATTTTGTCTTGGTGTTGTCTTGTCTGAATGTTTTACTTCATTGTTATGCTGTTGGGTCCTTTCAGGCAGGGACCACTTCTGACTCACCTGTGCATCCCCTGTAAGTACTTGACTTGGCACCTGTTGAACAGATGGTTGAACAACTACGATTCCAGTTCACATGTTCCCATGAACACTCTTGCAGAGCATTGGGCCAGGCTTGCCAGCTAAGGACAGAAACACCCCCAGAGCTGTTCTCTGTCCTCTGTGCCTCATCCCTCCAATGTTGGCCTGATCTTCCCTGTTGGCTGGGGAGAGGTGCCATAGCAGATGTTGCTGCTAAGTGTGAGGACACTGAGTGTCAGATAGTGCCTCTCCCTGCCTAGTTGAGCTCCCTCACCTGCAGCACTGCTGGGCAGCTTTGAGCACCGTCTGAAGAGATACACGGGCCTCAGAATCACTCTAGTGACTCTCTTTTTAAATTGCTTTTCTTGGGTTTTCATCATTCCTGGCACTGTCAGCTTTGCAATAAGAGCTGTGTGTGGTCAGGCTACCATGGGAGAGGCCCCTGGAAGGCCTCCTGTGAGGGTTCTCTTTGCCCTGATCAGGAGGACACTCCAGACCACCCTGTGAGAGGCTACCTGTGAAGGGGAAACACTGATTGGTGGTGGAGCCATGGGACCCCTCCTCACTTCTGCCCCCTCACCCCACCTCAGCTCTGACAGGGCCCCACTGGGAGGGAAGGATTGGGAAAGGCTGACTGGGAGGGGGTCCTGGGGAGGGATCCTGACTTCTCCGGCTTTGGCTGTGTCCTCTCCTCCTTGTACAGATGCACAGATGAGATATGGGAAAGAAAGGACTCTCTCCTTCGTCCCAGTCTAACCTCCCAGCCGGTTAGCCAGAGCTGGTTTCTGATATTGGTGCTATCACATCACATCCTTGGAGAGAAAAAAGAAAAACAAAACAACACAACAGCCTAAAAAAACCCCCGAAACCAACACAACTGAGTAGCTGAAGCTCTACAACACTCTCTCCAGAGAGGTCTCATGTAAAAGTCAGGACTGCTTGTTTTTTATTTTTATGTGAGAATGTGGAACACTGAAGTCCTTTGAGTCTCCTCTACGTGGTGCACCCAACAGTGACTGGTTAAAACAGTATTCCAGTTTTGCAGCTAAAGTAAGCAGATGATATACCACTTCACCAGAGATTTACATATAGTAAAGCTTGCAAAATGTGCGACCCACTTTATGTTTCCGAGGTACGTAGAAGACCAAGGCTTCACTCCCCAATGCTGGTTTGTTGGTGTGGAAGCTAAAATTGGACTGGTTGGGTGCTGCCCACCGAGGCCTTGGGCAGATTGGCTCCAGTCTCCTGGTGCACTGCCTTGTTCCAGAAATAACTTTGTCTTCCTGGCATTTCATTGATCTGTGGTGGTTGCTTTGCACTTATTGCCATTTATGGAATTTTGTTGCTGCTCAGAAAATTTTATAGTCTCTCATGAATCCAACTTTGACACTTTTGAATTAGAAAACAAACCTTCCTGGTGATTATAAAAGTAAACTGAACCCACCCAACTCAAGTCTTCTGAAGCCCCTGGAACTTTCAAATTATTGTCAGTCCTGCTCTGTCAATGGTAGTCTAGAAGGAAATAACGTATTTGGAGAGAAGCTGTAAGTGCCTCTTCAGGCCCACGTACCATCCTCTGAAGGAGCTGGAGTGAGGACAGTGAGGGGTTTGGCTGGATTGGAAACTGCATGATGCGATGCCAGCACACAGGTGCCAGAACATGAAGTAAGCCTGAGGCCATCTTACTCCATAAGCCCTAGGAGCTGGATCTCTCTTTGTTTTCCCAAACCTCCATTAGCATGGAGTTTTGAAAGTTGCTTGGGTATTGAAGTACTGCACTAATGATTTGTTTTCTAGTACACAAAACCAAAGCCTGGCTTCACGGTTGCAAACTGACCTGACATAAACCAGAACGTGGAGCTCCCCATTCTGAAAAGGCTTTGGCAGCACTGTGCCCAGATCTGACCAACCCCTCTGGGAGCCGGTGTGGGGGCCCAGCTTCCCCTCCAAGAGTGCACTTTGCTGTTAGGTTTGTGAAAAGGTGCCAGACAGGTCCTTGGGACTGTAGGTCGCCTCAGTAGGCTAACCTTGGTCAAGGTCTGTGTTTCCTCACATTGGACCTGCCGTTTTTGTCTGTCCAGCCACTGCCCAAGTGGCTCACTTTCCCTGCAGTGCTTCCCTTGACAAACCTGAGAGAGGACGTGGGAGTCTTTATAAGGAGAGGGAGGATGCTTATTTTGTTGCTGAATTGTGGAGTGTGTGTCACCAGTGTGAACTGGGGGACAAGGTGGTAACTGTTTCCCAAAGCACCTTGATGCAGTCTTCACTTATTAAACCACGATATTCCACAGAATGAGTAAAACCTGTTGGAAATCGTAAAGAGAACGGAATGACAAAAAAAAAACAAAGTAGTCATACAAAAAGAGCAGAGGAACCCCTGCTAATGGGGTTAACGAGTCACCATAGAAACTAGGTCCTGAGTCATGACTTGCTGGTTCAGGGGTGGGTACGTTTCCCATTCCACCTTCCCGTTGAAATATACAGTATTTATATAAGCACTATCTCCCACAGAAATTCAGAACATTATGTACATACTTTTTACTTTCGTATTAGTTGGTATTTTTGACTAGGTTGTGTCTGTTTATCCTGTTCACAAATTTTTGTGTTTTTTAAAATTTTATTTTGAAATATTTTGATGAAAATATTTCAAGGTGCTTAATTTCAGCTTAGGAAAGGAAGTCAAACACGAATGATGCAAGAAAAGAAGCTGCTGCCATCCTAAAGTTCTCTCTTGTGCCTTCTCTGGAGGAGCCATTTCCTCTCTGGTGTCTCGTGTTGCTTAATGTGAGAGCTGGAGATTAGGTCAGAGACTGAGGAACCTGAGGGACACTTGTAGTGTGCGTGGGGTGGAGAGGGAAATATTGTTTAGTGTGTCTTGGATCTGAGATGTTTTCTTTTAGGGGGTCCTGAAAAGGGATGGCAGGCAGAAAATAATATTCTAATAAACCTTGTTAGATTAAAATAAGATATGTGAAAGTGCTTAAAAAAATGAACTCTACAAGTGAAAAAGAGTGTGCTTTCTATTAGCATTTGGTCGTAGCTTGAATTAACGTGCCCTGTGCTCTGTTTTGCCTGCTGGAAAGAGTTTTGGACTAGTAAGGCCTGTTTTTGGGTTCTGACTTCCCTCTGTAGCTCATGACCCTCAAGAGCACCTCTACTCTTGTGAGCCTGGCTCCTATCTGTGAAACTACCACCCAGAAATGAGGCACGAGGACTGAGCAAGCCAGGGGTTGTGGATGTGGACGGCATTTGTAAGCCATGTTGTCATTGCTCGCCTCATACTCCTCCAGTGAGGTTTTCTACCTGAGAAGATCTCTAGACAAGGTGTTCCTATGCGTGGAGATCAGGTGAGGCAGGTTGAGTGGCCAGAAGGCATCTTGGGCTGGGCGGTTCTTGGTCTCTTCCTCTCTTGACCTTCTCCCATGGGTTGGAAGCATGATGAGAAATTTGGTTCTTTACATGAATCCACAGCAGATGTTGATTAAGTCGAGGAGGAGCATGACGCTGTAAGTAGACTGAGGGGAGGAGTGATGGGTGGGAAAGACAGAAGGCTGCTCTTCACAAAGGAAGTGTCAGGGGCAGCAGCTTGAGTTTGCACCTACCATGGCCTGCAGAGTGACCGCTCCACTGAGGGGACTCAAGGAAGGTAATTGGTGTTTTCAGTCTTGCATTTTTACACAGCGAGCTGTAAAGCTGTGTTTTGCACTGTTTTCCTGTAACTCTTGATTTCATGCAAAAGAGCTAAACATGTTGGAGGGCCCTGCCGTCTGGGATCCGTAGACTCCCTGTTCACAGTCCAGGGAGGTGTTGCCGCATCTCTGCTCCTCTGCCCTCCTCGACAACTCACTTTTTTGGGGAATGGTGGCTGCTGGCCACTGTTATTTTGACAAAATAGCTGCTGGGTGGACTAAAGTGGCCATTGTGGGCATTTCTGGTTAAGTTAATGTAAATGTGAGTTCATTTGTGTTGAAATTTTGTTTGTCGTTAATTTATAAATCCCCTTTAGTTTTATAGTAATTTAAGAGCTCCAAAGAAAAAGAGTTTATTCTTAATTTTATGTTTATATTGCCTATTTTAAACAATATAAAGAAGATTTAGTTAACTCTGGGAGTTCTTTGCCTTCTCTCTTTGAAGTATAAGAAAGATTTGCTATAAGATCTCTTCTTTTGGCTGCTACAAGTTGTGATGAATTGAGATGGTTCTTTCCAGCCTCCCCGCTGACTCTTTTTGTGGGAACTCTGCCCCACCAAGCTCATGGTTCTCATGGGAGCATGCATGCCGCGATGTGACCCCAGCTCTCCGGCTGGGGGCACCTGGCCCAGGTTAGTCTCTTGGATTACCTTCCACGGAGAAGTGGACGGGAGACTCAGAATCCATGCATTCGGCCTCTTCAGTGGCTAGAGCTGGAGAGTTTAAAGTTGGGGGCTGTCGGCTGCCTTGACGCCACCATGTGCACAGGTTCATTTGCAGGGAGGAGGGAGAATGATATGGGTGAGCAGAGCAGAGCTGAGAAGAGTTGTCTGTGCTGCAGGCATTGGGGTACAGGGCCAGCTCAGCCATATTCCTGCTCAAGTTTTGTAAGTCAGTCCAGAACCCTTATGGCAAACATGGCTTTTTGCTTAAACTCATCTGAATTGGGTTTTCCAACCTGCAGCATAAGTGTCCTGGCTGTCAAGTACAGTGTTTTGGCTTGGATAGCAGGAGTACCCAGAATCTGCCCTAACTGTGACAGCCTCGTCACTGAACCCCCAAGGTCTGAGGGGATGGGGTGA
Source organism: Equus przewalskii (assembly GCF_037783145.1). Lineage (NCBI taxonomy): Eukaryota > Metazoa > Chordata > Mammalia > Perissodactyla > Equidae > Equus > Equus przewalskii. Next base: position 10,825,646 of record NC_091844.1, on the reverse strand, counting down.
TGGAAACACTGTCAGAGCAATATGCAGAGGGAGTTCTGTATCTGGGGTGTGAGCCACCGCCCCTGGGAGGGCACCCCCCTCATTGCACTGTGAGCCCAAGGAGCCTTGAGCAGCTGTGGCCACACTTACACTCCATTCCCTTAGTTGAAAGGACAGACCCCTCCCAAAGGCGGGCGGAGGAGAGAAGCAGAGTCTGGGGTGGTCTCTGGAGGAGGTCAGGGTCCAGCTCCCAGGTGGCCAGCTCTGGGTAGGGGGAGATAGAAGCAGGCACCGGCCAGGCTTTACAGCCTTGGGTTTGGATGGGAATAGAAAAGGGAAGTGAAAGAACAGACTCAGGCAATGAATGGGGCACACCCAGCCCAGTGTTGGGGCTTAGAGTCCCTACCTAGCCCTGGAGGAGCCAGAGAGTTCTTCTAGCTGCATCTCCTGGAACCAAGCTTGGAGTAAGTGCCCTGGGGGTGGGTGCATCTGGATCTGCGATGACAGCTTCTTTCATTGCCTGGGGGGTCTTTATGAAGCCCCACTCAGAGATAAGCTGACCCACAGGTCAGAGGGAAGACACTGTCCTCATCTCTTTGGCTGTTGGTCTTCTGGGAACTGCATGTCTTCATTGTCAGTGGGAGTTGGTAAACACAGGATGGTTTCCTCGGTTTTACACACCTATTTGGAAATTTCTGTGTACTACTGGGAGGCCTTCCTGGCCAACATACAGGCGAACTTTCAGTTAATTATGTGAGTGTTTTGAGTGGCTGAATTGACAATGGAGCAAGGCCTGAGACTTGTGAGCGTCATGGAGATTTCTAGGAGAGAGAAGAACGGTGTTGCCACTGGTGTGCGTTGTCTTAGTACCAACAGGCAGCTCTTACAATGGACAGTGCTCAGTGCAGTGTTTCCATTTCTTTGTTTGTTTGTGGTATTCTGGGAAACTTATGTGATAATCAAATGACAAAAGCAGCCTGGTGCATGGGAGTGGGAGGAGTAACATATAAGAACACTAGGTCGATTCCCCTCAAGAAACAGCCTCCACCCGGGGCGCCCCTGCCTGGGAAGGAGGGAACAGCAGGCCAGCCCATCACACAGGGGAGGGTTTCAGAAGAGGTTTCCCCAGCACCAGTGTGGCCCTCAGAGTGTCCACCATTGTTTTTTTGGTTACATTTCTTGTGATGCATTTCTTGACCAGGCCTCCATGTCCATCTTTGTGTCTCTAAGGCCTGGTCCCTGAGAGCCCCTCACTTTGGTTGAAGAGATTGTCAGTTTATAGAGAACAACAGCGTGCAGTGTAGAAGCAAGAAAGAGCAGGTGCTTGAGGAAAGCGGCTGAAGTGGGGGTGTGGGAAGGCTTGTTCTAGCAGAGGCGGCCAGAGGACCCTCCCACCTGCAGCTGCTGCTCGCACTTCCCTCACGTCACATCTGCTTATTAGTAACACGTCTTTCTCGTCCCTCAGATCTGAGCGCCCAGGCCCGGGGTTGGCACCCGTGTTGCTCAGCACAAACACTTTTAAGCACTTTTTTCAGGGCGACTTACTTTCAAACTAGTTCCTACAGAAAATCCCCTGAAGTTTCATGGACTGTAGATGAGCCACAAGGGGCTGGGCTGTGGTTTTTAGGTAGGAGGTGAGGGGGCTGCCCTCCGTTGTCCTCTGAGGAAGAGCAGCCTCACAGAGGGCGGCCAGCCAGGAGGTCTGAGCAACAGGGGACCAGGGTGGGAGCCAGAGGAAGACGCTGATGGAACAGTTCATGGGCCTCGCCAGTGTGGGGTAGAGACAGACGAGGGGGCTGCAGAGGGATTGGTCGGAAGCCAGGCGGCATGTCTCGGGTGCTGAGGCAGGTTGAAGTCTGGATCTGTGGGGAAGATAGAGCAGACAGAATTCCTGATGCATCGGGTGTGAGAGGAGGAGGAATCCAGGAGCCTGCTGATTTTGTTTCTTGGCTGGGGCGAGTGGAAGGATGGTTCTGCCGTTGACTGAGATCGGAAAACCACGGGGCTGAGGCGGGAGCTGGAACAATCTGGGCTTGTCCTGCTCAGAGGCACATGCCCCTGCCCGTTGTTTAGAGGGGTATCCGCAGGCCCACCCAAGGTGCCTGACTCCTCCACTGGAGTCGGAGATGTACATTTGCATCTGGGTTAAGGCATTAATGTTATATCAGCTACCGTATTCATTAAACTAATGAGCCAGGTGAGTTAATTAAATTGAGTGAACCCAGTGCCCCTGCTTCCCTTGTTCAGTGTCACAAGCAGAGAACAGGGCTTGGGGACACAGGAAGCAGGAGGTAAAGATTGAATGTCTCCTGCTGAGCAGAGGCCCAGTGGGGCCCTGGGTTGGGTTGTTGCGTCGTTTGTCTCTGCAGGTGAGAATGTACACCAGCTGCGGCACATTCTTATTTTCCCGGGCTTGGCTTTCTCAGGCACATTTCTTTCCTGCATTTAGACTGCGTTGGGCAGTGTTCTGGGTTGGAGCTTTACTCAAAATGAACTTCTCTCTCCTGGCCCGAGGCCCTCTGCAGATGCAGGAAGTAAGAGAGAGCTGGGTCCCGCTCCGAAGGGGAGGGAGGAAGTGGGCCTCCCTACAGGCTTTCTCCAGCCCAGGGGGAATGTGGTGCCACCTCTTAAGAACAGGATCCTAATGGACCTCCGGTCCCCAGACACAGAGCAGCCACCTTTCTTCTCTTGGGGGCTGCGACGGGATCTCCTTCCACCCTCTCTCTCTGACTGGGGGGCTGTGGATTCCTTCCAGGAGCAGGTGGATCCTCATTTTACCCGTGAGGAAACCAAGGCCTTGAAAGGGAACATGGCTCCGCCCGGCCCGCCCCATGGCATAGTGGTTGGGTTCCTGCGCTCTGCTTTCGCAGCTGGGATTCGGATCCCAGGCTCGGACCTACACACCGCTTGTCAAGCCAGCTGTGGTGACAACCCACATACGAGATAGAGGAAGTTTGGCATGGAATGTTAGCTCAGGGCCAATCTTCCTCACACACACAACAAAACAACAAGTGCAGTGTGGGACTAGGTGCGTGACGGGTTAGGGAAAGCCAGGGAGAGAAACTCGCATATCTGCCACCTCTGTGCACCAGGCTCTCGTGGGTGTCGTACGTGTTTCTTTACATGTGTGCTTGCCCCTCAGTGCATGCCAGTGAGTAGGTGTTGTTATTCCTGTTTTACAGATTGTGAAACTGAGGCAGAGAGAAGCTCAGTAGCTCTTGCACAGTCACTTGTAGAGGAGGAGGGATCTGAGTGACTTTAACTGAGCAGGTGCCTGGACTCCACTAACTAGCAGCTCTGGGCCTCTGCAGGTTGACGCAAGGGTCCAGGCCTCAGAAGGCAGGTGTTGAGAGCCCTCTGGACAGAGTGTCCCGGGCCTGCTGGGCTTGGGGCCAGAGCATAGGAGGGCCAAGACTAAGGCCTTCCCTCTGTTCTCCTTCCCTCGAGCTGCCCAGGTGCCCTCCACCCTTGTCTTTGTTCCTGGGGCGTCTGGCGTTTCCTGCCCAGTGAATATCTGAGCCTTCGAGGCAGGCAGCATTCCTTGCTTTTTGTGGTCGGGAGACATATTTGACTTTGCTTCAAAGATTAAGATCTTTCCTAGGCGGTTGGCTTGTTTGAAACAGAAAAAAATGAAAGGACTGCTTGCTTCCACTATTCTCATGACTTTTAGGGTGGGGAGGGGCACAGAGGGCTGGAGCACCCAATGGGTGAAGAAGTCCCGAAAGTAGGCAAATTAAAATAAAGGAAGGCCTAACTCTGCCTGCCTCCCAGAACCTATCCCTTCGTTCTGCTTTTCGTGACTCATTCCCACCCCACAACCCCTCTCTGCTCTGCATCAGATGGCGGTGTCCTTCGTTCACGTTCTCTGCTTTAACCCTTCTTGGCAGCATTCTCAAGTCTGTCTTATTTAAGGAAGAATGAATTTTAGTGTGTTCTCCTCACCTTAGTAGCCATTCCTCTGTCCACAGCCATTCTGTCATTTTCTTTGCATCGAAAGTTGATTCATAGCATTTAAATTTTTGAGTTGTCAGGCAGAGGCACACGTGCATTCATTCATTCCACATATAAGCCGGAGAGATTTTCTGCTGCCATTGGCTATTGTTCTGAAATATTTAGAATCCAGGCCTTCCTGGTCCTTGCCTATGTGCCACATCTTCCTTTGCTGGTGACTGGCCTGGGCAGATGCAGGGAGCAGGATGTGAGCGGTTGACAGTGAGTGTACTGAGCCTGCACACGAGCCGTGCTGCCTTTTCCCTGACGTGGAGCCTCTGGTTTGCTGGTCACCCTTGCCTCTGGTCGTTCTGGAGATGCTGTTTCTGTTCATCTGGAGACACTTACCCATCCCTGTTACCACAGCCACCTTGGCTCTGGTCCAGTTTTCACCATCCGCAGCTGACCCCACCCCACCCCACCCCAGGTTTGGGCCTGCGTCCTGGAGTTGTTGTCATTCTCTTATTTTCCAGGCTTCAAGGAATTGGTGGCCCCGAATCCCAAAAGGTCCCAAAGCCCCTGTTGGGTGCAGACCAGGTCTGGGTGAAGCCCTGGGTAGCCTCAATTCCCAGTGGGTTCTAGCGGGCCATGGGAACAGAGGCTGATTTGGGTGCCATGTGGTAGAGATGTGTCTCTTTATCTCTGGGTTGGATCGGCAACACTAGGGTTGCCTCAAAGAACCTGCTTTCTCGGCATTGAGGCCAGCTTCCACCAGAGAGTGTGTCTGGGTGGTGAGGCCCAGGCCTAGCCAGGAGATATTGGGGTGACTGGCCCGACCCAGAGTTAAAGAGAGGGCAAAAGATTTGTCTGGTTGACTGCCTGCTAAAGTGGATTTTTCACTTCTCTGTGCTCTTCCCATTTCCTGGATCCTGGCAGTAGTCTCCCTGCCCCTGTGTCTTCCTTTCTCATGAGCTGAGCGTACCTCGTTCGGAGAGCAAAGCATCGTTCTTTCCCAAGCATTGTGCAGTAAGTTTAACTGGTGGTTATAATTTTTATTCTCATCATAACCGTTTATTGAGTGCCTGGTATGTGCGACTTTAGTCAAGGTAACTAATGTTAGCTGCTATAACAACCAAGTCCCTAATCTCAGTGGCTTCACACAACAAAAGTTTATTTCTTACGCAAGTTAAGCTCAGTGTAGGTTGTATGTGGAGGAGGGGCAGGGAGCGAGGACTCTGCTCCATGTAGTCTCAGGGACCTAGTTTCCTTCCATCCAGTGACTCCACCTTACCATGGGGCCTTGAATTAACCATTCCATCCCCTGCATCCAGCCAGGAATCTGGGGGTGAGAGAGGGTCAGAGGATCCTGTGAGTGGTTTTCCTATCTCCATCTAAGCTGGTGTGCATCCCTTCTGCACTGTGTCACACAACTTCACCGAACTGGAAGGGGCTGGAGAGAGTCACCTGTCAGTGTGCCTGGAAGAAGGACAAAGCCAGGCCCCGGTGAGCAAGTGTAGGCGGCCACAGACGCTGACGGTTTGTCTGCTCAGTGGGTGTTTGTTAGACCCCCGGTCTGTGTTTAGGCTGGAACTAGGCACCAGGAGGATATAGAAGAAGCAAGGAGTTTAAGTCCCACACTCGTGAGACACAAGGTGCCCAGCCAGTCCTCCCACGGTCACACGAGAGGTGCCTTATTGTGAGGCACAGACGGGTGGCCATGTCCGCAGCCTCGGGGAGGAAAGGCCGTCCCAGGACAGGCTGCAGGCGCTAGTGGCAGCTGTCTCTGGGTTGTTACTAGTGGAGGTTTTCAGTGCCGGTGAGCAGTGTGACGCCGCGTCGATCAGCGATTGTGGCTATCCCGGACTTGGGGTTTTGGGAGAAAACTCTTCCTCTTTCTGACTCCCGACGTAGCCTCCTCCGCAGGGCTGCCTCACACTCTGACTCACTCCAGCCTTCCATCTGACTTTCTCTCTTGTGCTGCCGGAGCTTGGAGAGCGGAGGCCGGGGAAGATTTACTCTTAGCCCCCTTGCTGCCCACCCCACAGCCGTGGGGTGGCCTGGGCTGGGGGCGGGGAGAGCGGCTCCAGTTGTGTTTGGGCTTTTTGCTTTGGGTCGCTTCTGATACTTCATCCTTTGTCTCCACGTGACCTTGAGAAAGTCACCCTGTTTGGATGTCAGTGACCTCATCTGTGCAACTCCTTTTTAAGATTATTTTCGTGAGGACCCCAGTGTATAAGACAGATAAAAGTGGAGCTCTGTGGTTAGTCCCTCCCAGCTAACTCCAGCTCAGCAGCCCTGAGAGGTCACTGAGCCGGAGGGGCCTCCAAAACCCTTCCCAGGCCTGAGATTCCTTGTTCTGTGGAGGAGGAGGGCAGGCAGACCTTTCCCAAGACTGGTTCCTTGAGAGGCTCCCGTCAGTCATTGCCAGCCCTCACTAATCCCGTGAACCTGTGTGAACATAATTCCTCTCCATCTTGCTTATGCTCCCTTCCATCACCATCTCTCCTGCCCCCACACAGGTGGAAGGAACATTATTGGGTTTGCTGTCGATTTGATGACCTGTGTTCTCTTGTCAAAGGAGGTCACAGGTCCCTCACAGAGTGAGGAGAGGAGCTTCCTTCTTTCTTCTTGCCCCCAAGAAAAAAATGCCATTCCCCTAAACTCCCACACGCTCTCTGTCCTCTTTACGTGTAGTTTTTCTTCCTGATGAGCTCTGGTCTTCAAATGGCAAGAGAGGGACCTTGGGAATATAAGAATCCTTGGCGAATTACCTTAAATTAATGAGACTAATAAAGAAAATCGAATTCAGCTGTGCAAATTAGCTTTCTGTTCTGGGTCTTGATGACTTAAATTTGCAGATCTTAATTAAATTCCCCCAAATAACCATGAAGTGGCTTCTAAGGTCCTTCTGACCTAAAAGCTTCTCTGATCTGTGGACTCTATCAAGTGTAAAATTAGTCTGTAGATGTTCCCCTTTAAGCATTTCTATCCCCAGAACCTCATCATGCCTATGCTTCCACTGGGGAAGGGGCAGGCGGGTGGAGTGGGCAGAGACCCTGCAAGGGGAGGAGGAAGGGTAGGGAAAGGAAGGGGGTTCAGGAGCCTCCCTTGGGCTAGCAAGATGGCAGAGTACAGATGTTGCCCTCTGTTGGTGGCGTGTCTCCACTGTCCCCAGCGATAGGGGGTGACTGCGGCCTCACTAACAAGCTGAGCAGGGCAGCCAGGCAGGGCGATGGAATGCTGGAGACACGCTGGGAAAAGGGTCAAGAGAGAAGAGCTCCTTCCTGGAGTTAATTCATACCCAGGGGGCCGTGTCTGTCTCTGGTCAGCACAGGGTGCAACTTTCAGTGACGTGAGAGGATGGCAGTAAGCTAAGTAAGGAAACACTTCCCCATGGGCACACCCCCAGACATGGCCGTCGTCTTGATGTGGTCTCCTTGCCTCTGTGTTGTATCTTTTTAAATGACTGTAAGCAGGGAGAGGAATATTTCGTTAAAAATATGCATGATGCAGAACTGACGTGAATATTTTTTCATGCTATCTTGTCTTTATTATAGTCATTAAAAAATTAAACTTTTTATTGAGGTATAAAAATCAGTCATGTACAGCTCGATGCATTTTCACACAGTGAATTCACTTATGGAACCAGCACCCAGATCAGGAGACAGACATCGCCAGAGCCCCATAACCCCCCACTGCCGCCCTCCCCAGTCGGTGCTCACCCCCCAAAGATGCCACTCTCCTGACGTCTGACACCACAGACTTGTTTGGCCTGTGCTTGACCTTCATAGAAATGGAATTGCCTAGAAAATGCTCTCGTGTGTCTGACTTTTGCCCTTGACGTCGTCTCTAAGAGTCATCTGTGTTACTTTGTCCATTTCACTGTTGATGGGCATTTGGGTTGTTTCTAGCTTTTGACTGCTATGAATCCTGCTCTGAATGTTCTTTACACCTTTTTTGGGTGAGCATAAGTATGCACTTCTGTTAGCAATTCCCCTCTGAATTAATACCAGGTCACAGGGTAGGTATATGTTCAGCCTCAGTAGATGTGGCTGTACCATTTTACACCCCACTAGCAGTGTATCAGGGTTCCATTTATTCCACATGCTTGCCAACCCTTTGGATTCTCTGTCTTTTTCATTTTAACTATTCTAGTGAGTGTGCAGAGGGATCCCATGGTTATAATTAGCATTTTACTGATGACTCATGAGGTTGAAGAACTTTTCAGGGTTTATTGGCTTTATTGTGATCACTTTAACAGCCATGTAATAGTGTGTCTTAGAGCTGTTACCGAAGGTACTTACCTGTAGCTGAGCATTTAGATTGGTTCCAGGGTTTGTCATTATAAGTAGTGCTACAGTAATCATCTTTGGACTATTGGCAAGAATTTTGTTATTGCATACAAATTTTGATAAGTAATGTCAAATTGCTTTCTGAAGTGGTTGTTCCACTCTGAAATGTTATCAACGATGTTGATATAGAGTTTCCTCTAGGTCTGCCAACAAAGCATGTTCTCATTAGAAGAACAAACAAACCTCTTTTGGAGGCCTCCTTTAGGTGATTATAGGTGTATTTAGCATTTCTTTAATTATTGTGAATGGGTTTGGCTACATTTCCAGAATGTTTACCACATGTATTCCTCTTTTATGAATTCATACCTTTTGCTGCTGGCATTGTTAGAGTTTTTTGTTAATTTGTACAAGGACTACTGTAAAATACAGGTATTAGTACTGCAAGTCATTTCCCAGTTTCTTCCCATTTCCTTCCATCATTTTGATTTGTATGCCTTTTGATGTCAGCAAACTGGTGAGTCTTTCCCTTGGTGACTTCCGTGAATGCCTACCCAGGCCCCTGCCCTCTCTACTGAGGTGCCAGGCCAGAGGTCCCTGGGTGCCCCCCAGGGATGAGTAGGAGCACAGTCTGCACAGGAGACTGTTTATCTGGTCATTTACACTGTAGCCCAGGCCGCAGCAGCTTCAGATGCTTGTGCGCTGGGCGCTGAGGTCTGCCCGCATGTCCCACAGCGGTGCTGGGACTGAGTCAGCGCCTGGGTGCTCTGCTCCCTAGAGGGTGCGGGAGACGGGCAGCATCAGTAGGGGTGTAGGAGACTGGTGGAGTTTGCAGAGCCCACTCCTGTTCTTGCACATTTGGTTCTCCCTGCAGCCCCGTGAGATGGGTGCAACTAGCCTCAAAAAGCAGAGCCTCCACTGGGCCCAGCAGCTTCTCCCAGGGCCTGATGTTTGTGAGCGGGAAGACTGGCACTCAGATTCTTATCTCTTCGTTTTCGCTAAACCACATCCTAGCTGCCCAGTAAGCTCTGTGGGGCTGGCCGAGGTTTCGCTGGATCACCCCCAAAGGGAGACTAGGAATGTACACTTTCTGTTTCTCATTCTTTTGGGCTTTGAGCAAAACCTTTGTGGTTTTTTTTTTTTTTTGAAGATGAAGAAGATTTGCCCTGAGCTAACATCTGTGCCAGTCTTTCTCTGTTTTGTATGTGGGTCACTGCTACAGCGTGGCTGCTAATGAGTGGTGTAGGTCTGTGCCCAGAACTGAACCCAGGCCACCGAAGTGGAGTGCACCAAACTTAACCAGTAGGCCACGGGGCCAGCCCCAAAATCTTTGTTTTTGAGCCAGAAGCTTAGATTCGTGTGTGGAACTCAGGGAAATGTAGTAGCTCTTGGCTTCCCCAAATGTCTAAGCATTGAAATTATAACGCAGGCCTTATAATATACATTCTCAAGCACTTCACGTTTGACCAGCTTGTTAAGTTTATAATTTTCCGTTTTTAGATGATGGATCTGGGCGTCCTTCTATGAAGAAATGCCACGTGTCCCTACTGGTCCGAGAACAAACATGTCCAGTAAGTTGCTGGGTGAATTAACTCAAGGGCAGGAACACAGGCCCGTCAGGTGCAAAGGTGTTGACACACTTGAGAAGACAGGGGTGTCTGGATATATGGAGACCTTCGAGAGGGGCGTTTGAATCCAGCCTATTGCTCAGTCTAGTTTTCTTAACTTCTGGAGCTTGGTTCCTTCTAGAGACAGCAGGAAGTGTAGTGTGTAGGGTTGGAAAAACATGAAACTCACTTCTTGCTGCTTAACCCACTTCTTAGAGCAGAATGTGAGTTTGTGCTGAGCCAGAGCATCTATCTGATTCAGCCTGCAGTGGGCACTTTGCCCAGAGACTTCCATATCCACAGCACAGCACTATCCACTGTGGTTAGATGTAGATTATCATGTATGTGTTTTGCAGGAAAGAAAGCCTGAGACCGAGACATGTGAAGTTTCTATAGCTCTGGGAAGAAAGGGGGCAGGTTGGAGATGTGTGCCTCTGCCACTCCACTGTCTCACCATTTTGCTGTAGCCAGTGGGTGGCAAACCTCTTCATGCATCTCTTATCCTTCTAATAGAAGTTGTAGTGAATTGATTTAAAATTTTAAAGATTCTGCGAAACTTGCCAATGGAAAAGCACAATAAAGCAAACAAGAAAAGCCCCAAAGCCATATTTTATGATTATATTTAAACCATCATTTAACGTGACAAATCTTTGTTGGAGAGACCAATTTCTTTACAGGATCCCATGGTCATACCATGTTGGTGTGTGTGTGAGAGAGTGTTGCGGGAGTGGGGGAGGCAGAGGAAGAGATGATTGAAAGGGGCCTGGCTCATCACACTCTCCATCCCTGGCCCCTCACCTGCCAGAGGACCCTGGCTTTGCTGCCTCTTGCCTGTGTTAGGTCACATACTCTCTCCTTGAGAGCACAGTGTCTCTCAGTCACCATCCCAGGGTTTCTTATCAGCTTTTGTTCCTGTTTCTCAGGACTACTGCCACCTTAGGGGATTAGGGCTTGGTGACAGCACTTCCCGGGGAATCAGGCGTGGTCTGACCCAGGAACAGGAAGCACATTATCACCAATGACATCATGACAGCAAGAGAGCACAGCCCTCGCCATGGTGCCAGGGCCCGTGCGATGCAGCGGGCTTCCACCATCGATGTGGCTGCCGACATGCTTGGCCTCTCTCTGGCAGGTAAGCCTCACAGGGCTTGCACCAGGTTCCTGGTATGAGCTCACAGCGCTTGGGTCCCATATACTTGCCTCCGGGGACACCTGGCATCCATCCAGAATGAGCCTACTGTGACTGCTGCAGGCTGGACGGTGCCCTGGTATGGCATCCTTCTGGTTGAATCGGAATGGGGAGAGAGGAGTCAGCCCTCTTCCTGGGAACTGCTCCACTGAAGCCTGCCCGTGGTTTTCCAGTTTGGGTGGGCAGCTGCAGGGCTCATTTGCCAGTAGATGATGTGGGAATGTCCACAGTGCCTCTCTGACGAGTGCCAGGCCAGAATGTAAGCCCCACCTGTTGTAGGTGTATGGACTTGAGGAAGAGGGGTTTTGGTCTTAGTGTCCAAGACTTCTTAGGAATCTCAAAAGCAAAATGTTTAGAAAATGAAGAAATCATCTTGTGTAACAGTTTTGGGGGGGGGGGGGAAGTAGAGTGTTGGGGTTTCTTCCCCTGTAGTGTTATTGAGAAATAATGGACATAGTCACTGTATGAGTTGAGGGTGCACAGCCTGATAGCTTGATTTACATGTATTGTGAAATAATTACACAAATGTGTTAGGTTTTTGCATAAAATCTAAAAGCAGGGAAAAGTTTATTAAGGGTGATTTTTTCCTGTCATTTCTTTTTTATTTAGGAAATATACAAGATCCAGATGAGCCCATTTTAGAATTCAGCTTAGGTAAGTGTCTTTTTGATTTTTTTTAAATATATGTTGCTTAAAAACAAAAACATGACTACTGGCATGAGCTTGTCTCAGAGAACTTGCTGCTGCTGCTGCAGAAGATGAAGCCACGAGGCAGGTGTGGACTTCCTGGGGGTGGGAGGGAGCCTGGGGGCTGTGTGCCTGCAGGACTTGATCTCCAGAACACGTGCTCCCCCCCGACAACAGTGGTGGGGGGGTGGGAGGCGAGCTCATGCAGAGCTGCAGGGACACCCTCCCTTCCATCCTCCTACCTCTCTGGGAGGGGCAGGGAGGGGTGAGGAAACTGGCGTTAGGGCCAGCGTGGTCAGCCCCTGGCTATAAGGCCCTGCATGAGTGAGTTTAGCTCTCTAGCCCTCTGTCCCCTACTCTGTAAATGGAGGCGATGACACCTGCATGCTCTCCCTCTCAAGGAGCATCAGACCAGAGAGTGAACTAAAAACTGTAGTCGAATGTGCCGGCTCCAGGAACAGGAAAGTGGCATTACCGTGGCTTACCCAGGAGGTCGGAGAGCAGAGTGGGTTAGCCACAGATGATGCTGCTCCAGAGCCCGATGCTCTCTGGTGTTCCTCTCCCCTCCCTTCATCCCCCAGATGGTGGGCAGCACTGGTTAGTGGCCTGGTGTCAGTGTCTAGGAGATGTTGTGACATCTTTCATGTCACCTCCTGGGGAGTCACGTGGTCTGGAATCTAGTCCAAACTCTGCTGCAAACTAACTGCACAGCCTTGAGCCTGCTGACTTGACCTTGCTGGACTGCTTTCCTCATTGCTATGTGGCTATACCGCTTGAGAGACAAAGAAGCTCATGATGGTTAAAACAAAACAAAAGGACTTTGACAAATTGCTAAACCCATAAAAATGTAAGTGCATTTTTCTCAAGTTAATATTGAACTCTGATTCAGATGGAATGCTCCTCAGCAAGTTCAGAGGGTTTCCCCAGCCCTGACTGACGGCTGGTCTGCCGTGGGCAGTGAGTATGATGCTGTGTCCTGGAAAGGGAGGTTGCAAGAGAAGAGCCTTTAACCCTGCTGGGGCTCTCACATACTTGCACGCCCCCAACCTAGAACTTTGTTGCTCTTTACAAATTATGATAAACCCAAGAACTTCCAGTTTCACAGCAGAAGAGTGAACATATTTCCATCCCATCATCTCAGACATCTGGAAGAATGAGAACAGAAACACTGAGATATGGTTGGAAACCCCAAAATGTAACCTGGAAGGAGGAAGTAGATGGAGAGGAGATTGATCACACCTCATATCTGTGGGAGTGGTGGCAGCCAAGCAGAAGATTTGTCCCAAAGGCACTGGAGAGATAAGGAGACAAAAGCAGGAGCTTATTGGAAAGTTTGTTAAAGGAAGAGTTTGTGTTCAGGTTTCCACCATTCTCCCTCAGCCATGCAGGAACCAGAGGTTTGTTCTCTCAAGGAACTTCAGAAGCAGAGAGGCTGTGGGCCGGGGTGCATCAGCACACAGGAGAGTGGAGTGAAGGGCCAGACAAAAACAGGGTTAAGTGTAAGTCTGTTGAATAACAAGCTCCCACTTTCGCCCTCCCCAGCCTTCTTCCTCTTGTCCTAATTCTGCCAGGCTCATTCCTCCAGGCAGGAGGCTCTCTCTGTGGAGAAAGTAAGCTGCTCACCCCGATTCCACCCAAAGAGACAGAGAGATGCTGGCTTTCTGGAACCCAACCAGAAGCAGGCTGGCCAGCCACCCCATCACTGTCGTGGAGCCCACCTAGCCCTCCCATGCACACTCACCTTCTAGTACCTCATTCTTAATGGACATTTATTTGTGCACACACAGATTGGCACATGCATGTTGATTGCAGTTTTATTCATAATAGGCAACACTGGAAACAACCCACATGTCCATCAGCAGGAAAATCAACTAACTTTGGTACGTGCATACAATGGAATACCACTCAGCAAGGAAAAGGAGTGAACCAGTAATAGACACAACCACATGGATGAATCTCAAAAGCATTTATGCAAAGTGACATTGGAAACGTGAATTCAGTGAGGCACACCTTTAATATGAGCAGAAAAATATTTTCCACCTAGAATTCTTTACTCAAGCAGACTATGAATCAAATGTGAAGATAGAAAGTAACTTATCTCAGGTATACAGAGATTGAAATTTACTTCCCCCACAGCCTTGCTCTAGAAGTTAGCGGAGGATATGCTGCACCCCAAAGAGGGAATAAACTGAGAAAAAGGAAGACATGGGATCCAGGGAACAGGGCCCAACACGGGCGAGAAGTGAAAGAAATCCCACTTGACCCATAATGTAGCTGTGAATACATAGCTTTAATAATGCAGAATATGGATTTAACAAAACAAAAAAGGTGAGCTAAACTAAATCAGTTTAGAGAGAGGATGAGAGTTGATGTAATTGAATTAAAAATCTCCCGCCTATACTAGAAATCAGGACAGTTCTGAATCTGGCAAATCAAGAACGGTAATGTAGTCACCTTAATTAGGTACTCGGAGAAAGAAATAGCTGTAAAAAGTGGGAGCAAATTTTATGTAAAATGAATTTTGCCACAATTTTTTAAAAAAGGAGAGGAGCAGGAGCCCGATGACTGAATGGTCAAATGTTCTGTTTTAACGTAGAAATCAATTAAAGTTTAAAATTTAAAAAGTATTTATTTTAAAACCTTTAATACAGAAAATGTTAGAGGAAAAGGAAACTCTTATCAGAGAGATCATCACAGTTGGCATTTTGGTATATATCCTTTCACACATTTTTTTCTTTTTTACACCCACACACAGCTATACAGAAATTTTTAATGATTTTTGGTTGTGGAGGTGATGGAATTATTTACAAAAATGCCATCCTAGTGTTCTTAACATGGAGTTTTTCATGTAGCAAAATATCGCTGGCTTCTTTTCGTTTTAATAAACGTGGCGTCTGCCTCATCATTGTGGATGCCTATATAGAATCTATTGTATGGCTGTGCCATATTTATTTTAACCAGTTTCCTATCGATGGATATTTAGTTTTTTCAAATTTGCCATTATAAACACCCCCACAGTGAACATACTTGTACATAAATGTTTCATACATTTTGCTGATTATTTCCTTCTGATAAACTCTTGTGTATAGAATTGCTGAGTCAAATAACGTGCATTTGGAATTTGTTTTACCAGTTTACCTCAACAGATTTATTCAGCTGGGATTACAGATGATCTGGTTGCAGAGACAAGGCATACATATCAGAGATTAATGGTTTCTATGGAAATATGCCAAAAGAGTGGTGTAAGTGATAAACAGAAGGAGATGTGACTGTGGGCTGCTGAGAGAAAGCTTCCTTGGAAGCTGTGGAACTTGAGATAGAAATTAAACATTGGGTGAGATTGAGATAGACTGGGTGGGGGATGAGGCCAGGAAAGAATATCACTTATAGGAAGGCATGTTCTGAGGGTGGCAGTTGGCCCATCAGCCCTTAAACATATCAGTCTTCCTAGCCCTTGGTCACCTATTCTATCTGCCACCACTTGGCTTGAAAGATTCAAATAGTCCAACCTTGCCTAGCTGTGAAGAACCCACAGCTGATGAAAGGGCAAGTGAAAGAGACCAGGCCGTGGGTCACTTAAGGGCATAACTTAAAGGAGGAAGAGCAAGAGGAACAGTCAAATTCCTGATTCCCGCTGAGGCAGACATAGTAGAAGAAATAGAAGAGAACTTTAAAAAATAGTGAAACCTTGAAGCTTCTAAAAGAAAACAAAGGCTAACTCACTCTATGTTTTAGTCTGCTATTGCTGCCAAAATAAATTACCACAATTTCAGCACCTTTAAACAACACAAATTTATCATCTTACGTTCCCTTAGGTCGCAAACCCAATGGACTCAGCTGGGTCTCTGCTCAGAGACTTAACAGCGATCAAAGTATCAGCTGGGCTGCACTCCTTTCTGGGAACTTGAGGAGAGGATCTGTTTCCTTGCTCATTCAGATTGTTGGCAGAATTCAGTTTCTTGTGGTTTGAGGACTGAGGTCCCTATTTCTTTGCTAGTTGTCAGTTGAGGCTAGTTCTCAGTTGATAAAGGCTGCTCACCTTGGCTTGTGGCCACCTTCCTCCATGTTCAAAGCCAGCAGTGACTGCAGGTCGAGTGCCTTTCATACTTTGAACCTCTCCTGCCTCTTCTTCCATTGTCACATATTTCTGACTCACCCTTCCACCTTCCTCTTCTACGTTTAAGAGTTTATGTGATTAGATTAAACCCACCCAGATAATCTAGAATAATTTCCCCAGGTCAGGATCTATGACCTTAATCATATCTATGAAGTCCTTTTTGCCTGTAATGTAATATATGCACAGGTTCCAGGCATTAGGACGTGGGTATTTTTTTTGCGAGGGTGGGAAGGGACATTTTTCTGCCTACCACTCTCTAAAATTAAAAATGGGATAAATTGGACTTCATCAAAATGAGAAATTACTGTCCTTCAAAACATGCCATTAAGAAAATGAGTAGATAAACCCAGACTGGGAAAAAAATATTCACAACACATGTACCTCACAAAGGACAGATCCAGAATAGAATGCTTACAAGTCAACAATAAAATAGTTAACAATCTAGTTTTAGAATGAGTAAAAGACTTGAGCAGACTCCTGACAAAAGAAGTTATAAAAATGAATAGTAAACACGTGGTGAAAAGATGCTTATTAGTCATCACGGAAGTACAGATTAAAGCACATCCATTAGAACAACTAAAATAAAGATGAACCCCGCCCCATTCTTAGGTGCTTATGCAAAAGAGATAAAAACCTGTGTTCCCAAAAAGACATGAACAAGAATGTTTATGGCACCTTTATTTATAACGGGTCAAAACTGGAAAAAACCCAAATGTCCATTAACAGTAGAATGGATAAATAAATTTTGGTACTTTCATACAATGGAATATAACTCATCAATTTAAAAAAAAATGAATTATCAATACATATAGCAATATAGATGAATCTCAAAAACATTCCGTTTATATGAAATTCAAGAACAGACAAAAGTGGTAGAAATCCGAAAGTGGTCACAGAGGTAAGAGAATTGACGGGAAAGTACGACGGAGAACTTTCTAGTCTGATGGAAGAAGTTCTCTACTTTTTTGATGATAGTTACATGGGTGTATATGACTGGAAAAACTCATTGAACTGAAAGCTTGAGCTCTTTGTATTTTATTATAACCAATAAATAATGAAAATTTGTACAGATACGTGAGAAGATACTACGGAGATAATCTGAGAACCAAAATTAGTATTTTGAAGTAAAAATCAATTTCTGAATTTTAAATCACCAGTGAGCATTTTAAAAAATCGAATGAGAATGGTGAGGGCAGGAATGACAGAGTGAGGACCTCCAGAAATCCTTTCCACCATTAAGGCGGTGAGAACACTGGCAAAAGTGGTCAAAATCCATCGTTTCAAAACTCTGGAAATTCGCCAGAGGCTTCCTGCCCTCTGGGGAGCGTTTACTGCCCCTCGGAAAAGGCTAGTTATTTCTACTGGTATTGAGCTTTGATTTGCCATATATTTCATCAACTCCAAGATGAAAATTTCTATGTTTTAATATGTTTAATTAGAAAGTGTGTTAAAATCCACAGCATATCATGGTCTAATGGTAGTGGATCTTTTTTTTTCCGTAGTGCATTTTACAACAGGTAGCATGTTAGATTCAATGAAGTTTGATCATTTTTCCTGTGGGTCACTTCTGTGATAGAATTACCTGAGTCTTATAGTCTATTTCAGAATGCTTAGTAGGATAAATTCTCCAACTGAAACAGTTCTACAGGGTACCTTTAGTTCTGAAAAGTAACATTTTTTTGTAATCTTGCATTGGATATGAATCTCATAAGGAGAAAAAATGAGCAGTGACTTCGTTTTTTAAAAAAGCTTTGTTTATTTTGCTATAGAATTTTACTTTGCTCCCAACATCCATCCACACAGAGACCTGTGAGGCACTATAAGCTTAGGGCTGTCCCCGCAGTCATAGGATACAGGCATGTGTAGCCGTATCTTGATTTCATAGCCTCCGCAGCTGCTTAGCTCAAGTGGCCATAAGTTCAATTAGTTACTAAGGTCAAACTTTGTGGGTCAGACCCTGTTGAGATTGTTGGCTTTGTGCTCCGTTCCATGGACGTAGAAATCCCCCTCCAGCCATCCACAGGCAAGTGTGGCATGGCTGTCATGAGGAATGGGGGAAGGAGGTGGAAGAAGAAGACACTGTTTCTTACCTCTGTGTGACAGCTGACAATGTGATCGTCTCATCCCTTTGTGTGTCATTTTTTTTTGCTGTCTTTGAGTATGTTTGGAACAGAGAATTAACCAGAGCTTGATTTTGAAGGATTCATTTCTTTCCCATCTTGATTCTCTAGCTTGCAGTGAGCTGCATACTCCGTCACTAGATCGAAAACCAAATAGTTTTGTAGCAGTGAGTGTAACTACCCCTCCTCAGGCATTCTGGACGAAGCACGCACAAACGGAGATCATCGAGGTGGGTGCTGCCGGCCCCGTCCTCCGGTCCCTGCATCGGGCTCTGGTGGTGGGGTGGCCTGTGGGAGGGCTGTTCAGGGAGCTGAGCACCTGGAGCTGCAGTGATGTTTATGTGAATTTTGTTGCTGTTTTTCCGCGGGTTTTCAGTACACTGATATTTTTCATCACACTTACTCATCTGGATGGCATTTATAATTGCCATAGCCTTTACAATTATTGATTAGCGAGTGGCTAGTTATTTTTGAAAAATGATTCTGTAAGGTTGATTGCATTTTAAGAGGTAAGACCTAATTCTTCCTTGTCACTTCTGGTTAGCTGCTACTTTTAGAGAACTGTTCTTGTTAATCAAAGTTTGGAGAGTATTAACTATTAACCATCCTTCTCACCAGGGCATACTCTTATTTGTATTGGTTTTTATCTTTAAAGATTTTTGAGTTGTGTGTTACATGTTTACTTTTTATGTTAAGTTACATGATATACCTTCACTGAGGAAATTTTATAAAATCTTTTTAGATAATTGAGCACATTACATAAGTTATGAAACTAAGTGTAGGAGTTGCTGGTGTGAGATTCTGCAGGGTTCTATTTGTGATGTGAGCTTCTCTGTGAGTTAGGTGTCTCAAGCACACTTAAACTGAATTTCCACCTCTTCCCTAGATTTACATTTTGGAGGATAGATCATCCTTTTTCATTCTCTTGGAAACTTATTTCCAAGTTCAAGCCAACAGTTCTGTTTTCTAAGCCTTTGTTGAGTACTGCCTACACATCAAGCACAGTGCTGGGTGCTGGGTATGATACAAAGACCGCTGGGGCGCAGTCCCTGCCCTCGAGGAGTTTACCATCTGTGGGTGGGGAGCGTAAGTGAACGTGGCTCCATCTCTACACTGCAGAGTGTGGGAAGTGTTAGAGAGATGAGGATAGCACCAGGAGGCTGGGATCTCATCCAGCTCTGAGGATCAGAGGAAGCTTCCTGTGGTGGGGCTTAGTGAGATTCTGAGAGAATAGGTCTGGGGTAGGGCCCAAGACTCTGCATTTACACAAGCTCCGAGGTGATGCCCATGCTGCCAGTCTGGGGACCACATGTGGAGGAGCGTGCCAGAGTTCTGTGGTAACTATGCGAAGGCATGGCAATAGGAGAGCATCATGTGCGTTTGGAGAAGAACTTCATCCTGTTCCGTGTGTGCAAACGCATAAGTGGGGGAGTGGAAGCCTTGAATGTCAGGCTAGGGAGTTTGTAATGGGCTAGTGCAGGCTTTTATGTGGGGGAGTCACCTGATTGGCTGTGTTTCAGAGAGGTCCTAACTCAAATGGTCAGACAGTCTTGAGGGAGCCATGCAGGACCTGGCTGGTGGTGGAAAAGAGTGGAAAGAAAGGGTGCTTGTGAGAGAGGCTCTGGAGGTGGCTCTTGCAGGAGGAGTTCATCTTTCCTGGGGGTTGAGAGCCAAGGAGAAGAGGGCAGATGCTCAGGTTTATAGCCTCCTTGGTAACCAAGGGTGGATGGAGGGAGAGGTTCAGCCCCAGCAGGCCACTCAGGAGGGGCTGCGCAGCAGGTGCTGAGAGACTGGATTTGGAGCTGCAGAGGGAACATAGCCAGAGGCATGGACCCCAGGGCAGGTGCAAACAGGAACCGTTAACCGTTTGGCTGAGGAAGTTAACCACTGCCTGAGAAAGAGAATATGGTATTATAGGCCTCTGTAGGAGGGTAGGGCTAAGCTGCCGGGAAATGGCCACCTAGGATCGAGAAATTAGCAACTGGTCCTCAGAAAAGGAGAGCCTTACAAAAGTCAGGCCTTAATTATTCCAAACCCAGGAGTCTAGGAATAAGAAATGACTTAAGCCGTTCATTTCCTCTTTCATCTGCCTGTTTATATATCTTAAAGAAACAACCCAAAGTAGAAGGTCCAAAAACATAACTCCTCTAAAGTTGTAAGACTAAGAATATATGTGGACATTCATCTTGCTTCAATTTTATAACATCACTCCTACTGAGTGAGAAGCCCTTAGAATGAGCCCTTGGCCACAGCTTGTGTGTTGGGCCCATTTGTTGTTCCGGGATCTGGAAAGGTCTGTGTCAGACAGCTTTGTCCTTTTTGGAAAGTAGGTGTTGGGTTGTGTACATCCGTTTAAGCCGTCTTTAGCATTTCTGTTGATCCCAGTTTGTAGGAATGTTAGTTTATCATTCTGAAAATGTTGATGTATTTTAAAAGCATTTACTTTAAAAAATCCAACTATATATTCTGGTTATTTTCTTTTCTATTCTAGGGAACCAACAATCCTATATTTCTAAGCAGTATTGCCTTCTTTCAAGACTCTCTTATCAATCAGATGACGCAAATCAAACTCTCCGTGTATGATGTCAAAGATAGATCTCAGGGAACAGTTAAGTAACGTGGTTTGTGGGATTTTCCTCCCTTTTTTAAAGTTCTGTGATCATTTGAAAGAGAGTTGAACACAAGATAGACTTCACTACTGGCTCACAAATTAACAAATGTCCAAACATGTTTGTCTTTAGGAATTTCTTTCTGAGTGTCTCTGTTGGGCTCCTGAGATGAGGGTCAGGTGTGTTGTGGGACCCAGCCAGCTGGACTCCCTGGGGCCTGGTAATTGGAGCAGAGACAAAGTGAGCACACTAATGCTGTCTCTCTCCTCCTCCTTCCTCAGATGTATTTACTGGGCTCTGGAACATTTGTTGTCAAAGATCTGCTCCAGGACAGTCATCATAGGTTGCATTTAACACTAAGGTTGGTATTTAATTTTGTTCCTTTGAAAGGATCTGCAATTGTGAGGTTCAGGGACAGGTGGGGAAAGGCTCCATTTCCTATACGGAGAGAGCACCCTGCCACCTCCCAGGGGCCAGTCTAAGCGGGGAAGGTGCTTGTCCATCGAGGCAAGATAAAAAACTCAGCCTGTCAGAGGGCCTGATGGAAATGTGGGGCATCCGTGGGAAATAGGAGCACACCCTACTCAGACCGAAAGGAAAACCTAGACACCTATCTGATAAGACTCAAGGTACTTGTCTGTTATGTGTCCCCTCCCCAGCAGAATGTCATCTCCTGGAGAGCAGAGATTTTTGTGAAGATGAAAGATGTCAAGATGTCAACCCTTCCCACATTCATTTTAGGGGCAATTCCCACCCAAACCCTGACATGGTGTTCGTTTTTTTCCAAAATAATGTAAAAATTGGAACAATAGTCCAAAGTAGCAAAGAAAATTTTGACAGAGGTGGTGAATTCCCTGCTAGATAGTTCAACATTCTGAAGCTGCGGTGATGACAATGTTGCAGGCTTTGGACAGGCGAGAGCCCTGCAGCATCCTTTGTGTGTGAGAGCCTCACTCAGCCTGAAGGAGGAGTCTGGGGAAAGGAGAGGGTCGCACGGTGAGGGGGGCTGTCAGAGAAGAACACTCAGGTGCAGCACGTGCCAGAAGTAATTCCACTTGGATTAGAGTTAAGTGTGAGAAATGGACGTTATCCTGTTTAAAAGGAGCTAAAGATGCCTATTGAACAGATAGCATGGGAAGGACTTTTCCGCGCATGAGAACGATGAGAGAAAGTCACAAAGGAAATGGTCAGTAGATGTGACCACGGAAAAATTTAGAACCTGGCTAAGGCAGACATCTTAAATAAAAAGCCTGAGGCTTCAGGGTGTCCCTGGGGCTTCCCTGGATGAATCAGATGGGCCTGGGCAGTGTGCAGCCACCCTGAAGGGTCTCAGGTGAAGCTGACTGGGGCTAGAGTAGCATCAGCTGTGTCATGTCAGGATTCAGAGGCTTTGGGAAACTCTGGGGACCTTGGCTTATTTGGGGTCCAGGCCTAGGCCTTGAAGCTAATCAAAGCTTGAAGGTGAGGTGGGAAGGAGCAGAAAGGGGTCCAGTGGCAGAAGAAGGTGCCCTCCAGTTGTCATTCCAGGGTATGTCCCCATAACTCTCTGCGGCAGGGGTCAGCCCAGGGCCTGAGGGGCGCCTCCCAAGCAAGCATTGACTCCTCCCCTCCGACTCCACCAGGCACGTCCATACTTCTCTGTGGTGGTTGATCCCTTCTCAGATGCAGTCCTCCTCTCTGCCCCCATGGTGTCCTTGTCTGTGTCCCCAGAGCTTGTGCATGCAGTGAATGCTCACTGACTGACCAACTGGCTGGATCCTGGTGCCCACAGGACCCCCCACTACCCCAGGATGGCTGAGCTTTGCATTTAAGCAGAAAATGAAGCACTGTCACGCCACCGCTTGCTAAAGCACATTGCTCGTTGCAGGTCTGCAGAGAGTGACCGCGTGGGTAACATCACTGTGATCGGCTGGCAAATGGAGGAGAAGTCAGACCAGCGGCCCCCTGTGACCCGGTCTCTGGACACCGTCAATGGGAGGGTGAGCACACCGCCTTCCTGCTCTCCATTAGGAGTGGGAGGAGTAGGTGGACTTGCCTCTGTGCTCAGGGAAGGGCAGGGCAGGGCCTGCTGCTTGATGCTGCCTCCAGAGGACGTGTCCTCCAGGCACTTCTCAAAGTAGAGAGGAAGCAGCCCCTCAGGGAGCAGGCCCCTCTGCTCTGACCATGCTGGCCACCGCCAGGGAGCGGGCGGAGCGAGTGGGCGGGCGCCTGGCCTCAGAAGCTGCAGTCAGGCGGGGAGGGAGGGCTTGTGGGGGTGTGAGATGGGCCCCAGAGCATCTGTGATGTTTTGTTAAGATGTTCCTCCCAGACAACAGGTGCCACGCTCGCCTTAACGCACACTCAGTGCTGCACCCCTCCTCTCACACATCCTCTTTTCCTCTCCACCTCCCTCACTCTTTCTCCCTCACCCTCTCTCCCACGCCCTCTCTCACACACATACTCGGTGCTCTCAAACTAGAATTCTAATTTAGGAACCTGAACACTGGTAAGTAGTCATTATTGTAAAATACAGAGGTATCTCATTTTACCCAAAATAAGCCCAGAACGTCAGCTCTGGAAATATTCCTGGGCAACGTCTGCTCCCGCCCCTTCGTTTTACACATCAGAACCCTGAAACACAAGGTGAAGAGACTTTGTCGAAAGACACGCATTTCTAGAAAATTCTGTGTGCGTGGAACGTGTTCTGTATACCGGGAGGTGGATTGGTTTGTGGCTGGGTGGAGTATTTACTGCGGAGTTCGTGGTGGGTGGTAATTTGGAGAGTTCTTTTGTGGTGTACTCAGGCCACCCTCCTCCTGAGTCCTCTGCTCTCACGGGTTTCTTGTGCCCCTCTGTACGTGTTATTAGATGGTTCTGCCTGTTGATGAGAGCTTGACCGAGGCCTTGGGAATCCGATCCAAATATGCTTCTTTGCGAAAAGACACTTTACTGAAATCGGGTGAGCAGCTTCCTCCGTTGGTACTCGTGCCACTCTTGTGAGTGTCTGCTCGGGCCGTGGTCATCCTTCCTCCCCTCCCGTTCTATATGTCACCTCCCTACTGCCCGCGTTCTTTGTGCCAGCATATGGAGAGTTAGGAGTACTCCAAGGAAGGGGGCCCCTCCCTCTTTTCACGCCCTGTTGTTTAGTGTTGGGTTTGGTGACTGACAGCCTCCCAGCCCCTCAGACTTTAGAGGTCGTTACACATTCTGGGCAAGAAGATTGCATATTATGGGGGAGAAGCGTTCAGGCTCAGTTGATTGGTGGGTTTTTGGTTTAAATGTCTTAATTCCATTGAGATGAACAGTAAGAAGGCTTGAAGGTGTCAGCAGCACTGAGGGCCTGGGGAGGAGGCCGCACGTGCAGGTCTGCCGCCAGCTCTCACAGCCCCTGTCTCCCCTGAATTCCCCTGCAGTATTCGGTGGCGCCATCTGCCGCATGTACCGGTTCCCCACCACCGACGGCAACCACCTGAGGATCCTGGAGCAGATGGCGGAGAGTGTGCTCTCCTTGCACGTGCCCCGGCAGTTTGTGAAGCTCCTGCTGGAAGAAGATGCGGCCAGGTGAGTAGCCGACCACCCATCACCCCCACGTCATGTGCCCCTTCCTTTCTTGAAAGCTCTGAGATAAGGTGGGTAGAGCCCTGGCCTCAGTCCAGGATGCAAACCCAGCCTGTGCCACTTGCCTGCTCTGTGGCCTGGGCCTGCCAAAGCCTCAGATTGTTCATCTGTATCCCGGCATCCCTGTGTGAGGACTTCACAAGATAACATGCCTGAAGCACCAGCTGTGTGCCCAGCACTCAGTACCTGCTCCCTTCCCTTCTCTCCTTTCCCCTTTCACCTGGCCTTAGAAAGTTAGAAATACAGTCACGTGCCTCATAATGACACTTTGGTCAACGAGAGACTGCGTATACGACGGTGGTCCCGTAAGATTAGTACCATGTAGCCTAGGTGTGTAGTAGGCTACACCATCTAGGTTTGTGTAAGTGCACTCTATGACGTCCACACAATGACAAAACCACCTAACAACGCATTTCTCAGATTATATCCCATTGTTAAGTGATGGCGTGACTGTATCTGGTCATTCTTTGGTGATAGCTGCCTGGGTCACTGCTTTCCTAGGGTACCACAGCGAGCGATACGGGCTCCAGAAGGCTACGTGTGCACTCTGGTCCTCTACATCTCTCAGCCCAGGGCGTGTTTCCTTGATCCTGAGGCAGAGAAGGCCTGAGAGGTGGGGCCGGCATTGCAGATTATGTCTCCCATCGGCCTCAGACTCTCATTTCTACTCCTTGTCATAAAACGATGTTAATTGTAAACAGAATATAATAGAAGCATGAGAGGAAACAATGCAGTCAGAATTCTGCTGTTTTAATAGAGCTATTTTGTTTTAATTTTTTGTCTTAAAAAATATTCTAACTTAGAAAAATGACAAGAATAATGCAATGAGCTGCTTTCTCCCTCTCTACATAGTTTATAGAGTGATTTTAATTTTTAAAAATTCCCCTTCAGCTTTTCCATATTTGTATGTATTTATCTGGCTACCATCTACTTCTCCATTATCTTCAGTTTTGTGTTATAATTTTTACTTATGGCCTAATTTCCCATTATTCAGTGTACTCTAACTTTGAAGAGTTCATTCATCTACCAAGTGCTGTGGTTCTGAGGGTTTTGTTGTTGTTGTTGTTTTTCACACCCGCCGTGTGGCTGGCGCTGTGCTCAGCGTGGGAGGCTTCTTGATGAGCGACACAGACCGTGGGAGACAGTCAGTAACGGAGAACTGGGGGCCACACACAGCGCCCTGATGTGTTCAGTGGTGTGCGGAAATTAAAAGGGGGCTGTGAGAAGGAGGAGGTGGTCTGGGCAGGCCTCCGTGCGACTGTGACATTAAGCTGACACACAAAGCGTAAGAAGGAGCCACATGAAGCGGACAGGCAAAGACATCCAGAGAGAGGGGCCAGCAGTAGCTGAGGCTGGCAGGCCTGTGTGCTCACCAGCAGACCCGGGGCAGTGGGGCCAGTTGGCTACGGCGAGCAAGGACGTAGATCTCACCGCAGCCTTGCCTGTCCTTGGCGTTCTGCCACATTGATTTTGCTAACTTAATAAAATGGTGCAACTCTTTTTTAACTTCAGACAATTTGGTAGAGTCCTAAAAACTTTTCTAAAATTAGCTTTTTTTTTTTCCTCAAAGGAAAATGTGCATAGTATAAAAAGCCAAATAGTGCCAGAAGGCTTTTAACAAAAACATGAGCCTTGGAGACCTCTCCTTTCTGATCTACTTCTCAGAAACAGCCACTTTTAGCCATTTTAGTGTTTACTGCTGTGTTTTTAAATATATGGGTGGCGTACTCTCTTCCTTAATGAATTTCAGGGATTAGCTGATATCTTGTGATGAAGCTTTTAGGTCCTTTGTACTTTCCATTCCCCATTTTCCTAATATGGTTATCCCTTTTTTTCCCTAATCCATCTTGTGTTTTCATTATTCTGATTATGTCGCTATTTTACTGCTGAGCTAAGACGTTTATATTTCACTTCTTACACAGCTTTTACTTTTCTGAACATAAAGCCTCTTTTTCTTTCTCCTCTTCCCCCATTCCCTTCTCCTCCCCCCATGACACTTTTAGAGTTAGTTCATTACTTACGTAGACGGAGAAAAGAAGCCTAGCTAGAGTCACCAGCTCCCCATGGTCCTTGTCCCATACCTAAAAAGGACAACATTGAAACCGAAAGGGCCAGATGACCGTGGCAGGAGCTGTGGGCCCCCATTGCTGAGCAGCCAGCTGTAGACTGCAGCCGAGCAGGTTATGTTCTGCAGCTGTTCTTAAGGGAGGCAGGGAGCCCCATTCCTCACCAGAACCAGGGAGGCAGTGAGAAACTGTCTCATGACAGCCCCCGGGGGAGATTGAGAGGGGAGGCGGGGATGGCTCCGTAGCAGCTGCTCACAGGCCTGCAATGCTCTCGTGTCCCGGGAGGGTCCTATATCATTCTGTCCTGCCCATACTCAGGCGGGCTGTGTTGAAGCCTTTGCCTATGCGGCCTTTGTGGACACAGGCAAGGGGCTGCTCCCCTACAGCCTCTCTCCCCTCCCCTCCTCCACTTAGTTTTCCTTGAACGTTTGACTGAGTTTCTCTGAAAAGCTTCTCTCTGCGCTTTTTCACACAGTCAGTGGTCTCCCTTTCATAGAGCCATTCCTCCTGGAGCAGGCTGTCCCCCTGCCCCGCTGCTCACCCTTTAGACTTGCAGGGTGGGTAGCTGTTGTCCTGGGTCCTCCCTGGGTGTCAGTGATGCTTCCGTGCACGTGTTGTTCTCTGGGGTGCCTGGGACTCCTGTGGCTCTCCAGGGCAGCCAGCCGGCCCCACGGCCTGACGTGTGGTCTTCTTGCAGGGTGTGTGAACTGGAGGAGTTGGGGGATCTGTCCCCTTGCTGGGAGAGCCTCCGACGCCAGATTGTCACTCAGTATCAGACTATCATCCTCATATACCAGGAGAACCTGACCGACCTCCATCAGTACAAAGGTGGGTGCCAGGTCTTGTCCTCATCACGGCACACATGCTCTCCATTTTCCTGGCTAGGAATCTGCAACCCAAGGTCGCTCAAATACTCTCACTGACAGACATGCTAATGGACTTTTAAAAATAGATTCTTGTGTAGGTGTGAATTCTTTCCAATATGGATTTTTCAGATCTTAATGAGGAAGACATCTGTGAATTGCCTTGACAGTTCCTTCTGTGGTGTCATCTGCCAAAACAACCGCCGTAGGACGAAATTTAGGGACACAAAATCACAGGTTCTTGGTTCCTTTGATTTCTTCATCTTGGTCTGATATCAGTGAAATGACCAAAAGGATGTAGGCCATTTACCTTGAGACAAAGCAGTTTTCTAGATTTTCCAGTTTAAATATTCAATAGTCCTTTTATTGAACATATAAGTTGTCTGAATGGGACTCTCCATTTTAAGGCTTAGAAGAGAAAGTGAAGTGCAGACACCTCACCTTTTCTTCTTGAAAGATGCCATTTGATTTTCAAAACACTTCTCTGGGTAGATTTATTTTTTTATTTTTATTCTTTTGAGGAAGATTAACCCTGAGCTAACATCTACCGCCAATCCTCCTCTTTTTTTGCAGAGGAAGACTTGCCCTGAGCTCGCATCCGTGCCCATCTTCCTCTACTTTATATGTGGGATGCCTGCCACAGCATGGTTTGACAAACGGTGCCATGTCTGCACCCGGGATGCGAACCAGCGAACCCCGGGCCGCTGAAGCGGACCGTGCAAACTTAACCCCTGCACTACCAGGCTGGCCCCTGGGTAGATTTTGAAGACTTGTCATAACTCCATACCCTTTTTATTGCCTTTTTCCTTTCTTTATTTTGTTTTTTCGTTACTTCATTCTCTATCTTTAGATTCTTCCCTCCTTCTCCTCTACATAATGGAATTTTAGGATTTAAGGAGATTAATATGGTTTTGACACGGAACATAAACCTGTCCATGAACTTGGCTGGGCCAAATACAAGCATGACAACAAGACAGGGTGCCCTGGTTTTGGTTTGAATCTCAAGAATGGCTCTAAGTGCATTTGTAAGAGAAATGGCAGTGTTTGCCTGAAGGAACTTAGGGACCCATCCACGCTTGGATGCCTGTTATCTGAGAAAGTCTGAAACCCACACACTTTGAGTTTTCTGGAGCAGAGCTTCTCAAATGTCAGTGTGCACCTAAATCCCCAGAGAATCTTGTTAAAATGCAGACCTGGGATTTTGCATTTTGAACGGGCTCCTGGGATGCCCAAGCTGCTGATCAATCTGTGGGCCACCCCTTAAGTATTAGGCTCTAGAGAAGAAGCTCATGTGACAAATGCCAGACAGACGCTGCTGGTCTGCAGTTTGTATACTGACAAAATAAGTGTACCTTTTTCACTAGAGGGAATGTTTATTTTTTCTATCCTTCTGTCAGTTTAATTTGTAATCCCTCTCTTTTCAAGGCAGGTGGTTCTTCACTTTATTAGTTATGGATTCTGATTATAGAGATAAAATTGTCGATGTATGTTACAAAACATTATCCAGCCTCCTTAACTCCCTGGTTGTAAAGAAGGGAACAAGTGTGAGTGTGTTTCAGAGGGCCAGAATCCCTGCTGTGTAGCATTTATTCACCTTGATAGACCTGGGTGATAAGCAGACCTCTTCATCATGTTTCAGAATTGAGATGTGTTGCTCTGGTTGAACCAATTTCTTAGATCTTGGATGATGGCAGTCTCTGGAGTTGGAGCAGGCACTTCCTGGCATGGACCCGTTTGCTCTTTATAATTGTGTTGATGTCGTGTTGCACAAAATCAAGTCTTTGTGTTAGACCTCCCCGTTGAGAGCTGAATCGTGGTAAGGCACAGGACCATTGCCATAGCCTCCTGAAGCTGCTTCTCCCTGGCTCCGCTCACTACCTAAGCACCCAGAACCAGTTTCGTGGCCAGCGAGCTGCCCTCCCTTCAACGTTTCACCCACCTGCTCTCTGGAAATGAAATGTGTTCATGGGAAACTCGGAATTTTCTGGACCACTCCCAACACGTATCTGCTCACCTGCAGCAGCATCCTCAAATATCTCTTTGCTCCTTGCCATTCATGAATGCAGGATACATGTTGATGATCTTTGTTTTCTCATGCTTTGTTTCTTAGGTCCCTCCTTTAAAGCAAGCAGTTTGAAAGCAGATAAAAAGTTAGAATTTGTTCCCACAAACTTGCACATACAAAGGATGAGAGTTCAAGACGATGGAGGATCAGGTAACTATTTTTCTGCTCCTCTCATTGAATCACGTTTCACTTCTTTTCTTCCTGTGTACTTGGTCTCTGTGCTGGCCTGTGTCTGCCCCAGCCTTTGCTGTGTGTTCTTCTGCTGGGCAGCCTGGATAAGAGATGTGTCACAAGGACCTTTGTAAAGTCTTTGATAAAGAGCTCAAACCCCTTCCTCTTGTCTCGCCTCTTTTCAGCTTCCCTTTGTGTTTCTGTGGCAGAAAGTTGCCCGTCAGTCATCCTTCTGAAAGAGGGATGGATGCAACTGAGCGTTGCCGGGTAGTTGTCTCCGGCCCTATTGTAGCTCCCCCTTGAGAACCACAGAACCCCCTCTCTGCTGGGATGATGGTGCTGGGCTCCACAGGCCCTTGGACAGCCCAGGCTGTGTGACTAAGGGAGCCACAGGCTGCTTGGAAATGGGCTGGAGGGGCAGGGTCCCAGAGTTGTGTGCATATCCCTGTAGCTGGCTTGTCCACAGGCCTGAGCCCAGAGTAATGGAGGAGAGCTTTCTGTCATTCAGATCAGAACTACGACATCGTCACCATCGGAGCGCCAGCAGCACACTGCCAAGGTTTTAAGTCAGGAGGTCTCCGTAAAAAGCTGCACAAATTTGAAGAGACCAAGAAACAGTAAGTTCTTGGAGGGTGTTTGTGGTCCTTGTACAGTTGTCTGGTGCTTCCTAGGTTAAAAAAAAAGAAGTCAAAATATGACCGCAAAAACATCCAGCCATCTGATCTGCTTTTGTGCGGCTGGAGGAGCTGCCCTATGGACTCTGTGCTGCTCTGTATGTGTGCGACTGAGCTGGGTGGGTGGTGAGGGCACCTGATCCTGCAAAATGAACAGAAAATTGAAACCCACCTTGAAAGTGGTGCTTTCAGCGGCTGCACCGTGTGGATTCTCCGCTAGCTTGGCTGTCCTTTAGAGTCCCTGGTCAGTCAGTTTAACACCACAAAGTGTGAAGCCTGGAAGAGATTGTTTCCTTTCCTCAAGGACTGCAGGGTAAGCATTCCAGTTTTAAAAAGGCTCAGGGAGCTGCATGGAGCTACCGTCTTGAGCAGGAAGTTTCCAGGTAGGCAGGGTGAGGAAGGGCGTTGCAGAGTGCAACATGAGGTGCAGCTGGCGGCCCGGTGCCTTGGGGAGAGGAGCTGAGCGGAGAGCTGGCCCCTCGGGCAGCCTGCTCAGTGTGAGGCTGTGTGTCGGTGACCAGGGATGCAGGGCTGGCAGATCTAGGCCTGATCTGAGGAGCTCTGCACTTTGTCTAGGAGCAGAAAAGTCAGCAGCACCGTTTGGAGCGAGCAGTGCCATGTCTGGAAACAAGGCAGAAGGTGCTGCAGAGCTGGAGTAGTGGGAAGGGGAGAGAGTTGTAAATCAACGCTGTCGTGTTGGACATGCAGGAGGCACTGGTGATCTTCCAGAATGTGGCCCGTCAAGATTTAAATAGATGGAGGGATGCGAGTGTAGGAAGAGGAGGTGATAAGTGTAGATGATCCTGTAAGCTCCTGGACTGTGAAATAGAGGAAGTAGCATGAAGGTCTCAGGTTCGGGCAGGGTGATTATGACTTGAGCATGTGTTTAGGCTGATAGGAAAGATGGAAGCGAAAGAGGGAACGTAGAAGAGAATGCTGATAGAGCGAGGTTCTGGAGACCATAGAAGAGGCAGGGCTAGGCAGTTAATCCTAGAAAGGACAAGAGAAGTTGATGGGGTTGCAGAGGTTTTTGAGGTGGTGAGGAATAAGCTAAAGGTAGGATGGAGCCGCCTCTGCAGAATGTGGGCTTGAAAGGGTCAGACTTACCAGTTGAGAATGGAACCATTTGAGGGAAGGTGAAGCAAAAGCTGTGGGAGTCTCAAAAGAGCCCAACAGGTCGGGTGGAGAGCGTTAGCATGTGCCAGGGGCCGGTGGGCCATTGCCTGGGAGTCAGGACATGACTTGAGAAACTGGACCAGGGACTAGATCAGGACGGGGGGGATGGGTCAGGTCCAGTGGTCAGTGATTGGGCTGAGGGGATCAGGGAGGCAGCCAGGAGTGTCCCTGACTGTGGGGTGGGGCTGGAGGCGGGAACAGCAGGCAGGAGAGAGGGAGAGCACTGTGAGAAGTCACCATTCAGTTGTGTGCACAGGTTGCCCTGGGGTGAGTCCTGGAGACCCGAGGAGGAACAAGAAAGGGCTAGGTTAGGAGCGGAATTTCAGCCTTCAGGGTGGGGCAGCATTCTCTGGGAGGCTCCCAGACTGCCTCCTTGACCTTGATTCATCCCCACCAAGGGCACGTCCGTTGACAAACCAGGTAACCAGACCTGCCTGAGGATTCACTGACTCCGGTGTTCCTCGGGGAATTATGGTGAAGACAAGGCTTCTTGTGCCCACCACAGCGCTGCACAGCCAGCCCGAGATTGTGTGTCTGCCGCTGCATTGCATGTGGCTGTGTGGAGGTGTGAGCGTGATTTGAGGATGGCGTGGGGGCCCTGGAGGAGAAAGCCAGTCAAGAGGGGGCGCCAATGGCTGTCCCTGACCCAGCAAGGTCGCCATGTTGATACCTGATTACTCTGCATGTTGGCTTCAGAGCTTCTTATTCCCAAAATGCCTCTGTAGTATTTTCCGGATACGTAATATACATTTTTATTTAGTTTCCTACTAATGTCATGAAGCTACTTGTAGAACTGGTCTCATCGTTTGAACTTTCCTTTAAATGCAGAGCCAGTGGAATGTGTCCCTGGGGCTTGAGCACTGATGTAGCTCTGATGAACAAGCACATTGGGCTCACAAGTTTAAATGTCCCTGTCGTTGGGGCCTCAACAAATGATTTCTAGTATTTTGACAAAAGATAACTTGGCTTCTTAATTTTTTAGTTTGCATTTCATGTTTGCTAACAAACTGTTAATATTTCATTTTGGTTCTTTTTTTTTTTAGCAGTTTTGAGGAGTGTTGGTGAGTTTTCTGTCTGTGGAGAGAGTGTCTGTTTGGGCCTTGCTCTCATGCAGAGAAAGCCTGTGCCGTCCCTCCTCTGTGAGGTGCCTGCCCCCTTGGTACCACCGTGGGCTCCTAGTTATAGACTCGTAGACAGAATTCTCCCTTCCAACTGCAATGTTCTTTGATAATGAATAGCCGATATCCAGTCTGCTGGTTTACCTTTACAGTCTGGCAGCGGTTCTTTCTTGCGCTCACTCTGAGAGAAGACCCGGTTCTGTCTTTCCCAGAGTGAGGAAGAGCCTTGGCCGGGCAAGGCCCTGGGTGCTAGGGTTTCAGGTCAGCCGATTGGTGTGGTTGGGAATCCCTTTCTGGCTTCTTTTACAAGAATCTGGGGTTTTTCAGTTTCCACTTCACCGTCCCCTCTTGTAGGAATGAAGCAAGTTTACGTTTTCATGATGCTTAATAGTTTATGCAGATTTTGAAAACAGTGGTACTAGGGTCCGTTTTATCCCTGGAGGGCAAACCAAGAATTACTATAACCAAGTGACTTTTTCCACCAAAGAATTAAGTGGCAACCAGAAACCACCGTGACTGCTGCCTGGGGGTCCCCACTGCTGCTCCCAGGCCCTCCCCAGTCATGCCCGAAGTGCTTACCTAGGCCCAGAGTCGGGGCTCTGCAGTGGTACCGCTTCTGGCAACAGGTCCAGTAGGACCTCAGC
This sequence comes from Equus przewalskii, assembly GCF_037783145.1. NCBI lineage: Eukaryota > Metazoa > Chordata > Mammalia > Perissodactyla > Equidae > Equus > Equus przewalskii. The sequence goes on along the minus strand of NC_091844.1, from coordinate 10,792,745 downwards.
CCTTCAGGATTGCTGCCACCTTGGAGCTGCTGAGGCTCAGGAGCCGTGGCTGGGCCCTGCCTAAGATGTCAGGGCTCTGCTGGGGACATGTGACAGCAGGAAGTCCTGAGAAACACTGCTTCGCCCCTCCCGCACCCCCCGGGGCCTCTTCAGCTTTCCCCATTTTTAGGACTAGGTTGAGCACATGTGCTTGTATATTTATGATCATTCCTGAACAGCAGCTCTTTGACATTTATTCTTTCTCACCCCGCCATATACCTCCCGTGCCTAAGTCCCCGATTGCTGTTACTAGAGCGTGAGCTATAAGAACATGGTGTAGGGGATGCTTTTCTCCCGGACTTGGGGCAGGGTGTGTGTTTGTTGAAGTGTACACAGCCAGCACATTCACACATGTAGATCTACATGCAGTTCACACTGGGGCCTGGGAAGGAATAGATTTTTTTAAATTCTATTTTGGAATTGTATTTTTAAGACTGAATTGTCTTAAATGGCAGCTATTCATTTGGAAGAGTGATTGCAGGTTGGAAAGTAGTTGTGTGCACATCGTGCTGTGGAATGACTCTTGTCAGACCACTCGGGCTTGATCGCGGTCTGCTGCATGGGCTTCTGGCAAATCCATCGTCTTTCATTGTGGTGTGTGGGCTTGGGTGTTGTTTCTCTCTGGGGTGCTTTGGTTTTCGGGTTTTGCATGTTCACCCCAGAGTCCATCAAGGGACGGGGCAGGGCAGTTTCTTGGTGACCCATCTTGGGAAAGAGCCCAGCAGGGAAGGGTCTCAAGCCCTGACCGTGTGACCTTCAGCTCCTGGAGAAGCGATGGAGGGTCTGGTACTCCACTTTCTCACTCTTCCCCAAAACCCAAAGGACAGCTCTTTGAGGAGACCAGTCAGGGCCCATCATTCCATGAAGGATGGGACACCCATTCCAGCCAGAGCTCACAACTTCAAATTGCAGGAGGAGACATGCTCATTGGTGTCTTATGCTTTCCCTCCCTACTTACCTTGGCTTCCTCAGATAGTCTGAAAAAATAAATTTATAATATTGGATTGATTTGGGACCTCAGCTGAGAGACATGCAGTTTATCATCTCCGTCTAGAGGAGTCAAATGTGCTGGCCAGGCCCCACGCAGCCAGGGATGTGGAGTCGGTTCTCTGGAGGCTGGTGTTCGTGCCAGGCAGTGGCTGGGCTGTAGCTTTGAGATCAGATTCTGAGATAGACACGCTGCTTGGTGCCAAGGAGGTTGAGGGGGAGGAAGCAGCAGGTTTTCAAAGCCATTGAGGTGTCCAGGTCTGGCCTCTCACTTGGCACGTTCTCCACCTCCTCTTCATCCCATGGGATGTTATTTTTCAAAGTAGGGAGGTCCTGGAGCAGGGCAGAGGGGAAGGAGGCCCAGTTTTCTGGGGACTTGCTGGGGTCGGATGCGTGACGGAGGAGAACTGTGGTGTGTGCACAGAAAGGCTGGAGTCCTGATTGACCGGATGAGAAAACAGGTTTCTTTGCCAAAGTCCGGCACCCACTGCAGTCTCCTTTCATGGGATAAACTGACCCCTTCTGGTATTAGCAGACTCCATGTCTCCACTTAAGTACTGCTGAGAAGTCGACAGATGCGGTTCCTAGGTGAAAGATCATGAGGATTTGGGTAGTTATTGGCTCAGTATCTGTACACACATGTACATACACATGGTAAAAATACAGATACATACAAATACAGATAAAAGACTTAATTGTATTTGAATGTTTCAAGCCTTCTACCATATAGACAGAAAGGATCCCCTGGATTTACTTTTGCCCATCAACAGCTAGATAGACTAGCTAGGAAAACATCCCTGAGTATCAGAATGCTTTATTTTGTGTTGGTTGTGGGCTGGCGTTGGGAAGATGCTGCCATCCTCATTGACTTGAGAGAACCCCTTAAAAATCTGATCTTATCCTTTTTAGTACATCATCCAGCTGCCAGTCCATAATCTATATACCACAGGACATCGTCAGAGCCAAAGAGATCATTGCCCAGATCAACACCCTGAAAACCCAAGTGAGTTACTATGCAGAACGGCTCTCAAGGGCAGCCAAGGACAGGTCTGCCACTGGCCTCGAAAGAACACTTGCCATCTTGGCAGACAAGGTAGGAGGGGCTACCCTGTTACGTGTGGGATGGGGGGGACCTTGAGTGTCTGGAAACTCCTGGACACCTTATGTGTGTCTAGAGCTGTCAACACAAAGGGTGACATTGGGATGACCTTGAAGGCCTAGCTTTAGGTCCGGTTCCCACAAAGGCCCAAGGAGGTTTGGTGATTTGCCTGTGATCACAGAGCTGCATGGGGGCAGGACAAGGTCAGAGATGAGGCCTCATGACTCCCAGGTGCTGTTTCGTCCAGATGTGTCTTCCACCAAGTCCACGGGGGTCATTGTTGAGGCTGGGACAGTTCCACAGCTTTCATAGTAACCACCTACGCAGTACATGTTTTACCACATTTCTATTGATTTGGAATTCAAAAAAAGGAACTGAGTTATTATACAGACATATGATAAGAAAAATATTGTTTTATTGGCTTATATATAATCAGTAAACCAGCTTCCAATTAACCATAATTTCATCCTGATTAAAAATATATAAATATTGGTCCATACTGGGGGAATAGATATATCAGATCCTTTTGATGGATGTTGCTTTTTCAAATTACTCAGTCTGTCTCTCAACACACACGTGCATACACACATGCACACACACAGGTTCGGATCACACTTCCCTGCTCACACCCACTTTGCTGGGGTGAGGTGCTGTTCCTGATCCGAATGTGTTATATCCTTCACACATGTTCACCAAGCAAAAAGAGTGAGTGCTGGGGATTAGACTCACTTGGAAAAGAAAGGTGATGTTGTCAGAGGAAAATTTAAGAGCCATAGAACTCGTGTGGCATACAGAATTCCCCAGAGCCAGAAATGCTGTACCAGGAATCCCACTGCCCAAAGCCCAGGGCTTTGGGTATTAGATGCAAAAGATAAGCTTTGGTGATTGAACCAAAGTAGGGTCTGCTCCCTGGAACTAGAGGGGATAGCCCAGGAGGTCAGCTAAGGCTGGGACACTGGGCTCTCTTCAGGCCCTTCCTCTAGTGATGTTAGGCTAAGAAGCAGTCAGGGGTCAAATAATGTCAGAGATTTCTTGACCTCCCCTCATCCTCCTTGAGTTCTCCAGTCATCTTGTGGATGACTTAGTAAATACTCACTAAGGTTCAGCCCATCTGGTCACGTGGTAGCCCCTAAACTCAGATGTCCTGAGGCTGCAGCTCTGGAGTTGTTCGTGCTGTGGAGAAGGGCATACATACCACTGGGCCTCAGAGAGGACAGCCCTTGGCGGCCCCTCACCTGGGGGCTCAGCAGCCTGGGTTTGTGTGTGCCTGCAGACCCGGCAGCTGGTCACCGTCTGCGACTGCAAGCTGCTGGCCAACTCCATCCATGGGCTGAACGCGGCGCGGCCGGACTACATTGCCTCCAAGGCCTCCCCCACCTCGACTGAGGAGGAGCAGGTGATGCTCAGAAACGACCAGGACACCCTCATGGCCAGGTGGACAGGGAGGAACAGCCGGTCTTCTCTGCAGGTGGACTGGCACGAGGAGGAATGGGTGAGTCTGCTGCAGGGCCGTCACCCTGCTCCTGAGCTTGGGTTGAAAAAGGTGGAGCCTCTTTTCTCCTTGGAGGTGCCTAAAGGCTGGGCCGCTTTGCAGACAGGCTCCAAGTCTCCTTAGTGGGTGGCTCTTGGGCTGCCTGATTTAGGGAAGGAGATAGTATTTCACACCTTGTGTCCAGCCGAAGGGCAGGGCTGCTGTGGGCTGGGCCAGTCTCAGACCTGGTTGTAAAGGGGGCGATTTTCTCCATGGAGCCCTTTCCCTGATGGAGGCCTCTCTCCTCCTGCTGGCGTCAGGGGCCACTCCGGCCCCTCACTACTAAGACCAGCCAGACCTCTCATTGCTCAGAGCAGTGCTCTGCTTGCAGCTGGTTCTTGAGGGCTGTTTGTTTTTTTGGAGCTGTGGGAGCTCAGGTGCTGGATCTTGGTGAGATGCTAGGCCTGATGTTGCATCACGTTATTGCTTCCTCAGAGTTGGCCCTGAGGGCAGGATCTGCGTCTCCTGTGGGAGTGACATATACAACTCATTTTTGTCATTTGTTGGAACTGCTGTTTAGAGGCGTTGTTCTGGGAGGCGCTGAATTGTTAGTCAGCAGTGAAGTGCTCCTGCAGCCCTGCCCTGGCATCCTGCGTCCTGTGTGGGTTTCTGCAGATCCCTCCTAGTCCCCCTCACCTCTCTCCTCCTCCCCCATCTGGAGAGGTCAGCTCTTTCCATTCTCTTCCATCCAAAGAGACCTCAGTCCCCTCTGTGTCTGATGGCTGTAGGAGGCCTTCAGTGGAGGAAGGAGGGGGTAAGACTGGCTCTCTGGGCCAGGTGGCCCTTCTGCCAGCACGGGAAGCCACCGGGAAGTCCTGTCTGGCCTCCATGACAGTTACCAGCAAACGCTTCCTAAACTTTAAAAACAGTGACCACAGGACACTGATTTGTCTTTCGAAAAGCAAATACACCTTTAATGGGGAATTCTGAATTATCTTGATATTTCTAAACCTTGTGGTGTTTTAATGAGCACGGTAGCTGGGCTGGGGGATCAGTGAGGGGTGGTTTGGTTTGTGTTCTGTTCTGTTTTTCCCATCGGGAGAGCTGACCCACTTGGGCCCTTTTGATCTGGAAGGAGAAAGTGTGGCTGAATGTTGACAAGAGCCTAGAGTGCATCATCCAGCGGGTGGACAAGCTGCTCCAGAAGGAGCGCCTGCATGGCGAGGGCTGTGAGGACGTCTTCCCCTGCGCGGGCAGCTGCACCAGCAAGAAAGGTAAACGGGACAGCCACGCCTACTGGATCAGACCGGAGGACACCTTCTGCGATGCCCCTTCCTCGCCATGCCCCTCCACCATGCCATGTGCTGCATGCCATCCTCACCTGACCACACGTGCGTATGCATCCATGCTTCCACCCGCCCCACCTCCACCTCATGCTGCGTCAGTCTGTCCGTTTGTGTCTCTAACTCCATGACCTCCTCCCCCACGCAGACTGCAGGGAGGGCCGTCACCAGAATAGGGGTGTGGCAGTGCAGTAGTAGCGGGCAGTCAGGGCGGAGGCCCCCGTAGTCTTCGTGCCTGTGGAGCCCGCTGTGGATCGGCATGTCTGGCAGAAGCAGACTCTCAGGGCCCTCCTGGGTCACACTGCCATGGCAGTGAGGGTTGGGCTCCTGGGCTTTCCTGGTTTGTAAAGCAATCTGAGGACCTAAAGGGGGCCAAAATGCAGATTCTGATGAGATTATTCATTGCGTTAGGAATTGGCAGAATCAAGGAAAAGGTGAATGGTGCAGGGACACGGGCTGGATGAGAGCTGCTGGCAGGCCCAGTGGACTTGTCTAAAGGCTGCTTGTCATTGGCTGGGTGCTCTCTTAGCCAGCAGAGGCATGGTGCCTTGTGACTCAGTTGGATGGTGGAACCCACTCCTGTGCCCCCCGGGGTGAGTTAGGTTCCTCTCTTGGGCACCACCTCTAAGGAGGGGCTCTCAGTAGGTGCTAGGAGGTTGGCATGAAGTGGCACGCTTCAGAAACAGTCCTCTGTCTGCAGAGACACACAGCATAACCAGACGCCCTGCCCTGCTTGTAGCCTGAACGCGGGATGGTGCTCTCTGAACCAGCGGATCCTGGGTCTCTGCAGCTCAGGGCCTTCCGCCTTTTCCTGTAAGAACTGCAGGGCTACAGCCCAGGCATCTGAGACCAGCTGCAGACCTAGCTTCTGCCTCCACTTTGCTGTCCTTGGGGAGTGTTAAGTCATAGTGAGTAAGGCCTAGATGGCCAGGGTAGGCTTCATACAGCGAGGACTTTTAATTTTTGAATTGGTCAACTTTTGTTCAAGGCAGAATTGTGCTCCTTTATCAGAACCTCTTGATAAATCCTTCTTTGTGTGTAAGACCTTTTTAATCTGCCTGCAGTCTGTCTTCAGGGCACTGTTCACTGGAGTGTCTCTTTCAACCGTGTTCACGTCTCCACTTTTCCATCTTTGAGAGAATTGTAGTGTCAGTTGCCCAAACCTGTGATTGGTTCATGGAGCTATTTTGTCTCTGTCTGTGTTCTCATTTTTTTTAATGTGAATCTTGTTTTTAAAAAATTCTGAAAGTTTATTCCTCATTTCTCTTTAGTGTTGTCTTGCTTGTAATTTAAAATTTTGTCTGCAGTTATAAAAATTAATTTACTGGATTTTTTTAAATTCAGGAGATGGTTTATTTAATCAGATATACTGTTATATCTGTAACTTAAATGTCATTTTTTTCTAGGTATATCTTGTACTGTTCAAATACTGACAGATTGAAACACAGTTTTGAAGTTATTTAAAGGAGCATTTACTTGTGGTATTTGGGGCATGACTGGTAAATGTGTGTGCCATAGAAATCAGCTCAGTTGTAATCCTGGGAAAATAAAGCATACATTTGAGAGAGTCTAACTGCTGATCAGGACTCAAAGAAATGTGTGAAACCGTATTCCACAAAATTAACTGTGTATGGTCTTTAATTGAGAAATCTGGAGCATAGCCTGGAAGCTATTCAGACCTCAGCATGGTCAGGAGGATCAGAAAGAACCAGACTCTGAGCCATGTATTTTACTCAATCTCTTGTCCTCACTGGCCAGGGTTGGGCTCTGTCATGACTTTTGATACCATTCCAAGTTCCTAGGCCTGTGACTTTGGCCTAATGAGCAGGTTAAGTTCACTCCAGCATATTTATTACGTATGAAAAACTCTGTGGCTCTTTGAAAGGCACTTTTCATTCCAGTTCTCAACCCTGTCCTGGCTCCTGGTTTTCATCCTTCACCAAGGAGTTGCCCTGCCTCTCTGCTCACCCTCTTGCAGAACTGATCAGAACTTGTGGACAGGGACCACACAGCCCTGTGGCTCTGCAGGACCCACTGACAAGTCCCCACCAGCTGGAAACACTGAAGCTCCATGAGCCTCTCTCTCCTTCTCCCCATTTTCCCCACAAGTGCCCCACACCTCTTCTGCATCACTACCCACTTGCCAAGATTTGGGGCTTCCATTACCTTCCACACACACACACTCTTGCTCTTCTCATCCTGGAAGAGTCATTTAAACCCCAAACTAGGTTGTTCTTAACCTGAGGTCTGTGGGTTGTACCCCAGGTTCGTGTGCCCCTGAGATTATATGCTAAAATTTGCATGTTCATGGAGAAGATGTCCGTAGCGGTCAAATGTCGAGGGACTCCATGACCTAAGACAAGTTGTAAGCCACTGGTCCAGGAGTAGCAGAGGAGACCTCACCCTCTCCCCTTTGATTAAAAGATTGACGTTACCAGCCGGGTTTAACCCTGATGCCTTCTCAGGAATGGTACCAACCCAGCTGTTTGGGATCACCATGGAAGATCATAAAAATAGGCTCCTGGACCTTCCTCCTCATTCAGACTCAGAATATTGGAGGAATGGTATTGGGGAGGCAGAAATCTGTATTTTTTTCAAGGCCCAGGGTAATTCTGATTAGCCAGACAGATGTTTAAGAATCAGTGCTCTGCATCACACCACACCACTATGGGTTTCCCTCTGAGGTAGGTGGTCTCAGGATATTTGGGCTCTAACAAAGAGGCTGAAGTCTTCGACTCACAGAGGCCTTTAATTTTCCTCTATTTCTATCCACTTTGCCAGTTTAAGAAGTCAATGCCAAAGATAGCTAGAGAGGAGGGGTCCCTTGCCACCCCTTCCTGGACAATCCAGGTTGTGAAAGTCTCCATAACAGTGGTTCCAGCTGTTCTTGAGGATCGGAAACTACCTAATTCCATATCCCAAAGACATTCTTTGAACTGGAAAGTTTAGACATAAAATAAACTTTTACTCAAAATGATCCATTTTCAAACTTGTTTTCTTTCAGGTGGCACACCCAGTAAACCAGAGATTTTAGAGTTTTTAAGGGAAATGCGAAATTGAAATGAATACTTCCCAGTGTGACTCAGTGTAGGTGAAACTGAATTAACATTGGGATTCTTGAGGACCTGGAGGGACATTCTAATTCTAGACTTCTCCCAAGTCATAAAAGTTTTGTTTGGTTTAAATTTTGAAGATCGGCCCAGATGTTTTTTGATGTGTTGGTTTCATCACTGGATCCTAACCTTGTGGATCTCAGCGGCTGACCTTCAGCCCAGGTTCCACCAGTCAGTGGGGGCAGTGGCTCCGAACTGGGGCTGCTCAATTTACTGGCGAGTCTCTCTCGTTACAAGTTTGCTTCCAGATGTTGTGAGCCAACATGGGGCTCTGTCACGCACAATGTGATCGATGTGGGTGCGTTATCACATTGTAATACATTAGTTTGCTCATCTTGAAGAGCATTTCACATTGGAGTATGAGCAACATGAATGTTCACGCTGGTGAATCGGGCGATGTTTACCACCAAGAGGGTTTGGCTGCCTGGGAGCGCCTTCGTGTGCCTTCTTGGGGAAGAGGCAGGCAGGCCCTGACCTCTTCTGTTAGTTTAGCCGCCTTACTGACAGCTGCTGAGGCAGTTGCTCTAAGCGTTGAGTTGTTCGTGTTTGAACTGTGTGCTGCTCCTTAATCATCCATGTCGCCCTCCGTTTCTGTGCAGATTGCAGCCCCCCTCCTGAAGAGTCCAGCCCAGGTACGTGGTTTCTGTTCAAGGCTTCTCCAGTTGTCTTTTTACTACTCAGCTGGCATTTGTAGCTAAATGTCAAAGATTACCTTGTGCTCCCAGAGTTAGGGAAATATTTTGGAATTTCTTCGTTGTGAGGTAGCACCTTTCCTTAGGTTTGGTGAGGGACATTTGAGCTGGGGATTGTGGCCTGAAGCAGGTTACCACCTGTGTTATTTTCATTTTCCCGTCCTAAAACCTTTCAGACGATTAATGTCCACAGGTGCATTGGGCTTCCTGGAGTGGGGACCTGATTTAGAGAGATCTGTATTTGTAGATGATGCTTCCTGGATTTCACCTGAACTTGTGAGCATTACATGGCAGGAATGGTCGGATAATATGTAGCCACCCAAATATTGTGACATTTGCAGTCACACAGCGTCCTCTCTCCTGAGTCTAGATGCAGCTTTAGAATTCTTAGCAGGCATTGCTATGTCTTTGGTTGGAGTTAGCGCTGGAAATGGAATCTTTTTGCCGCATTTGCATGTAGAAATCGATGTTTATGTCTCTAGTTCAGGGGTTGGCAAACTGCAGCTCTGAGCCGAGTCCTGTCCACTACCTGCTCTTGTAAATAATGTTTCATTGGAAACTGGTCATGCCTATATGTTCACTTATTGTTTGTGGCTGCTTTTGTGGGGCAATGTCAAAGTCTAGTAGTTGCGACAGAGACCCCATGGCCTTCAAAGCCTGAAATATTTACTCTCTGGCCCTTTACAGAAAAAGTGTGCCGACCCCTGCTCTAGTTCACCCTGAACTTCCTGGATATGGCTTGCTGTTTTCCCAGAGTGAGCATGAGACCCCCAAGTGATATGTTTTTTCCTTACACTCCGAAAAACAGCTACATAATCAGTCTGATGATTACGTATTCCTGCCTGGATATAAATATGAGATAGCAGGACCCCTGCTTTATGTCCAGAGTGCAGCAAATCAGTGATTGTGGGGTCTACTGAACTCTTCCTGCCGGCTGTTAGTGAACCCTCTCAGCTCTCACAGCACCGTGGTTTCTCCTGGCAGCAACCCCGAGAACCCATTCGAAGTGAGCTCATCAGCGGGCTTATCTGATTTGGTACATCATGCTCCGCCCCCCCCCCCCCCCCCCCCCCGCCAATTTCCTTTCAGCCGCTTTATCATTTCTCTTTCCCAGAAAAGTCAGTGTGGGGTCTCGGGCCCCCATCCGCTGCACCCTCCGGGCCACTGAGGCTTGGTAGATGCACAGGTAGTCACCACTCCCTTCCTCCCCTTTGCCTCTCCTGGCCCATGCCTTCTCCTCTTTCATGTCTGTCTCCAGCTTCCAGTCCTCAACTTTCCTCCACGGCAGGTCGGCGCCTTCACGCTGAGCTGCTTTCCCCGGAGCCTTGGCGGTGGTGAAGTCTGGGAGTGTACCCAGCAGTTAGGACCCGGAAAGGGGGTACCTGCATCTTGAACCCGTCCTATAGAAGCTCAGGGGTTCTCCTCTACTCCCGGTGTCCTGAAGTTCATGGAACTAATGGGAAAACTAGTGGGTTCCCAGGCAACACACAAACCACACCTGGCTTGTAGAAGAACTCTCCTTGTTTCATGTCAGCTGTGTCGTTTCCAGGGGCACTGGTGGCTTGTCCACCGTTGATGTCAAATGGACTTAAATGGTCCCCTGCCAGGAGTTCCTTTGGCATTTCCCACAGGGCTGTATTTGATCTGGATTAAAACACATACACATTTTCTCTTTCTCTTTCTCTCTCAATCTTCTCTCTCTCTGAGTCCTCCTCCCTCACTCCCTTTTCCCTTCCCCTATTAATGAGAAAAAAATGCAAAAGCAAAGCATGGACTTGAAAGAGTCCCTCAAAATTATCTAAAGTAGTGTGGTCCATGGATTGGCTACCAGTCAGCAAATGTCAACATGTCAAATGTTGCTAGGTTAGCAACTAGATAAGGAGCTCACCCCAAAAAGGCAATCAGCTGCATCACCAAGGACACTTGTTTGGTCGCTGGTATTTTTTTTCATAGTGAGACTTTCTTGGTGAAGGAAGCAGGGCATGACCCTTCACCAACCCTAATATCCCAGGTACCTGTGCTTAACTAAAGGTCCCAGGTAGAAATCTCATTACTGTCCCTGAAATTCATTTTGTTTGGAAGTTTTTTATTTTCGTTTCTCCTCATATTGACACAAAATATTTTGCCCCCCACCCCTTACTCTCTACCAGCAGAAACACCTGACATACTAGAAGTAACATGGAGTTTAGAGTCACTCAGACATGTACAAATGACGGCTCTTTCTGTGTGTTTGGGAAGACACTTGACCTCTCTGGGCCTGTCTCCTTACCTGTGTTACTAACCCTGTCCCTGTGGATTAAATGAGAAAGGAGTTATAAAGTACAGCTCTCGCAGGTCTTGCCTAAATGGTGGTTGATGCTCTCGTTGACTCAGCCATCCAGCCGTGTCTGAGCCCTTCTCTGGGCAGATGTAGCGCCGCCTCCTCCTACTCCACACTCCTCATCTCCAGGACACGCTCCTCATGCTTTTTAACTGTTCTTCCTATATGCCAATTTTTTCAGTGTTTTTTTTTTTTCCTAATGCAGCAAAACTGAGTCATTCTTATATGGATTTTTTTGAAAGAGACGTAGGCAAAGTCAAAAACTGTTTATGGAGAGGGTTTGCTTAGTCAAATATGACCACTTGTATATTCTGGTCATTTTCAGGTTAAAATGATCATAATTTGCATATTAATTACATATGTATGTGCATGTTTGGTGGAAAAGCAAAGTATATTGGCAATATTTGCTCTAAGAGCATTTACTTCTTAGTGAAAAATAGTCTTAATAACTGCCTGTCTTTCCCCAAACTATTTGAATACTATGCCATTGGTCTTTTTTGAGAGTTGCTGAATATAATTGGCATGCATTCAACAGAGTTCCTCAGAGAAACAAAAACATGGTCTCTAAGAATTTTAGAGGAAGAGAGAGGCTTGGACATTATCTAGCACAGCACTCCATTTTACCGAGAAAGACCCATGTGGCTGAGGGGTCGAAGGACTTGCCCACGGCCCACCACTTCTTAGCGGCCTCCCGGGCCTGGGACTCACATTTTCCACTCCTCAGTCCAGTGTTCTTTGTCACCATGATTTATTTGCTAAGACCTTTCTGCTGTAGACTTTCTAAATTTGAGCCTCGTTTTTTCCATTACAGATGGAAATCCTTGTCCGCATACAGCGTGCCTGCATATACAGTTAGAGCGTGTCCAAATTTTGAATTGCTGTGTATACTTGCAAATCTGCATTAACCAAACACTGAATATAGGGAAGTTCTTCTGCAGGTTTTAGTCATTTCTCTAAATTTGTTTCTCAGCAAAGTGCTGAGCCTGCAGTTTGAGCCAGCAGAGCCATGTCTCCCTTCTCTCTGTTTTTTAGATTCTGTTGATCTAAGACAGAGCTGCCCCTTCTGGCAGCTGCACTGCTCACACACTCTGTGGCTTTCCCGGAGTGTAGTGACGTTTGTGGGCATTCTGTGGCTTGCACTCTCATCCTAAGAGGGCGTGCACAGCCCAGGCTTTACTTCCACTGCCTCTGCAGCTTTTGGTGTGGTGAGCTCACCCAGTGGTGATGGTCAAATCCCTGTAACCTGTTAGAAATATAACTGGTGAGGGCATCTTCTCTCTTTTAAATGTCTTCTAAATAGGAAGGGAAAAAAGACCAAAGCCAAAATACCTTTCACTCTGTTTTTCTCTGCTGAGGTTCTATTTTTAAGAAGTTTTTTTGGTACAGGGTCAGAGTTTCCTTATTCCTGAAAAAAACAACAACAAAAAAACAAAGCTAGAAAAAGATGGCAACGGGCAGGAAGTTGGGGGGCGGGGAAGAAAGTGAGGGTAGAAGCAGGGATGTTCTGAGAGCTGAAAATACGGGAACTGTGAGGAATGGTCTTTCCTCCAGACATGCGAAATGAGAATTTAGCACAGTTTCACAAAGGGGGACAAGGATGGAATTGTCCTTTGCTCCAGAAGGACAGGGGTCTCTGCCTTCAGGACTGGGTCGAGGGAAGCAAGAGAACAGGCCACTTTTCTGGCTCTTCTCTTCCTGGTGGAGGAACGGTGGGGCTATGGAAGGGGATTGGACCCTGCAGACAGCATAGTTTTCTTGCTCAGTCCTGACTTGCAGAAGCTTTTTTGTTACTTTCCTCAAAAGGAATAGTCTTGAGTATTTATGTGTAGAGTCCCCAAGAGTTTCAGGAGACCAGGCGCGTGTCAGTGATCTGGGAGTAGGACTGACGTCTGAGTTGCTGGAAAAGCTTCAGGCTGGAAGGTTAGAGACTGGGTTGCTTCCAGGCAGAACTTGGTGCCAGTTCTGGGCCAGAGCATGGGCCGAGCAGAGTTAGAAGATCCAGAAGGGGGGCGGGGAGCACAGTACAGGGTTTAGGGGACAGGTAACTTGTTAAACTTCCAGAACCTAGTTCCTAAAATCTTCCCTCTAAAATGATGCCCTCCCCGTGCCCAGGTGAATGGAGCGAGGCCCTTTACCCCCTGCTGACCACCCTCACAGACTGCGTGGCCATGATGAGTGACAAGGCCAAGAAGGCAATGGTCTTCCTGCTCATGCAGGACAGCGCTCCCACCATAGCCACGTACCTGAGCCTGCAGTACCGCCGCGACGTGGTCTTCTGCCAAACCGTAAGCCCCTGGGAGTGGCACGCGGGAGGCCACAGGCACCTCCTACCTCCGGGAAAACAGCTTAGGAAGCCTTTCCCTCTGGCTGCACAGTGAAAACACCATAGATGGCAGTATGTTCTCCTGCTTGTTGCTTTTAAATTTACCTACTAGAGAAGTCTAGATTCTCTGATGAAGTCTACTCGATCGGCGTGTGTTTAGGAGAGGCTCTGATTCCACACTTGCTTCTCCCTGGAGAGCTGGCGCTGACGTAGTGCACACGTCTGCCGCTTGTGCACCAGGGCGGGTGGGGTTGCGGTGCAGGCCTCTTTGCCACCTTTTTTTTTTTCCCTACGAAGGAGTCTAGTGAGGGAGACACGGATGTTCACTGTCAGTGCAGTCTGTTTTCTTGTTCGTAAAACAGCAGGTGCCTTAATCCTGCAGCTCGTGGACAACTCTGTTCTGATGATTTCTGTTATCCTTCAGAGACGGGGAGAACTGAAATGAATGTCAGCAGTCTAATAGATGCCAATAATCTAATTAGCAAAGTGGACCGTTCTCTGCAGTGTCCCCCACCCGTCCCCGTGAGGCCCGTTTTCACCCCACAGAAAGTGTCTGCTGAGGAAACTTGTAGAGTGACCGTGTTATCTCTCCCTCTCTTCTTTGTGGTGATCACCTCAGTTTCCAGCTAGGGCTAGTATGGATCTGCAAGTATATAGACTCTTTCATTGTGGGGAGTTAATTCTGGGCTTCCAGAAGGTTCTAGCCCAGGAGTAACCCCAGGCAGGCCAGGTCAGAAGCTGAGCCAAAACCAAACAGGCCTTTGGGAGCAAGAGGAGTGGCAAGCCTGGAGTGCTGCACCTCCTCCCCATGGCCTCTGGCCTCCATGACCCACGAGCCTGGGTGCTCCCCACCTCCAGGTCCCCCCAAGGGAGAGGGGCTGCTCTGAAGCCCAATTAGAGCAGTGGAAACAGGGGATCTCGGGGCCCAGGGCACGGCACAAGCCAGCTGCCGTTTGGCAAGGAGGTGTCTGTCCCCTGCAACCCCTTCACCGCGTGTCCCCCCGCAGCTGACAGCTCTCATCTGTGGCTTCATCATCAAGCTGAGGAACTGCCTGCACGACGACGGCTTCCTGCGGCAGCTCTACACCATCGGGCTGCTCGCCCAGTTTGAGAGCCTGCTGAGCACCTACGGTGAGACCCCGGGGCTCCCACGCCTCCCCTGGGCCCAGGCTCCCGGGCAGGGTGGACACGTGTGATTCCCATCCTTCCTTCCTGAAGGTGTTTCTGATTATGCAAGTAATGCCTGCTGGTGAAAGGAAATCCAAAGGTCACCACAACGTGTAACAAAGAACCAAATGGAAGTCCTGTATCATTACCCACACTTCCCTTAGTTTGTGTCGTTGTTGATGTTGTTACGTGTCTTGAAGATCTTTCTAGTTGAGGATAGATGATAATTTCTTTTTTCTTTTTTTTTTTTTTTTGAGCAAGATTAGCCCTGAGCTAACTAACTACTGCCAGTCCTTCTCTTGTTTTTTTGCTGAGGAAGCGTGACCCTGAGCTAACATCCGTGCCCATCTTCCTCTACTTTATATGTGGGACGCCTACCACAGCATGGCATGCCAAGCGGCACCATGTCTGCACGTGGGATCCGAACTGGCGAACCCCGGGCCGCTGAGAAGCGGAACGTGCGAACTTAACTGCTGGGCCACCGGGCCAGCCCCCTCTTTTTTTTTTTTAAAGATTGGCTCCTGAGCTAACATCTGTTGCCAATCTTCTTTTTTTTTTCTTCTTCTTCTTCTCCTCCCCAAAGCCCCCCAGTACGTAGTTGTATATTATAGTTGTGGTCCTCCTGGTTGTGCTATGTGGGACGCTGCCTCAGTGTGGTTTGGTTAGCGGTGCCATGTCCGCGTCCAGGATCCCAACTGGCAAAACCCTGGGCCACTGAAGCGGAGCACGTGAACTTAACCATTCAGCCACAAGGCTGGCCCCGATGATAATTATTTAAGCAATGACTTCCTCTCGGACACTGGACCTTTCTGAATTGGTCCTGGTAGGGCAGGGCTGCCGTCCATCTCTGCACATGAGTCTTTGTGCGCTTGGGGGCCATTTCTGCGGCCACTAAATTAATAGAAGGAAAGTCGCTGGGTCAAAAGGTAGAAATGTTTTTAAATTTCATAGAGATTTCCAAATTGCCTTCTGAAAAGGCTCTCTTCTCCATACCTTCATTTTCTATTTATTTCTTCTGAGGAGGTAAAAGTGGATAATTTGTACAAGTACTTGTTAATCTTTGGAGTTATAAGACATCAAATAAATGTCAAGTCCTGTGTAATGGAAGGATCTGGCCACAATGCGCTGTTTCAGTCTGTCTCTGTCCAGTTCTAAAGAGCCAGCTTTGCCTTCGAGGCTCCATCATGTCTGTTGCTCTCCCCACACTTTCCTTGACCAGATAGGGCTGGAGGCCTGTGTGTCTCCCAGCTGCAGTTTAATGCGGCCGTGGAGCAGTGTTTACTCCAGGAGAAGTGAGTCTCCCAGGGGGAGGCGCAGGGGGCCCTCCCACACTCCTGCCCCTCTCATTGCAGTCTCGCCTGATCTCGTCACCTTCCATCTGCGCCCAACTCTGTGACCGTGCTGAGTCCACGGGGGAGTGGCAGGCCCCCTCTTCCTGACAGCCCTCCTTCCCTCTCCTGTGTCCAGGTGAGGAGCTGGCCATGCTGGAGGACATGAGCCTTGGAATCATGGACTTGAGGAATGTGACCTTCAAAGTCACTCAGGCCACTTCTAATGCCTCAACTGACATGCTGCCCGTCATCACTGGAAATCGGTAGAAATATTTTTTTAATTCTCAGAATTAGTGTAGTGTTTTAATTATGTTTATTACGCGTGATGTACTCTTAGTTTTTGTTTTATTGTATTTCATTCAGTTAAAAATGTTGATCCACTTTAATGTCACATCCTTGTAAAGGTTCGTGACCAGCAGTTTGGAGACCACTGAGCCGGGCGGCCAGTCCACACTCTTGAAGGGAGACGAGCTTGGTCTTCCTCTTCCCACACGCCTCCTCCCTGGTCTCTCCCATGACAGGCCTAACCCCTCCTCTTCCTCTCTCCTCGGTTTTCCAGTGACGGGTTTAACGTGCGGATCCCCCTGCCGGGCCCCTTGTTCGATGCCCTGCCCCGGGAGATCCAGAGTGGCATGCTGCTGCGGGTGCAGCCCGTCCTCTTCAATGTGGGCATCAACGAGCAGCAGACTCTGGCCGAGAGGTGCGTGCCCAGGCCCCTCGGGGGCCACAGTGGCTGGAGTGGCCATGGAGATGACGTAGGAAATGTACTTGCCCTCTTCAGGCTCTGAGAGCTGTAGTGGCTTTATCAACTCTGCTTTCCTTTGGCTAGCCTTCTCCAAGTGCAGCCATATACCCAGCCCTGTCTTTGGTGCTGGGGACACAAAGATGAACCAGATGACATGGTCTATGTCCTCAAGACTTGGGCAGGTAGGAGAGAGATGTGGGTGCAAGGATGAAGAAAAATGCAGGGAGTAGGGGCCCAAACAGTGTCTGAGAGGGTCTGTGAGGACTTCCTGGATGGTGACGGCTGAAGTGGGTTTAGAAGAGTAAAGAAGAGTTGGTCAGCTGAGGAGATGGAGGAGGGACCTGGTGTCCCAGGCCAAGAAGCCTGAGCAGAGGCAGGTGAGGAGAAAGCGCGTGGGGGCTGGAGGCCCAGGTCGCAGGACAGTGCTGAGATTAGAGAGGCCTGTGTGTGGGCTGTGAGCTGTGCCTTGATCCTAAAGGCCTGTGCCTTGTAAACTCCTTCCAGGGTCACCTGCCAGGCGGCAGGGAGGAGTCACGTGTGCCCATGCGAGCAAGCGTGTGTGTACACGTGTGTTTGTGTGTTGGGGTGGAGGGGGCTTGGGTGTGTGTGGCCTATAAAGGCCTTCCACTAGTACATGAAAATCTTTCCTGTTTTATCATTACATTCATGTGATATGTGTGTTTTAGGAAAAAAGAAATCTTAGAGTACTTGCAGTTAAGGAAATTTGGTCTCCAGCATGATATGTCATATTCCTGCTGGGCCTTTTGAACCCGATGGTCAGTGTGCATGACCCCTAGATGTAGTGTCACCCCCACTTAGCAAATGTGGTGTGGCTGAGGGGAGACATGGAAGATCTTTTAAGCAGGGCGGGACACAAGTAGATTTACATCTTAAGTAGATGATTGGCTGGCCGTGTGCTGGAAAGATGTGAGGGGGACGAGTGTGATGAGGAGGTTGTTGGAGAGAGTCCAGGCCAGAGGCAGGGACCGGGACCAGGCAGGGGGAGTGTAGATAGAGAACTGTTTTGGTGGTGAAATGAAAGATTTGGTCTTCAGTTGGGCAGGGTGTGAGAGAGACAGGGAGGAGAGTGGATAGACCTAGCTTCTAGATTGGTAGTGAGCAGGTGGTACCACCCTCTGAGCTCAGGAACCAGGAGGAGGGTCATGCTCAGGGGCAGATGGAGAGCTGGGCTTGAGGGCACCAGCCCAGGAAGCAGAGACCTGTAAGGTGTGAGACAGCTGAGGAACCCACTTCAGGGAGGGTGGGTAGTGTGGGGGGCCCAGCAGGGAGGTGTCCCGGGGAGGAAGAAGACATCCCCTGCCTCTGGCAGCTGCTGCTCCTGATGACTCTGCAAGAGTGGTTTCTGGAAGGGGTTGAGGCTAACCCAGATCACAGTGAGCAGAGGCCCAGGTCGGGGGACGTGACAGTGGGGATGAGGGGGACTTGGAGAGGGCAGGCTCTTTGCTTTGCTGTTTGTCTGCTCCTGGGACACTCTCCCCTCAGCTCATAAACAAGCCCAGCTCACCCGTGTCCCAGGGGTGACCCCCCAAAGGAACAGGTGTCTAGAGGAAAAGCTGTCATGGGCATCAGGGGTGAATGGGCTATGGTGGACCCAGAGGAGGGAGTCCTGCCCTCTGAGGGATGACGTGGAACTGCAAAGAGGCTGAAGTGCAGGGAGGTCACTCAGCAGGGAGGTGGTGGAGCCGGACTGGGCATCCAGGCCTTGGACTTCAGAGCCAGCATGTTTTAATGGCTGCCTCACCCCTTCCTCGTGCGTGGCTTTCCACTGCTCCTCTCTTACGCATCTGGCACATCCTGCCTGCCTGTGAGGTGTGCACAGGGTGAACCTGGATGGTGAGACAAGAGCTAGTGCCTCATGCACAGTTGCGGAGGAAGAGCCAGTCACGTCTGGTCATTCAGCAGGCAGAGGGACTTCAGATTCAAGTACAAGACTGTGTCCTCACTCCCTAGCCATAACTCCACTGCCAGCCCTCTCCTAAGCACCTCGAGGATGAGAGGACCTGGGGACCTTCAGCTAAGTGTCTGTGAGAGGGGTTCCTGTGCTGCAAGAGAGTCTGGTATAGATAATCTGGTTCTGATGAGTAACGATTATGCATAGTGCCTGCTAATGAAATGTATTTGAACTTGTCATCAGCAAGTACAGATGACCTTATGCTTGGGAGGGGGAGAGTGGCTTAGAATTTAGATGTGCACAATAAATGAGAGAATCAATGTTGTTAGCTTCAATGCAGTTATGTTTTGTGCTAGAAGAAAGCGACATTAGCCAACTAATGGCATCCCCTTATGACCTCTGAAGGTTTGGCGATACATCTTTACAAGAAGTCATCAACGTGGAGAGTTTGGTGCGGTTAAATTCCTACTTCGAGCAGTTTAAGGAAGTCTTGCCTGAGGATTGTAAGTATTTCTTCTCTCACGGTGGGTTTCACCTGTTGTGGTCTCTTGTCACTTTTGGTGTTTGAGCCCTTCCTGCCGTTGGGCTGTCTGCTCACCGACCTTCCGGATGCTGCCTCCGTGCACTGATCCTTCCTTGCTTCCCTGCCCCCCACGGCCTACTGCGTAGACTCTGCCTGGCCTGAATCCCCACCCAGAGAAGCTTTCCTCAGGCTGCAGCCCTCGCTCATGTCTTCTGGTTGGGTCTCTTCTCACACACTGTCTTAGTCACTGGCGTTCACTGATGCATTCAGTGGCCTGCATTGTGCTCCTCCTGGCAGGACAGGTGGGATCACAGAGGCAGGACCCCCACTTGGCCTGGGGGTCGGCTTGCCCCGGCTGGTGTGAGCTCCCCATGTGCCTCCCGCCATGGTTAGTAGAGAGTAAGATGCTGGGCAGACACTTATTGCTGGGTATGGGGGCAAGAGTGTTCCTGTCCTGGTGTCCCTGGAGGCAGTGGAGAGGTGACAGCAGCCGTCCCTCCGCTGACACACAGCCCTCCCTATGCCTGATAGTGAAGATGCTGCCACCGCCGAACTAGGCAGGAGCCCAGGGCCCACTGCACTCATTGTGCTTGGGGAATTCTCTCCTGAATTCAACCTGGCACATGTTCACTGAGGCCTCGCCTGTAGAAAGTGCCACAGGACCCCGTGATGAACAAGGTGTCGACCCTGCCTGGGAAGGAAAGCCAGCTTTCAGACTGGCTCTGCCTCTCTGCTGGCACTGCTGCAGCCACCAGCCGGCACACACGGGTGAAGGAGGCAGAGTCCCACCCTCATTCCACCAGCATCCTCTGATGGGGGTTCCCAGGGAGGGCAGGTGTGGAAAGGCTTCGGTTGTGTTCACAGGTCACTGATGTGCCTGGCTCTGTGCTGTGCTGTATACACATTTCTGCACTGAATCCCCACAACAGCGCTATGAGGTAGGTTAGCGTCCATCGTACAGATGGAGAAAGGGGTTGGCCTGGCCCTGAGGCTGTGCGCTTAGACAGTTGGCAAAGCCGTCCTCATGGGAGACACTGGCAGAGACCTTGGGGGCCGGGCTGAGGAGCTGATGTTCATTTAGCAGTTTTATTAGGGAGGCAGTGTGGACAAAGCTGACCTTCAAGGATTTGTCTAGAATCAACAAGAGTGTGCTGCCTGGGTTGAGGAAGGGGTACAAGCCAGTGGTGGACTGAGGGTGAGGCTGTGAAACCTTTGTTTGCTTTGTTCTCCAACTTTGACCTGCTGGTGTCAGTGGGCGGCTCTTTGGATGCTGCCTCTGTGTGCTGATCCTTCCTTGCTTTCCGGCCCCCCATGGCCTCCTGTTCACCTGCGTAGACTCTGCCTTCCTGAGGAGGATTCGGAGGAGATTCAGCTCCCTAGTGGCTACTTGGAGATGATGCTGGGGATGCAAGAGAGACAATGATAGGACGGGTTGAATGAAGGGCCTGTGCTGGGCAAGGATCACTAGAGCTGGCGGCAGCAAGAATGTGGCCCATTGACGGGCAGAGGAGCGGGGCTGGGGAGACAAGGAGCACAGCCCAGGCCCCAGCTGCCTTTGTGACCTGGGGAAATGGTCCGTGAGAGGTGCAGCTCCAGAGCCACAGAGCGAGGCCTAGCGAGGCTGTGATCAGCTGCACAGGGTGACGTGGAACCCTTTCTTGGCTGAGGTTTCTGTGTGCCAGACAAGAAGCGGCTGAGGATGACTTTGGGAAAGGCCCCGTGTGGAGGTTGGTTGGGAAGAAAGGATGTGACAGAAGGGCCAGAGAGAGAGTCGTTGGAGAGGCAGGAGGAGAGCAGCAGTGTTTCCTGGAGCCCAGGGCAGGTGTGGACGGGGAGTCCACAGTGGCCCATGAGGGGGCAGTCTCAGGGTGGTGAGGGGCGCAGGGGAGGCAAGTGGGCAACCAGATGGCGCTGCCTTGGGACAGACTGCTCTATCCCGGAGCCTGGCAGAGATTGAGGGGTAGGGCTGTGGGATGGTTGGAAACACACCTGGAGCACTATGGGAGATGTGTGCTCAAGGCCTGAGGGAAGGAGCTAGAAAAACAGGGGCTACAAGATGGAAGAGGATGACATTACTATAAATCAGGCTCCTGGGAGCCCAGGTGGATGGCAAGCCAG
Organism: Equus przewalskii; assembly: GCF_037783145.1. NCBI lineage: Eukaryota > Metazoa > Chordata > Mammalia > Perissodactyla > Equidae > Equus > Equus przewalskii. The sequence goes on along the minus strand of NC_091844.1, from coordinate 10,771,562 downwards.
CAAGGAGGGACAGGGGTGGGGAAGGTAGGACATGCAGGGATGTTGGTGTGGATGGGAGGAAATACAGGGAGCTCAAGTCAGGTGGCCTGAGTCTCCCAGTGAACTGAGGGAGGTGAGCACAGAGCTGGGGCCTTGCATGGGGTGCATCCTTGGAATGGATGCCGTTGGAGCCATTGAGGTTCCAGCCCTGACTACACACTGGAGTTCACTGGGGAGCCTGGAAAAGTCCTAATGCCAGGGCCCCACCCCAGACCGTGGTGGGCAGGGCCTGGGCCTGGGGAGTTTCAGAAACTCCCTGGGTGATCCCCATGTGCTGCAGCCGGGGCTGAAAACAATGACATGAAGAGGTAAGGAAAAGGATCCCCTGAGGACTCTGCTGAAGGTCTTTAGTACCTAGCTCTTGGGAACACAGGTACTGAGGCGTCCTCATGTTCTTCAGGGGTGATCATAGTTAAAAGTGACAGATCGGTCAAGCCCTTGCATGTGCCAGGCCCTCTACACACTTTCCATGAATTTTCTAACATGATCCTCACATCTGCATTGGGAGGTGGGCCTGGTTTCACACCCATTTGACATATGAGGACATCGAGAGACGTGGAGGGGCAAGTCCCGCAATGAGCCCATATCAGATGTAGGCAGCTTGCCACTGCTTGTCTTCCAGTGCTGCAGGGGGCGGGGCCTGTGCGGGCTACCCAGGCTTGGACTGGAGGGCCGGTCCCCACCCAGGCACCATGAAAGTGAGTGGGGGGAGAGGGACAGAGGACAGATGAGTGGGAGTGGTGAGCGTTCTGTCAGGAAGGGGGAGTACTGTGCTCAGCATTTTGGAAGGCGGCCAGCCCCAGGAGATGTGAACCTAGCCTGCTGAGGAAGGCCAAGGAAGGGCGTGGCCCACAGCAGCGAAAACAGCGAGGCGTGGGCCTCTCCAGGGTGGGGCCAACAGCACTGGACCACGACCCAGGAAGCTGGGGGAGCAGTGGGCCATTTAGCCTTCAGCCCCAGGAGACTTGCTGATCTTTGAGGCTGAGAAGATGGAGCCCACCTGGTGAATACCCCCTAAGTCTGCTTGGTTCCTCAGTGGGCAGTAATCACTAGACAGGGTGGCGGGGAGGCCAAGAAGCTCTGGTTGATCTTAGGAAGTAGATCAAGCCATCCCTTCCAGGAGGCTGCATTTTCCTGACCTGGCTCAATTCGCCTTCTCTGCGCTCCCACAGCCTCCATCACAGACTGAGCCCTTCACAGGCAAGAGCCTTCTTTCCATTTCCATTTGGCCTGGCACTGAGCATGTATCAGGAGCATGAAATAATTAGCATAGGATCCTGTGTACACCAGGGTGAGGTTGTATGGTGGAAACTGTGTGCAGCTAGACCCCAGAATTCCATATATTTGGTTTTGATTTGGGGGCTCAGGTGCCACGGCTGTTTTCCTTAGACATGACCTTGAGGCTCTTCTCTTTTTCTCTGCTGATCCTGATGTTTGAAAACTCCGGGGTTCTTAGGTGAGGCGATCTGACTGAGCTTCCGGCGAAGGGTCCTGGAAGGGCCTGGAGACTGTCCAGAGACTGTCCCGGTGGTGGAGGGAAGCTGTCAGAGCATAGGAGGAAGTTCTCCACGTCCCCCTGGAGGGGCTGCACTGCCCACGTCCCCCAGGGATGGCCACACCCGTTCCATGGTCAAGACTCACTGCCCTGAGCATCCTCCATCCCTGGTGGTGGTTTTGAAGCCCAGATGGATGCTCCTCACTCCTTCCCACTCTTGGTGATCCAGTGTCCGCTCTCCAGCCCCTTGGAAGAGCTGAAAGGAGAAAGGAGACTAAATGATTGCTCTTTGCAGGTGGAACGGAAATGGCAGTAATTAAGTACTCACCAGGTCCAGCCCCTAAGCACACCCCTCCCTTGTGTAAATCACACTAAACTTCCAGCTTGGGCTGGGAATTCATTTTGCCCTTCCTCTGCCTCGGTGGCTTCCTTGGGCTGCATTCCCAGGTGTGGCACCGACTCCCACAGACTCCCCCTCTCTTCCAGGCCTCCCTCGATCTCGGAGCCAGACGTGCCTGCCAGAGCTGCTGCGCTTCCTGGGTCAGAACGTACACGCCAGGAAGAACAAGAATGTCGACATTCTCTGGCAGGCTGCTGAGGTACGCGTTGGAGTCAGGACAAGAACGTTGTTGTTGCGCCTGCCGCCAACAATAGTAGTAATAACAAATCAGAGTCTCAGCCAGGGGTGGAGAGAGCAAATGTCTCCATGTGGACACAAGAGAGGGTCACTGAATATGTTCCACACCCCCGGAAGATGCTGAAGGTTGCCTGTGAGTTCGTTACTTTAGGGCTGCCTGAGTTCTGATAACTTGGCCCAGAGTCTATCCTCTGGGGCATTTAATAACCAGGCTGATGGCAGTTGTCACCTTCTTAAGCCTGTGCAGTTGATACCAGCTAAAACTTGCTGCCTACTGCATCTTTTAATAGTACAAAGGGGGGCCGTGGTGACCTTTACAATCTCTTTAAATAGTACTTATCGTGTGTTATGGTTCAGATCTCCTTTTTGCCCCAAGTACTTATACTTCAAATATTTTTGCATAAATTTACTTGTGGAGTTCCAGTCACTGCTCTGAGCCTGGGTCTCAGAACAGTCTCTAGTCATTCACTCACCCCTGATGAGGGGTGAGTTCACCTCGTCTCCGCGGCAGCATTGGGACCTGTCCGGCACTGGGACTTGCACACGTAGACTTAGGACACAGCGGCCCCCAGTGGCCTTCCCTTCCCCCGCAGCCTGCGCACAGGGGAAGGACGGCCCCACGCCCCTCTGCCCCGGGGAAAGGAGTTGGCACTGCACTGCCCGAGTGGGCACTGCCACCGCCCTGGTTCCCAGAGCCTGAGTAGCCGTTAGGGGGCTGTCTCCCCACAGTTCCCCCGAGCTTCATTCCAGAACTTTACTGCTCTCCTTGTCAGGAGAGAGTTTCTCTCAACCCCCATCTCTTCCAGTGCAGCAGACGCTCTCAGCCCGTCACGGTGCTGGCCCGCCATTTAGGTTGTTTATTAGATGTTGTGTTGAGAGCTGTCTTCAGGAAGTGCCTCTTTTGAACAGCCATTCGCTAATGGCTGTGGCCACTGGTATCTTTCTGTCGAGAAGCTTTGAAGAGTGAGCATTCCCCTCTGTATATCAGTCTGTTCTTTTAGCCTTTCAAGTGCCCTGGCTGGTAAGACTTCCTCCTCATGGAAAATGTGGGGGGTCAGTCTGAGGATCTCCCCTCTGTGGGCCAGGCTGCCCCTGGAATCTTTTTACAACAAAACACATTCGGAAGCACTGAGTGACATGAAGCTCAGTGGGAAGCTTGGTGGGGTTCACGCCCCATTTTTCAGGTGTCTTCCTGGTTCTGGGGCCTCATCTGCCATTGCTTGCTCAGGCCGAGCCCAGCAAATGGGGTGTCGGGTGGGACTCGTGCATGCTGGGGTGTCCCTGCATCAGGGCCCTCAGGCCTATGCACTCTGCAGGCACAGGGGCTCCCCTGCTTTCTTTTTTTTTTTTTTTTTTAAAGATTTTATTTTTTCCTTTTTCTCCCCAAAGCCCCCCGGTACATAGTTGTGTATTCTTCGTTGTGGGTTCCTCTAGTTGTGGCATGTGGGACGCTGCCTCAGCGTGGTCTGACGAGCAGTGCCATGTCCGCGCCCAGGATTCGAACCGACGAAACACTGGGCCGCCTGCAGCGGAGCGCGCGAACTTAACCACTCGGCCACGGGGCCAGCCCCTCCCCTGCTTTCTTTTAGTATGTTCTTTTGGGGTATGCTAAGCACCCCTTGGCTGGCTGTGCCCAGTCTCTTACACAGGTACTTTTGCAAGACTTCAAAGAGCAAGCCTTTCCCCACATGACACTGAGAGGCCAAGGGGTGACAGCCAGATCCCTCTGCGTCGCACCCTCTGATGCACTCGCAGAATAAACCTGCAGACGGCTTTACGGACAAGAGCGGATGCAGGGACCTGTGTACCTTGTTTGGGAACTGGGACTCTGTATGACAGAAAAACCATCAGTCATAGTGCTGAGCGACCATCCCCTATAACCAGGTCAAGAAAGCAGTCCGTCCAGCCCCATATTTTTTCTTCGCAGCAGAGGCCCCAAGGTGTAGAAGCATAGACTCAGAGGTAGAAGAGTCTCAGAGTTCCTTGGATGCATCTCTTCTCATATTGTCCACCTGAGGATCCCCTAGGGGGCAGGTGGGTGTGGGGGCAGTGGCACCAAGCCACTCAGGTACCGAGCCCTCCTGTCCCATTGGACCAGAGCTGCCCTCCTTTTGTGGCTCTTACTTATTTTCATTTCCATGTCTGCACAAGGGGACCCTGGCTCAGTAGTTGGAATATCGTTAGTCAGGTCTAACGCCTCATTTCACGGATGGGGATGGGGAGACAGCAGAGCCTGGCGCTGCAGACCACCCTCTTGGGGAAAGATGCACCTCGGCCACCCCTGCCTGCCTTCTGGAACCTCGTGTAGGTCTGGCTGCCCCGTCAATGAATGTAGACTTTCCTTGACTCTGTTTGTAGTCCCAGTGTGTGCCATGTGTCTGGGGCACGAACTCCACAGCCTGTGGCATTTAGTGAGCATGTCCACATTCACCCTCGCTTCGTTAGTTAGGGTTTTACAGATCACCCAGCTTAGGGGCTGCTTAGGGTCTTCTTTTTCTTTCTCTTTTGAAAAATTTTTGGTCTGTTCTCCATAGAAGCCCATCTTCCTCCTGATGGTCTTGGCTGAACTTGTTTGGGCCTTTTCTGTTTTGTCTTTGCCTCGACATGGTGCTGAGGACTGATGTGCTCTCCACCCAGGGGCGTCCCCGTGGTGGCTGCGCCGTCATGTTTGCTGGCCTGAGGAGCGCTGTGACGCTGCCTTCAGGGCAGTCTGCAATGGCTCTGGTATTTTTCTGGAGTACAGGTTTCTGGAGCCCACCACTGTTTAACTTGGATGATGTTTCGTTAAACACCAGTGTCGTTCTCACTGAAGCTCTCGTGGCCAGATGTTTTGGAATTCACAGGTTTCTGGGTTTTAGAAAGGTGATGTGGTATACAGTTGGTACACTTATGTGTAAAATGGTGTGCATCACCTGTGTGTGACGTGGTACACATGTATGACTTAACATCCCCAGGGGACTCTGGGGCGGCACTCTGGAACCAGGCTCAATACTGCTTCACTGAAAAGTCTGAATATTTATACAAAATGGGAAAGAGAAAGATTATAGTCTCACATCAGCTCAGATCTGGTCATACTGCCAAGTGAGATTGCCACAAACTTACCAAAAAAATCTTCTGTTTTAGGACTTTCTGGATTTAGGATGTGTACCTCGGATTGTACCTAGTGGTACAGAGAAAATGCCCCAAAATGTCTTCCCCATGGGGAGAGAAGGTGCCCTGAGGTGGTTCTTCCCCAGCCAGGAGGCTGCCCCATGGTGGAGCCCTGCCCTGTGAGGGGGAGGTGCATGGGCACCTCATTGTGTGCCGAGTCCCCGTGAGGTGGAGGATGGCGAAGGAGCTGCGGGTCAGAATGTGGCTAAAGGGAAGCGGGTCTTCTGAGCTGTTCCCATCTGTAGGGGTGAGGAGGAGAATAGAGACCAGTGGGTCTGTGCTGTACATTCCAGAAAGGCCTAGAGACCTGGCCAGGGGCTGGGCATCCTGTGAGCTGCTCTGCCCTCCCTGAGCTGGTGTTCATTGCCCTCCTCCCCGGAGGGGTCAGTAACAAAGGGCGGAGCATGACAAGGGGGCCCAGGCATAGTTTGGAAGGAAGAGGGTAGCTGGTAAGGGTTAGGGAACGGATCATGATGGCTCAGAACAGAAGGGAGCCTGGACTGTGAAGGAGTGTCCCGTGGGAGAAGGCACGTGAGGGACAGCTAGGGATGAGAGGCAGTCCCGCAGGCAGCGACTTTGTTTCCTTTACCGGCTTTAGCAGGCCATGGGGTTGGGGAGCGGCCGGAGAGGGACTGGTGGGCCCGGGTGCCCGCGCTGACCCTTCCGAGCCTCTGTCTTCCGTGAAGGGTCTTCCATGCTGCAGCATCTCTCCTCTCAGCGCAGCCTGTTCTCCCGTTGGCAGATCTGCCGCCGCCTTAACGGGGTCCGGTTCACCAGCTGCAAGAGCGCCAAGGACCGCACGGCCATGTCGGTGACGCTGGAGCAGTGCCTGATCCTGCAACACGAGCACGGCATGGCCCCGCAGGTCTTCACCCAGGCCCTGGAGTGCATGCGCAGGTGAGTTGCTGCCATCCGCCACTGCCCCATGCCCCTGCCCGCCCGCCCGCCGCCGTGTAAACTGCAGATGAGCTGCTCGCTGCTGCCTCCCGGTCCGGGGCTCCCCCGCACAGGCCCCGGCTCCGGCCGGCATGCTCTAGCTTGACGTCGGAAAATCCACTCCTGGCTACAGAGTCAAACCATTGGCACCCCCAAATTGAGACAGCGTTCTCGGTTAAGTCGAGGAGCAGAAAGAGCCGGCAGTCTCTCTGAGCAGGACTGCGCTGAAACCAGGTAGACCCAGGCCAGTGTGGGTGCTGGGAAGGCTCTCGGGCCCCTCCGCAGCCTGTGAGTCCTGGCACAGGGCGCTCCCGTGGCCACCTGCCTTGCTGTGGGTGTGACTTCGAGCCAGAGCCTTCTGGGCAGGCATTGCTCTTACATCCTCCATAGATCTCTTTTCAAATGTGCGCGAAGAAAACGCGTCTGCAGGTTGCACTGGTTTGCCCGCTTCTTCTCTAGCCCTGGACACAGTTTGCTTTTATGAGCAAAGTGTCACCTGAGTGTTTTATGGTACCGGCAGCAGCCCCGCCCACCTGTCCGTGTGCCATGGCGACCTCACCCTAATGATGTTCTGATTCTGAGGCAGCAGGCCGGTTTGCAGAATGAACCCCGGGACTAAAATCTCTGGCCACTGTTGATCGATGCCTTGTTTCGAGCACTGCTGGGGAGCACCTAACCTCACATACCAAAAGAAAGGATAAGAAACCTGGTTTCCCGTCTTCTTCAATGTAGTCACCAATGCTGTTCAAGTCTCGTTTCCAACAGTCCCTTCTACTCAATGTTCTGTATCATTTGTCCTCTCACCAAATTCTTTAAAGCGTTCAATTCTCTTATCCTTTCTGTATGTTTCTGCGGTTTGACCTTCTCACAATAGTGCACAAAGGCGATGCCTGAGCTCCTGCCTCTTGATAATGGCATTTTGTAAAAATGGACTCGTTTTGTCCCTGTTTTGTCTTTCCAAATTCGTGTAAACCTCTCTGTTATCTCAGGGCCGAACGTTCATGCCCTTTTAGAAAGTTTACTGTCCTCCCAGCCCTTAGCCTTGGGGAAGCAGTGGAGGCTCAGAGACGCCTGCCCAGGGCACCCTTGACTAAGGGCCTGTCCTCATGGAGCTTCATGCCCTTCAGGCTCCGTGTCCCTGGTGCCATAGGGGTGGCAGCCACACTTGCACCCTGGTCACTGCAAGGTGGTGAGAGGGGCTGCTCTGGTGAGCTGCAGACCTCCACCAGTGGAGAAATGAGGGAAATGGAGGGGGGCATTCCTGGGGTGGTTGGAGCAAATATTACGATCAGTAGAGCAGGCCCTGAGTCCAGAGTACAATGGATACATAGACCTGTGTTCACTCTTGGCTTCTTGAACAGATTCAGTGAAAACAATTCACTCTGACTCTGACACAGAGATCTCAGGAGACTGGGGAGGAAGTAGATCCTTAGACACGACTGGGGCCTGACAACGTCAGTGGCCCCTCTGCCGGCTGTAGCCTGCTGTGGGGGCATGTGCACAGCACCTACACGTGCACAGGCTACCTGTGATGGTTTACAAGGCACTTTTGTAACTGATATCCCCTGTGGGACAATTAGAAAATACAGATAAGCCCCTACACCAGTTGTGCCCACACCCCCCACAAAGCAATCCTCCATATGGCTGCGGTCGACAAGTAGCAGTGCGAACCTTTGGATATGTATGGGTGTGAGTGTGGTAATCCACACAGGGGTTCACCAGGCCCTGGATGACATGCGAGACAGAAGCACACATGTGCACACACCAGTGCAGTTATGTGTGCAGTTCTCCCTGCTGTTTTAACCCGCTTTTGTTCATTTAACTGTCTTGTGAGCCTTTTTCAGGTTAGTAAATATAGAGCTTATCATTTCTAGCACATCCTAGTTTATCCAGCTTGCTGTCAGGGAATGTTTAAGCTGTGTATGGTTTTCTAGCACTTTAACCGGGGTGTGGTGAATATCCTTACGTATTATTCTCCTATCCACGCTGCCCGGTGACTCCTGAGGTTCTAAGCACACACCTTTGCAGGGCTCTCATACAGACTGCTCCCATACCACGCCCACTCCCACCCAGCCAGTGTCCCCAGGCCTGCTCGCCCGTCCTCTGGGTGTTGTCATTCCTGGCACTGTTCGAGGGCTCTGAGTCTGTAAAGTCGGCGTGGCTTTCCTGCATCCCGGGTCAGGACCCCGGGCCCTGAGCAGGGAAGGGCCTTCCTCTCATGGGAACAGCCCCATTCCCGGTCTCCCTCAGCCTCTCTAAACCCCCACCCGCCTCCAATTATGGATGTCTTTTTAAAGTTTCCTAGTTATGTTTTTCTGAATTTTCTAAAATCTCTGCAGTGAACATGTATTACCTTAGTGATCGTTTAAGAAGTTACTAAAACAAAACCAAGGCTCGATCCCTTTTCACCTCTGTCACCCCCAGAATCCTCGTAGCAGAGCCCAGGGTGCTGTGCTCGCTGCCCCCTTGTCCCCTTGAGCTCGCAACAGCTCAGGCTCCCACCACATGCATTTGTTTTCGTGTGATGCCATTCCACCTGACTTCTGTGTTTTCTGGATTATCCCGTGTGGGGAAGACATGTGTCTGTTCATAGACCACAAGCCCCAGGTGGCTGGGCGACTGGCCAGTATTTCTGGCTGCAGTGGTGGCCAGGACCTGTGGTTCCGCCAAGAGCCCTAAAGAGGCAGCAGTAAATACTGGCCGTGCCCTTGAGTGGGAATGCATTTTGGTTCTCTTGCTTTCTCGCTTGCATCTTACCAGAGGAGTAGAGCATGCAGGCAGGGGCGCTGGGCAGGGGAAGAGTGGGGTGGGGTAAAGGGGCAAAGCTGACACTCAGGCTCTCTTTCTCCTGGAGGCCCAGGGTGAGCAGTGGCCAGTGCTGTGCTAGCAAATGTTTAACAACTAGCTGTCTCCCCCAAAAGAAAAAAAATACAACCCTGCTCTCTGTAGTGTTTGCCGGTTTCTGTGGCATCAGTACTCCTACCAGAGCCTATTTCAAGCTCCCACGGCCACACCATAGAATGTGGAGTTGGGAAGAGATGTGTACAATCGGCTCTTTCAAGCTGTCTGAGCCAATTCCAGCTCACCACTGGTGGTACCCCTCTGTCCCCAAGTCAGGGGCTGAAACACTCCAGGAGCGGGCCTCCTAAGTAGCCCTGGTGACCCCCAGACTGCCCTGGTTGGGAGTGTAACAATTTGTCAGTGCTCGCAGCGTGAAAAGGGTCCTCTCTCAAAATGGCACGTCCCAGTATGGCTATTCCAGGGCTTCCAGGTTCCTCTAGGAAGCCCGGGAGAACCTGGCTTGAGGAAGGAACCCTGGACCTCCTGCCTGCCCATCTCCAAGAGGATCCTCATAGGCACCTGCTGTGTCCTGGCACCTCTGACTGTGCCACTGTTGCCACTTTGGTGTATATGCATGGAGGATGTGGTTCTAGAGTCCTGTGGTTCTAGCTGCCGTCTCACCTCAGTACATTTCTTCTATAGCACGAAACGGAGGAAAGTCCCCGAATTTCCAATGTGAGCTTGGGGATCATCTTATAGAACAGTAACTGGAACAGTGGAGACACCAGTAGTTCATGCCCTGCCACTGCTTAGCCTGAAAGCCAAGAGAGTCTGGTGAGGGCTCTGCCTTTGGTTGGTACTTGAGGTAAATGGTTATCATCTGAATGGTGAATCAAGAGGCAGCTTCTGGCAAAATCAGTTGCCACGCTCCCTGCTCAGGCATCTGTGAGAAGGTCACACCCCCCAATGGTTCTTCATGTTCAGCTTGCTTTGAGATCCATGTCTTGGCAGCATGTGAGAGCATGGCAGGGCAGCATGGACTTGTGCTTGGCCAGCCGAGAGAGAGTGAACATGGAAAACCATTTAATCAACCAACATGTGTTTGTTTTCAGTAGACTACAGTATTTTTTCTTATTTTCACTTCTCTTTCTCTCCTTTTTTCTTGTAACTGTGCTGACTTTGTTTTTGTATTTCTTTCATACCCTTTTCTGCATATCATCTTTTCTTTCTGTTGTGGCTTCATTCCATTTTCTTTTAATCTTATCTTTTGGTTCTCCTCTTTTTTCCATCCTTTTGATGAATTCCATTGCATGTGTCTCTCTTTTTTTTTTTTACTTCCTTTCCCTTTTCCTTTCTCCCAAACTTTTTCCTTTTCACAGCATTGGAACACGGGAGGTAGTCACCCAGAAGAACTTGAGCGGCCTGGTCCCCATCCGAGACTTAAGACTAGATCCCAGCCTCCTCTGTTCCATCCCTTTATTAGCTCTGAGCCCCAATTTACTGATTGCGTGGCTCTTTCTGAGCATAGCATACCTGGTGGCCAAATTGCGTTGCAAATGAGTATCATTACAAAAAATTAGTAGGAAGTCACAAGAAAAACAAAAGTGCCAGAATATGTACAGCCACCGGGTACCTAACTGGACAGAAGGAATGTGCCAGAGCGTGGTCTGCCGAGAAATATTTCATGCCTTACAGTTTGATGTTTTGTTGTTCTGAACTGTATACACCTGCCAAATTATTTCACCAAGAGGACTTGTTCGTTTATATTCTGTAGAGTTTTCAGTGCTTGTAACATGTTTCTACAGTGCCCTGTTACTGCCTTGTTTAGCTGGCCTGGAATTACTTGTACCAAATCTCTTTCCTTCTGATGTAAAACTATTGATTACCTGTATATCTCATGATGTGCCCTGTTTCCAAGAGAAAGGAATTCTGTCTGAAAAGTATTTGTATATTTGATACTATTCTTTAAATGTACTACTAACCTTTCCTTTCCTTTTGAAGAGAAATGAAAAGGATAGACGCTTTCTAACTGGCTCATCTAGAGAAACCTATTTAATAGGACATGTACTTTCTGCTTTCATTTCAAAGCGTAGTCCCTTAAATTACAGTAGCAAACAGTTTGCAGAATCATAACGTTTCCTTGCTTATGTTTATTATTTCCAATTTGGGATGACACAAAGCTGTGAATACCAGAGCACATTGTACCAAGTGAGGCACATGAAGAGAACCTATTGCAGGTGACTTTCGATTTGCTCCTTTAGCTCTTGGAGGATCATTAAATGATTCCAGGAATTAATTAATATAGCAACCAAAGGCTGAAGTTATATACGTTTACTTTTCTTTTGAAAAATTGCGTCTTCAAATTTCAGATTAAAGTCCAGACGTCTTTTCTCTCTTACAAATCAAATGTGGTTAATAATGAAAAAAAAACAAAAGAAAGAAAAATGACCGAAAAATGAGGCCTAACTTTTGGGCAGTTGTGCCACCCCAGACGGAGCTTTGAGACAGCGAGCTGCTTTGGTTTCTGCTGTTATCACTCTTAATTTTAACAAGGCGTTGTCCTAAAATGAGACGACTGTGACCTTCACATTCACATTTGGCACAGGGGTAATTGTGCACCTTTGAAGGTAACAGAATAAATTAGGGGGAATTTGCACAGACCCTATGTAAGAAATACTCAGTGGCTTCTGCTTTCCGGTTCAAATTATGTTGTGCTTCTGTTTTTGACCTCCAGCTGCTTCTTCATACACTGTATTTATGAAAGTGGATTTCTTTTTACCAATCTAGAAAAATTGGAGTGAATTTAGAGAAGCTGTCTTTTCCAGAAACTTGACACTCATGCATGCACACAAATTCAGTCCGGCACAAAATCTGGGCTCTCCGTCCCCCTCCCAGGACTTCCAGAACTTCCTCTGGATCCCTCTGGTTTGGCATCAGATCTGAGTTGGGTATTAGGAATTGTGAAGCAGTCAGCAATGAATGACAAATGCTGGGCTCAGACTTTAAGTTGTGACCTGGAAGCTGCCCTCCCTACACCCTGGGACCCCCTTCTTTCCTGGACTTCTGAGCCCTGCAGGAGCCTCAGGGCAGGTGTCACACCTGTGGGTGAATCCAGCCTTCCCACAGGAGGTGCTGAGTGGTCGCTCTGTCTTTCCTGGAAGAAATGAGGTGGCTGATCTGTGCACAGCGCCTGGCATCCTTCAGTAGGGAGTCTTTCACTGAAGGCTAAGTGATCGGTGATGTTAAGTCGTGGCAGTGTGACACTAGTCACTAGTGAGGTCCCGTCCAGTCTGTGGTTCTCTGAGAGGTGCGTTCACACTGGCCCTCCTTTAGATCGAGGTGCACGCATCAAGTCTCTAAGACTCTTCTGTTTACTTTATTTGAAGTAGGGAAGGTAGGCTCCATAGTCCATTCAGTTCCTGTCCCTGCTCGGGGTAAAGTGCTCCTGACGCCCCACAGTGGTGACACGTGCTTGTGGCCACATCTGGGCCAGGCGGACATGCACAGATGAGGGAGGCCTTTCTGACTACAGACAGCACCCCCTCCTCTTCTCTGGGCCCACGGGGGCTTCTCTGTCACACTCCAGACACTCCTCCCAGAACCCGACACACAGGAAAGGGAGGCTGTGCCAGCTAGAGAAGCCCCTCCCGGGGGACCTCATGGACACCATGGCCTGTTCCTTGGCTGTCGCGGTACAGCCAGGCCTTCCTGCCCGGTGTAGGTTTGGCTGTCAGGTCGAGAGAGAAATGGGATGGAAGGGAGAGAGAGGATAAGGTTCTTTTTCCTCTTCAGGGCCAGGTCAAAAGGCAGTAGATTCTAACTCTGAAGGCATGAGGGGCAGCCCGAGAAAGGACACCGTGAGATTAGTCTAGGCTGTGGGTGCTGGCAGTGGTTTTCTTTAGAATATCCCAGAAAAGAGACTCAGTATGCTTGCCCCTTGTGGCGAGTTTTAATGTCACTGAGGCCTTTTACTCATGAAATCAGGCTAAATATATATCCAAAATCTTTTCTGCTTTAGTGAGAAATAGGCAGGATGAAACAAAGATGGAAGGATGATTCAAGAAGGGAAGTTGTTGATGTTTGGTGATGGTGTTCTGGTTGCTTCTAGGCTCATGCTAGTGCTGAGACCTTGTCGATGGCAGCCAACTCTAGATGCTCAGGATCACTAAGACACCGATGCATCCAGATGAGTTCTAAGGTGGAAGGGTCCTGCTGGAAAGGGAAAACCAGAGTGTCCCTAAAATTAATTGTCATTTGGGTTTCCCTTCTAACTTTTATTTAAAAAACATATGTCCTTCAAAAGAAATAATTTATTGATATAATAAAAAATAACCTTATAGCTTTGAGATAATTAATTCCCTTGTTCTAAAATCTATCCACAACCTTCTCAATGTGTGTAACTGACTCCCCAAAATTACGCAGCCAGTGTGCTCCATGGGAGCGTTCTCCTTAGCGCAGAAGGCCGCCTCCGCAGCGGGAAGCGCTGTGCCCACAGCACGCCCTCTCCTGCTCTCCATCCCTTGGTCCCAGCACTGGGCAGAGCTTGTCGAAACAGAAACACGCGATGATGGTGTCAGCGTGCCATCAGCCCCACCGGGCAGATTTTGTAAATTCAAATCATTCAAACGTTTGAGGAAAAGTAAATACAATTTGCTTCAAAAATTAAATTGAAATAAAAGTGTAATCTGGATTATAACTTCATGTATAATGTATTTAGCCAGCTAAACCAGTATTTAGCTTCTTTAACACATAAATAAAAGATAATGTTGAAGTTTACAAATTATTATTCTTCGCTCCTCAAAGCAGTTTGGCATTTACTGGTGGTAGGTGGTTTTTGAGAAGTGTGTACATTTATATATAAATGGAAAAGCCATATCTGAAATAGTCCAATAATGTGAGCGCTTCCAAAGATTAAACAAGACTAACTGTGCATAGGAACCTATAGCTTCTGCTTTAAATGGAATTATATTTTTATCCAGTTATTGGATGTTAGACAGACGTGGTCATTATTTGCTCCAGGGGCTGCCTGCTCATATGACATAGGCGTTCAGCTCAGATGATACACATCTAGCTGAGGGCCTGAGGCTCTGGTGACAAGAAAGCATACTTGGGTTCCTAAATTATGTAATAACAAGCAGGTGGATACTTTTCTAATACCTGAGCTTATCTTTTGAATAAAATTAGTCTTACCAAAAATATTTTACATGTTCTTGATAATGAGACTGTCGTTTTCACTTGAAAAGCCTTCAGCAATTGCCACTGATATTTTTTTAAAATGCATATATGGTCTTCATACAATGTGAAATATTTTTTTTAAATCACTGTTTCTTGGTAACTGCAAATTTTACATCTCATAAGGGGGATTTTTTACTAAATTTGATAACTAGTTGATTTAATTGCTAGTCTTAGAATAATATAAAAATATAAAGTTATACTATGCTATAGGAAGTCATTTATATTTAGAATCACTTTTGCCTGTTAATTTTATGTCTACACCAGAACATTTCCCAGAGAACTCCTCTGATGCTCTCATTTGGGAATATGAGGCCTGCCTGATGGCTCATCCTCCTCTTCAGCATTTGCTTTGCCTACTGGGTTGCCATGACAACCCTCCATCAAATGCAGCAGGAGATGATGCTGGTAGCAGATTCTCTAGGGAAGGGCACCTGTGGGCTCTCACTGGCTCAGTGGCATTCTTGTGAAAGGTGACCACAATGAGGGCAGCCCATCTGGAGAAAGTGGGAGGTTGGCTGCCACCAGGAGACCTCGGTGGGGCCACTCCTTCATGACACTCCAGTCCTGAGAGCCATGCAGGCTCACTGGATTGCTCTGCACCCAGCACAGCTGGCTCCTAGGTGGAGACAGCATGTCAGAGCAGCGTTCTCAGCCAGATGGCTTGGCCACACGTTGAATTCTACAAGGAAAACCAGCATTTTGAATTTGAGGTGATTAACAGCTGTTGCTAATATAGAAAAATGTAGCTCTTTAAAGGCTTTTCTAAGAGTAGTGCTATTTAATTTGCTGTGTAACAGAACCTTTGAACCACTAGTTATAATAGAATCCTCAATAACTAGACATAAAATACATGAAACCACCAACTTAAAAAAAGAAGTTTGCTTCCACTTAGATCCAGTGCTGCGTTTGGAAGTGCACAGCTTGCAGTCCCGTACAGCATGTGTTCATGTCTGTGCTGCTTGCCTGCCTTGTCCAGAAACCCCACGTCACATGTGTATTGTTGTAAATGAGTCTGGCACCCATTAAGATTAATCAGCCTTTTTTTTTAATGCTATGAAAATAATCAGTTCATTTCATCTTAGTTTAAGTCTTTTCTTTTTTCCTTTTTTACTGCTGTCATTTCTTGTGCTTGTTTTTTCCCCAGTGAGGGTTGTCGAAGAGAAAATACAATGAAGAATGTTGGAAGTCGCAAATATGCATTTAATTCCCTGCAGCTGAAGGCTTTCCCCAAGCATTACAGGCCTCCCGAAGGGACTTACGGGAAAGTGGAAACGTGAACACACGCTGCCCTCTGTTAGCTGTTACATAATAAATGTGGGTACCCTCTAGTGTCATATACGAATTCTTCAAGAAGACCTGAAGGATTGGTTTTTATTTTTGTGTTTTTTAAAATATTTCACTAAAGAATCTCTGGAGCATGTTTTTTTCCATTGGAATCAATAGGAGGTAATGTTTGGCTCAGTAGTGTGGATAGTAACGACCGCCCATCTCAGTAGCCGTCAGCTGTAACCACACAGATGTCATCAGTAGTTACCTGTACGAATCAAGCTAGGTATGTCTGAAACGCTCAAAGACTTTTTTAAATGCCCACTTAGGCAGCTGCTCACTTCACTTATTTTTCTACTGAGTAACTCAAAATTGAGCATTGAATTACAATCTACTTTTTAAAAATCTGAATGTAAAACAGTAAATAATATATTAAATAATTGGATTCAGGACAGACCAACAAATGTTAAATGTTAACCCAAGTTTTGGGGAAGAAACTAGCTCATGCGGCGAGAGCAAGTGTTTTCTCATGAAGTATCCCATCTGTACCACCACGGTGAGGCCAGCAAGGGGGAGCAGATCAGCCTGAGGACTGTATTAGGGGACAACACTGCAGAGCCACTCGCAGTGGGGGCCACTTCTGTCCCTAAGTTATAGAACAGGGTGTCTGCTTGAGAACATGAAGCCAGGGTCTCCTGTCCTCCTCAGCTCCATGTCTGTCCCACCGCGCCCCCAGGGCACGTCTCCCCTTCTCTGGATGTCGAGTTCTGCCACTCCAGGGCCTCACATGTGGTCTGTCTGATGCCTCTCTGACAACAAGGGAGGTTTAATGCGTGTGGATAGTGGAAGCCTAAATATTTTCAGAACAGATGTCCTTTTGTGGGTTCCCCAGTTTATCCTCTCCTAAAAGATAATACAATCATGTTTGAATGTCTGATGAAAGTGTTTTAGGTTTGCAATAATTGTTACTGTCCTCTTATTCTGTTATGTAAGATGACTATTGAGAAAGTTGAAATTATCTCCTAAAATGAGATTTTGAAAGGGATTAATGGGCCATAAAACTTAGGAATTTCATAGAAAATTATGTCTGGTCATCTATTATAAGATGATAATGAGTCTTATCTGCACATAGCAGAGTTTTTCTTAGTTTATATGTTTTATCAATTCTGTTTATCATAATTATTATGTTTACATGTTATTTAAAAGGCTGTAAAAAAAATATACGTGGCACATATTCACAATGCTGATCCTAATGGTTTGTGAACCCTTAGGAAATTCCTGTATCTAAAATTCTAGATATTATTCTTTCAGCTCCTTTAGAAAACCCACTTGGAAACATGTAAGAAACTTGGGCCTGGGGAGCTGAGACCCAAGGCAAGATCACCCCTTGGCAGGGACACGGGTGGGCATCAGGTGAGGCTGGAACTGGATGACCTTCCAGAACCCTTCCTACTCAGAAGTCGGTGCTCAGAGCCTTCCATCTCCTGATGCCCGCTGCGGGGGAAGTCCCCACTGGTCGAGTGTGAACTGGTGTGGAGGATGCGGCAGTAAGGGATGGCTGCAGCTCACTGTCCCTCTTGTAGCCAGAGTTCACTGTGGAGGGGCGAGGCCGAGAAACTCTTGTCCACCAAACCCGCTGCAGAGGTGGCAGCAGCTGGTGTTGGAGTTTCCTGTTGTAAATGTCAGTCCCTGTTCAAAGACAGTTTGTTTCCAACATGGCTGGTTAACCTGTAACCTCTCCAGCATTTCATTTAATTCGTAATTTTTTCTAGTATCTATATATTTCCGTCTTTTCTCATTTTAACATCACTACCTTTTAAGAAATTCCCTTGTTTTTTAAAATTAAATGTTACACATACTTTATTCAGAATTTTTTTGTCTGAAGAGCATTAAATACCTGCATTTATCAAAAGGGGATATAGCCATTGGTGAGTCATCTGTTGGCAGTTTTGCATGTGGCACATTTATGTGAATCTTCTCCCCATTTTGGCTTCATATTAGGGATCACCATAAAACTCTAAGACTTGGCTAATCGTGTAGAAAATATTCAGGTTTCAGTATTCTGTCTGAGCATTACTATCAGGCTTCAGTGTGACAGTCTCACAGGGCGTTGCGCACGTACACGCTCGCTGGGCGGGGGCGTGTTGTCCCCTCGAGGGGGCCAGCAGCTCCTCGGGTCACCTGGGAGCTCTGTGTGTTCAGGTGCAGGAGGAAGGCAGTTTTACAGGTTACCAGACAACAGAGGGTCCATCTTGTATCCCCTGTGAGGCCCATTTAAAAAGAAGCGTTGAGACATTCTGGAAACCCGATGGGACATGGATTCTGCCAGAGCGCCTGTAGCACAGTTGCCTTTGGTTTCCTTGAAAAATGTACAAATATTGTATAATACAGTTTGTCCCTCCACAATTGTATTCGCCAAGCTTAGTGCATTAAAGTACTTTTATTTATTTGTTTGGGGCAGTATTAATATATATAAACATGTAGTTACTGTTTTATATATTCTGAGCTTATTCAGAGCCATGTATGCTGTAAATGTGCTCGTCTTTAGAATGACAAATAATAAATAACTGACAACAGTAAACTTGGCCTCACCTGATTCATTCTGTTACGTTAGAAGGGCTCGTTCCGTGGCTGGCACCTGACTGGACCATCATTAATGGGCACTGCGTTGAGCACTCGGGGCTTTGTACACATGGGACTGAGAGAGATTTCTGTTTTATAACCTTGTTTCCACTTCATTTGAAGTGGAGGGGCAGCAGGGTGTGGGATTAAGAGCAGGGACTTCAGCTTCAGACAGACCCACCTCCCACTCCCATTTTGCCACTCACTAGCTGGTGACTCTGGGCAAGTTGTGTGCCCTCTCTGAACCTCCATTTCCTCATGTGCAAAGTATAGACTCAATGGTATAGTCATCTTAAGGCAGTTGTGAGCTGTCTTGGCATTAAACGTTCATAAAATGTTAGCTGTTGTTACTTGCCCACGTCCATAAATACGGGTCACGTCTTCTCCGCACCGTTGCCTGGTTGTCTGTTGTGTGACTTGTTAAATGTGGTTCCGTGAGTGATGAGTGACTGTTGTAACAGGACTGCATCCTGCACCTTTGCACCTTTTCTAGGCACTTGTACCCAATGATTTCCTTTGGATAAATTCTTGGCAGTAGAAATGTACAATTAAAGGATAATTTAAATGTTTTAAAATTTTTAAACTTTTACTATTACCAAAGTTCCCCCAGAAAGGGCACCGGTAGCATGTGCCTTTTCCCTTCATTCTCGTTGATGCTGGAAATGGCACCTTGTTTCAATTTCTGTTCATTTGATTCCTGTGAAAACTGAACATCTTTTATACTTTTACTGATATTTCTACTTTTGTGACCTCATTGGAATGTTGGTCTTTTCCATATGGATTGATTTTAATAGATAATATAATAACCCCTTTTCATATGTTGCAGGTTTTTTTAAAACCATTTGTCGGTTGTCTTTTTTTTTTATGGCGGGGGTATAGACAAGTTTTAAATTTTTATCTAGTTAAATACATTGGTCTTTTTCTTTTTGATGCTTGTTCTGAAATCATGTCCTGGCTTAACCACTGAAGGTGACACAGCTGGGGCACCCCGTCCTTGCCCATGAAATGGGCCCACATGGTGCTGTGAACTCGAGGAGGGACGGCACTAGCCTGTGCCAGCCTGGGTAGAACGCCCCCTCCCCATTCTGTGCTAAGATTTGGCAGATAGGTCATAACTTTGTCTTCTTTTTATTAGAGCTGTCACTACGCAGGCTATGACACAGATTGCTGAGGGTGTAGGAGCAGAATATCTACACTTCAAATTCCCCCTGGGACCCTTCTGGCCTCAGCACTATTTGTAGTGATTCCTGCCTGTGCAAGGCTTGCAGTGGGCCTTTTCAGCCAGGCCAGGCAGTCAGCATTCAAATACAGACCGTTATGGTGCTATCACTCTCTGTTGTACCACTTAACAGACAAAGAAAAGCTGAGACAGGTTAGAGAGGATGGGAAACTTGCTTGTTTCCACAGCTAGGAAGAAGATACCTAGGTTAGAGAGATGGATGTGGAAAGACAGAGCACTTCATTGCTTCCTCCTCCTTGCCATTTGCCTCTCCCTTGGCTTCTGTGGACTCACTCACTGTCCTGGTTGTCCCACCTCGACCATCCCTCCTCACTCTGATTTGCTTGTTGTCCTCCACCCACCACTACATTGTGGTGTGCCGCAGGTTTCCGCCCATAACTTTCTTCTATCTCACTTTGGATGCTCTTCCTGAAAAGTCTTAGCCAGCCATTCCTATGGAATAAATTACCACTTATTTGCTAATGACTCCAAAATTTCTAGGTCCATCTCAGACTCTCTCTAGGTTCAGAACCATCTGTACATCCAACCACATCCTAGTCATTCTACTTGAGTGTCTGAGGGTATCTCAAATGCAGCATGTCAACACCAAACTCATGCAATCCCTCCTCCAAGCTGGCTGAGCCCTCTTCTGATAAGTGACCCTGGGGTCCACCCTGGGCTCATCTTCTCCCTTCCCCTCCGTATCCCATCGGCCACTGAGATCTGTACCTCTTCAGAATCTCTTTAACACATCCCATGATTCCATCCACACACTCACAGCCTGGTCTGTGTCTCCTCTGATCTGGACCACCACCCCTCGGCCTTCTCGTTCCTCCTTCAAGGTCCGTCTCAGTCATGCCCTCCTCTATGGAAATTTCTCTCCACAGAGTGAGTTGGCCTTTTTAAAAAAATATTTTCCCACATTCAGTTTGGAATATATGACTGTTATGTGTATCCTGTCTATCACGTTACCTTTTACTCTATCCAGCATGTTGTTACTTTGTGTTCACAGCAGCAACTGTAATGCTTGTCACAAAGGAGCTACTCAGAAAAGTTTATTGAATGAAAAGATGAATAAATGATTGTTTTTTGGTGTTCATTTGAAATCTTTCCTATTTCAGCACTAGACCTTGTTGCTTTTCTCTATATATAATCCTTTATTCTAAACACATCACAAGGAGCCAAATTCAAGAGGCTCAAGGGAGAAGGCAACTGTAGGAGCAGAGTGTTGCCAACACCAGGACAATGGTTTTCTCTCAGGGGCAAGCAGGAGGGTCTCTGAGGAAAATCAGGCATAGCAGGGGGTTTGTACAATGTTCTGTTGATCTGAATGGTAGTTACAGGATGATTTATAGTTGTTTGTTAACATGATACAAACTTCCTATGTACTTTTCTGTACGTCTGCTACATTTAACAATAAAATGTTAACCTATCATTCAATGAACAATCTGAAAAGAAAATTAAGAAAACAATTCCATTTCCAATAGCATAAAAAAGAATAAGATACTTAGGAATAAACCTAACCAAGGAGGCAAAAGTCTTGTATGTTGAAAACTACAGAATGTTCCTGAAAGTAAAGACGAACAATTAACGGAAAGACATCCTGTGTAAATGAGTTGGAAGACTTCATATTATTAAGATGCCAGTGTATCCAAAGTGATCTGCCAATTCAATATGTTCCCTATCAAAATCCCAATCGTGTTTTTTTGCATAAATAGAAAAATCCATCCTAAAATTCATATGGACTCTCAAGGGTCCCTGAATAGCCAACACAATCTTGAAAAAGAACAAAGTTGGAGGTCTCACACTTCCTGATTTCAAAAGTTATTACAAAGCTACAGTAATCAAAACAGTGTGGCACTGGCTTAAAGACCAACGCAATAGAATAAAGGGCCCAGAAATACACACCAGCACACATGGTCGAATGATTTTTGACAAGAGTGCCAAGGCCATTCAGTTGAGGAAAGGACAGTCTTTTCAACAAATGATTCTGGGAAAACTGGATATCCACATGCAAAAGAATGAAGCTTTATCTTACACCACATACAAAATCAACTCAAACTACATCAAAGACCTAAATGTAAGAACTAAAACTATACAGCTCCTAGAAGAAAGCTTAAGGGAAGAGTTGCATCGGCGTGGACAGTGACGATCCAAAAGTACAGGTAACACAAGTCAAACAGATAAACTGGACTGCAAGAAAATGTAAAACTGCATCAAGGAACACAATCAACAGGGTGAAAAGAAATGCGAGAAAATATTGGCAAATCTTATTATCTGGTAGGGGCTTAATATCTAGAGTATACAAAGAAATCCTAGAACTCAACAACAAAAGAGCAAACAACCCTATTTAAAAATGGGCAAAGTACTTGAATAGACATTTCTCCAAAGAAGGTGTACAAATGGCCAACAAATGCATGAAATGAGGAAATGATGCTCCACATCAGAAGAATGGTGGCTGCCAGGCGGTGGGGGGACAGGGTAACAGCGAGTCGTTTAAGAGAGTTATAGTTTTGTAGACTATCATTTGTAGACTGTAGTTTGTTTAATAGAGCTATAGTTTTATAGAGTTCAGTTTTGCAAGATGGAGAGAGTTCTGGAGACCGGTTGCATAACAAGGTACTTAACACTACTGAACTATATACTTAAAAATGGTTAAGACAGTAAATTTTACATTGTATTTTACAACTACAAATTTTAAATATATAGTTACTAATAAAGGTATCAAGTTATTTTTTTAAATGGATCATAGACATACATGTAAGCTAACACTATAAAATTCTTACATGAAAACATAGGAATAAATTTCCAGAAGCTTGGATTAGGCAATGGTTTTCTTAGGTACATCAAAACAAAGAAAAAATAGATAAACTGGAATTCATCAAAATTAAAAATTGTGCTTCAAAAGGCAGCATCAAGAAAGTGAAGACGGGCCGGTCCCGTGGCTGAGTGGTTAAGTTCCCGTGCTCCGCTTCGGCGGCCCAAGGTTTTGCCAGTTCGGATCCTGGGCGTGGACATGGCACCGCTCATCAGGCCACACTAAGGTGGCGTCCCACATGCCACAACTAGAAGGACCCACAACTGAAATATACAACTATGTACTGGGGGAGAATTTGGGGGGAAAAAAAAAGAACTAAACAGGACAGACTGAATAAAAGAAAGTTTTATTCTAAACTTTCCCAATAGACATTTTCTCCCCAGGCTCCAGGTTATTGATTTTAACATTCCCATCAGTGGCCTTCATAATATTCACAAAGGATGTACAAACTGTGTCATTTGGTTGAGGAGTCAAGTTTGAAAATAACCATCTTTCCATTCTTTGTGCTTTAGAACAATTCTTAAAACACATTATGCTCCTAGCTCATAAGTGTTCAATTAAGAATTTTTTCTAAAAATAACTTAGAGCAAGAAAATCACTTACTTTATACATATTCAAAAACAGAACCCATCGTTTTCTCCGGTGTTCCAGGGAGGGAAAAACTGGTCCAACCCAACAGATGTAGCAAAAAGTATGTTTCCTATTTTGGCTTCTCTGTTTAAATGAAGAGAAAATCCTTTGTTGATTTCATCTTGGTTTGAACATAATAGCATCAATATCCTTTTCTTCCTCTGAATCTTGATCTGGCATCCAACTAAAAATAAATGAAGAATTGAATCAGATTTTGTTAACATAATTAAATAAACACAACTTTGGTAAGGGGTGTCACTACATGAGAGAAATAAAACAGTTTCCAGCGCAATCAAAAAGTCAATTGTCAGAGCCAGCCCTGACGGCCTAGTGGTTAAAGTTCAGCACTCTCACTGCTTCAGAAGCCCAGGTTCACATTCCGGTCAGAGAACCACACCGCCTGTCTGTCAGCTGCCATGCTGTGGCAGTGGCTCACACAGAACTAGAATGACTTATAACTAGGATATACAACCATGTACTGGGGCTTTAGGGAGACCAAAAAAAGGAGCTAACAGATGTCAGCTCAGGGTGAATCTTTCCCTGCAAAAAAAAAAAAAAAATCTAAAGCTCCTTGCCATTTGCCTTCAAGGGAGCTAGTAATTAAAAAAAAAAAAAAAAGGCAATTGTCACAGCTACCAAAAAAACCGAAAATAATAAAGATGGCATTAAAAACAGAAGTTCCATTAAGGTCACAATAAGGATTTTCTTCTCAAGTAGTATCCAACTTACATTTATCTTTTTCTCTGAACTACACTCAATGTACGTTCTTGCAAACAACTTTCTAATTAAGTTTTGTGTGGGTTAACATTTAAATGTATTTGAAATCCTTAAATAGCAACTGAAAAAAGAAGAGAGAGCCCTGAAAAATGTTAAGTGACGCATAGCCATTTGGGAATTAAAAGTCCTTAAATTACCTACTTATAGGATGACAGCGTGTTCTTTGACTTAAGCCTCACAGTGAGGGCGCCTCCTAAGGGTAGTGCCATAGAGTGGAGGGTCCTAATGTCAGTATATAAGGCAAAACTGCACAGAGTCAATATCACTCCCTAGAAATTCTACAGGAAGGAGATAGATTATTTGGATAGGTTATTAATAATAGATATTATATCTATTTATATGTCATTATTAATAATAGAGTATTTTGGAGATAGACGCTATTAATGAGTCTAACACACCCAGTGTAGGACAGACACCCATTTCTCCGATCACTACACGAAGTAGCTAAAAGTATATTTTCAAAAAATTAATAATCTTTAAACACAGGCATCATAATCAGGATGATGAGATGCTTATACTACGACGACACAGCTGACTCAAACTTCCTAGCTCACCATCATTCTGGGTTATATACTCATTGTTTGAAATATTAAGCAAAATTTCTAGCACGATTTAATTTGTTTTGGGTTTTTGCCAACCACGTATAAGTGAAGTTGCGTTAGCTAAGTGTGACATGACTCCACTACCTTGGAGGACTAATTGTGAATCACAGTCTTGGTGAAAGGCTGTAAGAATGTATTACTCTGCTAGAAGGTTCCCTAGACGGCTCTCTCCAGTGTCAAAGTATAAGTGGAGCTCTGCCTTATACTGATTGTTAGAAATAATCAGAGGCACTTTTATATTTTATTCAAGATTATTATAAATTTCTGCAGAAGGTAGATAAATTGTGAAAAATTTTTAAATGTTCTGATTTCTTATTAAAGTTTTTGGAGATCAAAGACAGCTTTCAGCAGGGAATTCCAGGGAGTTAATTTACAGTCACTGGATATGATTGGATCCATCCAACATGATTAAAACTCATCTCCTACACTATTCTTTATGACTTCTCAGTTATCTAAACATGATTTGAAATTCCTGAAAGATCTAAAGGCTTGCATTTTACATGTGGTATCAAAACAATGTGAGAGAAGACAAGAAAATCCCTCTTTTTTACATTAAATCATAGGAAAATATGGCAGAGAACTGTGTCATTTGAAAAAGGACAAGACAGGATGGCCACATTTAATCTAACTTCACACCTCCCTGGATCTGATGAGACAGCAAACATGCTCAAGTTCTTCGTGTGGCCTCCTGGGTCATGAATGTCCTGTACACTTGGCTTCTCCTGTCAACAAAGGGGAGGGATTTGCAGTGCAATTCCTAAACAAACAAAGCAGGTTTTAAGTTCAGATTATGGCTTTCTTTAAAGGGATGTTCCTTTTTCTCATTTCATACTTTCTTTTTACAAAGAGAAGGCTCTCAGTTTCCATTCCAAACATCTTTGTAGATCTCTGAAATCAAAGAATGTCAGAGCAGAAACTTTAAAATTCGTAATGTCCTCTTAGGCTCTCCTTCCACTATCCATCACTCTACCAATTCAAACACAGATACTAACGTTGTCTCCTAGTCACATCTACACATAAGGCACAGCGCCTACACCTCAGACCTCCACATTATGGGTTTGTGTACAATTGCCAAATGACCTGAATTCACAGTGACCAACACCAACTTCTCCCCATTTAGACTTGCCACGACTTGATTCTCATACTTTCAGAAATTCATAAAGATCAGCAGCTGCTGTTAGCATAGTGGCAGAATAACAGAACAATGAGCTCTGGTTTTTCATGAATGCTACCTAACCTTAACTCAGTGGAGGAAGAAATAGCATCTACATCCTTTCTTCCAAATGATGTCACTGCAACCTATTTATAATTACCAAGTCATGCACAAATTTAACTCCATACAGCTAATTTTTACCCTAAGCCTTTAAACATCTTAAACCACTTACCATTGATCTTTTACATTCAAAAAATGAGTATTTCAGAGCTTTGCAGTTTCCCTCCTTCAGACACTGCCGAGGGGACTTTCCTTCCTACAACACACAAAACAATATAAATACTTTGGAAATTTTCTCAGTACAAAATAAATGTCCTTCTAAAAATAGCTCTTTTAAAAATAAGTTAAACAAAAGAATAGTAAATTATATAAGAAATAGTTTTAATTCATTTTGACTGTTGGTGCTTACGGAGAAAAGGACAGAATAAAAAACAAGTAAAATAGTTTGGGGGCCCTGAAAGGTGATCTTGGGTTCTTGAAAACACTGGTTTCCATGGGATACTTTTCTTTAAAATGTTATATAAAAATCTAGACACTATTATCTTCAGCTCCTTATGGGGAAGAAAGGGAAAGAGTAAAGGTGAAAGTAGTAATGGGGTTTCATCAGTGTTTTTAAAACTTTTACACTCAAGAACTCCTAAAGACAGAGAAGAAAGTAGTGTGTGTTGGAGGAGGAAGTGGGCAGAGCACAGCAGGGAGTGGGGGGGAGAGCCCGACAGCTCTGCAGCTGCTTGTATGAGAGGTCAGGCCGCTGTAGTGGTGATTGGGAGGGTTAGTTCTGGAAGGTAGTGTCAAGTGGCTTTAAAGTTTCCGTTATATCCTTTTAATGCAAGCAATTTAACTCCAGAACATCTCTGCATTTTCCCACCCCCTACCCCCAGAGTCAAGTTCTCTCTTCTGAGAAGCTCAACTGAGTAAGAACTGGAAGAGGAAAGGGAGATACGAAATGAACTTACATGCATTTGTGACAGGAGATCTGCTTGGGCCTGATGTGAAATGAACTCATCTTTGAGCAGTGAAAGCTCAAAAGGAGTTTAAGAAGAAAATTGGATTAAACCATTCCCTTTCTGCCATGAAGGCAGGATGCTGCCACAAGAGTGTTCACAGGAGAAATGCTTATTCTGACTCTTACCAAATAAGATTTCTTAAGAACTGTAACCATTAAAAATCAGGCTTCACAAAGTACAACTGTGAAATGAGGCAAGAGCTAAAATTTAGTCGTATTTTTTTTCAAGGTAAAATGAATGGAATGAAAATGCTAACACTACCTCTTCATTATTTTAAAACATTCTGAATATAGTGCCATAAATTTAACTTAACACAACAGCACTGAAAGTAATACTAGCCGCCTGGAAGCGCCGACACAGTCTAGTTCACACTCCAAAGGGGCGAGACTAAAATTGAATGGCAGCGAAATTTGTCTGAACACCCTACTAATCTGTCTAGTAACTAAACCCTTACAAGGACTAATTTATATTAAAAATTCAGAACAGTCCTAGGTCAGTTTGTAGGAGGTTAAAAAATAGCTACTGGATATCCCTGCCGACACAGGGCTTTAACACCAGGGAGGAAAGGGGACGCGTGCAAATAGGAACTGGCAGCATGAGCTCCTCACAGAGCAGGGGGACGTGCCAGAGGCGTCACAGGGAGAGGTACTAAGGGGGCTCGGCTTCCGGGAATGTAAATATATAAAACAACATCTGGAAAAGTGGATAGAACTTGGATTTTTTGAATCACCTGAGGCTTAATGACATCAAACTATGATTTGCAATTCATGAGAAAACAAGGTCAAAATCTTACATTATTACTACTATTAAAGAAACTGCTTATAAACATTAGCCTTATGCAGTGCCTGACAATATAAAGGAAGATCATGAAGTCGTTCTACTCAAGGTGAGTTCCAACGTAAAATCAGTTAAGCAATTCTGAGAATAAAAATGACCCTGTTCAGTGTTAACTTTAAAAGCTCAAACAGCCAGAATTAGGTGCCCTAAAATCAGAAGATTTTTAGTGCTGGTACTAAACACTTTAGATAGATGTTAATGACATAGGCTAGAGTACTACTTAAATAGAAAGATCTGGTGCGTTCATGCACCAGGAAAGATTTAACCCAAATTTCACCTGCTCTTCATCCTCAGGGATCTCCTCTCAAGCAGATTTTGCCACGTCGATCCCACCACTGCAACTGCCTCCCAAACCTCTATTTTGCAAGTGCCAGTCACCCTCCTAGTTTTTACTGTGGAAAAAGCTACAAGGTACCACATCTGGGACATTCCTGATCCCCAGGGATCTTGGCCCCTTTCTGGTCTTTATGTCTGCCTGGGTCCTAGATTTCAACTGCCATCTGCATCAGTGAATCTCAAAAGTGAATCAAAACAGAGCAGTAAGCTGCCTTGCGCTATTGGGTTCCTCCCCCAAACTCTGGAACGAGGAGCTGCTGATGGGGTATGTGTTGTGTTGCCCACATGAACAATAGGAGGAAGATTTTAAAAGACTATAACTATACAAAAGATTATAATTTATAAACTGATGCTTCCTCAAAATGTATCTAAGATGCCATCTTTTTCACACGCTTTAACCCATACTGCCAACTGCATAGTGGGAAGATCCATCTAGATACACTAAACCTAAGAGACAAATGTTAATTCATCTTCCTCTACCTCCACTCCAAATGGCAGACTGCTACTTGTCGCTTAATATCCACTCTTCCTTTTTAAAAACTGGGGCATGGCGCCGGCCCAGGGGCACAGCAGTTAAGTTTGCATGTTCTGCTTTGGCAGCCTGGGGTTTGCCCATTTGGATCCCAGGTGCGGACCTACACAACGCTTGGCAAGCCATGCTGTGGCAGGCGTCCCACATAAAGTAGAGGAAGTTGGGCATGGATGTTAGCTCAGGGCCAGTCTTCCTCAGCAAAAAGAGGAGGATTGGCAGCAGATGTTAGCTCAGGGCTAATCTTCCTCAAAAAAAAAAAGGGGGGGGGCATATGGCTGGGTTAGACTTTCCAGCCACCCTTGCAGCTGGGTGTGGTCATGTGACTAAGTTCCAGCCAACGGAATATGTGGGGAATCAAAATCTAAAACTTCTGGGTTGGTCCTTAAAGAAAAGTGGCTTGACCCTCTTCCCCACTTTACTCCATCACGTTACTAGGCCCGATGATGTGGAAGCAAGGCAATCTCGGACCACGAGTGTGAGAGTAACATCCTATCTCCCATCACAGTGCCTGAAACCACAACATCCATGGTGTATGGGTCCATGGAAGACGGAGAGGAGCTCCCCCAGGCCCCACTTATAGGCCCAAGAGCAAAAGAAAGAATTCCCTCTCTTGTTTAAGCCACTGTTACTCTGGGCCTCTGTAACATGTACCTGAACTTATAAGCTAACTAATACTCTCCCAAGCTTATCTGCCTTCTGAGGTCAAGATCAGTGATTCCCAAACACACCTGTGCCCAAGAATCAACCTGGGATACTCTTAAATTATTGGGGCGGGGGTGGGAGGTGGGGGGCAGTGGAGTCTGTACTTCTTAAGCTCTCCGCCCCCATCTCCAGGTGATTCTGATGAAGAGTCAGCAGGTCTGGAAGCTGTGAATAGTCACAAAGGAGATACCTTGTGACTGAGGTTCCCTGGGCAGAGTTTCAAGCTTTTTGACCCCCCAGGAGTTATAAAATCCTAAGAGGTCTGTCCAAGAGATGCCTTTTGAATCTCTTCCTTGCTTCTCCTCTCCAGCTGCACTGGAGTTTACCCCCTTATCACCATTACCCTGAGTCTCTCTGAGCCCCTACGCTTTCTTGACTACCTCCCATCCCAGCAGCTAGAACTAAGTATTCGTTTATGTTGCATTCCTCCCCAGAGTGAGGTCCAGCAGCTTTTGAGCTGAGTTAAAAGACTGGCAAGGAGAGACTATAGCATCCACCTGCCAAAAGATCAGATTAACTTCTTTATTCAAGGAGCTAAGGAGTCAAAAATCTTATCAAAAATGAGGTTGTCACACAGAGCAGGCACAGATCTCAGCAGAACTTCCCTTGGTCTTCAGGGTCCCTCTGGGGCACCGTGGGCTGTAGCTGCCAGTAACAGCATCTGAGGAGGTAGGATATTGTCCTGAATCTGCAAAACTCAACGTTTTGTCTCAGTACTGCCCTTTTACACTCCAGCTGAAGTCACAATCCAGGATGCACAAACAGTATGCACTTCCATTTAAGGGACTGTTCATAAACATAAGGTTCTGTTAGTGACCAAATTCAGCATCAATACGGCCACCTACTCAATGAGGGAAAAGCAGAGTTTGTGCCATGTGTCCTGGGCACTCACTCTGCCTACAGCTTTCTGGCTCTTCAGAGAACCAATTTCTACACAGGAACGAATGTGTTCCATTCATCTGTATGTCCTCTAAATTAGGCTTAGCATTCAAATGTTTGCTAAACAAATGAATCAATCATTGCAAGACCAACTTGGTACTCTCCGTGCCACCAGCATCCTCCTCCACTCCCAGAGTTTCTCTCCTCAGTCCTACTCTGTGAACTTTATTCCCTTGATTGCTCACCTCCATGGCCTTCCTGATGCTGAAAGTCAGGATAATATCCAAGCTCCTCACTCTGACAAACAAGAGCCTTCACACATGGCAACCTTCCTCTCGAGCCTTCTGTCAGGTTCCCCTTCCTCCAGGCCCCCATGTCTCCCTCACTCTGCACATGCTCTTTCAGCTTCTCCCAAAACCACCACAGCCCCCACTCCTTTACTCAACCTTTAAGACTCAGATCAAATGTCACCTCCTCTGTAAGAAGTTTCCAAACACTCAAGCAAAATAAGTTGCTCTCCACTGGGCTCCCCAGGCATTCTGCTCCTGCATCTACTCATTAAACAAATATTTACTAAATGCTTACACAGCCCTTATCACTCACAGGAATTTAGCCCCTGTTTACATCTATTCTTCCCATCAGACCAAGCTTATGCAGGCAGCGACTGTAACCGATTCATCTTTCTATCATCAGTGCCTGGCATCACGCCTGCCACGTAATGGGCATTAACTAGGAGCTGGCTGAATATGAAGCAGCAGACTGGAAACAGCCCTGGACAGGGCACCTCGGTGTCCGCATCTGTATAAAGAAGTTGGATGAGATAACCTCTTAAATTCATAACAACTCTGAAGTTTTACTAGACCTGGGAGGCCAGTCCGGCTGGCTGCTAATATCAGTGAACCAAACGTAAATTGTGAATTAGTAGAAACAGTGATATAGCCTCATGGTGGATGTCCACTTTGGGGTAGTTGTCTTTTCTTTGAAATAATAGCAACTTCCTGAAATTACATCTCCAAAAGCAAAAATAACTGTACATAATCGATGGCCCTCTCATCAGGCCTTTGCGATTGGAAACTTGTGCTTCAGTTGGGCTCCAGGACAGAACCCAGGTCTCCAGGCAACTCTGCACCTCAGCGCGTGCCTCAGGGCGTTCAGACGCGCTCCTGAGAAGTCCTGTGGCTGCAGTGAGGGAGGAGTGCAGGGGAAGCAAGAAACAAAATGGTGAAAATACGAGCTGCCTCATTTACACCTTACCCAAGAATGTACAGAACTGCAACTCAGAAACAAATTCAAACCAACACAGGGCAGAGTACACGTTTAGCCACAACTGAACAGGGAAAGGAGAAATTACTAGCCAAGAGTGTACCAGGTTTATGTAATTCTCTGGTAATTCACTCTACAGAGTCTCATTTTCTAGGGACAAGAAACCCATTATTCTCCTTTACATCTCCAGAACCGAGGAGAGCGGCAGCTTTCAATAAACCGAAGTGATTGAGCCGGAGTGGTTTAATCCTTACAGAAAACCCTACGGGGCGGTATCGTTATCTCCAATCTAACACCGGAGGGAACGAAGGCTGCGACTGCAGATCTGCCCAAGTTCCTGAAGTTGGAGCTGTGGCCGACACCTAGGACGGCTAACTGGGTCACGCGTCTCGACGGCCCCCGCGGGCCGACCGCGAGCCCTCCGCCGGGCACCGCCTCCCCGTTTCAGGCCGCGCTACCTTGAGCACACAGTCCGACCGCAGCAGACAGGCGCCCAGGTCCTCCTTCACGCCCGCGCACGCGCCGCCCTCGGGCTTATCCTCGTAATACCGGGGCATGGCTGCGCCCCCCGCCCACGACGCCCCGACTCGTTCACTGCCACAACAGCTGCGACCCGAGCGGTTCGCGGCAGGAGGAAGCGGAAGCCGACAGCAACAACTTCCGGCGGCCCCGCGGCTGACTACCCGGCCCAAGAGGCCGCGCGCGCGGCGGAAGTGGGCGCACGGGGCGCGTCACTCCCCCCGCGCCGGCTACGTTGCGGGAAGGGAAGTTGGCCGGGCCGAGGCGGCGGGTTAGGCTGGCCCGGGGTGGGGGCCGCAGCGGGGTTCCAGGTGAGGCCTGACGACGGCTCCGTGTGCGCGTCGCCCTGGCTCGCCCGCTGCCGTTTCCTCCGGCGACTCGCGGTCCCACGTCACTGGGCCCTGGAGTGACCATGTCCGGGGCCTGCTGCTCGGCCTGCCGTAGGGTTGCCAGATGAAATCAAGGATGCCCGGTTACAGTTGAATTTCAGATAAACAACGAGTAGTGTGTCAGTGAGAGTATGGCCTATGCAGTGTTTCTGACATGCTCATACTGAAAGTTACTCTTGTATCTGAGATTCAAACGTAACCGGGCGTCCTTTGTTTTTATTTGCTAAATCTGGCAACCCTCCCCGCGGCCCCAGGCTGGCGGGGAGCAGCTGGGCCCGGCGAGGCGCTTGCTGGCGTCCCGGAGGCCTGGGCAGTGGAACCGGAGGCCGGGCTGGGCCGCCGGGGCAGGGGGGCCGGGCGGTGACCTGCGCTCGCTTGGCTTCCGACTGGTTCGGCGGCACTCCCCCGCTGTCCTTCCCACTGCTGGACTATTCGGGGAGTAAAACGCTGTGGATTTGAAATTTGCTTTGTTTTTAATATCACATTCTAGTAAACGAGTTGCTTGCTGGTCACGCGCTGATGGACCTGTAGCAATAGGCCATTTATTTTAGCTCGTCGGTAGCATTGTTTCTAATTGGCTCAAACAGACGCTTCCCCTTAAAGGCTTGATGGTTCAGAGCACGGAATTTTGAGCAGGGTGCCTGAGTTTGAGTTTTGACTCCATCACTGTGTGCGCAAGAGGGGGTTTCTTCACCTCCCGGGGCCTCTGTTCCCTTCCTCCCTCCCCAACAGTAGCTACCTGGGAGGGCTGTCTGAGGACTGAGGGAGGTGAAGCGTGAATGTGTGATGATGGCTCAGAAGGGCGTGGGGCTGTCCTTGCCGGAAGTGCAGCTGGCAGTTCTCCAGCCCCCAGAACAAGCCTTAGAAACATCTCCATTCGCGTTTGACCCCTGGCTTTTCTCAAGTATTGGGGCGGAAATGTAAAGTGACCTCCCTCCTAAGTAACTCAGAAGCAGGGTAGTAGCAGCCAACGGTTTCTTCAGGCTACTTGTAAGAGAAGTTTTTTCTTCTATCTAGGAAGATGTTACCGAGTACTTCAGTGAATTCCCCAGCGCATGGGAACGGAGCGCTGAGTTCCCGGGATGCAGCAAGACACACGGCTGGGGCGAAGCGCTACAAATACCTGAGAAGGCTTTTTCGCTTTCGGCAGATGGACTTTGAGTTCGCTGCCTGGCAGATGCTCTACCTGTTCACGTCCCCACAGAGGGTTTATAGAAACTTTCATTATCGAAAGCAGACAAAGGATCAGTGGGCCAGAGATGACCCTGCTTTCCTGGTCCTGTTAAGTATCTGGCTCTGTGGTAAGTGTTAGTTTATCTGCGATAGAGTTGAAGAACAAATTGAGTGTTTCAGGTTGGACTTGTTATTAGGAGACTTTCCTGATAAACGTATCATGGGTCAGAATTTGGGGATATTTGAAGCTATGTCTTCTTTTCTGAAGCCTCAGAAATCTTCTGACAGGAAAGAAGATTGTATTGTTTCTGGTGCTAAATATCCTAAGCAGACACCAGAGTAAACTGTTACCTCGGGACTTTGAAAAGCAGAGGACAGAGTTACTCTTTTGTTGTCCTTTTTTTTTATCTGTGGTGAGGAAGATTGGCCCTGAGCTAACATCTGTGCTGGTCTTCCTCTATTTTATGTGGGATGCCGCCACAGCATAGCCTGATGAGCGGTGCTAGGTCTGCACCCAGGATCCAAACCTGCAAACCCCAGGCTGCTGAAGCAGGGCACGTGAACCCAACCACTACACCACCATGCTGGGCCCAATCGCTCTGTCTTTTAAGTACTATGATAAATAAATCAATACCCAAATGCAAACCTACTGTGAAAAGGAATATCACGATTGGAAACTGCGTGTCACAATCAGGCAAATCCAGAGTGAGGGTTGTAGAAGTACTGACGTGAACTTGAGAAACTACTTGGTTTCTCCACTAGTGTAGTGAAAGGGTCCTAACCACCTTTAAGGTGTTAAAGTGTGTCAGATTTTTTTCATGATTAACTCGACTTAAAAAAATGTTAATGCTTTTTCAGGCTAGTGGTGTTCTGAATGCTGGGGCTGCCCCGGTGACCCACAGAGAGAGAGGGGCCTCGTCAGTAAACCTCAGATATCCTGGTGGCCATTTTGTGTTCCAAGGTGGTCTGCATTTTTTTTTTTCTTTTTGGTGGGAAAGATTTGCCCTGAGCTAACATCTGTTGCCAGTCTTCTTTTTTTCCTCTCCAAAGCCCCAGGGCATAGTTGTATATTCTAGTTGTACGTCCTTCTAGTTCTTCTATGTGAGCCTCCACCACAGGATGGCTACTGACAGATGAGAGGTGTGGTTCTGCACCCGGGAACTCAACCCAGGCTGCTGAAGCAGAGCATGCTGAACTTGAACCACCAGGCCATCAGGGCTGGCTCTACGTTTCTTAATCAGTTACACAGAACACATCTTTGGGGTTTGGTTTACATGTCTGTGTCCCCCACTAGACTGTGGGCATCTGGAGGGCAGGGGCTGTGCCCCATATCCCCAGAACCCGGCAAAGTGCCTGAGTGAATCTCATAAATCTTTTTCAGTGTCCACTGTAGGATTTGGCTTTGTGCTGGACATGGGCTTCTTTGAAACGATCAAGCTGCTTCTTTGGGTTGTATTCATAGATTGTGTAGGCGTGGGTCTTCTCATATCAACTTTAATGTGGTAAGTACCATAATGTGGTTTTTCAGATGCTGCTTTGAGCCTTCATTTGCTTGCTTCAGAAGTATAGTAGCTGATGGAAAGTGAAACAAGATAAATGAATGAAAACATGGGTTTTGACTGCCAAGATTATTATAACTTGTCCTGCTGTGTTGATGCTTGTATCAGAAAGTACTCTAAAGGATGGTCTGGATTGTCAAAGTGCAGCAAATAAGTAAATTGAAGTAATGACTATATCATAATAATAAAATCTCTGATTTTGCAGAAATATTATGCAGTTAGCCAATTCTGCTTCTGTTGTCTGGATCATGACATACTTTGCTGCTGCGTTTGTCAGTGGGTCACTTTTAGGTGTGTAAAATCTAGGGGGTTATTTCGTGGAATCTTTGAATCTTTGGCTTTTAATGAAGTACACTTGAAAAAGGATTTTTTTTTTGTTAAACTTTTGGTGCCTTCCTGCTGAGACACACACACACACACGCAGAGGTTTTACTGGAAGAGTTCTCAGCGGGACTTTGTCTGGGTTTGCTTTAACAACAGTGGTGTACTGAATACAAAGCTCACGTTTGTTTTTCAGTTTTTCGCAGGAACAGTGCTCCTGTGTGGTTGGCGTGCTGGGTGAGGGAATGGATATGGGGAGTGAGCTCAGTCGGGAGCCTGTGGTTGAGTCGTTTTGGTGGTCATTATATATCAGAGAAAACACTATGGAGCATTTTAATCACAGAGAGACCTGGGTTTAGGTGCCAATTCTGTGGAATTCTCAGTCCCAGTCTCCTTTGTAAAATGGAGTTAATTATCTATTTTGTAAGGTCTTTGAGCAGATTGTGCTATGAAAAGCACCTGGCAAATAGTAAGTCCTCAATAAATGGTAGCTATTAATATTTTAAACAAAATTCTGAGACTGTAACCTCTGATAATACCATTTTATTTTCTTTTATGACTTCTGACTAGTACACTTACAGGTTTTGTATGTGCTAAGTAGTCAATAAATGCTATGCATCATTAATCTAAAATTCTGAAATCTGACCTGAAAATAATACTGCTAACTAATGTCACATATTCGTTATCAAAATATCCATGGAAAACATGGTATATGAAAAAATGTTGATAGATAACGCTTTCAGAGAAATAGTTTAGTTTGTATCAACCTGCCATAAATGCTTTGACTGTGGAGAGCTACAGAAACCAAGTCATGCTAGGGTTTAGTAACTTTAGTATGAGTCTGTATCGTAGTTTGACTTAAGTAGAAAAGGACTCAGCGTATTTTTGAGAACGTGCATTGTGTTATGAATTGTGTGAGGACCTAGGAATAGAAATCACGACACACAGTTCTGGTCATCGCAGAGGCACCACAGGAACAGCGTGAGGAGGTGTTCAGGGAGATGGGGTGTTTGATTCCTGGCACCAAGGGAGAGGGCACAGAAGTGCAGAACAGCCTGCTAGGTCTGGGAGTGCAGGGTGGCACTGAGTGGCTGGGAAAGAGATGTGGCTAGAGAAATTGGCCTTAAATGCAATTGAGAAAAAAGAATTGGGCTTTATCTCAGGCTGCATTCATGGGGTGGGGGAGAGTTAGCCAGCTTAGAGGCTTTGAAGTAAGGAAATAGTGTAAAATTCACTTTAGGAAAAGTCTTTTCTATGGCAGTGGAGGAGGAGAAGCTGGAGAAGAGCGGCAAGGCTGGATACCATTGTGGTGGTCTGTGCAAGAGTAGAGAAGGCCCAGGCTGGCGTGGTGATCGTAGGAAGAGAGAGGAGAGAGAGAGATTAGAAGCTGTCTGTGATGACAGGATGTGACGAGGATAGGGACGAGGAGGAGGCCGAGGCCTCCTTTGGGATGGCCTGCAAGTTTTTAGCTTAGGAGTAAGTGGCAGGTGCCGATGAAGCACTCAGTGTCAGACATGTTGAGTCCAGGTGGCTTGTTGAATATTTAGGGGAAGTAATGGTTCAGTAGACATTGGGGTAGATGACAGTGAACCTGCAGCAGTCTGGGCCAAGACGACTACATGCCTGGCATCATTACTATGGAGGTCGGAGGTGAAAACCGCAGTTGTCTCGAACTCCCTCAGAAGAATGTCTCTGTTCTAGAGGCAAGACTCTGACTAAGGACAGAAGCCTGGAAAGTGGCTGTTTAAGCAAAGGGAGCCGCAGGAGGAGGACCACAGAATGAGAACTCTTGGGTAGTGAGCTAGATGCTTACTCCACTTCTGGTTTTTTGGTTAGTTTTTAATTGAAGTATAATTGGCATACAGTATTTCCTATTAGTTTCAGACGTACATCATAGTGATTTGATATTTATATACATTACAAAATGATCACCACAACAAGTCTAGTTACCATCTGTTACCATACAAAGTTATTATAATGTTATTGACCACGTTCCCTATGCTGTACATTACAGGCATACCTCAGAGATATCATGGGTTTAGTTCCAGACCAACGCAGTAAAGCGAGTATTGCAGTAAAGTAGTCACACGGATTTTTTTGGTTTCCCAGTGCATAACAAAGTTATGTTTACACTATACTGTAGCCTGTTAAGTGTGCAATAGCATTATGTCTAAAAAGCAATGTAAGTACCTTAATTAAAAAATAATTTATTCCTGAAAAATGCTAACCATCATCTTAGCCTTCAGTGAGTCATAATATTTTTGATGGTGGAAAGTCTTGTAAAAAATGCAATATCTGCAAAGTGCAATAAAGTGAAGTGCAATAAAATGAGGTATGCCTGTATACCGCAGCCTTATTTTATAACTGGAAATTTGTACTTTCAATCGCCTTCACTTATTTCACCTGCTCTCTAACCCCTCACCACCTTGGTAACCACCAGTTTGTTTCCTGTATTTATGAGTCTGTTTCTGTTTTGTTTAGTTTCTTCATTTGTTTTGTTTTTTAGATTTCACATATAAGTGAAATCATCTGATATTTGTTTTTCTCTGACTTACTTCACTTAGCATAATACTCTCCAGGTCCATCCATGTTGTCACAAATGGCAAAATTTCATTCTTTTTTATGACTGAGTAATATTCCATGGTATATACATCTTTTTTATCCATTCATCCATTGATAGATGCTTAGGTTGCCTCCATATCTTGGCTATTGTAAATAATGCTGTGGTGAACATAGCAGGAATATCTCTCTTCGAATTAGAGGGATGGCTTTCAGTTTTTCCCTGTGAGTATGATGTTGGCTGTGGGTTTGTCATATATGGCCTTTATTATATTGAGATACTGTCCTTCTATACCCATTGTATTGAGAGTTTTTATCATAAATGGAGATTAGATCTTGTCAAATGCTTTCTCTGCATCTATTCAGATGATCATGTGGTTTTTATTCCTCATTTTGTTAATGTGGTGTATCTCATTGATTGATTTGCAGATGTTGAACCATCCCTGTGTCCCTGGTGTAAATCCCACTTGATCATGGTGTATGATCCTTTTAATGTATTGTTGTATTAAGTTTGCCAATATTTTGTTGAGGATTTTTGCATCTGTGTTCATCAGCGATATTGGCTTGTAATTTTCCTTCTTTGTGTTGTCCTTCTCTGGCTTTGGGATCAGGGTGATGTTGACCTCATAAAATGTGTTAGGAAGTGTTCCATCTTCTTCAATTTTTTGGAATAGTTTGAGAAGGATAGGTACTAAATCTTTTTTGAATGTTTGCTAGAATTCTCCTGAGAAGCCATCTGGTCCTGGACTTTTATTTTTTGGGAGATTTTTGATAACTGTTTCAATCTCTTTACATGTGATTGGTTTAGTGAGATTCTCTATTTCTTCTTGATTCAGTTTTGGGAGGTTGAATGAGTCTAAGAATTTATCCACTTCTTCTAGATTGTCCAATTTGTTGGCATGTAGCTTTTCATACTATTATAATCCTTTGTATTTCTGTGGTATCTGTTGTAATTTCTCCTTTTTCATTTCTAATTTTATGGATTTGAGCCTTCTCTCTTTTTTCTTAGTGAATCTGCCTAAGGGTTTGTCAATTTTATTTATATTCTCAAAGAATCAGCTCTTAGTTACCTCGATCTTTTCTACTGTTTTTTTGGTGTCAATTTCATTTACTTCTGCTCTAATTTTTATTATTCCTCTCCTTCTGCTGACTTTGGGCTTTGTTTGTTCTTCTTTTTCTAGTTCTGTTAGGTGTAGTTTAAGATTGCTTATTTGAGATTTTTCTTTTTTGTTAAGGTGGGCCTGTATTGCTATGAATTTCCCTCTTAGGACTGCTTTTGCTTCATCCCATGTGAGTTGGTATGGTTATTTTTCATTTGTCTCCAGATATTTTTTTATTTCTCCTTTAATTTCTTCACTGATCCATTGACTGTTCAGTAGCATGTTTAGTCTCCATGTGTTTGTTGCTTTCCCAGCTTTTTTCTTATAGTTGATTTCTAGTTTCATAATCTTATGGTCAGAAAAGATGCTTGATCTGATTTCAGTCTTCTTAAATTTATTGAGGCTTGTGTTGTTTCCCAGCATATGGTCTATCTTTGAGAATGTTCTAGGTGCACTGGAGAAGAATGTGTATTCTGCTGTTTTTGGATGGAATGTTCTATATATTTCTTTTAAGTCCATCTGGTTTAGTTTTTTGTTTAGTTCCACTATTTCCTTGTGGACTTTGTGTCTGGATGATCTATCCATTGATGTGAGTGGGGTGTTGAAGTCCCCTACTATTATAGTGTTGTTGTTAATTTCTCCTTTTAGGTTTGTTAATAGTTGCTTTATGCACTTTGGTGCTCCTGTGTTAGGTGCATATATATTTATAAGGGTTATGTCCTCTTGGTGGAGTGTCCCTTTTATCATTATAAACTGCCCCTCTTTGTCTCTCATTGCCTTTTTTATCTTGAAGTCTACTTTGTCTGATATAAGTATGGCAACACCTGCTTTCTTTTGTTTGTCATTGGCTTGGAGAATCGTCTTACATCCCTTC
Source organism: Equus przewalskii (assembly GCF_037783145.1). Taxonomy (NCBI): domain Eukaryota; kingdom Metazoa; phylum Chordata; class Mammalia; order Perissodactyla; family Equidae; genus Equus; species Equus przewalskii. The sequence goes on along the minus strand of NC_091844.1, from coordinate 10,732,092 downwards.
ACTCTGGGCCTGTGTTTGTCTTTAGAGCTGAGATGTGTTTCCTGGAGGCAGCATATTGTTGGGACTTGTTTTGTAATCCATCCAGCTACTCTGAGTCTTTTGATTGGAGGATTCAATCCATTTACATTTAGAGTAATTAGTGATGTATGAGGGCTTAATGCTGCCATTTTATCACTTGTTTTCCAGTTGTTCTGTATTTCCCTCATTTCTCATCCCCTTTACTTTGGACTGCCAGTTCTGTTTGGTGGCTCTCTATGATGGCTTTTTCAGTTTCCTCTTTATCATTTGTGTCTCTGTTCTGATTTTTTCTTTAGTGGTTACCATGAGGTTTGTATAAAACATCTCATAGATGAGATAGTCCATATTCTGATAGCCTTTTATTTTCTTAGCCTAAGCAGGTTCCATACCTATCCTCTTCCCCATCTAAGCTATTGTTATCACAACTAGTTCCGTTTTGTATTGTGAGTTTGTGGTTGAAATGAAGTGATTATATTTATTCTTGATGTCTTCCTTTCCTTTATCGTTAATGTTATAATTGTTTGCTAATCTGTTCTCATAGAGAGTTGCAATTTTCTGATTTTGACCACCTACTTATTTCCTTGCTCAAGACTTGTAAACCCTTCCTTTTTTTTTCAGATATGAAGGCCTTCTTGGTCATGTCTTACGGGGGTCGGTGGGGGTGATGGTCTTGTGGCAGTGAACTCCCTTAGCATTTTTCTATCTGGGAAAGTTTTGATTTCTCCATCATAGCTGAAGGATATTTTCGCTGGATAGAGTATTCTTGGCTGAAGGTTTTTGTCTTTCAGAATTTTGAATATATCTCTCCTAGCCTTTAAGGTTTCTGCTGAGAAATCTGCTGAAAGCCTAAATAGGGGTTTCTTTGTAGATTATTTTCTTCTGCCTTGCTGCCCTTAATATTTTTCTGTCATACACTTTTGCCAGTTTTACTGATATATGCCTTGTTCTTTGTACATTGATGTAGTTAGGAGTTCTATTAGCTTCTTTTACTTGTAATTCCAGTTCCTTCCCCAGGTTTGGGAAGTTCTCAGCTATTGTTTCTTTGAACAAGCCCTCTGCTCCTTTCTCTCTTCCTTCTCCCTCTGGAATACTTCTAATCCTTATGTTGCATTTCCTAATTGAGTCGGATATTTCTTGGAGAATGTCTTCATTTCTTTTTAGTCTTAGTTCTCTCTTCCTCTATCTGAAGCATTTCTATATTTTTCTCCTCTAAATTGCTAATTCTGTCCTCCAGAATATCAGCTCTGTTATTTAAGGACTCCAGATTTTTCTTTTTTCTCATTCATTGTGTTTTTCATCTCCAACATTTCTGATTGGTTATTTGTAGTTTCAATCTCTTTTGTGAAGAATTCCCTCTGTTCATTCCTTTTCTCCCTGATTTCATTGAACTGTCTTTCTGAATTCTCTTGTAACTCATTGAGGTTTTTTCTTTTAGAGATTGGCAATTGAGCTAAGATCTGTTGCCAATCTTCTTTTTTCCCCTTTCTTCTTTTTCTTCTCCTCAAAGCCCCCCAGTACATAGCTGTATATTCTACTTGTAGGTCCTTCTGGTTGTGCTATGTGAGACACCACATCAGCATGGCTTGATGAGTGGTGCCATGTCCAGTATCCGAACCAGTGAAATCCTGGGCTGCTGAAGTGGAGCAGGCAAACTTAACCACTCAGCCACAGGGCCAGCCCCTCGTTGAGTTTTTTTATGGTAGCTGTTTTGAATTCTCTGTCATTTAGGTTGTACATTTCTGTGCCTTCAGGATTGATTTCTGGGTGTTTGTTTTTTCCTCCTGGTCTGGAGTATTAATATACTTCCTCATAGTGTTTGATGGAGTGGATTTGTGCCTTTCCCTAGTGATAGTATCTGGTCGCAGATTCCACCTGCCACCACTAAGGGGGTGGAGGCAGAAGCTGTGAATTCTGTGCCCACTGTGATCCCAGTCAGCTGTGCCTGTCTGAGCCTGGGCTACTCCTTGGGACTGGAGCAGCCCTGTGGGCTTTCCCACTGAATGGGAGAGCAATCATGTGTGGAGTCATGGCTGCTGCCACCTGTTCACACAGTCCTGTCAAGATGCGCTCCTCCCTTTGGGGCTGCAGCAGTACTATGGGCATTCATGGCAGCCAGGAACTCGTTCACCTGGGTGTGCAGATCTGCCACCGTCTCCTCCTAGGTTGCACTGGCCATTGTGCTTGGTGGGCAGGGTCTCCCCATTGAGTCTGAGCATGGGCTGCTCCCCAGGGGCCATGGTGGCACTGCAGGCTCTCCCACCAGACGGGAAACCAAACCCCTGGGGGCTCAGGGCTGCTGTCACCTGTTCCTGCAGTCATGCAGAGGTGTGCTCCCACCCTTGGGGCTGCACCTGTGCTATGGGTGCTTCAGCCAGGAGAGCAATCACACAAGGGCACAGGGCTGCCGGGGGCACTGTAGAGTGCTTAGCAATCTCCACCTCCTCCCTGGCAGTAGTCCATCCACCTTCAGATGTATAGCCACATGGGTCTCTCAGGAGTCCTGTTGTGCTGTTTGGGTATCCTCTGTTGATCCATGAATGTCCATTTAGTTGCAGTTCAAAGGGGAAGAGATAAAGGGAACAACCCACTCTGCCATGTTGCTGATGTCACCTCATCTCTTAAATTTAGTATTCTCATTTTCTTCAGATAAATACCCAGAAGTGGAATTGCTAGGTCACATGGTAGTTCTATTTTTAATTTTTTGAGTAATTTCCATACGGTTTTCCATTGTGGCTGCACCAGTTTACATTCCCACCAACAGTGTATGAGGGTTCCCTTTTCTCCACATCCTCTCCAACACTTATTTTTTGTCTTTTTTTTTTATTAAGATTGGCACCTGCACTAACATCTGTTGCTGATCTTTCTTTTTTCTCCCCAAACCTCCCCAGTACATAGTTGTATATTCTAGTTGTGAGTGCCTATATCTAGTTGTGAGTTGTATGTTCTAGTTGTGGTTGTGCTATATATGGAATGCCGCCTCAACATGACCTGATGAGCAGTGCCGTGTCTGAGGCCAGGATCCCAACTGGCAAAACCCTGGGCTGCTGAAGTGGAGCGCGAAAACTTAACCACTCAGCCACGGGGCCAGCCCCTGTCTTCTTGATAATAGCCATTCTGATAGGTTGGAGGTGGTATCTCATTGTGATTGATTTGCATTTCCCTGATGATTAGTGATATTAAGCATCTTTTAATGTGCCTGTTGCCTATCTGTATGTCTTCTTTAGAAAAATATCTAAGTCCTCTGCCCCTTGTTTAATCAGTTTGTTTGTTTTTTTGATAGGAAGTTGTGTAAGTTTTTTTAAGTATTTTGGAAATTAACCGCTTGTTGAATGTATGATTTGCAAGTATCTTTTCCCATTCAGTAGATTGCCTTTTCATTTTCTTGATAGTTTCCTTTGCTGTGCAAAAGATTTTTAGTTTGATGTACTCCCATTTGTTTATTTTTGCTTTTGTTGCCCTTGCCTGAGGAGACTGGTCCAGAAAAATAATGCTAGGAGTAATATGAAAGAGCTTACTGCCCTGTTTTCTTCTAGGAGTTTTATGGTATCAGATCTTACATTCAAGTCTTTAATACATTTTGAATTTATGTAAGATAGTAGTCCAGTTTCATTTTTTTGCATGTAACTGTCCAGTTTTCCCAACACCGTTTGTTGAAGAGATTGTCTTTTCCCCATTGTACGTTCTTGCCTTCTGTGTCATGGATTAATTGACCATATATGCATGGGTTTATTTCTAGGCTCTCTATTCCACTGATCTATGTGTCTGTTTTTGTGCCAGTACCATACTGTTTTCATTACTAAGCTTTGTTGTATAGTTTGAAACCAGGGAGCATGATAACCCCAACTTTGTTCTTCTTTCCTAAGATTGCTTTGGATATTCAGGGTCTGTTGTGGTCCCATACAAATTTTAGGATCTTATGTTCTAGTTCTGTAAAGAATGCCATTGGTATTTTGGTGGGGATTGCCTTGTGAATCTGTAGGTTGCTTTGGGTGGCATTGACATTTTAACAATATTAATTCTTCCAATCCATGAGCATGATATATCTTCCCATTTATTTGTGTCTTCTTCAGTTTATTTCATCGGTGTCTTATAGTTTTCAGAGTGTGGGTCTTTCACCTCCTTGGTTAAATTTATTCGTAGGTATTTTATTCTTTTTGATGCAATTGTAAATGGGATTTTTTCATAATTTCTCTTTCTGATAGTTTGTTATTAGTGTATAGAACCACTGCCAATTTCTGCATATTAATTTTACAGTTGTATCCTGCAACTTTATTGAATTTGTTTACTAGTTCTAATAGTTTTTTGGTGGAGTCTTTAGAGTTTTCTATATGTAATGTCATGTCATCTGCAAATAGTGACAGTTTTACTTCTTTCTTTCCAATTTGGATCCTTTTCTTTCTTTTTCTTGTTTAATTGCTCTGGCTAGGACTTCCAATACTATGTTGAATATATATGGCAAGAGTAGACATTTCTCTCTTGTTCCTGATCTTTGAGGAAATGCTTTAAGCTTTTCACCATTGAGTATGACGTTAGCTGTGGGTTTGTTATATATGGCCTTTATTATGTTGAGGTACATTCCTTCTGTACCCACTTTGTTGAGAGTGTTTATCCTAAATGGATGTTGAATTTTTTCAAATGCTTTTCCTGTGTCTATTGAGATGATCATTTGATTTTTATCCTTTTTGTTAATGTGCTGTATCACGTTAATTGATTTGTGGATGTTGAACCATGCTTACATCCCTGGATAAATCCCACTTGATCATGGTGTATCATCCTTTTAATATATTGTTGAATTCAGCTTGCTTATATCTTGTTGAGGATTTTTGCATCTATGTTCATCAGGGATATTGGCCTATAATTTTCTTTTTTTGTGGTGCATTTGTCTGGTTTGGGTATCAGGGTAATGCTGGCCTTGTAAAATGAGTTTATATGCACTCCGTCCTCTTTAATTTTTTGGAATAAGTTGAGGAGGATAGGTATTAACTCTTCTTTAAATGTTTGGTAGAATTCACCTGTGGAGCCTTCTGGTCCTGAACTTCTGTTTCTTGGGAGTTAAGTTTTTGTTTTTTAGCTGAGGAAGATTTTCCCTGAACTAACATCTGTTGCCAGTCTTTCTTTTTTTGTTTGTGAGCTACCGCCACAGCATGCCCACTGAGGAGTGGTATAGGCCTGCACCCAGGAACTCAACCCAGACCACCAAAGCAGAGTGCGTCAAACTTAACCACTTGGCCACCTGAGTTGGCCCTTGTTTTGGAGGAATTTTTAAATTACTGATTCAATTTCGTTCCTTTAATCAGTCTATTCAGAATTTTCATTTCTTCATGATTTAGTCTTGGCATGTTGTTTGTTTCTAGGAATTTATTCATTTCTTCTGGGTTTTCCAATTTGTTGGCGTATAATTGTTCATAGTAGTCTCTTATGGTCTTTTGTATTTTTGTGGTGTCAGTTGTAACTTCTCCTGTTTCATTTCTGGTTTTATTTATTTGACTGCTCTTTTTTTCTTGATGAATCTGGCTAAAGGTGTATTGATTTTATTTATCTTTTCAAGGAACCAGCTTTTAGTTTCATGATCTTTTCTATTGTTGTCTTAGTCTCTATTTCATTTATTTCCACTCTGATCTTTATTATTTCCTTTTTTCTATTAACTTAGGACTTTGTTATTCTTTTTCCAGTTCCTTTTAGGTGTAAAGTTAGATTACTTGGGATTTTTTTCTTGTTTTTGAGGAAAGCCTGTATTGCTATGGACTTCCCTCTTAGAACTGCTTTTGCTATGTCCCAAAGATTTTGGAACGTTGTGTTTCCATTTGTCTCAAGGTGTTTTTTTCATTTCCTCTTTGATCTCTTCATTGACTTGTTTAGTAGCATGTTGTTTGATCTTTACATGTTTGTGTTTTTTTCCAGTTTTCTTCTTGTAATTGATTTCTAGTTTCATACTGTTGTGGTTGGAAAGATACTTGATATGATTTCAGTCTTCTTAAATTTATTGACTTATTTTGTGGCCTAACGTGGTCTGTCCTTGAGAATGTTCTATGTGCACTTGAAAAGAATGTGTATTCTGCCATTTTGGAATGAAATGTTCTGTATATATCTATTAAGTCCATCTGGTCTAATGCATCATGTAAGGCCAATGTTTCCTATTGATTTTCTGTCTGAATGATCTATCCGTTGATGTAAGTGAGCTGTTAAGTCCCCTACTATTACTGTATTACTGTCAGTTTCTCCCTTTATGTCTGTTAATATTTGCTTTGTATATTTAGGTGCACCTATGTTGGATGTATAAATACTTATGAATGTTATATCCTCTTCTTTTATTGACCCCTTTATCATTATGTAATGCCCTTCTTTGTCTTTTGTTACAGTCTTTTTAAGTCTATTTTGTGTGACGTGCATATTGCTACCCCATCTTGCTTTTCATTTTTATTTGCATGGAATTTCTTTTTCCATCCCTTCACTTTCAGTCTTTGTGTGTCTTTAGACCTGAAGTGAGTCTCTCGTAGGCAACGTATAGATGGGTCTTGTTTTTAAAAATCCATTCAGCCTCTCTGTGTCTTTTGATTGGAGCGTTTAGTCTCTTTATATTTCACGTATTTATTTATAGGTATGTACTAATTGCCATTTTGTTAGTTGTTTTCTGGTTGTTTTTGTAGTTTTCCTCTGTTCTTCTTGTCTTTTGGTCTCTTCCCTTATGGTTTGATGGTCTTCTTTAGCATTATGTTTGGATTCCTTTCTCTTAATTTTTTGTGTGTTTATTATAGATTTTTGGTTTATGGTTACCATGGGTTCATATATATCAACCTACACACATACATACATGTGTATATATATAGCAGTCTGTTTTAAGGAGATAATCACTGAAGTTCGAACTCATTCTAAAATCACTACGTTTATGCCCCTCCCCATGTTTTATGTTTTTGACATATTTTACATTTTTTTATCTTGTGTATCCTTAACTGCTTATTGTAGTTATAGGTAATTTTACTACTTTTGTCTTTTAACCTTCATACTAGCTTTTTAAGTGGTTTATCCACTGCTTTTACTAAATATTTCTTTCTTTTATATGTTTTCTCGTTTCTACTTATGGCTTTTTTTTCCTGCTTAAAGACAACCCTTTAACATTTCTTGTAAGACTTGTTTAGTGGTGATGAATTCTTTTAGTTTTTGCTTGTCTGGGAACCTCTTTCTCTCTCCTTCAATTCTGAATGATAACCTTGCCAGGTCAAGTATTCTTGGTTGTAAGTTTTTTCCTTTCATCACCTTAAATATATCATGCCACACCCTTCCAGCTTGCAAAGTTTGTGCTAAAAAATCAGTTGACAGTCTTACAATGGTTCCCTGGTATGTGACTTCCTGTTTTTTTCTTGCTGCCTTTAAGATTGTCTCCTTCTCTTTAACTTTTGCCATTTTAATTGTAATATGTCTCGGTGTGGGTCTCTTTGAGTTCATCTTGTTTGGGACTTTCTGTGCTTTCTGGACCTGAACGTCTGTTTCCTTTCCCAGACTGGGGAAGTTTTCAGCCACTATTTCTTCAAGTAAGTTTCCTGCTGCTTTCTCTCGTCTCCTTCTGGAAGACCGATAATGTGGATGTTAGTATGCTTGATGTTGTCCCAGAGGTTCCTTAAACTATTTTCATTTTTCAGAATTCTTTTTTTTTTTTTTGCTGTTCTCTTTGGGAGATTTCCATTATTCTGTCTTCTAGATCACTGATCTGTTCTTCTGTATCATCTAATCTGATGTTGATTCCCTTTAGTGTATATTTCATTTCAGTTACTGTATTCTTGAGCTCTGATTGGTTCTTTCTTATAATTTCTAACTCTTTGTTGAAGTTCTCATTGTGCTCCTCCACCACATCCAGGCCATCATGGTGAGAGAGCTGGAGCTGGAGTAGACACAGGCTGGGGGTGTCCTGGGGTGCTTCATGCCGGGGCCACCCTGACGGGATGGCAGGAGCTAGAGTGGGCACAGGCCAGAGGTCCTGGGGTGTGCTGTGCCAGGGCCACCTTGTCAAGACAGCTGGAGCTGGAGTGTGTCTGGGCTTGTGTGTATGGTGGGGGGAGTGTCCCAGGAGGGTGCCACACTGTGGCTACCCTTATTGTATTCATTTTAATGGCACACGTTCTTGGCTAAAATGGAAGATGTTTTGGTAAGTTCCAGTTTGTTCAAGCAAAGCTTTATTATTTTGACATTTTCAGATAACTGAGTACAGGACTGTTTTATTAGTACTATACCATGCTCTTCCTCGTTTATTTTTTCTATTTTTATTTCCACCATAGGCATAGCATTTTCTTAAGTGTATCCTTGAAATCATACATATAAGGGTCCATTGAACTCCCACAGCTGTGTCTATAATATAAATGACCCTTTTTGTTCTTTTCCTTTGAAGATCAATTTTCCTATTACCTGCATATTTTACTTTTCATTCATTCATCGTTAACTCAATGAACAGGCCATGCTGTGTAACAGTGACATGGGCTTGAATAATTGTTCTCATGGTAGATATGTCACTGCCATTCTTTACTGGTTCCTCCTGATTCCCTGACCTCTAATAGGGGCGTGACCCAGGTCTTAGGCCCTGAACATATCCTCTCTCTACGTTCTTTCATTGGGTGATTTCATTCAGGTCCAGGGATTTTGAGTATCATTTACACACCGATGAGTTTATATCTCCAGTTAGTATCTCTCCTTTAAACTGTAGACTTTATATATACTTCTTTCTCTACACAAATAGGCATCTTCAACATAGGTCCAAATCCAAACTCCTGTGCTCTCTGTCCTGCCCCAAAACCACTTTCTGCAGCCATCCCCACCTCAGTTAATGGCACCTCAGTTTTCCATTTGTTTAAGGCACAAATCTCCCAGTCGTCCTTGACTCTTCTTTTTTTCTCATACTCCACATCCAGTACTTAAATGAATCCTGTTGGCTCTGCCTTCCCACATGTCACCACCTCCACTCCTACCATCCTGGGCATCTCTTACTCACAGTAGCCTCCCAGCTTGCCTCTCCACTTCCACTTTTGTCCCTATAGTCTGTTCTCAGATCGGCTGCCAGAGGAACCCTGTCAAACTAGTAAGTCCAACACTTCTGGGAACTCCACGGTGACTTCTTATTTCACCAAGAATAAAAGCCAAAGGTCTTAAAATGGCCACAGGCTCTATAAGACCTAGCTTCCTGTTTGTTTTCTGATTTTGTTTCTTGCTGCTCTTCTCACTTGTTCCAGACACACTGGTCTCCTCACTCATTCCTCAAACATGCCAGGCCTCCTGCCACCTTCTTTGTACTCTACCACACCTCTCTGTCCATACACAGACTGTCCTCTGCCTAGAATGCTCTGCCCCCGGTAATTCCTATCACTGCCCTTTGGCCTTTACACACGTTACTTTCTTATGACCGTCATATTTAACATTGCTTTTCAACTTTGTATTCTTTTTTCTTTTTTTGGTGAGGAGGACTGGCCCTGAGCCAACATCTGTGCCAGTCTTCCTCTGTTTTGTATGTGGGATGCCTCCAGAGCATGGCTTAACAAGCAGTGTGTAGGCCTGCACCTGGGATCTGAACCCATGAACCCCAGGCCCCCAAAGTGCAGTGCATGAACTTAACCACTGCACCACTGGGCTGGCCCCTCAACTTTGTATTCTTTATCCTTTTCTGCTTTATTTTTCTTCATAGTACCATCTGACATATATTTATGTTATTGTCAGTCTACTCCCACTAGATTGAAGGCACAGATTTTTGTCTGTTTTGTTTACAGCTATATCTCTGGTATCTAGAATAGCGTTTGGTACCTAGAAGGTAGTCAGTAAATATTTATAGAATTAACTTTATTGTATTATGAAAGAAATTTTAACTTTTCTTCAGGTTTATCTCTAACAAGTATTTAGTGAAACGGCAAAGCAGAGACTACGATGTGGAGTGGGGCTATGCCTTCGATGTGCATCTGAATGCTTTTTATCCTCTCCTAGTCATTCTGCATTTTATCCAGCTTTTTTTCATTAACCGTAAGTAACAGTTACTTCCGAAGAGATTATCAAAAAGTCTTCATTGTACGCACTGAAAAGAGATTCATTGTATGCATCTCTTTCACAGATGTTATCCTAACAGACACATTTATTGGATATTTAGTTGGAAATACCTTATGGTTGGTTGCAGTTGGCTATTATATCTATGTAACCTTCCTAGGATACAGTGGTAAGTAATTACTTTTTTTGGTCGACTGAAAACGTAACAGGGAGGTGAAAAGTTGTAGCACAATTGTAAAACAATTAGCTTCCTTTATTGGAGCGCTTTCAGGTACTGTCCCAAGTATTTTATATGAGTTATCTCATTTAATCTTCACAATTTTTTGATATAGGTTTACTTATCCCCATTTTTCAAATGAGGGGACAGGCCCAGAGAGATTAAGTAATTTGCCAATGGTCACGCAGCTAGAAAGTGGCATGGCTGATATATAACAAATTTTATAATTTCAAGGAACCATGTTAACCCATATTGATTATCTCCAAGTTACTTGCAGGAACTCACCATCAGTTTCCTCTTTTTCTCCCAGGCTCTGGGGTCCTAGGTTACCAGCAGCAGGTTAGAGTGAGGAAAGGGTTGGGCCTCGTGTCTGGCACATAGGTATATGAACTTGAGTATATTTAAAACCCTTGCCTTGTTTTCTGTTTTTATGATCATTGTATGGTTCTGTAGATGATCACAGAAGATCAGGCCAGACTTCTCTTGACCTCAGGATATGTTTGCAAACTTATTGTTAAAACCTGCTCCCAGTTCATTTTTCTTAATATGAATGGGAAACATATTTACATTACTCTTCATTTATGTTGGGAAATGATCTCCATTAAATAGAGCTAAGTTAAATCTAGAGATCTGATGATGATTTGTGAGCGTTGTGTTGTTTTTAGCCCTTCCTTTCTCGTCACTCTGGGTAGCCAGGACCTCACGGTAAATACAGACCACTCGGACTCAACATAGGACTGGCTCCTCTGGTCAGAGCCCTTGTTCCCACTCCACCTCCTTGCTGCTTTGCCAGGGACCACTGAGCCCCCCTCTAATTATAATACCTCATTTGGGGCATTGGGAGTCCTTTCTCTAGTTCAGGGGAGATGTTTGTGACATGTTATGTTCAGGTTTCTACTGAGTTTTCACGTGTTTTGAGAAAGTTCTAAATTGTGATCAGCACAGCGCACCATTGTGGTTTCTCTGAGTGGACTGTTGATCACCCTCCTGGTAACTCCCTGCAGTTAGAACAGTTTCTTTGCGTACAGCTCGCGTTCAGTTTGGGGACTTGCTGGATGAGAAATATTTAGGTTAGAACGCATGAAGTAAGCAGTGAGCAGGAAAGAAACGTGGCTATCTGGGGACAGATTTTATATTTGATAGTTTTAGTGAGAGATCTCACCCCTCAAGGTGGAGGGATAACGCTGGCTACCCTGGGAAATCTCAAATCGCTGAGAGTTGCTTTTTCCTATAATATCCATCTCAGTTGCTACCTGTAGATGGACTCTTAGAGGCTTTTGAAGCAGTCACAGGTTTAAATTCACTGTTTTATTAATATTTGTGATGCTTGTCCCTCGCTCTTAATCTCTTAGTCCTGGATTTGCTTCTCACTCAGCCTTTGTGGTGAAATCATGCCTCTGCTCGGTTTCTTCACAGCTGTGAATGAGGAGGAAGCAACACAGAAGAGTAGCAAGAGTAGGATAGTTCTGGCTGGCTGTCGCATCATCTTACCCAAAATACACATTCCTTTTTGGCCCCACGTGTTGTAGTAAGAGCTGTCTTTCAGAATGTTCGTTTATTAGTCATATTTCCTTCTTTTAAAAATAATTTGGATTTCTTTTCCAGCATTGCCATTTTTGAAAAATACAGTCATTCTTCTCTACCCATTTGCACCTCTCATTCTCCTGTATGGACTGTCACTAGCGCTAGGATGGAACTTCACCCACACGCTGTGCTCCTTCTACAAGTACAGGGTGAAATGAAGAGAAGAAGTGAGAGTATTACATCGTGACCGTGTCTGCAGTATTGGCGATGATGACGTCTTACGAAACTTGTAAATAAACTATCATTGTAGATATCTTAAAGGTGTAAAGTTTGCAAACTGGAGGAAATATATAGGTTAACACTATTGTTGAGTACATTCCTTAAAACTAATTAAATGTACATTTCTATAATAAATATTTTTTAAACTAAAGGATGTATTTTATTCATTCTAATATTTGCACACACAAGAATGACATCAAAAGTACTAAGGGCATGAGGAAAATAAAAAGGTAAGACTTTAATGTGAATTGACTGTTTTTGAAAGTGTCCATCTGGAGAACATGAGAATCATCATAAGCCCCCCCATTACTGACAAGGCACACAGCCTGCCCCCATTTCTAATGGGCTGTCCTCAGCCTGTAATGTAACTCAAATAGGCATCACTACAGGCCCTAAAATATCAACAGCATTTTCTATGCAAAAAAACCCCCCAACAAACAAACTACATGAGACTCAAGAGGCCCGTGGTGGCTCCTCTTATCTTGGGAACTAGATAGTGTACGTAATACATGAAGGAGCACCTGTGTGACATTGACAATCACTGTCTACACAAAGGCTTTTATGTACAGACTTTCCAAAACCCACATAGAAGATCCACTCCTGTTTTCTAACTGAAAATAGTTCAAGAAACCATTGTATCAGTGTTAAAGAAAACTAATAAAAAACTTGCTACTCATTACGTTTTACCTATTTTTATTAGAAGGAATCTTGAATTCAACATGGCTTTTTACACCTTTATTTCAAATACACATGAACGGCTGTGGCACAGAGAAACGGTGATGAAAGGCACAGTGAACGGGACCAGTTAGTAGGTTTCAATTATAGCAGCAAATTTGAAAATAAATAATCTTCCTTTAAAAATCCAACAGGGACCTAAACTATATTACTACGGCTATTACTCATTCAACCAGTGAAGCCATTGTGAGGAAAACACGTACAATACATTTAAGGAGAAAAACAATCTGGTACAACCTGGAGAAGCAGTTCCTCGGGGAGCTTCTCCAAGGGGTGCTTCCAGAAACATCCCCAAATACACGACAACCTCTCCAAACAGTGTTGTCGATGAGAAACACTGTAGTTTTTCATTCCATAAAAAAGTGAAACAATTGTTACCTTCGATCAGCTGATTCCTAAATCTTTCTTAGAAGACATTCCTCTCTGGCGAAATGAAAAGTATCGAATCTGCTGGCAGTGCACCTTAGAGTGCTGTCCATACGCCTGTAGCAACCGTGTGTAAGGCTCGGAGAGGATGTCTGTGAAAGGCATTTTCCCCTAATTTCAGCAAACAGCACTTCAAATAACAGAATGCTAATCAAACTAAAGAACCAAACCTTTGATTCCAGAGCAGTTTGCTAATTACTAATACCAGGAAACAACTAGGAGCAACTGACACATGAAATAGCCTCCCTAAGGCCCAAGAGTATTAAATAGTCCCCACAACAAACAATCCTTATTTGAGAACAATTTTAGCACCACTGTTCTTGACATTTTTACTGCAAAGTTAACAGTGGGAATGATGCTTGGCACAAAGTGCTTTCCATTAAACACTCAGTTGACTTTCTTGAACAATGACTTCTAACTTTTCAACTCACACACGCTCTGGAGTGCCAACTCTTTCTTGTTGGTGCCTTTGAAAATGATCTAGTTAGTGCCCAAACCGGTGGCGGGAATGTCTCAGGTAAGGAGAGGAAAGTTTATATAGAGGTATTGGTGATACCTAACATATCTTTTTAAAATAATACTGTGGGCGGTCGTCTTTACAGCAGTGCATGTTCACATACATTAAAGAAATAAAGCACACCAGTTAGCATGGCATATATGTTAGGATTAATAATTATTAAAAAATTTTACAACTATCAAACAATTTCACACACTATACATACTGCTACATAGCTTGCAAAAGTTTCCTTTTCTATAAAGAAATTGGCTAAGTTCCCTTAGAACACTAAGGTAGGATTATGAATCAAATTTCTGACCTTTTGACAGTCTTAGCCTCATTTTCTTTTCCTTCAGCTCTACTTTTCTTACATAAATGCTATGGCAATATAGTAAAAATAAGCACAAAAATTTGGACAAACCAAAATAAAAAGCTTCATGAGCAATTTATGTTTTGGAAGCAGAGAGGTATTTTTGAAAGTCGCAAACTACAAAAATTTGGTTGGCACATAGAGGATCTGATCTGTGCTCAGACAATAAGTTTTGGTTTAGAAAAAATTAAGTCCAATACAGATTATATGATTTCTACATAAAGGCAGACTTCTTTTTTTCTCTTAATATTTCATCTATAAAAAACACTGTTCATTATTCTTAAATAATACACTGACAGGCTCAGAGCAGACTGAATCAGCATAACGTAATACCTCTTCCAGAAAAAGATTCCATATCCACTGTTGGGATGCTACTCCTACGATCTCATTCTAGCAGTTCCTTTACGGGACACTAATAAGATGCTGCAGGTTTTTGCCAACTGAGTTCCAATGAAGACTGTGTGAGATCTCCGGCAGAGAAATCCCAGATGAGGCCCAGGGATATGATTTGCTAGTGTAACACTTTATTCGTGTGTTTGTTTATCAAGAAATGTCCAACATATGAGAGGGAATCAAGTAAGAAGACTTTTCCTCTTCACCTCTTTTAAATATTGTATTCATTTTCTATTGCTGCATAACAAATCACCACAAATTTAGTAGCTGAAAACAACACCCCTTTATTATCTCACAACTCTGGGGGCCAGAAGTCCAGACAGGCTTGATGGAGTTCTCTGCTTAGGGTCTCACAAGGCTGGAATCAAGGTGTTGTAGGGGCTGGGCTCTTATCTGCTGGAGAGAGAGAACCCACCTGCAAGCTCATTCAGACTGTTGGCTGAATTCGGTTCCTGTGGCTGTGGGACTGGAGTTCCCTTTCCCTTGACTGTCGGCTGAGGCCTCTCTCCACTCCTTAAAGCCATCTGCACTTCTTCTCACGGGGCCTCCTCCATCTTACACCGGCAGTGGTGCCTTGAGTCCTTCTGCTTTGAGTTACTGACTTCTGCCACCAGCCTGAGAAAATTCTCCTCTCAGGTCCTCACATGATTAGATTAGCAGCCCCCAGATAATCTCTGTTTGGGTGTATAACATAGTTAGAGGTCATATTCACAGGTTCCACCCACACGAGGATATCATAGAAGGTCACTGTGACTGGGAACCAGGCAAGGCAAGGGCTACTGAGAATCTGATCAATAACTAACACGGTCTGTCAAATGTTTTCCAGAGAAGCAGAAAACTAAATGTGCTGTTTTTCAGAGGTTGATGTCCCTGTTTTGTTGATGTTGCCTTCTTACAGTGAAACTTACAAGGTTGTAAGAGCCCTGCAAATTGCTCCTGCTCCAAGTGTCCAAAAGTTACCATGGACACGTTATGTAAAGCCATGTTCCCTGACTTCGTTATGTAATGGCATGTTGCACTGAACTCGTTATGTAATAGCCTGCACATGCACCCTGCTTGAGCCCGGTGGTTTATACAGGTGTAACATATCCTCTGCACTCTTGTGTATAAAGTCTACACGGACACTAGGCTGGGCAGTAGGGGTTGTGGGGGCACAGACGGACACTGCTTTGGGAGCTATTCTGGGTGCTCTCCATTGCTTGTGCAAGCAATAAACTTTTTTCTTCACCCACTTCAGCCTTGGCTGTAGTTTTTGGCTCTGCACTCGCCAAGAGACAAACCCACTGAGTTTGGTTACAGTTTTTGGTGACCCAGATGGGACTTCTCTGAAGCCTGATACCCTTGTCACAGCCTCCACAGGGGAAGCAATGGGCAGCAGCAGCTGGCTCCGGCTAACTCTCTTATGCCACTAATGACTTGGAGAAGGGTGAAGGGAGGGGCTCCTTGGCGCCTGACTTGCTGGCCCTGCACTGCCGCCCCCTTGGACAAACTCAGTGGCTGCACTGGACCACTGTGTTTGGGAGTGCTCCTGGAGTGGTGACTGGTGCCAGACCCACGCATCGGCTGTAAGAGTCTTGAACTGGGTGAAGAACAGTTTTGGGTACAAACTGTGCAGATTCTGGTTCCCGGGTTTGGTTTCTGTTCTGGCTAAAGCAGGTAAAAGTCTGGAAGACTGCAAGACATCTCTGTCCTAAGTGGCAGGGCTGCAGCAGCTACAGGTCTGGGACATCTCTGTCCTGGCTGAAGGGGAGTTTGCTCAGGGACACCTGACCGAGGAAACCTCTGTAACCTAGGGAGAGATCTCCATGGGCAGCTCCGAGTTCCGGGCAGGGAGGCTCAGCAGTCCGTCCCTGAGCCCCCTGTGTGTGTGTGTGTGTGTGTGTATGATATTGCTAGAGAGCTCTGATACTGGTAGGAAAGTCTTTTAGGTACATCTAGGTTAGAAAGACAGGATTTGTGTGTCTACTAACTGCCCCTGAGGAACTAGAAACAAATCTGTAATGCCAGCATGGGCAATACAACAGCCATACCAAAGGAGAGCGAGCTAGGTGCCTCCTCCATCGCTGGCAGTTATTTGGACGTACTCCCATGACTAAACAAAGGAGGATATTCTTTTGTAATACTTGGCTTGGCCCAAATACAATTTAGGAAATCAGGAAAGGCAGCCGGAAAATGGGTCACTGAAATCTAATACCATCTTATAACTGGACTTTTCATGCAAAAGGTAAAAGAAAAGGGAAGAAATTCCCTGTGTACAATGCTTCAAGGCTTTACATCAACATGAGGCACTACCGCAAACACACAAATTGACCAAATTTAAGACTAAACCTGCCCCAAAAGGGAATACCTTCCTGGTGCTAGAAAATCCTCCAAACTATGAGGACCTGTTTCCACTCACTAGGACACGGGGCAGGGAAGCAACGCCATCTGCTCCCCTGGCCCAGGCTCCACTGGGGCCCCCTCACCCTCCTAGTCAGAAGTCTGCTCCTAAGGAGCCGCCCCCATCCACTGCCACTCCTAAACCCTTCTCCCCTCCCTTGCCGACAGCACCGCCAGACACGGGACTTGTTAGGATCCAAGGAAAACTGGAATGTTCCCCCTATGCCAGGTCTCTGCTGGGGATGGGAACCTACAAACGTGTGTGTGCCACTCAGCACCTCGGACCTTTACAACTGGAAGGCACAGTCCCAGGGTCTGCAGGCGGACGCTGGAGAGCTCCTCAATTTAACGAGGGGGATAGTCTCCACTCACGGCCCCACTTGGGCTGATGTACAGACTCTCCTGTCAACCCCCATGAGGGGAGAAGAAAAAGCAGCAGTTTTGGCTGAAGCCAGAAAAAAGGCAGATAAACAACATGCTAATCAGCCCAATCACCAGATTTGGCAAGTGGCTGACCAGTCAGTGCCGACCACAGACCCAGACCAGGATCCCAATAGAGCGGGGGCAAGGCAGCCTTAGAACACTCTAGAAACACACTCTTGAAGAGGATGGAGGCTGCTAAGCAGGAAAACCCCTGTTAACTGGAATAAATTAAGGGAAATTCAGCAAAGGCCAGATGCCTTTATGCAAAGACTGAGGGAATGCCTTCAAAATACTCCCCTGGAACCCTGACAGTGAAGGCAGCCCAACAGTGCTGGGAACCTCTTTCATGTCTCAGGTGCCCCTGGTATCCGGAGGAAACTCCAAAATTTGGCCATTGGTCCTGAGACCCACCCTCCCTGTGGGTGCAGACTGCCTCTAAGGTCTTCAACAACCGGATGTGGCAGAAGAGGAAAAGGAAAGAAAGAAGATGAAGATGCAGGCAACCTTGCTAGAGGTCAAGCCGCAGTCTGCTCCAGCTGACCCGGGAGGAAGGAAGAACTCACCACGGTGAGTGCCCCGGCCCTGATGCGGGACCACAAAGGGGCCTGTAGGGCTGAGGCCTGATGGACGTGGCTACTGCAGGCAGGAGGGACCCTGAAAGGGGAATGCCCGCACCCTCCCCGAGAGGGAAGAGGCCAGACAAGCCCAATTCCTTCCAGATACCCCCGACTGGAGAGGAATACTGACAAGGCCAAGGGGCTCCCCCTGCGGCTCTCAAACTTTCCTCCGAGGAGCCCCAGGTTACTTTAGATACTGCAGGAGAGGACATCGAGTTCCTGCTTGATACGGGAGCCATGCACTCTGTTTTGATCACTAAAAACGGCACTTTATCCAAAAGGGAATGTATATAAAAAGGGTATCAGGAAAAGGAGAAACAAAGCATTTCCGAGAGCCTCTGACGTGTGAAATGGGTTCCAAAGTGTGAAAACCCCCTCTTAGATGTACCCAGAGTTCCAATTCCCTTGTTAGGGAGGGATCTGTTAGCAAAATTGGGGGCCACCAAAAGTCTGCAGCAGGACAAAATAAAAGCTCAGGTTCCCGGAAAAGAGGAGTAGAATTTGTGGCCTTCCTCCATGAGCCGACCAACCTAACTGAGGACATTCCGGGAAATGCTTTAACTCAGGCTGACGCCAACGTTTGGGTGCAAGGGCAGGTGGGACGGGCTGTTAACGCCCAGCCTATTAGGGTAGACTTGACGCAGAGTGACCACCGGCCTCGGGTAAAACAATACCCTCTAAAACCTGAGGCTTCAGCTAGAACTCTGCATGAACTGAACAGGCTTTTGAGGGGAGGATTAATAAGGCCTTGCAGATCCCCCAGCAACACCCCCATCCCGCCTATTAAGAAAGCCGGAATGGGAGAACACCAGTTTGTACAAGACCTCGGAGCTGTGAAGGAGGCAGTCAGGGACATTCACCCAGCAGTCCCGAACCCATTTACCCTCCTGGCAAACTTGCCTGGAGATAGTAAGTACTACACTGTTCTGGACCTAAAGGATGCTTTCTTCTGCTCCCTTTGGACCCTGAGTCCCAGGAATTATTCGCTTTTGACTGGGGGGATCCTGGGACTCATGAAAAACAGCAATATTGTTGGACTGTGTTGCCACAAGGATTTAAAAATTCCCCAACCATTTTTGCAGAAATCCTGGGTAGAAACTTAAGACACTTAAAATTAAGTTGTGGGACTTTATTGCAAGATGTGGATGATATCCTTATTGCCAGCCCCACAAAGGAGGACTCTGACAGGAACACGGTTGTGGTCCTGAACTTTTTAGCTGAAGGCGGTTATACGGTCTCTAGAGAAAAGGCACAAGTATCTAAGGAAACTGTGAAATATCTGGGGTTCATAATTTCACAAGGCCAACGCAGCCTTCTCTAAAAAAAGGAAATCAGCCATTTACCAATTGCCCCTCTAACCACCAGGAAACAATTATGAGGGTTTCTGAGAATGACGAGTTTCTGCTGCATTTGGATTCTTAATTTTGGACTAATGGCAAATCCTCTATATAAGTTGTTGGGGCAAGAAACCAGTCCCTTTGAGTGGGACAGACAATGCAAACAGGCCCCCAATGACTAAGGAGCTTCTCATGAGCGCTCCCACCTTGGCTTTACCTGATTTAACTAAATGTTTTGATTTATATGTGCACGAAAAACAAGGAGAGGCCTTCGGAGTATTCACTCAAATACTAAGACCTTTCAAGAGAGTGGTGGCCTATTTTGAAAACAAGTGAACACCGTGTCTCAAGGCTGGTAGCTTCGCCTGTGGGCTGTGGCAGCTACCCACCTGTTAATTAAAGAGGCATCAAAACTTACTATGGGGCAGCCCCTAACTGTGTGGACCCCACAGCAGGTTTCAAATGTTTTGGAAACGAGAGGACACCACTGGCTCAGGAGCGGCAGAACACTGCAGTATCAGGTGACGCTGCTGGACACTCCTCAGCTAGTGTTAAAGCCTCACCAGGTCCTAAATCCAGCCACCTGGCTTCCTGTGTCACAGGAGCCTCTGGTGCACGACTGCTCTGAGCTAGAGGATCAGGCACGTTCAAGCAGGAAAGCCCTCCGAAGTGACCCTTTGCAGAACGCAGAGGACGTGTGGTCTGTAGATGGAAGCAGTTCTGTTGTTACTGGTCCACGCCGAGCAGGCTGTGCCGTGGTTTCCCTCCGCCACCAGAGAAGCAAGGGCGCGCTCCCCAGGAACATCAGCACGCAAGGCAGGACTTCCTGCCCTGACAAGAGCCTCAGAACTGGGAAAAGGGAAAACTGTGACCATCTAGACTGATTCCAAATACGCCTTCCCTGTTAGTCATGCTCACGGGGCCGTGTGGAAAGAAACAGGTCTGTTGTCAGCCGACAGTAAAGAAATTAAACAAGGAAGGGAGGTTCTCAGTCTAATTCGGCAGTCAGTGAACCATGGAGGCCGCGGCTGTCGACTGCTGAGGATGTCAGAAGCGGGAGTCGGAGGCGGGTCTGGGAAATCACTCGGCTGATGCAGCGGCCACAGGAGCAGCCTTCACACAGCAGGTTCTCCAACCGGCCCTCATTCCCTCTCGACCCCTCTATGAATTCACCCCAAAAACACCCCAGAAGAAAGAGAGGAAGCTGAGAGGGCAAGTTTCCAAACCTCTCCTCTCTCAAGGAAGCTGGTGATGGACAGCAAGGGAAAGGTCTGGCTACTCAGAGACACAGCCTGGACCACGAGAAAGGTCACTCACAATTCCACTCACCATGGGAAAGAAACTGTGTAATTGGCTTCTGGCAGAATAAAAACTCTGGGCTTAAAGGAAATAGACAAGTTAACATAGCAATGGTACACAGCCGACAAAACAATGTACACGCCAGGCCACCAATACCACCGCCGGCAAGAGCCGTACAGTCCAGGGGAACCCGGTGGGGGGCAGACTGGCTGGTGGACTTGACGGTTATGCCAACTGCACCCGGAGGGCTTAGGTATCTCTCGGGTTCTTAGACACCATTCCTGGATGGGTGGGAGCCTTTCCTTGCAGAACAGAAAAGGCAGGGGAAGTGATGAATGGCCTGATAAAAGAAATCATCCCAAGGTCTGGACTGTCTAGGTCAGTCCAAAGTGACAATGGCCCTGCTTTCATATCAAGAGAAGTTGCCAGAGTTTCTGGAACACTGGGAATACGATGCAAATTGCACGCAGCCTGGAGACCTCAATCTTCGGGGAAAACTGAAAGAACCGACCACACCATGAAGGTCACTTTGGCTGAGCTCTGCCAAGAGGCCCAGGACAACGGGCTGCAGCTCTTGCCCACTGCCCTGACACATCAGGGCTGCTCCCAAAGGAAGGTTAAGCTAAGACCTTTTGAGGTGCCCTATGGAAGGGCCTTTCCAGGTGATACAGGCTCAACAATGCACCCTGACAAAGAGATCGAACCAGCTGTAAAGCGCATAATTAACGTGGGGCAGGTGATGTCGAACCTTCATAAACACATCCATCTGGACCTCCCTTCCCCTACAGGAATAAAGCTTCATCCCCGTGAGCCAGGGGAGTGGGTGTACCTGAAAACCTGAATGTCTGGGTCCCCCCAGCACCAGCTTAAACCCATTTGGACAGGACCTTATTTGGTCTTACTAACCACTCACTCTTCTCTTAAACTGCAAGGTACGGACCCTTGGATCCACCATACTCCGGTTAAACAAGCTCAAAAGTCAGAAACTGTCACCGTTCCCACCAACTCCTATTCCTGTGAGCCAACATCAGACCTGAAGTTCCTGTTCAAGAAGGGTGCCAAGGACCCGGAGGTAAGTAACGCCTAAGTCTACGGGTTGTTATTATTATAGCTTATCCTTATCTACCATTATTCACAAAGGGCATTAACACAGACCCTTTTAATTCCCTAGGAAACTAACCCAATAGTGCACCTTTCTAGAATCACAGCAAAGGGTAATGGATTGTCCCTATGCTGGCTATGCCATAGGCACCCCCAAACCAAAAGCTGATGGCCTGTCACTTACTGTATACAATCAGAACCCAGTATTAGCCTCGTTGAAAGAACCCCAAAGGCTTTTAGCAGACCCCCTTCTATTGTAGTAGATTGGGCTCCTCAGGCATAAACCTAAAATGTTTAAATCTTACCCTAGTAACATAGCTCACTGGCCCTGAGGGGGTGATGTATCTGAACCGCACTTCAATTAATGAAACCTGTCACCGATGTTTACCAGCAAAGGGCAACATAAACCAATCTTCTATGTACCCCATCGCTTTTAATATTACCCAATCCTGCAGCCCAAATGAAACTGACTGGTGCCCTAAAACTGAAAGGTATGTATAACGCCCAAGGGAAACCTTTCTAAACCAGGGCAAATTCTGGACAGGAATCCAAAGGCAAAGGCCACTCAGATCCTGGGATCTCACTTATCTGTCTCCACGGGTAGCTGGAAGGGTACCCACAGGCCCCATAAAATACAACTTAACTCATGGGGGACCGTTATCTCTCAGGTGCACAGACAATGCCCCCGGTTGGGGCCTTACATTACTCAACTGGTTTAACAGTACCGCGCCCCGACAGGCCTACGCACCTCCAGGACACGTCTTCCTTTGCGGCTCCCCACAACACGTGGGACAATGTACAATGGGAATGATGGGTCCCACAGGTATAACAATGCACAACCACATCCAACACCATCCCAGAGAGAAAAGGGCTACTGGATTGATCTTGGCAGGAATTGGATTAACAGTGGGACTGGCCACTCCCTGGGGAGGATTCATATACCATGAAATGACCCTAAGGAACCTAACTAAATCTCTTGAAACATTGGCCAGGAATACAGGAAAAACACTGCAAAACTTAGGAGTATCCTTAGATTCACTAGCCAACATGGGGCTGGACAACAGAATGGCCTTGGGTTACCTGCTGACTGAACTAAAACTTCCTGCTGTACATGGGTAAATACCGCAGGGGAAGTTGAGGTGAATATTAAGGAAACATTTGACCAAGCTACATGGCTACACAGCTTTAATCAGAAAGGTAGTACAGCCACAGAGGTATGGGAGGCTGTGAAAAAGGCCATTCCCTCTGCAACCTGGTTCTTGCCTTTGATCGGCCCCCTTGTACTTCTTCTGTTACTATTAATTTTTGGCCCATGGATCTTTAATGTTAGATTTGCTAGTTCTTGGTTGGAACAATTCAAGTTACAGACGAAGGTTCTATGACGGTACCGACTATTGCAGAACTCCTCAGACAGCCCTGAAACTGATCTTGGCCTGGCAGTGCGAGAGTTTTAGTCGTCTAACTCCCCTGACAACGACCCGGATCAGCAGGAAGCAGTTATGGAAGACTGAACACCGTCCCGTATCTCTCCAGAATGAAGAGTAAAACATCTCAGGAAGAATTTGTGACTGGGAACCAGGCAAGGAAAGGCTTACTGAGAATCTGATCAGTAACTAACATGGTCTGTCAAATACTTTCCAGACAAGGAGAAAACTAAATGTGCTGTTTTTCGGAGGTTGATGTCCCTGTTTTGCAGATGTTGCCTTCTTACAGTGAAACTTACTAGGTTGCAGCAAGACCCTTGCAAATTGCTCCCACTCCAAGTGTCCAAAAGTTACCATGGACCTGTTATGTAATGCCATGTTCCCTGACCCTGTTATGTAGTGGCATGTTGCACTGAACCTGTTATGTCAGGGTACCCTGACCTCGTTCGTAATGACATGTTACACTGAACTCATTACATAATAGCCTGCACATGCGCCCTGATGGAGCCCAGTTGTTACACAGGTGTAAGATATCCTCTGCACTCTTGTGTATAAAGTCTACACCAGCACCAGGCTTGGGGAGGCAGGGCACTGCTTTGGGAGCTGTCTCGGGTGTTCTCCATTGCTTGTGTAAGCAAGAAGCTGTTTTCTTCACCCACTTCAGCCTTGGCTGTGCTTTTCAGCTCCGTACTCACGAAGAGACAAACCCACTGAGTTTGGTTACAATTGGGAGTCATTCATAGAATTCTGGCTACTAAAAATATACACTGCTTTTAATTAGAGCAGTCTCTCCCAACATGCTGTTTCCATATAACCAAGCCTGTTTCTGAGGACAGCATTGCTGGGAGACAACTTTTTTCATCATTATGATGGACTTAAAAGAAGCCTTCAGAATTTTACTGAAGCTTTTTAAAATAACACCACCTTCTAATTATTTACTGGTACAACCACTGATTTGAAAAGCTATACCTTTGTTCAAAGGCATCGCCAATGATTGAATTAATATACACATACGTGTCTATAGCCTGTATGCTAATAAGCCATTTGCATTCTCTTTTTCTAAAGCTCTTGAGTCACACTACCTGCAATTGTTGCTCGTTTTTGACTAGATAGTATGGTATGGTGCATGCTATAAAGAAGGCATGAGACTTAAAGAACTGAGAAATTTTGGATCTTAGAATCCTAGAAATAGGTCCTCAACCTTTTCTTCTCACCCAAAATACTCATCATCATTTGCATTATGATATATTCTGCATGTCTGCTTTTAACCTCATAATCAGAGTTATCCTGGTTTCTAAAATGTTCATATTAGCACTGTTGCCTCAACTCTGTCAAACAGAACTTTCTGCAATGAGAGACGTTCTCTATCTGTGCTGTCTAATCCAGCAGCCACTAGCCACATGTGGCTACTGAGCACTTGAACTGTAGCTAGTGTGGCTGAGAAGTGTGTGTCAGCGGCTACTGTACAGGACAGCACAGCACTAGAGTCTAAACAGTTTACGTGAAATACATACCAGAAGCTAAACCATGCCATATATACGTGAGTGTGTGTAAATAAATAATTAGTCCCACCATTTGACACTTTTTCCCACTCGCTCTTGGCAAAAGTGGTTCAGTGTCCTCTCAAGGTCAAGTATTTACTTTCTCTCAGTTCCAGGTACTCTTCACCTCCTCTAATTTGTCCCAATACTTCACTCCCTACCACTGCTCTTAAGGGCTACCACGAGAACTTCTTGCTTGAGGAAAGCATGGCTGCTTCTAATTGTCTAGTGTAGAAGTGGGCGGGAAGGAGAGGGCAACTACCAATGAGAGCATAGGAGCACCTGCTGCGGCGGAGGACAGGTAAGAAGTACGAGTTACAGGCTTGCCCTCAGGAGCGTGAAGTTTGGTCAGAGAGAGAACACACACGTACATGTGCACACAGGCACACACACACTCCTGATAGACAATCAAAAACTAGAGAGCTGAGTGTGTGTGTAAGTGTGTGGCTATGGAAGTATGTAAAGGGAGTTAAGAAAAAGAAAGAGGAATGTGGGCTGGAACAGTTGGTCCCCTCATCCAGACACAGACTGGGCTTCTCCCGTGTGACAGGCACTCTTCTTGGCACTACTAGGCACTGGAAACACATTCATGGGGAGGAGTGCACAACAGAGTCCTTGAAAGATGGATAAGATTTGGCTAAAAGTATTCTCAAGAACAGGAGGGATGAGCTAAGTCCGGGAGGGGAGACTGAGCATGAACACAGGAAAAAGTTGGCTAGATAAACTCAGTCTAAAGACTGAGAAGCCCCAACAAATGGCACGGAGCTGCAGTAACCGTCACCCCCTACATTTTCAGAGCATAGCCTTTCTTCCTGAAATGAGAGTTGGCTACTTAGGAAGCAAATCCACCTCCAGATACTTAGTGGTTACAACAGTAATTTAGTATGTTAAGCTGGTGCTAAAATTTTATATGGAAGGTTTTTCTTTTCCAATGAAATCTGCCTATAGGCACTAAGCCAAAGAATTTGAAAAGAAAATAAAAAGAAAATGAAAAGCAAATTTAAAAACCTCAAAGAAAATTTTAACTGGACTTTGACATAAAAATCATTATTGACAATACATAACTTTCTAAGCAAGAAAAGTAACTAAAAATTATTCCCCTATGGCGTAATGGAAATAACTGTACCCTATTGGTGTCTCCAGACCTTTTCACTTCATAACACTGCAGGGAAAATGCTGCTGTTCAGAAGCTCTCTGTTCCGCATCATGGTAGCCAGGGGAAGCTCCTCCAGGCTAGCCAGCCAGCTGTAAGTTCCACGCCCAAGGCCTCACAACTGGCTACTCGGAAAGCTCAGGGATCAAGCTCTACGCACACGTGAATCAGCAGCAACCCACGTGGGCACACCAGACTGGCTGGGCACTGAGGCTGATAATTCAGGATTTTTTAAAAGTGAAATACTTTTGTAAAGATCACTGACTGCTAAGGCTAATAATATTTTTGTTTATAATAGTAATATCATTTGGAATTGCATGTTTAAGACTAATAAATATTCTTTTTGGATACAAATTTACTTATAAGTTCATAAACACAATAGAATAAATCATTGTGGAAAAACATACAGCTGCTACAATACCTTTCAACAAAAACCAGTATCACAATTTTGTTTTTCTTTAAACCAATTATGACTCATACAACAGCACTACCTAGAAAACATTTTGTCACAACTCATATAATGAGTGCAGATATAAAAGGATCAACAAGAAAAGAGATAATGCATCTAACTCATGAACTAAAGACAAAAATTAAAAACAGTCTGTCATCCTACAGATCAGAGGAAATGTCATCAGTTGCGTCTATGATAATTTGGGTTGAAAGCATCACCCTGCACATTAAAATTTATCAGACTTATTTTTTGGCTGTACATCATACACAGTTTAGTAAAATAACTCTCAAGAAGGACATTGGTCTTTAAAATCTTGGCTTTAAAGAATGGCAAATGCCTTTGAAAATATTTTGTTCACAATCACTGCAATTATAAAAGTACTTCAGTTAGGAAATCAGTCTAGAATCATTCTTAAATGGCAGTGAATTTGAAAAATGGCATTAATTTGTAACGTTTGCATTTCCAAAGAAAAATATAGAAAGAACTTAAAAAAGCAAGGTAACTGGTTTCCAAAAAAAGTATTGATTCAAAAATTTACCGCACAAAAATATGTACTTCTTAAGTGTTTCTAATAAATTAACTCCATAACATTTTTATGTATATTTATATATTTTATATATATATATATAATCCCTGATAATCTATAAAAGAGGGTCCATAATAGTAAAATAAATGAACTTCAAAAGTACCCCCTTCATAAAATGTATTTAACATTAATTTTTCTCAAATTTAAGGAATGTAACAATATGTACAACTCTTATGTATTAGTATAATACCAAAATAGTACAAGTCATATTAACAGCCTGTCGTAACTGTAAAATGTTTGAGTCAAGTTAAAACTGGAGGACAGCATAGGTTCGAATGAACACGATATCCATGGGAGACTCACTTTCCGAGTGGAAATGACAATCATCTCATCTACAGTAGATTTCACAAGAGGTAGTGTTCAAGTAAAAAAAAAAAAAAAAGGTACATGCTTAACTATCTTTAATTAACAAATTCACAGGAAAAAAATGTACTGGTTTCTTAGGAGATGATCAGTTGGAGGCTTTTTTAATATGAATCTGAAATACAAAATAGTGAAGAGTACGATAAGGCACTTAATTTTCAATTCCAGAAAGGCCTTACATATGAAATCAAATGTTATAAGAAATGAGGAATCTAAGTTGTTTCACTGATTTAATATATTGTCTTACCTCATTAAGAATGGCCCAAACAGCAGAATTCTGAACAACTGAAAGTCGAAAGGCTGAAATGGGGTTTAGATTGGGATCCACCATTCCTTCTGCAACACCATTCTCAAATTTTCCTTCAAAATAAAAATCAGCACTTGTTAGGTCGACTGACACAGCACACATAAAATATCACCGACTTAAAGCAGGAAAGGAAAACACCAAAATATTTCTAGTGGATATCTTTAGACAGGGCATGGGTGAATTTTTTTCCTTCTTTCTACTTTTATTCAACTTTTAAATTTTTCATGAAGTAGTGCATGCTTAAAAGCATTAGCAGCAACCCATTTAAAGAGGCAGAGCTACATTTTTCTTGTTGCAAATTAAAAAAAAATCAAAAATATATTTGTTCTTGTATCAACAATGTTTTAATATACAGAGTTTTAGCAAAATGTAACTTACCCAAATCTTACAAAATATAGTCTGTACCATCACTCAGTCTGCCCACTTTGAGGGTTAAGGCAATAATAACAAATTTCAATGCTTTAACTAGACATACATACAATGGTTGTCCTGGAGCAGGGGCTCAATCTATGTGTATGCTTCCCAAGGTCACATCTAGAAGGACTTAAGTGACGCCTCCCACAGGCAGTTCTAACATTAAATTCCATTATAAACGACAAGCTAAAAAACCTCTCCTGTAAGGATAATGACCAAGAACTTCTAAAAGGTAACATGCTCTATACTCAATTTTCCTTGCTGCGAGAGATAGTACTCTTAAAACAAAACAAAAAAAATGTTATTGAAAAAGACAGGAAAATGGTTTGCTCTGAGCCACACTTCTCTAAGCCAGGGATTAGAAAACTTTCTATAAAGAGCAGACAGGAAATATCCTGGGCTTCATGGGCCAAAAGGAAAATTGAGGATACTAGGCAGGTACTTATATATAGAAAGAAAGAAAACAAATTTCCAAAAAACGTTTATTGATGAAATTAAAACTATAATAACAATAACTCAGTACTTTTTTTTTGCTAATAGAGGTGTGATGAAGAGAATGTAACTCCTTTTTTGGGGATAACTGGGATTCAATGTTAGTGTTCCTTATCATCAAAATCAGTTGCAAATATCCACATCTGTTAATGTGGATCTATAATGAGCTTTTTTTTTTTTTTTAAAGATTTTATTTTTTCCTTTTTCTCCCCAAAGCCCCCCGGTACATAGTTGTATATTCTTCGTTGTGGGTCCTTCTAGTTGTGGCATGTGGGACGCTGCCTCAGCATGGTTTGATGAGCAGTGCCATGTCCGCACCCAGGATTCGAACCGACGAAACACTGGGCCGCCTGCAGCAGAGCGCACGAACTTAACCACTCAGCCACAGGGCCAGCCCCTATAATGAGCTTTTATATATTTTATCTTAACTATTTCCTTTCAACAGCCTAGACACTACCAAACACTGATACCAATCCACAACACATAATTTTAATGGAGCATATTCATCACTTGGAAGGTATTTACGGAATTCTATTAGATTCTGCCCATTGATATTTGCCTTATTGCGTATCACTACATTGCAGATGAATCACTTTCAATCACACGATAGGCGGACGCCCCTCAATGAGCTTGATATTACCTGTAGTTCAAATATTGTCATCAAAGTGATGAGTGCAATGTAAGTTTTGCATATAAGAGCTGTTTTGTCTTGTAATTTGAGTTTGAATTCATTAAGAAACATTAAGTTTGCAGCAAAAACTAATTTTCAAAGAGAAAATAGTGGTTGAGGGCAGTTCTTCTCACTTGGGAAAATTTCAATTTTGTTCCTGAGCTCAAAAAAAAAAATTACAACAAAATTTTATCATTGCTAAGCTCCAGAAGTGCTGTGTGGTAGGACAAGTCAGGATATTCAGTTCCTATTTCTGACAAAAATTCACAGAACTGATGGCGAAGTCCATGAGAGCGAACAAAGTTCACTGTTGACACTACTGGTTCAGTAAAATAATGATACAGACAGATTCAAATATTTTCTGGTGATGAATAATAAAATAAATAACCATAGGCTTTAGAGACCTTACATTTTCACAAGCTTTGTAAATTTATCCATGAAGCCTTCTCCTCCACACATATTTTTACCATCATTCACTGTCACACATCTTAGGCAATTCCACTTCAGGTTGTACTGAATTTGTTTCTCCTCAACTTGTTTGAAAATGTTCTTGTCTGTACTTATTCCACACAGACTATTCGCAGAGGCCAAGTCTTTAGTCACTTTAAACTTGGCAAGGACTCCAAGTAACAGCTGGGTAGTATCAGTAACATCTGCCAACTCATCAAGAGCCAAGGAAAACTACTCAATTTGCTTTGCTTTTTGACTATTAATATCGTTCCCAGTGTCCTCAACCCTTCAAGCAATTGTTGTTGAAAGCCTAATGGTCTTAAATCATTCTATTTCTCTGGATATATACCTTTGGCTGCTGCAATTAAACATGATTTAATTAACTCCATCGGTAAATGGTTTTACTTGCTTGGCTAACACATGCGCCACTTTGAAACTCACTTTGGTTACAGCCTCATTTGAATTTTTTATTTTTGTGAAGAAATTCTGCTGTGATGAGATATTCTATCGCAAATTTTCTAATTTTTCTGACCATTGCTTTCCTGTGAGTTGGCAATATTGTTGTGAGTGCTTAGTACGGTAATGTATTCTTTAGCACAGCTATTACATCACTGCATAATAACCACAATGATCTGTCATCAAATTTTGTAAAATAATCCATATTCCACTGTGTTAAAAAGCATAACATTCAAAGTCCACTTTACTTTTCTTGTTTTGATATGATGGGTAAGCACTGGTAATTTTTTTAAATGTCACAGTATGGTGATGTGCGTGGCACTCAAGACTGTCAAATTATAGATGCGTCACTGCTATGTGTAGTACACGAAGCAGCAATTTGAAGCAATGAGAGAACTACCTCCATCTCTACTGCAACTACTCACTCATCTCTGCTACCGTAGCAGAAAAGCACACAGACAAGACACAAACAAATGAGCATGACTGTGTTCCAATAAAACTTTATTTATGGGCACTGAAATTTGAATATTTTATAATTTTTACATGTCACAATATATTCTTCTTCGTCTTTTTCAACCGCTTAAAAGTGAAAAGAAGAAACGAAAAAAATTTTTAAACATTCTTAGCTCATGGTCCATGCAAAAACAGGCAGTAGGCCAGATGTGGCTCCTGGGTTGTAGTTTGCTGACCCTTGTGCTGATAACTTACACAGTCTATTCTAGAGCCTTACAATACATTGATTAGTATATATCTTATAGTAAGATAAGATACATTCAAATTGAAAATCCTATCAGAGAAGGCTTATATTCATTTGTATAGTAAATATTAAACTTATGAACTTCCAAAATAATGTTTTTATTCAAAAAATTATTAATAAACCTATATCATAAAAGTATGTCCATACTTGGGGCTGGACTGGGGTAGAGAGTACATGCTACAAAAAATACTACTGAATATTGAGTTACATAGGGGATTCAGGGCTGAAAAACACTGTCAAGATTGAAACATTTTAATTAATGAAACATCTGATGCTGTCACCTGATGAGCTCATTTAATTAGAAAAATAATTACAAAATGATATAACTGGCCTCATTAAAACACTTTGACCCAGCAATTTTATCCTGCAGATATACTGTCACATGTGCAAAAAGAGTATATATATTACAGCAAAAATTGCAAACAACCTAGCTGTCCATCACTAGAAGACTGGCTAATTGAATTATGAAATGCTAATAGAAGGGAATTCTAGGCAGCCAATTCAAAGAAGGGAGAAAGAATAAAAAGAATGAACTAAAGTTGAAGATAATGCACAAGACTTACTTCCATCCAAAGTATTTATTGTAGAGAAACTCTCATATGTGTGCGTAAGTGTTCAAATCAGCATTATTTATAAAAGCAAAAAGCAAACAGATAGAAACAAATTTTATGACGAAACAAGAGAATAGATAGTGATATACTCATCCACAGAAATCTACACGGCAGTGAAAATGAATGAGCCATAGATACACGCATCTACATGGATCGGTCTCACAATGGGGACAGCAAAAAACTGTAGACTACAGAACAGTATCATTTATATCAAACTTTAAAACAAGCAAAATAGCACTTTGCATTGTTCAGGGACATATCACACATATGTAGTAAAAGCTTCCTGGAAATGGTAACCACAAAATTTAGGATAGTAGTTACCCTTGGGTGGAAGGGGAAAAGGAGATATTAGGGAAGAAGAACTAAATTGGCAGATGTTAAGCTGAAACGCAGATAGTCATTACATTATTATTTCTATCTTTTTACATCTGAATTATTTATAATTTTTTTAAATGTTCATCTTCCATAAGTACATATGTATTTTGTTCAGTGAAAAAAAGAAATAACAAGGTTGTAGAGTATGTTATCATTTGTGTGTGACTGTGTGTTTTTAAGTAACATGTTCATATATTTTTACTTGTGAATAGAACACTTCTGGAAGGAAACAAATCATTATAGGAACTGCCTGTGGGAAACACTAGGTAGGAGGGGAAAGAGGAGGGGAGGAGACTTAAGTTTACCCTTTTAAATTTGTATTTGGTACCATCTGCATGTATTAACCTTCCAAACAACAAATTTAACTTTTGTTCTTAACCCAATGGTCTGGCAGGGAAGCATTAAAAGATAGAAAAGAAGGTAAAAATGAAGGAGGAAATTACTAGTGACTAGAATCCCCAAATCCTGGCACTAAGAGGACTTCCAAGGTCATGACCTCTGTGGATCTCCAGCCACACGCTTACAGTGGTCCATTCCTTCCTCCAGTGTTTCTGTGTGAAAGGTTCTTCTACCTTCTCATAACTTTAACCTACTAATAAATCTAGGATTTCTTTCACAAGACTGTCCTTAGCTATAAGCCACACTCCTCTAAGTTACCCCACCTTTGACCATCAGGGTTCCACTAATTGCCAGCTGGCTGACTGTTGTTTTCAACAAACCTTTCAGGGATAAATTGCTGCACAAGTCTGATCCAATTAAATTCAGCCCTTTTGTAAGGCCTGTCTTTATAGCTTGTTTCCACGCAAGACGGCTCTTATTAGCCATCTCTGTCCCTGGTTCTGTCAAACTTCCAGATGGGCTACAGTTTATCTTGAATGTAGTTACCAGTCTCCTCTTAACTGCTTACCACCAAAATCTTCATTGTATTCCACAGAGCCCTTAGGCTTGAACTTCCCCAAGTTCTGTTTGTAGTAAGTCAGCTCCCTAAGGGAGAGCTACAGAGCTCTTGTTCTTATGGCCTGCCTCTCCCCCGGAGAAAATCTCTGCACCACTGCTCAGGATCTTTGGCAAGGACTGCATTCCACTTCCCTTGGACTGATTCCCCTGCTCTATGAGCAAAGTACTGGGTTGCAGCAGTAGCCCTTTGTTTTCTTGGCTTACCCTTCCCAGTGTGTGGAAGCAAGTGAGCTGGGGCAATGGTGAGTCACAGCCAAGTATTCTCACCCTACTGTGCCTGAAGTGGAGCTTCCACCCTATGAACGGAGGTTAGGTGGAGGAAGGGAGCCTCAGATCTCTTAGCTGCTTTTGTCTGGAACATTGAGCTGGGGATGATGACAGATATTGGCAGCCTGCCCTTCCTGGTGAGATACCACAGCCCTAGAATGAGAGCTGGTGAGAGAGCAAGTCAGCGTTTTTGGCTGTACCTGCAGAGAGCAGCACTTCTGTGTCAGAGCTTGGACAGTGTGAGTAACAGAGCAGGTCAGGGCTCAAATCCCAGACTCTTAATGTTCTTACTGAGATTTATATTTTTGTGAGTAAATGTTTCTCCATTTGCTGCAGTTTTTTTAAAATAATTTTCATCAGTTATGGTTGTTTTGCTAGGGAGAAGGTCCATGAAGCCCCTCACACACCATTCCACTAAAGCATACTTCTTAAGGGAGCAGAATTTTTTACCTTCAGTTGAAAACAATCAGTTGCTCTCTGTTTCTAATGCATGATTTTGTTACACAAGGTCCTACGTTTGATGATCTGTAAGTTCTCTTCCGGTTGTAAATAGATGAGAGTTGATGCTTTAGATGGTCATTATCTTCAAATTACTGCTGAGATCCTTAATATAAATGTCTCTATCTCCTATGCTACTTTTCATAATCTAGAACCCAACATTCTCAGAAATTCAATAATTGACAGGTAATAGGGTTAATAAATGTCTTGTAAACTCAGCTAATTTTACATACATTTCTAGAAGTGAGCTAAGATATAACCCAAATATGAAAATAATTAAACTCATCTATCCTCCACAACTACATAGAAATTAGTCAGGGTTATCGTATAAGCCTTGTAGCAAAAACTGAATGACACTCACCAAATATAAAACTGCTCCAGAGAGTTATAAGAATGTGTTTGTCCCGTATACCTACAATGTTAATTTACCAGTATTCTCTTTCATCCACTACTAAGAAAAGCATTAATTTAAGTAAAGGAAAATATGTAATCATTCACTGAGTTGATATCCATCAAGTGACAGGCCCTCTGTAAACTGCAGGAGACACATGGAGACAAGAGCCCTCCCCTTCCATGGTGAGCACACAGGACTGAGCTATGAAACCATCTGATTATAGGGCAAAGGCACACATGGTGTGAGATGAAGAGCAGAGAAGAGGGGCAAATAAACCGGTAAATACAGGATGAGAAAGCATTCATTAGGAGGAGAAATATCAATTGATGGTTTCAGGTGGAGAAAATGGCCAGCGACTGGGCTGCACTAAGAGCATGGGGCATGAGAGGAAAAATAGTCTTAGGACTGGAGAAATAAAGAATAAGAGGGCAGGTGACATCAGCAACATGGTGGACTGAGCAGTTTTCTTTGTCTCTTCCCCTTCGAACTACAACTAAATGGGCATTCACTGATCAATGGAGGATACTCACATAGCACTGCAGGACACCTGAGAGACCTGCGCTGCTATCCATCAGAAGGTGGATGGACTACCCCAGGGGAGGAGGTGGAGATAGGTGAGGGCTCTCCAGCCACCAGACAGCCCAGTACCCGTGTGCGACTCTCTCCTGGCTGAAGTGCTCATGGCACTGCTGTGGCTCTGAGGGTAGGTGTGTGCATCGGCGCAACTGAGGAAACAGGTGACTACAGCTCTAAGCCCCCTGTGATTGCTCTTTGGACTAGTGGGAAAATCCACAGACCCACTGCAGCCCCAGGGAGTGACTCAGGCTCAGACTCGGTAGGGAGGCCCTGCCCACCGAGCACAAAGGCTGGGTGACCTGGGAGCAGACACAGCATGGGTGGGCAAGCTAACTGCCAGCTGCATTAAATGTGCATGGCTCTGCTGCAGCCCCGAGGGGGCAAGTGAGATCCAGCAAGACTGCACAAGTGGGCAGTGACAATCCAGAGCCCCAGCATGATCGCTGCTTGCTCCAGGGGGAAAATCCACGGTCCCAGTGCCCCAGGGAGAGTCTCGGCTAGGTCCTAGGGGAAAGACACCACCTACCAAGCACAAAGGCTTGGTGACCGAGAAGCAGACCCAGCACAGCTGGGCAAGTTAACTGCTGGCTGCATTAAATGCGCATAGCTCTGCTACAGCCCCAAGGGGGCAAGTGAGATCCAGTGGGACTGCGCAAGTAGGCGGTGAGAATCCAGAGCCCCAGTGTGATCACTCCTTGGTTCAGGGGGAAAATCCACGGTCTCACAGGGGCCCTAGGGAGAGTCTCTGCTTGGCACTAGTGGAGAGGCCCCACCCACCAAGCACAAAGGCTGAGTGACCTTGGAGCAGAAGTGGCATGGCTGAGTGAGGTACCTGTTGGCTGCATCAAACACCCACAGCTCTGCTGCAGCCCCAAGGGGGAAAGTGAGATCCAGCGGGACTGCACAAAGGAGTGGTGACAATTCGAAGCCCCAGTGTGATCACTACTTGGTGCAGTGGGAAAATCCATGGTCTCACAGTGGCACCAGGGAGAGTCTCAGCTTGGCCCTAGGGAGATGTCCTGCCTACCAAACACAGAGGCTGGTGTGACCTAGCAGAAAATGTGGCACAGCTGGGCGAGAAAACTGCTGGCTGACTTAAATGCCCATAGCTCTGCTGAGGCCCTGAAGGGGCAAGTGAGATCCAGTGGGACCAGATGGTGGTAGAGCTGCGAGTCTGGGTGAATAAGCTCCCAGCTGCCTCGAAAGCCCATAACACTGCTCCAGTCCCTAAGGAGGGAGTGCGTCTAGGTGGGGCTGTGGAAGCAGGCAGCAGCAACCTGGAACCCCTGTGTGATTGTTCCCACAGTTGAGAGGAGACCCCACAGGGCCACTGCGATCCCAAGGAATGGCCCAGGCTATGTCAGGAACAGCTGACAGGGATCCTGGTGGGTGCAGATTACACAGCTCCTGCCCCCTCCCCCAGCGGCAGCAAGTGGAAGCAGTAACCAATTCTATCTCTATGCAGAGGCACAAATCCATGCCATCAAGCAGTATGAAAAAATATATTAAATCTCCAGAACAGAAGGAAAATGACAAATACCCAGAAAACAATCCTGAAGACACAGAAATCTATAAACTAAATGACAAAGAATTCAAAACAGGTATCATTAAAAAACTCAAAGAGTTAAAAGAAATACAGATAAACAACTCAAAAAGTTCAGGAGCTACATCACAAAAGAGCTTGATACCATAAAGAAGAACCAATCAGAAATGTTGGAGACGAAAAACACAATTGATGAGATAAAGAAAAATCAGGACTCCCTGAACAGTAGGGCTGATAATGTGGAGGACAGAATTAGTAGTCTGAAAGACAGGAATATAGAAATGCTTCAGATGGAGAAAGGTAGAGAACTAAGACTAAAAAGAAATGAAGAAATTCTCCGAGAAATATCCAACTCAATTAGGAAATGGAACATAAGGATTATAGGTATTCTAGAGGGAGAAGAGAAGGAGAATGGAGCAGAAACCTTGCTCAAAGAAATAATAGCTGAGAATTTTCCAAACCTGGAAATGGAACTGGAAATCCATGTGACAGAAGCCAATAGATCTCCAAACTTTATCTATGTAAAAAGACCAACTCCAAGGCATATAGTAGTGAAGCTGAAAAAAAGTCAATGACAAAGAGAAAATATTAAGGGCAGCAAGGTGAAGAAAATAACCAACAAAGGAACCTCTATCAGGCTGTCATCAAATTTCTCAGCAGAAAGCTTACAGGCTAGAAGAGAGTGGAATGATACATTCAAAATTCTGAAAGACAAAAACTTTCAGCAAAGAATACTCTATCCAGCCAAAATATACTTCAGATATGATGGAGAAATCAAAACCTTCGAGAAATAAAAACTTTCCCAGATAAACAGAAGTTAAGGGAGGTCATCACCACAAGACCCACCCTACAAGAAATCCTCAGGAAGGCCCTCATACCTGAAAAAAAAAATGAAAGGGGTTACAAAACCCTGAGCAGGGAGATAAGTAGAAAGACAAAATCAGAAAATTGCAGTTCTCCATCAGAACAGGTTAGCAAATGCTTAAGGAGAACATTAAAGATAAAGGGAAGGAAAACATCAAGAATAAATATAATCTTGTCATTTTAACCACAAACTCACAACGCAAGAAGAAAAAAGATGTGACAGTAACAACCTAGAAGGGGAAGAGGAAAGGGATGGAACTGGCTTAGTCTAAGGAAATAAGAGGCTATCAGAAAATGGACTATCTCATCTATGAGATGTTTTATACAAACCACGTGGTGGTAACCACTAAACAAATAATTAGATTGGAGACACAAATTACAAATAAGGAGAAAACTAAGAAAACCAGCAAAGAAAACTACCTAACTGAATTGACAGTCAGAAATACATGGGACGAGAAACAAAGGAAATACAGGAGAACCAGAAAACGAGCGATAAACTGGCAGCATTAGGCCTCTACATTTCAATAATCACTCAATGTAAATGGATTGAATTCTCCAATCAAAAGACCCAAGAGTGGCAGGATAGATTAAAAAACCAGACCCAACAATATGCTGCCTCCAGGAAACACATCTCAGCCCCAAAGACAAACACAGACTCAGAGAGAAGGGATGGAAGACGATTCTCCAAGCTAATAGTGAACAAAAGAAAGCAGGTGTCACCATACTTATATCAGACAAAATAGACTTCAGAACAAAGCAGGTAAAGAGAGACAAAGAGGGGCAGTATATAATGGTAAAAGTAACACTCCACCAAGAAGACATAACACTTATAAATATATATGTACCTAACACAGGAGGACCAAAGTACATAAGGCAACTATTAACAAAACTAAAAGGAGATAACAACAATACAATAATAGTAGGGGACCTCAACACCCCACTAACACCCATAGACAGATCATCCAGACAGAAAGTCAACAAGGAAATATTGGACCTAAACGAAAAACCAGACCAGATGGACTTAATACATACATATAGAACACTCCATCCAAAAACAGCAGGTTATACATTCTTCTCGAGTGCATACAGAACATTCTCAAGGATAGACCATATATTGGCAAACAAAGCAAGCTTCAATAAATTTACGAGGACTGAAATAATATCAAGCATCTTTTCCGACCATAATGCTATGAAACTACAAATCAATTACAAGAAAAAAGCTTGGAAAGGGTCAAAGATGTGGAGATTAAACAACATGCTACTGAAAGACCAGTGGATCACTGGAGAAATCAAAGGAGAAATCAAACATTATCTGGAGGCAAATGAAAATGAAAACACACCATACCAATTCATTTGGGATGCAGCAAAAGCAGTAGTAAGAGGAAAATTCATGGCAATACAGGCTCACTTCAACAAACA
This sequence comes from Equus przewalskii, assembly GCF_037783145.1. NCBI lineage: Eukaryota > Metazoa > Chordata > Mammalia > Perissodactyla > Equidae > Equus > Equus przewalskii. The sequence continues at coordinate 10,693,896 of NC_091844.1, read as the reverse complement.
AGAAAAATCTCAAGCAATCTCAAACTACACCTAAAAGAACTAGAAGAAGAACAAACAAGCCCAAAGTCAGGAGAAGGAGGGAAATAATAAAAATTAGAGCAGAAATAAATGAAATTGAAACAAAAAAGACAGTAGAAAGGATCAATGAAACAAAGAGCTGGTTCTTTGAGAAAATAAACAAAATTGACAAACCCTTAGCCAGGTTCACTAAGAAAAAAAGAGAAAAGACTCAAATAAATAAAATCAGAAATGAAAGAGGAGAAATTACAATGGTTACCACAGAAATACAAAGGATTATAAGAGAATACTATAAAAACTATATGCCAACAAATTGGACAATGTAGAAGAAATGGATAAATTCTTAGACTTCTACAGCTGCCCAAAACAGAATCAAGAAGAAACAGAATCTGAATAGACCAATCATGAATAAAGAGATTGAAACAGTAATCAAAAACCTCCCCAAAAATAAAAGTCCAGGACCAGATGGCTTCTCTGGAGAATTCTACCAAACATTCAAAGAAGATTTAATACCTATCGTTCTCAAACTATTCCAGAAAATTGAGGAAGATGGAGCACTTACTAACACATTCAACAAGGCCAACATCACCCTGATACCAAAACCCAACAAAGACAACACAAAGAAGGAAAATTACAGGCCTATATCACTGATGAACATAGATGCAAAAATCCTCAACAAAATATTGGCAAACCAAATACAGCAACACATTAAAAAGATCATACACCATGATCCAGGGACACAGGGATGGTTCAATATCTGCAAGTCAATCAACGTGATACACCACATTAACAAAATGAGGAACAAAAGCCACATGATCATCTCAATAGATGCAGAGAAAGCATTTGACAAGATGTGACATTCATTTATGATAAAAACTCTCAATAAAATAGGTATAGAAGGAAAGTACCTTAACATAACAAAGGCCATATATGACAAACCCACAGCCAACATCACACTCAATGGGGAAAAACTGAAAGCCATCCCTCTGAGAACAGGAACAACACAAGGATGCCCACTCTCATCATTCTTTTTTTGTTTGTTTTTTTTGAGGAAGATTAGCCCTGAGCTAACTACTGCCAATCCTCCTCTTTTTTTTTTTTAAAGATTTTATTTTTTCCTTTTTCTCCCCAAAGTCCCCCGGTACGTAGTTGTATATTCTTCGTTGTGAGTCCTTCTAGTTGTGGCATGTGGGACGCTGCCTCAGCGTGGTTTGATGAGCAGTGTCATGTCCACGCCCAGGATTCGAACCAACGAAACACTGGGCTGCCTGCAGTGGAGTGCGCGAACTCAACCGCTCGGCCATGGGGCCAGCCCCATCAATCCTCCTCTTTTTTCTGAGGAAGACAAGACTGGCCCTGAGCTAACATCCAGGCCCATCTTCCTGTACTTTACACATGGGACACCTACCACAGCATGGCTTTTGCCGAGCGGTGCCATGTCCACACCCGGGATCTGAACCGGCAAATCCCAGGCTGCTGAGAAGCAGAACATGTGAACTTAACTGCTGTGCCACCAGGCCGGCCCCTAATATCTGCATTTTAGAAAGGTAGTGGAGTGCTCTGTGGAAAGCCAACGAGAGGACACAGGTAGAGCAGTCTTTCTTTAGCTCAGAAACAGAGGCAGGGGCCTGTGGCATGGTGGCAGATAGGGTGACTATACATACAGAAACAACAGACATATTTCATGCTAATGGATAGTAGAGTGGGGGGTGTTCAGGGTGTCTCCCAAGGTTAGGCTTTAGGCAACTAAATGAATAGTGACAGCAACAACTGTGGTGACCAAAAAGAAAAGTCTGTATTACAGATGCTCAGAGTAGATGGCTTCCTGGCCTCCAGGTGGCTATGTCCATGGGCTCTCAATACAGATCTCAAGCTCAGGAGGGAGAGAGGGGCTAAAGGCACAGACTCTGGCATATGGATGTTGCTGAGACCAGTTGCTAAAGTTACCCAGTGAGAGACTGCAGAAGGCAGCTAAAGGCAGATTATCTCTCAGTGAATATCAACAATGGAATGGGAGATGGATAATGAAAGAGGAACCAGTAGATGAACCTTCAATCTGAAATCCTAGTTGGGTCAAGATAATAAAAGTACGTACTAAAACACAAGAACAAACAAACTTGGAGTACGTCAGTAACGGTAATCCTAAAGCTACTTAACACCTGAAAGAATTCAAAATTACTTTAGGCGTAAGTCCAGAAAAGTAAAGGATATTTTACTGGTTTAAAGTAGGTATTACCTATTCTGAAATAACCATCTTCTAATCGTTTGTCTTTGGTTTCTTTGCTTATTTCCAAACCTTCACTCTAAAATAGAACAAAAATATTAATTTTAAAAATAATTACTTCTATTTAAATCAAAGCTAAGTTGTTAATATGTTTAATAAACATAAAAGTGATATTTGTGGCCAAGCTATCTCTAAAAAGAGAAAATGTCATCTCAGTCTTGAACCTTAAAGGCTTATCAATACAAATGTTCTTTTTTTAAGCATCATCTCAATCTGTATATAATATATTGATGAGCAGAAAACTTAAATTTTAATTAATTTTACATTTAAATCAATTTAATAGAACACTATTTTCTATTAAAAATATACAGAAGTAAAGAACTGTGAGTTAACTTCAAAGAAATCTAAGCATTCCTTAGAGACCAATAAATTAATTTTGTGTATTAATCAACAGGTATTAAAAACACACGGTATTTGGGGGCTCAAAATACAAACAGCAGGTAAACATTAAAGTAAAATAAGATTCATTTATTTTCCTAGTACAAACTTCTAGGTTATTTTCCAACAGGAAACAAAATGAAGGCTCTTTCTATGAATAAGGCAAATGGGACAATATACTAGGTGTTCCATATTTCAAAAAATAATTAATATTACTCACCACTGAGGTCCTGCAATCATGAGAATTTTCTTTCACCTCATAAACAAGAACAGCCTCAAATCAAGTCTGCTGGCATTAGTTCTTAAGGAAAAGTAAGGGGAAAAAATAGTCATACCTTAAAAGGCAAAACTTCCACAGTTGTGTTTAGCAGGATATCTCCTGGATGTTCTTGGTTGCCACTATGGAACAAATAACTAAAAAGACACACATAAAAATAAAAGTATGAGTCAGAATAGACTTCACGAAGATTCAGGAAGATGGCCCTACCTCAAGGTAAGCTTTCTAAACAAGACTTCAGCTACAAAGCAGACAACATGAGAAGTTGCAGTAACTGCACATTATGTATTCTGAGTAGTTTGTGGGAACTTAAAAACTTAGGGGGTGCAGCCCTTAGGCGATGTGTTAATTTCTGCTGTCAGAAGGGGCATGTTTGGTGCTTAATATAATTATGCACTTACCAGATAAAAAAGTGATGAGTTTTACGTTGCTGTTTACACTGCTTTAAATATATAATCCTCTTAACAAGAATAATCACAATTGTAGCAGCTATATATTACTACTGTATCTTGCATCAGAGAAAATTCTCACCAGGATAGCCACAAGTCATGGCAAGTTCAAAGACTAGTTTTATTCAATACAATTTTAGTATTAGTAGAATGAATGTAAATTAATCGATTCCAAATATCTGAATAATTCCATTCATCAATATTAACAAATATTTGAATAATGGTGATTATGTGATATACTGTGATAAATCTAAAATACTCTGGGTATGGGTATGATGGTCTCGTACTCTGAAAACTAGTGTGTAAGTTACACAGGGGAGGGTGGAGACTAGATAGAGCATACAAAGTATATCTAAATCTAAACCTAAAACGTAAGTTTACTTAAGTTAAATGGTTAAAAGTTTATGCTTAGGAGTCAGAAAGAGCTGGATCCAAATCTTAGGTCTCTCATTTACTAGAATTTTCATCATTAGCAAGTTACATTAACTTTTGGAGCCTGAGTTTCTCTATACAATGTAGATATTGCCATCTACCTCACACAGCCGAATCAAGGAGTTTGGGAACTGACAAAAAAGTACCTTGCGTATTAATACTCAGCAAGTAACACTTACAGTATGATTATAATATAGTTATAGTATGGTATTTGTGGGAAAAAATCACCTGAGATGAGGAGTTGGTTTTCAAATGTTACACAGGTCAGCGGACCCTAATAAGAAGCTCCTTCTAAGCTATGCCAAAAATTACTTCCAGCATTTTAAGATGAGAGACACACTTATTTTTAAGGCTTCTTTGACTTGGAATGCTGCTACATACAACCATGAGGTATTCAATATCTCAGTTATAGATGCAAAAATACGGGACAGGGGAAGCCACTTTTAAGAAAAGAGCCCATGTTATGATATAATCTGGGATTTAGATTGATTCAGAGCTGTTCACTATGTGATTCCTTGGTGAAAAACTCAATACCACCTAAGAAGTTTAACATTAGAAGAAGTAAACAACGGCACAGTCATATGGGATACTGTGCAGCCATTAAAATTTTTATGAATCATTTAAGATAGAGTATAAAGGAAAATATAAGATACAAAATTACATACAGACCATGATCTCAAAGCAGAAAGTACATAGAATTATCAAGAAAAAAATGTGCCAATATGGTCACAATGGTGTCTTTGGAGTTGTCATTTTTTTTCCCTCGTTCTTCATACTCTTAAATTTTTGTATACTGAACACATATCATGCTATAGAGTCAGAAGATATTTTTCCTAACTCTCCATTTCTGTATTGATAAATACAACTTCTGCTTTTTCCCCTCTCAGCAAATAAGCTATTGTGGAAATCCAAAACTGATTCCTTTTCTCAGTCCTGGGAAGGGTGGGTCTATCCATGAACTCAAATATACTATGTTTTTGAACTGTGTTTTACTAGAAATGAGCCCTCAGTAGGGGCACATAAATATTACTTTATAGAGGTTTATTGTAAATGTATTTGTCGTCAAAAAATTTCATCTCCAATATATGAGTTCTTTAGCAGATTCTTTGATGGAATTATTTTCATTTACTAAAAATAAACCAACAGATATACTTTAAGGCTATTCTTGTTTATGACGTGAAAGAAAACCATTGTTTCTAATTCTATGATGATTTTGTGAGTTTGTGGTGAGGAAGATTGTCCCTGAGCTAATATCTGTGCCAATCTTCCTCCACTTTTTGTATATGGGGACAACACCACAGCATGGCTTGATGAGCGGTGTGTAGGTCTGCGCCCAGAATCCGAACGTGTGAACACCAGGCCACCAAAGGGGAGTGCGCGAACTTAACCACTATGCCACCAGACTGGCCCACTATGATGATTCTTTAAGTATGGTAAACAATACCTCAAAGTGCAAGTTATTACTATATAGTATAAAAGCGAACATTAAATAACAATAAAAATATTATATACTCATAAATGTGCAAAATATTACTCAATAGTATTTTTCTATGTTTCCCAGTGATGTTCCCACTGCTTAAAACATTTTTACACTTAAATTCCTCTTTAGAATCAGTTTAGAGTCACAAAACAAAATTAATAACATCACGTTATAACTATACATTATTTCTGACTACCTTAAACAGAATTATTCCAAATGATTTTTGGCGGATTCTAAAAACCAATGGCCCTCACACAAGAACACATAACGTAACATGCCACAGGCTAGAAAATTCTATTTTATTCTAGGGATTACATTTAAGTATGCCACAGACAGTATGGGGAACAAACCCAAAACTGAGGAAAAGTTGAAGGAATCATGATTGTTAAATGAAAAACGGGGAGAAAAAGTCCTAAATGTTAAAATGAATATAAATTCTCAAAAACATAAAAGGATTGTAAATTCCTCCATGGTGTACTAAAAATTATCCAGCATTTGCAAAGCCATTGACCACAAATAGTCATAGTCTGTGAAATTTATCATATCAACCAAAGTGCTGGGTAACCAAATAGCTCTCAGTCAAATCTTAAGGGATATTCTAGAAAAGGAAACGAAAACTAACTTGAGATTTTGAGGGAGAGTTCTATATAAAAGTATTTAAAAAACTATACTAAATATATGTTCAGAAATACCAATAGAATTTATCAAACAGCTAAACACTGACATTATATCTGAAAACAACACACCCATTTTATTACTGAGTTGCAGGAAATGTAATTTATAACCCAACATTTGGGACCTCTGTCTCCTTGTATCTATTACACACAAAAAAATTCCATCTTAAATCACATTATGAAATAAGCAGTCTGAATTGTAAGACCAAATATATTTCAATACCAACCTTTCTACATTGACCGGCTTATCAAATTTAAACAAGATATAGTCCCCAGCTACTGGAGTTACAGCCCAGAAGAAATCCTCCCCCATGTAAGTCTTCTCCAGTGTGTGTCCTTGGTAGACCTTCAGAGAAGTAGACACCTCTGCAGGTGGGTTTACGTGGATTTTAAGAAGTAACGGTTTCATGTAATCTTTATCCTAGGAGGAAAGACAAATGCTATTAAACAACATTTAGCTTACTCATAGTGAAGAAGAAGAGCAATGATTATACACTAAAAAACAAATTGTATGTGCATGAGAAAAATAAAATCACCAACCGTGAGTTTCTGAATTTTTCCTGTTAGTGAAGAATGCAGACCAACATGCTGGAAAAGGGAAGGCCTGAAGCGAATTCGCAGATTTGCTTTCTGTCTATCACAATGTTTCTAAATATTTAAAAAAAAATCATGTTAGTATTACATTATAAAGTGAAATCTCATCCTCATCTGAAAAAATGAGAAGACTACTGACAAGAAAACACTTCATCTCATAATTCCAAGTCACGTTTTTTTGGGAGCCCTCTTTGAGGCATTAATAGATTTGCTATGTACTTGATAAAGAAACATGATGTGAAAATTAAAAATAACCACATCTAAGGGAAGAGTTAAGAATTTAATTTCAATCCTCTTTCAAGATACATCAATATTGATTTGACTTTTAATACTAAAATGCACAAACTATAAACTAGAAGCTTGGTTCAAATATACAAAATATCTTTAATCGGGTAATACAATAAAGAATTTGTAAATAAGAAAAGGCACATTTTGTTGCATGAAAGCAATTCGAAAATGTGAGGCCATAACTTGATTACAAGCAAGTAAATGATATTAAATGTTCCACAGACAAATCTATCTCAGCACGGTTAAGGGACACCTATGTTTCAACTCAAAGTGGCCCATGGCCCAGACTTCAGATGACAACCTCTCCTCACACTTGATCAGTGTGTGAAGCCACAGCGCCAGGAGGGCTCTCAATGTGCGTTAGTGCTTCACGACGGTCATGAGTATTTTGTCATGCTTTCACAAACCCTTTTCATTTTCAATGATTTTTAGACGTTTTGAGCTAAGAACATATTGAAAAAGACATATTTATGACATTTCCACTTTGAAAGACCTCTAATAATTTACTGGGTGATAAAATGCCTAATTTTTCTCAAGAGGTTTTGCCTAACTAACATTATTACTAACACTAGAATAGAGATGAAACAGTATATTTTATTTATATGAATTCAACTAGTCAAGTGTAAGGAGAGGGAGAGGAAAGGGAAGGGAGGGAGACCAAAGGGGAAGAGCAAAGCGTGGGGAGAGGGAAAGTGGAGGAGAGAGAGGGCAAGAAGAAAAGAACAGTGCCTGAGATGGAGTCCATCACCCAATAGGCAATGGACACACTGGGGCCTGAAGAGTCAAAACAGGTCCAGAGCCTTTGGGAGAATGTACGAATGCTTTGAGGGATTCCCCAGACACTGTCAAAGACATGCTGTTCTGGAGGCCAGCACGTCTGTGGTGACAGCTCCCTCGACATCCTAGTGGAAGCAACCGAAGAATTATGTGCCACAGAAAAACATGGCCTGAGGAAGAGTGAAAGAACAGATAACACTGTCCAAAGGTTTATGTACTAAAAGATACGTATGATGTAAAGAGTTTTCATTTTTACTAGAGAGATTTTCACCTCACAGGCTCATTTTAGAACCTAACCATATATTAGACAAAACTGCACAGGACAATTAAATGCAAGTATATTGTAAGAGTGTAAAGATGACATTTTTTGTTTCCTACAATAAAAATTCCTGTAAATCACAAAGAAAATACGGGTAAGGGCTTATTACATCATAAAAATGAGTGGTTCAAATCAATTTATATGTTCAATCATTGTTGGAAAGTAGATACTCTGCTATTTCGCTATATTCCAGGTTTTGGTCTAAAAAAGTGGTTATTTTTTTAAAAAACAAAGAGAACGCAATGATAGCTTACAGACACCAGAAGACAGTGTCCTAAAAACTAACTGGCAAGTAGGATGATCAAACTATTCTAGAGAATATAAAGTCACAAAGTCAAATTAAATGTTTATTGGGCCAGCCCCATGGCATAGTGGTTAAGTTAGGCATGCACCACTTCAGCAGCCTGGGTTCATGGGTTGGGATCCCAGGTGCAGACCTACACCACTCATGAGCCATGCTGTGGTGGCTACCCACATAGAAAAGTGGAGGAGGACTGGTACAGATGTTAGCTCAGGGCTATTCTTCCTCAGAAAAAAAATTTAAATGTTTGTTTGTTAGAATGAATGTTGTCAACCCTATAATAACATACACTCATAATAAATATTTCCTTGTTATTACATGTCAAAATTTACATTCATTTTTAAGAATGTGTACATTCATATTTTATTTACGCTTACCCCAAATAAATAAAAATTTACTTTTCTTTTCAGAGGTATAATTCAAATTGGACAAGGAAAACACAGCTAATTACGTTTTACAATAAGATTTCTAGGGAAATAACTTGATATTTGAATAATCAAAGCAAAAATCATCATTTACTTACTTGCCACCATCATCCCAAAGGTCAGCATATTAGTATGAACATTGGTTTCTTGCAAGTAACACACTGAAAGGTACTTTTTTGACTTGCCACTGTTTTCGTATAAAATATTACTTCTATTTTATTCCCTATTTCCAGATGTGTTGGGAACTGATATTGTCCCCAAAGTATTTGAAAAAAGAAAGCTGACACAGAATATGAAGAAAACTGAAACAACACCCCACACAGGATATGATCAACATCTAGAGCCAACAGGAAGGACATACCAGAGCCTGAAGACACTATAAACATTTATCAGCAATTTAAAGAAAAGTGGGCTTCACTCATTTACAGGATTTTCCTCTGCTATTTAAAAGTCTCTCTAGCGTAGGAGTTTTGTCAGTTCACGAAAGAAGGCCAGCACTTGAAATGTTAAGTGAAACACTGTTTTCTTTCAGCTAGCTATTTAATTGTTCCTTTACAAAATCTGGCTCCCTGTAAGTCACTTTCACAAAATATAGAAAAGAAGCTTCTTCTACCTTCATAAGAAATTAACTTACTGCATCTTTTTCCGGGTTGCAGACTTTCACCCAGAGAATATGGTCCAAGAGCCAATCAATGGGTTTCTCCTTATAGAACATAAATATGAACTCTACAATCAGAGTGAGGTCTGGTGCTTGAAACATTTTACCTGAAAAGATATCCCCAGTCAATAGCTGTAATAAAGAAACCAAGCAACAAATGGCTTAAATAAGAGAAATCTATACAACAAATACATTAAAGCTGTGCTTCCGATCATAAATCATTGTGAATAATCCCCACTTGTCTTACCAAAACCAAAGAAACCTGCATTAGCTAAACACTCCAAGTTGTCACCTGGGTATAAAAGGAAGTACTGAACTCCTGACTTTCTCTGTTACAAAATCTATCCGACAATTACTGGCTCAAGGGAGTCAGGAAGCAGGCAGAGATTTTTCCTTTATGCTTATTAAGATTCTTCCCATAAAAAAAGAAACTTAAGAGGTGTAGGTAAAAATTTTTAACTAAATCAATTAATGCAAAAAACAAGGACTCCTAATTCTGTCTTCACTGAAACCTTCACAAGTAAAGATGTTTTTTGACTATTAAATTAAGTTTTGAGACAAATGATCAACAAGGTCAAAGGTCCAGCCTCTAATACTTAAAGTTTTAAAGTACCACAGGAAGTGAAATGTTATCCTCTGGGTGTTTCTTAAAACCTGTAAATTCCCTTCAGTTCTTCAACTTTAAACATATTCTCTTTAATTGGATAATTTAGGAATTTTAGTGAAAAAAACTTGTAAAATGAGCACCCTGACTAGTCACTGAAAGCAACATATGAATACCAATTACTGAACAAGAACCTCACGGACTACATCAAATACCAGGAATTCATATTAGAAAACTGCTAGTGTTGCATTCTTTTCAAAAGAACCTCAACCTTGCAAAAGCACTGGGCTATACAGGAGGCAATGGGGGCGCCAGACAAGAACTCTAGAGGAAGCATTACAATCTCTGAGGTCTCCAAACACTACTTGGGATTGACTTTCATCATTTCATACATGGAAGTTTACCTAAGTTAAACTTCCTCAAAAGCACTCCATTTCTAGAGAAAAAAAGACAAATTTAAGGTAAAAAAACAATTAGTTTAAGACTCCAAGAGTCACAGTTATTTCTGAAAAGCAGAGAAATCTGACACTTTCCTTACCAATGAAGCCCAGCTGGGAGAACTCTAGTATCATCCATTCCTCAGAAGAAAGTTGAAGTGCAAAATTTTTTATAGTGTTAAAGTAATTCTGTTTGACAATAATATCGTCTTCAAGCTAAAGGAAGTTGAACAATCATATTAATAACTCAGAAAGAGAAGGACACATTCAAACAGAAGGACATTCTTTATTGTGGAAAAACCGAAGTACACTTTTATAATGAAAATCAAGAAAACAATGGTCAACAATGATGAAAATATAAAAAAAATGTATTAAAAGAAAATGAGGAAAATAAAATGGAAGATGCACATAGCAAGTCAACTAACCCACTCCCTCACTGTGGGAAATAACAATACCACTCCACGAATTACCCCTTTTGGTCCTTTCATAGTGCCCAACATGATTTTACACCATCTTTTTTATTCTTCAAAGGAAAAGAATTTCTGTTGGCCTTTTAAATTTGTTTTGCTTTTTGCATAATACATGTACCAAGTCAAAAAGAAAGTCAAAGAAAAAGCTAGCAGCTTTCCTTCTCTGCACTCCACCCTGCTAGCTGAGGTCACCAATGTTAAAAGCTGGGTGTGCATCCATTTGACACCTTCTGTATGGACAAACAGCACATACAGGCCCATACATACTTACGGTTCCCATCTACATTTACATTTTTATTAAAAAAGGATCATATTATGAAACTGGCTTTTTTCTCTTAATATATCATGAATATCCTTCCATGGTAATAAGGATATATTTAAATCACATGATCTTTTTAGTAGATGCATACTGTGTCACGGTATTGATGGATAACAATTCACTCAACTCTTCCCTGCTCATAGGCAGACATTCAGGTTGTTTCTCATTTTTTGTCAAAGCAAACAAATGCTGCAATAAATACGCTTATACTTACACAATTAGTGTTTTTCATTTCTGTAGGATAGATTCCTAAAAGTTCCCTTTTTATAATTTATAAGATATCTTCAAAATACTTAAGATGCTGTGGCAATTCACAGAGTGCCAGTTAACCCCATGTGCTCTGCCAGCACCATGTGTTATCTACCCTCAGAATTTTTACCAGCTCCATGGGGAGTTGACAGAGATCAGGGATCAGGAGTGTCTACAAAGACTTCCTCCACAGAATGTCCTTTCATAAAATTTTAAAGTCACAAGATGATTTTAATATCCTAAGAAACTTTTCCTCTTCTTAATTTCATGTTATCATTTCCAGTTACCCACTAAGTAATTTTCACTTATTTTAGTATTTAGATCTTTCACATCTTTAAGTCCCATACGTTTTCTTCTTCCCATCTGTGAAGAAACAGTAGTACTTGGAAAGATATGACACTGAATCACCAAATATTTATTGAGCTTCTATTATGTTCCAGACACTAGACTAAACACTGGGAATATTTCAGTGAACAAAAAGACATGTTTTATGCCCTCAGAGCTTTTAGGGAAGCTGAAGGGAAAACTAGACAAAGCATAGCGCTACACTGGCACCCACCCTTGCTTTCTGAAAGAGATGCCCATGCTCAAACCTAAACACTTCCTGTATATACCCAAAGGAAAGATGACCCCTATTATCAGGCAATTCCACGTTTTTCCAATAAGTAAGTTTAAAAACAAGTTTTGGACTAATTTAAAAATACAGAGATGTAGATGAAATAGTCAAATGTTTACTTAAAATTTAGTACACTAATTTTGGTTATCACACATAAATTCACATTTTTTATATTAAACTAGAAAAATTACTTTGTTCCACTCTCACATCTCATCCAACAACTTCACTTGTTAAAAAACTTTTTATTTTAAGATAATTATAGATTCATATGCAGCTCTAAGAAATAATAGAGAGATTCCCAAACACCCTTCACCCAGTTTACCCCAGTATAACATTCTCCCATCTAACTACAGTACAATATCAAAATCAGCAAACTGACTTTGATACAATTCATCGACCTTATTCAAATTTCACCAAGTTCTACATGTATTCAGTGGTGTGTGTTTACGTGTATTTGGTTCCGTGCAATTTTACCTGTGTAGATTTGTGTGACTACCACTACAGTTAGAAGACAGAACAGTTCCATCACAAGGATTCTCAAGCTACCCTTTGTATCCACAGCCACCTCTCTCTCTTTCACTCCCTTCCTAGCCTCTGGTAACCAATAGTCTGTTCTCTATCTCTATACAGTCATGCGTCACATAACGATGGTGATACTCCTAAGAAATGTGTCATTAGGCAACTTTGTCGTTGTGCGAACATCATAGCGTCCTTAGATGAATCTAGATGGTATAGACTACTACACACCTAGGTTATATGGTATTAATCTTATGGGACCTCCATTGTATATGTGGTTCATTGTTGACCAAAACATCATTATGTGGTACATGAGTAATTTTGTCATTTCAAGAATGCTATATAAATGGAATCATACAGTATGTAACTTTTTAAGACTGGCTTTTTAAACTTGGCATAATACTCCTAAGATCCAAGATGTTTGTTTCTTTTCATTATTAGTATTCCATGGTATGGATGTACCACAGTTTGTTTAACCATTCGCCTCCTTAAGAACGTTTAGGTTGCTTCCAGATTTTGGCAATTACGAATAAAGCTGCCATGAACCTTCATGTACAGGTATTTTAGTGAATATACATGCTTCTCTGCCACCAGTGTTTCGTTATGGCAAGAGACACTCTTTGAAAAATCTAACCCATATCTCATTAGTGATCGCTAGTTTACAGAGGAAAGCTAAAAAACAAGATGTACAATATTGTTTTTACAGTATGCAAATGTAGAATCAGAAAGAGGTGGAATGTTATATTTACATTTTTGCTTAAATTTTTTAAAAGTATAAGGAGAAACCAAAAACTAATGGTGGTCACCCATGGGGGAGAGAAGAAACACAGTAAAGGGGACAGGCCTAAAAGTGAGACTTCTGTGAATGTATCTTGTTTTACACAAGTTCTTTTTTTCTTCTTCTCCCCAAAGCCCCCAGTTGCAATATCCTAGTTGCAGGTACTTCTAGTTTCTCTATGTGGGATGCTGCCTCAGCATGTCTTGATGAGCAATGCTAAGTCCACACTCAGGATCCATACCCGCAAAACCCTGGGCCGCTGAAGTGGAGCACATGAACTTAACCACTTGGCCATAGCGCTGGCCCCTACATAAGTTTTGGTTTTGGAATGTTATGTTTTTTACAAGTAAAAAGGGAAAAAAAATCCTAAAAACTGAATACAAACTGAAACAATGAACCTAGTTTCATATCAAGTTGACAGCATGGTAACACCATATAAAGAATCTCTAGAAGTGACTTTCAAACAGAATTTTGACTATATAGTCACAACAGGCTATAATCTAAGAGGAAAAAAAGGACAAAGAAAATTTAAACTGCATTCAGTAGTCTAACTGTTAGTAGTGATCTTGGTATTGTTATTTTGAAACTATTGTAGTCTATATTATAGAATAAAAGAAATATGTCATTAGGATAATTTTATTGAAAACCAAGAGAAAAGAAATACATGTATAAATTCAAAAAAGTTAAATAAAAACCCTATAATCTTACATTACAACTGGGAATATCAATATAAACTTGTGATTTTTTTTTTCTCTGAAAAGTAAAATCTCTTTTCCTTGCTGAAAAGCCTAGAAGCAAGGACACCAAAATAGCAATAGCAATCTCAAGCACTCAGATTGTGTCCTAAATAGCATATGCTTCCAAAAGGCACAGGATCTTTACAGAAATGGCTGATTCTAGATCTGGAATAAGAAATACGCAAGATGTGTCAGTCAGCAAAGAAGTGATCAAAGATTACTGGACTTATATGTAAAGAACATAAGAGCCAGTTTGAAGAGATTCCCACTGGCTTATGATGTACCAATGTAAGCATCAACATAAATAATGATTGCAAAGATTGAGGCAAATCAAATATATCTTAAAAATCCATGAGTTCATAACGATACTTTAAAAATGGCCACAACTGGAGATTGCTAGGGTTCCAAATTTAACAACTGATGAAGAGAAAATCAAACATTTATCATGCCTTTCCTCTGTGAGCTATTTTTCAAGGTAACCAAGTAGTTAAGGAGGGAAAGTTCTCTATAGAAGAATTCAGCTTATAAGAACATTAGAAATTACAGAATTAGAAAATTACCACTTGGCAACCTCTAGAGAAATAATTGGTCTGGGGGTAAATATTCAATGGATCCTGAAATCATAGGAGGAATGGCTGCTGGGGAGGTTTACAAAGGAGAGATGAAGCTGACACCACTAAATCCACTGATTAATCTCAGCATCAGTAAAAGTGGGACAACCAGACATACAGCGCCTCATTATGTGATACAGGAAGAATTACTCAGTACCACCCATGAAATGCCTGAATCATCGAACAGTTTTCCAGAAGACACTGTTTTCAATTCCAAGTTATTTGTGATACAGCACTTTATGAAATTGTGTATGATGCTGTCACTGGAAACTTCATTCCAAGCCATAAGCATAGCACTAGGACAAGTGGCATTTTCTTCTTCCCTTGTTTATGTCTCTGATGACCAGAGTCAGCCCTGGCTCTACTGCCTTTTCAAAGGTACTCTTCAGAAGTCTTGGGTAATACACCCCCAACATAGGCAACACATTCCTAGGACAATCATAAAATCTAGGTTAAAATCCTTTGCTTCCTAACCCCTCACTATGATTTTCCCCAAATTTCCCAGGTGATTTCTATCCTTCACAAACACTCAAAACTAGCATTAAACTGAAGACTTTCCAGGCAAATATGTTTTTCCCACCAATACTTTATAAATCATAATAAACTCACTGAGAGAATTCTATATGAGATTATGTAAAGACTTGAATGTGAAGCAACTCCCTCTTTTTGAGGCATAATTTTTTGGCAAATAGGGTAATTTTAATAATGTTCACTGAATTCATCCTTGAAACAGCTAAGAAGTTGGAAACAATCTAAACGACCAACAATAAAGTCATTATGATACGTGAATACTCTGAATCACGTCAAGAAGTGAGTAAAAATTGTACCAATCTATAATTACTGGCATATAAAGGTGTCTACACTATGTTAAGTGACATCCAAACAGGCTATATGACAGTACGTACAAAATGTTCTTGTAAAAAATGGTTGCATTAAATGAGTTAAGATGTGTAAAGCATAAATTGTAAAGAATAATGCCTGACACATGGTAAGCATGCAATAACTGTTAGTTCATAGCTGCTTCTGTTGTTATAATATCTTATATACTGACCCTGCTTGGGGAAAGTTCTCCTTAACATCCTCTCCTTCTTAACCCCATCTTTCCTTAATTTCCTAAATATTTACTTTTCCTATACTCCACCAAAAAGCTTTGAGGTTCCATTAATTCTTTCCTTGGAGGGAAATTTAAAACAAATTTTAAAAGTGATACAACTATACTTTTAAATTCTCTCTATAAAGTTCTTGATCATAATGTAAATAGTTATATATGGGCCCTAGAACAAAGAGCAAGATTCAACTATACTAATATTTGGGATATGTTAAAATAAAATGTTTTGAAATTATTATGATGAAATTAAAATAAGACTTTAAGGTATTTATAGGAAATGTACCATCCAAATCTAGGATATTGTGTTTTTATATGCACAACTGTTGTTTACTGTTACAGTTTTATATTCTGACCCTATATCATTCACATTTCCCATCCTGTGAACCAAGGAAGGGCTCGTGCACACCTGAATGCAGCTGGCCCCAGGTAAAATGTCAAAGGAGACAAAGTCTCTCCTTAATAGGTCTGCCTTCCTACATGATGCCAGGCTTTTTTCCTTCTTTCCTCCCCGCCTCAAGCCCTGCCAGCAGCTGCCCAACCATTTCCTTTCTGATTTGGGGACCCAGAGCCTCTTCTTGCCACTCTCATCAAAACATCCTCTCAGGAAAAGATCTAATAAACCTTTTATACTGAAAAAAATAACCGACAGGCTTACTGTGCTATACCTCTCAGGAGTATCCGCATTTTGAACAAGGGATAAAGAACTTTGGTTAAAGAAATGAAATTCCAATTGTGAAATTCAAGCTTACATCATTAATGAAAATGAGATTTGGAAGAAACAAGAGCTTCCTAAAATTATTGAAGTTGTTGCCTATCTGACTACCTGACTAACTTAAAATCTGTATCATTAAAGACTTATTTTTTGAGCCATGCTGCTAAAAGTTGGACTATTAGAATGAAATGTCAGTTTTACTATCTTCAGTATAAATGTAAATGTATGGTGGCATACAACAAACAAGCCTACCATAAGACCACTAAAAACTTATATGGAAATCCTTCTGTAAAATTTGCCAAATAATTAAATCTTAAGGTTCTTTTTAACCGAGGAGAGAGGGGGATGAGAGAGAAGATGGAGGGATGGGAGAAAAGGAAGGAGGAGATGAGTGCCCTGTCCAATGTCACACCACTAAGTGGAGAGCCCGAGTTTGTGCTAACCCAGAGGATGGAAGAGCAGAGACCATGTTTCCAATGATTATGACAGACTCTTCTCCTTTCTGATACACTGTTATGTCACAGATCTCAGACGGTTTATGCTTTCAAAACTTCCTATTTTACTGAAAATATACCATTGATATTACTTTTTCTTTAAAAACATGAAAAACATTAAATGAAAAACCACACTTACCTGAAGGTAATATACGCCCTTTTCTTGAGCATACATCATTAGAAAACAATAATCTAGGTTTTGCTTTGTTCTCCATCTGAAATAAAAATTTTCAAAAATAAGTCAGGAATCAGACTCAAATTTAACAAAATAAGATAAGATGTATAATATTTTATAATATATATTATATATATGTTATATATACACAATATATATTTTATACATACATGATGTATATGTATGATATATATACAGATATATGATATAGATAGATACACATACATGATATACCCACCTAAGAGAGAATGAAAGAGAATTCACTTTTCTCTAATGAAGCCTTTATCAAAATGTATTCCCTCAAAACACTAATCCTCAAGACGTCCTGAAGGAAAAAGAAGTCTAAGGTCAAGTAAGTTTGGGAAGCACATATATTCCTTTCTGGTTACATATTAGTATATTAGAGGCACTGAAATATCCAGCAGTAAACATATTTGTTGAAAAAAGTTTTTAATCTAATATTTACCAAACTTCCTTGACCACAGGCCCTTTTTTCAGTAACATCTTAATGGAACTAGGGCTTCGAAAATTACACTTTGGGGAATCACTGCTCTGGTGCTTAGGACTATGTTTTGCATACAGGCAGAGATTAACAAATATGTACTAAATGCTTAAAAACCCCAAATATCATATTAAAATTGACAATATTAAGTCCTTTCAGCAAATCCTTGGTAGCCTACAGAAACACACTGACAGTTTATCATAGGGATAAACTGGCAACTGATGTTGAACAAGAGAAGTGGTTCCAAAAGCCAGGTTAAAAAAACAATAAAATCGAAGCTTTGAATCATACTAAGTAAACTTCTCCAGAATATACCTCACAACCTGTTCTGAATTTAATGAGATTATCTAGAATTTTTTACCAAATTCAACCCAAAACATTTTTTAAATAAAAACATATTTATTGAGACGCAATTAACGAACTGTGTGAACATATCTGTCTCTGGGACAAATTAACAACTCAAGAAATACAATAAATCTCTTCCCCAAATACTATTTTTTTCCTCTTTTCCGGTTATAGAAAATCCAAAACTAATGCCAATATCTCTTAAATTATTTTGTTTTTAATAACAACACAATGAAAGTTAAGCCCTCTAATTTTAGAGATCCAGAGATGAATAAATCCAATTGACTAATTACACTACTGCAATATAATTTTGCAGAACAGTATTACTGTTTTTATTACTTTTATTGAACCAATTCTCATTTATGTTGCATGCAGACATCAGATTTCTATCTGGACTAAGTTTTGTGTTATACTGAATATACTCTTAAGAAAAGTTCTAACATCAGAGAGCAGCACAGTTACAAAAGTTGTTAAGTTTACCAAATTCAACCTGTCATCTGAGACTCCGTAAAATTTCCAATAAAATAACCAAAAGTTGTTAGCTCTCACTAATTAGCTCAATCCTGAAATGTATTAACCTTCGATAAACAAGAACTACATTTATTATCTATTACACTTACAAGGGTGGGGGATTTTAAACAACACAACCTCACCTTACTCTTTCTTTAGAGTCTCCAAACGTCTCCTTTAAGTTTGTCAGGTCAGGGTAATAGCTCTCAGGAGGTGATATTACTTCCACCAAGCCAGAACTGATTTCTTTAGAAAACCTATCATGAGAAAGGTTAGCTGAGTTATTTAAGTTCTGTGGGACTTTATTTATCTTAATGCTCAACTTACTGTGTTTAACATAATACACATCAGTAAGATATACTTTTATGGTCACAGTGTGTTCAGTAAGGTAGCTCATCACTGATTTTATTTGTCAGAAAATACAGGTTTTTCCAATAGCACAAGGTTTCTTTAAAAATAATGCCTAAAAAACAGTGTAAAATGGCACTATCCTTCGAGTAGCATAGAAATCCCAGGCCAACAGTAGGTATTACATTCCCAAATAGTATCAGAATTTTAAAAAATCAAATCAAGGGGTCACAGAAAATAGAGACATGAAGAAAAACAAACTAATACATGTGTGTGTACCTATATACATATATTCATGCAAAAGTCAAAGTTCTTCAATTTTCAGGAAGGTTTATTTGTGGGTTACAGACTATATGTCATTGTAAACTGGTGTTTCTCAACTGGGCGTGACCCTTTCACCTGAGGGTACACTGAACAGTGTCTGGAGACGTCTGACCGTCATAACTGGGGGCAGTGCCACTGACATCTAGTGGGCACACACCAGGGATGCTGCGTACACAGCCTACAAGCATAGGACAGTCCTCACAATAAAGAGTTATCTAGCACAAAATGTCACTAGTGCCAAGGTTCAGACACTCTGTTCTAAAGTTGTTTCAATCAGTCTTTACTGACTCAAATGTAATTTCTTTCACATTTGCATTCTCCCTTATTTCCTTTTTGCAAATCTCCACAAGGTGTTCGTGCGACAACCTGCCTTCACACAAACGCTCTTAGCGATGCACTGCACTTTCTTCTGGGCTTGCTTTTCCTGCACACTGAGGAAAAGGGAATCGGAGAATTACTGCATCAGCCCCACAGGCCTGCCCACGCAGGAGCGACAATGATTGCCCTGTTCCTATATTTAAGAAGTCTATGCTAAACAGTGCTTATAGAAAAGGCTGCCAAGAAATTGAGCACTTGAAGGAAAATCTAACAAATGCACAATTTAACCCTGAACTATGCATATATTTTTAAAATCCTTGTTTTAGCTTTCTTGCCATCCTCCTCATGGCTGGGAATCTTTTTTTTTCCTTTTTGGTGAGGACGATTGTCCCTGAGCTAATATCTGTTGCCAATCTTCCTCTCCCCCCCACCCCCTAAAAGCCCCAGTACATAGTTGTACAGCCTAGTTGTAAGTCTTTCTAGTTCTTCTATGTGGGATGCTGCGACAGCATGGCTTGACGAGTGGTGTGTAGGTCGCCCCAGGATCTGAACCAGCGAACCTTGGGCCACCGAAGTGGAGCACACGAACTTGACCACTCAGCCATGCGGCTGGCCCCCTTGTTTTAGCTTTTTGATAGACAAAGATAGAGCCACATTATTTTAAATCCAGACTCGGCAAATAATTGTTATTTCTCTTTTAGTTTTCTTTGTAAGGAGAAGATATATCTTTTGGGGGCAAAAACAGATACAATTCAATGAAGAAACCCATATCAAGACTAATTTTTATGACATCACTATTAAAACTATGAAGGCAATATTAACTAATGCTACCCGAAACTTACTAAGCTTTCCATCTGTTACCTACAATGTGCCTTGCTCAGAGTAAATTGTTACACAATCTTTGCAGAATAGAATAAAAGATTTAAACATAGTTTAGCCTTGAGGTTTGAAAGTGCTATGCAACTATCTGCCCTGACAGCAGAAATTTTTTTTCTTGGTAAACAGAGAGTGAAGGATTTAAGTAATCTCATATGTCTCTCTATATCCACTGTCTCCAGGATTAAACACTGTTATGTGATGGTGCTACCTACATATGACATTCAAGTCTTTTCTTAATGAAATACACAAATTTATCCCATCAGATAACTGGATATATATGCACTCACTTTATGACAATGTAAAAGACCAATGATAGGTGGCCCTATCTGTGAACTCCACAGAGAAATGAACTATAAAAGAAGGCATTTTCTTTTGGCAAAAAGCCAAAAGACAATAGTAACTAAAATATTTTCATTTCCATAATTAAGAAGAACTTACTCTTTCTCCAGGTTGGCTACAACACTGTGTACATAATCAGTATCTGTCTGGGAAATAAAAAAAACATTGTATCTACATTCATGCTTTTATATTTTTATTTAATTTTTAATACTGAACTCAAAATTAAATACATGATTAAAACATTCACTGAAAACATCACATTAAATTTTGAGACAATTTATGGGATGTACATTTCTGTATTTTTGCTGTACTAATATATATCATTGAGTACTTACTAAGGCAATAAGCAGATTTGCAAGTTTTTATTATTTTCAGTTGTCTATGTTCAATTCAATAGAAAAACTTGAGCACAAAAACTATTTCTACTTCCTCTGAAACATCCAAACTCTAATTCATGAATAAATAACAGATACAGAATGCCACAGGGAAAGATTTTTCCACTTGGAATCATATAACCTAGGTTCAAGATTTGCCTCTGTAGCTACTGGCCTGTACAATCTAAAATAGGTCACTGCTCTGAGACTCAGTTTCCTATCCTATTTTTTTAAACAAGGTGGGAAAAAATAATACCTCAGAGCCTATGACATTAAATGACAAAACATGTAATAAAAAGCTCTGTTATTATTCTATATTATTCTTATTAGGCTAATAATGAGAACCCATGTCCAGAGCATTTTAACCACAGTTAGAAATAATCGTTGATCAGACCTCTGTACTTTTAAATTACACACAAGAGAAGATCAAATACTCCCTTTCAATTTTAAATACAATGACAGTTTATATCAAAATGCTCAATTGTTAAATGGAATCAATGATACATCAAATACGATCCATATTATAAAGACTGCCAAAACACTTAATACTTGAGGAAAACAAAGATAAAAAAGATAAAGCTTAAGCAAAATAAGTCAGAGGGAGGAAGTCAAATGCTGTATGATCTCACTCATAAGTAGAAGATAAAAATAACGACAAACAGTCACACAGAGACAGAGATTGGATTGGTGGTTACCAGAGGGGAAGAGAGGTGGGAAGAGGGCGAAAGGGGTGATTAGGCACATATGTGGTGATGGACTGTAATTAGTCTTTGAGTGGTAAACATGATGTAATCTACATAGGAATCGAAATATAATAACGTACACCTGAAATTTATATGTTATAAATCAATGTTACCACAATTTAAAAAAAGATAAAGCTTAAAAGCTGAGAAGATAAAACTTAACCCCAAAATTACAGAACTATTGAATTAGAAAAGTTGTTTTATAAGAGGTTTTCTGGAAAAGTATTTTAACTTTATGTTAATTGAAAGTAATTTCTACTTTTATTATTAAATTTAAAAGGCTTAGGAGTGAGACACCTTATTAAGACCACATCCTTCAAACTCTTAACAAAGAACCATGGAGATACAACTGGCACACAGCTCAAAACCCTCTACTTCCCCTACATAAACCCAAACGTTAGTGATCTCTTTCTGAATAAATTGCTATCCACAAGTTTAACCAATGAGTATCTTACCACTCACCAGGCTACAGTTTTGGAGAATATGATCAAGCCAGGTTTATATTATATAAACTTCAATCAGTTTAGCAACAACCTGAAATTCAATTTGATAAACATTTATTGAGGGCTAGCGATGTGCCTATCCAAGGAAACAGGAATACAAAGATGACCAAGACCAGCTCCCTATCCCCAGAAGGCTGTCCAAGAGGGGGGCCAGGAAGAAGCAGCTTATGTGAACGTAGATTACATAATCTGTAATAAAATTTATAAAACACAAGTGATCCATATCTAATACCACATATAATTCTTATGTTAAATGCTAACTGACATGACTAGTAAAGGATTCGCTTAAATGACTGGAATTGGTGTCACTCATACAACAGAATCAATCCTTTCTGGTATCTGCTAAGGGGATTGTTCTGGGACTCCTCTGAAGAAAGTTAAACGTGTAAAACTGGCCTTTCACAATCTTTGAGATTTCAAGCGTAATCTTTCAGTACTTGACAGAATGGGAAAACAGAAAATGAGTAAGGATAGAGAAGACTTGAACAATGTTATCAACTCAACAATATAAAGTCATAAGAGGTTATTTAGAAGGTAACCATCAGTGGGGGTGGCTACCATCTTTATTTTTATGGCCTCTTTCCAGAGACTACCTATGGGCTGTCTGGCTAATTCAACCTCTCTGTCTCATCAGGACTCGTCCAGGACAGCAGTGTGATCTAAGCTTTCCTGCTCAGCATCCCATTGATCATGTGTTCCCAATTTGTACATATATACTATATTTACAAATTACATGTGTATTATTGATAGCATATTATACACCCTAAAATAGATCAAAAGTAGAAAATTTTACAGTATCATATACTTCAGCGTATTATCTTAAACACACCCCATGTGTGGGCAGAGACAAAGCTCTAACATACCAATTAACTTACAATATTCCTTTTTAGTGTTTTATTTTTGTAGATTTGAATAGAAATACATATCAGATTTAGGCTTAAATGTCAAGTCTTCAGAGAGACTTTCTCTGACTATCCTATTTAAAAAGTCACCTCTGGGGGCCAGCCCTGGTGGCCTAGTGCTTAAGTTCAGTGTGCTCTGCTCCAGCGGCCCAGGTTCAGTCCTCAGGTGTGGACCTACACTGCTGGTTGGTGGCCATGCTGTGGTGGCAGCCCACATACAAAACAGAGGAAGATTTGCCACAGACGTTAGCTCAGTGCGCATCTTCCTTGGAGGGGAGGAGGGGGAGTCATCGCTGTTTTTCTTTTTTATTGCATACTATTTTCATAGCACTTACTAAATATTCAGTTATTTATATCTATATTTTATATTCACTATTTTGGTTTTTTATGGACTGCATTTTACATTAGTTTTAAATTTCACAAGGGAGAGATCTTGTCTATTTTATTTATTAATCTATACTCAGAGCTTGACAATATGGACATTATATATATATATATATCTCCCAGCTTATGGTGTAGGCACCAAGTAAATATTTGTGGAATGAAATGACTAGAAAGAAGACAGGAAATGTACGTATAAGAGATATTTTTTAAAACCAATGTTTAACTTCCTTCAAGTTATTTAAAATTTAGTCCTTTTAATTTTATGTTCTCTTTTGATCTGGTGCTTAAAATTCCTTCTTTTCATCTGGGTAACTGTTTTACAGCAGCCTCAAGTCTCTGACATTTGCAACATTTATCTTTCATAGGAGTTTGCCTCTAACTTTCTGCTTTACTCTTTGGACCATTAGAAATAAATTTCTATAATCTATTTTAAAAAGTATTTTTTCGCTGAGATTTCTTTCACATATTTTGTCTTTGCAGTATTACAGAACACAAAAGAATATTCAAAAGTGACATGTTATTTCATGTGTTGACTGATTTTAATTAAACATTTTCCTGAAATCAACTAACTTTGTTGCAGTTTCCTGACTGCCATGACATTTCACAAAGATGTATTTCTTTTCAAATGGGACGTCAGAAATCATTAATTTATAATAACAAGATTGGAATTTACTATTATCATTTCAATTAATTTATACACTACTGGTAAAACTGATTCTTAAGTATACATGTGGATGAATTGTTTATGTGTATATGGGTATATGTTGGTAAATTGTTGTCAATATTAGTGGCTTATTTGAACCCACTTTTATGCTTCTTAAACTTTCCTTATATATGCCTAAGAGAAGCTACATGACTTTGTACTCTCACAGTTCCGTATGCACAATGTGAAATGCTTAATTTTTACATTTAACTTTTTTCTCTCTCTTAGTTTGTGTGTGATTCACATAACATACAATTCACCTATCTAAAGTCAGAGTTGTGCAGCCATCATCTCATTCAATTTTAGATCACTTTCATCACTCCCAAAAGAAACTCTGCACCCCGTAGCCATCAGCCGTTAATACGTCTTTGCCCCCAGCCCTAGGCAACCGCTAATCTACTTTCTGTCTCTATAGAATTTTATATTCTGGACATTTTATATAACTGCAAACATATAATATGTGGTCCTTTGTGACTGGCTTCTTTCACTGAGCATAATGTCTTCAAGGTTCATCTATGTTGCAGTATGTATCAATAATATCTCTTAGTTTTAATATAAAAATATTTAATTTTACTTAACCATGACGAACACTCGATTCTCTGGGGAAAAAATGCTCTTTCTTCTTCTGCTATGTATGCTCACTTTCCTTCCCACCTATCCCAAGCACACCGTTCACACACCCCTAGAATATACATACCCCAGTTTTAGATTCACAGACACATTCTCAGAATGGGACGATATTACCTTTTAAAAAGTCTCCACATGCCTTTAAAAAAGATTTCAGGAAAAAGTCCTCTCATAACTTAAAGCAAGCAAGCCCCAAGATCTCAGAGACTGCCTGACTTAATTGCCAACATTCAAGAGTCGGGGAGAGGCAGGTAGAGGCCATAGGTCTAATAAACCACTCTGATTAACCATGCCCTGGCAAACCCATACTCCCTTTCCTATTTACTCTGATTTATTCTCCACAGTACTCACTACCATCTAACATATTACATATTTGTTTTTTATCTGTCTTTCTCTATAATGTAAGTTTCATGGGCAGAAGTTTTATTTTATTCAAGGATATGCCTAGCACTTACCACTGTTTCAGTAAAATTTGTTCAATTATAAGGAAATTTTACAGGACATTGTATATATACAATTTCTTCCCAACTGGTATTTGTATGATTTATAACCAATGTATAAGTAAACATCTAAAATCTAGCTGCTAAAAAATTACAGATGAAAAATACTACTGATGCACCAATACAGTAATCTGTGATTTAAAATCAAGAATAGAAATAACTATCAACTAGACAGATAATCAGCAAGTCTATAGAAGACTTGAACACCACTATCAACCAATCAGGCCTAACAGGCATCTACAAAACACGACTCTCGACAACAGCAGAATGCACACTTTTCAAGCACACACAGAACTTTGTCCAGGATAGACCATATGCTAGTCCAGGAACAAGTATTGATAAATTTAAAAGGTCAGAAATCACACAAAATCTGTTCTCTGACTACAATGGAGTTGAGTTAGAAATCAAACAACAGAAGGAAATTTGAAAAATCTACAAAAAGGTAAAAACTAAAACAACATATTTCTAAATAAACCATGGGTGAAAGAATTACAAGGGGGTTTAGAAAATATTTTGATCTGAATGAAAATAAAAACTTGACATATCAAAATTTATGGGATACAGCTAAAGTGGTGCTTAGTGGTGCTTAGAGGTAAATTTATAGCTGTAAATTACATACCTTAGAAAAGAAGCTCTCCAAGCAATAATCTAAACATTCACCTTAAAAATCTATAAAAAGAAGAGTAAACCAAACTAAAAGTGAGCAGAAGGAAGGAAATAATAAAGAGTAAAAATTAATGAAACAGAAAATAGAGAAATGATAAGAGTCAATAAAACTAAAAGTGTGTTCTTTGAAAAGATCAAAGAACACCATCGACTGAATAGCATCACAGGGAGTTTTTCTGCTTGACCCAATGGCCAGCACACTAGAGCTTAAAAGATCTAACAGGTCTCAGAGGGAGAGGAAACAAGGAAGGGAAAAGAAAAGGAAATAGGAGGGCAGAGTGGGAAGAATAAAGATAGGAGACTGCTGTTTAGTGCAACAAACTTCATAGAATTACTGGACTCTGTAGCCATGTGTGTGCATAACTAAAAAATATTTTTTTTGAAAAGAAAAAAAAATTCCTGTGTAATGTTAGACTACAAGGTAAGGCACAATCTATTGTCTAGTGGATTTTTAAAATATTTTTAATCTCCTCCAGTATCTTCCTCATTTTAGTTTTACTTTCGCCTTCTATTATTTTGCCTTTATTAAAAAAAGATGACTAACAGGTAATTATTAGAGCTTGAGAAAACATAAATATAGAGGGCTACTGTTTCTGAGGCTATTGTACTCCTCAGATGCTTTGGGTGGAAAAAAGTTCCAAAGCATTCATGTAACTAAATCCTGGCTGAAAGCATACTAAACTATCTGACTAGAAAAGACTAAACCACTTATACAGAGTTCACCTCAGAATACAGCATTGATATTAAACAGAATTACCAATGAGAAAAAGATACAAAACCTGAAAACTCCGTTTTTGGTAAAACCAATATTAATAACCAAATTCTCAAGCTCAAAAGGAATTCAGTTTGATTCCCATAACCGGAGGTAATGTGAAGAATTGCACAGACTAGCTATATTTGCAGGAAACAGCTGGACTCTGTGGCAGCTATGAAGACATAGTCTTTGATTAAAAAACCAACTAGTCTGGAATACTCTCTATCCCCTCCTTCCTCTGTAAACCAGTGGCCTAGGGGAAAAAAGCCATTTCCTGCAATGATGATTCATAAAAAAGGAAAAAGCACAGCAACTATACAAAAATATATGAAAAAGGGAGAAATTCAGCAAAACCTATGAACAAAAACAAAACATCAGAAAGATATATTAGTACATCAACTATATATGTATCAAAACAAATGAAAAATTGTGACCAAATATTTCCCTATTAATTTTAAAGGAAAAAAACACCAAATTGAAGCAGCTGCCACTATGAAGCAATACCAGATATTAGAAATCATTATAATGATTCTAAAATGTATATGGAAATAACAAGGACCTAAAATATCTAAAGCAATCTTGAAAATAAAATCGGAGAACTTAATCCTATCTGACTTCAACACTTAATTCAAAGCTATAATAATCAAGATAGTGAGGTATTTGCATAAGGATCAACCCTACTACAGATCAATGAAACAGAATAGAAAAAAAAGACCCACACTTATATGGTCTCTGCATTTTCAACAAAAGCATCAAAGTAATTCAATGGGGAAACATGTTTTCAATAACTGGTACTGGAATAAATGGATATCCATATGAAAAACAATGAACTTTACACTATCTCACACCATAACAAAAATTAAGACAGAACATCGACCTAATTTAAAGTTAAAACATAAAGTTTTCAGAGGAGAAAATCTTAATGATTTGGGGGTGAGCAAGGGTTTCTTATTTCCTAGGTCATGGAGAGCAATAATTATAAAAGAAAATATTGATAAATTAGACTTCATCAAAATTAAAAACTTCTGCTCACCCAGAAAATGTGAAAAAAATAAACAGACTTGCACAGATGGAGAGAAAATATTCACAAAATACATACCTGACAAAGGAATAGTATCCAGCATACACAAAGAACTCTGATAATGGAAAACAATGACCATCTAATTTTTGAACGTGGGCGAGAGATTTGAAGACACTTCATGAAAGGAGCTACACCAATAAAATGGATTAATGATGGATAAAGGATGGATAGGTAAATAGAGATGTGATAAATGAAAATACTAAAACCTTAATAGTAGACTCTAGGTGGTATGTATACAGGTGTTTACTGTAAAACTCTTTCAACATTGTTGTATGTCTTAAAATTTTCACAATAAAGAAATAATCATTCAAAAGTTCTTTCATGAAACGAAGACAATCTATATACCTAAAGAACACGTTATGAGCCAGGGAAAAATGACCCACAATGGTTTAAATCAAAACATATTATAGCAAAATTACTAGGCTTTAAAGACAGAAAAAGAATCATTTGGGCAACCAGGCAAAATGCGAATTCCTTAAAGCAAGAAGTGAGAAACATGAAAGGTCATCTGGCTAGCTTCAGCAACAGCACCACCAAACACACAAAAAAGAAAATGTGACTGAAGGTTTCGATACCCAAGCAAAGTATAAAGGCAGAAGATAACATTTTTGACCATACAGGACCTCAAGGAAAATTGTTCACATGGACCTTTCTTGAGGAAATTAAAAAATAAATTCTAATCAATAGGTTTAAATAGGTGAGCAATTTAGAAAGCACTTTATGTTCATTTATGATTAAGCAAGTAAGTAGATATACTGTGTATCATAAGAGCCAAGTTTCTCACTGTTGTAGAAAAAAGTTAAAACTAAGGAATGGGTGAGGCTAGAATGAACACTGTGGTACTTGACTAAAATCAAAGGTATCACTATAAACTCATGATTTTTAATATATACAGATAAACGCACGTAGGACTTATACAGATGTACATATATGCGTATGCATGTGTATATATGCATACATGTATTTCCTAGCTCTGTCCACTGAAAGGGCCAAAAGCAAAGATCCCTCAGGAGCAATGAGCACATCTAGAACCCAGGTCTTAGTTTCTAGTACTATTCTCCAATAAAAGGAAGCAGGCTCCTTAGGGACATGGCTGATTTCATGGCTGGGGCAGGGAAAATACAAGCCTAGAACATCTTACACTGCTAGAAAACAAAGAAAAATGATGGGGGCATATTGAAAGGACAGAGTGGCTAACTTCAAAGAGCTCCCAATGGCCAAATTTGGGGTAATTTGAGCAAAAAAGTAAAAAAATTATAGTAATATCCACAACTCCACAATAATATAAATAACTGACAAAATAAATAAAGTTAGGGAAAAGGATAGCTCTTCCTTATAGTAGAATCCCAATTAATAAAAGTAGAAGGAACTAGAAAATCACTATTCAGCAAACACCACAATAATAATTGCTGCACACAAGAATCATCAAAGATGTTAAGTTAGTTGGCAAAAAGTTATGAGAAACAGGCAATTTCCACGATCTCAGAGTATCACTCCACAAGACAGCTACTAAGTACATATGGAAAAAGATTATATTTACAGTGGAGAAACCTGGCAGACACTATGTCAATCAAGATATGAAAGCTAACATTGCTAGTAATGAGATATATCAACACCATCTTAATATAAGGCTCTGGAAAAGATCACATCACTTCTATGGTGTTCTTGCTAAAAATGAATTTAATCATAAGGAAACATCAGACAAACCCAAACTGAGAGACGTTCTACAAAATAATCAGTATTCTTCAAAAGTAGCAATGTTATGAAAGGACATTAGCAAGATGTTTAGAGAAATCTGAGTAAGATTTATTGATTAGTTAATCATATAGTCTCACCATCAACTTCCTGCTGTTGATAATTACACTACGGTTATGTAAGACATTAACATCTGGGGACACTGGCTGAAGGGTATTTTGGAACTCTGCACAGTTTTGGGAAGTCAAAAAATATTTCAAAATGGTTTTAAAAAATGAAATGTGGGGTCCGGGCTGGTGGTGTAGCAGTTAAGTTCATGTGCTCTGCTTCAGTCGCCCAGGGTTCGCAGGTTCGGATCCTGGGTGCAGACCTAGCATGGCTCATCAGGCCACACAGTGGCAGCATCCCACACAAAACAGTGGAAGACTGGCACAGGTGTTTGCTCAGTAACAATCTTCCTCAAGAAAAAAGAACAATAGTCTACTTTGTTTCACTCTGTATAAAGCAAATTTTAAAACTTGGATGAAATGGATAATTTTCTAGGAATATATTTTATCAAAATTGACAAGAAATCTAAATAGCTCTTTATGTTGTAATATGAAAAGTTAATATTATACCATCTATGCAGAAATGGGGAGGAAAAGAATATATCACGTAGAGATCCATTAAATATTCTGAATGGGTACAACCACCATTAACAGCTTTTGAGTGTGGAGAGGACAGCGCCGGAAGGGAGACTTTTTTAAGGTATGCAATACACACACTTATAATTTGTAAACCATATAATCATATTACCTATCCAAAAAATTAATTTAAATGAATAGGAAATAATGTTTACTCGTAAAGAAAATATGTAACAAAACATAAAAGCTCTACATCAATTTAATCAATTCTCTCTGGTTATTCAATCTCTGTATTCACTTACAAATTTACCTGCTTTGTACATTTCTGTCCATAGGCCAGCTAACTAACTAGTATTGTAAACCTAATTTAAATCAAAGAGTTTAAAGAAGGCATAGTAAAGGCCTCAGATACTCTTATTGTAAAACACAAACTAGAATGTACACAACAGTAAAACCAGAAAACTGAATAGAAAGCAAAACTGTTTTCATACAATATACTAAATACTCATGAAGCTGGAAATTCTCTGAACACAGTTTTTTAGAGACTACCTTTAGGTGACTTTCTAACATGATGAATTTGCTATTTTATCATAGAATTTCAACTCAAACTCTAGTTTAGAAACTTAAAAATTAAACCCGGCCTTCGGACTGTTTCTAGGCAAAGAGCAGAAACAAAGTGAATAAACAGAATGATAGAAACAGATGTGCCATTTAAAGTTCTCTTTCCAATTTCTCAGTAATCTTTATGGCTATCATCAACATAATCTGGTTGTTATGATGTAGATAATATTCTGTCTGAATCCCACCTCAAAAACTCATCTCACCTTTTTCTTTCACTCAGAATAGTGTTTAGCCATCTACACCTGAGCATTCATGTTGACTGCCTGTTCTGTTTAGGTGGTGGTTACACAAGCATACCTTGGAGACACTGTGGGTTCAGTTCCAGACCAACACAATACAGTGAATATTGCAATAAAGCGAGTCACACGAATTTTTTGGTTTCCCAGTGTGCATAAAAGTTATGTTTACCCTATACTGAAGTCTATCAAGTGCTCAATAGCATTATATCTAAAAAACAACGTACATAACTTAATTAAAAAATACTTTATTGCTAAGAAAATGCTAACCATCTTTAGGCTAACCAAAAAGTCATAATCTTTTTGCTGACAGAGGGTCTTGCCTCAATGACGATTGCTGCTGACTTACTAGGGATGGTGATCGCTGAAGGTTGGGGTGGCTGTGGAAATTTCTTAAAATAAAACAACAATGAAGTTTGCTGCATCAATTAACTCTTCCTTTCACAAATGATTTCTCTGTAGCATGAGATGCTGTTTGATAGCATTTTACCCACAGTAGAACTTCTTTCCAAATTGGAGTTGATATCAGCTCAACACAAGGTTGACATAAGGGAAGCCATATTGTAGAAAGGAAACTATATTGTAACTTTGAATGACCTCTGACTAACTAACCCAGCTGGATATGCACCCTCCAGGAGATCCACCTGCTCTGTAGATTTTATGAACCCTGCTTGTGCATATATTGCTTCTGGCCACGATAAGATGATAACTTCATTCTTTGAGTTCCTTAGAAATGTGATGACTCTCAAACAGAAAGCCTATGTTGATAACCATCATTAATGAAAACTGAAAGATCTGGCGTGGCAACTCCTCGGTCAACATTCCTAACACCCTCCCCTATAACCCACTGGTCTATATAACTGCTTCAAAATTCTGTGCCTCTCTTAAGATGGTTCTTTTGGACATTAGTCAGCCATCTTCCCTCTTGCTAGCAAGCTGTAATAAAATGCCCTTTCTCCGCCACCATCCTGCCTCTTGACGATTAGCTTTTGTCTCGCAGCAAGCAGATTGTGCTTTGTGTGGTAAGAGAGGATTGCCTCTCAAACCTACCCACTGCTTTATCAAGTAAGTTTATGTCATATTCTAAATCCTTTGTTGTCATTTCAACAAGCTGTACAGCATCTTCACCAGGAGTTGATTCCATCTCAAGAAACCACTTTCTTTGCTCATCCGTACGAAGCAACTCCTCATCGTTAAAGTTTGATCATGAGATTGCAGCAATTCAGTCACATCTTCAGCCACCACTTCTAATTCCAGTTCTCTTGCTATTTCTACATCTGCAGTTACTTCCTCCACTGAAGTCCTGAATCTGTCAGTTATCCCTGAGGACTGGAATTAACTTCTTCCAAACTTGTTAATGTTGATATTTTGACCTCTTCCCATAAATCACTAATGTTCTTAATGGCATCTAGAACGGTGAATTCTTTCCAGAAGGTTTTCAATTTGCTTTGCCCAGATCCATCAAAGGAATCACTATCTATGGCATCTATAGCCTTACGAAATGTATTTCTTAAATACTAAGACTTGAAAGGGGAAATTACTACTTGACCCATAGGCTGCAGAATGGATGTTGTGTGAGCAGGCATGAAAACTATATTAATTTCACTGTACATCTCCATCAGGGCTCTTGGGTGACCAGGTGCATTGTCAATGAGCAGTAACATTTTGAAAGAAATCTTTTTTTCTGAGCAGTAGGTCTTAACAGTGGGCTTAAAATATTCAGTAAACTGTGTTGTAACAGATGTGCTGTTATCCAGGCTTTGTTGTTCCATTTATAGAGCACTGACAGAGTAGATTTAGCATAATTCTTAAGGGTCCTAGGAATTTCAGAATGGTAAATGAGCACTGGTTTCAACTTTCAGTCACCAGCTGCATGAGCCCCTAACAAGAGAGTCAGCCTGTCCTTTGAAGCTTTGAAGGCAGGCACTGACTTCTCCTCTCCAGCTATGAAAGTCCTAGATGGCATCTTCTTCCAAAATAAGGATGTTTTGTCTACATTGAAAACCTCTTGTTTGGTGCAGCCACCTTCATGAATTATCTTAGCTAGATCTTCTGGATAATTTGCTGCAGCTTCTACAGCAGGACTTGCTCCTTCACCCTGTACTTTCATGTTATAGAGACAGCTTCTTTCCTTAAACCTCATGAACCAACCTCTGCTAGCTTCAAACTTTTCTTCTGCAGCTTCTTCATCTCTCTCAGTCTTCGCAGAATTGGAAAGAGTTAGGGCCCTGCTCTGGATTAGGCTTTGGCTGAAGAGAATGTTGTGGCTGGTCTGATCTTCTATCCAGACGACTAAAACTTTCTCCGTATCAGCAATAAGGCTGTTTCACTTTCTTATCATTTGTGCATTCACCAAAGTAGCACTTTTACTCTCCTTCAATAACTTTTCCTTTACATTCATGACTTGGCTAACTGTTTGGCACAAGAGGTGTAGCTTTCAGCCTATCTCAGCTTTTGACATGCCCTCCTAAGTTTAATCTTTTCTAACTTTTGATTTAAAGTGAGAGACATGAGACACTTCCTTTCACTTGAACACTTAAGAAGTCACTGTAGGGTTATTAATTGGCCTAATTTGAATATTGTTGTGTCTCAGGGAATAGGGAGGCCCACGAAGAGGGAGAGAGATGGGGGAACAGCCAGTCAGTGGAGCAATCAGAAGACATACATTTATTGATTCAGTTCACCATTTTACATGGGCATGGTTCATGGCACCCCAAAACAATTAAAACAGTGGCATCAAAGACCACTGATCACAGGTCACCATAACAAATACAATAATAAGGAAAAAGTTCGAAACTTTGTGAGAATCACCAAAATGACACAGAGACACGAAGTAAGGAAATGCTGTTAGAAAAATGGTACTGACAGACTTGCTCGACAGAGGATTACCACAAACCTTCAATTTGTAAAAAACACAACACCTGTGAAGCACAATGACGTGAAATGCAATAAAACAAAGCATGCCTGTATAGCAATTCAGGTATTTCTGAACAAGATACAAGCTGTATCAGTCAGGATCTTAGTTGCAACCAACAGAAAGTGACTGGCAGAATAGTCAGAAAAACAATTTACTGAAAGATGATTGGTTAGAACTCATAGAACCTCCAGTTAAGCTGAGGAATCAGGCTAGAGAGCAGCAGAAACAAGGCTGGTCCACACCAAAATTCACAGAATGCTCCCATTGCCACAGCTTTCAAAACCCTCACCATCAGCCCTTGATGTTTCTGGACTCCGCCCCTGTGTCCCCTGGAAAGACACCATTGCCACCAAAACTGTCTATCACCAGAATGGACAGTCTACAATCCCCGCTTCTTTAGAGAATAAATTTCTTCTAAATATATTTTCTTATTCTCTGTTACTGGCATATAGAAATATAAACTGATCCTATATCCAGTCATCTTGATAAATTCCCCTATTATTTCTAACAATTTGTCTGTTTGTTCTTTTGGGTTTTCTGTGTCATCTAAAAATAATGAAGCTCCACTCAGAGTCCAGGACAGGAGTATCCAAGCAGATGAGCCCAGGTCACATACCTGAACTAGTCGAGCAAATATCTGGCATTCTCAGTTTCCACAGTGGGAGGGAGGCACTTCCTCCTGCCAAGATTCATAAAATGGGGAATTCTCCAAATATAAGAATGGAGCAGAAAAAATTATTTTCACTAAAATTCAGAGTACACTGTAGAAAAATGTTTTGTCAGAAATGATAATGAGAGATAGAAACAATAAAAATTTGGCATAATAAGAAATATAACAAATAATAGCATAAAATAAGTAACATAAAAAATAAAGAGGCATACAGACAACAAAGATTAGAATACAAAAGTTATAACTAAATTCTAAGTCAATGCAAACACAAGAACAACACAATCTTAAAATCTGAACACCACACTTGCACCATATCATGGATCTTTCAGAGCAACTCCTTCTGCAATTCCAGAATGCAGTCAGTGAACTTTCAAATAATGCATCAACATCAACTGTTCAAAACCTTGCATGTTCTGTAAATGTCTCATCATGTATGCCCAATGGACCCCTAAGAGAGAAATCTCCAGAGAGCAACAAAGAACAAAAATATAGCTAATAATTACTTTTCTGTCTCTCCTCTATTCCCCGAGGGGCATTTTATGGTCCCTCCTTTCAAGAAAAAAAGAATATGAAGAACAGAAAGCCAAACAGGGATGAAGAGATCATAATAGCCATTATTGTCTATGTGTATTCTTCCCCAGTTCTTTTTCATTCTTAATTTTCTCCTCACATGTTAAAGTGGACCAGAGATAATTCATACCTTTACAAAAACTGAAAATGCTTGCAAAAAATAGATTTACTTTTGCCTATTTACTTCAGACTAATTCCAAATGGAAGACTGTGGATAGTTTCAAAAAGGGACAAGCTGGAACCTGAAGGATGAGTAAGAGAAGGGAAGAGGCAATGTTTCAGGCTAAGGAATAACACACACAGAACTGAGAATGCACAAGGTCCACATAATGAACTGGGAGTAGAATGACTAGATTAGACTAGAGCACAGACCTATTAGTACTCTGAGGTAATGAACCTTTAATAAACAGATTGGAAACCTGGAAGAGAAGCAGTTTGGAGAAGCCAGATTAATTTAGTTCTGGACAGATTAAGAGTTGCTCACAAAACAATTCAAATAACGTTATCAAGTAAGCAGCTGGAAATATGGGCTCAGAAAGAGGTGAGAGATCTAGATCTGGGAACCATCCCATACGCAGATCTTGGTCAACGCCAGAGAATATGCTCATTACTAGTGTTAATGAGCCCCAGGCTACCAGACACGCAGGTTAAACTACAAATCAACGTAGAACCAAATACAGTAATTAATCATTTTAAATATTCTAAAAGCAATTAAATGAACTGTGTACATTAATTCTTCCATTCAGAATAGATTTTCTTCCAAATTTTGAAATTCTATATAGATACATATACAAATACTGCAATTAAGGAGAGGAGTCTTCAGAGATCAGAATACTGTGACACCCGTACTGCATTTTCAGTTTACAACACCTCTCCATATGTGATCTCACTGTATCTCCCTGCAACAATGTTGAGCTCAAAACACTCAATAGCATTATTCTCATTTTAGAGATGAAGAAACTGAGGCTGAAAGAAAAAATGACCTGCCCAAGTGGCAGTAAGTGGTAGAATCCAGACCCTGAACACAGGTCGTCTGACTCCAAACCCAGTGTTATTACATCTTGGTGATTAGAAGAATGGCTACAGCAAGAGCGTCTTGAATCTTTACATACACTAATCTCTGTCAACAGACACAATACTATCCTTCAAGTGTATCAGGGTAGTTTTTGATTTTACAGTTTTAAGGCTTTTTTCTGTTAAAAATCAATACATGCTCATTGTAAAACAATTCTAATTTTACACAACTGTGTACAATTGAAAGTGGCATTTCCCCATAATCTCAACTCTCAAGATATCTGCTTCTAATAGTTTGGAGTATATTCCACAAGACCATTTTCTCTATTCATCTTATTAATGCACATGTAGGAACTGTATAAATGTGTGTATGTGCTTGAATATACTTCCATACTTGCAAATGTTTCTACTGGATCAATATTTAGATCAGAACGTTGGGTCACAGAGCAAACTTTAAATTTTAACAGCTATTGCTAAACTGTTTCCCAAAGAGGTTGTACCAATTTCTACTGATTTATAATAGGTGAGTGACAAATTTGATTACTTAAAATGTAAAATTTCTATAAAAGACAAAAAACATCATAAACGAACTTCACACAAAAAACAAACTGAGCAAAATATGTCAAACAGTTAATTCCTCTCATACAAAAATTTCTTACAAATAAAAAATGAGCAAAGGCTATAAAAATAATTATAAATACAAATGGTCAAAAAACATATAAACCAACATTTAATCCCACTCAGTAAAGAAATCCCAATTAATCAAAAGCAATGTGTTATTTTTTACCCATCAAATTGGCAAAAAAATCTAAAGACTCATATTATGGGGACAGGGAACCAAGCCCTCTCAGGGACTGTTGGAACGGCTCAGCTTCTGCAGGGCATTTTGGCCACGTATGAACATTTTAATGTCTATGATCCTGACCCCAGCAATTCCACATTTAGGAATTGATCCTATGTCAGTAACTATACAAGGGCACAACAATTTACTTACAGTAATGCTCAACGCAGTGTTGAAAATAATAGCAAAAGCTTGGAAACAGTCTAAATGTCTATCAATCAGAAATTAAATAAACTATGTTAAAACCATACAATGGAATACTGTGTAGCCATAAAAAATGATGCTGTGATAATTATTCTTTTTTAGCATGGAGATCTAGGATATTAAAAAATATGTAGAACAATCCCATTTATATATATGTACACCAAAGGAAAAATTTCTTAAGATATATTTCAAGTTATCAATAGTAGTTATACCTATATGGAGAAATTACAGATCATTTTTCATTATACATTTCTACAATTGAACAGTATACATGCATTTACTTTTATATTAAGGAAAACATTAAAAGCATTTCCACTTAAAAAGAGGCAGGAAACACTGAAAAGTTAAGAATCAGTGGGCCAGAACCAGATGATGTTCTAAAACCTTTTACATTCTGAAAATTCTATATAATAATTAAGGAAATGTTTACTCCAAGGCACTTTTTCCTCATTATTTATGAAAAACTTACTCAAGATTTATTCTTTCCCTAGATCTTTTGAGGAGACTAAAATACAAGAAATATAATATTCTTCAGTCAAATGACATTTTGACTTTTTATAATACACTTTGACTTATAATAATAACGGTTGCATCTTGGGAGTACAGAGAAGGGATGGAGAGAATAAAGAGACGATAACATCCTAACCTAGGCTAAACTTTTCTCAGGTTTCAAAATTCCCAAAGAACATCAGTGCAAATCTCCAAAGTTAGGTCCTAGAGCTAGAAATGGGGACTCACTGTTGTTAAAGATCTATGTATATAATATTATCCTATTGACACAGGTTACTATTCCTGGATTGTAACTGTAGGAAAGAAGTTAAAGCAAACGTAGCAAGTTAGACTTACATTTAACTATCAGATGGAATATATTACCTAACATTTACTCATCACATTTTTAAAAAAATGCTTATAAAAGCATATTCAAATACGGTTCCAACCCTTATAGACTATACGTGGTGAAAAATAACAGTTAAATAATTACCTCTCCTATGAAGACTACTATAACACAGTCCAACTTCTCTTCAGGATACAGATTATCAATAAGGGAATGAAGAGTTTCTATGAGGTAAGATTTAACTTCTCTCTTCACTGTGGGAATTCCCATTACTATTGAAACTGAAACAAAATAATGATAGTAATTATACAAAAAGATTTTACAGAGACAACATAGAAAAACACTTACTATTTCAAAGGTATATATATCCTCTCAAATTGATAAAAATAATTGGTGGATCAAAATATACTACATTTCAGAAAGAAAAATAATCAAAGGATATAAAAGCATACCCATAATCCTGTAATTCTTTTTCCCATGGTTTATCCGTAAGAAAAGAATGTCAAAGAACTGATAAAAATGAAAGACATTAAGCCTCACATTAAAAATGAATGACTGTAAAGTATAAAAAACAAATTTTATTATACAACTAAAACTTAGAAACACTCAACACAGCTTAAAAATTAACATTTCACATATCATGTATACGATGCACTGAGAAGAATACAATATCCCTTCTGTGGTTTTCTGGTCAAAAACGCATAACCTCAATCTAACCATGAAGAAACATCAGAGAAATCCAAATTAGGGGGATACTCCACAAAATAATTGGTGGTACTCTCTGAAGTGTCAAGACCAAGAAAGACAAAGAAAGAATGAGGAACTGTTCCAGATTGGAGAAGACTAACGAGACACGACAATTAAATGCAATATGGGATCCTGAGTTCGATCTTGGAACAAAAAAAAGAATGATGAAAAAACAACAAAATCTGAATAAGCTCTAAGGTTAATAGTATAACATCAATGTTAATTTCCTGGTTTTGATCACTGACTATAATTACATAAGATCCGAACATTTAGGGAAACTGGGTGAGGTATACAGAAACTGTGTGTACTATTCATGCAACTTTGCAACTTTTTGAAGTCTAAAATTACAGCGAGTTGTACTATAATGCTTGTTTTGATTCATATATTAGGGAAGAATTTGAGCACAATGTGGAGTTCACATTTGCTTATGTGCAATTTCTCCTCTAAGACGCTCAATAGGTGAATACAAAAAATTGCACCCATTTGAACTGAGTTCAGTAAACTGAACTGAGCCATGCAGAAATACACAAAATATACATACCTCCAACACTTACCAGCTGTCTCAGTTCACTGAATGCTAAGAACCACACCTATCCACATCTGGTATTACAACTTTCCGCCAGATTTCAGATAACCCTCCTTGCACCACTTCACAGAAGCTCCCCAGCTGCAGCCCTTCTGAAGCCCACTTTAACATGCAAACCTTAAGTTGTTTCCATGGTAGGTCATTGTAGCATTTATGTAATTCTCAATCATTTAAATGTGTAAAATTGCGCTACCATTTTTATTAGGCTCTTACCTTTTTTTATGTTTAACTGACAAAATTTTTGAATGTTGTGATCCTAACCACATTCTTCTCATTTTACTGCACAATTTTGCACAGCACAGTAATTTTTAGGAACACATATACTGTGTTACAGTAGGACTGTAGTTCACAGTAAGTTTTTAACAATAACATCTTTGAAGAAGTCTTAGTATCCTAAGTGTTATATATCAGTAGAGAAGTATTTTGCAAATGTTAAAAACAATTGTCTTAATTATGTAACAATTTGTTGGAGATGCTACAAAATACTTAGAATTCATAGAATTCCAAAGTTAGAAGGAAGCTTAAAGATCATGGATCAACAAGCATACCACCATGATTCTGCAGAAAGAAAACTAAGTTCCAAATAGTTTAAGGAATTTCCCCAAGGTTCCATGCCACATTCCTCTCTTTCATTTTGGGATGAAAAGTTTTCAAGGGTTCAAAAAGAGATTTTCTATATTTGTTCCAAACATATGCACTGGACATCTATTAAACGCAAGACATTATTCTAGGTGTCAGGGATATAATAGTGAACAACATAGACAAGATCCCTGCCTTCATGGAACTTACATTCTAGAAGAGGGGAAAAGATGAATAATATAATCTCAGAGGGTGATATGTACTATACAAATTAAAATGTGGCAATACTAGAAGGCAGGGGGAGAGGGAAGGAGAGGACTTCTACAGATAGTACAGTCATGGAAGGGCTCTTTGATATCAACTCAGCTGGTAATTGATAATGAGAAAGATCAGAGGAAGAACATTCCAGAAGAGGAAACAGCAAGGCCCTGAAGAGAGAATGATCTTACGATGGTCAAGAAATAGCAAGAACTATTTAGAATACATCTAAAGCAGAATGAGCCTAGATTCAGAGAATTAGTTAGGAATCAGATCACATATAACCTTAAATTTAGTTATAATTCTGAGGGCAAGAGAATGCCATTGTACAGTTGTAAGCAGATGAGTGACAACATCCAAATTGTAGTTTTAAAAGATTACCAAATTTTGTGAAGAACAGACACAAAAGTGTTAAGAGTAAAAGCATTTTGGGGAGATCAGTGAGGAAGTTACTGCAGTGATTAAAGGAAAAGATGGTGGTTTGAATTAGGGTATTTGAAGACCGAGATGAGTGGACGGATTTGGGATATATTTTGGAGGCTCTCACCAATGGGGCTTAAGACACAGAGACAAGCAAAGAGAGGAATGAGGATGACTTGAGTAAGTTAAAGGAGGATCTTTTAATGAAAACAACACATTTGAGGGGGAAAGTGCTCCAAATCAAGATTCTGTTTTGACTATGCTACTTTGAGATACCTAGAGACAGGATGAGCTACCCTGGAAGCAAATTTCCATATTCTACCTCAGAATTTAAATAAAAAATATTTTAAATATTTAGAGTACAGATTAAAAGTGTAACAACTATGATGTGAAGCATTCCTAAGAAATGTTAACTCATATGGAGTTCAAAGACTTTGTTTATGGAAAAAGCAAAATACATGCTGACCCAGAGTACACGAACAAAAATGGTATAAAGTAATAATTCAAATTCTCTATTCCCCACCACAGTCTTACGTTGTTTTATTTCTGTTTTAAGTTTACATGGCATGTTTAGAGAAGAAGTCATTTTTCCCAAACATACTGTTTTGGAGCTGAAATTTAAATTCTTTAGTTTAAACCAAGGCACTCAAAGACTCCAAAAGCACTAAAAATGGAAGTACTAATTTCAGCTAAATTTACAGAATTAGAGTATCCATGCTTGCGGTAATTCACAAAATATCACAAAAAAGACAGTTTTTCTTGCTTTCTGGGCGCATGGTAAGACTGCACTTCCTAGTCTCCTTAGGGCTGGGGAGAGCAGGGGGAGGGGAAAGACAATGAGTCATCCCCATGGGTAACTCCCAGGCTGAGCACTTGCGACTACAGAGTGAAATCCTTCACAGCTCTTTCCTCCTCAGCAGAGCAGCCAGTAACATTCAAGATGGCGACTGCTCTGGCAGCCAGGATCTCCAAGTGATCAGTGATGCACAAAGCCCCCTCCGCTAGCCTGGATGAACATGTACTTTGAGCAAAAATAAGTAAATAAAACTTTGTTACTTACACTACTGAGATTTTGGGGTTGTAGTTACCACAGCATAACTCAGCTTGTCCTGTTTGATACAATGTTTTTCTATGGCTTGGAATTTAGAAAATGTATGTATTCTTTTTTTATTTTACTTTATTTTTTTTAATTTTTCCTTCTTCTCCCCAAAGCCCCCCAGGACACAGTTGCGTATTTTAGTTGTGGGTCCTTCTAGTTTTGGCATGTGGGATGCCGCCTCAGCATGGCCTGATGAGCGATGCCATGTCCTTGCCCAGGATCCGGACCAGTGAAACCCTGGGCCGCCAAAGCAGAGCACCCAAACTTAACCACTCGGCCACGGGGCTGGCCCCCAAAAATGTATGTATTCTAAGAGGTTAGAGTTCAGAAGAAATATGTCAACAACTGAAACAATATAGCCATAGTATCCTTTTAGAAGGAGCACGATGGACCAAGGATCCAAAGAGAAATAGAGCCAAAGGGTTGAACTAAGTACTTTGTTCCAATGATTAGTTGTCAGTATTTCCTATTCAAGTATTAATCGTGCATCTATAAAACAACTATTATGTACTAGACAATCTAAAGTACAGTCATAAGATAGGTAAGGCCACTAACTCATGGTGTTTATAATTTGACAATGCTATCAACTTATTATTTCAGCTTTCTTCAACTTTCCTAGGAAGTTTTCAAATTCTAGTATTTATTTCCTTTAAAATCAAGAAAAATTTAGGGACAATCTCAATTTGATATTCTCAATCTTCAATTACTCAGTCTACCTTCAATTAAAACTAAATTATTTCTTTTTAAAATACTCATTGCTAATCAAATATTTTTAATCTATCACCCTTCCTTATACTTTTAGTTACTTATTCCTCATTTCTTCCCTTATATTCTACGACAATATATTTTCCTCTTTTACCGTCTAGTTGCATTTTCTCTGTCTCTGTCTTCCTTGGCTTCCTCTTTCTCTTTCTGGAAATGAACTGCTGGAGAACCTTCAAGGCTCAGTCCTAGGTCCTAGGTGACCTCATCCATTTCCATATCTTCAAAACCAGTTTACTCATAAACAATGACTCATAAAATTAAATCTAACTCAACTCTCTCCTTTGGGCCCCAGATCTAAATATCCAACTGCCTCTCTTCTACTATAATATCTCAAAATCACCTCCTAACTTAACATATCCAAATACAGTTTATGACCTTTTCTGCAAACCAATGCTGCAAAACATTTTCCATTGTCTTCTATCTCAGTGAATAGCACTTACCATCCACCCAGTTACATAACCCAGAAATCTAGGACTTATCCTTGACCACTCCCTCTACCTCAGTCCACAAAACCAGTCCATCACTGTGTCCTCCCACATATGTCCCCATACATTCCATACAACTCTTAAATCCGTCTTCTTTCCATCTCTACTACCATCACTACTACCTAGCCCAAGCTCATCCTCTCTCAAGTGGATCACTACAAGATCCCTCTTATCGGGTCCTTTCACGTCTACTCTTCTTCTCATATCCTCAGTCATTCCTCCCATTGCAGCAAATGTGATCTTTGCAATATTTAAACCTTATAAAGTCATCCTTAATAAGTGCTGCTTAAAACCCTTCATTGGCTCTTTCTGCTCTTAGGATAAAAGTCCAAATCGTATAAATGGACTGAAAGGCCCTGCATTGTTTTGCCCCAACACAGCTCTAGCCTCATCTTATTCCATGATTCCCCTCACTCTACACTTCAGCTACAGTGGCTTTCTTTCATTTTCTAGAACATTCTATGCTCCCTCCATCACAAGGCTTTTGTGGTGCTTGTCTCAGTTTCTGAAATATTCTTTTCTCGTACGTGATAGACAGAATAATGACCCCTCAAAGATGTCCACGCCCTAGTTCCTGGAACGTGTGAATATATTACCTTACATGGCAAAAGGGACTTTTCAGATGTGATTAAGGATCTTGAGACAGGAAGACTATCCTGGATTACCTAGGTAAGCCTAATATACTCACAAACGTCCTTATGAGAGGAAGGTAGGAGAGTCAGAGTGAGAGAAGGAGATGTGTCAACAGAAATGGGTCAGAGTCAGAGAGAGATTTGAAGATGCTATGAATGATGCCTGAAAGAAGGGGCCACAAACTAAAGAATGTTGGCAGCCTCTAGAAGCCAGAAAAGGCAAGGAAATGGACTCTCCCCTCGAATGTCCAGAATGCACACCCCTGATGACACACTGATTTTAGGACTTCTGACTTCCAAAACTGTAAGATGATAAATCTGTACTGTCTTAAGTCTCTGGCTTTGTGGTAATTTGTTACAGCAGCAATAGGAAACTAATACACCCATCTTTACCAGTAAACTATACATTCTACTGATCTCAGGTCAGATGTATTT
This sequence comes from Equus przewalskii, assembly GCF_037783145.1. Classification (NCBI taxonomy): domain Eukaryota; kingdom Metazoa; phylum Chordata; class Mammalia; order Perissodactyla; family Equidae; genus Equus; species Equus przewalskii. The sequence goes on along the minus strand of NC_091844.1, from coordinate 10,649,682 downwards.
TTTTAAGACTTCCCTAAACTTCTTAATTAAGTCAAGCACCCCTTTTATTCATTCTCAAACCATCCTTTATATCACTAATTAAAGCTGTAACTGTACAATTATTGATAAAATTGATTGTTTGACTAATGCTTTTGCCTTTAATAAGACTGAAGCTCCACAAGACTAGGAACCATGTTTAATTTTGTGTACCAAACCACAAAGCGCCTGGCACAGAGAGGGCGTTCATGGATTTTTTTACATCAGGAATTACTTAAAGAATTACCTGCTGTCCTCTACCAATCAGTGATGCCATCTTGGTAGGTAATCTGTACAGGGTCTTTCCTCAGCTCAGCACTGAATGGGCCCTTAATCTGAAGACCTGTGTGTTTCTTCAACTTAAAGAAATTTTCTTCTATTTTTCATTTGATTATTTCCTCCCTTCACTCTCTCTGTTCTCTCCTTCTGAAACTCCTATTAGGTGGATGTTAGAATTTTTGTCTCCCCCAAGTCTTTGTGCCCTTTATGCTGCATTCTGGAAGAACTACACAGCTAAGTCTTCCTGATCACTAATTTGATCTTTGGCTGTCTACTCTGCTTCTCAATCCATCTATATGGAAATTTTAAATATAATCACTAAAATAAAAAAGATTTCTAATTGATCCTTTTGCAATAGTCACTTAGGAGTTGTCCTCTCTCATCTCTCTAAACATATTTAATTATGTTTTATTTTTGAATTATATTCTGTTTGCTCTACAAATTCAATTTTCTTGAGCATTAAGTCATTCATGATGGTGGTTTTCTTAAATATTTGATACCCTAGTTGTATGAGATGCCCTTCTACCCATCTATAGTTGCTGTGTCTATTTACTGCAGACAGCTTCTTTAAATTATGTGGGAGGATCTGGATGAGGTGTGGGTGGGGTGGGCTGGTACATTTTTGTTCCGGAGGTGAGTATTCCAGCGCCTCTCTTAAGGATCAGTAGCTGCCTCAAGCACTGTTCTCCATTTTTAACCTCAGGAAGGTTTAGCTGTCTGAGTGCTCTTCCTTAGTTAATTACCCTGACCACTGAAGAACAAAATTTTTAGCAAGAAGTAGTTTTCTCTGATCTAAAAAACAGATGTTCTTAATATAAAGTCCCCAGATGGTTTTAGAGTTCCACAAAATCCCAGAATGGATGTACAAAATTACTTTTTCTATGTGCATTTTTCTAAGTAGAAGGCTGACAGCATTCCTAGGATATTCAAAGGGTTCCATGACCCTAAAAATATTAAGAACCATTGCCTAAGGATTTAGGATGGAAGATTATTAATGTAAACCTGAGGGTTTTCTTGGCTTTTTTTCCCAAGCTGTCTGCTTTTTCTGCCTTTCAAAAACAGTGTCAGCTTAATAATGTTAACTACTGAAAAGCTGGTTGACCAAGATGTTATTATATTTATGATAGATAAAGTCATAAACAAATGGGATTGAATGAGTCTCTTCAAAAAGGAGAGAGAATGTCACATTCACAAAATAAGAACAGGCTACTATAAAAGAACCCATTAGAGACCTTTAAGTTTTAAATGACCTCTACTTTCTTTTCATTTGACTCTTATTAATGAAGATATAGTCTAAACCAACAAATGCACTAAATAGCTACGGCATCTTACCCAAACAGTGATTATTAAAGGGGGAGAGCTACAATATCAACTTCAGAAATAAGTAATAAAATCAATGTTCTAAAGAAAATAATTTAGAGTATGCTACACATCTTGTTAGTCTTTGTACATTCAGCACCTGCTGGAAAAATAAATATCTCATTTTTTTTTGAAGATTGACCCTGAGCTAACATCTATTGCCAATCTTCTTTTTTTAATTTTTTTCTCCCCAAAGCCCCAGCACATAATTGTATATCCTAGTTGTAAGTCCTTCTAGTTCTTCTGTGTGGGATACTGCCACAGCATGGCTTGATGAGCTATGTGGAGGTCCGCGATCAGGATCTGAACCGGCAAACCCTAGGCCTCCAAAGTGGAATGTGTGAACTTAACCACTACCCCACTGGGCCAGCCCCAATATTTCTTGTTTAAATAAAGAAATGGAAGAATGCATTAGTCTGAACATGATAATTTAAGAGTTATCACCTTAGGAAGACAGTGTATAATTTTAAAGGATTCATAAAATAGAAAGATGGCAGAACTAAAAAAACATGAATGCAAAAGCTTAAAGTTATACATCAAATAATATAAAGGCAAAAGTATGACCAAAAAAACCCCCAGCAAAATACCTAAGAATCCTACTGAATCAAAAGCAGACTAAATCAGCTTTTCAAAAACATTAACACAAAGATGAATTTCAATACCTATGAAGTAATGATTTTATCATCTGTTAAAGACTTATAGAGGAGCAAACTACTATTTTGGTCTCTATATTTTAAAATCTACAAAGAAAAGATTAACAAACTCAAAATGGAGGGATAAAAAGGAAAGAAAATTTCGGACAAGGAAACTCAAGAGGTTCTGGTGGCTCTAACAAGATGAGAAAAAAATACTAAATCATCTTTTAGGTACATTAGGAAAAAAAGCAAACCAAAATATTTATGTTATTGCATGAAAGATTAAACATAAGTGATTCTATACTTATATCTCTATAAGAAAAAGTAGGAGCAGACAAGAGAAACTTTCTTAAAATGACTATAAGAGCTATTAATGTTGAAAAAAGATACAAGGAAAAACAAGTCATCCACTATCTTCCACATTTTTTTTTTTAAAGATTTTATTTTTTTCCTTTTTCTCCCCAAAGACCCCCGGTACCTAGTTGTATATTCTTCGTTGTGGGTCCTTCTAGTTGTGGCATGTGGGATGCTGCCTCAGCGTGGTTTGATGAGCAGTGCCATGTCCGCGCCCAGGATTCGAACCAACGAAACACTGGGCCGCCTGCAGCGGAGCGCACGAACTTAACCACTCAGCCATGGGGCCAGCCCCAAGACAAGTCATCCTCTACCTTCCAAACTTTTTAAATAGAAAAATTACAAAAGTCTAAACATTTTTGCCTGGAGATGGCGTTTTAACTAGATGTCTCATGATCCTTTTCAGCTCTATTACTCTGGTCTATGGAGAAAAATGTCCAACTCCTTTCAATGTGGACTTTAGAATGAGTCCTAAGTTAACATGCAAAGACAAAGAATTTTTATTCTCAGACTGCCAGCTTCCAATGGTCAATATAATACTCCAAGACACAATTAAGACCAGCAGTACAACCACAGTAAGAAACAAAATAAACGTACCTCCTTTTCTTCCACTACCAATCTGAACAGCAGGTTGAAGGCTTTCTTCATTTTGCAACAAATGAGGCAAATGATAATAAAAACTTGGCACTTGAAGAGATTTTTTGCTTGTTAACTCTTTTAATAGCTTTAGGGTATTATCTGAAACACAGAAGTATAATCAATCCACAGGAACACCTCACTTAGAGAAATTGCTGATTTTCCAAATATAGCAGTAAAACTTCATGAGAACTAGAATTGAAGAATTTTCTTTCCTAATTTCATACTTTGGTGAATGAAACTTCCATTCAAAATGAAAAAGATACTTTTGCAACCAGTCTCACAGAGCCATTATGCTAGTAACAGTCTGAATGAAGCCAAAAAGGTCAGCCAAAGTACCTTGGGAAGGTGGAATGTTAATTTCTCACCTTCATAATGTGTGAGAACTCAAGCCCTACGGAACAGACTCTAAACATGCTACCCATTTATGAAAATGTAATAATGAGTACATTGACCACCAATAACTTTCACTTTTTTATGCTATTACATTTGACCAAATTTCACATGGAAGATTTTTTTTAATTCAAGCACAATAATTTAAACAGCACAAGTTGAGAATGTTCAATACAGATCACAACTTTCAAATAGTTCTTCAGGAACCAATGAATCATTTAATATAATATGAAATAAAAACTTGGTAGGATAAGCGATATTGTTTTAAAATTCCATTAAACTAGAACCTAACCTTTTAAATAAGAAATCAGCAAGAATTTAAATCCTCAATAACAATTCCATACAGAACAATACAAAAACTCCATTAAAAATATGACAAGAGACAAAAATTCACAAAAGAAATGCAAATGACTGTTATACATGAAGTTAAAGTTTATCTCACGAGTAAAGAAAATTATAAATTACAAGACACCCATTTCCACCTATCAAATTAGCAGATTAAATAATATTAAAATTTGGGTGATAATGTGACAAATGTTTCAGCTGTTCAGAACAGCATCAAAAATCCTTCAACATTTCTGTCCTATTACTATTACTATTCAGTAATTCCCCTTTCAGGAATTTAACTTTGATGCATTCAGTAAATATTTACTGATTATTTTGTTCTAGTCACTGTGCTGTGTGTTTGGAAATCAACAATCATCAAAACATAGATCCTTGTTTTTAAGAAAGTCATTATCTAATGAAAATAACTTAAGGACTAACACAAATATAATTGATTTATACACGAAGATGTTCTTCATAGAGTTATAAACTGGGGGAAAAAAACCACCCAGAAAAATCCTATTTGCCTAATTGTAGAAAAACATTTAATACATTATGGTATATGATTAGCTGACATATTATACAAATGATAGTATCATTTCAAGAGTAAAAATAAGGCTATAACACAATAATTTTGAAAGAAAATATGCATGGAAAAAAGACTAGAAAGAAACAAAAAAATTAACAAATCACTTGGCAGCAGACTTATGGGTGATTTATTTTTTTATTATCTATACCATTCGATAATTTTAAATGTTACTGGGCCATAATACAAATTTTATAATCAGCAGGGGGAGTAATGAGCATGAAATTTTAAAAATAATGTAAGGTAGCAAGTCCCAAGATGAGAGTAATTAATGGTAGAGGATTAGAACAGGGAATGCTAAATAAAAATGAATATTAATCTTGAAAGATTATGCAAATTTGGAGGCAACTGATTATATACACATATGAATTTAATTATCAGAAAAAGAATAGCACTGGGGGCCAGCCTGGTGGTGCAGCAGTTAAATTCACACACTCCACTTCAGCAGCCCAGGGTTTGTTGGTCCAGGTCCTGGGCACAGACCTATACACTGTTTATCAAGCCATACTGTGGCAAGCATCCCACACATAAAATTGAGGAAGATGGGCACAGATGTTAGCTCAGAGCTAATCTTCCTCAAAAAAAACAAGGAAGAAGAATAGCAGAGAAACAGAGAGATGATGATTGGCATCCATCTTTCTGACGAGAAGTTCTCTGAGAAGTAACAGGTCAGATCCTCAAAAGTACCCATTATAAAACTATGCTATTTCTTTTCTTATAAATCAGATTTAAGAGCACTAAATTGCTCCAAATAGCTCAAAGATTCTCCAGAGTCCAACTGAAGTCCACACAAATCAGGACATAAACATCTATAAACACAAAGTTAAATTTTAATCTCATTTTGAATGTTTTTAAAAGACGCTAGGTTCTTTACTATTCTCAATGAAATTTATACATCTGAAATTTAACTTAATACTACTCTCTTTAAATCAAATTTAGTAATTAATAAAATTATTTTATAATTTACCCTAGTAGAAAGTTTTGTGTGATGATTTTTCTTTCTCAAAAGGGTAACCAATGCTGACTGATAAGCTACTCTCTACAACTTTCAAATAAAATATTTCACATAACCCTCCGAAAATATAACCTTTTTATAAAACCAAAAATACACCTTGTACCTGAAAATTTATTCACTGCATCCTTACTCCCATTGGTTTCTGCTCCTACACGCCGAAACTGCTGGACAATGGCATTTAATTCAGAAGAACGCTGTGAGATTCTATGTTCAGCTATTCGAAGACGCTCTTTCAAAGCAAGAAATTCTCGCTGATAAGCAATCAGTTTTTCTAGAAGCAAAATCAAAAGTTATTAGTATATTTCTAAAGAAAAATAATAATCAAAACAGAACCATAAGATTAGACATTTTAAAGTCACGTTTTTCAGAAACAGATATTCATTTATATATTCACTGATACAGAACAGAAAATAAAAAAGAGCCCTGGCTAATTATATAACAAAGCCACCACAACTCAGTGCTCTTAATATCTGTATGAATGTGAGCAATTTCTACTTAGCACTTCAGAAATTAAAAGACAGGGAGAAAAAGATGAAAGATTTTAGAATTAACACTTAAAGCATAATACTAACATCATTTCTCAAAAGGTACAAACAACTATAAAGACCGTATTTGTATGAAGAAGATAGATGAGGCACTGAAACTGATGATAATATATCTAATAATATAAAGAATATAACATATTTTATAGCATAATCATTAATTTCCACAGGATAAAAGTTTCCTCTGTACTTCATATTCTGCAAAGATTTCCCTAGGCCAGACTTCGGTCAAATACTTGATCCCTAAAAACTCAAACAAGTAGATATAAGACAACTCCAGTTAAAAGTCAATTATTTTAATTTGGGGGATCACAGGTCAGGAAGACCTGCTCTGGGAAATAAAAGTGGATTTTATGAGGATCAATGTAGGCAGTGAGACAGCTCAGATACAAAGTGCACAGTGAGAAGAGGTCCAAGGACAGAACCGGACACCAAAATCTAAGCGATAGTAGAAGAGAAACCATTCATTCATCTTGATCAGCAGTGCTGAAAGGTAGTTGAGGCTGTGGAGCAGTATGAGCAATTTCCACCACCCCATTAAACTACGAGAAATGAGAACAATCGTTTTCAACTTCTGATAAGCTAGATAATCTAAGGCTACTATTCGGACATCTAAACTAACTAAATCTTAGAAAGACTATTTTTTTATTTAATATTATAATCTCTGCTTTATTCAAAGACAGACTCAATAAGAAACAGACTTATGGAAAATAAATCAATGTTTCATAAAGCTGGTCTTAAACACAGTCAATTAAACTGTTTTTTGTCCCTTATATAAAGGCCCCACAGAGTAACTCTCTCTTAAGAATTCTGTGGCAGGGAAAAAAAGTCTCTCCTACTTAACTGTCATGCTTCCCTATATTAAATAATGTAAGCAGCTGCATGTCCCTTAATTTGCTGGCTTTAGGAGAGACGGACGGTGAAGGGGGTTGTGATTAGGACAGGGCACACAGGGAGCTTTGAGGTGCCAGCAAGGTTCTACTTATTGACCTGCGCAGTAGTTAAAAAAAATTCATTATTATACATTAATGGTTTAGGTACTTTTCCGTAAGTGTAAATTCACAATAAAAGAAATGTTAAAAAGATACTATTCACAAACACAAAACTATGACAACTAACTATAACAAAAACTATAACAATTATAACAGAGACACAAGATTTATGTGATGAATAAATAAATTTCTGAAGCCTATAACAAAGAATAAATGAAGTCAACTCTTAATCCTAAGTGGGAAGACTCAATCTTGTAAAAAAAAAAATAAATTCTACCCCAGGCTAAATAATAAATTCAACACACAGTGTTGAGACAGTGAGACAGTGCGCTCAACATCTGCTGCGAAAAAGAATTAGAACTTTTCAGACAAATAACTTTAAGATGAACCTGGAGCATTCTCATGTCAAGTAGGAAAATGTTATTTTTAAAAAGACAGGACATGTCAAAAGGACACAGGGAGCTACTTGAGGGGCTCTCACTGGGTGAATTCAGCCAACAGTTTAAATACCAAAACAAATACTGATGGTAATGCATTATAAGCTATTGAATAAGAATCCGTGAGTCCATCTCAATAATAAATAAACATTAACAGGTGAGAGAAAAGTGTTTCTTACAGTGGAATGCCAACTTATAAATGTAGAAGGACTGATGAATTTTGGAAACTCATCATTTTGCAACTATCACAGCAATAACTGATTCAGGCAAGAATCAAAAATGGAGGCTAAAACTAGTCAGTGAAAGTTTGACGAGGAACAGTCTATGTATATCATCTCAAAGTATCTCCCCAAAAAGTACTTATTAATTTACAAAGCGAAAAATGTTAATTTTACTGTGGAGAAACCTGGCAGATATCATCCTAACAAGCGATCAAAGTTCACATCAGCAATAATGGAACAGACATCACATGCCTCCTGATGTGATGCACAGAGGACACACCTGATTTCTGTGGTATTTCTGCCAAAAATGCATAATCTGAATTTAATCTCAAGGAAACATCAGACACATCCAAATTAAGGGACAATGTACAAAACAAAGTGTACTGTAAAAAATGTCAAAGTCATCAAAGACAAAGGCTTAGGCACACCCCAGACTACGAGACTATCGGAGATATGACAACTAAATGCAAAGCACAATCCTGGGTTGGATCCTGGACCAGAACACATAGATGCTATAAAGAACATTCCCGGAAAAAAATAAAAGAACATAGGCTATAAAGTAGACAACACTGTGCCAATGTTAAACTTCCTAAATTTGACACTTATATTGTGATAATGCAAGAGTATTCCTTGTTCTTAGCAAATAAACATTACATTATTTAGGGATAAAAAGGCATGGTTTCTGTAATTTACTCTCAAATGGTTCTGAAAAGAAACAAACATCTACAGATAGAAAGATGGTAGAGGCAAAATGTTCACAATAGGTGAAATGTATGGAGAAGTTATTTTTACTATCCTTGTAACTCTTCTTCTTTTGAAACTTTATAAAAAAGTAAGCAGGAGGACTGGATGGACACAGATTGAGTTTTTTACAGCTCTTGAGCGGTAGGGAAGCATATGGATCTAAGGCAGTCTCTGTCCCTACATGCATTTTCTTGGTACTTTTTGAAACCACCTTCTCAGAGGCCAGCTTCACGGAGTAGGGAGAGTAACCAGTACCATGGAGATATACCCTTACCCCTAACTCCAAAACACTCCTGTGCTTTGAGGTGAACTCGCCATGCTTTTGAAAAGATCCCATGGACTGCTCAATAAAGTCACAAGTATTTTCTTTCAGGCCCAGATGCTATTGCTGCTCTTAGTTCAAAGCCCACAGTTCTGCAAGGGCTCCAAATGGGTCACTTCCCATCTCTCTCACACTTGTCCTTTGTTTCTAACTCCATCCTTCTGTGTTAAAAGGGATCTCTCCATGACATCAGAGCAAGTCTATACTCCATCTAGAAAACCAAGTCAGTGACAAGACTATCTGTGGTAAAGCCCTCAGCTAGTCCTGCTAAGAATACCACAGAACACTGCTGGCTCTTCTAAGCAGAGGGGAGTTACATGTGATCTTCCCACAGCCCTTCCTTGCAGTCTATCCTCCATCACTCAATCACTCACCCAAACATAGGATTACTAGAGACTTCTGGAATTTTCCCCACCTATATTTCCCATAGTACTACACTGCTCTCTTGAGGAGAGTGGGTATCAGCTCCTAGAAGTTTAGTTCAAACTTCAACATAATAGACAAAAAACTCCTTCAAATTAGTGATATATGTTTGACAATTTCCTATTTTCAGCATTAGTAGCAAAATTCTTATTTTGCTTTTCTTTGAACCGCTTCATTCAGTTTCTACGGGGGGACATGGTAGGAAACTGTGAGGGAACTCTAACACTATCATCTTACTGGAAGTGCCTGGTTTATTATTTATTATTTTGTTTTTACTAGAGACAGAATCTAACTTATTTTAATTGTAGAAAACTATATACCCAGATTAGACAATGAAAGTACAAATCATGTTCTATGAACCTAAGATTCTGAAACATAAAAAATTTCCAAAGAAACCATTTTAAGTCCTTCAAATCAAATAATCAAGTAAGTTTTCAGTGAAAAGGGCACCTTCAGGCTTTCAAAGACTTACTAGGTTGAACCATATGAAATTATGGGTTTTTGATCATTTTTGACAAAAATAACAATTTCATATGGTCCAACAATTTAAATAACAGCTTTGAACTCAACAATTTAATTTAAATTGTACAGTATGAAAAATTATATAGATGAAATATTAACACAAACAAAACAGCACTAATAACTAACACCCAATGTACAGCACATAAAAACACAACAGAAAAAGTAATTTTTAAAACAACAGTATCTTCTTTCTTATTAACAAGATGTGGGGAATACTACTGAATTCTATGAGCTAACAGTAAAAACTGGGTTTTTATGTTGAAATTAAAATTACCAAAAATTAAACACTCTTTTAAATTTCTTAATTTAACATTTATCAAACAATGAAATTCTGGCACTGGAAAGAACATTGATAAGTCATCTGGTTCATCCCTCTGTCCTTTAGTACTACACTGAAATATTTTACACAGATAAAAAGTTTTTTTAAATATGAATGAGGAACTTCCCCAGTAATAGATTCCAAAATTTAACAAGCTTTACTTTTCAGGAAATCATTGATTTTGAAAAACATTTTATTTGACATTCATCATTCTTATACAACCATTTTTAAACTGAAATAAGAATGCCTAGATGAAATTATGGGCAATTTCCCACTTATAAATCTCTTAAAGAAAAAATAAAAGAACTGGATTCAGAAGGTGGTTTAGGAGAACGGAATCCTAGAAAAGCTAAAAGACATACTGAGCACGGGTCCAAATGAAATAGGTTGAAAGAATTTGAACAGACAATTCTAATTAGAATGAATAGCTAAAAATTACAAACAAGACTAGCTATTTCATTGTTTCTCTAACTTTATGGTGCATAAGAACCACATCAGGGGCTGGTCCCGTGGCCAAGTGGTTAAGTTAGTGTGCTCTGCTTTAGCAGCCCAGGGTTTCGCCGGTTCGGATCCTGAGTGCAGACATGGCACCGTTCATCAAGCCATGCTGAGGTGGCGTCCCACATGGCACAACCAGAGGCACTCACAACTAGAATATACAACTATGTACTGGGGGCTTTGGGGAGAAGAAGAAGAAAAGAAAAAAAAAAAGATTGGCAACAGATGTTAGCTCAGGTGCCAATCTTTAAGAAAGAAAGAAAAAAGAAGAACCACCTGAAAGAGCTTCTTAAAACACAGAACTCTCGACCCCACCTGGAGAGATTCTGGTTCAGCAGGTCTGACATGGGGCCTGACAATTTCTAACAAGTCCCCCGGTGATTACGGACCACTCACTCAGTAGCGGTAAGGGAGCCAATATTGTCCTCAAAGTAGGCTGAGACTCTAAGAGCCTGGAACTTAAGCAGTTCTGCTCTACTAGCTCCTTCCCTTCTCCGCTGGCCTACATGTTCAGGGATCCAGGGACAGGACGGGTTCATTAAAATGTTTAGGGCCATAATCCTAAAGATTTACACCTGGAGCAGAGAGCGGTTTCGAAATATCCAGTGGACACCTATTTCCAAAGTCTCTTTTAAAAGTTATGTAAAATTAACAAGATCATTCTCTGTTTTTGGAGCATTCCAATTAGAATCTACCACACAAGCATGGATTATGAAAAGACCTGAACCCTTCTCAAAAGGGAAAATAGGGCTCATAGATATACAGAATCATTTACTTTAAACTAAAATAAAGAATATAATTCTATGTATTCCCTTACATGATGTTTTCACTATGCTTACAAAACAGGATCCTAACTAGTGAATACCAGAAATGCTATGGTTGAAAAGTTTTCTGGAACACGATCACCATGCGCAAGTTGCCCCCTAAGTAATATAATCATTAACAATGTCATTCAAAACAAACCTCCAGGAGGAGGTTTAATAAGTTAAAATCTATGCACTGACATTCTACAGCACATACTTTAAGATAATCAAATGCTGCATATCCCTATAACACACACTTTCTTAGAAATATTTTCGTAATCTAAATAGCTGCAATCACCTTCCTTGAGTTCCCTCGAGGACAGGGCAATCTCTTTTTACTAATCTTATCATAAAGTCCCGAATTCCATTATCATAGTGAAATGAGAAGAAAAAACAATAAATTGCATAACTTTGCGTAATGCTGATTAGAGTATACTTAGCCATATGTTTATAACAGTTCTTTACTTTTAAAAAATATTGACAAGGATTTTATTCAACCTAATTTTTTGAAATTCAACAAGTCAGGAGCTTAGAGTAAAAATTATCAGAGGGTTATATTTTCCATAAGTACTTAAACTTATCAGCAGACATTTTTCCATAAAAGTGTTGCTTCATTCCCAAAAGGAAAAAAAACATTTTGTATTCTAAAAGACATAATGGTATTTTCCTATGAAGAATCCCTCAAGACAGAGCATTTTATTCTACATTAGGATCATCTTTATTTAAAAAGCAGAATATTGATAATTAACCAATCCTACATTATGAACTAGCTCTACCAGCAAAGGTGGTGTCCTCCTACTCTATCTCCCTAGTTATCTATCTAGCTAGATCTGGTTATTCCTTTTATGACCTAGTTGATGCTTTCTTCTTCCCCCTCCTCACTTTCCTCTTGTTCCTTATCTTCTACCTTTCTGTCTTAACATTCTTCTGCAAAACCATTTTCAAATTCTTTGGTGTTTCTTTCTGGATTTTTCATTCTCAAGAACAAAGATCACATCTCTCACCTCTTTCTTCTTTCCTATTATTCACGTTCCCAGCAATCCACCCCACAATATTCCCACCTTCTCTGTTATCTTTGTTTCAAATTACTGAGGACTTTTTCCTCCAACTGATGTAAATAGTCCACTTGCCTGGATACACTTTCTAGTCTTTTGTAACTGTCAGTGAAAACAATTGAGAATTTAGGATTTTCCTTCTTGCACCCATAATGGCAAAGAGAAGCAAAGTGACAAAGGAAAATATCTCACAATTATCAGACAAATCAGAAAATGAATGTAGAAAGAAAGGCTGTATTGCTCTAAACTCTAATAATGTTGGTGAAATTGATCATAAAAGTGAAATTTCAGACTCTGAGTCTTTAGGACAAAATCCTAAATAAATTTTCTCGAGTTCAAAATCAGAACTTCCAGTTACAGACCAAAATGGAGTAGACACACTTTTCCCTATTCTTCCCACTAAGCACAATAAAAACCCTAGACATTACATTTCAAACAAACATATAAAAGATTCTGAAAGATGGAGAGAAGGCAGACAGAAGGGACCTTGGGACCCAAGGAATGACAAAACAGTGAGTTCCCTGAATTTTCTTTTTTGCTTCATATATCCCAGACTGGGTACTGGAGGAATCCTGGAAACACCAACAGGTGCGCTCAGAATGCCCCAAGAAAAACCTGCTCTCTCTAGCCAAAGGACTAAGGAATGGGGTAACCTAGCAAGACAGAAAACTTTTAAGCAATAATCTCTCCTCTAGCCAAATACTATGAAAAAAAAACATGGTCCCATCCCCAGCCCACTGGTAAAAGCCAAGTAGGGAGTCTAGACTTCTACCCCTGCCCAAGTGAAACAAGGGCCCCCCCCCCCCCCACACACACACACACACACACATGGGTGGTATCACAGAAGAGTGAATGAGGAGCCAGGACTTTCACCACCCTCCAGAAGTAATGAAGCTCCCCCAGTGAGGTGTGAGTGGAGGCTACATGGAAAGCAGTACAGGGTACCTCCTCTGCTACCAGCCAGGGTGGTATCCACGAGGCCTAATGGGGAACCAATCTCCTATCTCTGCACAGCAGTAAGGAGGTGCCCCTCCCTGCTAGGTATAAACAGAGGCCAAGTGCCTGGACTTCTGTCCTCACCTGGCAGCAACAAGGTGGCACTCTCCCTTCCCTTGACAGAACAGTGTCAGAAAAGGCCAGCTAAGACTAACAACTTAAGTAAGACCCAGAGACTCATAACATAATAGCCAAAATGCTCTGGATACAAGTGAAAATCACTCATCATACTAAGACAATGAGAAAAGCCAATTAATATACACCAACAACAAGATGATGCAGATGTTGGAATTATCTGATAAGGATTTTGAAGTAGCCATAATAAAAATGATTCGATGGGCAAATTAAATTCATGAAAAAAAAGAGAAACCTAAGCAAAGAAATGGAAGATACAAATTACAGAAACAAATGAAAATCTCAGAACAGAAAATAATTGAAACAAAAAACTTAACAGATGGGCTCCATAGTACAATGGAGAGGACAGAAGAAAATATCAGTGAATTTTGAGAAAGACAACCAAAATTACCCAATCTGAACAAGAGAGAGAAAACAGACTGGAAAAACAAATTTAACAGGGCCTCAGGTACTTTTGGAACTATAACAAAAGATCTAAAATCTAACATTTCTGTCATCAGAGTCCCAGAAGGAAAGGAGAAAGGGTGGGATGGAAAAAGTATTAGAAGAAATAATGACTAGAATTTCCCAAGTTTAGCAAAAGACATAAACCTATATAAAGATTCAACAAGCAGAGAAAATCCCAAACAGGATAAACCTAAAGAAACCCATGCTAAGAAACACTATAAATGAACTTCATAAAACTAGAGACAAAGAAAAGATTTTGAAGGCAGCCAGAGAGAAATGACATGTTACCTATTGAATGAGTGCAGATTTCTCAGAAACCATGGCAGCCATAAAGAAGTGGCAAGACATTTTTCAAGTACTGAAAAACAAAAAACTATCGGGGCCAGCCCAGTGGTCTAGTGCTTAAGTTTGCCGGCTCGCTTCAGGCCTGGGGTTCACAGGTCCGGATGCCAGATGCAGACCTAGCACCACTTGTCAAGCCTCGCTGTGGCAGCATCCCACATAAAGTAGAGGAAGATTAGCACAGATCTTAGCTCAGCAACAGTCTTCCTCAAGCAAAAAGAGGAAGATAGGCAACAGATGTTCGCTCAGGGCCAATCTTCCTCACAAAAAAAAACCTATCGACCCCAAATTCCATGTCTGGCAAAATCAGCCTTAAGGAATGAAGGGGAAAACAAGGTATTTTCAGACAAAGGAAAACGAATGGAATTTGTCATCAGCAAACCTACCCTGAAAGAATGGCTACTGGACTGCTTGAAATAGAAAGGAAATGATAAAAGAATCTTGGGACATCAGGAACGAAGAAAGAACTGAAAGAACAAAAAAATTGGTAAACATGAGACATTCCTTCTCTTTTTGAGTTTTCCAAATTGTGTTTGATGGTTGAAGCAAAAAGTGTTACATTGTCTGACATGGTTCTAAATGTAGAGGAAATATTTAAAACAATTATAAGCTGGGGAGGGTAAGAGACTTTAAAGGGGATAAGGTTTCTACATTTCAATCAACCTGATAAAATGTCAACAGCAGACGACTGATACAAGTATATTATACATGAATACATGTATATTATGGTATCTAGAGCAACCACTAAAATATCTATACAAAGGGGTACACTCAAAAACACTACAGATAAACAATAATGGAATTTTTTTAAATGTTCAAGTAACTCAAAAGAAGTCAGGAAAAAGAAAACAAAAACAAAAAGTAGAGGAAATAGTGCACAAAAGTAAAATGACAGACTTTATTCAGCCTAATATCACTAATCACATTAACTGTAAATAGTCTAAAAACAATTAAAAGAGAGATCGGTAGAGTAAATTAAAACACATGATCCAATTATACACTGTCTACAAGGCTGACAACCACCCCATGGAATCTGACTCAGCCGTAAAGAGGAGAGAACTACTGAAACACCTAACAACTTGGAAAGACCTCAATTATGCTGAGTGAAAAATGCCAATTTCAAAAGGTTACATACTGTATGATTCCATTTATCTCACATTTCCAAAATGATAAAGTTACAGTGATAGATAACAGATTAATGGTTTCCAGGAGTCAGGGATGGTGGGGGATGGAGTAGCAGGTGTGACTAGGAAGAGCTTTGTGGTGATAAAATTGTTCTGTATCTTCTTAGGGGTGGTGGTTACAAGCATCTGCACATGTGATAATACGGCACAGAATCACACACACCCATAGTACCAGTGTCAATTTCCTGATTTTGACATTGTACATTATACATATGTATCTTATCACAAGAAGTAACCACTGAGGGAAGATGGGTGAAGGTTACACTGCATCGCTCTGTACTGTCTTTGTAGCTTCCTGTAATTCTATAATTATTTTATATAAATAGTTTTTTAAAGCAAAACAAAAAATACTGACATCCAGTTAGTCATTCAACTAGAAGTACTTCATCACAATGTTTGCCATGACAACCCAGAATATCCTGTTTTGCTAAAAGAATGGTTAACAGTATTCCTTTGTCTACTGTGTATTTGTGCAACAGGATTTACTGGATAAGTTTATAAGGAGACAAATGATACAGCTCTTATGCACTGAAAAGTGATTAGAAAGAGATGATATAGAAATGAAAAAACATCACTGGATTGATCATTCTAATTGGTGTCTATAAATTTAGAAACAAAAATGTTTTGCAATTAAGGAGCAAAGAAAATGGACATTCTCTCTTCAACAAAATTACGAGCTGCAAAGTTTTCAAAAGTTTTGTGTTTTGATGCAAGTGCAGAACTACAAGTAATAATGAGTAATAATGAGAACCTATGAGAGATATACCTGAAATCTGGAATTAGAATTTATACACAGGATGTGTCCCAGGTTCATGCATCACAAATAATAAGCAGTTACTTCTACTCAAAGAACACTGTCCATTTCAGTTTATATACCTACCAAACCAGAGATATGTGGAATAAAAATTTGGCTTTGCTATGTTTAAATTCTTATTAAAATTTACAATAAAGTTGTTTTTCACCATCCCTTCATTCTTTTTTGGTTTTTAAAAAGATTGGCTCCTGAGCTAACAACTGTTGCCAATCTTCTTTTTTTTCCTACTTTTTCTCCCCAAATCGCCCCAGTACATAGTTGCATATTTCAGTTGTGGGTCCTTCTAGTTGTGGCATGTGGGACACTGCCTCAGCATGGCCCAATGAGCGGTGCCGTGTCCACGCCCAGGATCCGAACCAGTGAAACCCTGGGCCACCAAAGCAGAGCGCACAAACTTAACCACTCAGCCATGGGGCTGGCCCCCTCGCTTTATTCTTATTTTTGTATTATTTGTAAAATTACTTACAATAAAAATAAATAGAAGGCGTCCACTGGACCCAGATGGTAAACACTGATGTCTATTTTCCTGATATACTGAGGGCTTTTAGACTGAGTTCAGGGAAACTGCCACTTCCTTCCATCCATGATTCACCCCTTCTCACACTATCTAGAGCAAACCTCAACGTCTGGGGTTTCTAGTCTTTGGAACCATGCTGCCTAAGGGTAGAAAGTATCAATGAGTTCAACAAGAAACTCATGGTTTAGTCTACTCTAATAGCTCTTAAAAGGTCATCCACCCTGTTAAGTCAACTCTACATCTCCTTCATCTTGTGAGGTAAGGGGGACAGAGAGGATGGCCCTACTCATAAAGATATCAGAGTGTGCAGTTGCTACAAAAAATACACACCCTGGAGTTCTCATTTGTAGGCTGAGTATACTTCTCAAAAATTCCTTAGGCCCCACACCCATCCACCTTTCTGAATGTTGAAGTTTTTCATACACTCTGAAATTTCATCACATTTGCTTACCTTGTAGTTCATCTATACTCTTCTTCACACACATGCCACTGTGAGCCCTCACTTCATCCCTCACCTGGATTAGAACATAAGTGTCCTCTATGCCTTCTTGCATTCCCCTCCAACTATTCTCTGGACTACCACATAGCTTATTTTCTAAACTGGAAACCCTTAAGTGACTCCCTGCTTAACTCTCCAATGTCACCTCTTCACGTTAAGCAGGATCATTTCTTGCTTCAATATTACCAAACTGCCGGAGCTCTCCAAACACACTCTGAGTTTCATCCCTCCCAGCTTATGCTGCTTACCAGACCCACCCTTACCTTTTTTCAACTCATGAAATTCCATTCGCCCTTCAAAAGACTCTTTTAGTTGTCTCCCCTATGAAGCTCTCTCTGACCTCTGTCCTCTGTTTAGCTCCTCTTTATTTTAATTACCTTCCTATTTTGTATCTACTACACTGTACTGTAATTAAATACGCATCTCTTTTCCACTACTAAATTAACTGTAGATTCTGTGATGCAGGTGTGTCAGGAATTCCCAAGACTACACCCAGGTTCCGTGATTCACCAGAAGGACTCACAGGACTCAGTGTATAGTTGTGTCAGCAAAGGGGAAAGGCACATGGGTTAAAGTCTGGAGGACACCAGGGACAAGCTTCCAAGTGTTCTCCCAGTGGAGTGGTACATGGTACAGGGCACACACAATTCCTCCAGCAATGAGTTTTGACAACACATGCAAAGTGTTGTCTACCAGGGAAGCTCATTAGAGACACAGTGCCCAAGGTTGCTACTTAAGGCTAGTCATGCAGGCAGCCTCTACCTAGCACATACCAAAATTCCTGACTCTAATAAGGAACGCAGGTGTTCGGCATAAATGAATCAGCTTGTACAAACAGTTTAGGCACAACGAGCCACTTTTATCATTCAGGGAAAGTTTTATATCAATGTTTACCAGCCAAGATCACAGATGCCAAGGGCCAACCTTGCAAGTAGGCCCTTCTAATGATAAGCGGTCTCAGATCTGTTGTTAACTTTTTCCCTTACAGCAAGAATCATATTTTAGGTTTTCTCCTAAATGCCAATGCCTTGTAAAATGCCAGGTAATTAGTAGTAATACCAATGAACTGAGGCAAATCCTCTTAAATTAAAAAAAAAAAATTATAAGAAATTCATCAATGATATGTGCAAAACTTGTCATAGCATTATTTATAAGGTTAAGCTAAGGATGGTAATTTTATAAGATGGAATAGGTACCCACTAAAAATCATGACACGGGAAACATTTGTGATATATTAAGCAAAAACGCACGTTATACAACATGTAAAATATCACGTCAGTTACATTTTATTTATATTTAGTACACTAGTGCTCAAACCTTTTGGTCTCAGAACATCTTTACATTCTTCAAAATTAGAGGTCCCCAAAGACCTTTTGTTTATGTGAATTCTATCTATCAATATTTAGTATATTAAAAAGTAAAACCAATAAACATGTAAAATGTTTAAAATTCATTTAAAAACAATAAACCCGTTACATGTCAACACAAATACTTTGTCAAAAATAACTTTAATTTCTAAAACAAAAAAATTTAGTAGATTCACATTTGCTCAAATCTCTTTAATGTCTGGGTTGATAAAATACAGCTTAAATCTCATATCTGCTTCCGCTGTATCTTATGCGTGAAAAACGCAAATAATCAAATAACATGTTCAGTATTATTATAAAAATAGACGTGGTATCATGAACCTCCTGAAAGGGTCTCAGGAATCCTCATGGGTCCTTGGCCCACACTTTGAGAACCATCAGTCCAGAAAAATTTAAGAAAATACATCAAAAACGTTAACATTGCTCTATCTGCTAGATTTCGTTGAATAGTACTTTATTTAATATTTCCATGTATTTACATTCTATTAAGTGAGACTGATCTATTACTCTCTTTTTTTATGCTCTTCTTGTCCACTACTGGTTTAAGGTCCAGTATACCTTTATCCATGTACTTCATTAAACAATGGAGTCTAGAACTGGACAACTTACTCATATCCCCTGACGGGTAGTCCTTCTAAAGCAGCACAAAAAATTCAGTTAGCTAATGTTCTGTAATAACCCAATGTTCTCAGTTTAGTCTCCTCTAATAAATCAGCCGTGAATAATATCCTTTCAGAGTTAAGAATACATGAAGCATAGATTCCAGACAACCTCTGAGCACAGTACGTGTACTGCTTAAGAAGCTTTCCAATCTGGAAAAATTAGATTAGGAAAGTGTTTTAGGAAATGGATGCTAGCCAACTAAGCTGAACATAAAATAATACCAGACCAAGTCCAAGGGCTAAATCTGCCAACTTTAATACATAAACAAGAAAGGCCACTGGCCAACTTGGCAGAATCTAAGTCTATATTCTAGCCCCTCTGTAGGTCCTGTTTTAAAATTAGGTCCTTATTTCTAATACTTCAGATATTAAGACTTTTTTTTAGAAATTCAATATGACGAAACACTATGCCATGATTTTGTGTGTATGTATTTAGAGCTTGAAGAATCTTAGGTGTAGTGATTCTCAGCTCTGGCTGCATATCAGAATCGCCTGAGGGAAGACTTAAAAAACGCCCAGGGGACTTCTAACTCCTGGCATAACAAACTGAGGATGCCCACAAATCCTCTCCCCAAAAAGCAACTATAAAGCTGGACAAAGGAGTCAAAAACAACGATGTCAACACTCTGGAAATCAACCAAAGACATACAACAAACTGAGAAGTGTTTATTCTTGAAAACTACTGTACTTCGGCTAAGAACAGTGTAAGTCTGTGACTCTCTGCCAGGAGCTCCCCTCATCCCTCCCAGCTCTATCACTTCAGAAGTTCAACAGGGTGGGGCTAGGCCTTGAAACCAGCAGTCACTGCCAGTGCCAGAGGCGACACTTGATTTGGAATGTTGGTCAAATTGGCAATCTCAGAGGCAAATGAATAGGGAGGGCCAGGAGCTCTGCTAGCCTGAGGCTGCTGTTCCATTTGGGACAAGCAATGGACTGGCAGACTGGCCAGAGACCTAACAGGGAGTGAGACAGCTATAGGGAGCTTAAAAAGCTCTTCACATATCCCAGGCTGACTGAAGGCTGTGAGGATGCACAGCAGAGGCTAGAGCGGGCCCAAGCCACCCACACATGCTTGCACCCATGCACGCACAGAGAGGAACTGAAAAAGGGGCCAGAGGAAGTAAAGCTGGGGCAGACTTAAGTACGACTGTGCTCCACAGTCCACACGTGCCCATCAGCAGAAAACAGAGCCTCACTGGCTCAAAGTGTTTGACTACAGCCTCTGACCAATCTTGGGCTGAACATGATGCTATGCAGACACAGGTGCAACCTCTCTAGGAAATCAGGCTTGAAAATAAAAAATCAAAAGTGCAGAGACATCAGTAGTCACACAGTGCGAGAGAGACACACTTTGGAGATTTAGTCCAGTCAAGTTACTAAACAAATGAGCAAACAAAACAACCGTCACCACCTTCAGGGGTAAAAAGTAAGAATCCAGAGTTACATCAATGCTATGTAAAATATATAGTAGTCAACGAAAATTTACAAGACATGCAAAGAAAAATGAAAGTGCAACCCATACTCGGGGGAAAAAAAGTAAAAAGCAGTCAAAAGAAATGGTCTCTTAGTGCTCCTAGATGTTGGATTTAGCGGATGAAGACTTCAAAACAGCTACTATAAAAGAACTAAATAAAACTACATTTAAAGAATTAAAGGAAAGTATGATAAACTGATGCAATGAATAGAGAAAATAAAGACAAAGAAATCATAAAACAAGATGGAAATTCTGGAGTTGAAAGTTACAATAACTAAAATGAAAAATTCACTGGAGAGGCTCAACAGCAGCTTTTTTTTTTTGAGGAAGATTAGCCCTTGCTGACATCCACCACCAATCCTCCTCTTTTTGCTGAGGAAGATTGGCCCTGAGCTAACATCCCATGCCCATCTTCCTCTACTTTATATGTGGGACGCCTACCACAGCATGGCTTGATAAGTGGTATGTAGGTCTGCCCACAGGATCTGAACCAGCAAACCGGGCCACCAAATCAGAGCATGTGAACTTAACCAGTAAGCCACTGGGCCAGCCCCTCAACAGCAGATTTCTGATGGCAAAAGAAAGAATTAGTGAACTTGAAGTTGGATGGATAGAAATTATCCAGTCTGAAGAACAGAGAAAAAATAAGACTGAAGAAAACTGAACAGAGCCTCAGAGTATGAGCTATCATCAAGTATCCCCAGGAAAGGAGAGAGAAAAAGTGGTAGAAAAAATATACATAAAAAGTGATGACTTTCCACAGTCTAGGAATAGAGGGAAACTTCTTCAACTTGAGAAAGAACATCTACAAAACATCTAAGCTAACATCACACTTAATGGTGAGAAACTAGATGCTTTCCCACAAGGCAAGGATGTCTGCTCTTACCACTCCTATTCAAATCACACTGGAAGTCCTAGATAAAGCAATAAAATAGGAAAAGGAAATAAAAAGTGTACAGACTAGGAAGAAAAAAATAAAACTGCCTTTGTTTGCAGATGACATAATTGTCTACCTAGAAAATCCTAAAGGTCAACAAAAAAGTTCCTGGGACTAATAAGCAATTATAACAAAGTTTCATCACTTGCTATCTTATACACCAGCAATAAACAATTGGGATTTGAAATTAAAACATAATACTCATCACATTAGCACTCCCAAAAATTAAACACTTACAGAATCTAACAAAATATGCACATAATCTACATGCAGAAAACTACAAAACTCTCTGAAAAAAATCAAAGAAAATCTAAATAAATAGATATTTCGTGATGCGAGTTCTTCCCAACTTAATGTATAGATTAAGATGTCATTTCTTCCCAACTTAATCTATAGAAAAAAACTCATAAAGCCAAAAGTTAGTTCTTTGTAAAAATCTTCCCAAAGAAAAAAATCCAGGTCAGATGGTAGTGAATGCATGGTTGGTTCAATATCTGACATCAATTATTATAATAATTGATATATATTATATAATAATATAACATATTAATAGAATAAAGGACAAAAAAACATGATTTTCAATAGACGCATTAAAAGCATCTGACAAAATCTAACACTTGTTTACGATTTTAAAAAACCTGGGGCCAGTCCCGTGGCCGAGTAGTTACATTCGTGCACTCCACTTCAGCGGCCCAGGGTTTCGTCGGTTCAGATCCTGGGCGTGGACACGGTACCGCTCATCAGGCCATGCTGAGGCGGTGTCCCACATGCCACAACTTGAAGGACCCACAACTAAAAAAGAAAAATATACAACTATGTACCGGGGGGCTTTGGGGAGAAAAAGGAAAAATAAAATCTTAAATAAAAAAACACAAAAACCCTGCAATTCACATCATACTTAATGGGAACAAGGCAGAGATGCCACTCATGTCACTTTTATTCAATGTTGCACTGGAGTTTCTAGCCAGTACAGTAAAGAAAAAGGTCGGGGGTGGGGGAGTGGAGAGAAAGAGGAGTATAAAGCAAATTTTAAAAATTTCTAAAAGGGTAGGGAAACAGGTAAGATACCAAAAATATGGGGCTCCTCTCAATAGCCACACTGGCTGCTAGAAGACAGTGAAGGCATGTCTTAAAAATTCAGAGGAAACATAATTTTCAACTTAAAATTTATATATTATTTATAAAAATGGAAACACCAAAAAGAACAGCTAAAAGAACTGAAAATAGCTCCTTCTGGGAAACGAGCCTGGGAGAGTACAGAGATGAAGGTGGACACTATTCTTTCAATATAACCTTTCAGTGTTAGATTTTTTTAAACTATGAGTATATTTTACCTTAATAAAAATTTTATCTACTTTAAAAGTATATAACACACAAACAGGTTGCAATAATATGGCTCTAATTGGAGGACCTAGACAATAGCACAAGAAAATCCACTCTGCCTAATAGGGGTACCAGAAGAAACAAACATGAAAGCGCCATGATCGTAGAATTCAGGGGAAGTAAGTATATTAGGAAGAGGAGAGTGAAGAGGTACCAAGATGCCACACCCTGGCAGATACTGATAGAAGGCTGAGGGTACTTCTATACTGAGTTCCAAGGTCAGTTCTTGGCCATCATGGTGCACAGCTTACACACTAGCAGGGAAGTGCCATGAAGGAACAAAGGGACAGCTAGAGATCACGGGAGTGCTGAAGAATTTAAGCTACAAGCTATGGAACAGGTAAGGCTGTGGCCAAGAGGGTTAGGGGAGGAACATATGCAAGAGTAAAGGTCAACAATTTTGGGTTAAGTACTCAGGATGGCCTGTTCTCATCTTAGACAACCTCTCAGCAGCTTTCTACATAACTGATCACTTTTCTCCTTTTTGAAACACTTCCCCCAGTTGATTTCCTTAGCATCACAATTTCCTAATATTCTTCCTACTTAACTGCTTCTCCTCCTCTACTTGACCCAAATGATGGAGCATGACACAGCTCAATCCTCTAAGTAATCTCATCCATTCCTGTGACTTTAAATTTCATCTATATGCCAATAATATCAAAATTTCTATCTCCAGCCTAAGCATCTCTCATTTATCACAGAACTCTTGAGGCCCATCTCTACTATACACTCCCTATCTCTTACTATCCGCACTGACTTTCTTCATGTGCCTGCAACATGCCAAGCTCATTTGTGCCTCAGGACTTCTGTACTTGCTATTTCTACTGCTAGGACTCCTCTCTACTTTTCTGGCTTCGTATCATTTAGGCCTCAATTCAACAGTCACCTCCTTAGAGAGGCTGTCTCTCACTACTTCTAACTAAATAGCCCTCATTTCCACCTCTGTCTTTCTTCATCACATTAGCTTGTTTTATTGTCAGCATTCATTGCTATCTGAAATAATCTACTCTGTTCAGCTGCTCAACTATTATTGTGTAACTCCTCCTCCCCTCTTAGCATCTCTATCAATAGGCTCTATGATAGCAAGCATGTCTTGCTATCATAGAGCTGATGTCACCTATCTTGTTTACCACTATATTTCCAATGCCTAGTGGAACAGTGCCTTGTACATGCTCAATAAACACTAGGTGAATGAATAAAATAACTGAGCTGAAGAGAGAAAAAGGAGCAATATGAAGAACGGTACTTACAAATCAAAGAGCGCTATGCCAATAAACCACTAATATCCTATAAACAGGATTAGTAAATTTCCCTCAGGATCTAATTCATTACTCCAGTAGTTTAAGCACTAAAACTAATAAAGGCATTGTTCAATTACTCCACTATAGTTTAGCATATTAACTTCTGGAGAGTACACCAAAAGAACCCAAGAGGCACAATTCACAAGAAACTTCCCCTAAGAAAGGTGACAGAAGGACATCTGGAGTGTCTTATTTCTACTTTATCTTTAATCTTAGTTTTCTGATAAGGAAACCCAAGTTATCTTTACTCCTGCATCCAATCAGGTCAGAGAGGGCAAAACTCATTTCTCTTGAGAATAGGGTTTATTAACCTAGATCTTAATCAGCACACTAAAAGGTAACTTCCTTTCAATAGTGGTTCAGCAAATGCTTGCCACCACCTCAGGAAACGTTCCCCGCTGCCCCCCGCCCCGCTTTGCTGTTTATACTTCCTTCTTAAAGCACTAACTGCAATCTTGTGCCAGTTTCACGTGTTTGATTAATGCACTGATCATGCACCCTCTCCGATACATAGGTTCACAATGATTCAGAAGGACGGTTAGAGATCGCTGAGAGCTTCATTTCCCAGCTGTTCTGTCTGAACATGGCCAATCATTTTCTACTACTGTCCTTCACTTCATTAACAAGGTGACTGCATACTTGTCTTTGCTTAGGACAATTCCAATTTACAACTGTTATCCCAGCATAATCGTTAATAGTACTCTCTTTACTCTCAAGTGTCCCAGTTTGGACAATAAATTAAATGATCACCCTAACTGTAGAGGAAACAAATAACGTCCATTAAAAATATTACCTGTAGTCACACAACTGATTATGGGATCACGAAATAGTCTGAACTTAATGAAAATCAACTAACAATAAAACTCTTATCACTAGACATGAAGAACTAAATGTACTCAGATACTGAAAATGAGGAATACAATGTGATGTTGAAAAGACTGATAAAAACAATAAAACAGAAGTTTTGATATCATGTCCTAAACATTATCTACCACGTATGTAGGGACAAAAAGTCATGTCTACCATGCCACCACCTAAACCCTAAAAGACAAACTTTTGAATAAAGAAGGATGAAAATGTTATTAAACAGGCAGTTAAGAAGAACTTGGACCAGAATCTTGCTAGAAACTAGAGAACAGAATGGTGTAAAACGTGGCTATAAAGTGAGATCAGCGAAAATGGTGGATGGGGTAGGGACCTCCAGGGTGTATCCCTCCCCAGAAACACTGAAATGATATGAGTGAAAAAAAGCAAGATGTTTTTATACATATAGCATAAGACTTGAATAGTACTATTACACATAGCATACTACTACTTGTGTAAATGTTTTAAAATACACAAAATTACATATATGCACATATATACAGACATATAATTTATGGATATTTACACACATAAATCAATGTATTAAAAATGGACTAGAAGGGGGCTGGCCCGGTGGCAGAGTGGTTAGGTTCGCATGTTCCACTTTGGCAGCCCAGGGTTCGCCGGTTCAGATCCCAGGCGTGGACCTACGCAACATTTGTCAAGCCATGCTATGGAGGGCGTCCCACATATAAAGTGGAGGAAGAAGGGCACGGATATTAGCTCAGGGCCAGTCTTCCGCAGCAAAAAGAGGAGGAGCGGCAGCAGATGCTGGCTCTGGGCTAATCTTCCTCAAAAAAAAAAAAAGGACAAGAAGAATACACAAATATGATGTGGCTTGCCTCCGTCAGGTAAGGGGGCAAAGGTAAAAAAAATGAGTGGGAGATTTTAGGTAGCTCTGCCATGCTTTATTTATTAAAAATGAAAAGATTAGAAGTAAATATGAAAATCTAGGAGGAATGCATCTATTATTCACTATATTTTTCTGTATACTTCTAAATTTTTAAAAATGGGATAGGGTTGGGTAGGGACATGCACTCCATCCATAAGACACTCATTGTCTAGACTCAATTCTAGGTCATTTTTGCTGGCCTCTAACAATCACTGCTTCTTTCCATAAGTATTCATGCTCATAAAGTACTTAATTAATGTCTGTCCCCAACTGTCAAGCTCTGTAATTTGCAGTATCCACGTTCTTGTCCTTTTAAAAGAAAAACAAACAATAACCCTGTTTACCTATATTTTGCCTCTAGCACTTCTCCCACTCTTCAAAATTCCTCTATGATTATTAATAGTGGAATGAGAGGCAAAAAAAACAAAAACATAATCCAAAAGAAAGACCCAGGCTCAAGAGAGCTAAAGTGACTTCCCCAAAATCAAAGCGCAAACTAAAAGAGAACCAAGGTCTTTAGACTCTTACTTCTCCCCAGTGATAACACTGCCATTACTGCTCATGAAAAGAAAACCCTGACCAGCATCTGAAGAATTTAATAACCCCATACCAACCCTGCCTTTCACTTCTGAAAAGGGATCAAATCCTACTATTCCAGAGCAAGGCTGGTCATTTGTAATCTCTGGAGTTCTTTCTCAATCTTCTATATGACTTAATCCAAATATTTGAAAATTTGTTAGAAGTCAAAACTTCTATACAGTCCATAATATACCTGGCCCTCAATATGACTCATTCACAAAAAATTGTTTCAAAGTAACTTAAATTCCAAACTGCAAACCTACATTTTCTAACTACCTATAAATTTTTTGCCATCTGCCTTATCGACTCTGTTATAGACCAAATATATAAGTCAAGCCCATGACATTCTCCTCTATGATTTATTCAATGACAAGCTTATTTCAGTGAGCACAACTGACAACAGTCTGTTTTTCAGGTCCATAATAGAAGGGGAACACACTAAATTTAAAATAGTCATTGATAATGTGTTTTATTTTAATCAAAAGCCACCAGATTTTTTTTTTCTTTTGAGGAAGACTAGCCCTGAGCTAACTGCTGCCAATCCTCCTCTTTTTTTCGCTGAGGAAGACTGGCCCTGAGCTAACATCCATGCCCATCTTCCTCTACTTTATATATGGGACGCCTACCACAGCATGGCTTTTGCCAAGCGGTGCCATGTCCGCACCCGGGATCCAAACCGGTGAACCGGAATGTGCAAACTTAATCGCTGCGCCACTGGGCTGGCCCCAAAAGCCACCAGATTTATAAGTGTCCTCCTCTGCATCAAAGCAATAAACCTGAACTCCTAAATTCTAATATTCTGTGTAATTATGTCTGGAAAGAAAAAAAAAGTTCTATCTGTCCAAAACCATGGCAAACATTTTGCTAGGAAGATACTATAAAGACTGTACTCAGTAACAAAACAAAAAATCCACATCATCGCTCAAGTTAACATACACAACTGAAACTTCATACTTTTAAAAAAAATTGCAACATAAACAAATTGGGCTAGAATATAATTAAATACTATAGTTCAAAGAAAATCCTGTTTTAGAAACAGCATACAAGGAAGTAACATTAGGTGATCAACAAAATGAGACTTTAGAAGCTCCTCTATGGAGAACCCGTTCAGGCAACACTGCTGTATTCACAGGAGGCAGTGGGCAGGGTCTGTCTCTAAGATCTGCTTCGGGTAGTACAAGCCACGGCATCAGACACACCTGTGTTCAGATCATGTCTCTATCACTCTCCAGTTTTATAACAGAGTGGGAGTAAGTAATTTACTAATTAGTCAAGTGTCTTCATGCCAAATAAGGATTTAATACTCATCTACTTCCCCAGAGCTATCGTGAGGACTAAATGAGACCACGGGTGCAAAGACAGTCAACAAATAGTATTCTTCATTGTTCCCAAATACCAACTCCATGCTTATTTTCAGTTTTGAAACTACAGGCTTATTTCTCCTGAAATGGCAGCAATGACAGCAGCATGTAGCAATAAAAGAGGTCTAATCAGTCTTATTATTTCTCTGCAAAATTGTTTGCAAACAAATAGGACCTTACCATTGATTAAAAGTAAAAAGAGGAAAAATAGGAATGGATAACATTTGGGGGAATGTTGCAGAATTGCAAAAGAGACAATATGGGATAAATGCAAATGATAAGAGGCAACAAAAATAAGAAACTTTACACCACAAAACTTGAAGGTCAAGTTTTTAAGCTTAACTTCCACTGACTTAGAGAAAGAACAACATGATAACAGGGAAAAATCTATCATAGCAGCAAGCCACTAGACATCCAGTTTAGGAACATTATATTTCCTGGAACATTTACCTTCTTTTTCCATAACTCATACACAGAATTTGTGAAGAAATTTCTTCTAAAAAATTTTTTGGTACTTTGAAACAGCAGCCAAGGTGCCAAGAGAAGTTTCTCTACACAGAAGCTTGCCAGGACCAACAAAGTGGTAAATTTAAGGATCGAGTGGCCATTTGTCACTATATGAATAACGAGACAAACTAGGAGGCAAATTCTTCCTATCCAACACAACTTTCAACATTCTCCCTTAAGTAACAAGTTCCAGGCTCGCCCAGTTTCCATACAGAGAGCTCTCTTTAGAGAGCTGGAGTTCATAAACACAGAACAAAGTTTCAGCGATCAATGAAACCTCATACAGAAAGGAAAGTAGGGTATAGCAACGTGATCAGCTAAAGTGGAAAAACCAACCAATGACCATTTCCAAAGAACAACAGGGACTCTTTTGTCCATCACTAAGTCTCATGGGCACCCAAATTAGGGTCTCTAATATAATTCCTACTAAAAGGAACTAAGACTCTTAAGGCATAGCTAATTCCACGTCTTCTGACAGCGGGAAAAAAATCAGAATGTCTCTAGAAGCATGGAAACAGGATAAGAAAGCAAGGATGCTTTCAAAGATGTCAGGGAGAGTTCTAAAGAAATAAGGAAAACAGCCTAAAAGGGCCTGCAGTAGACAAGCTGTGACAATGTGGACATTTGAAGGGAAAAAAAAATTTGCTGGACATAAATTTATTCTGTAAATAGTACTAAAAAGAGAAAAATAAAATAATCAACAGAAGGCTGAAACGCAAAAAACAGGAAAAGAATAGGATATGGCTAATTTTTTGTTAATTTAAACAAGTTGAAGATGGTCAATATACGTGAGTATTTGTTTCCTCTAATAAGCATGTCTGCTTATAAAGTATAGACGAATTTGCTGTCTGTGATTTTCAAGAAATGGGGGGAAACGGTAACTTCTGTGCAGGCCAACAGTTTTGGAACAAAGTAAGAAGTGCAATAAGAACAGGGAAAAAATGATCAGAAAAATGGTCACACAAAGAATTTTGGCACAAAAAGAATATTCAGTGATCTGTCCTAAAATGATCAAGCTCCCAGACTAGATCCCTTATCTCAGAGGAAGAAAACTCTAGCTGGCCTCTAATCAGAAGATTCTACTAAGGCATGCTGAAGTTTGCAATATCTCTACCAGCTCAGGGGAATGACAAGAGGACAATTAAGAATCCTATTCCGGAGGGAAAATATCAGCATGGAAAAAACTAAAGTCTAGATAAACAACATGAGTTTAAAAGGTCTTATTAACCTAACAAGTTAAGTTAAAGCACAAAATAAGACCCAAGTAGGTAACAACCAGCCCAGATTTAAATCATCTTGGTAGAAGCAATCATGTCCCCTGCCCCATGCAAAAGACTCTCTCAGTCAATAACCCTGATTGTGTTCAGCACGAGCGATCTCAGCAGACTCACTTTTTTCCCCAGCCTGGTGAGATTTCTAAAACCTCAGAAAAGTTAAAAAAAAAAAAAAAAGAAAGAAAGAAAAAGAAAACCTCAGAAAGGTACAAAAAGCCAAAAAAAAAAGGAAGATTCAGAAATAAAGAAATGAATGAATCCATGGTATTGATAGCTTAGAAAAGTTTAAATATAAATATGGTAGTAAGTTTTGCAATATTTATAATCGTCTACTGATTGAGGTGTTTGAAATTTAAAAGAATCAGCTGTACTTTTAAGCAAAATTATGAGAAAAAGAATGTGTGCATGCACATGAATAAGTATCATGTCATCCTACCCAAAAATGTACCCAAGTCTAAAGAGGCTATTTTACAGGAAGTAAAATGTAGGATAAAGTAATAAGACAATGACACTTCTTCACAAACTCCTCCCTAACAACCCAGATCTCTCACCTTTACTGCCATCATACCTGCTCTCATCATACCTGCTTCTGCTCTAACAGAAGCTTCCAGCGCCTAGACCCTTCTTCTTTCTCTTGTCTCTTCTGGCTTCCCTTCCATCCTTTATGCATCTGGACTTCTGATCCATGAAGTCAAATGCTACTGCCATTTAAGTCTTCTGCCACTTGCACGCACCTTGGTCAACCCAATATCCACCTTCTCCATTACTGCAGGGAATATCTTTCTCCTCCTATCAAATTCCTATTTACCTTTGAGACCAACTCAAATGTTACTTCTTGTGAGAAGCTTTTCCAGAACCCCTTATCAGAATAAACTGTTTTTACCTGGATGCTATCATAGCACTGTGTCCACACCTCCATGAAAGCATGAATAACCATGCTTATTCTAATTACTCGTCAGGCCCCTGAAAGCAACCTCTTTCAAAAAGCAGTTTTTGCATCTTAATCATCCTTGCCTTCCCATCACTTAGTACAAGACAGGCAAACACAGAGCATTCAGTAAATGCTGGGAAAGGGCAGGCAGGAAGGCCAAATGCAAACTGCAATACAGAAAGGAAATCCAAAATCTGGTTCTTTCAGAGAAGTACTATTAGAAAGACTCCTTTTTTTTTTTAGTTTGCTGAGGAAGATTTGCCCTAAGCTAACATCTGTGCCAATGTCCCTCCATCCTGTATATGAGTTGCTGCCACAGCATGGCTGACAAGTGGTGTAAGTCCACGTCCGGGATCCAAACCCGCGAACCGGGCCACTGAAGTGGAGCACACCGAACCCAACCACTATGCCACGGGGCCGGCCCCCGAAAGATTCCTTTTTAAAAATAAGCTGCTGATCCAGCAACTTCTAGGTAAAATGCCCAAAGACTTTTGTACCAACGTACACCAAAAGACATGTAGCACTGAGATGTTCTACTTTCAGCGTTTCTTACACAGGTTTGCCTACTTTGTGACAATTCAAAGAGCTATACACTTATGACTGTGCACTTTTTGTATGTATATTATACTTCAATTCAAACATTTACTTGAAGAAAAGAAATTGCTCTGAAGATAATAAATATGGAAACCTGTTGAAATGAAGATGGATACACATGCCAACTCCCTGTCCCCTTGGCTAGAAAATCACATCACATGATCTCAACTGTGGAGACAAAAAGCCTGGCATGTGAATATTTACTACTTTTTAAATTGGCAAAATGATCTTTAAAAAATGGATACTGATTGCAATTTGCTTTAAGTTACTGTCTAGCTTCCTGTTGAAAAGATATAGAATAGAGCTTCTAAAAAATTGACTACCTTTCATCCTTAGGTTTTGAAAACTAAATATTAAGTTTAATAGGAAAACAAAATACACTTTAGCAAAGAAGAGATAGAATCTACTTTTCCAGAATAAGTTACTTAAATCTAAATGTTAATCAAATCAACTCTATCTCCAGACTTCCATATTTACAATAGTTTGCAACTACAGTTTTCTTCCAAAATATTAAGTTCTTCATTTCCCATGGTTTAGATAAAAAATTAAGCATAAAATTAAACTTAAAAAAAACCCCTGTAAACCAGATTTCCCTTACTCAAAGCACAGCACAATGCTGCCAGAAAATATGCACTAAAAATATGGAATAAATGAGTATACGCATAAAAACCTCAATGCCCCTAGAGAGGAGAGTGGTTGGATAAATTATGGTACATCCACAGAGTAGACTATTATGAAGTTGTAAAAAAGGAATGAGGAAGATCTCTATAAACTGATATGTACTTGTTTCCAGGAAACACTGCTAAGTGAAAAAAGCAACGTATAAAGGAGTATCTATAGTACATTACCCTCCATGTAAGAAAGAAGAGATATAGGAACCGTTCATGTTATCTGCTCAATATGTGCAACAAGAAACAGAGGAAGGGGGCTGGCCCCGTGGCCGAGTGGTCAAGTTCGCGCGCTCCGCTGCGGGCAGCCCAGTGTTTGGTTGGTTCGAATCCTGGGTGCGGACATGGCACTGCTCATCAAACCACGCTGAGGCAGTGTCCCACATGCCACAGCTAGAAGGACCCACAACAAAAAATATACAACTGTGTACCGGGGGGCTTTGGGGAGAAAAAGGAAAAAATAAAATCTTTAAAAAAAAAAAATGGTCTGTTTTAAAAAAAAAAAAAAGAAACAGAGGAAGGATAAAACAGAAAATAATGAGACTACCTGCAAGATAGGAACTGGGTAGAAAGAAGGGAGAAATGGAAATGGGGTAGAAGGAATGAGAAGGGAGCTTTCTCTCAGGATACCTTTTTTTACACTTCTGAGTCTCAGAACCAAGATAATGTTTCTCATATCCAAAATATAACTGACTGCAATTAAACAGGACATAGGGAAACCCAAAATAGAATACCAACAGTAATAAATGGACCTAAGCGTATTTTAAATGAATACAGCATAACTACACTGAAGGGGAGATGACTAGGACAAGAAATAAGCTAAGTAACTCTCTGGAAAACAGCATTTGACCACACAATTATAAAACTAAATACAAAAGGAACTGCACAAATACTGTACCCTAATACATTTATTTTTCACTAGGGTATGGGTTAGCAATTCTGAAACTATTGTATGTATGTACTGGGATTAAGGAAACAACTATATTGGGATACTAGTAGCCACGTTTTTTACTGTTGGAGACAGAGGTTATAAATAAGGAAGGCGGAGACTAGAAGGAACACTAGAGTATTGGATTAAAATCAGAGGGATCATTACACACTCATGGTGGATTATTTTTAGTATATACAAATGGGTATAGAAATAGATACAGACGTGTGTATACACACATATACTTCCTTGCACTATCCACTAAGAGAGACAAGAAGCAGTGACAGACACCACAGTAGGAATAAGCACACCAAGACTCCATTCTCCAAAGGAACTAGAGGATCCTTGAAGAAATGATTACTTCACGGGCTGGGGCAAAGAAAAATACAAGAAGAACCTGGAGCATGGCACCAGAAAATAAAAAATTGCTCAATAAATGAATGGGGGCTAGATAAAGGTGGAGGTTGTACAACATTATGAACCTATTAAATGCCACTAAATCGTTCACACTAATGTGGTTAATTTTATGTTATGTGAATTTTGCCTCAATAAGTTTGAAAAAAAGATAGGGACATGTTGAAGGCACAAAAACCAACTTGAAGGAGCTCCCAAAGGCCACCCCTGGGACAATTAAAACAACAAAATAATTAATGATAATAAAGGATTATAACCCACAGAACAAAATAAATACCCATGAGTTCATACTCATATAAAGAAATAAGAAAGAAAGAAATGAGGGAGAAGAGACATCTCTTCCTTTCAGCAGAGTTCCAATTAATAATGTAGAAGGAATGATGGAAATAGAAAATCACATTTGGCAAACACCAAAGTAATAACTGTTGCAGACAAAAACTGTCAAAGGATGGAGGCCAGCCCTGTGGTATACTGGTTAAGTTCAGGGCATACTGCTTCAGCAGCCCAGGTTCACAGGTTTGGATCCCGGGCACAGACCTACACCACTCAT
The DNA here is from genome assembly GCF_037783145.1 of Equus przewalskii. Taxonomy (NCBI): domain Eukaryota; kingdom Metazoa; phylum Chordata; class Mammalia; order Perissodactyla; family Equidae; genus Equus; species Equus przewalskii. The sequence continues at coordinate 10,615,588 of NC_091844.1, read as the reverse complement.
CAGCCATGCCATGGCAGGAACCTACATACAAAATAGAGGAAGACTGGCACAGATGTTAGCTCAGGGTGAATCTTCCTCAAGCAAAAAAAAAGAGGAAGACTGGCAACAGATATTAGCTCAGGGCAAATCTACCTCACCAAAAAAAAAAAAATTATCAATGGACATTAAAATTTGCAGGCAAAAGTATGATGAGAAACAGGATATCTGCTTAGTTTTAAAGATGCCCCCACAAAATCCTTATTAATTACAAAGAAAAAAATAGCAACTTTATAGTGGAGAAGCCTGGCAGACACCACTCTAACCAAGTGATCAAAGTTAACAAAACCAGCGATAAGACACATCAACATCACACACCTTTTGATATAATGCACTAAGAAGGACACAACGTCATTTCTGTGGTACTCTTGCCAAAAATGCATTACCTCAATCTAATCATGAGAAATCATCAGACAAAATCAAATTAAGGGACATTCTACAAAATAACTTGCCAACTATCCTCAAAAGTGCCAAGGACATAAAAGACAAAGAAAGATTAAGGAAATTTCCCATAAAAGAGGAGACTAGGACACATGACAACTAAACACAATGTGGGATCCTGGGATAGATCCTAAGACAGAAGAAGGATGTTAGCGGAACAACTGGTGAAATTCAAATAAGGTTTATAGATTAATAAATAGGACTGTATCAAAGTCAACTGAACTCTGTGGTTATATAAGCTGCTCATAGGAGGTATAAGGGAATTGTGTACTTTTTTTGAAAATTTATTGTAAATCTAAAATTATTTCAAAATAAAAAGTTTAAAAGCACATTACTTATTCTTCAGCTTACTGTTTAATTTACTTCTTGTTTTTTAGCTTTCTCCCACACTAGAGCAGGGATTTTGCTCTGACATGTTCACTAACGTAACCCAAACCTCTAATGGTGCCTAACACACAGAAGGCAATCCTTTCAATCCTGTTCGAAAGGAGCTTTGCTTATTCCATAAGTAAAAACTAAAAAACCTAAAAACTTTTGTTCACTGTTTTTGTTTACAAATAAGAGCCATAGTTTTAAATAAAATGCTTTATTTGCTGTCTACGTTTTTACACCTCACAGGATGTGACATCTGATCTTTTCACGCACCAAAGCTCTATTTTGGATGCAGCGTTGTGAGAATACTGCGGCCCCAATGGCCCTTCCACCAGCTAGTGAGGCAGTGGTTCCATGCCAGGAAAGAGAGAGCCAAGAGAACCTCAGGCTGCGGGCCCCTCCCCTCATCCAGCACTCAGCGCCTAGACTGGGGGTGCCACTCAGAGAGAAGCCTGCCACCATCCTCACCCCTACCTCCAGAGCCCTGGCTCAGAAATTTTGCCTGGGGGAAAAGTGGGCCATAAAATGGATAACTCCTAACTCTTCCCAAAGGAACTAGCTTCATTTGCAACAGAGCATGGAGGAGTTTAAACTAAGAGCCCTTTCAGAAACGGTGGAGGCTGCAGTGAAGGGAACTGGGAGAAATGCGGATCTAATGAAGATACAGCTAGACTGTGGGCGTTTGTGGCTAGTTTGCAAGAGAGAACAGGGAAAGGGACAGCTAGAAGGAGCCTTCTGGGGTCAGAACAAATATCAAACATCCAACTCAGAAACAATTTCTTCAAAGGAACCACAATTTTATTAAACTAGCAGAATTTATGCTCCAATGCACTGTTGTAAACAACAGAACAATCAGCCAGCAATTAGTGTAGTGGTCACTGAAAGAGTGGAAGAGAATCTACCAGTAACAACAGCCACCACTGGATGATTGTGGGCAGACCCAAAACCGTGCCTCCCTGAGGAGCACAACAGAGACTTAACATTGGGGGACGGGGGGTGGTGAGAGAAAGACAGACTTCACTAAAATAATCCAGCCAGTCACTAAACAAATAAACAAGCAAATAATAACAAGCCCCCTGCGGAGGGAGAAGTACCCTATGCTGCTAAAATATATTATCTAAAATGTCAATTTCCAACAAAAATTATGAAACATGCAAACAGGAAAGTATAACCCATACACCAGAAAAAAAAAAACCGGCAGCAGAAATTGCCTGTGAGTGTGACTAGATGTAGGATTTAACAGGTAAAGCAGCAATCATCAATACACTCTCTGAACTAAAGGAAAGCTTCACTAAAGAAGTAAAGGAAGGTATGACAAAGCTGTATCAAATAAAGAATATCAATAAAGAGATAGGAATTTTAAGAAAGAACCAAATGGAAATTCTGGAGTTGAAAAGTACAGTAACAAAAATAAAAAATTCACTAGAGGGCCTCAACAATAGATTTGAACTAGCAAAAGAAAGAAGCAGCAAAAGTGAAAAGAGATCAAGAAATTATGTAAGCAGAAGAAAGAGAAAAAAGCATGAAGAAAAATGAACAAAGCCTCAGAGAAACTTGGGATACCATTAAGCATACCATTATATATATAATGGGAATACCAGAAGGAGAGGAGAGAAAGGTGGGAAAAAATCAAAGAAACAAAAACGAAATACTTCCCAAAGTTACTGAAAAATAATAACGTACACATCTAGGAAGCAAGACCCACAAACAGACATATCATGGTAAATATGATAAGAGTCAACACCAGAAAATCTTAAAGAAAACGAGAAAAATGGTGCATCACTTACAAGGGAACCCCAATAAGATTAACAGCTGACCTCTCATCAGAAATAACGGAGGGCAGAAGGCAGTGAGTAACACGAGGAGCTCAAAAACAAAAACAAAAACAAAAACAAAAACAGAAATCCTGTCAACCAGGAATCCTACCATCCAGCAGAGCTATCCTTCAAAAATGAAGGTAAAATACACATATTCCAAGATAAAGAAACATTGAGAGAATTCATTGCCAGCAGGCCTGCTCTACAAAAAATACTAAAGGAAGTTCATCAGGCTATAAGCAAGTGATCCTAGACAGTGATTCAAATCCACACAAAGAGAACCAGTAATTATATAATTATAACAGACAATATTAATGCATATGTTTTCTTTCTCTCAATTGATTTAAAAATTGTATAAAATATGTACAACGTATTATTGAATATTACACGTGGAAACATATTTGTCAATAACTACACGTGGAAACATATTTGTCAAGAACAGCACAAAGGAGGCAAGTGAGAATAAAGCTGTAATGTGCTAAGGAAATAGTAACAGATGACAAAATAATAATTATAACAATGTATTGTTGGGTTTGTAACATCAACAGATATAATGTGTGCAATAATAATACCACAAAAAAGGGGGGAAAAGGAATTGAGTTAAATAGGAGCAACATTTCTATATATTACTGGAATTAACGTAGTATAAATCTGAAGCTGATTCTGATAAGTTGAGATGTACATGGTAAATCCTAGAACAATCACTAAAATATACTCAAAAAATAGTGAAAAAGGTTATTAATGAATTAAAATGCTACATTAGAAAATATTCAATCAATGCAAAAAAAACGTAAAGGAGGAAATGAGGAACAAAAAAAGACACGAGACATACAAAAAACAAAAAGTAACATGGCAGATGTTAAGTCACACTATACCAATAAAATCAAACGTGGATGGATAAACAGTCCAATCAAAAGACAGACATTGTCAGACTGGATTTAAAAAGCTGTATGTTGTTTATAGGAGACACACTGTAGATTTAAAGACACAAATAGATTGAAGTAAAAGAATAGAATAAGACATACCATACAAGCAGACACCACAGAAAAGCTGGAGTGGCTATACTAATATCAGATAAAATAGAGTTTAAAACAAAAAACATTACTAGAGTGGGGCTAGCCCCATGGTTGAGTGGTTAAGTTCACATGTTCTGCTTCAGCGGCCCAGGATTTCGCTGGTTTGGATCCTGGGCTCAGACATGGCACCACTCATCAGGCCATGCTGAGGCAGTGTCCCACACAGCACAACCAGCAGGACCACAACTAGAATATACAACTATGTACTGGGGGGCTTTGGGGAGAAGAAGAAGAAGAAAAAAAGAAGATTGACCACAGATGTTAGCTCAGGTGCCAATCTTTAAAAAAAATGTTACTAGAGATAAAACAGGGAAGATTTAATAATTATAAACATACATGCATCCTATAACAGAACACCAAAAGACATGAAGCAAAAACAGATAGAAATGAAGAGAGAAACAGACAATTCTACAACAACAGTTGCAGACTTCAAGACTCCACTTTTAACAATGGATAAAACAATCAGACAGAAGGTCAACCAGGAAACAGAAGACCTGAATAGCACTATAAACCAGCTGGACCTGACAAACATCTATAGAACACTCCACCCAAAAACAACAGAATACACATTCTTCTCAAGTGCACCTGGAACATTCCACAGGATAGATCATACACTAGGTCATAAAACAAATCTAAATAACTTTAAAAGGATAAAAATGATATCAAGTATGTCTTCTGACTATGATGCAGTGCAATTAGGAATCAATAACAGGGAAAACCTTGGGAAACTCAAATATGTGGAAATTAAACACCACTCTCCTAAATAACCAATTGGCATAAGAAAAAAAATCAAAAAAGAAATCATAAAATACTTTGAAATGAATGAAAATCAAGACAGAACATACCAAAACATACAGGATGCAGCTAAAGCAGTGCTTAGAGGGAAATTTATAGCTGTATACACCTATATTATGAAAGAAGAAAGACCTCAAATCCATAACCTTACCTTCTACCTTAAGACACTAGAAAAAGAAGAGCAAACTAAACCTAAAACAAGAGGAAGGAAGGAAATGATCAAGATTAGAGCAGAAAGTAATACAATAGAGAAGAGAAAAATAGAGAAAATCAAGAAACCAAAAGCTGGTTATTTGAAAGATCAACAAAAGTGACAAACTTTTCGCTAGTTTGACCAAGAAAAAAAAGAATCAAACTACTAGAATAGAAATGAAAGAGAGGACATAACTACTGATCTTACAAAAATAGAAAGGATTATAAAGGAATACTATGAACAACTGTACACCAACAAATTAGACAACTAGATGAAATGGACAAATTCCGAGAAAAATACAAACTACAGAAATTGACTGGAGAATAAACAATCTGAAAGGACCTGTAACAAGTGAAGTTGAATCAGTCATCAAAAAACTACCCAAAAGGACTGCCCAGGGCCAGATGACTTCATTGCTAATTCTACCAACCATCCAAAGAAGAATACCAATTTTCCATAAACCCTTCCAAAAAACAGAAGAGGAACACTTCCCCTATCATTCTATGAGGCTAATACTACCTTGATATCAAAATCTGACAAATACATTAAAAGTACAGAGCAATAGCCCTTATAAATATGGATGCAAAATCTGCAAGAAATACTAGTAAACCAAATCTAGCAACATAATAAAAAGAATTATACACCACGACAAAGCATTATTTATCCTAAGGATGAAGGGTTGGTTGAGCATCTAAAAATCAGTTAATATATCTTATCAATAGAATACAAAAGAAAAATCACTCAATAGACGCAGGAAAAGAATTTGACCAAATCCAGCTCTTTCGTGATAAAAAACACTTGGCAAACTAGGAATAGAAGGAAACTTCCTTCACTGGAAAAAAGTAATCTATTTAAACATCACAGATAACATCAGACTTAAATGCAAAAGACTGGCTGCTTTCTCCTTAAGATTAGGAACAAGACAAGGACATTGACTCTCACCACTTCTATTCAGCATTGTAATGGAGGTTCTAGCCAGGAAAAAGGAAATACAAGGCATTCAAATTAGAAAGGAAGAAATAAAATTACTTCTATTCACAGATAGCGTGATCTTGTATACAGAAAATTCCAAGGAATCTACTGAAACTTGTTAGAACTAATATGTTCAGCAAGGTTGCAGGATAGACGATCAATACACAAAAATGAATTGTATTTCTACACACTTGCAATGAAAAACTGACAAAGGAAATTAAGAAAACAACTCCATTCAAAATACTATCAGAAAGTATAAAATACTTAGGGATAAATTTACTAAAAGAAGCATAAAACATACTATGTAAACATACAGAAAAACTGTTGAGAGAAATTAGAGATCTAAATAAATGGAAAAACATCCCATGTTCATGGATTGGAAGACCCAACACCGTTAAGATGGCAATTCTACCCAACCTGATCAATAGATTCAATGCAATCCCTATCATAATCCCAGTTGGCTTTTTTAAGCAAATTGACAAGCTGATTCTAAAATTCATATGGAATTGCAAAGGACCCAAAATAGCCAAAACAATTGTGAAAAAGAAGGATAAAGTAGCAAGATTTACACTTCCCAATTTCAAAATTTACTACACACAACAATAATCAAGACAGTGTGGTACTACCACAAGTAAGATCAATGGAATAGAACTGAGAGTTCAGAAATAAATCCATACATTTGTGATCAAGTAATTTTCAACAAGAATGCCAAGACCATTTAATGGGGAAAAAACAGTCATTTCAGCAAATGGTCTAAGGACAACTAACCACCTAGGTACATGCAAAAGAACGAAGCTGGACCTTTACTTCACACCACATACAAAAATGCACTTAAAACAGATCAAAGACCTAAATGTAAGAGCAAAAACTATAAAGAAAAAAACACAGGAGAATCTTCATGATCTGGCAATGGATTCTCGGATACAACACCAAAAGCACAAGCAATAACAACAACAAAAAATAAACTGGACTTAATCAAAATTAAAAACTTTTGTGTTTCACAGGACATCATAAAGAATGTGAAAAGACAACCCACGGAATGGGAGAAAAAATTTTGAAATCATATATCTGACAAGGAACTTGTATCCAGAATACATAAAGAATTCTTATAACTTAATAATAAAAAGACAAATAACACATTTTTAAAATAGGCAAAGGATCTGTTAATAGCCATTTTTCCAGAGAAGATATACAAACGGCAAATAAGTACATAAAAAGATGCTAGACATCACTGGTCATTAGAGAACTACAAATCAAAAGCACAATGAAATACTACTTCATTACCACTAGGATTAGTAGAATCAAAAAGCCAGATAACAAGTGTTGTCTGAATGGGAATGTGAAGAAATCAGAACCTTTGTAACCTGCTGGAGGGAATGCATAATGGTCCAACTGCTTTGGAAAACAGTCTGGCAGCTCCTCAAATCATTAAACGCAGAGCAACCATACGACCCAGCAATTCCACTCCTAGGTTAATATTCAAGAGAAATGAAAATACATGTCCACACAGAAACATGTACACGAATGTTATATCTCCCTTAGGGAGAGATCTACGACTGCTTGCTCAGTCTTGCTGGACTGTGCCTAACCAAAGTAGGAGGTTCATTAGGAGAGCCCCACCTACAAATGAGACATGTAATTACTCTTGTCCCACTCTCACAACACTTGCTTACAACTTTCCCAACTTGTCCACTCCACATAATTGGAATTCTGCCTCATTTTTATGTGAGAATCCTGTATACTTTGCTGAAACTGGTACCCTGGCCCAAACTCTGGCTTCCCTGGCTGGTTTCCTGACACCCTTCCCAACTTATGCCAATCCCATGGACAAGCCCATGTATTCTTTCAAGTGGTAGATGAAGACCTATGACAAATATGATAGGAGCTGCACTGTGACTACCAGTTAAACCTTGAGACAGTCTAGGACTCCTATGTGCCAGTCATAATGAGCAACCCATAATCCCAAAGCACAAATACTCTACACCCTTTCAGCACTTTGTAGCTGAATACGCAGCTCCTTCTACCTGACATGCCCACTGTCCCCTACTCTGCCTGGCATTGCCTTCACATTTATTCTTCCTCTGTGAAGTGACTCAAGAATTAACAGCCTCTGTCTCCACTCTGCCTTGGTTTCCTCATCTATACAAAGGGAGTAATAATAGTTCCCAGGGTTGTTATGAGGACTAAATGAGATAACATATAACATGCAACATGCTTATAACAGCACAAGTCCTGCACTCTGTTATTGCTTCTATCTCAATCTATCTGACAATATCATATTTGTTTACATGCATCTTCCCCTACCAGTCCCTGAGCTTCTCAAAGGTGTGAAGTTTCTTATTCCTTTTCATATTCATAGCATGTAATACAGTGCTAGGCACAGGAGAGGTATAGGAAAGGGACCAAAGAATGAATGAAAAATAAAAATTATTAGTCCAACAATGTCAATGATCACAGAAACCATGTTTCCAAAATACAAATCAGAGCACAGGGTTTATGGGTTTACTAGAAGTGAATATCTGAAATCAGACCTGCTCTGGAAAATCCAAGTTGTCTGATTGTCAGAACGATCTGGAAAGAAACGAAATGCTCAGCAGTTAGAGCGGTTACATAAATGATAGCATTAAAACACAAAGGACTTTACATAACCATAACAGGGACCTCTGTTGATACCTCAAAGAGTGGACAAAATAGGAAACAGAAAGAGAGAGCAGAAGAGTATGCATGAAAGATTACAGAGCTGTTCAAAGAGAGCAGATTTTTTGTGTATGTATCTAATACCACGTGGTGAAAGAAGCTTTATATTTTTTAACTTAATTTTAATTCTAAAGAAAGCTTAATACAAAAATAATAATAATAATAATAATAATAATAATAATGCTTATAATGCCTTTACATAAGAAACAAGGTAAATGGAATGGAGATTCCAAAACTTTTCATCTCTTAAATAAGCTGCAGTGAGAAGAGTCAAGTTTCTCCATTAATATCTCTCCCTGAAAAGATAAGTTTCCTGATAAGAAAAAAAACCATCTACTCTTCTTATGGTCAATTCTCTTATTTCCTAAGCAGACTTCTAAGGCCAGTCATCTGTTTTGTTCACGCCGCAGACAATCAGTAGTTTAATTACATTAGTATCCAAAGTTCTTCCCGAGTAAGTCTTCTTCCTTTGGTACAACTAAAAAATGAAATCTAAAATGTATATCTTTGTCCACAAAGAAGAAAGGTCTTCATCAAGTTTTTCATTCATTTTTCCCCAGAGATCCCCCTAAAATTAGAGCCCAACTCAGAGAAAAAGAAAACCATACTTGCTCAAAGCATACAGCATGTTTTTCACTTATATCAGCTTATTTTACACATATACATACTCACACAGACATATGCATATCTCTATATATGTATCTATACACACACAGAGAAAAATTGAGTCATGAATCCATCTTTTCAGTTATCTTCATATGAGTCAATGAAATAATCCCAGCAATCGTATCTTCAAATAACCAGTTGATGATGACTAACGTGACTAACAAACCAAAGATGCGCTGCTCTCAACACCTCCATCCTTCTTGGCATCAACATTTCTTAGACTAGCGTAAGTAAAGGAGACAGGTAAAAAGTGTGGGTAGGAATTTACCCCAAATATTTTCTCTCACTTCTTCAAATGAATTTCTTTCAAAAAAGGCAAAAAACTGCATTATCCCTGAATATTGTTCCAATCACTGAACGAATAATCTTCCTTAAAAACACAGTTCAACAGTCTAAACACAATTATTTTAAAAAATATAAATGTTCTAATCAGAATTTCTCCTTCCCTACTTCATAAATACTTTTGCTTAAAGAGCAATCTGTCAACACATGCAGTTTAAATCATTAACTACACAGCACCAAATCAGTACAATCAGCATGCAGATTTCATGAGGGCAATGATTATGCCCTTTCAGGCGTTTTATATAACATCCAGTATAAGGAAGCTTATTAAACATTTATGATGTTTAATAATAAAAATAAAATGCCAAAACAAAAGTCTTTATTATTCAACTTGGCTGTCACGTATAACATAAACCCCTGATCAGGATCTGTTTCTCCAAGTGCAATTAGGAGAAACTGAAAACAAACTCCATTCAAATTAGAAATTCTCTATCTTCTCTGTCCAAGCATGGTTTCACTTTTGTCAGAAAGAAACTGCCAAGCCACCAGCAGACAGCATGCAACATGCAGATTGTCGGGATATTTATCCTAAGCATTCATGCACCATTTACAAAGCAAAAAGCCTACTACATTTCACGTACATTTTTGGAGATATTTTCCTTACCTTTCCCATTTTGCCATGTAGTATACCAAGATAAAGTAAGGAACGAAGTGATAAATGCTAAAAGAGTGGCTACAGTTCCATTTCGGAGCCTCATCTCATTTCACCATCACACTGGTTCATATGTTTATGATGATAAACAAGACTGTTCCCTTTTTATCCTGAAGTCAACTGAATCCAGTACTCTTGGCTCTGGGGCAATAAACACAATCAATAAGAGAGGTTCATTTCAGACACTCTGCAGAACAAGTCCAGCAGCAACACCATTCACACTTATTATTCAGGATCGTCTTCACAGGTTGATGTCTCAGGTTTTCATCCTATTCAAGAGGAAAAGAGAAAGAAAAATTTGTTCAGTAATGCCTAATATTGGTTTCTTCATTTATCAGCTACCGTTATAAACAGACTTTTGGCTGGGCTAAACTGTATCTATAAACATTACCCCCATATCCAAACTAGTCATTTAATATACTAGAATGATATGGTTCTTCTCCTCCAGGCAAAAAGCTTCAAACTACATCCCCTCCTCATTGGTTCTATTTTGCTTGTGAAAAGAAAGTTATGGTTACTTATTTAAAGGGGAAAGTTATGGGGCTCATTAAACATATAGAAAGCCACAGATTCCAAGCTGAGAACTCTAATGATCACACAATGGTTCCTGAGTAACATAATCTTCACTCTCCTGAGTTTCCCTATTGCACAATAATAGTGTTTCAAAAATTTTAAGAGAGGCCAGCCCAGTGGTTAAGTTTCCACACTTTGCTTTGGGGGCTCAGGGTTCTCAGATTCAGATCCTGGGCGTGGACCTACACACTGCTCATCAAGCCCTGTTGTTGCCGCATCCCACATACAAAATGGAGGAAGACTGGCACAGATGTCAGCTCAGCGACAATCTTCCACAGGCAAAAAGAGGAAGATTGGCAACAGATGTTAGCTCAGGGCCAATCTTCCTCACCAAAAAAAAAAAAGAAAAAGAAAAAGAAAAATTAAGAAAACTGACAGTCTACAATATATAAAGGTCAAAAGACCTGGGTCCTAGATCCAGCTCCATCATTACTTACATGACTTCGGGTACATCACTTATGTCGGTTTCATCTACAAAATGAGAAAACAACCTGTCCTGGCTCCTCTTTCACGTTATCTCATAAATAATAAAAAGGTTACAGTTATTACTGCTATTTATCATCATCAGAGAATGAACGCAGTTTTTCCAGTGATTAACCTACTCCCAGGGTATAAACTGGGAATATTCAGGCATTTAGAAAATGCAGGGTACTGTATGACCTACGACTCATCACTTAGCATTGCTTTAACTCAGGATATCCAAGAGATCACCACCCATGTAATAAAGCTGTTGAGAAAATGGAATGAAGTAATTAGAAGTACTTAAGCATAGTCTCCTAGCATATAATAGATTCTCAATGAATGTTAACTGTATTAAAAAAATAAAACCGGGGGCCAGCCCCGTGGCCGAGTGGTTAAGTTCACGTGCTCCGCTTTGGCAGCCAAGGGTTTCACTGGTTCGGATCCTGGGCATGAACATGGCACAGCTTATTAGGCCATGCTGAGGCGGCGTCCCACGTAACACAACCAGAAGGCACTCACAACTAGCATATACAACTATGTACTGGGGGGGTTGGGGGAGAAAAAGCAAAAAACAAAAGAAGAAGACTGCCGATAGTTGTTAGCTCAGGTGCCAATCTTTAAAAAATTTAAAAAGTAAAAAAATAAAACCAAACAAAAAAACTGCAGCCAGCCACTGGTTCAGTTTGCTCTACGTGGCAGGTCTCCTTCCCTGGGGGCATGTCAGGCACTCTGAGATGTGCAGTGATTCCTGGTGGCCTCAAAGGGACGAGATCTACTTGGCAATATACTAAACGACACTCTAGTGGGGTGAGTTAATGCACCTCCAGAAATGTCTAACAAGCCCAAGAGACAATTCCCTCAGTATAACATGGCTGATTAAAGGAGCCATTTGTAGGCATTCAGAAATGACCGTCTCAGTACTTTGTAAAACTGAACATTTTCTAGAAATCTCCACTAGTGAAGAAAGGTCACTAGAACGTAGAATTAGTAATAATAATGATAGACATACAACTCACTGAGTGTTTCCTATATGCTAGGTCCATTAGACGCTTTAAACCTTCACAAAATCCTATGAGACAGGCATTATTAATCCTATTTCACACACAGGGAAATGAACCCAGATAGAGAACCCTAATTTTAGGACTTCAAAGTCCGAGCTCCTACCTAGCACCCTTTGCCTCTCAAACTAGGCCACCTGCACCATGGCAGTATGAAGAGAAGGGCCAGGAATATTCCAAGTCTCAGGTGGCCTGGAGAATCTTCCTGGGGTGTTACTATACCCAACAGTTTAAATGTCAATTTTTAAAAATTTTATATTCTATAACAAACATGGATGTATTATGGAATAAGCTGCAGAATTCACAGGAAATTTCAGTTTAAATTTAAAACTTTAAGCAAATTTCTCACTTCCTGTAGCCTTTGGCTAAGCCCTCCCCTTCCCCACACACAGCCCCATGCATGCCTGTCAACCCCCGAGCCAGCAGCTCTAACTGTGTTGTAATATTCTACGGGCACCGAACCCCTACTTCCTTGCTTCCTCTTACTATCCGAAAACAAGGAACACCAAAGATATTCTCACTTACAATTTATCATTGTTTTGTAAAACCAAAGTTATTCACCTTTTATAGTTAAGACAAGTTAATATCAAACATGCCATGTCTACAGCTTAGAATTTGAAATCTTCATGGTGAAATCCTATAATTTTAACTAAATTCCAGAAAGTGCCTAATATATTCTTATATCAATAAGCACCCAATGAGTTCTGATTATAAGAAGACAAGTGATAACTCAGTGAATTACATAACCTGGAATTTTAATCCTGGTGTGGCATTAGATAAAAATACATATAACTTTCTATTGCTATACCTAGCCCTACCTTACTTCAGGAAGGATTCTGTCCCAGAAAAAATCTAAAAGTATAACAAGTTATTAGAGTAAACATTCAATTAATAATCATGGGGAAGTAGAGAAGCAGATAATCATAAAATAAAGGATATTTTAAAATACAGTTTTATTAAATAGAAACAAAGCCCACATGATAAAATTCAGTATAAATGGATAGAGACAATTAAAAGTGAATGAACTCTAAAATCAGAGTAGACTACACATATACTATTGATAATACATGAAGTTTTTAATAAGGAATATTAAGTATTGGATCCAGGAAGTTATTAAGCTCTGGTTTGAAAAAGTACTTATAATGAATTCTACTAACAAATAGGACCTGAAAAATTCCTCAAGAGAAATATGAGAGCATTTTACTCAGTAAGAATGCAGTCATACATTTTTAAATAGGGTTTCCAACCTAACGAAGTTTAACTGCAAAGTACAAGTGAAGACTCAAGACAAGAGCAAAACTAATGATCTCCAGGCTCTTAAACCAGGAGAGGCAGTTCAAAGGCTGGACTGACTGACCACCTAAAGCAAGAGACGAAATGACCCATATTTTCATCAGTGTCCACATTTGCAAAAATTTTAATCTAACACCTTAATACTTTCTGAGGCTATCACTTAGCACATCTGAATCTTTAACAACAAAAAAGGTAGTGGCTAAAATTACTAGTCACCTTTTCCATCCTGACAAAGACGAATGGAACTCTCAACTCTAGATCTCAGACTGAAAAAATCTGTGTTATTGACAGTCCTTTAAGGGCTGCAGTCCCACATTCATTCTTAGATACAAAACCTTTATTTTAAAGTGTTCTTTCAAATATTCAATATGTTCCCTGGATGAGAACACTTTGCTGAACATTTGGCATATTTCTTAATTACCATCCCACAGACAGGACAGAGGTGCCTGAAGAACGAAAGGCACGATCATGAAATCCAAGACGTAAGCTATATAACTTTATACACCGCAATATATTAAAATTCATTTATTTTACATTTATAATAGGATTAATATTTTTCTTTAATACAGCTTACATAATTCCACCGTCCAGTGCGTTTTCTGATTTACACGTGTGGGCTGAAGAAAGCTATGCCACGATAACCTGCTCATAAAACTATTTTTTAACCGTACAGAAAAAGAAACCACAAAACGCTTATTTGATTCTAAATTTAGGTCTAAATTCAAACGAACGACGTTGTCATTTTTTATCAGAATTCGTAACGACAGCAAAAGCATAAGAGCAAAATATATGGAAAGCATTAAAAACATACACTGTGCCTGCTTATATTTTGCAATTTGGATTGCAATCAATGAACGGGCTTCAGAAAAACACACGCTGCGAGAAATAAAAGCGGGCTCCGAGTGGTATGACTGCCAGCTCATAAAACACGCCTCCGAGATGTCACCTGGTACATTTAGTGGAATCACCTAGACCCAACCTAAGGGTCCCGCTTGCAGCTTCCTCAACAAGCGGGGAACCGAGGCCTGGGGGGCTGGGCGTGCACTTTCACACCGGACCATCAGGTCTTCACTTAGCAAAATTTGCGACCACGACAGCACGCCTCCTCCGCCTCGGCAGGAGCCGCGGCTGCCTCTGCGCCCGGGACCGCCTCGCCCGGGCCCCACCTGCCCGCGGCCCCCTGGGGGCGCCGACTCGGCGGCAGGCGTGGGCCCTCGGGCCGCGGGCTCCGCGGGGAACTCTCCCTCCCCCTCCGCACTTTGCTCCACTTTGCCCCAAAGTCGACGAGCCCCGCTGCGCCCGGGAGCGCCGAGAACGCGGCAGGCGCCCGGCGGGCCACCGGGGGAGCGCGCGGCACCGAGGGGCTCGGCAGCGCCGGAGCCGGTCTGACGGCGGGGCCAGGGCACCCGGCCCGCGCCCCGCCCCGAGGCCCAGCCCGCGCCCCGAGCCGGCCCCGCAGCAGCCGGAGGCGCGTGAGCTCCCGGCCGGGCCGAGATGCTGGCGGCTCCGTTACCAGCAGGTGGATCTCCCGCGACCCCCGCGCCTCAGAGCCCTCAGCCGGCGCCGCCCCTCAGTCCCGCGCCCCTCCGCGCGGCCGCCCAGCGCCCCCACCTCGAGGCCGCCCGCGCGCCGCGCCGCGCCCCGAGCCCCTCACCCGCCGCCGGCGCTCCCTGTCCTGCCGCGGCCGCCGCCGAGGCTGCTGTGGCCGCCGCTGGCGCTGCCGCCGCTGCCGGGCGCCCCGCCTCCCCGCCGCGACTCCGCCCCCGCCACTGGAGCGCCGCGGCCGCCCCGCCCCCCCGGCCCCGCCCGCGACCCCGCCAGCCATTGGCCGCTGGGGCTGCGCGCCGTCCACTGGGCGCCCCCGTGCGGCCGAGCCGCCCGCGTCAGTGGCCCGCCCGGCTGTCATTTAGGGGCGCCGTCTCGCAGCCTATATAAGTCTCGTGAGATCTCCTCCCCTTGGTTTACTGTCACAGCCGGATCTGCGGCGGTGTCTCGCCCGGTCTCCCGCCCGGTCTCCGGTCCCAGGCTCGGGGAGCATGTCGTCTCTCTGCCGCCCTGCCGCCACATCTGGCTTTAATCCTCCCCGGCGTGTGCAGAGGCAGCTCAGACTGCCAACAAAAGGCCCCGGGAGCCCTCGGCCTCCGCCTTGGCGCGCGACCCGACCACCCCGGACTGCCCCAGCCCGGCCCCTTCCCCCAGCTGCA
The DNA here is from genome assembly GCF_037783145.1 of Equus przewalskii. Classification (NCBI taxonomy): domain Eukaryota; kingdom Metazoa; phylum Chordata; class Mammalia; order Perissodactyla; family Equidae; genus Equus; species Equus przewalskii. The sequence goes on along the minus strand of NC_091844.1, from coordinate 10,599,939 downwards.
GGTCCCGTGCCCTGGACATCCTGCCTGGGTAGCAGTCCTGGTGACAGGTCCCGGCAGCGGCTCCCGCCCTAATCCGACGGTGGAGTCCGAGGCCCCGCGGTTCCGGGCACCTCACTTTCTCTCACCGTCGCGACATCCCTAGCGATAGGCGTCGTTATCCCCAGTTTAATTTACCAATGAGGAGACCGGGACTCAGGGAGAAGGACTGGCTTAAGCAGCTAGAAAGAAGAGCTGTAACTAGGATTTAAATACAGTTTGAGTGCTAAAGACTCTGATTTTTCCACTACATCACGCTGTCCTGCCCCTTTCTCCTGAGCCCCATGTCCTTAATTATCACCATTTCATAAGGTTTGAGGTTAACTTCAGCACCAAATAGATAATCATCTAGAGAAAACCTGCGGTGTCTGCCCCTGTTTTTCTTAGTATCCATATGTACTATGACTTGCGTTAATAGAAACTACCATAGGGTACATCATTTTTTGGGTACTTACCATATGCCAGGCAAGGTGCTAAGATTTTAACTGCATCATCTCATTTAATTCCCATTTTTCATGAGGAAACTGGAGCTCAAAGAGGTTAGAGAATTTGCCGAAAGTCACACAGCAGGTAGGTGGTGGATCTGGATCCAAACACCAGAGATGTGTTGTTTTAACCGCTACAATAATTCTCACAACAACCTGCAAGTTAATATCTACAGGGAATTGGGGGCCAAAGATCAAGGAGACGCCCTTGTTCCCGCCTAGCTCCCCAAGTAATAAATAGGTTCCTTCGGGGCAAAGAGTAATACAAAGATTCAAAACTCTTATAGACAAACATCAATCAGAATGGTTTTTTCCCCCCTACAAAATTCCTTAATTTTTGTCTCAAGATAACAGCAATTAATAATCAGTTATGACATGCATGGGTTTCTCAGCTCTCCCATGGTGAGATTTCTCTCCGTTACTGTTGAACTGTTTTAAAGGTCCAGGAAGAGATACATTATTCCCCTCCTCCCATGGTCCCCCACTGATTTAGGGGGAGCAGACAAAAAGAGGTCTGTCCACTATAGAAGAGCATGAACAGGACTTAGGCATGACAGCCAGGATAAGTTTTCTCTCTACTTTGAGGGCCTGAGAATCAGATTTCCCGTACTCTATGACAAAGACATTTCCTATTAGCCAGCTGGCAACAGATATCATGACCAGATGTAAGCAAAAAACACTGAGACCATTCCGGGATACCTCCTCTGATATGTTGTTTGATATATCTTCCCTAAAATATCCCTTGGGAATGGACAATCTTAGTCCTTGTTATACAGTGCTCTTAATGACAGACAAGCAAATTCCTTCTTGCAGGTGAAGAAAGCACTGTCATTGACAAATGATGGACAAAGCCGCCAAGCCTTGTCCACAAGATTGGCCAAAAGACCAAATAGCACAGCTATCCCTGTTTTACAGAGGAAGAAATTGAGGCCCTGAGAGATTAATGTGGCAGACACAAATAGTCATTTAGGCAGCTAGTAAATGATCAAACCAGAATTCAAATCCAGATTTCTTTGATTCCAGAGCCGCTACACCATTCCACCACACTACCTCTCTGCTCATGCCTTTGGCATTTGACAAAATTTTGTTCAATGGATGAATATTAGAAAAGATATGTTTCTCTCCACTTTTTTTTTGTCTTGGCGAGGGAAAGAAATGAAAGCATTCACAAACACTCTGTAAGCAGAGGCATATGTCAGAGGAGAAAGGAAAGCCAGGAAGGATGAGCTTCAATTACAGACTCCCTGGGCTTATTCAGGAAGACAGCAGGAATTCCCCCTGGATGCTGGTTAGTGGGTAAACCCACAGTAGAAGACAAAGAGCAAGTAGAAAAAACACAACTGCCCTCCTTTTGGGGCCTTTTTGAGAGTTTGTTGCTACTCCATGTGGTAGCGGAAGGGCAGGTTTTAGAAAAAATCTGGTGATACAGTTAAACTTGTCACAAACCATTCACATTTCAGCTCAGGAAAGTCTGGATTTCAGTTCGTTGCCCTAAGAAATTGGAATGGCACAGAACACATACCTCCAAGGTATAGGTTAGAACTGGTTGATCATTCATCCTAACTTTGCAGAGTATATGATCCTGGATTTTCCAACTATCTCCATGGTATCTGTTCAATAAATAATCAAAGGCAGTCATTCCAAACCCTACTTACTGACTCCTATTTCTTTTTCTCTTTTTTATGTTTACCTGGATGATTCTCCTTCTTTATCGTTCCTTTTTTGTTCCTTCTCTACTCTGCAGTGTCTTTCTTTTGCCTTCTCCAGGCCTTCAGCTCTCACAGTCAGTGGAAATGGGGGCAGTGCTTAGGCGAGAAGTTCTGCCTGTAACTTCACCATTCTATATTCTGTCCCCAACAAAACTGCTATGTCGTGGTTGTCCTTTCCACAAACATTTTCTGAGTGGTGATGATGTAGAGGCAGCTGGCGCCTCACCATGGGGTACTCGCAGACTAGTGAGAGAAGTGGGTAAGGAATTAAACCACAAGACAGTGCCACAAGCTCAAAGTACTAGGACAGAAGATAGAATGGGGCCATCAATCAGATTCCCGGGGCAGGGAAGTCTTCCTGGAGATGACATCTCTCTGAGCTAAAAGCAGAGTACACACAGGAAGCTGATCTTTTCCTTTTATTGTTTTGACAGTGAGTAGTTGTTGGTGGGGCCATGCCTATAGCAATCAACTTCTAAGAAATCAAGCACAAGGTCTTTAGTTCTTTTCTACTCCAGTCCCCTCCATGCATTAACAATCAAACTTGAGAGGCCAGGCCGGTGGCGTATTGGTTAAGTTTGCACACTCCACTTCAGCGGCCCAGGGTTCGTGGGCCCAGATTCCGGACACGGACCTATGTACAGCTCATCGAGCCATGCTGTGGCAGCACCTCATATACAAAATAGAGGAAGACGGACACAGCTGTTAGCTCAGGGCTAATCTTCCTCAGCAAAAAGAGGAAGATTGGCAATAGATGTTAGCTCAGGGCCAATCTTCTTCACACACACACACACAAAATTCAAACTTGCGTCACCTATGAGTGTTTATAGATGTTGTGAGTCTCATTTCTTGGCTACTAGCTCAAATGGGATCTTTTTTCAGACATAAAGGCTTCAAGAGGAATCACGTCAGGAGTTTCCTCCTGGCTTTTTAAAATGGCTCCTGTAGAGATGTTAGGTTCCCTCTAATTTTACTTGCTAAGCATGCGCTCTATCGCTGTTGTTTAGAAGCTATAGCAGAACTAGGACCAGGATGGGCAATAAAAGCTTATTAACCCTTTGTTAACTGCAGAGTGCTTCAGACACAGTGTACACACTGTTACTGTTGTGTAAGCAGACAGGTGCATAAGGCCCAAGAAATTAATGAGAGAGAATTCAAATAGAACCACCGACCACATTTAATGTCTAACTCTAGGTGGACTAAGGTTCACCCAGATGAAGGTCAGCAGAGAGCTAAATTATTTTTATTTTTTATTTTTAGACATCCTCCCCACACCTTTGCTCATCTCTATGTGAGAGAACCCTTGAACAATGCCTTTCCTTTTCATTCACATTCACACTGTTCAGGTAGATGTGCCTATCAGCTTACTCAGACAAAAGCCGGGCTGCTTGGCTACATAATTACGGAATTATAAGACCTTACCATACTTAAGTGTTGTGGCCAATGGTGTCTACATGTGTGTACAAGACATTGCTAAAATTCTTCAGGAAAACCTCCAAACAAAAAGAATCCGACCATCTTACTGGGAAATGGTGCCCTTCCAGGTATTGTTAGAAAATTCAGCAATGCCTCTTGGCAGCAAAAGTCTCTGCGTGATTGTTTAGGAGGTTTGGAGGCATCATTCTTCCCTTCTAAGTGACTTAGGCACACCATTAAAGCTGACTCACTGGTTTTATTGTGTTTGACGTATACTCAGAAGGCACCGTAGAAGAGAATTGTGTGCCAGAGAATTACAGAGCTTTGGGGATTTTTTCTTTTTCTTTTTTTCTTCCTCTGTGATTTTGGAACTTGTAAAAGATGCTGCATCAACAGCCCTTCATCTGAAATCCATCCATGCATAAAACCAATTGGCAGTTCAACTGTGCTAGTCTAGCACTACATTTCAGATAGGATAAAAACCTTTACTTGAGTAATATACCCAGGATCGTGACTGACAAACATTAGGCCATTTGGAGTTATGGGTATCTGGACAACAGAATTTATGTCACCTTCTTCATAGCCCCTGTATTTCTTTACCATCTTTTATAGCAACTGAACATACCCCTACAAGTAGGCATCTGTATCGACCAGGGACCAGTCAGAAAAGAAAAAAGAAATTATTCTCAGTATTTTGGACAGAGGGAATATTATACAGAAGATTGGTTGCAAAGGTGTTGGAAGGGCTGAATGAAGAAGAAGTGGGGTAAAGAGCAAAGAGGAAGCAGGATGGATACCCAAGGATCAGAGACTGCCAATGTCCCTGGGGTGGATACTGTGAGCTTGCACCTGCTGACGCACTATTGGAGAACTGCTGTCATTGGTTCTGGAACCCTGAAAAGGTGCTGCCTCACTCCAGGAGGTTGGAGAGAGGAATCACACAGCCCCACTGCTCTTGCAGCTATTGCCAACAACCTCCAGCAACTGCTACACTGTTGGAGGCAGAAGCAGGAAGCTTTTCTACCTCTTCTGCCTTCTGATCTCCTACCAGTGTCTCCTACTTGCAGATGCTAACAGAAAGCCAGCTCCAGGAAGCCCAGGAACTGTAGCTACCTCACTCCCAGCTCCAGCATCAGAGAGCAGAGGAGAGAAAGGCAGCACATGTGAGGCTAGCGACAAGGGGTAAATAACCAACCCCATGTCAGGATAAAAAACCATGGTAGGCATTCTTTACAGCGAAACCAGAGGCTTGTCCTGGAAACATGAGGCAATGGAGAACTGTAAGCCTGTCAGATCTTTCCACTCCAGTGGCACTTATACAAACTCTAGAAAACACCTTTCACATTCACATCGCTCTTAAGAAAGACTGTTCACACACGGCAGCCATTCACAACACTGTCACTAGTAAAGAGAGACTTTTCTATCAAACAATGATGCTCTATTGAGCTGTTATGTAATTGGCAGTTTAGAAGACCCAGGATTGTAAAATGTGCTCTCAATTCAAGGAGTTCACAGTCTAGTTTTAGGAACACCCCAAATCCTCCTCATCTCCTGCCTGCTCGCCATTAGAGCCACATTCTAGCCTCTGCCCCTCAAGCCAAGAGCCATGCCTTCCTGAACCACTCCCTCCCTTCCATGAAGGGGCACATGCAGTTGCTTCTGGCACCTCACTCCCCATCCTCACTCCACCACCCTCTTTGGGTGGCTATCATCCTTCAAGATTCAGCTTGATGCCGTTTACACAGGAAGCCTTCCCTCACCCCCAAGCCTGGAGAGGGACCCACTGCACTCTGTCTCTACTCCTTCCAGTGGATTTATCACACTGTAGCATTACTCTGAGTTTCTAAGCTGATATTAGAGGAAGGGCAAGCTTCAGCGAAGGGTCAGAACTGGGGCTGCTGGAACCCTCCAGCTACAAGCAGCCTGGGATGTGTTTTATTAAGTGAAAAGAGCTGGCCTGCACGACTATAATTGCTGACTTATCTGCCTCATTCACTCAGCTGTTACACTGCTTGAGGGCAGGGACCGTCTTATTCATCAATGTATGGCAGGAACATGGGAGCCACTCTTCAAGCATTCATTGACAGCATGAAGAAGGACTTTGTGGAAGAGGACACACTTGCTCTGAGCCCTGAAGAATAGCTGTAGTATTTGGGCAAGTGTAGGGAAAAGGAAATAAGGATTACAAGAGAAGGAGCACACACACAAAGAGGGCAGTGCACATTCAGTGTTCATAGCACCTGGGTAGGAGGGGTGAAGAGAGGCATCACGGGAAATATGGCAGGTCATGGAAACTGTGCAGCAGAGTTTGGACCCCAGGCTCTGGCAAGAGGAAAGCACTGAAGATTTCTGAATAGAAAAGCAATGTTATAACAAAAATATTCAAAGGTAGAGGAGTCCTTATGTCATTGATACCAGCTAGAGAGTTGGGGTAATATTTTCATCTGAATGAAAAAAAGTGAGTCTTATGATCGTCAGAAAATTTTCACTGTGTCACTACTATATGCCCCATCTACATACCTCTACTAGAAGTGCTTAGTAAATATTTGCTCATTGCTTTGGTTTCACTTCCTACTTTAAATTTTACATTGGTCTGGAATCAAAATCACAAGGCTAAAGATAAGATAAAGGAGAGCCTAGAAAGACAGTTCTCTTCACAAAATGAATGTTCTGATGTTAAATGTCTCAGAGGCAACTGGAAATGCCATATCACTTCAGAGATGAACTGTAGTGAGAACTAAGGTGTCTCTTCAGAGAAAAGAATCTTCCAGAATTCTGAATACGCCATTCAATAGAATTGTTCAAGTCAGACTTTATATAAGGAGTTTGAGAAGGAAGAAACAGCATAAGAAATCAAGACTGTCCTCTGAATATAAAACCTTGGTGCATGGAAGTATCAATAAAACATTCCAAGACAATCTCCACAGACTGCTTTGTAAAATTAATTTTTTAAAAATTCTCTAAAAAGTTTTTAGACAGCAATTTGCTTTGTGTACTTAACAAATGCTTATTGAGGGTACATCCTGTGAGAGTGACCTGCCTCTGGAGTTCAAATCTTATCCTGGAGGCCAGGGGGATGTCAGCAAGTCCTTCCCAGGTTAGGGGGCAAGAGAACAATTTAAGAGAGGTGCAAAAAACCTGAACACAGTTAAGTGACAAACACAGAGCCTCATTCTAGAGGAACTCAAGTCTTGTGCCAGCTGGGTTCCTGCTCCTTTTCCCCTGGTTCCCCAGGCCTGGCTCATAGATGCGAGCTATCTTCTAGCCAGCCAGCCCACTTTCCTCAGACATGACTTCTTTCACTGACCCCGTCCTTTCATCACCAAGACTCTTTTGTTCCTGTTTGTTTTCCCCTTAAGGATTCCATGTTATCTAAAGCTTTTGCACACCAAACAAGCTAAATGTATTGGGTAATCATTTTCCTATTATTAATTAAATGATACATAAATATTCAGACAGACAGATAGAAGTACTGATTCACAAAAATGAGATGGCCGCTCAAGGATGGCAAGCCTTTTACAGACTAGCTGGTGTCCCAGGATACAGGGCCCTAACACTGGGACCCTGCCTTGTAGGGATGATTTATTTATTTATTTTTCAAGTTTTTGGTGAGGAAGATTGGCCCTGAGCTAACAACATCTGTTGCAAACTTCCTCTTTTTTTTTTCCTCCCCAGAGCCCCCATACATAGCTGTATATCCTAGGTGTAGGTGATTTTAGTTCTCCCATGTGGAATGCCACCTCAGCATGGTTTGATGAGCGGTGTGTATGTCCACGCCCAGGACATACACGCCCGAACCAGCAAACCCTGGGCCACTGAAGTGGAGCATGCGAACTTAACCACTACAGGTCCAGCCCCTGTAGGGGTGATTTAAACTGGACTGAGACCAACAGAACTCATCAAATCTCTTCTTTGAAGGCCTTTGAAACGTGCAGTCTCATCCAGTATCACGGCAGAAGCAGAAAGACAGAAGATGGAGCAAGTAGAAGCCATGAGCACAGAGGAAGCCAAAAGGTAGGGAGGAAAATATAGAAGACAAGTGAGTCTACGAATGGGTAAGAAGCAGTAGACTGAGGGAGAAGCAGAGACTGAGTGGTTGAGGCTCCAGTGAGGCAGTTGCTGGAGCTGACCTTGGGGCTGAGCTGCTATGGGACGACGGGATTGTCTGCTGCTGGGCGGATAGCGACAGACAGACCTGAACGTGTCCATGAGCCTACGGGTTTGGATTCCTGCTCTTCTCAAAACTTAACCATCACATGACCCTGTATGAAGAGCAGAGCAGAGGGATCAAGGGTTCGAGGAAGGCTGCTGGGTCTTCATAAATAAGACTTGATTGTTTCTGTGAAGGGCCCTGAGCTCTTACAAGATCACATATGCAGATTCAAATGCAAAACCTAAAACATTGTGGAATCAAAGACATACCCATGCTTTTCGGATTATCTACGGTTTACATTATGTGCCCTATTATTCTATAAGCCTGTCACCCATTAGTTGAAAAAAGAAGTAGATAATTACACTTATTTTCATTCTGAAACTTGAATTTAAGACAATTGGGCATGGATTGAAGGAGTAGAGAGGCCAAGCTTCCAAACCTGATCAAGGCAGCCAGAGACCCAGCAAAGCCAAGGTTTGATAAATGTGCGACATCGATATAGAGTCTGAAACCCTCATACAGAGGTCAAAAATGATCTATTTCTAACAGTGGTGATCATCATTTCCCCGTTCCATTCATTTTCCAAAAACACAAGATCACACAGATAAATCCTCTTGCATTCCAGCATTCATTGGAACTGCCTGTGTGATATTATTTTTTTATCAGTTTTCTAATTTTCCAACCTGAATCCTATCTCACTGGCCACATTTATGTTGTCATTTAGCACTAGAAGAGAGGGCGATATTCAGAAATACTGGGGAGTTAGACTCTGAAACTTCTAGCAAGATGTGGATTTGGCACCGCGGGCTTATAATGAAAAAATATAAGAACTGCTCCCAGCTAATGGAAAAATAAATTGGAATTGTATTGGAAAAGTACCCAAAAGAACTTGCCTCAAATGAGAATTGAGTTTTTATTAGAAAAATCGGATAAGAGTAAAAAAAAAAAGAATTTTCCCTCCAATCATCAAATGGTCCTTGTAATTTATTGTTTTACTGCCCTCCTATAAAGAAACACTACACTTTAGTGTCTGTCAAATGCTTTTGTAATTATGAAAGTAGTGTCAGCCCAGCAACCTGAAATAATTTCTCCTTTCGAGTGAAAGCTTCAAGCTTGCAGTGAAAGTACCTGCGCCAATTTCTTCACCTTCTAAGCACTAAAGGAAAAGTCATCATCTTGGCCTCCACAGAGAACAACAAATATTTATGAAACTTCTTCCTCGTGGATTTTAGCATTTGCCTTGGTTGCTGTTTGACCATATATCCTCTTTCTTTCCTGTTCGACAAACGTTTACTGAGTACTTCCTGTTTTCTGGGCACCAAGCGGCATGCAGCACACACAACTGAACACGGCTCTTCCATTTTTCTGGAGCGCAGGGTGATGGCAGGAATATAGCAAGAAAAGAGGTTGCACAGAGAGATTGGGGTTTGGGGTCAGTTTTCTCGTGGGGAGATCTTGGGGGAGGCTTTGGTGTTAACATAAGGAGTTTGGACTTTATTCAGTAGCTAATGTGAAGTCATGGGATGATTCTGAGAGTGGCCAGTCAGACCCGTGGGTCAGGAGATGCTCCTGATGGAAGCCCACACAGTGTGTGGCAGGAGAGGGAGGGTGGATCTTCTGAGCAAGAGCTAGACAGTCTTGACTTAGGCCTGCTGAGGGGACAGCGGAGAGGAGGACAAAAGTGGCATTGGGATTTTGAGCTCAGTGATGGGGCTGATAGGAGCCTTCCAACCCAAAGCAGAGATCACAGTGGAGAAGATGTCTAGGTGGAAGATGACTTCAATTTCGGCTCTGCTGAATTGGAGTTAAGAGACATGGAGATGTTGCTCTTTGGCAGGAGTGAGAAATAACCATTAGAACTTAAGAGAATGATCAGGTGACACCAGCAAGATGAGGGGTAATAGAAGCCATGGGGTTTACCAGCTAGGTCACTGGCCACCATTGTGTGAGGGACACTTAAGTGGAGCAATGTCAGCAAAAGGCTACGTGGCTATTTGCCAAGGATGAGTGAGAGGTAAGGAAGGGAAGGTGGAGAGCCTGCCTATGCTTTGCAGGGTGGAGGGAAGACTTTCTGGTTTTGTTTCTAAGACCAGAAATATTTGAAGATTAAGAAAACGGGGAACTAATTGATGAATCACCATCTCCCCCATAACTGGCTACATCCTACTGAGAATTCCCTTTTGGACTTGCCAGCTTAGTATTCCCACCCATTCCCTGTGCGACTGCTATGTTTCTGTAATTGCAAATAAGAATGAAATAATAGTAAATAGAGCTAGCATTCCCAGAACAGTCACATTCTGCCAGGCTAAGAACTTTATACGTATTAATTAATTTAATCTTCACAACAGCCCTAAAAGATTGAGACTCTCATTTAGCCTGTTTTTTTGTTTTGTTTTTTTTTTCTGAGGAAGCTTAGCCCTGCGCTAACTGCTGCCAATCCTCCTCTTTTTGCCAAGGAAGACTGGCCCTGAGCTAACATCCGTGCCCATCTTCCTCTGCTTTATATGTGGGACACCTACCACAGCATGGCTTGCCAAGCGGTGGTGCCATGTCTGCACCCGGATCCGAACCGGCGAATCCCGGGCCACCGAAGCGGAACATGCATACTTAATTGTTATGCCACTGAGCTGGCCCCTTGTTTAGCCTGTTTTACACATGAAGAAACTGAGGTAAGAAACATAAAATAACTTGCCTAAATTCACACAGCTAGGAAATAGCTGAGCTGGGATTCAGCCCAGGCAACCTGCTGGAGTCTGTGCCCTTAATCCTGATGCTAGCCTCCCCCAACCACTGCAAAGGTATAAAAGCAGTCCTAGGAATTTTGCAGAAACTAAACACATCATAGAAAGCTTTCAGATATTCATTTTATTTATAGACTGGCTTATTTTTAGAGAGTGACACAGGCTAACTCCAACATCACTTGTTTCGGTGCACACAGTTGTGTAGGAGAGCTGAAAAATCTGCCAACATCATATATAAGCCTAGAACTGAGGACTCCTGGAACTAGGAGGAACCCTAAAGCCCCTCTGGTCCGGTACGTTCTTTCACATGAAAAGAAACCACCATCCAGAGTGTCAGAGTAGCTTGGCCAAAGTCTCACATCACAGGCTAAGGTCCAGCTATGACTGGAACCCAATATCCTGAGTCTTTCTGCTGCACCCAGAGGAGCTGGAGGTGGAGGAGACAGGGGAGAGGGGGTGCAGTGAGAGAGCAAGGAAGCAGCAGGGTGAGGCTGCACCCCAGAACTTAGTTCAGGGTGAGGGTGAGTGGCACTGACCTGTGCACAGGCTGCAGCCCACCTGAGGCCTTCTCCTGAGAAGTCGCCCTGAGTTTGCATATTCCTTTCAGCCATTCAGCATGACTCATATCCTTTCTCTTCCCTCTACCCCCATCCCACCCTTTCCACCCCTGGGTCTTATACTATCTATGCCCAGAAGAAAGTGTTGATGAGGCCTGGCACACAAGTGCTTAATGAATGTTTTAAAATTAATTGATTGATCCACACGAGTGACAATTAAAAGGAGGAACATGCAAAGGAAAAGGAGCTCCATGGATGTCTCCTTGATCCACTAGGAAAGCAAGAAGATAACCTCAGGAAGATCCTCTTAGATCCTACAGAACAAGAACACGTGGTCTGCAGCAGTGTCTTGAACTGCGCAGCACTGGTACTGGTCCTTTTTAGGATTTAACACTGAAGCTCCTGGCATACGAGCTGTAGTTGGTAACTTTCACCTTTTAATGGCATTTCATCTTGCTGCCAACAGGGATGCAGCATGTGAAAACACTAAATGAGTGTCTCTTGCAAAAACAACTTTCCACAAAAAAACGTACTGTGCAAACACGGCTGCTCCCTAAAAGGCCCTACACATAGACCAAAGAACAGAAAGCACATTTTGCAAAATGATGGCCTCTCCCCAGACTGTTACAGCTTTCTGGGGGGTGGTAAATCTCATAGCAGAGAGAGAAGTTATTACTATCCGATGATCATCTTTTGCATTCGGCTTGGAGATGCAGCATATTTTGAGGCCATTCTATTTGGCTAATTAAGTTAAACGACTTAAGGAAAAGACAAAAACACTTGCTTTTCACATAGAAAATATGACTAGTTTCCAGCTTGAATTTGAGAGTATGCAGAATAGGCAGTTATTTATATGGGTTTGATTTTAGGGAGACTGGGCGACTCCCAGCAAAAAATACTTTTCTTGGTGATTCCCTGCTGCCTGAACATTAGCAGTTGGTTACGGCTTACCAGGTTAAGGATTGTTCCTTTGTTAATTATCTTGATCTTGGTAATGGTTCTACCGTGTATACGTATATCAAATCATGTTGTACACTTTAAATATATACAATTATATTTGTCAATTATTCCTCAATAAAGTTAAAAAAAAAACAGAGTGAATGCTCCTGGAAAGGACACTGTGTTACACCAAGGCTGCCACAGGACTGTAGGCCCAGATAGGTCATCAAAGTGGGTGACAAGAGCCAGGGGTAATAACATTTCTGGCTCAATCACAGTTATGAATAACGGCTGCGCTCCATCCCAGAGTCAGGGAGGCAATAGGAAGTGGTGGGGGCTGGGTGAACAGGAGACTACTCAGCTCGTCTGAAAGGGCAGCCACTACACAGCCCCGGCCAATTGCTGCCTGTTGCGGATGGAGGCCCAGAGCAGCCAGATCTGCTTTTTCAGAAGAAGCTAAAATTCTAATTCTAATGTTAATTACCCTGTTACAAAAGAACAGGAAGACCAAACAAAACACATTTTCTAGCCTATCTGGCTTGTGGACCTTGACTTCCAGCCTCTGTGAAAACTTCTTAGTTATCTCTGTCTTAATGTGAACCAGTGGATCTGATCCTTAGACTTAGCATGAATCCAGGATTTCCATTCACTATACGTGAATATGAATATGTGGTATGCATTTTAATAATGTATGGGTTGCATATTAGAATATATGTTATATATTATATTATACATTTATATTAATATATTAAGTAATTAGGCCATGGCCTAGTTATATGTGACACTTAGAAGCCCACTTTATTCTGTAAAGTAAATATGACATTGGCCACCTTGCAGGGATGTTGTAAGGGTTTATTGCGTACATTTTTTTCCATTCTGATTGAATGTCCTGGGGGAGCTACCTGACATCTGGAGCCTCCCAGGTTTGATATTCGGTGAAAAAGCTTGTCCATAGAGCCAGAGGAAGGCATATGGGACAGGGCTCAGGGGACTGGTGGGCATGGGAAAGTTGGAAGCAGCCGCAGAAGGGAATGCCAAAGACTGGACACGGTTTCTCATCTTCAGCTCTCATCTCTTCATGACTGGCTGAGCCTTTGAGAACTCGAGTGTAGCGCAATGTCCTCTCCAGGAGCATCCACCCTCTAAGATTGGATAAAGGATGAATAGAAAGAGTGCTTGGAGGCAGGGAGGGGCTGGGGAAACCACACCCCAGGGCAGGAAGTGGCCCCAGTGAGCTCTGAGGGTGCGTTCTCCCACCATGCTTTGCAGCCTTAGGGCACCTGCAGCCCTGCTGCGTCCCTAAGGTCTGCCCTAGCCCAGACCTGTCCAGATGCTGTGGTAACCACATCATGATCAGTTTAACAAAAGCAGGGTATAGTCATTGTGTACAATATGATTCTAACTTCATAAAAAGAAAAGGTGTCTATACAGATGCAAGTATGGAAACCATCCTGTGTGGAGTACACCCAAATGTGGGTGGTGGGGAGGTTGCTGGGAGAGTTCTAGTTTTATCTCTATGCTTGCCAAATGGACAGTTTTTCCCATGACCCACAAACTCCCAAATCCAACAGTTAGTCTGAATTTCCTGCCCCTCTCAGCAGCATTCAGCTCTGCTGGGCCCTTTCTGAAACTCCCTCTGCTCATGCTGTGCACAGCATTTCACCGCTGTGTGCCCCTCCTAGTTTTGAGTAAATGAACCTGAGGTCCAGACCTCAGCCCAAGGCGCCTCCAACCTCTTCCTTCCTGAGTGCTGTCACCCTTTCTGCCAGTGCGGTCCTCCAATCCCATTCTGCCCCCAGCCGACCTCTCAGTAAGCCAGCATTCCGAATCAGGGCCTAGGGATGCACCTTTATCTGGTTGTCCCACTGTTGTAGACCACCCAACACGGAACAGACCCAGCCTGGGCTCTCTCTCAGTAAATGTTAGGGAGCAGTTCCCGTCCTTTTTCCCTTTCTCAGACCAAACTCATCATCTTTCTCCAAAATACATCTTCTCCTCCCCGTGTCCCCATTTGAGGGATAGTATCCTCTTGCTCACAGCAACTGAGGCTGAAATCTCAGACTCAGCCTTGCTCCTCTCCCTTTCTCTCCCTGCACTTGGAGTCAGCTGCTGACTCCTACTTGTCTGCCTTTCATAAACTGTACAGGCATTTTATCTCACCTCTCCTGTCTCCTCTTTAGGACAAGACCTCATGACCTCAGCCTTTGGGCAAAGTGTCACAGACACCCCGGCAATCTAGCTTCAACACAAAAAGGGGATACAGCTGGGCTTCGTGAGGGATTGAAGCCAAGAACTAGAACCAAAAACTGGGCGCATTTGGCAGTAAGAAGTTAGTCTTTATCAGGGAGAAGGATTGGAGAGTAGGGGGTGGGGAGCCCTCCATCCACTGTAAAGAAAGAGCCCCAGACTCCTCAGCCTGGCACTCAAAGCCCACCATGGGCAGTTTCCTGCCTCCCAACATTAGCTCATGCATATTTTTCCTCAAAAACACCGTGAACATTCCTGCTTCTCTTTCCTCATATTATTCAGAAAAATATGATTTTGAATCATAAGGGGCCTTATGCAATAAAAACGTCTGAGGAAAGAAATATGTTGCTTTAAGCTGAAGATCTCTTTGTCAATAAGACATATGTAAAAATGAGACTTAATAGGTCTTGATCATTTTGTTTTTAATTTTTAATTGTTTTGCTGAGGAAGATTCACCCTGAGCTAACATCTGTGTCAATCTTCCTCTCCTTTTGTAGGATGCTGCCACAGCATGGCTTGACGAGCGATGCTAGGTCTGCGCCCAGGATCCAAACCTGCAAACCCCGGGCCACTGAAGCAGAGCACGCGAACTTAACCACTATGCTACTGGGCTGGCCCCAACATAAAACTTTTAAAAGCAAACATAGGAGAATAACTTCATGTCCTTGGGGCAAAGATTTCTCAAACAAAACATAAAAAGTACCAACCACAAAAGAAAAAAATTGAAGAGTTTTTCTTTTCATTTTATTTTCATTAAAATAAAAAATTCTGTTCACCAGAAGATACTAAGAGAATGAAAAAGAAGCCACACGTGGGAGAAGATATTTGCACTACATATATCCGATAAAGGACGCATATCCAGAACGTATAATGAAACTCAATCAATCAAAACATAAGAGGCAGTCAACCCAATAGGAAAATGGACTAAAGACTTGAGCAGGCACGTCATCTATCCAAAAGGCCATAAACGTGAAAAGGTGCTCAATTCCTTAGTCATCAGGAAAATGCAAATTAAAACTATAACGTGATATCACTACATACCCACAAACTACATATGATATGTTGATGTGAAATGACTAAAGTGAAGAAGACTCACAATACCAAATGTTGTTGAAAATATAGCATAACTAGAAATCTGCTATACTGCTGGTAGGAGGGTAATTAATACAACTAACTTTGGAAAACTGTTTACAGGATCTATAAAAACCAAATCTTAATTCTTTTGAAGTGAGGAATGTGGGAGAATTTTTGGGCATCTTTTATAACCACCAAAAATCTCCCTTTCCACCTCCAAATTCTAAATACTAAAAAAAAAAAAAAAAGGAAGAAGAAGAAAAAGACAAACAACCCTGCAAACTTTGACACAAGTCAAAGCTGGAAGAACAAGTAAATTGCACATTGTGTTTATAGTAATGGTACATGGCCGTGTCATCTGGGCTGGGAACAGAAATATCATCCAGTATAAATTATCGAAAGTCTTTAGGACACACCCCTGACATTAAAATGCAATTTCTGTGTACTTGTTCATATTGGCAGCACATGATCAATCTTCATTGTAATAATTAGGCAACTTTGGTTGCAGGTGGTAGAATCCAATTCGAACAAAACTTAGCAAAGAAGAGGATTCTATGGAAGATTGCTAGGTTAGAAGCCGTGGGAGAGTAGGGATGAAGATGAGCCTCAGGAACAGCTGGACCCGAACGCTACAGAGATGTCCTCACCCCCTCAGCTCTGCATCTCCCCCTCTGTGGCTTTAATCTTCTTGCTAACTGCACACATGCAGTTACACAGTCTACATAGGCCTATGTTACAATTTCATCCACTGGGAAGACACTCATTCTTTCTCATTTCCAGTTGTACAATTCTAGAGAAGGAGGGTGATTTAGCTCGATGTGGGTCAAGACCCCGCCCCTGGATCACTCTGTCGCTGGGGGTGGGGCTGGGCAAAGGCACTGTGAATGTCCAGCAGGAGGCAGATTTTCAAAACGCCTCCTCCTGAATCATCATGAAGATGGGGTGGGCATTAGGGGAAACAATGCCAAGAAACATGGAGCACCAGGTGACGGGGACAGCACACTCGGTTTAGGGAAATTTAGATTTTACTATTAAACATGAAGTTACGTGACTGTGTTTTTCTGTATGACCCTTTCTCCAATGCAGCCTCTCTGAAGACAGGAGTTGGAAGAAAGTCAGCCACAGCCCCTAATCACTATACACTTGTATGTACCCACAGAGAGCCTGGGATGCCTAAAAGCATAGACAGCCATACTCTGTAAGCTATAAACTCCTCAGATCATGGGATTGGGAAGTGATGTGTATCCAGAACACAAAATCTCATGCATCAAGACATGCTCCGCATCAGAAAACACAGGCCAGGTAGCATGCACTAAAGCAGAACTCAAGGGGTGCTAGATGAAGCCCAGGTAAAAAGTGTGGGGCCACAGAAGTATGCCCCAGTCTGCTAGAGCATGGGGAGAGCACAGCATGCTCAGAGCACAGAATCCGTGCTCTGAAGATAGGCAGCTTGGGAGATCCCAGACACCAAATGTAAGTCGGGGTGTGCTGACCAAAACAAAATTTGGAGGCAAAAACATGTGCCCTCAAATACAAAACACAGTCATACCCACATCCTCAAAGGTGGGGAACAGGTTGTTCCCCTGTTTCCTACAGAGATTCTGAAGTGTCTGTATTGATGTCATTAGCTGCAAAAATCTAAGGAAGTCCCACAAGCCCCAAGACTGAGAGAACAAAAGTCTTAAAAGAACGAATTCTGTGTGGGTGCCCGATCTCTCCAAACAGCTGTAAAACTCTGCACTTTGTATCACGTTTCATCTGCCAGGTTATAGTATCATACAGGAAGTTGCTCTTCCTGTATTTTTATGAGTAAAGTAGATATACTGTGGCAGAACCCAGTCTGATCCTTGCCACCATCAGCGTTCTGTCTACTCATGGTGTGGCCCATGAGTACACAAACACGGCAGACTTCCTGCTGTGTGTCAGGGTTTCTGCACAGGTGGAAGTAAATGTTGCTTCACTGAGTGTTTCTCAATTCGTTTCCTGAAAAGACAGCTGTCTTCTTTCGATTCCTTAAAAAGAGCTTTAATGTCTTTTATAGTTATATTGTAGTTCTCAAAATTTTGACTCCAAGCATTAATAAAGAAATGGTCTGGATCTGCTTCTTATGGACAGAAGTCAATTTGTGACTTTCTCAATAGTAAAGAAACAAACACACACAAAAACCAAACAAACTGCCTGTTAGGCTCAAAATAGCCAGTTGCCTAACTGAATTCTACTGAAAAGTTTTGGTTACTTGTGCAGAAAGCCTAGGTTTCTTCAGGACCTTGGGGCATGTCATCAAAGATGAAGTATCTGGTTGAATGGGGGAGATCATTAGGAGGCAGTGGGCCCTCATCACAGAACAAGCCCCCAAAAAGGGAGAGTGTTCCCAAAGACGGTGGGTACTGGGAGAGCTGGGAGCAGGGCAGAGAGAAGGATGTATGGAGACGGGTCGGACATGTCTTTAACTGCTCTAGCACTGCCTTAAATCAAAGGAGAGGACTTCTGGATCTCAACCTGGAATTCCTCCCCTCTTCTCTCCTATGTCCCTGCCACCTTGGCCATATCCTGGGAATGCAAAATAAAACATAGAAAGGGGGCTTTCCCCACATTGTCTTACAGATGAGGGCATGTGGTCAGAAAAGAGCCGTTAATCACTCCAGTTCATGCTTGCTCTCCTCTCTTGCTGTCTGGAGAGCTTCAAGAAACAAGAAGAAGGACATAAAAAGGAATAACTAAGAAGAAGAATCTGGAATGAGTATTACAAAGTAAAGTGGTGTCTGATTTTGAAAATCATAATTGATGTAAATGCTTTGCACTATGCAAGGAGTGGTGAGGGGTAGAGAGAACAAAAAAGAATATGGGAGAAATAGAAGATAGAGTCCCTTCCCATGAAAGCTTATCATTTATATCGGTAAACAAACAAGATCAGAGACTGTAAACAGCCTGGTTGAACTGGACCAACAGAAGGGTTCATTCAGCCTAAAACTTAAAAAGTCAGGAGAATTCCACTTTAAAATCTGAAAAATCTAGCTTCTTGTGAAAAACCAGAGAATGTAACCACCCAAGATGGGCATCCCCGCAAGGCAAAACCTGCTTTAGTCACCAGGGGGTCACCTACAGATGGGGCAGCATTCTCCACTTTGGACCAGTCCACACCACTCCCTGTTGCCTTCTTCCTCATCGTTGTAACTGCTTGAGCCCTATAGCGTATGAATTTGTCATTCCCAACTGAAACATCTGAAACATGAAATTAGAGAACGATTTTGTAAATTCAACAAAAGACCACTTATATTATACAGCCACCATGAATTCTTGTGGAAAGAGGAGCAGCATAAATCAATTCCATAAATTATCTTGAGCTCTTCACTCAGGAGCACTGGGCTGGCTGCTGGATGAATTCATCCATCTTCTGGCGGCTGGACAAGGAAACTTAATTGTAGTGGCTGACCTCCCAGTCTCTGGGCTTGCTTGGAAGAGAGTCGATTCTAGGATGGGGTGTTGACCCTGTACACAGTGCTCAGCATGGGGGTCTGAGAGGGGAGTACGGGTCCTACCCTGACGTCAACCTTCAACATAAGGGTGCCACGGGGGCATCCATGAATAATTCATATCATAGCCAGATTGCTGCTCCAGGGAGCTTCAATAGCAATGAATTACCTCGTGTGCGTTTCCTGCCTCCATGCCGGTCTATCTTTCCCCAGCGTCTGTGGCGAGTTTATGAAAGCGTGCATTCTCTAATCCCTCTGCTTTGGGCGAGGCAGTTTCAGGATCTTGGCTCAAGTTTCCACTGTCTGACTTGCTATTTACACACTATACATCATAAGATTTCAAAAAACACATGACTAAAAAAATGTCTCTACTAAAGAGAAATCTGAACGGAAATAGAGGAATAATAGTTCTTTTAAAGTCTCTGGATATTCATGCACATGAAAGTCAGGAGACTTGGGTGTTCTGTTGAGAAAAAGTGGTGGGGGAGGAACACAAACATTTGTGGGACACTCACTGATTTGAGCACTTTACATGTGTTCTCAAAACTTCATTTTACAGATGAAGGAACAGGTTCTGCAACACTGTCCAAGAGAAATGTAATATAAACCGCATTTGTAATTTAAGATTTTCTATTAACCACATTTTAAAAAGGTTAAAATAAAAGGGTGGAATGAGTTTTAATAACATACCTTATTTAACTCAATATATCCAAAATAATCATTTAAATACATAATCACCATAAAAAATTTCAAATGAGATATTTTACATTCTTTTTTTCAGGCTAAGTCTTTGAAGGCCAAGGTAGACTTTACACTTACAGCACATCTCAATTTGGACCAGCCGCATTTCAAGTGCTCACCAGCTGCACATGGCAGCGATGCACCCACAGGACAAGAGAGCTCTGAGCAATTGTTGCACTCAAAGTTGCATGACCGTCAGCAAATCGCTGAACTTCTCTAGTCCCCCATTCCCTTACCGTAAAAGATGTAGAGTAATAGTTGGGCTTTGCCCAACTCAGGCATGTCTGCTCATTTCCTCCTAGGTCTTACAACAACAGATTAACAGGACACGGCGGTCACTGTTACATGGTGGCAAGGTAAGAGCAGGTTCAGACAAATAGCAAAATGACACAAGTGACGTAATTACAAACTGTATGTCAAATCCAAGTGACATGGGTTGTTAATAGCAGTTTTCACAACCATATGGTCTTTGGGGTGACATGTAGGAGTATTCGAGTCTTGGTCAGCCCCCACCTGGGGCTTTCTGCAACCTGTCAGGCCTTCATGAGAATTCTAATGCCATCAGCCACCAGCATCTTCTATGAGGAACTGGGGAGATGACAACTTCTTCAACCTTACCACAATAAGCTATAATTTCTCTAAGATTTGTAGGTTGAACATTTGTTTACAATTATTACTGTATCAAAATAATAAGACACATACAGAAATGTGGTGTTCAGTTTGTTTCAACATTCTGCTATTCAATTTTATTCAGACCAGTTAGGTTCTCTTTTTACTACAATTATTAAAAGAATTGACACTTTTTAGGCAAAATCTTAGCTACAGAAAGTTAGCTAGAATGAGAATTTTATAGAAAGTAGAATATCTTTGTTACCAAAAGAAAGTCTATTCTGATAAAATCAGAAAGCTCAGGTACAGAATAAGACATAAACTAAAATATCACAAGTAGGTATGAAACCACAAAAGACCCTGAAAAGTCTTGAGAAAGAAGAATAAAGCTGGAGGCATCATGCTCCCTGATTTCAAACTGTATTACAAAGCTATAGTAATCAAAGCAGTATGGTTTGGGCATAAAAACAGACACGAAGATCAACAGAACAGAATAGAGAGCCCAGAAATAAACCCACACATATATGGTCAATTAATTTACGACAAAGGAGGCAAGAATATACAATAGGGAAAGGACAGTCTCTTCAAGAAACGGTGTTGGGACCACTGGACAGCCACATGCAAAAGAATGAAACTGAACCATTATCTTATGCCATACACAAAAATTAACTCCAAATAGATTAAAGACTTGGAGCTAAGACCTGTAACCATAAAATCTCTAGAAGAGACATAGGCAGTAAGCTCCTTGACATAGGTCTTGGCCATGATTTTTTGGATTTGATGCTAAAAGCAAAGTCAACAAAAGCAAAAATAAACAAGTGGGACTACATCAAACTAAAAAGCTTCTGCACAGCAAAGGAAACCATCAACAAAATGAAAAGGCAACCTACTGAATGGGAGAAAATATTTGCAAATCATATATCTGAAAAGGGGTTAATATCCAAAATATATAAGAACTCATACAACTCAATAGCAAAAAAACAATCCATTTAAAAAATGGGTAGAGGATCTGAATAGATGTTTTTCCAAAGGAGACATATGGGTGGCGAGCAGGTACATGGAAAGATGCTCACCATCACTAATCATCAGGGAAATGCAAATCAAAACTACAATGAGATACCACCTCACACCTGTTAGGATGGCTATTATCAAAAAGACAAGAAATAACAAGATGAGGATGTGGAGAAAAGAGAAGCCTGGTGCACTATTGGTAGGAATGTAAATTGCTGCTGCCACTATGCAAAACAGTATTGAGCTTCCTCAAAAAATTAAAAATAGAACTACCATACAATCCAGCAATTCCACTTCTAGCTATTTATCTGAAGAAAATGAAAACACTAGCTCCAAAAGGTATATGTACCCCCATGTTCATTTCAGCATTATTTACAATAGCCAAGATAAGGAAACAACCTAAGTGTGCATCAATAGATGAATGGATAAAGAAATGTGGCATATATACATATAATGGAATATTATTCAGCCATAAAAAAGAATGAAATCTTGCCATTTGCACTAACATGAATGGACCTTGAGGGCATTATGCTAAGTGAAATAAGTCAGAGAGTGAGAGACAAATACCACGTGATCTACTTATATGTGGAATCTAAAACAAAAACAAAAACAAAAAAACCCCAAAGGGAGCTCATAGATACAGAGAACAAATGGGTGGTTGTCACAGGAGTGGGGTGGAGGGTGAGCAAAATAGGTGAAGGTGGTCAAAAGTTACAAATTTCCTATTATAAAATATATGTCATGGGATATAATGTATACCATGGTGACTGTAGTTAATAATATTGTATTATATATTTGAAAGTTGCTAAGAGAGCACATCTTAAAAGTTCTCATCACAAGAAAAAAAAATGTGTAACTATGTATGGTGATGAATGTTAACTAGACTTATTGTGGTGATCATTTTGCAATATATACAAATATTTAATCATTATATTGTACACATAAAACTAATACAATGTTATATGTCAGTTATATCTTTAAAAACATATATATCACAAGTAGGGATAGAATAGTAGTGAGAAGAACCAATGGAGCTGTGCTCACATCTTGGTTTTCCTACACTTTGTCATATGTTTCCTCACCTTTAAAATAAGAAAAATATGTACCTTCCAGAGATACAGGAAATAATGAGATTCTTAGCATTATAAATGTTAGTTCCCTTTTTTTCTACACCAATGAGAAAGAATGGGGTGAATCAGTTATGAAAAAACAGACAAAGGCCTTTAGTATTTTTGTTTGTTTTGCCTTTTTCGTGGCATAACTTCTTTAACAAATAGAAATAATTGTTTCTCTGGTTAGGAACATAGCACATTCATATGATGTAGAAGATTTGGAAAATACAGAAAAATGCATTTTTAAAATCACCAGTAATTCTACCACCCAGAGATAAATATTATTAAAGTTTTTATGTTTGACCTAAGCAAGGCTACATGCAAACATTTTTCTTCCTTTTTACAAAATTGGGGCAATATTATTACATAAAGTGTCATATCTCACCTTTCACTTATATACTCTTATTTTTAAAAGATTCTTGAAAAGTTTTGAAGTTTCTTTTGTTTAAAAATATTGTTCAAAAACACAACTTAATGGTCATATAATATTTTGCTATATTGATGTACCATATTTTATTTAGTCCTATTTTTGAACAGTTAGATTGTTTCCAAGTTCTCTCAACATAGAAATTCTGCATGATATTCTTGCACACAAATTTGGTGCACATCTGTTGATGTCTTTAGGACCAATTCCTAGGAGTGGAATGAGTAATTCTAAGCGTTTTTAAGTGGTCCTGACACATATTACTAAATCACCCTTCTGAAAGATTGTAGTCATTGACGATGATTCTACCATAGTGAATGATAATTTTTGTACCATCTGGCCTCAGAACCAAATGATCATCTACATTTTGAAAGTAATAGATTGAGAACGGATGGACAGGAAGTACACATGGGAGTTCTACTTACCTTTCCATGAAGCTCTATATATGATTTTCCAATTTTTTAAATTAGGATGCAGGGCTACAGAAAATTGGGTGTGGGCCAGATAGTTTCTGGAGCGGAGAACTGCACACAGGACAAGAAATACTCCTCAGCCCCAGGGGGTCAAACACAATAAAGTGCTAAGAATGAGGAAGGCCCACACAAATGGCAAGATGGGTCAGCCTGAAGTCTTAAAAGGGAAACTGCTCTAGACTTGACTTCCGCCCTTGGAGGATGCGGCCTCTGGCCGTCTGCCAGTTATAATCAGCTAGAAACAGAGCAGCAGTCGAGAAATAGTAAACCAAGGTGGGGGGTGGGAGATAATGGAACGGGGCTGGAGGAGCCAGGCAGGAGAGGAGCGAGAGGTGAGAAAAGCCACGGAGAAGGAAGGGCTGGGTCTGTGATGCTGGACCAGCTGGACATTCTGCTGCAGCCATAGCCGTAGCCTGCTGGAGAGTGATTACAAGCTTCCCAGAAAGGCAAGCGTTCTCAAGTGCAATCTGTGAGAACAGTTCCTCAGGGTTCTGATACTGTCAGGAGGATGTCAAGGACCATGTGGGAAGAACCCAGGAGGCAGAGCCACGCTGTGGACTTGGCCTGGGCCAGCAGCTGCTTCCACCAACAGCGGGCTCTAGGTTACATGAAAATTCAACATCAGGATTAGGGTTATGGAGAAGACAATATGGAAGCAAAGAATTAATTTATATTTATTTTAACTAAAGATATGCACAAACCACCAGCCCTGGAGATTTAGAGTACCTCAACAATTGCCATTGATTTTAGTAATTTCAAGAGAATTAGCAAGGTGACTAACGATAAGAAATTGGTGCAAATAACTCTCAGAATCATCATAAAGGAAAATACCTAATCCTAGTAATTACGGATCCCTCCCTTCCTAACCCTCCCCAGGATTAAACACAAAATACTCTTCAACATAGCTTTGGGAATAACAAATCCTGTCAGACTGGTAAAACTTTAATGTTTGGTAAATCAAAGGCTCTTGTTTACATGATATATCTTAACTTAAGCAAGAGGTTAAACTCATCCCACACAAACAACTCAAAAAACCAGAAGAATGTGGTCAAAGTGTCCATATTAGAAAACATCCAGAGAGTGTTTTCAAGCGCTGGTCTCAGGCCAGTATATCTTAAATTTTCATCAGTGATGATAGAAGATGGTGCATGAATAAATGAATCTAAGAGATGACCCAGCATGGGGTTAGAACCCACTAACATGCTAACTAACCATCTGAGATAGGAGAGAGAAACTTAGAAATCAGTAGTCACACACATATGGAATGAAGTTTGGTAGTATCAAGTACCTTTAATGATAAAGAACAAGCTAAGCACAGTACCGTATGACACACAGCATAGTACAACATCCACTATCTTGAGTTCCCAAGAACAAGTCACTCTAGAAAGCTAAGTTTCCAGCAGTTGAGAGACCTTTAAGCACTAACTTTATGTTTTTATCTATTTTCAATGGAAAATTTTCAAAAAGGTAACATTCATTTCTCTATTTTCTTAAAGAATGTGATGTGTATAATGTAGCCTTTTCTTGATGATTCAGGGCAATCATTGATGATCAATTCCAATTCAATAAGTACTTATTGAGCATCTCTACTTTATGCCAAATACTGTATATTGATCCTTAACCATTTTTTATTTACTCTACAACCAGGTCTTGAAAGCATTATGTTAAGTGAAACAAGCCAGTAACAAAGGACCTCATATTGTATGATTCCATTTATATGAAATGTCCAGAACAGGCAAATCTGGAAAGACAGAAAGTGGACTGGTGGCTGCCTAGGGCTCGGAGAGGGTGAGTGGGAGGATTGGGGTACAATGGCTAAGGGATGTGGGTTTCTTTCTGAGGCGATGACACTGTTCTAATGATTGTGGTGATGGATTCTCAACTCTGAAAATATTGAAAGCCATTGCACCGAACACTTTAAATGGGTAAATTGTATGATACGTGTAGTAGAGCTTGATGAAGCCGCATTTTTAAAAACTAGGTTGGCAACGTTCAGAGAACAGACAGAGACACCTGAACAAAGATGAAGAGGGCGGGATGGCACAGAGTGGCTTCGGAGGAGCTGGTCATGCTAAGCTCCTACTCGTCTCTGAAGGATTCTTTGCCTCTTGGAAACCTGCCTGGGACTACTGGGCAGTCTCCTCTCCCTTCTGTCCTTTTGCCTACCTATGACAGGTTCTATGGCATCAGCTGCTTCCAGTTGGCTCTGGTTCTGGAAACCACAGAGGTTGAAGGTCAGGTTCAGGAGTCAGAGAGATCTGGGTTTAGTGACTGGGCTGCGACACTGTGATCTGGGGCAAGTTCTTCACCCTCTCTAAGCCCCACTTTCCTCATCTGTTAGACTATCTGACTCACAGGGAGTGTTCATAAGAACTTAGTGTCTGGGCAGGGGAGAGGCAGGCTCTGAGTGAAAGTGTCACTAGGAATAAAGCAGAGTCCTCAGAGCTGACCTTGGTCACACTCATTTTGGCTACTCAGCAGCACTTAGATTGGTAGGGACATCGGTGTCAACGGATGTTCCCTCCAGGTGACGTGTTATTTAAGAAGGGGGAAAGGAGTAAACATTAGTTGAGCATCTACTGTGTGCCAGGTGCTTGGCATTCAGTGTCTCATTGAATGCTTATAATAATAGCTCAGCGCCATAGATGAGGACACCAAGGCTCACACAGCTAATCCTGATGATGCTGCTGCTAAACACTCACAACGTGCTAAGATTGTGTGCCAACGCATTTAATCCTCACTGACCCTGTGACGGAGTGTGATATTGTGATTTATAACAAATATATAATTGGTCTTCATCCTCATTTCTGGCACAGAGCTCCCAAAACCCTTGGAATTTCCTAAGTGTTGAGAGTGATAAAGGTGTCTTTTGTTATGTTAATGAGGTGGCTTTTGGAAGCAGGGAAGGATGGGGGCTGGTTGCCAGGAGAACTGGTGATGTGATCAGAGGGTTGGAACTTTCAATCCCGCTCCCTTGACTTCTGGGAGAGAAGGGCTGGAGGTTGAATCTATCGCCAATGGCCAATGATTTAACCAATCGTGCCTATGTAATGAAACCTCCATAAAACACCAGAAGGACAGATTCAGAGAGCTTCCAGGTTGGAGAACACGCGGAGATTGGGGGAGAGTGGCACACCCGGAGATGGCATGGAAGCTCTGCACCCTTTCCCCATACCTTGCCCTATGCATCTCTTCCACCTGGCTGTTCCTGAGTTGTATCCTTTTATAACAAACTGGTAATCTAGTAAGTAAAATGTTTATCTGAGTTCTGTGAGCTGCTCTAGCAAATTAATTGAACCCAAGGAAGGCGTCATGGAAACCTCCAGTCTGTAGCCAGTCAGTCAGAAGCCGGGATAACAACCTGGGCTTCCAACTGGTGTCTGAAGCAGGGTGGCAGTCTTGTAGGACTGAACCCTTAACCTGTGGAACCTGATGCTATCTCCGGGGAGAGGGTGTCAGAATCGGTTTGAACTGCAGGACGCCCAGCTGGTGTCAGAACGTTGCTTGTTGTCGGTTTGAGAGAAACCCTCCACACTCCCCCTCCACATTGAAATTGGTCTCAGGACACCAAAAGAAGTAGTTAGCATTATTATTTCATTTTAGATATGAGGAAACTGAGGTACAGAAAGAATAATTAACTCACCCAGGTTCACATATATTAAATTGCAGATCTGGGAAACAGAAACAAATCTGATTCCAAAGGCCGTGTCTCTTCCACATCTGTGATGTCCACTAAGAACATAGCAGAGGGTCCTCGTGGTCCCCATATTTAATAGGAAGACACCCTGCAAAAGGCACAGTGTTATGAGAGGCTGGAAAAATTAAAAGGAGTACAGTCCTAGGCTTCAATCAGGGAGTCGGCGCTTTTGGGGTGACTTGAGGGGCACTGAGAAGGCTTTACCAGCCTCTTCTAAACCTTCCTACCTGAGGATCATACTTAAAGTACCATTTTTCAGCTGAAGACTATTTGTGGTTTTGAGTTTGTCAAAATGGCTCATAACAGCTGTTAGCCATTGCAAGGCTGCTGAGTGGCTGAATTTCTTATCTTCCCTGGCATGTTTTTCTTTTTTCTCACATGGTCTTGATAGCAGAGAACAGAGGAAGAGCTCAAAGTCCCCCAGAGGTGAACTCTTGAGTCACAGGCCTCACCCATGATGAGGATCAAGGCTGTCCCAGGGAGAGAAGCCCAAGTCATCCCGGCCTACTGTAATGCTCATCTGTATCATCCTCCGGGGAGCAGAGGACGTCCTGACCTGATCCGATCTGATTCCTATCCAAAGTTATACGACCACCCAATAACCAGACCTCATCTGCACTGATGCCATTTTAACGACTTTTTTACGTGATCTTTCCTTTGTCCAGTAAGAAATAACTCACATACCTACACCTTATAAACTCAGCCCTACCCTCAACCCATTGCAGCTCTTCTCTGCCCAGGGGTCCTGTCCCCATGCCTGCAGCCCTTCTCTGCCCAGGGGTCCTGTCCCCATGCCTGCAGTCCTTTACTGCCCAGGGGTCCTGTCCCCATGCTACTCCATGCTATTCTCTGAATAAAGGAGCACTACTGCCAGACCTTGAGAGTCCAAGAAATCTTTCTTTTGACTCCTCGACTCACTGAGCCCACATCAATCTAGCTCCCCATTCTGCACTGAAAACCCAGGTTAGTCTTCAAGGTTTGTGTGTAGAGTACGTGGAAGAAGGTCAGGACTGTCTTTGGCTAGATCCATTTGTCTCCTATTCTCCTAGGCTGCTCTGAATGGGGGAAGCAGCAGTCTCTCGTCTGCCGCCTCTCCTCTGTTTGGTTAATTCAATGCTGGCGATTTCTAGCGTCTGGATCAGGGACGTTTTCTTAGTTGTAGGCATCCTGTGATAAGAAGGGTAGTGGCTAACTATTCTCAGTCTTCACAGAGCCAACAATTGGGCAATAGGTTAGTACCTTCCTGCTGCTCCTTCAACCATCTGGACGCATCCCCCCTCGCCCCTCCCCGCTCCTGGGACAGGCCCATTTGACAAGGCTGTCCGCAGCCTAATGACAACTGCATGTCATTGATTTTACTGTTAAGTGGAGGGGGTGATTCGGTGGAGTATGTTTAAAAACACTTTTCATGGCTGATGTAACTAGATGAATACAATTATCATAATCAGAAACTTTCCCGAAATGTGTATTCTCTAGACTTGGGATTATTTGTCAGGTTCAGTGACCCTGACTAGAGGAAGAAATTCCCACAAGACAAATAACTGTGACAGCTTCTTTGCCTGTGCTCTTTCCGGCCACAAATGAGTAATATTTTTTAAAAATCATGATACTTACACATGTGAAGAGAGTACCCCGGCCAATTGCAGGCGGGGTGGCAGGGGATGCAGGGGAGGGGTTCCCCTAAGCCTCTCTCTCATCCTCCATCAGAGGCACCCCCAGGTCCCCCGTTGCCAGAAGAGACCCCAATCCCTTTAATTAGGATAGGGTGATCTAGGCTCCGGAAGCAGCTGGGGAGGCCTGAGGGGGCACATGGCAGTAGTTAATATTTAACTCCTTAATCCTAGGGCCAAAATTCAAAGGGCTTCCAGGGAGGATCAGTGTGCAGCCGGGGTGGGGACGGCTGTTGTAAACACGCCCTGAGAACAGGGCTGGGCGCAAGGCATGGCCTGGGGTGGATGAGTGGGGACAGGATGCAAGGCCTCCTCTGCTCCCCTTAGTCTATCCTCTGCTCAAAGGTGGCTGATGAGGTTGAAAGTACATCTCCACTCGGGTTCTCATTCCCTGGGCTGGTTGCTGCCACGATCAGGATAATATATTAAGCTACTCACAGTTTCTCACGCTTCAAGTTTCTCTGAAGCCCAGCTGCCCAGATTATGTTTTAAAAAGGAGAAAGGAGAGAGATCTACACAAGGGCAAGCCGGGGTGGGGCCTCTTTGGTAGCAGAGCTGGGCAGGGGGACACTTATGAGGATACCAGACCTGGGAGAAGGAATGGGGCACAGGTGCTGGATCAGTCAGCTTGGGCGGCCACAACAGATACCACAGGCTGGGGGTGGTGGGGGTGGGCTTAAATGACACAGGTTTATGTTCTCACAGTTCTGGAGGCTGGAAGTCCAAGATCAAGGGTTAGTAGGTGTGCTTTCTTCTGAGGCCTCTCTCCTTGGTGTGCAGATGTCCGCCCCCCGTCTGTGATTGTTTCCTAATCCCCTCTTACAAACACATCAGTCACACTGAATTAGGGCCCACCCTATGGACCCCATTTTACCTGAATTGCCTCTCTAAATGCCCTGTCTCCAAATACAGCCACATTCTGAGGTACTGAGGGTTAGGACTGCAACATAGGAATTTCAGGGGGATACAATTCAGCTGATAACAGGTGGTGAGGGGCACATCTGTTGGATGGTGTGGAGAACATGGAGGTCACATGTCCCTGCCAGGAATTCCCTGGGAGATGGGCTCGTCCTTCCAACCAAGAAGACATCCTAGGCCTGGGGCGCCCCATCCTGGTGTGCCCTGCAGAGCAGGGGCAGTAGCCGTGGGCTCAGTGGCTAGCCCATCACTGGATGCCCAGGAGCCTGGACCTGCTTCAGCTTTGTCTGAGCAGCAGGCCCAGGAGGGGCAGAGGCCCTCTCCCTGCTCCAGGATTATGAAACATACTTAGGGGAGAATCAAACTCCACATTCATTTAATAGTTATGAATAATTGATAACACCCATTCCTCAAGGGTTGTTTGCACAGTTCTCAGAGGCTCAAGAATTGGTGATGATAAAATTTTAGCATTAGGATAAAACTAGGTTAAGAGTTTTTCTGCCTCTGTTTTAAATGTTTCTCTATATAAAATATTCATTTTAAGTTATAAACTAATAAACAAAGATGTCCCCCTTAGGCTCCCATCTGTAAAAACCTAATGTGATCATGTAAATCAAGAAATAGTAATAAACAAATTATAAGAAAATGATCATTTGGAACACCATGAATAAATTATTAGAGGAACAGGTCAGCATGGAGACTGTGACCAGGACAGGAAGGGGGGGCGCTGGCATTTATGCCACTCGGGCACCCACGTGGATAGGTGACTTTCAGGTTTAGTCTTTATCCTTTCAGGACGTCCATTGGGCAGCTGTGACCTGACAGATGCTGGGCTAGTCTCACCAAACCCGGGGGATGTGTTCCACTCGTGGTCCTCACTCACCCACCTGCCCTTCTTTGCTCTTTTAAAGTGATTCCATGAATGCCAGAAGAGAAAAAGGTAAAATGCAGTGCTTTTCATCCTTAGACCTGCCGAGCCTTTCCTATTTCAAACCTCTGATGACAGTGGATGCCTGCTGTCTCTCGCCTCTCGCCTCTGGCTGCTCATTCTTTCTACCCAGTCTCTGAACATTAGTGTCCTTCAGGGTTTGTCCTAGAGCTTCTGCTCTCCTCTATCCACACCCTTTCCTAGCTGGGGTCTTCCATTCCCACAGCCTTAAGAACTGTTGATTTTGACATGTCCCGGTTTTTATCTCAAGCCAAGACCCTCCTCTGAGCACCAGGCTCACAGATCTATCTCCTTGACATCTCCATTTTGTGAAGCTCAGGCTCCTCACACTCTTCTCCTCCCTTCACTGCTCCTCCTTCCATCTCAGTAAATGGCAACACAGCCACTCAGTTGCTTGAGACAAAACCCCAAGAGGCATCCTTGATTCCTCCCTTCCCTTCACTCCGCGTATCCAATCTGTTGTTGGGAGGTTCTTTCAGCTCCACCTTCAAAATGCATCTGGAGTCTGCTTCCTTCTATCCATCTTTTCGGTCACCACACTGGTCCAGTCACCATCATCTCTGGATGACATGTGTACAATGGCCTCTGGATGGGTCTCCCCACTGTCACTTTGCCTACCCAAACAGCAGCTAGAGCAATTTAGAAACAAAAATTAGATCATGTAGTGGCACTTCCATTCCTAGTCTGCATAAAATCCTTCAGCGGGTTCCTGTTACACTTAGAATAATATCCAAGCTTCTTATTGTACCCCATGCCCCACCACCTCTCCAACCCCATCTTGACCCATTTTCCTCTCTCTCATGACATTCTGGCCAGACTGGCCTCTAATGGTCCCCTAGGACTTTACTACTCTTAAGTGAAATCTCTGCATAAGCAGCCTCAGCATTACCTGGAGGTTATTAGAAATCTCAGGTCCCAGACATACTGAAACAGAATCAGGATTTCTACAAAATCGCCAGGTGATTTGTATGCACATTAAAGTTTGAGAAGCTCTACTGTAGATTAGAACACATGAAACTCTTTCTACCTCAGGACTGTTGCACATACTGGTCTTTACCCCAGCTCTTCAAATGGCTTGTTCCCAGAGTATTTCTGGAAATGGATGCAATAGACCATAGCTGCTTCTGGAGAGAGGAACTGGTGTCTGGCTTCAGGGATGGGAAGGAAGAGTTACTTTTTATTTCTATACTCTTATTCACCTTCAAACAAACAAAAAGGCCATTCAAATGGATTTCTCCTTTCTAATCTTCAGTTCTGTTTCCAGCCATCACCCTATGAAAAGTAACACCGTATTACTTGGTGTCACAGCATCCTTTTATTTCCTTCATAGTGCTTACCACAATTCTGTAATTGTTATCTTTCTTTACTTATTGCTTGTCTTCCTCACCAGAATGCTGGAAGATGAAGACTGTGCCTGTCTCAGTCACTAGTGTGTCCATTGTCTTCAGCTCGGTGCCTGCAAGTGGTCAGCTCTCAAAGACTTTCAAAATGGGCTGCTCTGAAATCTTCCATTCAAATACTTCTCCCTGCCCCTTGCGTCTCTCCCACGCAGTTTACTACCTCACTTTCTCCCACCACTCCAATTTCACCCCTCCTGAGGGCGTGGGGCCCCTGCCTGCTCTGCTCTCTGTGTGCGAGCTCTTTCTCTTCTAGACCTTCTGGTTTGGATCTATGGTTCTGTGCTGCTTTCTTTTTTGGCTCCCTCACATTCAGCAGCTGACTTCACCCCCAGTTAACGGAGAAACATGGAAGTCATCAGAAAAAAATGTCCCCATTTCCCCACCACGCATCCCACAAACCTATCTGTGTTTGCAGCTATCTCTATCTCCTTCCTGCTTGTGAAAATGGCAGTATTACTCTCACTCTGTAAGTGTTCTGATCTCAGTCCTCCAGCGGTATGCTGGTAAATGTTTAACAACTGGCTCTCTGGGAATATACAAAGCTCTGATTTGCTGATTTCTGTGGTGTAAATACTCCCTTCACGGCCAATTTCAAGCTACCAGTGTGATGTCACTAAATGCAGAGCCAGAAGACATGCACAGAAGTGCATCATCGAGTATAATCTCCTCACCACACAGACACAACAGATGTAAACAACCTCAAGAGAATAGCTGTTAGTAAAATGTAGTAAAATAGGAAGGGGTGAGTTTTGAGTATTTATTACCTTTGTTTTCAATATAATCTATTTAAGTGTAAATTTATGTATTTTAATTTTTAATACTGGCTATGTTTGACAACTGGCTCACAAAATTCCTGAAAATTTAACAA
The DNA here is from genome assembly GCF_037783145.1 of Equus przewalskii. Classification (NCBI taxonomy): domain Eukaryota; kingdom Metazoa; phylum Chordata; class Mammalia; order Perissodactyla; family Equidae; genus Equus; species Equus przewalskii. The sequence goes on along the minus strand of NC_091844.1, from coordinate 10,567,237 downwards.
TCAGCTCTCTTGCTCCCAGTCACCCTCCCTGCGCACTTTTTCACCTCCCATTCAGTCCTCCAGCCACCGCAGTCTGCTCTGCTACTTCCATTTACAGGTTTGTTACAAAGGAGCAATGTAGGAACAGCCAAATGGAAGAGATGTACCTCACCTCCTCGTTGCTGACTTCCATCTGACCATCCTGGATCCCCAGCGGCATAGATTCTCGCGACCCCCTACTCCTCCAGCATTCACAGCCCTGCAGAGCCTGGACTGCCTCTGCCCGGCTGGCTATCTGCTCCTGCTCGCTCTCCTTCCCCAGTTCCTCTCCTCTATGCATCCCTCAGGGGCTCTGCCCTCAGCCTCTTCTCCCTTGTGCCCTGTCTGGTGCTCTCACGTCCTCCATCACCACCTTCTATATGTGGATGATTGACCCTGTTCCCTCTCTGCAGCCCCGTTCCCTCCTGGACCTCCGCCCACAGCAGGAGCTCACTGTGAATTCATGGCGTTAATGAACAAGTGAAGGAATGGACCACTGAAACGATCCTTGTATCTATTCTCACTGGCCTCCAGGCCATCCTCCACACCTATCTAGAAACCCATCTCTCTGAAATGCCAGTTTTAAACACTGCTTAGCACTCTTCAGGGAGGCTTCTGAAGTGGTCCAGTGAGGCCAGGGTTGGACCAGGATGAAGAGAATGAAGATGCACAAAACTGGAGGCATTCACAGCTGAGGAAGGTGGAATCTACAGACTCGGGCATTTGCGGGATGTGTGGGGTAGGAGAAGTAGAGAGGGCAGGGACGATTTACAGGTGTCTGGCAGAGGTCCTCAGGTGGAGAGCTGCCATTAACTGAAATAGAGACTCTGAATGGTTTCTACTCACAACACTTCTGATACCAAATGTGTGAGTTTTTTTCTTCCACCAGCCAATTCTCCAACTTTCCGGATACAATTCAATCCTGACACTATCTACCTGGAATTAGGTCAGATCCCTCAAGTCAAGGGCTCAGTGCCACAAGACTGCCTCCACTTCAGATGCCAATTGCAAGTCTCAGGCCTCCCACACTTCTGCCTGACTGGCTATAAATTAGGGGCTCCCACAACTTCCTCCTCAGGTTCAACAATCTGCTAGAATGGCTCACAGAACTCAGGAAAACAGTTTACTTCTATTTACCAGCTTGTTATAAAGCATACAACTCAGAAACAGCCAAATGAAAGAGATACACCAGCAAGCTGTGGGGGGGAGGGGCAGAGGAGCCTCCACGCCTTCTGCAGATGCGCCGCCCTCCCAGGACCTTGATGTGTTCACCACCCAGAAGCTCTCCAGAAGCCGTTGTTTAGGGTTTTTATGGAAGTTCCATTATGTAGACATGATTGATTAAATCATTGCCCTTGATGATTGAACTCATCTCCAACCCCTCTCCCCTCCCTGGAGGTCTGGGAGTGGAGCTGAAGGTTCCAAGCCCTAATCTCAAGCTTCATTCTTCTGGCAACCAGACCCCCTCTTCCAAGAGTCACCTTATTAGCATAGACTTAGGTACGGTTGAAAGGGGCTTATTATGAATAGCAAAAGATGCTCCTCTCCCCCTTATCAGGAAATTGCAAGGGCTTTGGGAGCTCTTGCGCCAGGAACCAAGACAAAGACCGAATATATATTTCTTATCGTATCACAGTATCACAGGGACTACGGCAGCAAGAGCAGATTTGCGCAACGGGAAGGTGTGAGGCTCTGCTGGACTTCTGGGGAGGCTGGGAAGGCAGATGGAGTTCAGAGCAGAGGTCTGGAACAGAGATGGAAAGCTGGGAGTTGACAGCATATGGACCACAGTAATGTCACACAGGTTAAAACAAAGACTTTCCAATGATTTTTCACAGATTTTAGAACAAACTCTAAACTCCTGACTGTTCTCTCCTCCAGTGCCCTCTCCCCCCTCAGCTCTCTCCTACTCAAGCTTGGGTCTCAATGCAGGCATCACAGGCACAGCATCACTTCCTCTGCCCTCCCCGGAGTCAGGGTGGGCCACCCCTCCTGCCTGCCCCTGCAGAGTCCCGTCTCTCACAGCAGTTGTCGCACTGTGTCACTGCACAGGAGGGCCACACTGTCCCTGCCATGGGACCTGACTCTTTCCCCTGTGTATCTCCCACAGCATTTCCAGTACCCGGCTCATGGTGGATGGTCAGTAAATATTTGTCAAAAGTAGACATTATGAAACGAGTTTCTGAGGTTTGTGAGCCAGCCCCCAAAAATGCAAATCCCAGTGGTGTTGGTGCTGGAAGCGTCTGGTTGCTGGCATCCGGCCAGTCTCTCCCGGATGCTGTGAACGGTGTACCCAGGGAGGCGTGAGGACTGTCAGAGATGCCAGCTCCCAGGGATGCCAGAAACACGTGCCTATTTGTTCCCTCAGTGGCAGCCTTCCCTTTTCCGGCCACATTTCAAACCAGTCTCGAAAGCCTCACCACTCTGCGAAACTTTCCCCAGACCCGCCTTGGGTAAATACACAGCCACCACCACACGCCTCTCACTCGCTGCTCTCACAAGTATTTTCTTTGGATTGCAAGCTCTAATTTATTATTATTTTTGTGTTGTGCCTCCATTTACGGCTGGTCACATACAACAAGGTGCTGATCTGCCTCTGCATGGAAGTGTGGGAGCTCTGGGTTTGGGGACTGCTTTGGCGAGAAGGCAAGACAGCGACTTTGGGATTTAGCTGTTGGCATGAGGCCTCCTGGGGTAACTCAAGGATTCCTGGGGGAGTTACAACAGTGGTGACAGGAAAGCATGTCCCTTCATTCCACATTTACTATCTGGGGTTCTGCTAGCTGCCGAGCAGAATAGAACGTGTCAGGTTCCCGGAAGCAGGTACCACATATTCAAATCAGTTAGGAAATATCTTTACCTATTCTTTTTAAAATTATTATTATCTGCCTTGTTTTTATTTATTTATTTATTTATTTATTTATTTATTTTACCTGTTCTTTATCAAGCTGGATTCCTTGCTCCACATCCAGGTGCCTGTGGAGTACCCTGGGATGAGAATGGCCTTGAGAGGCCACCCCAGGCCCACATTGATCAGTCACTTGCAGGTGGCTCTGTGGCAACGGACTCCACTTCCCGGAGAGGCTGGCTCTCAGAGTAACCCTGCAGGGCTCTGGCTTGGTTGTAACAAAGATGTAAGACTCCAAAAGCTTGTCATAGGAAGGCCCGTGACGACCTGTGCTTTACAGACTTGGGTCACTTCAAAGGCTTTGAGACACAATCTCAGAGAGTAACAGTGAGCTGTGTGGGGGAGTGCGCTGGGGGAAGTGGACAGTTCCGATCCCCTCCTCCGCAGGCCTCCTTGAGCTGGAGGCCAAGCTCACACAGGCTGGGTGCGCGCTTCCCTCTCTCAGAGCTGGCTGAGAGCCAGGGCGAGTCCCAGGTCAAGCTAAACACTCAGCTCTGTTCCTGCCTCTGTTTTTTTTTTTTTTTTTTTACATTTATTTATTTTATTGCAGTAACATCGGTTTATAACGTTATATAAACTTCAGATGTACAGCATTATATTTTGATTTCTGTGTAAATTACATCATGTTCGCCATGCAAGACTAATTATAGTCCATCACCCCACACAGGTGCCTAATCACCCCTTTCACCCTCCCTCCTCCCCCTTTCCCTTCTGGTAACCACCAATCCAGTCTCTGTTTCTCTGTGTTTGTTTGTCGTTTTTATCTTCTACTTATGAGTGAGATCATACGGTATTTGACTTTCTCCCTCTGACTGATTTCACTTGGCATAATACCCTCAAGGTCCAACCATGTGGTCACAAATGGCCAGATTTCATCATTTCTTATGGCTGAGTAGTATTCCATTGTGTATATATACCACATCTTCTTTATCCATTCGTCCCTTGATGGGCACCTAGGTTGCTTCCAAGTCTTGGCTATTGTGAATAATGCTGCAGTGAACATAGGGGTGCATGTATCTTTACGCATTTGTGTTTTCAAGTTCTTTGGATAAATACCCAGCAGTGGAACAACTGGATCAAGATCTATTCTTAATTTTCTGAGGAAACTCCATACTGTTTTCCACAGTGTCTACATACAGTTTGCACTGCCACCAGCAGTGTATGAGAGTTCCCTTCTCTCCACATCCTTGAAAACACTTGTTTCCTGTCTTAATTATGGCCATTCTGATGGGAGTGAGGTTATCCCCCATTGTAGCTTTGATTCGCATTTCCCTGATAGTGATGAACACCTTTTCATGTGCCTGTTGGCCATCTGTATATCTTCTTTGGAGAAATGTCTGTTCAGATCTTTTGCCCATTTCTTAATTGGGTTGTTAGTTTTTGTTGTTGAGATGTATGAGCTCTTTATATATTTTGTATATTAACACCTTATCTGATATATGGTTTGCAAATATCTTCTCCCAATTGTTAGGTTGTCTTTTCATCTTGTTGATGGTTTCCTTTGCTGTGCAGAAGCTTTCTAGTTTGATATAGTCTGATTTGTTTATTTTTTCTATTGTTTCCCTTACCTGGTCAGAGATGGTACTTGAAAATATGTTGCTAAGACCGATGTCGAAGAGTGTACTATCTATATTTTCTTCTAGAAGTTTCATGGTTTCAGGTCATACATTCAAGGCTTTAATCCATTTTGAGTTAATTTTTGTGTATGGTGTAAGATAATGGTCTACTTTCATTCTTTTGCATGTGGCTGTCCAGTTTTCCCAACACAATTTATTGAAGAGACTCTCTCCATTGTATGCTCTTGGCTCCTTTGTTGAAAATTAGCTGTCTATATGCGTGTGTTTGTTTCCAGGCTCTCGATTCTATTCCATTGATCTGTGTGTCTGTTTTTGTGCCAGTACCATGCTGTTTTGGTTACTATAGCTTCGTAGTATATTTTGAAATCAGGGAGTATGATCCTCCAGCTTTGTTCTTTTTTCTCAGGATTCCTTTAGCTATTCAAGGTTGTTTGTTATTCCCTATAAATTTTAGGATTCTTTGTTCTATTTTTTTGTGTTTTTTTTGAGGAAGATTAGCCCTGAGCTAACATCTGCCACCAATCCTCCTCTTTCTGCTGAGGAAGACCGGCCCTGAGCTAATATCCATGACCATTTTCCTCTACTTTATATGTGGGAAGCCTACCACAGCATGGCTTGACAAGCAGTGCGTAATTCCCTGCCTGGGATCCGAATTGGTGAACTCTGGGCCACCGAAGCGGAATGTGTGAACTTAATTGCTGTGCCACTGGGCTGGCCCCTTCTTTATTCTATTTCTGTGAAAAATGTTGGTGTAACTTTAATAGGGATTGCATTGAGTCTGTAGATTGCTTTAGGAAGTATAGACATTTTAACGATGTTAATTCTTCCAATACAAGAGCACGGAATATCTTTCCGTTTCTTTGTGTCTTCCTCAATTTTTTTCAACAATGTTTTATGGTTTTCAGTGTACAGATCTTTCAGTTCTTTGGTTAAGTTTATTCCTAGGTATTTTATTTTTTTTCTTGCAATTGTAAATGGGATTGTGTTCTTAATTTCTCTTTCTGCTACTTTGTTGTTAGTATATAGAAATGCAACTGAGTTTTGCATGTTGATTTTGTATCCTGCAACTTTACAGTATTCACTTATTATTTCTAAAAGTTTTTGGTGGATTCTTTAGAGTTTTCTATATATAAAATCATGTCATCTGCAAATAGTGACAGTTTCATTTCTTCCTTTCCAATTTGGATCGCTTTTATTTCTTTTTCTTGCATGATTGCTTTGGCTAGGACTCCCAATACTATGTTAAATAAGAGTGGTGACAGTGGGCATCCTTGTCTGGTTCCTGTTCTTAGAGGGATAGCTTTCAGTTTTTCTCCATTGAGCATGATATTAGCTGCGGGTTTGTCGTATATGCCCTCTATTATGTTGAAGTACTTTCCTTTTATACCCATTTTATTCAGGGTTTTTTATCATAAATGGATGCTGTGTCTTGTCAAATGCTTTCTCTGCATCTACTGAGATGATCATGTGATTTTTATTCTTCATTTTTTTAACGTGGTGTATCACGTTGATTGATTTGCAGATGTTAAACAATTCCTGCATCCCTGGGATAAATTCCACTTGATCATGGTGTATGATCTTTTTAATGTATTGTATTTGATTTGCTGGTGTATGATCTTTTTAATGTATTGTATTTGATTTGCTAGTGTTTTGTGGAGGATTTTTGCATCGATGTTCTTCAGTGATATTGGCCTGTAATTTTCTTTTTTTGTGTTGTTGTTGTCTGGTTTTGGTATCAGGATAATGTTGGCTTCATAGAATGAGTTAGGAAGCCTCCCCTCCTCTTCAATTTTTTGAAAGAGTTTGACAAGGATAGGTATTAAGTCTTCTTTGAATCTTTGGTAGAATTCACCAGGGAAGCTGTCTGGCCCTGGACTTTTATTTTTTAGGGGGGTTTTGATTACTGTTTCAATCTCCTTACTGGTGGCTGGTCTATTAAAATTCTCTATTTCTTCTTGATTCAGTTTTGTAGGGTTATATGATTCTAAGAATTTATCCATTTCTTCTGGATTATCCAATTTGTTGGCGTATAGCTTTTCATAGTATTCTCTTATAATCTTTTGTATTTCTGAGGTGTCTGTTGTAATTTCTCCTCTTTCTTTCCTGCTTTTATTTATTTGAGCCTTCTCTCTTTTTTTCTTGGTGAGTCTAGCTAAAGGTTCATCAATTTTGTTTATCTTTTCAAAGAACCAGCTCTTCATTTCATTGATTCTTTCTATTGTTTTTTATGTCTCTATTTCATTTACTTCCACTCTGATTTTTACTTTTCCTTCCTTCTACTGATTTTTGGGCTTTGTTCTTCTTTTTACAGTTCCTTTAGGTGCACTGTTAGATCGTTTATTTGAGATTTTTCTTGTTTTGAGGTAGGTCTGTAGTGCTATAAACTTCCCTCTTAGAATTGCTTTTGCTGTATCCCATAAGTTTTGGAATGTTGTGTTTTCATTTTCATTTGTCCCCAGGTATTTTTTGATTTCTCCTTTGATTTCTTCATTGACCCAATCGTCGTTCAGTAGCATTTTGTTTCATCCCCACATATTTGTGGCTTTTCTGACTTTCTTCCTATAGTTGATTTCTAGTTTTATACTGTTGTGGTCAGGAAAGATGGTTGGTACTATTTCAGTCTTTAAACTTATTGAGACTTGTTTTGTGCCCTAATACATAATCTACCCTGGAGAATGTTCCATGTGCATTTGAAAAGAATGTGTATTCTGTGGTTTTTGGATGGAATGTTCTGTATATATCTACTAAGTCCATCTGGTCTAATGTGTCATCTAAGGCCAATTTCCTTATTGATCTTCTGTTTGCATGATCTATCCATTGTTGTAAGTGGAGTGTTAAAGTCCTCAACTATTATTATGTTAATGTCTATTTCTCCTTTTATGTCTGTTAATAATTGGTTTATATATTTAGGTGCTCCTGTGTTGAATGCATAGGAATTTACAAGTCTTATATCCTCTTATTGGATTATTCCCTTTACCATTATGTAGTGCCCTTCTTTGTCTCTTGTTACATTTTTGTTTTAAAATCTATTTTGTCTGATATAAATATTGTTACCCCCACTTTCTTTTCATTGCCACTTGCGTGGAGTATCTTTTTCCATGCCTTTACTTTCAGTTTGTGAGTGTCTTTAGGTCTGAAGTGTGTCCCTTGTATGCATCATGTATATGGGTCTTATTTTTTAATCCAGTCAGCCACCCTGTGTCTTTTTATTGGACCATTTAGTCCATGGACATTTAAAATAGCTATTGATAAGCATGTATTTATTGCCATTTTGTTCCCTTTTTTCTGGATGTTTTAGTAGGTCTTTTCTGTTCCTTTCTTCTTCTCTTGCTCTCTCCCCTTGTGGTTTGATGGCTTTCTTTAGTATTCTATTTGGGTTCTTTTCTCTTAATTTTTGTGTATTTATTGTAGGTTTCTGGTTTGTGATTATCATGAGGTTCATATATAATAACCTAGGTATATAGCAATCTATGTTAAGTTGATGGTCTCTTTAGTTTGACCTCTTTCTAAAAGCTTACTCTTTTACTACTTTCCTTCAACATTATATATTCATAGGTGGTTGATCTGCTACCTTTGCTGTATTTTTGCCATTCCCAGTGATTTTATTGCTTTTTTTTTGATAATTTTCTTACTTCTATTTGTGGTTTTCTCTTTCCCACTTAAATAAATCCCTTTAGCATTTCTTGTAAGACTGATTTCTTGTTGATAACCTCCTTTAATTTTTGCTTGTCTGGGGAACTCTTTATCTCTTCTTCCATTCTGAATGATAACCACGTAGAGTATTCTTGGCTGTAGGTTTTTTCCTTTCATCACTTTAAATATATTGTACCACTCCCTTTTACTCTGTAAGCTTTCTGCTGAGAAGTCAGCCGACAGCCTTCTGGGGTTTCCTTTGTATGTCACTTGTTGCCTTTCTCTTGTGGCTTTTAGGATTCTCTCTTTATCTTTAATCCTTGACATTTTAATTATTATGTGTCTTGGTGTGGGCTTCTTTGGGTTTATCTTGTTCGGTGCTTTCTGTGCTTCGTCTACCTGAATGTCTGTTTCCTTCCTTAAATTAGGAGAGTTTTCAGCTATTATTTCTTCATATACATTCTCTGCCCCTTTGTTTCTCTCTTCTCCTTCTGGAACACCTATAATACAGTTGTTAGTGCACTTGTTGTTGTCCAGAGGTCCCTTAGACTGTCCTCATTCTTTTTAATTCTCTTTTCTCTTATCTGTTCAGCTTGGGTGATTTCCTCTTGTCTTTCCTGAAGCTTGCTGATCCTTCCTTTCTTCTGTATCATCTACTCTGCTGTTGAGTCCCTCTAGTCAATTTTTCATTTCCACTACTATAGTCTTCATTTCTGATTGGCTCTTTTTTATATTTTCCACTTCTTTGCTGAACTTCTCACTGAGTTCGTCTGTTCTTTTCTTTTTTTTTTTTTTTAAAGATTGGAACCTGAGCTAACAACTGTTGTCACTCTTCTTTTTTTTTAATTAGTAAAAACACATATATTTTATTTTACTTTTTTTATTAAGATTATGATAGTTAACAACCTGTGAAATTACAGTTGTACATTATTATTAGTCATGTTATAGGTACACCACTTCACCCTTAGTGTCCTCCCCCACCCCCACTTTCCCCTGGTAACCACCAATCAGTTCTCTTTGTCTATATGTTAACTACCACCTATGAGTGGAGTCATACAGAGTTCATCTTTGTCTGGCTTATTTCACTCAACATAATACCCTCAAGGTCTATTCATGTTGTTGTGAATGGGACAACTTTGTCCTTTTTTATGGCTGAGTAGTATTCCATTGTGTATATATATACCATACCTTCTTTAGCCAATCATCAGTTGCTGGGCACTTAGGTTGGTTCCATGACTTGGCTATTGTGAATAATGCTGCAATGAACATAGGGGTGCATGGGACTTTTGGAATTGCTGCTTTCAGGTTCTTAGGATAGATACCCAGTAGTGGGATGGCTGGGTCATGAGGTATTTCTATTTTTAACTTTTTGAGAACTCTCCATACTGTTTTCCATAATGGCTGCACCAGTTTGCATTCCCACCAACAGTGTATGAGGGTTCCTTTTTCTCCACAGCCTCTCCAACATTTGTTACTCTTGGTTTTGGATATTTTTGCCATTCTAACAGGTGTAAGGTGATATCTTAGTGTAGTTTTGATTTGCATTTCCCTGATGATTAGTGATGATGAGCATCTTTTCATGTGCCTATTGGCCATCCGTATATCTTCTTTGGAGAAATGTCTGTTCATGTCCCCTGCCCATTTTTTGATTGGGTTGTTTGATTTTTTGTTGTTGAGCTGCGTGAGTTCTTTATATATTATGGTGATTAACCCTTTGCCGGATAAATAACTTGTAAACATTTTTTCCCAATTAGTGGGCTGTTTTTTTTGTTTCAATCCTGTTTTCCCTTCCCTGGAAGAAGCTCTTTAGGCTGATGAAGTCCCATTTGTTTATTCTTTCTATTGTTTCACTGGTCTGAGGAGTTATGGTGTCCAAAAAGATTCTTTTGAAACTGATGTCAAAGAGTGTACTGCCTATATTCTCTTCTAGAAGACTTATTGTTTCAGGCCTAATCTTTAGGTCTTTGATATATTTTGAGTTTATTTTAGTGAATGGTGAAAAAGAATAGTCAATTTTCATTCTTTTACATGTGTCTGTCCAGTTTTCCCAGCACCATTTGTTGAAAAGACTTTCTTTTCTCCATTGTAGGCCCTCAGCTCCTTTGTCAAAGATTAGCTGTCCATAGATGTGTCATTTTATTTCTGGGCTTTCAATTCTGTTCCATTGATCTGTGCATCTGTTTTTGTACCAGTACCATGCTGTTTTGATTACTGTTGCTTTGTAGTATGCTTTGAAGTCAGGGATTGTGATGCCTCCGGCTTCGTTTTTCTTTCTCAGGATTGCTTTAGCAATTCGGGGTCTTTTCTTGCCCCATATGAATTTTAGGATTCTTTGTTCAATTTCTGTAAAGAACGTCATTGGGATTCTGATTGGGATAGTGTTGAATCTGTAGATTGCTTTAGGTAGTATGGACATTTTAACTATGTTTATTCTTCCAATCCATGTGCATGGAATGTCTTTCCATCTCTTTATGTCATCATCGATTTCTTTCAAGAAAGTCTTGTAGTTTTCATTGTATAGATCTTTCACTTCCTTGGTTAAATTTATCCCAAGGTATTTTATTCTTTTTGTTGCGATCGTGAATGGGATTGAGTTCTTGAGATCTTTTTCTGTTAGTTCATTGTTAGTGTATAGAAATGCTACTGAGTTATGTAAGTTGATTTTATATTCTGCAACTTTGCTGTAGCTGTTGATTGTTTCTAATAGTTTTCCTATGGATTCTTTGGGGTTTTCTATATATAAGATCATGTTGTCTGCAAACAGCAAGAGTTTTACTTCTTCGTTTCCTATTTGGATTCCTTTTATTTCTTTTTCCTGCCAAATTGCTCTGGCCAACACCTCCAGCATTATGTTGAACAAGAGTGGTGAAAGTGGGCACCCTTGTCTTGTTCCTGTTCTGAGAGGGATAGGTTTCAGTTTTTGTCCATTGAGTATGATGTTGGCTGTGGGTTTGTCATATATGGCCTTTATTATGTTGAGGTACTTTCCTTCTATACCTATTTTATTGAGGGTTTTTTATCATAAATGGATGTTGGATCTTGTCAAATGCTTTCTCTGCATCTATTGAGATGATCATGTGGTTTTTGTTTCTCAATTTGTTAATGTAGTGAATCACATTGATTGACTTGCGGATGTTGAACCATCCCTGTGTCCCTGGTATAAATTCCACTTGATCATGGTGTATGATCTTTTTGATGTATTGCTGTATTTGGTTTGCCAAAATTTTGTTGAGGATTTTTGCATCTATGTTCATCAGCGATATTGGCCTGTAGTTCTCCTTCTTTGTGTTGTCCTTGTCAGGTTTTGGGATCAGGGTGATGTTGGCTTCATAGAATGTGTTAGGGAGTGTTCCATCTTCCTCAATTTTCTGGAATAGTTTGAGAAGGATAGGTATTAAATCTTCTTTGAATGTTTGGTAGAATTCTCCAGAGAAGCTGTCTGGTCCTGGACTTTTATTTTTGGGGAGGTTTTTGATTACTGTTTCTATTTCTTTACTTGTGATTGGTCTATTCAGATTCTCTATTTCTTCCTGGTTCACTTTGGGTAGGTTGTATGAGTCTAGGAATTTCTCCATTTCTTCTAGGTTGTTCAATTTGTTGGTATATAGTTTTTCATAGTATTCTCTTATGATCCTTTGTATTTCTTCAGTATCTGTTGTGATTTCTCATCTCTCATTTCTAATTTTATTTATTTGAGATTTCTCTCTTTTTTTCTTAGTGAGTCTGGCTAAGGGTTTATTGATTTTGTTAATTTTTTCAAAGAACCAACTTTTTGTTTCATTGATCCTTTCTACTGTCTGTTTTGTTTCAATATCATTTATTTCTGCTCTAATTTTTATTATTTCCCTCCTTCTACTGATTTTGGGCTTTGTTTGTTCTGTCAATCTTCTTTTTTTTAAATTTTCTCCCCAAAGCCCCTCTCCCCCTGTACATAGTTGTATATTCTAGTTCTGAGTGCCTCTGGTTGTGCTATGTGGAATGCTACCTCAGCATGGCCTGAGGAGCAGTGCCATGTCCGTGTCCAGGATCCAAACCAGTGAAACTGTGGGCCACCAAAGTGGAGCATGCAAACTTAACCACTTGGCCAGGGGGCCGGCCCCCCATCCATTCTTCTCCCAACATCAGTGAGCATACTCATGACATTTATTTGAACTCTTTGTCAGGTAGATTGTTTATTTCTGTTTTGTTTAGTTCTTTTTCTGGGGTTTTGTCCTCTTCCCTTACTTGGAATGTTTTCCTTTGTCTCCTCCTTTTCTCTCTTTCTCTGTGCTTATATCTATGTATTAGGTATATCAGCTACATCTCCTGATCTTGGAGCAGTGGCCTTTTGTAAGAAATGCCTTATGAGGCCCAGCAGTCTGCTTCCCTCTTGTCACCAGTTCCAAATGTTCTAGGAGTGATCCAGGTGCAGGCTACATGTGTCTTTCTCTTGTGGCAGGGTTGTTCTTGTTGCAGGTGCCCAGGGAGGCTAGGCTGTCCCCCTGGCCTGCTGGTTGTAATGCTCAGCTGCATGTGGCTGCTATGGACCCTTCAGTCACTTCGTCAGACACAGGGAGCACCAGCATAGTTGGCTGCAAGGTCTAATAGCACATTCCTGTTGCAGTTTTTCTGTTAAGTGAGTAGGCCCCCAGCCTGCCTGGTTGCTAGGCTCAGGGGCTTATAATTGCTGTAGGCCTCTGTGTTACAAGAGTCTTGTCAGCTGTCTCAGGATTGCAACTGAGTGGGGCTGGCCCCTGGCATGGGAGCACCCAATTTTTTCAGGTTTTGAAAGGTGGGGCCAATCCCCTATGTGGCTGTTTGAAAAGCACAGGTCTTCTGAGGCTGATAAGCCTCACTGCCCACAGGGCCACACACATTTTCAACACAGTCCTGCCTCATGTGTGCACCTCAACCCCCTAAAGTGGACAAAAGCACCCCACTGCAGAGGCCCCTGAACCCCACCCCCTCCTCCTACATGCCTTGCCCATCAGAGGTGGACCCACTCACCTGCCTGCTGAGGATCCAGGCACCCAGCCTATGTAGGCCCACAAGTTGCCTGAGGGCTTGCTGTTGGGTGAGCCCAATCCCTGTGGCAGCTGCCTGTTCTAGCTGAGCTGGATTAGATCAAAGCTTTAGTGAGTGGGGCAGACCCTGGGCTAACAGGCCAGGGGAAAAACTCCAATTGTTTCTGTCAGTATCTATGTCAGCATGCTTGTAGCATGTCACAATAATGACTGCTGCCAATGTCTCAGTCCCTGGAGAGGTCTCACCTCTCACCAAGATGCACCCAGAGCCTATCAGGTGAGTCTCTTTTCACCAAAGGACTGTGCACCTTTCCTTCTGTGGTTTTATGTGGCTTTCTGAAATGAGCAAATTTGCGTGTGGGCCCTTTAAGAGCTGGCTTTTTTCCCCTTATGTCTGATAGCTTTTCTAGGGGTATTCCCCACTGTTGTTAGTAGCCAGCAAAGCTAGATATTATGGTACTCGTTTCAGTTGTGCTGAGTCCAAAAGATGCTTCTAGTGGTAACACTCCCTTGCTCAGGTACCCTACTCCTCCAGGGAAGGCTGCATTACCTAGGATTGCTTCTGGCCAGCCATGAAGTGTCACAGCTCAGGAAGGTGGTTTCTTTTCTCTCCAGAAAGATTTTCTGCCTCTTCTACCTCAGTCAGCACTCTCCCTTGTTGCAGTGTTCTTTTTATCCAGATTTCAGTTCTCTTTCAGGGGTAATTGTTCCGAGAGTAGTTGTAAACAGGTTTTGTCCACGGGAGGAGGTGAGCTCCGAGTCTGCCTACGTCATCATCTTGACCCCATCCTCCTGTCTCTGGTTTTTATGTGGAAGTCATCATAACATTCTTCCTGGACCTCTCCTGCCCCCACAGCCCCACCCCTAAACCTGAAGAGTAGGTGACTTCACCCCTCAGTGAACACACTGTCTTGCCCACTGTGTTTCACCAGCACGTTTCTGAAGTGGAGCAAATTATAGCAAGTAAGTTATCAGTCTGGGCAACCTCTTCCCAGCGTCATTCCAGAATAAAATGTGTGAGGACAGACAAGACAGTTATTATCCTTGAAATACAACATTAGAAGTCACTGGTAGGTGACTAATAGTTAGGGTTGTCCAGAGAGACAGAACCAACAGGAGATGTGTCTAAAGAGATTTAATACAAGGTGTTGGCTCACATGATTATGGAGGCTGAAAGTCCCACAATCTGCTACCTACGAGCTGGAGAATGAGGAAGGCTTGTGGTATAGTTCATATGCCTGAGAGCTGCAGAGCAATGGTGTGGATTCCAGTCCAAGGCTAAAGGCCTGAGAACCAGATGTGCGTAGGACAGAAGACTGACATCTCAGCTCAACAGTCAGGTGGAGAGAGGGCGATTCCAACACTTCCTCTGCCTTTTTGTTCTATTCAGGCCCTCAACAGATAGATGATGCCCTTATTGGGGAGGACCATCTGTTTTACTTAGTCCACCAATTCAAACGCTCAGCGCTTCCCAAAACACCTTCACAGACATACCCAGAAATAATGTTTAACCAGATATCCGGGCATCCCATGATCCAGGCAAGCTGACACATAAAATCAACTATCAGGGGTGGTCATGGTGGGGTTTTTTCCCTCAAAATGGCTGAAGTAAAGATTGGACAGTGTCCATTGTAGACTATTACAAAATGTAAACTAGTGAACGCCTACACTTGTTTTAGCATTTTCAAAACAAGGTTCCCAGCCTGATGTGTCCCTGTGTCAGTACTAGGAGTGGCTTTTCATTCCTCAGGGCCCACACTGTCAGAGAAGTGCAAGCTGAGCAGTTACAATTTGCAGATGATATTTAAGTAGTGCATTACAGAATAAAATGCCCTTTGTTTCTTTCCTATTTTAAGTAACATTCTCAGCAACACGTTTATGCTTTTTATACAGAGGACATAAGTCGATATTGTGGCAAACACATCTGTATACCTTCCAGGGCCTCAACAGTCATGGCAGTTATCAAAAGCCCAAAAAGGCATCAGCACTAAATCATGCGGCTTCAGAAACGCAATAATAAATCTGTAGTCAAGTCTTTGCAGAAGAAATGTGAACTACAAATCAATTGGTTTCAGACAATTCATTTATTTAATTTGTCCTTTGGATCTATAAAGGGATCCAATTAATTTAAAGATACTTTTATTAGCATTGGCTGCTCTGGATGGTTCTTCATCAAGAATGTTAAATTCCTGGAACCAATGACTCACATCTTATATTTCTGTGCATCGTGATCAGCTCCTTGAACCCAGCTTTCTCCATCTCAGAAGGTCAAGGGATTAACTTCAGCACCTTAAAGGGGACTCGTCACCTGGATTGAGGTACTAAAAGGACTTTTCTTCCAATGCAGAATCCTTCAAGCTGACAGGTATGGCTTGGAAAATACCCACCCAATCACCAAGTGCTGACTGAGCCTTAAAGAGAGTTTCCAGAGCCTTTGCTGGGAACACCAGGCCCGGGATGCGGTGAGCCAGTGTGTGAGCTCAAAGGTCCTACGGGAGTGTGATTCAACTCACTCCTTACTTAGTGCAGCTTAGGCTGTTGACCTCAGTTTTAGCTTGCCAGGCTGATCAATGATCAATAACATCAATACACAGGGAGGAAGGAGAAAATGGTTCTGCCTCATGGATCAATAATGTTCTTCTGAATACCCCTAGACTAGGAAGAAGTATAGCCAATAACTTACTCTTTGGAGAAGGGGAAATCCAGGTTAAAATTCTGTCTTGGAGAACTTTACACACTAGCAAATCTCTTTTTTAGAAGTACTATTCCTTATATTCAAACAGTGGAAAAATATAAGCAATCGTTTTATGTGAAACTAAGATTACCCATATTATATATTCGTATGAATTATTTGGTTTAAGTTTTGCCAAAGGTAAATCTACCTTGTGTATTTCAACCAGTGGGCAAATTGTACCCTATAGCTCCAGGTTTTCTCAGTTGCCAGCTGATGGTTTGAAAAACAAAAGGAGGACAAGAGAGAAGATGGACACACACATTTACCTTGTCTCCTTCCCACAATCCTACTGAGAATACTGTAAAATGGAGTATAAAATGGAGTAATTTCACAAGAGAGCTAAAGGTAGAAGAGGGTACCAGCAGCAGATCAGATTTTTGATGTAATTCTGGAAGGTGGAAAGCACATGTGATGACATTGCTGAATTACCTATAACAGAGTAAGCCACAGCTCAGAAGGTGCAAAAGAGAAAACTGCCTGGAAACAGAGCCTTTGTTTTGGCTCCCAAAATCCTCTAGGCTCAGAATTTGCAGTTTTGTGCCTGGTCATAACTGACCCTACTAGTTGAACTTCCCTATCCATGAACTTAGTCTTCCTATTCTGGAAGGGGAATTTTGGGAGAAAAGGGCTACACAAATGCAGAGGAACCCACAACACACTCTCCAGATCTGCCAGTCTGGCTTTCATTCATAAACACAACAGATAATCAAGACAGCCTTGAGGAAAATCAGCAGCTTCAAAGAGAAGAACCAAGACAAGAAACTCAAGAGTGGTTCCCAGGAGAAAGAGAGAATTCAAGAAATGGAAGTCTCAGCTCTGTGTGAAGGCATTGCTTCCATGAAGCAAGAATAGGTTAATCTGAAAAAGGAGCAGAGAGTAAGAGTTCTTGAAGATTAACGATAGGATTTCAGGATAAGACTGCAAACTAAAATGTGATATGATTTTGAGTATTTGCTGGAGTATAAGAAAAACCAATCCACATGGCTTTGATGCTTAGAACACTCTCTGTGGAGAGAGGGATTTAGTACCAGAAGATTGCATCTATTTCTCCAGTCACATTACTTGGTTCTGAGGTGATTAATATTACATCATCAAAATATTGTAAATGCAGTTTCTTAGCTTGCAATTTTTAGAATCAACTTCTGGAAGAGTACCAAAGATCTGGGTAATCTACAAAATGGAATGCAAACATTATAACCTGGGTATTGTAAAAGTAACAGTGGAACTGACAATAGTTGGGTAAGGATGGGGAGGAGTGTAGGGTGATGAAGGGAAAACAAGACCCTCACGTCATGCAGAGGAAGAGCAAAAGGAATGTTGTCCTGTTAGCGGAAAAAGAAACATCAAAGTTACAAAGATAAACAAAAAAACCTATAAATACATATGCTTATAAAAGACAAGTCTTGGGGAGTAGTGGAGGGAAGAGATAATGGGAGTCTGGCAATCTCAGATTTCATAGGGGGGACTCCGTAGATGCCATGTAAAATTAATAACTCAAGAAATAGAGTTATAAGCATATTATCTAGAATTATGGATGTAACTGCCCAAAGAACAGAAAACAGTTACTCTGGAGAGTGGAACTGCCTCCAGGAATGCAAGGCTTGGATTTTTCATATCATATTATTTTATAGCTGTGGAGTCAGCAAAATATGGCCCACAGGCTGGCTGCCTGTTTTTGTAAATAAAGTTTTATTGGAACACAGTCACATTCATTTGTATTACCTGCAGCTGATTTTGTGTTAACAATAACCGAGTTGATTAGTTGTGACAGAGATCATATGCCTACGAGCCTAAAATATTTACTATCTGGCATTTTACAGAAAAAGTTTGCTGACCTCTGCTATAGATTACTAGTTTTTTAACTGTGTGCATGCATTATCTTGATTTTTAAAAAGAAAACTAGGGTCTGGCCCGGTGGCATCGTGGTGAAGTTCGTGTGCTCTGCGTTGGCGGCCCAGGGTTTGCAGGGTCGGATCCCAGGCACAGACCTAGAACTGCTTGTCAAGCCACACTGTGGCAGCATCCCACATCAAACAGGGGAAGATCGGCACAGATGTCAGCTCAGCGAAAATCTTCCTCAGACATACACAAAAAAGAAAACCTAAAATGGATATTTCCTACTTTTCGATACCTATTTCCAAACTACTGTAAACTTAAACAGGTTATAAAAATCTCCATGTAACTTCTCTTTATTCTTTTGTTTTTGAAAGGCAGACTGCCACACGCAGCACCTCATTTGGACATGTCTGGAGCTTTGGAAGTTTGGCTACCCTATGCTCTACAAATGGACCTTGAGAACTTATTTGGACATTCTAGCAAGAGAGAGCTCAGCTACTCATATACCCTACACTGAAGAATGGTCCTCCTCTATTGGGGAAAGTTGTCCTCTGATGGAGTATGCAGCTTCAGGAGGGACACCCATGGAGTGTTGAGGGAGGAGGGGGACACCTCCCTCGCCAACCAGATCAGCCAAGGCAACCCTGACAATCAATGGGGTGACAGATGTCTCAGCCAGATTGTCCTCACATCCTCTTTTTATTCTTAAATTGCCTCTAACTGCAATGCTTTTGATCCTGGAAATGGATTATGTACTATGAAAGCCATGAGAAGATGCTGAAACAGAGAGGAATTTGGTTTGCTGTTTGCTTATTTTTTCCCCCAACAAAAAGCCCAGCTTTCCAGAAGGTCTTTAGAAAATCAGTTTTTGTTTTATTCCCCATGACAATCTTCTAAAAAGTCTTTTTAAATCAAAGGAAATAAAAGTGAGAGAAACCAAAGAAAATAGGAATTGTAAATAAGATGCTACTGCCTAATAACCAAATAGTAAATAACGTTACAACACAGAAGATTAAGGAGGTAAGAGCAGGAATGTTTCCAAGTGTAGCTGAGTGGAGCCCACAGCGTGACCAACTTACTGACACACTTGTTTGCTCTGAGAAAACAATTCACAGCACCACAATTTGAAGTCGTACTAAAGATGTAAAGGTAAAAACGACAGTCTCGGGGGCATTAACTCTACGTGGACGTGTCTTTTCTTGGACTGAAACATTTTTTTCAGTTTCTGGGTTTTGATACATGCAACAGAAAAACTGGAAATTTGATACAGATTTGTTTCTTTCCAAGGGCATTGTGTTAATTAAAATGCCAATGCAGACGTCCAATTTCTGCTCAGAGATGTAGAGAGCATGAAAGAGAGTCGTTCCCACACTTACAATAAGAAAATAGCAAGGCAAACTACAAATTAATGACTTATATTGGACCCATTAGAGAACTGAGGTTGCAAGACAAACAATTTACCTGCAACGTGGAGAGAGACAGACGCTCGTTGGGAGAAACAGGACCCAAGCATTTGCTTACCTAGAACAGAAGCCACTGAACGCTGCATAAGTTGATATGATGATTCAGCTAGAAATTTTTAACAAATTGCTAAAGGCTGAAAGAGGGCTAACAAGAAAGTGCTCTCTTGCAGGATTTTCTCCCAGCAATTGCAGGTGTTTGCAGACAGGTGTGGAAAAGAATTCTGAGAAAAACTTTCCTATGGTATTGGCTGGGAGAGGGGAAGAGCAACCACTGCCAAAATTGGCCAGACCATATCCCCACCTTCTCTGCTAGCAAGTGTCTGGGAAGGTGATAGGTGGGTCAGTCTCTGATATTCTGATTAAGCCTCAGTCTCAGGCAACACTGTGGACCCTGGCCTCAGAGGTGCAAACTTCACAAGTATTCCTGCCCCTCCCCCATAGGTAGAGCTTTTTGTTTTCTCTTCTCCTTCCCCAGGTTTCCACCAGTGACCTCAGGCTACAGTTTCTGTTACCCTTCCCTCTGCAGATTAAGGCTACAATTACTGATTACAGCTTTTAGCTGTTTAACCCACCCATTGTTAACTGTGCTGCTTAGGCAATAGGCTATCTGGCTCCCACTAGGCTCCTGTAGATAACCTCTCCCTGGAGCCTGGGTCACCATGGTAACAGGTGTGTGAGCCGTTTTTCAGGAATTAGAATTCCTTGTCCACTTCAGGCTGGTTGAGACCACCAACTCATCAACCAGGCCAGTGCAGATGTCCCATAGGTGACCTTTTGACGTCAAGAGGCTAAAAACTCCACCCTCAGATTATGCTAACGCCGCCATTTTGTGAACATGGGTCCTATGAAGAGGCGTGAAGTCTGACTTTGCTTGCGCAGATCGTCAATTACCTTACCTCTCTTTATCTCCAGTCACCATCTCCACGTTTCAGACCACCTTGCCCCATCCCATAAATATCCCTGAGTCCCCGTTTTTGGGGAAGTGAATTTGAGGCTCATGCTTTCGCTTCCTTGCATGGCTGCCTTGTGAGTAAACCCTCTGTCTGCGGCAATCTCATCGTCTCAGTGTTTGGCTTTCTGGATGGCAGGCAAAAACAAACCTGGTTCGGTAACACTTGAAACCTCTGGTGCACTTAAGGTAACTATACTAACAGGAAACTTCAAATCAGCCTAATTTCTGACTAGATTAATACACCTCACCATATTAAAGGCCTAGGAGAAGGAAAGGTAGGTTCATCTCCAATCATAAAAAACATTTACCTTAATATCTACTGTCTTTTTCAATATTTCCAACTTTTAATTAAAAAAATCTGTGCACACAAAAATGCAAGAAACACACAGTCTGGAGAGATGAAGAAATCATCAGAACCAGACTCACATATGACACAGACGTTGGAACTATCAATATTGACTGTGACTAATACGTTAAAGGATCTAAAGGAAAAAGTAGACAGCCTGGAAGACCCAATAGGTAATTTCAGTAGAGAAATGAAAACCATAAGAATCAAGCAGAAGTGTTAGAAATTTTTAAAAAACCCACAGTAATAGATGAAAAGGGCTTTTGATGGGTTCATCAGTAGAACTGATAGAGTTAAACAAAGAATGAACTTGAAGATAGGACAATAGAAATTACCTAAACTGAAATGTAAAGAGAAAAAAGCAGGGGAAAAAAGAACAAATCATTCAAAAGCACGGGACAATATCAAACAGTGTAATACAAGCATAATTAGAATCCCAGAAGAAGAATGAGAAAATGGGCAGAAGAAATATTTGAAAAAAATAGTAGTTGAGAATTTTCCAAAATTAGTGACAGACACAAAATCACAGATCCAAGAATATCAGAGAATGACAATAGGATAAATACCAAAGAAAAACAAACAAATGTATCTAGACATATCGTATTCAGACTGCTACAAACCAAAGACAAAGGGAAAATTTGAAGGCAGTCAAGAAAACAGACATGCAGTCATGTATTGCTTAACAACGGGGATACATTCTGAGAAATGTGTCATTAGGCAAATTTGTCGTCGTGTGATCGTCATAGACTGTCCTTACACAAACCTAGATGGTATAGCCTACCACACACCTAGGCCATACGGTACCAATCTCATGGGATCACTGTCATACATTATGCATGACTGTATTATCTATAGAGGAAAAAGGAGAGGAATTGCAATAGACCTCCTGTCAGAAACCACACAAGCCAGAAGATAATGAATTGACATCTTCACAGTGCTGGGGAAAACAGCTGACAATCAGAAGTCTATACCTCATTAAAATGCCTTAAAAAGTGAAAGATATGAGAAGTCAAAACTTTCCCAGACAGAAAAGTTGAAGGAATTCATGGCCAGCAAACCCTCTCTGCCATAAATGTTAAGCAAGTTCTTTAGGCAGAAAGAATACGATAAAGTTGAGAAGAGCCTCATCCATGGAATGAATGAGTGAAAGTAAAAACTTTTTTCCTTATTTTTATTTGCTTTAAAAGATAACCAACTGTTAACAGCAAATATAGTAACTTGGAATATGTGAATTGTATGACAACAACGGCACAAGAGATGGGAGGGGAGATTTGAGAAGATACTGTTCTTAAGTCCTTACAATACCTGTGAAACAGTATATTCCCTGAAGACAGACTCAAATTATTTAAAAATGTATATTATAAACTCTAGGGCACCACTGAAAATATAGTTTTTTTAAAAAAGAGGTAAAAATAATAAATCAATAGAGAAGTCAAATCCAGAGAAGGCTGTAAAAGAGGAAAAAAGAACAAAAATCAAATGGAACAAATAGAGAATGGCTACTAAAATAGTAAATTTTAATTTAATCATATCAATAATCATTTAAAACATGAATAGTCTAAACATATCAGTTAAAAGACTGATATTGGACAAAAAACTATGCCTCACCTATATGCTATCTACAATAAACCCACTTTATATAAAGACATACATACAAACGTAAAAAGATGGAGAAAGATATACCACGCAAACACTAGCCAAAAGAATGCTGGAGTAGATGTATTAGTTTTAAAGTAAACTTCACAACAAGTAAGATTATCAGAGATAAAGAGAGACATTATGTAGTGATAAAGGTGTCAAGTCTCCAAGAAGACATACCAGTTCTACATGAATTTGCATCTAACAGAACTTCAAAATATACAAGACAAAAACTAAGAGATTTGAAAGGAGACAGACAAATCCACGATCAGAGCTGGAGAGTTCAACACTTCTCTTTCAGGAAATAGTAGGGCAAGTGGGCAGAAAGTTGTAAGGATATAAATGACCCAGACAACACTGCCAAGCCACTTGATTTAACTGACATTTATAGAACATTCCATCCAACAACAGCACTTCCTGAGTGACCATGAACACTGACCGTGAACATTCACCGTATCTGGGGGCCACAAAATGCCAGTATAAAGGCTATATTCCATATACCAGGGAGTTTTGGGTTGACATGCACCAGAGAAGAGCAGGTTTGGGTAGTTTGCAAAAACTTCCTCAGGTATTTCTGATTCTTTTTCCTACCTCTTCCTTTCCATCTCCCCCTGCCCTTCCACTTCAATTAAGAACTTTTGGGCTGGACTCTGCCAAGCAGGGAATGAGTGAAGGTGAGGTGTGTATAACTGGAACGCTGTTTTCTTATAGACTAACCCTGAATGGAAACATCCATGTTGCCAAATACTTGTTGTTTTTTTTGAGGAAGATTAGCCCTGAGCTAACCGCTGCCAATCCTCCTCATTTTGCTGAGGAAGACTGGCTGTGAGCTAACATCATGCCCATCTTCCTCTACTTTATACGTGGGACGCCTACCACAGCATGGCTTTTGCCAAGTGATGCCACGTCCGCACCCAGGATCTGAACCAGCGAATCTCGGGCCGCTGAGAATCAGAATGTGTGCACTTAACCACTGCACCACCGAGCCGGCCCACCAAATACTTGTTTATTCATCCATTCCGAAGACATCACCCGAGTCTCTACTCTGCAGTACACCATTGTGCTGACTACTGACGAGGGCGCAAAGCCACCAGTGAAAGATGACACCGCTAAGCTTGATGAGTGCTTTGCAAATGCAGTTGGCAGCCTTCTGCAGACTGAACCAAAAGAATGTCCTGAGAATGAATGAGGGGGACAGAGATGGAAGCTATCAGAAATTAGGGAGAAAGAATTAAAAACTGGGGATTATTCTCTTTTTCTTAATAAGCAATCACCTGCCGGAAGTATTAAAGCTTTTGCTGAAGAAAATAAGCTGCCCTTGCTTGTGGCTTACCACAAAGGCTCAGAGATGGTGAGGCTCACAGGGTCACCTCTCCCAGCCCAGATCCAGAAAGCCAACCCCAGCTCTAAACATAGACCACCGTAAACTTGTGTCTTAGCTTGCTCGGGCTGCCATAACAAAGCACCGCAGGCTGGGTGGCTCAAACAACAGGAATTTATTTTCTCTTAACTCTGGAGGATAGACGTCCAGGATGAAGGTGCCAGCAGGATTGGTTTCTTCTAAGGTCTCTCTCCTTGGCCTGCAGATGGCTGTCTTCTCCCCTGTCGTCACATGGTCTTCCCTCTATGTGTGTCTGCGCCCTAATCCCTTCTTCTTATTGGGACACTAGTCATATTGGATTAGGGTCCACTCTAGTGGCCTCATTTAACTTAATTATCTCTTTAAAGGCCTTATCTGCAAGTACAGTCACATTCTGAGGTACCAGGGGTGAGAACTTCAACTTGTGAATCTGGGGGTCACAATTAAGCCTGTAACAGTTCAGAAGCCCAGCGTCCTGGGAGAAGAGATCATAAATAGAAGAGAGCTCTGGAAACCTGCTGCGGCCAGTGCAGAAGTGTCCAGCGGACGCACAGAGCCGCATCCTGTAAGGGCAGCAGCTGCTGGGACTTCTAGGGCCCCCCGGTGATCCAGCACATGTCTGGCTCCAGCCACTGCCAGGAAAGCTGGCTCCCAATTTGGCCACTTTGAGTTTAGTGTCTAGCCCCACATTCTTTGTAAATTCTTCTTCTGCTCAGAGCTCGGAGAGGACAGTGCAACTTGAGGCAGGGGCTCCCGGGGGCTGCCCCACGCTCCGCCTTCTGCTATGGCCTCGTGGAGCGTGGGCACCTGGTGGAAGTGCCTGATGCTTACCGATGAGAGGGTAGATGATGTGGCGGGGTGGGCAATAACGAAACCAGTTTGATCATTTCCGTCATCCCTCTCCTTTGGGAGGAAAGATGGAGCATCTAAATTTAAGGGCTTTAGCTTCTGAAAGCTCAGGTTTACTTGGTCTAAAGGACTCCCTAGTGATTTGCCTGCAGTTTCCTTTGTCTCAGTAGCAATTTCGCATTTCCCTGAGTTTGATACCAGAATTCTTATCCTTGTGTGGAATCTTTCGGCCGCAACTTGTTCTTTATTGGACAGTGGGCTTAATGTTGAATCTGGTTTTCTGCAAATGTACTATCAACTGTCAAACGAGGGGCTCAGCAAGGAGGGCTGCTCATGCTCAGAGGTGTACAAGGCTGGAGGCCGCTGGTCTTTCTGCAAACACGTGAGGGTGCTTTTAGAGGTTAATAAGCAAAGTCCTGGAGTGCACTCCAACAGCCAGCCTGACTGCTATTATTTTTAATAGTCTTCTTGGCATCACAAACACATCTTTCCTGTATTCCATGCTAATGAGGATAATTTCCCTACGGAGAAGGCAGGAAGGAAGCTAGACAATGCATATAAAGCAAATGTCAACCACTGCCTGAACACCTGTGCTATAACCCAGGACCATGCATTCGGCTTGCATTATTTGTGCTATTTTGTCCTAAAAAGCCTATTCACTAGAGATTATTTTCATCTACCAAGGAATAAATAAATGTTTCCCTCCACATAGGAGTTAAATGGAAGTGACCAGAAGATTCAGGGGTGGGGCTGGGGAAGGAGATCTTCATCCCTCACCCCATCTTGTACGTCTGTAAAGAGGGACTGGGAAGGCCCCATCTTCTGACTGGCTGATCTGCATGGCTTCCTTCTCCTGGTAATAAAAAGCTTTAAATGCACTCTGGGCAACTACGTTCTGCATAAAAGCCCATTTGGATTATTTTCTGGATGACTACTTCTTGGTAATAATTAGTACTGAGAGCAATGTAATTACATTACATTACAAAACTAACGTAAAAGGCCCTGCCTCAGTCTACCACACGTTGCACACACAGAGTAGCTCCAGTCTGGGGAGACCACTCTGTCCAAACTCCTTTCCAGGGCAAAGATCTGTACAGCATCCCGGAGGGACAGCCATCCTCCCTGAACTTGCTCACTTTGAGTGTCAGAGAACTCACTCCAGACCGGGCATCCTGTCCCATGCTGGACAACTCTAATAGTTAACACATTTCTTCCTCTGTCTTTCTCTTGAACTTTCATTCCTGATCCTGGTTTGTTCCCTCTGGAGTTACACAGAATAAGTCAATTCTCTCTTCTTTCTTCAAACGTCCGAAGATACTTTTCCTGCCTCCCCTTGGTCTCTCTGAGCTAAACATCTCCTTTCTCTGAAGTCTCTTCCACAGGACACTTCCTCGCCACCTTGATTGTCCTCCCTGGACCCTCTTAAAGAAGTTAGGGCCTTTAAGTGGGATGCACATCACTTCTGCTCACAATGCCTTAGCCAGAACTCAGTGACAGCGTCCAAGGAGTGATAGGTGTATGCGTTGGGTGGGAGAGGGTGGCTGGAGTGTCATCTCTGGCTGGACAACTGCTTCCAGAAACAACTTCCCACCGTGAAAGGGGATCACAGGTCTTTGGTGTACCCTCTTAGCAATCTCTGCCATACAACCTAAGACAGACTGCAGTTCGGGAGGTGTTAAATCAAACTCTCATATAGCGCTTACGGATATTTTCTTAACTCCAAGTAAAATGTTAACTTTAAAACAAGTAGGAACTTTTCACTTTAGGACCCAGAAAAAGAATAAGAAACTGCTGTACTAGGTACTTGTTGCTATGTGACAAATCACTCCAAAACTTAATGGCTTAAAACAATAACAAACATTTAGTACCTAACGATTTCAGTGGGTCAGGACTGGGGAGCAGCCGAGCTGGACAGTGGGGCCTGGGACCCCTTATGAGGCTGCAGTCATCTGAGGCCTTGACTGGAGGGGCCAGTTCTCAGGCGGCTCATTCACAGGGCAGGTGGTGCTGGTGGCTGACAGGAGGTATGCTAGTTTGCTAGGACGGCCATAACGAAGCACTGCACACTGGGCAGCTTAAACAAAAGAAACGTATTTTCTCACAGTTCTGGAGGCTAGAAGCCTGAGATCAAGATGTTGGCAGGGTTGATGTCTTCGGAATCTCTCTCCTTGGCTGCAGAAGGCCATGTTCTCCCTGTGTGGTCACATGGTCTTCCCTTTGTGTGTACCTGTGCCCAAATGTCCTCTTCTTATAAGATCACCAAGCATATTGGATTAGGGCCCAAACTAATGACCTCATTTAACTTACTTACCTCTTTAAAGGTCCTTTCTCTAAATACAGTCACTTTCTGAGATACCGGGTGTTAGGACTTAAACATATAAATTTTGCAAGGACACAATTCAGCCCATAACAGGAAGTCTCTGTTTTTTCCACATGGGCTTCTCCACAGCCTGCATAGTGTCCTCAAGACATGGTGACTGACTTCTCTTGGAGAGAAGAGTCCAAACGGGTACAAGGTAAAGGCAGCAAGGTCTTTCATTACCTTGCTTCAGAAGTTGCACGTGGTCACTTCTGCTACATTCTAGAGTTAGAAGTGAGCACTAAGTCCGTCTCACACTTGAGGGAAGGAGAATTAGGCTCCACTTTTTGAAGAGAGGATTGTCAAAGAATTTCTGGACATATTTTAAAACCGCCGCAGCTGTTGTAGAAATATTTCCCTGTTGTTTTCTCATAGGATCCAATATAAAGATGTCTGTCTTTCCATTTTTTTATTCCTCAGTCTTCCATTTAAAACAGTCGCAAATCTAGAGCTCATCTCACCGATTGCATTCTTCTTAAAATTTCAGGGGCACATATATTTGCTTAATGCTTTTTCTTCTTGATGTCTTCTCTCCTGTGAAATAGATAAGCATCCTCTCCTCGGTGGATGAGGAGACCTTGCTTATCCTCCGGGTTGGCAGCCTTGCTCAAGCTAGACACCGTAAGTGTAGTCTTAGGCAGAGACTTATTCAAATCTGCATGAAGTAGGGAGGGAGGATATCGTCAGGGTTTTCCACTTGGTTCTATAAAATGGCTGCTTTGAGGAGAGGAGTGTGACAACTCAGGATGGATGGAGTCACAAGAACTTCCCGGGAGCCGTAGATGCTGCTGCTGATGGTTTTCAACATTAATCAAAGGATAGGCTTGAATGAAGTGGAGAAAATCTCATTCATCAAAATTCCCCTCAGCAAGATGACTCCATTTGTTTCGAAGTTCTGTTAAGCTGCTTGCAGCAGTGAGTGAGTGTGAGGGGCCAAGACAGGCCTGATGTGCTTGAGACAACCAAGAGAAATTTGTCCTGCTGGTGGGAGTGGGGCTACGGGACTAGGAAGCTAGAAAGGGCTACATCCTCTAGGAACTGTCCTCTCCATGTGACCCCATCCCCAAATATTTAGCAGGCTTGACCAAGACAAAGAATGCCAGGTGTGCATGCAGTTCTCCTGCAGACTGCTGAAGGGGCCGAGTTCTGGAGAAAGAGCAACAACCAGCAAAATGCATGAGTTCCAAGTGTGAAGGGGGCTGTGGGAATGCAAGACCCAGGGCAAGCAAGGGAAGGACATGACCAGGACATTGCATCACAGTGGGGTCTCTGTTGGCAGCTGGATCAACCTGGGGCTCCTGTTTCCAGCAGCCCACAAGTGCAGGCATTTCATCCTTGTCAGAAGCTCTGGAAGGCGAGGTGTGCCTCAGAAAGACTGCCTCAACAATTTCCCTTCTCTCCCACAAGTTTATTCCCATCCACATACAAATATGCTCTTGTATGTCCCTTCGAACAAACAACAAACATCTCCCTCCCCCCTCTAGTAATTGCCATCTCTTTGGCTCCCTTTCACAGTACAATTTCTTGAAAGTTGAGTACAGCTGATGTCTCCACAGGCTGGCTGGCCTTGACCCACTCTACCTATGCTTCTGCCCCAATATTCCACATAAATTGCTCTCGTCAAGGTCACCTGTGACTTCCGTGTTCACAGAGCCAGTGATCACTCTTGTTCCCATCTGGCAGATCCCAGCCTACAAAGCTGATTCCTCCCACTTCCTTCCAGCACTTTCTTCTCTTGCCTGGCTTTCCTCCTCCTTCACAGACCATTCCTGTCTCCTTTGCTGGCCCCTCTTTCTCTAAATCCGTAAGTGTTGACATGTCCTAGGATCAGTCCTGCCACTCTTCTCTTCCTCTTCCTGACCCTTGAATTCCTATCCCATCTACATGCTGATGATTTCCAAATGGACAACTTTCCACTTAGATGTTTAACGGGAATCTCAAATTTAAGATGTCCAGAATGGAACTTTTTGTGGCATGTCCTCCCCACACCCTACTGATGTAAATGATTTCAGTACTCACCCAGGAGCCCCAAACCAAAAACCTAGATGTCATCTCTACTTCCAGCCTTTCCTTCTCACACCAAATCAAATCCACCACCATGTTGGATTTTATGCTACCTTTAAAAAGTGTTTTGAATCCATCCACTTCTCTCCACCTCCATCATTTCCCTCGGCCAGACCACCATGATCCCACATGAACTGTGTCAACAGCCTCCCAGCTTCCTGCTTCCCCTTGCGTGCCCAAACAGTCCATTCTCACCCTTCAGCTACAGCTGGCTTCCTAAAATGCAAACCACATCACCTCCCATCACTCCCCTTCATTGACTTATCAAAGCACTCAGAACAAGATCTATCTCCCCACGTGGCCTGCCAGGCCTCCCACACAGGCCTGGCCTGCTTCCTGACGTCTGCGCTTGCTTCTTTCTCTTGTCCCACACATGCCAGCTACACTGCTGCTTGAACATGCCAAATGTAAGGACCTGGGAATTTACAGAGCTGTTACCTCTGCCTGGAGTGGGATCTGGGATCACTCCCAGATCTCTGCATGGCTGGTTCATTTTATTATTAGGCCATCTCTTCAGCGAAGCCCTTCCTATCCACCCAGTCTCAAGTAGCCTTTCTGCCACAACCAAGTCCCTCTTTCTTAGGCTCACCATTGTACTTAGTGCTATTTTCCCATGTTTTTCTCATGTTTCATGTATATGTATTTGCTGTGTCCCCTCCCTGCCCCAGTAGAACGCAGGCTACTCATTTGCTCATCTGGGTGCCTCCAGGCCCTGGTAGAGTGTCCACAAGGATGTGTTGACTGAATGAAGTGAAGGAATGAAGGAAACACCCCATAGTCTGTGTAGGTACTCATGATTAAAAATTACAAAACAAAAAAACCCTCACACTTTCTCCAGTCCTTCTAAGGAGTTAAAGGATGAAGGTGAAAGTGGTCACCCAGGGAAGCATCATGAGGTACGTGCTTGTCTCCAGGACATATGTCTTAGTCCACTAGGGCTGCTGTGACAGGATATCATAGACAGGGTGGCTGAGAAACAACAGAAATTGACTTCTCACAGTTTTGGAGGCTGGGAAGTACAAGAAGAAGGCGCCGGCACATCCAGTGTTGGGTGAGAGCCTGCTTCCTGGTTCATAGACTGCCATCTTCTCACTGTGTCCTCACATGGTGGAAGGGACAAAGGAGCTCTTTGGGGTCTCTTTCATAAGGGCACTAACCCCATTCATGAGGGCTCCACTCTCATGGCCTAATCACCTCCCACAGGCCCTCCCTCCTAACACCATCACACTGGGCATTAGGATTTAACATGTGAATTTGGGGAGGACACAGACATTCAGTCTATAGCCACACAGGAGCTCTTGAGGTTAAGTTCAGTGCTGCCTTGTCTGTGTTATGTCTTTGAGGACACAGATTCACTTCCACACTAAAGCTTTTTAAAAATAAGGACATCAACCAAGGACGATGTTTAAAAGCCTGGGGCCTGGAGTCCCTTACCAGGTGCTCACCTGCTGTGAGATCTGGGACAAGTGACTTTAACCTCAATGTTATCAGTTTCCTCATCTGCAAAGTGGAGATAAGTACTTACCCCCAGAGGACGGTGGAGAGGATTACAAATCATACATGTGAAGCACTCAGAGCAGTGTCTGGCACACAGGAAGGACTCAGTAACTGCTCACTGTGTTTCTTCTTAGGAAAACCAAGGCTGGCAACTCGTTGTAGATTTTTACCATCTCCACTGCCACTCTAGACTTCCTACATCATCTCCAAATTTTGGCCAGTCTCAGTTCCTCTCATTATGGCAGAAGGTCACAACCTCCATGCAGGAGGTGGCAGCTGCAAGACCACTCCTCTGAATTCTCCCAGTGTCCTAAAAATCTGCACCCTCCTAACTTTCCAGGTGCTAGAGAGAATTAAACCAAGTCCTGAAACATACAGAGAATATCAACATCTATTTGAACAAAACCGAAACAAGTACTTTTGATCTCACAGCGAAATCTACTGTCTTAGAATTGTTCATCTGAAACGTTCTGCTAATAGAAGAAATGATGGTTTGGGGTAATAACAGCCAACATAATTTTTTTCTAGTTAAAACTATTCATGTCTAAGCTTTTGGAGGCAGGCTAGATGGATGGAGTTCTTGTTTAGAGCACTTTCACCAGGGAATTCAGTATTGATGTTCTCAAAGAGAATGGAATTAATACATCAGTTTGAGTGGAGAAAAAAACTATCCCAGGACCTTTTCAATTAAAGTAGACCTGATCCAGTTGTGTAGTTCTAACAGAAAAATAATTATTCATGAACATGGGAAATATAGTAAAAGTAGCAGAACTTAGGGTATACAAAATCAAATTATAATATACATGAGGCCT
This sequence comes from Equus przewalskii, assembly GCF_037783145.1. Taxonomy (NCBI): domain Eukaryota; kingdom Metazoa; phylum Chordata; class Mammalia; order Perissodactyla; family Equidae; genus Equus; species Equus przewalskii. The sequence goes on along the minus strand of NC_091844.1, from coordinate 10,536,188 downwards.
GACTGATTCTGATGGCTAAATGTCCCCAGCTATATACACATTCCCACGGAGATTAGCTTGTTCAAAGGAACAAATTGGAAATGTTTTTAAAAATAGAGGTATTATGTAACTGAGACACAATTCTGAGATCTCAAATATATGCTCTTCCTCTGCTGGCTTCTTCACATTCTGCATTCATGAGTCATCCTGGCTAATGCATTGATAACCCAGTTTTCAGTAGAAATGTGCAAGTTATGTGTATGGTGAAGGATGGTAATTAGTCTTTGGGTGGTGAACATGATGTAACCTACAAAGAAATTGAAATATAACGATGTATGCCTGAAATTTATACAGTGTTATAAACCAATGTTACCTCAATAAAAAAAAGAGAAATGTGCAGGTTAGATTTATTAGATGCTAAAGAATTGCAACTTTTAAGGGAATTTTACATTTTTAATATGTACCAAATAGATGTAAAGAGAAAGAAATTTACATTATCTTCTCATTTCCAAAACTGGACACCAAAATTTTATTGGAAAAAAAATTCTCAAAAACCCAAACTCCAACTGAGATATTAAAGGAGCTATATATTAAGTGAAACTCCATACGTTGCATTTAACTCAGTGCTGGAGCACGTTCTCTAAATGTGAGTAGAATAACATTTACACATGGGACAGAAGCATGGTTAAAACCTTTTATTGAACAGGCAATGCATTGTGCAATGGTTAAGGACACAGATGCCTAGTGGAAAAATTTAAAAATCATTTTTGGAAACAGTCTATGAACTGATGAACTCTGCTATGTTCCTTCTGCTCCTTCTTAGAGTGGCTATCTTCAGGAAAACTGATGGTTTTATAGCTGCTCTTGAAAATGGCATCCCTGTTTTACCATAAACATCATGCCTAATAGTAAACATGAAAGGAGAAGATGGGATCGACAGGCAAGACGACGACCAGAGACGCAAGCGGATTTCAGGTGGAAGCACAGACACACGTTCTCCCGGAATGCCCTCTCTTCTGGCCTTGGAGGTGTGTCCCAGTTATGCGTCAGCATTTCATTTCCATTTTCTTCCTTGTCCAGGCCCCGTTTATCAAGGGAATTCTGAAAGACTCACATTCATACCTTTGGGCACAGGACCTTGTTCCTGGCCCTTTTCAATGGTGTTCTTGTTCGCGCGCACCTCTGGCCCAGGCCTGTGGCTGTGTGTCTGTTCTCCTTGTTTGCCTGGTTCCTTCCTCTTCCCCGAGCTTGCTCTCCCATAACTTGATGACAAAATCACTCTTAAGTTTCATGGTTTGCTTGCCTTGATTTAGCGGCAGTTTTTAACTTAGTGACCCGTCAAAGTAGTGGACATTCTTTATCAGCACACTGTCAACCTATTTTATAATTTGGGGCATGTCACTCCAAGCTTGAGATTTCTTTCTGGCAAGTTCCATCCAGGATGGCTGATCTGTACTGGCGTAACTGGCTCTCTTCAGCTGATGCAATTCTTTCTCCATCATTATTGCAGACTGAGCTGCTGGAAAGACGACAAAACAAACAGAAACATGACCGGTGAGTTTGGATTTTCACTTAAGCCTCTTGCTTTTCTTTAAAATATACATTAAGGTCTCAACTGTGGTCTCAAAGATAAAATCCGTCAATGTGTAACCATGTAAAGAAGATTTAGGTATAGAATAATTTATGTGATAAAAAGACTTAAGAGCAGTTCAGACAGTTCCAGCAAGGCAGAGAGGTGAGAGATTTTCCCAGAAAAAAACTGCAGGAACTCTGGAGGCTGGTGGCACAACAGTGTGAATATTCTTAACACTGCAGACCTGTAGACTTAAAAATGGTTAAGACAGTAAATTTTATGTTTATTTTGCCACAATGAAAAATAAATAAAAAATATAGATACACGCAACAACAGAGATGAATGTAAAAACATCATGCTCAGTGAAAGAAGCCAGATGCAAAAGAACACTTATTTTATGATTCCATTTATGAGAAATGTCCAAAAAAGGTAATATATAGAGACGGAGAGTAGATTAGTGGTTGCCTAGAGCTGGGGGTGGGAATGGTGAATGATGGTGAACGACTGTAAATGGGCATGAGGTTGCCTTTTAGGGTGAGGGAAAGGTTCTAAAATTGGATCGTGATGGTTGTACAACTCGTAAACAAACACTCATTGTCAACATTTACTCACTGAATTGTACATTTAAAATGGATGAGTTTTATGCCATGTCAATGATATCTCAATAAAAGCTGTTCAAAAAAATCAATGCAGCAAGTCATTCAGAAAAACAAAATAAAAAAAGCAAGACCAATCCCGGAAACGCATTTCAAGGTGTTCGGTAACATCTGCAGGTCTCATACCCAAGTTCTGATGGGACAATGAGATCCCTCTTTGCAGCCCCTCCTGGAGACGGAGCCTCGTCCCCTCCCTCCGGTCCACAGATGGCTTAGCAGGGGCTATCAGGAAAGATTTGCTGCGGACAAAGTCGGCTTGCTTCATGGGCTCCTATTAGGACACAAGAAGGGAACACATGTTGTCTGGTCACCTGAGACTCAGATGGGGGCAAAGGTGACCAAAGGTAATGAGCCACAGGGTGTCTCTGCCAACATGAATCCTGTCGCTGGCACTTTCTTGGGAGCTCTCATTTGCGCACTCCCTGATGTTGAGCCTTCAGGATGCTGGAGCTCATGCTAGTGGGGGGCCTCAGGCTGTGCATACAAGGGCGTCCTAATGTCTGCTCTCTCCCGCACCTGGCCTCGGCCCCAGATGTTGGAGGGCAGGGGTTCCATTTCAAAGTCAAAATGAATTGTGTTTGGAAATAATTTGGAGATTTTTAGGATGCTTGGTATGATGCCCCAAACTGGGATCACTGGTTAATACTTGTCTTGTAAACTCCCTAAGCCTGCAGGAGGGTTTTCAAGCGTGGGTACAATCGAGGTTTTGGTTAAAACGAAGGGAAGCAGGTCCTACTGCAGGCTCAGGCTCATTTCCCACATGGCTGACATACGCTTATGGGTTTACCGTGGTGGGCACTGGGGGGAATACAAAAGCTGCTAGCCTCAGCCTGCTTCTAAGCATAGCTGTTTGGGTTTGAGAAGGTTGTCTTCAGTCCAGAGTGCCAAATGGAACCCTGGGTTCCAGCTCTGCAGTCCTAAGTGAGGAAAAAGGAGCCCTAGCAAATGGCCAGCATAGCAGCAAAAACAGGGCTCGTCCATCACTGTGCAGTGAGCTGAGATGGGGATGTGGACATGGTTACAGTGTGTCTAGCCAAGAAGTTACTTTAACCCTGTGCCATTTCTTCAGATGCTCAGCTGCACTGCCTAGGAGGCAGGGAGCAGAGAGCTGTCTCCACTGCCTTAGAGATCCATCCGCCTGTCTGCCTCCCTAACAGCCCGACCCATGCAAACGGCAGACAGCAGCCGTCATCAGAGGCAATGGTCTCAGCAATGACCATGCAGGATGGATGGGCATCGCGGGCGCGCGACCCCCAGCCCAGCCAGCTGCTCTCTCCTGCACCTGCACAGACAGACAGGGTTTGCTCTAAGCACCTGGGCTCTCTCTGGTGCCTTGGCTTGCTTTCCTACTTCCGACTTCAGGGGCCGGGCCCCAGGCCTGTCTTCCTGGTTGGGAGGCTGCTCCGGGGCACCTCGCCGCTTCTGCCGAGCCATGGTGATCCAGGGTGGCGCAGGCTGGCCCTCGGCTCCGGGCTCCGCTGCTGCAGGAGGCAAGCCCTTCTCTGTGGGTAAAGACACAAGGTTACCTCCTAGTCCTAGCCCCTCTTTAGTCTCACCTTTGGCTTCTCCCCGACAGAGAGCACTCTGCAGGGGAGAGAGGGGGAGGGGTCTGGGAGTCTCTCTAGGGAGACGACTACTTTTCTTCAGGGGACTTTGTTTTCTCATTTAAAGACGCATCGAAGAGATTATGCTCCTCTAGTCTGAGCCACAAAAACTTAAGTGCAACAGCTCCTATGTGCACACTTTAAAGCCAACGTCCTCCTACAGCATAGTTTCTGGAATGAGACAAAAGTACACAAATATACAAGGTTTCTTCCACACAAGCCTGCCATTTTGGACCAGCACAAACTACCTGATTCCCAATTTGCTTGGAAGTTGTAGACACACTATTATTCTCTTTTCTTTAAAAAACTATAAGCATCACCTTCCCTTTGTAGGGGTGACACCAAAACCAGCCACAGTTGTTTTCCTTAACATTCTAGAGAGAAGAGAAATAGCGCCTTTAAAACCTTAACGTTCTGTTGGATTTTCTTCCATGTTCGCTGTGCTCATCTCTGGGTAGTAAAACTGTGGGTCATTTTCCACCTTACTTTTCAACTCTACTGTATTTTCATATTTTCTGTGATGAGAATTTATTACTTTCATCAACAGAAAAAAGAAGCGAGCTTCTTTTTTACAAGGAAACCTCTGGATTAAATAAGTGGCTTCTCACAGGCATATCAGAAGTACACTGAGCCCAGAGGTCCCCCACGAGCCCGCCTCTCTGGATGTGTGCGTGTGCCTGCCCCCACACGGAGCAGACAGAAGCCTATTTGCACACCCCGACCCCTGGCCCTTGCCTGTTTCCCTTCTCCCCGGTGCACCTTGGTCAGCCTGGTGAAGGCGGCGCCCAGCTGACAGCAACACATGCAGATGTCCAGGACGAGTTAGTGTCATGGTTCTCTGTGGCCTGACCTACGCCACCCCTTGCTCTGTCGTGTATAGGATATTACTCTATTTGTTTTTGCTTCTGCCTCCAGTTCAACCTGGAGTCCTTTTCTCTCAGTCCCCTGGACACCAAGGAGGGGCAGGGACAGGAGCCACTGCTCTGCAGCTTTAGTCTCCTGGCAGAATTGAGAAGCGCCTTTGGCTTCACACCCACTGACCTCTCCTTGGCCTGTAGCTGGGAATGGCTCTGCTATTCTCCTGGCTGCTCCTGGAGGCCTCCACCCGACTGGTCCCCTGGCAACTCCACTCCATCTCTTTGACTCATCCCTGTCCCTTCCTGCCTCTTCTGGCTCTCCCTGGCCACTGACTTCTTCCCTGCTGCTGTGCAAAATGCCTGGGTCTCCAGCTCAAAGGAAAATGTCTCCGCTGAGCCTGGCCGTCTCCTTGAAGCTCCACTTCTCCATTCTCGTCTACCCACAGCTCAAACAGCCTCTGCCTGTGTCTCTTCGGCTAATTCCTGACCCAGCCATAACATCAACACTGCTCTCTCCATTGGCCCACCCACTGAACCACCGATCCCGGGGTCCTTCCCGTTCTCAACCTGCGCCACGCCCCCTGCAGCTCTGCTGCGCCCATACAACCTCACTGGGGGGGGCCTGTCCTTGGGGGAGCCCTCTTCATGTCCTTGTCAGACACCTGCTCCTAAACCTGGGAACTCCTCCTGTTCCCAACCCTTAGCCTTCATCTCTTCTTCCCAAAATGTTCTCCGTGTTCCATTCCTGATTTCAACACTCACATTTGCCCAGATTACTTCCAAATGTACAATCAGCCCTACTTTCTGTTCTTAGCCAGAGTCCAACATTTCTACTCCCCTGCTCCACATTTTCTTTCTTCCCTCCTAACTCCCTTCCTTCCTTCCTTTCATTCATTCATTCAGTGTTTGCTATGGCCAATGACTGCGTTAAATGCTAGGTGGAAAAATAAACAACAAATTGTTCCTTCAAAAAGCTCAAAGTCTAGCAGGAGAGGCTCTGTACAAACAAGTAACCATGGTGGAAACTGGAAAGCACTACCGTTTACCAAGTGCTGTGTGGACACAGGGCCTAACACCAGTGGGTAGGGGGTGAGGGTGCTGTTGGGGTGGGACCTGGAGAAGGAGAACCAACCTTTCTTCCAGGCTGAGCAGAGGAGCAAGGAAAGGCCTCCGGGGGCAGAAGGCAGAACTGTGGGCAGCCCAGCCCAGAGGGCTGAAGGGCAGGTGGGGCCCACTGAGAAGGGTCTTCCTGGCCTTTTTCCCGTCCATAATGTGGAGTCACGGGGCTTAAACCACAGGTGCTGCGGACGCTAAGTCTCACTGGGGAGGGATGGGAGGCTGGGAGGTGCGGAGGGAGGCTGTGGCCACGGTCCAGGGGAGGTGACGAGGGACTGGACACCCTGTTCCGGAATCATCCCTGCTTGCCCACCTGGGATGGCCCTGCCTGATGCCACCTCCTCCACGAAGCCTGCTCTGGTCAGCCTAGCTGGAGATGCTCCCGCTCTCCTAATTCTTTGTGACTCTCTTGAGAAATTTACCCCACCGTTTGGTACTAGAAATACTTGCTGGCTCACCATCTGCCCCACTGACATATGCTTTTGGTCATTAGAACTTCTTATTTATTTAACAAACACAAGCCATGGACGATGTGCCAGGTACCGTTCTACTATTAACTCACTTACAGCATAATTTTACATTTTATTTCTTGTCCAGAGAGCCCGGTGACTGCCTGGCACATGAAGGTGCTGGGTGGTTGCACGTATTATAGGAAGTCTGCATTTCTCATCCCTCCTTCTCAATCCCTCATCCAGAGAGTCCTCAGAGTCTCTGTCTTTCTGGACTTTTCTTACAAGGTTCCTTTTACTTCTTCTTCGGTCTTTTCTTCACACTCAGTGACCAGTCATCACTCTCCTGGCCCACGATGCCTGGCTGTGCTGTCCTCTCAGCTCTGCCCAGTGTGTGCTGGTCAGGTACCTTTGCCACACCCCAGGCAGATGGAGAGAGGGGTTTCACTCCTGGGTTAAACTCACTCCCTCAGTCAACAAGATCATCTGAGTAATTCTGTCCAGACTAAGAGTACATGGACAGGAAATTTCCATCCCAGGGTTTAAACTAGAGGCAGAATGGTAGTTGTGAAACACCAAGGCAGCCCCGGCCCCTCAAAGGGCCCCTCGGGCTGGCTCTCAGCCTGCTTGCAGCCCAGTGTGGAGCGCTTGGCGCTCATGTCACATGACATAGCTCTAGTCAATTCCTATGCCATGCACTTGATTACCCTATCAGAGCCAAAAAAAGTATTTTAAAAATCACTGGAGAAGATCATACGGAACAGGGAACATGTGGCGTTCCTGGGGACCACAGTGAGAGGTGGCCCTAGAGCGAGACTGGGAGCCCCAAGGGTGGACCGAGGCTGGGGACCTCCATGGGCCAGGCTTGAGGCTGACATCTCAGGGAACTGAGGCAAGTCCTATTCTTCCTTCCTGTTTGCTCATGGGAACTGCAGTCCTGTAAACGATACAACCAGGCTCAGCTTGGCAGGAGGTGACTTTCCTTTTCCTTACATCCAGATTTCATCCCCAGCATGGGGGGGGGGTCACTCGCCACGTTGCCTGTCTGTGATGCAATATTTCGGGCTGTGCTTTGCGTGTGTATGTGTACACGTGTCTGTGTTCATGGGCAGACCCAGAGGAATGAGAGAGCATCACAGTGGGGCCAGGCTGTGCCAGCGTGGGACAAAGCAACTCACAATCACAGTGGCCCCAAGGGCTGGGCCAGGCACATGGCCAAGATCTTTCACCAACTGTTTCTATATCTTTTGGTTCCCACTTCTTTTCACTGAGTGGTGGTCTTTCCTTATATTCTGTACTCCCCTTTCCCACTTTCTTCCTCATCAGGGATGCAAATGGGCCAGAGCTGAGGCCTCCAGACCCTTTCTAAGGACTGCCCAGGGACAGCCTCATGGGTGGAGGGTGCAGGAGTGGTGGACGGGGTTCCAGACACCACAAAGAAGGGACAAAAGCCACTACAGCAGCTTTCTCCTATGGTTCCGAGAGGCCTGAGATTCTACCTGGGGTCTCGTGTAACCTACCGGTAAGCAGGTGAGCACAGGCAGAGAGCACTGGGTGATAAGCCATTCTGCTCTGTGACAGAAAGCCTAGGCGGCCACCCTGATCTGCACCCCCACCCCTTGCACTTGGTGCCCACAGTGGGGTTAAGGGCTGTGGGGTGTGTGCCATACTCCACAAGGGGAGGGAAGGAGAGGAGAACAAAGACAGGGACTGTGGAGATGAGGCAGGGTTCAGGGGCCAAAGACCCTACAATGGGACAGCTCTATAGCAGGAACATTTAGGGTCAAGGTTCCACCACAAAACAGCTTCTGAGATTAAACACGTTCAAAATGTCACTAATCCCAGGATCATGTAGATGTGGTATCAGACTAAACAAAAGGAGTTGAAAACAATTCTTCGTTCACCTCTTTCTGCTTCAACACACAGATAACCGTCATCTCCTGGGGATTTGGCTAAAGGGCTCTGACATCTCAATTTCTCCTCCCAACATGACAACAGGTTTAAGCTATCAGGTGGGCCTGGGTTTGCAAGGAACAGCCCAGCAGCATTTCTCATGCACAGGAAGCCAGCAATTCACGTCTGTATCTGTGTGACCCCCTTTACTGAGAGTCTGGAAGAAACTGACTCCCCACAACACAAGTGCCCTGGAAAGAAAGGCAGCATATGTAGACCGAAACTTTCCGAAGGCAGAATGCCTCAGACGCGGGAAGCTGTAACAGCCACAAGGCTCATCCTAAATAATTTAATTTCATATGAAGACAACTTTTGATCAGGGAAAATAGTTTTTTTTTTTTTGTAAAGACATGATGACTTCAAATGGGGAGGCTCTGAGGAGTTTATAAGTTTGCTTTTCTCCAGACTCCATACTTCATCTTAACATGCTCCCCAACCTGAAGGATTTAGTTTGAAAGTATATTTATTGCTCAAGCATTAATTTCCACGAGCTCCTGTTCTCTGGGTTGGTTCACTGGGCTGCGGTTATGAGGACCGCTTCCTGCCTGGGGCCATGCAACAGAGAGGCTCCTGATGTGGCCCTGGGGCCTCCTACTCTAGGGTTAAGGCCTCGGGCCAGCAACGTGCTCTTGGGCAAATTCCAGAAACTCTTTGTGACTGGATTTCAGTGTAAAATGAGGAAAACAGCAGTACCTACTGATGAGGATCAAGACTGCCTCAGGGAGAAAAGCCCAAGGCGTCCTTGCCTACATACCCATCTGTATCATCCTCCGCAAAGCACAGCATGACCTGACCTGATCTGATCTGATTCTTATCCAAAGTTATAGGACCACCCAATAACCAGATCCCACCTGCACTCATATCATTTTAACGATTTTTTTCATCATCTTTCCTTTGTCTTGTAAAGAAATAACTCATATACCTATGCCTTATAAATTTAGCCCTACCCTCAACCCATTGCAGCTCTTCATTGCCCATGGGTCCTGTCCCCATGCTGTAGCTCTTCACTGCCCAGGGGTGCTGTCCCCATGCTACTCCATGCTATTCTCTGAATAAAAGAGCACTATTGCCAGACCTTGAGAGTCCAAGAAATCTTTCTTTCGACTCCTCGGCTCGCTGACCCCACATCATTTCTTCTGGTGGCCCATATGGGGGTCTTGCTTCATTGGCTTATGAGCTTATGTTCTGGTAAGTGCGCTTTTTCTTCCTTGTGCCTTCCTCTTTTTCAAGGATGGATCTAAATTCATTTCTCCATCAGGAACTTTCTCGGACAGCTGTATGAATCCAAGTTTGCTGCCCATGGCTACTCTATGGGGCAAATCATGGCATTCAGCACAAAGAGAATCAGTACCTTAAGCCTAAGGGTCATGAAGAATGAATTAATCCATTCCTTTCTAATCCTATCTCTAATATATAAATTTTACATGGGCACGGGTCGACCACTTAAGTCATTAGGATGGTTGCCAATGTCCAAGACTCCCGTGGCAGGTTTCTTTTCCTAAGGCTGGATTGGAATCCCTCCCTATGGCTCCTGACCACACTCTGAACCACGGGAAAGTCCCAATCGGGACTCCAGTTCAAGGAAAGTACCAACTCCAAAACTTTGGTTGAGTATGGGAACCCCTTCTTGGGAGAATGGCTCCAGGATGCAATTGGGTAGAATATCCCCAGACCAGCAGAAAATTCTTCAGTTTTTCTCTATTCTTTTAGCTCTGAGACCATTCACCAGGCACCTATCACTGCCAGGCATAATAGGGAAGATATACAAGGGATGCAATACAGAGGGAGGCCCGCATCACCCCTTACTACAGGAACCCCACAGGAGGAACGACGGGTAGGATGATACCCCAGGTTCAGGGGGGATTTTCAAGGTAATGGACCCTTTTCTTTCATCTCAAAGTTACAGTGGCCATTTTGGTCTCCTTTTGAGCTTTGCAACCGAGAAAGAAATCTTTAAAGAGTCAAAGGCTCCACCCCTGGGAGCCCCCTCTTCGGTTTCTGGGCCTGACCACCCTGGCGACCCCAAGTCGGGTGCCCTCTCTTGGTGGTTGACTCGTTGAGTATTTTAGGCACCTACTGAGTCGGTTATGAGGGTAGGAGACCTGTGATTTATTTTGTGAACTGTCCTGCTGGTGTTGTGTGCCCCAGCACGGGAACTGTTGTATGACCCTCATCCTGATAACCCTTGGGAAGAGGCCGTGAGGCTGAGGCCTGATCTCTTCTTTTCCTTTCTTTGTCTGTTTCATTTGTCACCTCCTCTGTTGTCACCAAGTCGAGGTTAAGTTCAGGCTGGACCTCAGCAGAACCTGGACCTTCTGTAAAACCAAAAACTTGAAAACCTTTATTTGGTCTATTAAACTACATGGCAAGCATTGTCAAATAAGTAATGATAAACTTTCCTAGGTGGTATTATGTGGGTAAATGTTATTGATATAGGTGTTTTAAAATTATATAACATTCCTAAAATTTTGATCTGTCCTGGTTATCAGTCATAATTCTAGTTATCATCTACAGAAGTGTTGTACGTCACACAAGTAGCCAAGTTTGTCAATTGCCCTTTTGAGTCTTTTGTCATTTGCAGATAGTTGCTGTTTTACTCTGATGCTTTTTGCTTTTGCAAATATGTTTCGTCTTCAGAGAAATTCATGGAAAGGATTCTGACACAGAATTTTAAAATACAGTTTTCTGATAAACTTCCAGATTGTAACACTGAACTGCATAAGAAATTACAGAATTCTAATGGAGACACTGAGACCTCATAAAACTGCTAACAGAAGATTAAGATCAAGAATCCATTACACAGGACTGTATGAACTGATGAGGATGATTATAATTTTTTATAATTTTTGTTTGAAATATTGTTGATTTTTTGACATTCTGCTTTCTCAGATTTAAGGAAATCTTTCTTTTTTCTTATGCTAACTTATGCTAACTATGACTTACAGCAATTTGAAATTATACCTTTGTGAGCAGAACTGAAACATTTATCTTTTCTCCCTACCTGATCCCTCCAGAATTTGAAAACTCTTTGTGAGTGAGTATGGTTATTTAGTTATTTGCGTAAGTTCAATAAGAATCTGTTCTCCTTATAACAGGACACATTGGTTATATTACCAAACCTTTGACTGGAATGTCATTTGAGAGAAACATACAGACTCAGATATGACAATACCACTTTTGAGGAATAAGGTTGACTTTCTGGAATAAAGCCACGTGGAAATATTGGCCTGGTACCTTGTTTACAGAGATTCCAGCACTCTTACCAGGTAAGTAAGGAAGCTCACTTATCTGGCAGATGCAAGGAACCTCAAAATATTTTGGGGGACCTCGAGAAGACAGGAATCCACCCAAATCTATAGGTATTGCAGGCAAAATCTGACGGCAAGTCCTTGGCTTGGCTTTTCAGGCCTCAAGAGGCTTTAAAGTTCAATCTGAGATTCCTCATAAAAAATTCCAGCAAAACAGATGTAAAACAGCCTATATGATCAATTACTATTCTTGCTGCACTTATGTAAATAATTGGACCAAGTTTTACTGAAACTACACTTATTTTGCAAACTAATCTTAATTTGGCTATCTTTTGTAAAAATGAAGATGATTTCAGAGAGAAAAATGATGTTTCAGTAGAAGCTATAGTACACATTCATGGATATTAGATTCTACTTCTTCTCTTCTACAAGATTCACCTATTACTAATCATAATGTCTCCTTGTGGCCATCTGTCTCTGATACCTGGGAGCTCCCTGGCCACAATCAAACCTTTTTCTTCAACTCTATTGCCCAAATACTAACTAAATTTGCCTTGTCACTGGTGGATCATAAACAAAAAGTTCCAAAGGTAAAGTCCCCAACCTATCGATACACACAGGATGGACTGCATCAAAGTTGGGACAAATATATTTGGCTCACTCCTACTAGTGGTCAACTCAGTCAAAAGGTCACTCTATGATGGGAACAAACCAATCACACTTGTGATACGTGGCCTAATGGCACCCGACCTATGGGACAAATTCCCCATTATACGTGTTCTCATATCATAGCCTTAAAAAACACTGATTAGTTTAGGACTGACTGGGATAGATGGCCCAGCATACGTTGGTTAGCCCCTAACGGCACTCAACAGTTATGTGGCTCCCACTTATGGCCTTGGCTGCTGCCTGGATAGATTGGACGATGCACCCTAGGCTTCGTGTGGATGTAAGCTAGGACTATATTTACTATATCTCCTCCTGCTAACCTACGCAACCTACGACAACGCTGGACCCATTCTGTCTTCCACTGATATGATCACCTTGCCTCAATTTTCCTTCCTCAATTAGGAATCGGAAGTGTCATCTGGCACATGGAAGCCCTAAACAAATTTCCTATCTGATGTGAGCCACCAAATTAAATCCATGTCTGACACTATCCTATCCCTAAATGATTGGTTGAACTCCTGGTCAGGACCAGGTCTCTGGATCACAGTCAAAGCCTTATTCATTGGGTTAATATTGCTTATATTTCTTATTACAATTTGTTGTCTATTTTGTTGTTTGTCTTCTATATGTCAACAAAGTTTCGCCTCCTGGACAACTTTCTCATCAAATGATTCTCTCATCTCCAGAGGATCTGTACACCTTGTCAGCCTTGGACTCCGCGGGTGCAACCTTCCAGTCCATTGAACTTCTTGCCTGTATCCTTATGGCCCATTTAGGGACAGCTCTACAGAAGGTGGACCATCGTCCATATCTCCAAAAGATTTCGGGGCCAAATGGGTTCAGGGGGATTTTATGATGAGGATCAAGGCTGCCCCAGGGAGAGAAGCCCAAGGGGTCCTGCCCTACATATTGATTTATATCATCCTCCAGGAAGCATAGGACATCCTGACCTGATCCGATCTGATTCTTATCCGAAGTTATAGGACCACCCAATAACCAGATCCCACCTGCACTGACACCATTTTAACGATTTTTTTCATGATCTTTCCTTTGTCTTGTAAAGAAATAACTCACACACCTATGCCTTACAAATTTAGCCCTACCCTCAACCCATTGCAGCTCTTCACTGCCCATGGGTCCTGTCCCCATGCTACTCCACGCTATTCTCTGAATGAAAGAGCACTACTGCCAGACCTTGAGAGTCCAAGAAATCCTTCTTTTGACTCCTCAGCTCGCTGAGCTCGCATCGCCTACATCTCCTACTGTGACTGTGGAGATTCGCTGAGATAATCCCTGGAAAGCTCACAGTGCAGCACCTGGCACCGTGTTAGCTGCTCCCCCAACTGACACTGTTGTTATTTTGTTGTCATTGCTGGTGGTGTTACTACCGTTCCCACTTGAGGAGAGATATAGACTTTGGTCAAATCCAACCCAGGACACAATGGAGACCAGTGAGCCATTCCCGTGAAGAAGCACTTGTCCTCTGTTGTGATAAGAAAACCATAGCAGGCACTGGGTTGCCCTCCAGCCTCTTGCTGGGCCAGGCAGCCAGGCTGACTCTAGGATCCCAAGGACGTGGTCCACAGCAGTTCCTGCAGACTGATTCTGCACAGCCTGCATCTGTGCGTGTGCCTGTCTCCCTGTGAGCCCAGAAGGTGACCTCTGTATCTGCTGTACCCAGCATGGGCTGGGCAGGTTGTGAGGACCAGCAGAGTCTGAGTAAGGCCACGTTGCCCATGTCATGGAGGAGCCTGGCCCAAGTCCCCGGGTGAACCCTGAAGTCCCACCCTCTAGAATGGCGCTCTGCTCCTCTGTGTAGATGCTGTGTGTCGTGGAGAGCCTGGTTGGCAGGCAGGCTGGCTCCGATGTGGCAACACACTGCCCAACATGGTGGATCAATTTTTATCCATCTTCCCAGGAGCCTACTCCATATAAACACCTGCTCACATGGAACTCTAAATACAATGGGGAGAAAAATCAGTTTCTGGTGTTTTAACCAAGCTATTTGTATTCAGGAAGACCTGAAATTAACCATTCAGAAAATTCTCAATTTTAAACCATTTCTAAACCATTTTCTCACTCCTCTGTGAGACAGATGCCTCTAATCACTTCATTTCGACTTACTGATTGGTGATGGTTACCTATTTTCTGGTCCTATTAAAATTTAGCCTGAAGGTACTGTTTCTTTCATTCAAAAAGACTTCTAGAATGACCCACTGAGGGGATGAGGGTGGGACTCCACTGGTGGGTACACCCATGCCGGGCAGGACACAGCTGTGAGTCTGGAAGCTGAGTGTTGTCAACAACACTGTCCTCTGAGTGAGAGGCAATGAAGTGTACAATGTAAACTAGCATGGCTTCTTGCCCTTTGGCGGAGAGAGTAAAGCAGACACTCTGCCCTAAGCTAACAGACCGCAGGGCAGCAGGGCTCTCATGCCTCTTAAAAATGTGATATATGCTGCTATTTTTTGAAGCAGCAATTTTAAAGAATCTTTTTCCTTTCAGAAAAGGTTTTTCTTGTTTATAAAAGTACCCATGCACACTGTACACATTCAGAAAGCAGATAAAAGTATAAAGAAGGAACAAGTTTTCCATAAATCAACCACCCAAGAGAGCTGTGTTAAAACTCTGGCACACTCCTTCCAATCTTTTTCCATTATGCTGTCATCTTAAAAACACATATCAACAGCTTGTTCCCAGCTCCCCAAAACACTTTCTGTGGAAGGAGAGGCCTGATCTTGCTCTCTAAGATTTCTGATCTAAAGTGGAGGCATCATCGCTGTTTGTCGTAACTCGCTGAGGCCAAAACAGCACCTCGGCGCTTCAATATCCGAGCAGCCGTCCTCCCTTTCTGTCTTCCTTTCAGGTCCTTTGCTGTGGCCCTGGTTGACACGGAGGCAACGATGTGTGCAGAAAGATGCTAAGGGAACCGCTGGGCTTGGGGGAGCCTCACCCATGCTGAGGTCTTATGTCAGGCTTCCTGTATGAAAGTTGAGGGTGTTTTCTTTTTTAAGCGCTTATTGATCTATTGTCAGTCTCGGCTTACACAGACAGCTCCTGATCAATACATGCTGGCAAAGTCTGCAGTCGCTCTTCATCAGCTCTGTCCTCCTTTCTTCTTTCGACAAATACAGTCAGGCCTTATCGTTCACGAATTCTCTATTTGAAAATTCACCTTCTCACTAAAATGTATTTATAACCCCAAATCAGTAATCGTGATCCTTCATGGTCGTTTGCAGATTTGCTCAGAGCAGGGAAAAATTTGAGTCCCCCCGATAAGCACGTTCCCAGCTGACGTCAAACAAGGGACACTCTGTTCCTTTCTTGTTTCCACTCTCATACTGTAAACAAGTGTCCTTTCCACAGCATACTTAGTGCCATATTTTTTGCATTTTTGTGTCTTTGTTGGTGATTTTACTGTCTAAAATAGACCCCACATCTAGCGCTGAAGTGCTGTCTGGTGTTCCTAATTAGCACAAGAAGGCTGCGATGTGCCTTGAGGAGAAAGTAGGTGTTATATAAGCTTCGTTCAGGCATGAATTACAGTGCCATTGGTGTGAGCTGGACGTTAATGGATCAACAATACATATTAGATAAGGTTTCTTTAAACAGAAACACACACATAAACAAGGGTATGTATTAATCAGTTGACAAAAATGTTGTGATCAGAGGCTCGTAGGAACCTGACTCTATATTTCCCCTAGGAGCAATGGTTCAGCATTCACTAATTCAGTGTCTGGGGTGACTTTATAGAGCGTAACTACTGTGAATAATGAGAATCAACTGTAGCTGGTGGTGCCCACTAGGCACCAGGCCCGTGGTAGATGCTGAGTCTGCACAGAGGAAGGATGTTTCTAATCTAACACACCTCTCCAGCGCACTGCACACAGGCTCTGCTGCTAGAGCAATCAGGAATAGAGAGATCCTTCAACAGCTAACCCAGGGCCTACAGTCCAGGAAGGAGTTCCAGGGCCAGTTGGAAGGGGGCACAGGAGGGGCCTCTGGGGTACTGGTCTCATTCTGTTTCTTGGTCTGGTGTGTTCACCGTATGAAAACTCATTGAGCTGCACACATATGATCTGTGCGCTTCTCTGCATGGATATCATTCTTCAACAAAAAGTGAAAAAAAAACCACTCCAAGATAATCGGGACTCCCTCGGTGCTTGGATAGCGACCAGGAGAAGAGTCTAGCTCCCTGTCCACATAGAGAAATGAGGCAAGTTTACACCACGGAGCTGTTTTGACGCTGCAATCAGGCAAGGTAGCTGCCAGAGGGGGCGAGGGCTCTCCCCAGGACGTCCGCCCCCACCAGCAGTCAGCAGACCCTTCCCATCCTCTTCACTTCCCCTCGGCCCTCTGAGGCACGCTGGGGTTCTGTGTCCACTTGCCTTTTCTATTGCTGCCCCCCTCGCCCACCCTACTTGCTAATGAAAGAGAGCATTATCCAGATGAGTGCCATTCAACAGAACTCTGCAATGATGGAAATGTTCTCTGTGCTGTCAGCTAGTCACATGTGGCTACGGAAACCTTGAGATGTGGCCAGTGTGACTGAGGAACTGAATTTTTAAATCTAATATTAATTCATTTAAGTTTACATTTAAATGCCACATGCAGCTAATGGTTCCATGTTGGACAGTGCAGATCTGGACCCCTGCTACTCAAGTTATGGTCTGTGGACCAGCCTATTGTCGTCATCCAAATGAGAGTCTTCATTTTAACAAGATTCACAAGCACTTCTAAGTTTGAGAAGCACTGCCCTAGAACAAAGTGTTCTCAATGGAGGCCACGCATGAGAATCACCTAGAGCCTTTGACGCTCCCATTGTCCAGGGCTCACCCTGGACCCACCAACCAGAATCTGTGGGGATGATGACTCTGATGTGCAGCCAGCATTGGAACCACTGATCTTGATGCTGTTAAGGCCTGGGGCCTGAGGGGGCCTTGAAGAGAGAGCCCACGATGTCCTTTTCTGGCTGATACAAAGCGCCCAGCTGACCAGCTGGTCCAATTCCTGAGAACTGACCTGATGTCCCCTCCAAGCTCTGGTGAACGCTCGTTGAAATGGGCTGGCACCCCCCACCTTGTATTTTGATGTCCACTCCCAGGGCTGCCCACAGTGGTGCACACACAGGCCCCGTCTCTGGCGTCACCTCTCGGGCTTTCTGGCACCCTCTGTCCTCATCCCTCCTCAGAGGGGCCCCCTGCCTGGGATGCTCGTCCACTTCTGTCATGAAGACACTGCCTTCCCTCCACAAACCCACTTTTCTCCTGCTGCACTGAGCCCTGGGGTAAGCGCACAGGGGGCTTCAGTCCTGTATGAGGTTCATGGCTGCCCTGGAGAAAGTGCCGAAGGCCCTTCTGAAGTGGCACCAGTGTGGCAGACAGATGGTGGGTGGCACTGCCCATCCACATGCTAGGAAGCGGGCTGCACCCTCGCAGGAACCTGAATGCTGGGCTGGCAGGTTGCGGACAGAGCAAAGCACAGCATGACCCTTATCTCCAATGGTCCCCCTGCCCCAGATGGGAACTGGAGGATTCCCAGGGCCTTCCTGATCATCCTCGGGTCTAGCAGTCACTGTGGTCACTTCAGAACGTGGTGCAGCCTCCAAGCTGAGTCAGCATCAAGACTCTTGTGCCCCTGAATGCAGGGTGTCTGAGCTGGGGTGGGGGGATGGGGACTCCTCTCCCAAGGGCTGAGGGTCCGGGAAGGACGAGAGGTGGGGAGGACAGGCAGGGCTCTCCTTGGACGGATACTTGCCACTGTCTCAGTGGGCTTTGTCCCAACTGGGCCTGGTGAGCTCGAAACTGACTCCAAGGGATTCCCATCGCCACTGCGCCTCCCTGGCTGGGACTCAGCTCCCCCTCCTTGGTGCCCTCTCTCTAAGGCAGGGCTCTGGGAGCACAGGTGAGTTACGTGGCCTCTGGTGGCCTGAGTCCAGGACCGTCTCTCAGCCGCAGGGCATATCTGTCCAGCTCTCCAAGAAGTCCCATGGAAGGCCCCCTCAGAGACTCTGGACGAGGGAGGTTCCCCTTGGTCGCACCCCATGGAACTGGGCGCTCGCAGAACTGTAGCTGCAGTCCTGAACGAAGTGTTTTGCAAATCCCCTTCCTTCTCTTCCCTCTCAGGCCCCTGCATCTTCTCAGGGTGGCGGGTGGTAGGTGATGACTCCCTACCATGTTCTGCACACACATTCTCTCTGGGGTCTTATATCCACGTGTTGGTGCCTCCATCAAAACCGGGGCAGGGAGCATCCCATTCCCACATACTGTTCTACGCAGCCCAGATGAGGATATTTTGGTACATCCTTAGAAAAGTGTGACTGCAGGGTATGAAAGCGCAGCACATTTTGCAGTTAAAATGCTTTTGCTGCCCCACAAATCACTAATAACCTCATTTCACACCAGAGGCAATTGAGTCAGAGGTTAAGAAACTCACTGGCTCAGAATCCCACAACCCCTTGAGGGGTTGGACCTTGAGGTAAAACCTCCAAACCCAGGTCTTCCATCTCACCACCAGCCCCCTGCCTTGCTTGCTTACCTGCCCTGTCCCTGCACCTGGCCATGCAAACATGGCCAAGCACCACCCACTGCAAACAGGAGCTCCCCCAGGTAGGAAGACTCAACAGAGGGAAAAAAATCCCTGGATTATTCACAATAGCCGAGATGTGGAAGCAACCCAAGTGCCTGTCAACGGGTGAATGGATGAAGATGTGGGGTATATATATATGTGTATATATATATTTCTATGTATATCTATATCTATATATAATGGAATGCTACTCAGCCATAAAAAAGATGAAATCATGCCATTTGTGAGAACATGAATGGACCTTGAGGGTATTATGCTGAGTGAAATAAGTCAGACAGAGAAAGACAAATACTGTCTGATCTCACTCATATGTGGAAGATAAACACAAGGATAAGGAGAACAGATTAGTGGTTACCAGAGGGGAAGGGGGTGGGGAGATGTCAAAAAGGGTAAAGGGGCACATGTGTATGGTGACAGATTAAAACTAGACTATTGGTGGTGAGCACAATGCAGTCTACACAGAAACTGATATATAATAATGTACATCTGAAATTTACACAATGTTATAAGCCAATATGACCTCAAAAAGATAATTTTTTAAAAACCAAAAAAACCCTGCATGTTCTCAGGGAGCTCAGGGTCGAGTTCAGGAGCAAGGTAGAGTGTGATGAGAGCAAGCAGGGGTGGGTCAGAGTGCTGAGGGGAGCTAGTGGCAGGGGAGGGGCTGGAGGAGACGTCAGACGGAGCGAAGGAGTGGCAGATGAACCTAGGAAGGCAGAAAAGTCGACCGTGGCCAGAATCTAAAAAGCCTTGAATGCCTTACCCAGGAGTTTGAATTTTATTCTAAAGTTAAAGGAAAGCATTGAGAGTTTTTAAAGCAGAAAGCTCCACAGTTAGACCCATGATTTGGGAAGAGAGTGAGAAGAGAGAGTTGGGGGGGAGGCGCTGCAGCAGTCAGGTTACAGATCACGAGGGCTGATGTGACCACAGGCCCGGGGAGGATAAAGACACTTCATATTAGGATGACTGGGACTCGGTGACCAAGGCGAAAACACGGCTTACCTTTTTCATCCATCAGATTGCAAAACAAATTAAAAATAGATTGACAACTCCTGGTGCTGATGAGATGGTGGAGAAATAGTGTCTCTCCTGCTCTTAGACGTGTAAACTGGTACAACCTTTATGAATTCAATCTGAAGTTGTCTATTAAATTAAAATTTCACATGCTCTGTGGCCCAGAAAATCCACTTTTAAGAATCTGTCCTAGACAAACAGCAGTTTGAATAGATGGAGATCAAATGGACAAGAATGGTTACTGCAGTGCTGTTAGCAAAAGAGGAAAACTCAAAAGAGTCGGAATGCTCTTCAGTAGGGAGGTGGTTAAATAAAATACGGTACACATATGACGTAGCCCTTAAAAAGGATGAGGGCAAGTGACTCATTCTGATCAGAAAAGAGGCCCGAGATTTATCGTGGAGGGAGAATGTCAAATCGCAAGCCAACACATATAGCATTTTTGTGGTTAAAGAAAAAAGGATTCCTGGGCCCAGATCTGTATGTCAATGTTGACGTGGTTGTGACTGTATGCGGCACGGGGAAGAGCTGGGATGAATGTTAGTGGTGGTTCCTTCTGTGCGGTGGGATTAGAGAGGTTCAGAGAGGGGTGGAGAGGAGGCCACAATCACTTTTTTCTCACTTAAAAGATTATCTTAAATTTTACAGACGGTAAAATTCACCTTTTTTGTCATGCAGGTCTATGAGTTTGCATACATGCTCAGATTCTTGTAACAACTGTCACAAATAGGATACAGCACAATGGCAACATCTCGAAGAATTCCCTCATGCTGCCCCTTGGCAGTCAGACTCCACCTCTACTCCCAATCCCTGACAACTACTGATCTGTCCTGTCTCTGTATTTTTGCCTCTTCCAGATGCCATATAAATGGAATAACACAGTTTATAGTCTTTTGAGACTGGCTCCGTTAATTTAGCATTCGCATTTAAGGTTCATCCATGTTACCATGTGTATCAATGGTTCATTCCTTTTTATTGCTGAGTGACACTCCATCATGTGGGTGTACCACAGTGTTTATCTGCTGACCAGCTGAAGGATAGTTGAGGTGTTTCCAGTCTTTGGTGATATGAGTACCACTGCTATAAAAGTTCACGCATAGGTTTTTGTGTGAACCTAAGTTTTCATTTATCTTGGATAAATACTTAGGAGTGGGATGGCTGGGTCATAAGGTAAGTAAGTACATTTTTAATTTTGTAAGAAGCTGCCAAATTGTTTTCCAAAGTGACTGCACCATTTTGCATTTCCTTTAGCAAAATGTATGAGAGTTCCAGTTGCTCTGCATCCCCCCCAACATGTGGTGTTAGCAGCATTTTTTCATTTGAGCCATTCTAATATGTGTGTAATGGTATCTCACTACAGTTTATTTGGTGTTTCTCTAATGGCTAATGATGTTGAGCATCTTTTCATGTGCTTATTTGCCATCTGGGTATTCTCTCTGGTGAAGTATCTGTTCATATCTTTCACCCATTTTCTGATTGTACTTTTCGGTTTCGTACTGTTGAGTTTTGAGAATACTTTATGTACTTTAGATACTAGTCTTTTATTGGATATGTGGTTTGCAGATATTTTCTCACAGCCCTTAGCTTGTCTTTTCATTCTCTTAACGGGGTTGTTGGCAGAGCAAAAGTTTTTAATTCTGATGAAGTCCAATTTATCATTTTTTCCTTTTATGGATCATGCTTTGATGTCAAGTCTAAGAACTCCTTGCCTAGTCCTGTGTCCCAAAGATGTTCTCCTATGTTCCTAAAAGTTTTCTAGTTTCATTTTACATTTAAGTCAGTGACCCCTTCTGAGTTAATTCTTGCATACAATGTGAGACTCAGGTCAACGTCCATATTTTGGCCTATGGAGGTTCACATGTTTCAGAACCATTTGCTGACAGGTGAAATAAACCCCAGCAAACACGGACAATTTTTTTTTTTTTTTTACAAAGGTGCAAAAGAAATTCACCTGAGCTCTTTGGAGCTGCAAATTTATGTTTTTCAAAAATTTAGGAAGTTTTCAGCCATTATCTATTCAGACATTTTTTCTACTCAAATCTCTTTCTCCTCTCCTCTGGGACTCCTATGACATGAACGTGAGACTTTTTAATATTGTTGCGCTGGCCCCTGAGCCTTTTCTTTGTGTTCAGACTAGATATTTCCTATTTCTATTGATCTGTCTTTAAGTTCACCCTTTCGTCTGTCACCTCCATTCTACAATGAGTTCTTCCAATGAATTTTTTATTTGTTAGCATGTTTTCCCGTTCTAAAACTTTTATTATTATTATTTTTTAATAGCTTCTATTTCTTTGCAGAGAATCTTTCCATTCATTTCAAGAGTGCTCACTCTTACTTCTGGGAACCATGGTATAATGCTTTAAATATTGTCTAGTAATTCCAACATTTGGATCATCTCAGGGTTGGTGTTTGTTGATTGCCTTTTTGAGAATTTTTTTAGGTTTTCCTGGATTTTTGTATGTTGAATAATTTTGGTTTGTATCCTAGACAATTTGAGTATTATGTTGAGACTCAGTCCTGTTAAAACTCTCGGGACCAGCCCGGTGGCGCAGCAGTTAAGTTTGCACATTCCGCTTCTCGGCAGCCCAGGGTTCGCCGGTTTGGATCCCGGGCGCAGACATGGCACTGCTTGGCATGCCATGCTGTGGTAGGCGTCCCATGTATAAAGTAGAGGAAGATGGGCATGGATGCTAGCTCAGGGCCAGTTTTCCTCAGCAAAAAGAGGAGGATTGGCAGTAGTTAGCTCAGAGCTAATCTTCCTCAAAACAAAAACTCTCAAAGGTCTTTCTGTGTGATTCTACCAGTTTCATGCAGGTGCAACACAGGGAGGAGCCCAGGGTTTCACACATGTGGGTGAAAGACCCTCCTCAGGCGTCTCCTTTCTGTGACTTCCAGCCCCCAGGATTCTCTGGGTTTAGCCTCTGCACTGTGTGCACTCTTGTGACTGGGACCACCTCAGGGCAGAGCAGCAAGAGAAGAGGACCTGCAGGACCACCACCACCACACCTGCCGCTGCGGCCGCTGCTGGTGAGGGGGCAGTTCAGTGCTGGCTCTCTGCTGGGTGGTGTCTGGAGAGTCACAGGGCTCTGACCCACAGGGGCTGCTGTGGGTGGAGGTGGGTGCCTCCTTGCTGGCACTCACCTGGAGGAGGGCTGGAAGGGTTAGAAAGCTCTGCCCCACAAGGGACACCGCTGCCACTGCCACCAGGCAAGAGTTCCAGTTTGTTGCTGGCATTAGCCTGGCAGAGGGATGAGAGAAGTCAAAAGAGCTCCCTCCTGCAGGGATTGTAGCCCCATAGTGGGGGGCTGCTGTTTGGTGGCTGGGGTGCAGCTGGAATAGGGCCAGGACTGTCCAATAAGCTGTGCCGTGCAGGGCTGGTGCTGGCGGTGCCGGAGGCAGTAGAGCTCGGGGTTGTTGGTACCACAGTGGAGGGCAGGGAGGTGCTGCTTCCTTGTGGGCACGTGCCGCTGGGTCCTCCGGAGGGTCCTGATCTCCTCCCCAGTCCACTGCTCTTATCCACCTTCCAGGGTCCTCTGACATTCACTGCATGCATTTTGTCTGGGGTTTTAAATGATATCAGTGGGAGAGACAGGGTGGGGTGGATTCACTCCATCTTGGTCAGAACTGCTAGTCCTTTTGTCTGTAATTATTTAAGCAGGAGGAATACAGGCGATTTTTCCTATAATTTTTAGGCGTTTCCATATTAAAATATTTTTAATGACTGCGGTCTCCAGCTTGAGTGTCTGGATAGAGGGGCTGCCGAGGAGGAAATGCTGTGGGGAGAGCAGGCGTGGATCAAGTGAACTGTGCGTGTTGAGATGTCAAGTCAGGGCTGCCCACAGATGGTGAGGCTGTGGCTAAGGGAGTCGGGGGAGAGAGAACGTCGGGAAACAGGTGGGAATCTGACATGTCCTCTGTGGGGGAGCCGAGGAGAGGGTGCTGCACTGGGAGGCAAGCAAGGATGAGAAGACATACACAGTTTGAGGGGCAAAGGAAAGGTGGGGAAACTGAGGCCGAGGTCCACAGCCACTCAGGAAGGGACGAAAAGGGAAGGATCAAGTCTAAAGAAAGGTAAGTCTGAACAAAATTGGTTTTAAGAATTCAAGATATATAAATATATATTTTGGCATGATACCAAAAAATATCCTTGCATCCTACTCAAATGAACTTGAATATGCTGAAACGACTGTGTCATTACAGTTGGTGACAGTCTCTCTGAGTTCATTCCCTCCAGAAAATGTCCCCGTCATCCCAAGACAAGATGGGCCTCCATCTACACTCCCCCGTGGCATCCAGCTGCCACCTGGCTCCTCAGGCTGATAAGCTCCTTGAGGCCCTTGTGCTTTTCCTGCCTTTTGGGGCCAGCACAGTGCTGTGCATCTGGCATAAGTACGTGAAATCTTTGTTGAAAGAATGAATGCATGAATCAGTGAGTACCAGAGCCTAGAAAAAAGGGTCAGAGAGCTGTGTGTGTCACGGTCACCAGCCCGGTCTGCAGGGAATAAGCTTGGACTGGAGGCTGAGGCTGGTTATCAGATGAGGCCCCCGGGTGAGAACAGCAGCTACTCTCCAAAACATCTAGCATGTGACCACAACCACGTAGAAAATAGATTACACACACACACAGAAAGAAGAAAGACTAGAAA
This sequence comes from Equus przewalskii, assembly GCF_037783145.1. Taxonomy (NCBI): domain Eukaryota; kingdom Metazoa; phylum Chordata; class Mammalia; order Perissodactyla; family Equidae; genus Equus; species Equus przewalskii. The sequence continues at coordinate 10,511,836 of NC_091844.1, read as the reverse complement.
GAAAGGCCAACAGGGATGACACCTAGAAAGCAGACTCATAAGTGATTGCTTTTTTCTATATACTTTCTGTATTTTAGAACTTTTCCACATGAGACTCTCTAACTCCTTTTTTCTAATTCTAATGCTGTGCACAAGAAGCTGCTTCCCAACCTGTAATTTAGACTCTGGGATGGATTGGCCCAACAGGAGGATGTGTAATGTCCTGCACAAATGAACAAGGCTGATGACCCTGGGCCATTCGCCTCCTATGGCTATTAGCCGATTAACAGGTCTCCTTGGTGTTGATGAGCACAGACATGGCACTGGGCTTCCCCAAGGTTGCCCTGTGAGGCCCAGCCCACTCGGCAAGCTGGGCTCCTCTGTTTATTGCAACAACCATCGAACCCTCCCCGGTGCCCCCACTGAAGGGTTTCTCCATGCCTTCAGAGAAGGAACACACGGTGCGGAGGAAGATGAAGAGTGCTGGGGACAAAGCAGCTTGCATCCCCGAGGCAGAACCACATGCCCATCTGGGACACTTCAAAAACCTAACTTTATGATTCGTACCCCTAGAGGGGGGACAGGGGAGACGGCAGCCCATCTGGGAGCTCTGGGTAAAGTACCTGCCACCATAAGATAATAAACAGCAATAATTAGGCCTTTCTGGAGAACTGAGTAATACTGCTATTAAAACTTTTATTATCTGTATGTTTTACATGAATCTAATTGCCTTCAGCTGCCATAACTTGGGAGCAATGAGAATGACAATAGAAGTAATAATAATGAATTAAACCACAAGCAGATCCAGTGTCTGGGAAGGTGTAGAGGCTGCTTCACTGATGGGGTCTGACAGCACAGACCCTGAGATTCTGCTCTGTCTGCGTGAGGCTGCCCCCAGACTCCAAGGTCCTGGGTGGGACCAGGTGCAGCTCCAGCCTTTCCTGGCACTTGTCTCTCAAACACCACCACCCTTGGGAGGATCGCTTCCTAACAGACGTAGGAATTCCTCCCCTCCTCTCTGCACTGAAATGAAAATCACTACTTGTGCCCCGTAAAACAACCTACATTCTTTCACTCCAGAATTCGTCTGAATCGGTTATTTCTTGTGGCTCAGAGAATGTTAACTAAGACAGAAGAACAAGATAATTCTCTTCCACTATTTAAGAAAAGCCATCAGTAAATAAATACTATACTGTATTTTATAAATCAAAGAAAAAAAAAATAAGGTCTTTAACTACAGGCCATTCCAGGCATTTGACAATGAACAAAGCATAACTCTCACAGCTTAGGCTGAGGAAGCTATAAATTATTAATGTGTCAAGCATTACCCTCTGAAGCTTCTTTTTCAGCTCTGACCATGAAGCTGAGTATCTGTCTGTTTAAGTCCCATGCATTCAGCAAGCCCTTGAGAGACATCTTCAATTCCAGGCCACAAAGGTGGATGGTGCTGATGTCAGGGTTTTATCTGCACAGAGCAACCCCCTACTCCCTGGCTCTTTCAGAGGTTTTTTGAATCACTCTACAACAGCTTCAACAACCTCGTGGAAGTTTGCAGAGCGGATGGATCATCAGCTAGAGTTGAACCTCCCCCAAAGCTCCCTCGCTGATTCTCCTAATATAGCCGCGCAGCAGCCACAAAAAGTCACAGCTGAGCCAAGGGGCCCGGAGCAGGCGGGCCACCTGGGCTCTCTGGGGGCGTTTTGCTGGAACCGCCTGCATCTCTGGGTGTCACCTTAGGAACCTGAAGCACTAATATACTGCGCTTTTACTGACTCCCTAAGAGGGAGACAGAGAAGATGAGCGTTTCTTTGAACTTGACTTTATGTTGCTTTGTGTGAGCTAGTTTTTCTGCTGTGTGCGCCCGTCACCTTCCTTTTAGCCTGTGGGGTCCCTAGGAGAACAACTGGGTTCTACTTCCTTTCTGTCCCACATTGCGGTGCTTAAGTGGAGTCCTGGACTTAGAGTAGCCACTTAAAATATCCTGAACATTGTGGTGGTTTTTTTTTTTTTAAGTAAAATTTACCATGGAAAATTTCTCCCTAGGGCCCTCATCACGCACACAACTCATTTGTGTAGTTTTGTTTTCCGGAACACTGATTTCCATTAATAAAAAGAAACCCTCCATGAAAGATTCTTTAGCTCCACCACAAATTACCCATTTCCAACAGATTTCTCATTTCGTCTGAAACACTATAAAAAGTGATAAATGTCAAACACATGGAAAGGTCATCTATTTTGTCTCTGCTCATTTTAAAAGACAGTTGCTTTGGAAGATTCTCACCTTCTGCCCCTGTCTGAACACTGTCTCCCTTTTGGGATAGGAGTTAACGCCCACCGGCTGAGGGGCCCTCATTTTACAAAGGCTTGTGACTCCAATATACGGGATGCTTCCTGAGCGAGGCTGGGCCACGAGAGCCTAATTACTAAACGGGAGGAAATTCTTCCTGGGGGGAAAGGTTAGAAGGACCTTAAGTGAATGAGGAACCAGATGCTTCATTTATAACCAGGTAGCTTAGGCCCCGGGAGAGCTTCCATCAGTAACAGTACATAACATCCTAGGATTCTGGGGCTCACTGAGCTTCAGAGGGGAAAAAATGTAAGAAGCATTTGAGTTGATCCACTGAGAAGCCCATCTCTCCTCTCAGGAAATACGCTGCAAAATGAGTTTTTACATTTTCCTGACTCCTCTGAACTAAGAACGAATCCTGATATTTGCTTCCCCTTCTCCACTCTTTCTTCCTAACTCTTGATCAAACACATTAGCGGCACCAAGAGGAATTTTGACTTTTTCTTCCAATTCCCCTGCAACAAGCTTTCTACCCAAAGCATTTACGTGCTTCGTGGACGTCCAGCAAGATATGCCGACTAACACGATTTCGCCATGGTCCTCCCCCTCCCCGAACACCCTCAGGCCAGGCCGCCCCGGCTCGGGCTCTTACCAGCTCCCCTGTGCGGTGACCTTTTTTCCGCGGTCCTGCTCTCCCTTCTGGGCTCGGGGGTCGCCGCCTTCTCCAGCTCGCCGGGGCCGCAGTCGGGGGGCGCGGGCGCGGGCGGCAGGGTGAGCGTCTGCAGCAGCGGCTTTCTGGGCAGCGGCGGTTTGGAGCTGAGCTGCTCCGATGCCCGGGCCCTCCCCTTGCCTTGGTCGTTCGGGGACCTGGCACCTCGAGGGGTGGGGGCCGTCCCCAGCTGACATTTCTCATCTTTCGAGAGCACAGTCAGTCCTCCTTTCTCCAGCCGGATCTCGGCACTGTACCTCTTCATGCCTTTGACTTCCGGAGAGGACACATCCCTGTGTTTGAGAGAGAGAGAAGTGGACCGGAGCTTGACGGGAAAAGGGTTTCTGTCCTCCCCCGGGGGCCGCTCCGGAGCGGCGGGGCAGGGGTCTCTCGTGGCCGGTGTGGTCGCCGCATCCCGTGGGCCCGGGCCGGGCCCGGCCTGGCTGGTCGCCCTGTCCTCTGAGTCCCGGGCGCTGCACTCAGCTGGCGAGGAGGGCTTCGGAGGGTCCAGTTTTCCATCCTGGGGCTCGGGCAGTGCCTGGAGGTCGTCGAGTGCAGCCTCGCTCTTCCAGGCCATGCTGCTCCTCAGAAGGGGCAGGCGGACGGCAGAGCCCGCGGGGCCGGGGCGCTCGAGCGGCCGGGCGCTGCCCCTGCGCGGCCACCCCCTGCCCGACGACACGGAGAACTTGTGCACACCGACCTTCCGCTCAGGCGCCACCCTTTCGGGTACCCCCTGTGGGGCCTCCACCTGCTCAGCCCTGGGGGGCTCCGGGGCTGCAGCCTCTTTGTCCAGGGAACAGGGAGGGGGCTCCTCTGCAGCGGGCGGGGTGGGAGACACGACGAGGCTCGCGGCCACTGCCGGGGCCTTGTGCTTCAAGCAGCTCTTGGGGGCGGGGGGGCTGGGGGCAGGAGCCTCGGAAGATTCCTTCTCTGCTCCCTCGGGACTGGGCACTTCCAGCATCAGCTCCATGTCCTTCTGGACATTTTGGTCCAGCTCATCCGGACCAGAGGGAGTCTCCAAGCTGGTGGCAGGGTCAGTCTCAGAAGACGTCATGTCCACCTCAGGGATGTAAGAAGACAGTTGACTCTCCACGTCTCCAGAAGCAGAAACCACCCCATCAGCTGTGTCCTCGGCTAGGGGACATGTGCTTGCAAGGGGCAGCTCCTCCCTCTGGTTTTCGCTGCTGGGATTAGGGTACAGGGAGCCTTCTGGCAAAGATGGGGACTCTGAGCAGGGGGCTGGGCCTAACTCAGGCTCAGTAACCTCTGGGGTGTCCGGGTGACTTGAGGGGTTATCCTCAGGGGGGCTCTCCTCCTCAGCGCTGGCACTGAGCGCTGGGGAGTGCTGCAGGCGAGCCCGTCTTGCCCGCGGCCCCCCAGGTTGCAGCATGGTGGCTGGCCCCTCAGGTTCAGGGCCTCTGGGCAGTCCCACATCCTGCTGTCTGGAACTGGGGTTCTCTTCCGTGCTGACTTTGGGTAATGGCTTCTCATGGTCTTCCTCCTCCTCTGGGGTGCATGTCAGATCGCTCAGGGATTCGGACTGTGCTCGCTACAGAAATAAAGAGAACAAAAGATAGCATCATTACATGGAATCTTAGGAAGCCTGTGACCTTCCTATTTTGTTCAAGGCTTAACGTGGTTTAAAGGAAGCAGCATGTCTAGAGCTGGCACTTAAGCGGACATTCACACACAGGTGTCTTAATGCCTTCCTTACTGGTCTATTTGGAATGCTGCCTCCCAAGTTCAGCTTTCAGCAGCACAGTGGCAGCTAAGCCCTAAAAATAAATGTTGTCTAAGGCTCTTGTGGCTGAGCCACAAAGCCAGGGGACACTGCCGTACGGAGGGGAGCAAAGGGAAGGAGACCAGCATCGGCCGGTGGCTGCCACGCTTTGTTCTCTGCACTTGTTATTTCATTTACTCCTCGAGTCGTCCCAGTGAGGGAAGGATTATT